>NC_140991.1:48719931-49921797 GCF_052327205.1 Somniosus microcephalus | reverse complement strand
GGGGAAAGAAGGGGCCGAAGTGGGGGAGAAGGGGAAGAGCGGGAAGGGGAAGGTGGGGGGGGGAAGGGGCGGGAGCCCAGGCCGAGAGCCCCGCTCTCCGAGCCCCCCCCCCCCCCGGCCGAGCCCAATTGCGGCTCGGAGAGACAGCCGGCGGCCGAGCCTCGCCCCCCGCCCCCCCCCGGCCGAGCCCGATTGCGGCTCTGAGAGACGGCCGGCGGCCGAGTCCCGCCCCCCCCCCCCCCCCGGCTGAGCCTGATTGCGGCTCTGAGAGACGGCCGGCGGCCGAGCCACGCCCCCCCCCCCCCGGCTGAGCCCGATTGCGGCTCTGAGAGACGGCCGGCGGCCGAGCCAAATTGCGGCTCGGAGAGACGGCCGGCGGCCAATCCACGCCCCCCCCCCCCCGGCCGAGGCCGATTGCGGCTCTGAGAGACGGCCGGCGGCCGAGCCCCGCCCCCCCCCCGCCGAGCGCGGAACAGAGACGCCGCGTCTCACCTGCTCCTGCTGCGCGCGCACCCTGACCCTCGTGGCTGACGCCGTTGCCCTGGGTAACGTGACACGGCGGGGGGCGGGAGGAGCTTAGCAGAAGCGCAATCACCTAGCTCGGGCCTGGCTGGGCAAGAAAGGCGCAGGCTTTGAGGCCTAAGAAAAAAACGGGGAAAGGTAGGAAAAAGAATGTTCAGGTTAGGTTTACAAATGAGTGATTTTTTTAAAAACAATTTAATAAATTCAATTTTATTTTGGTGGAAATGTATATTTGAAAAGAAAGACGCAGAAAGCAGGAAAAAGAATGGAAGCAAGATGGCGGCGACTCACCTCGTTTCAGAACGATAAGGCCCGCCCACACACGACCGTCAGGTCACCAAAGCGTAGGATTGGTCAATCGTCCCGTCACTCGACCGTAGGAGGGCCCGGCCGCACGCGGCAGCAAGCCACCGTACGATTGGTCGACCTCGAGGTCACTGTCGCTAATGAGCGGATAATGAGATGCTAATGAGCGGAATGTTGATGGTTTTTGGGATAACGCGTGCGCGATTTTAGCCCGGCCGAAACGTAAATACACTTAAAACCGTCTCGGAAGCGTAAGCTTTCTTTGGAGGTAACGCGCGCGTAGGTGCGCCCTGTAACTTTCGAGCGCATAGCCCGCCAGGCGCACACGCGATGACGGACAGAAGGACCGATTTATATATACAGATACAAGCAAGGTTATTAACCTCGAGATTTACAGTAACAAAAGTGGCGACGAGGACGTCTGAACTTACGTGGACTTGAGGAAGGGGAGGAAAAGCAGTGAGTAAATCGGGAAGGACATTTATTCAACTGTGAAATGATCTGTGAATTGAAGCACTAAATAACCGATAGTGATTTTAGTTGAGTTCAACATTGGAAGGGTCCTTAGTGAATGATAATTTGGAGCCTGAGAGAAGGAAAATGGCTGGAATTATCGGTAACATTGGACCGTTTGATAGGAATGTCGAACAATGGAGCTCATACACAGAACGATTTGAATATTTCACACAAGCAAATGACATTGGAAGGAACAGAGTAGTACCTACATTGTTAAGTGTGATGGGACCAAAGACTTTCAATCTTTTGCGTACTTTAGTGCATCCAGATAAACCAGGGACTAAACAATATAGCGCAATTGTGGAGATACTAAAAGGGCATTTTTCACCCAAACCCCTAGTTATAGCTGAAAGGTTTAGGTTCCACAGGCGTAACCAGGAAGAAGGAGAAACAGTGACCATGTTTGTAGCTGCACTAAAAAGACGATCAGAGCACTGTGAGTTTAATGACGTACTAAATGATACTACAGGAAACTTTGGTTTATCCGGAGGTTAACTGTCCGGAATGCTCGATCCACCGGCAAAAATCAGGAGCCGTTTCGTTAGTTTTTTTTCCTTTTCGTTGCTTTTTTTTCACCAGTCAGGCTCTGCAAGGTCTCACTGAAGCTGTTGCTAAGCTACAGCATCGCTTGCAAGGTACGGCCGACTGTTTAGAAGCTGTTGCTAAGCAACAGGGTTTGTTGCCAGATACGGATGTTTCAACATTAGCGCTGCTTTGTCTGGCAGTTTTGATGGGACGGCAACAGCTCGGTCCCGTCGGTGCCGGATATCACAAAGTTTCCTGTATAAAAGAGAGGCAGGCTAGTGTGTGGTATGAGAACTGAAGCCATACAGAAGAGACTATTAACGGAGAGCAATCTGACTCTACAAAAGGCCATTGAAATCAGTATTTCCATGGAATTGGCAGCTAAGGAAGCTCAACAGTTGGGTGCAACAGAAAAAGTGCACAAAGAACAGAGAGCCAAGGGCCATGCTTCCGTTGTGGCAAAACGGGGCATCTTGCGTCTGCATGCTGGTGCGTGGACATGGATTGCCACAGCTGTGGTAAAAAGGGACATATTCAGCGCGCATGCAGAAATAAAAAGGACACAGAGAAAACGTCAAAGACGGAAGGAAGAAAAAAAACATTCAGACAAAAGACAAAGAAGCATGTCCGCTCTGTAGAACAGGACAAAACAGAGGCAAGTGACACGTCAGAGGAGGAACTATTACTGAACGTGCTGACTGTAGCTGGGGATTCGCATGGCTACTGGGCCTCACCCTTGCTAGGGGGCAGCCTGTGCGAATGCAGATCGATACCAGGGCAGCAGTATCTCTTATGTCAGAGACAGTCTACAAAAAGACATTAAAGCACCTTCCACTTCAGCCAGCTAACATAGCGTTAAAAACATATACCGGTGAAAGAGTAACCATGAGAGGTATCACTTAGGTCACAGTTCAGTTGAATGGACAAACTAGGAAGTTACCACTCTACGTAGTTAAAGGAGACTACCCCTCCCTGCTGGGACGTTCGTGGATGGAGAGAATAAAATTAGACTGGTCATCAGTCTACATGATGTCACACAATGATCCAGGCTTACCCGCCATCTTAAAGAAACATGCAGAAGTCTTTAATGGAGAACTGGGTAGCATGAAACATATTACTGTGGAGCTTCGTATTAAGCAGGATAGCAAACCCAAGTTCATGAAGGCACGACCCATACCTTATGACATCAGACCAAAAGTCGAGGCTGACTTAGAAGCCCTAGTTGAAAGCGGAGTACTAGAACCAGTCAGCGTGAGTGAATGGGCAACGCCCATCATACCAGTGCTCAAGAAAGGTGGTGGAGTTAGGATATGTGGAGATTTTAAAGTAACTGTTAACCCTGTATTGTCAGTGGAGCAATATCCGCTCCCACATATTGATGATTTGTTTGTGGGACTTGTTGGGGGCCAGAAGTTTAGCACAATCGACCTCTGTCAAGCCTACCTGCAAATGCATGTGGATAAACAGTCACGAGAAATTCTGACTATTGTGACGCACAAGGGCCTATTTAGGTATCGTCGACTTCCTTTTGGAATTACATCAGCTCCAGCGCTTTTCCAATGTGCTATGGACCAGATCCTTAGTGGATTGCCTGGAGTCCAGTGCTACTTAGATGGTATCTTAGTTACTGGGTGTGATGACCAAGGCCATCTGCGTAACTTGGACGCAACGCTACAGAGACTGAGGGATTACGGACTCAGAGTTCGCAGGGATAAATGCGATTTTTTTCAGGCATCAGTTGAGTACCTTGGTCATGCAATCGATGCCACAGGCCTTCACAAGGCACCGTCCAAGACCAAGGCAATCGTGGATGCCCCAGCACCTGAAAATATCAGCAGCTGCATTCTTTTCTAGGGTTATTGAACTACAATGGACGGTTCATACCGAACCTAGCCTCGATGCATTGGTTGCTATGCAAAGACAAGAAGTGGGAATGAACTAACAAGTGCCAGGAGGCGTTCATGACAGCAAAGGACACGCCCCTGAAGTCAGAGGCTTTGACGCATTTTAACCCTTCATTACCAATACAGTTAGCTTGCGATGCATCGTCATATGGTGTGGGAGCGGTCGTTTCTCATATCATGCCAAACGGAGAAGAAAAGCCGATAGCATTCGCATCTAGGACTTTGAACAGAGCTGAAACTAACTACGCCCAAATAGAACGAGAAGCACTGAGCATCGTTTTTGGCGTTCGCAAGTTTCACCAATATTTGTACGGGAGATAATTCACCCTACTACCAGATCACCGCCCTCTCACGACCATCTTCAGGCCACATACAGGGATTCCGTCACTTGCTGCGAGTAGAATGCAAAGGTGGGCGCTGCTGTTGTCTGCACACACCTTTGACATTAGATATCGCAAGTCTGACCTGCACGGCAACGCCGACGGTCTTTCCAGGTTGCCGCTGCCTGTCACCAAGCCTATGACGCGCAGCATGGACATCTGCTATTTTAGGCAGGTGGAGAACGCACCTGTTACTTCGACACAGTTCCGACTAAACACCAGAAACGACCCAGTGTTGTCTGCAGTGCTGGACATTATCGTCAGGGGCAAGCTTGACAGCGATGACCCAAACCTGAAACCATATCTCTTAAGGGGAAACGAACTGTCGCTGCAGTCTGGATGTTTGCTGTGGGGGAGGAGAGTGGTTATTCCACCATCGCTACGGAAACCAGTGTTACAGCAACTACACTCCGGACACTGCGGAATGGTTCATATGAAAGAAATAGCGAGGAGCTACTTCTGGTGGCTGGGTATGGATGGACAGATTGAGGACAAAGCTAAAACCTGTTCCTCATGTCAGAGAGTTCGTAATGTGCCACAGCTTGCACCTCTTCAACCCTGGGACTTTCCGGGGGAAGCATGGCACCGCATTCATGTAGACTTTGCAGGTCCATTCGAGGAGAGAATGTTCCTGGTGGCTGTTGATGCGCACAGTAAGTGGCCAGAGGTTGTTATAATGAGGTCCACCACCGCTGAGAAGACCATCGAGAAGTTAGGTGAGGTGTTCAGACGATTTGGATCTCCGATGCAACTTGTCTCAGACAACGGTTCACAGTGGGTGTCACAGAAATGGCTACATTCCTGCAGGTGAATGGCGTACAACATATCAGGGCTGCACCATACCACCCTGCGACCAATGGTCTAGCTGAGAGGTTTGTTTAGACCATGAAACACTCTCTAAGTTTCCTGTTGAGTTACAGGAACACACCACATGCGACCACAAAAGCATCACCTGCCACTCTACTGCTCAAAAGAGAGCTATGAACCAACTTCGACCTGCTGAAACTGTCAAAGGTGAAAGACGTGGTACAGTATCAGCAGGACAAGCAGATCAAGCGATGTGAACAACACTCCAAAGACAGAGTCTTCAGTCCAGGTGAACATGTGTTGGCACGGAACTACAGTGGTGGACCTAAGTGGGTTCCTGCTACTGTCATTGCACAGATTGGTCCAGTGTCCTACACTGTACAGACACCCAAGGACATTGTCTGGAAGAGACACACCGATCAGCTTCTACGAAGTGCAGCAACACCCACTGAACCACCAACAGCAGTTTATCTGCCATTGGGTGACGCTGTGGGTCATCCGCCTTCTACACCGAGAGGCTCACCTTCTGAGGAAGCAGCCGCTTCAGCCCCTATCTCTGCAGCAAGGGAGACCTGTATACAGGCACCCCAGCCGCCTACACCTGTGGTGACATCACCTGTGAGAGACAATGAACTGGAGAGCCAGGTTGACCACCGGTATCCTACCAGAGAGCGGCGGGCCCCTATACGTATGAACTTATAGTTCAGAGACTTACCCTTTATCTGGGGCAGAATAATCCCCATGGGTATAACAGGTTATTGTGTTTTAAAATTTTTGTGGTTCTATTGGGACATCTAATGTAAGAGGGGAGATGTTGTGTATTTTGAATGTTGTATTTGAATTGTCCCACATAGCTTACCGTAGTTGTGATGTGCAATGCACTATGGGAAATAGAGCGCATTAAGTGAGAGATTCTTCTGGAAGTAAAGATGGCTGTTAACTGAACTGTCTTCTGCGTACTCTTTTAATTGTTATATCTCAAGAGGTCAATAACCTTGCTTGTATAACAGCTCTCTTTAGTATGAGAACCCGGAGAGCGGGCTGAAAGTGCTCATGGACTGACTGCTTTTTTTTTTGGAAAAATTCCATTAACATGACAAATTACAATATAGGATTCTCTTAGGACACATTGACCCCATGTTCAACTGCTGCTAACATGGAACCTTTCTCCACTTTGACCTTCAAAGTTCTTGTTTTAATAGTTGCTTCAACCACCAAGGCCTGCTTAGCGCATCTATGCAGTGTAAACAACAACCACCACCACCACCACCACCACCACCACCACCAAGAAATTTGGGGCCCAGGAGGGAGGAGGGTTGCTGCTTCTGGGCCCACAAAAGCCTGCTGCCCACCCATTCAAAGCCCTCCCCAGCATCACCTCACTTCCCCAGCAGATCTGACCTGCCAGCCAGCTCGGCCTAGAGATTGGCTGATTTCTCGCCCTCTCACAACCAGTGAGTTGCAGCAAGGCACCTGTTTGGACACCTGCTGCTCGGTGGCAGTATTTCAATAAGCCCCGGACCTAAATTTGGACCCATTTTGGGCACAAGTCCACTTTCTCGCCTGATGACTCAGTTCAGCACTTCAACTCAACTGTGGTCTTGCCAATGAGTTGTAAAGTACTGTGTGCAATTCTACATGCCTTAACATCAAAAGAGCATTGCTGCATTGAACAGCATTCATAGAAGAGGGTGACCAAGGAGATCTGGGGACTTGCCTCCCTTCATAACAGAGCTCGAAGAATGGACCTAATTTTCATTGAAAATTGAGGTGGTACAGTGCAGCAATTCAAAATAAGATCCAAAAATAATGTGGATGTAAGCACATTAGTTAACCTGGACCATGATCAACAACAACAACAACAACTTGTGTTTATATAGCACCTTTAATGTAGTAAAACATCCCAAGGTGCTGCACAGGAGTACTTTAAGACAAAAAATTTAACACCGATCCACATAAGGATCAATTAGGGCAGGTGACCAAAAGCTTGGTCAAAGAGGTAGGTTTTAAGGAGCATCTTAAAGGAGGAAAGAGAGGTAGCGAAGTGGAAAGATTTAGGCAGGGAATTCCAGAGCTTAGAGCCTAGGCAACAGAAGGCGCGGCCAACAATGGTTGAGCGATTATAATCAGGGATGCTCAAGAGGGCAGAATTAGAGGAGCGCAGATATCTCGGGAGGTTGTGGGGCTGAAGGAGATTACAGAGATAGGAAGGGATTTGAAAACAAGGATGAGAATTTTGAAATCGAGGCACTGCTTAACCAGGAGCCAATGTGGGTCAGCGAGCACAGGGGTGATGGGTGAACGGGACTTGGTGCTGGTTAGGACACGGGCAGCCGAGTTTTGGATGACCTCAAGTTTACGTAGGGTGGAATGTGGGAGGCCAGCCAGGACTGCGTTGGAATAGTCAAGTCTAGAGGTAACAAAGGCATGGATGAGGGTTTCAGCAGCAGATGAGCTGAGGCAAGGGCGGAGACGGGCGATGTTACGGAGGTGGAAGTAGGCGGTCTTTGTTATGCTGCGGATGTGTGGTCGGAAGCTCATTTCAGGGTCAAATATGTGGTTCAGCCTCAGACAGATGTTAGGGAGAGGGATGGAGTCAGTGGCTAGGGAACAGAGTTTGTGGCGGGGACCAAAAACAATGGCTTCGGTCTTCCCAATATTTAATTGGAGAAAATTTTTGCTCATCCAGAACTGTATGTCGGACAAGCAGTCTGACAATTTAGACACCGTGGAGGGGTCGAGAGAAGAGGTAGTGGGGTAGAGTTGGGTGTCGTCAGCGTACACAGAACAAAGGGCATGAATACAAAACTATCTCAAGCAAATCTAAAGATCAGGATATATTTTCTCCCCATAGATATGCAGGATGGATTTCCAGAAAAAAAAGTTAATTTTTATGACCCATATTTTTTTTGCAATAATTGAATAAATATCAGTTTAAGGATGGAAATGAAGGTTACAAGGATAGACACAAAATATTAAGCACTCTATGTATCAATACTGCTAATGTATTTTTAGGACTAGGAATAAGTCCCTGTGGAATACAACTAGTCAGAGTTAAGCATAGGCCGCAGAGCTCAATGAATATTCTGCAGCTTGCCTCAGTTTCCCTATAAATCAGGGAGAAAAATCAAAGAGCTTTTATCTTCTTAATCGTTTTCCTGTGGTTGGTTGACTAACACACAAGACTGAGTAGGTGGCAGGGTGGGTGGGGAAGAGAGAACTGAGAATAAGGAGAATTATATAAAGTTTGTGGAGGGAATGGGCTTGATCAGCCAAGTGACCTTGTCTCCTACCACACCTTCATATTATGAGTCAACCCATGCAGCACATGTGCCCCTCTTAAAGACTGATTCAACAGCAGCTCTGGCAGAGATCTGGCAACAAGGTGCCAGACTACCTTCGTCATTCAAGGACAGCTGTCTGATGCAGATAAACTGTCCCTCGCCCCTCAAAAAAGTTACCAAAAAAAATACAACTATATAAAAGAAAAAAATGCATCAATCAACAGATGACTAACCCAAGGACTGATATTCCCTTTAGTGCATGTGAACATTGGCGCATTCAGTACACATTAACCCAGTATAGAATGTGTCCAGGTTTAGACAAGTACTGTGCACCTCCTAATGACTGATTCAGAAGTAGCTCTTGCAGGGACCTGGAAGCAAATGTATTAGGGTATGCACATTTAAGCAATAAGGATCCAAATAGATTATACTCTACTGCTGAAAGAAAAGAACATTTATTTATTACAATAATTATGGACTGACAAAACACATCTGGTGCTTTATCATGACTGCAACCTTTTTAGGCCAGTCATCAAGATTTCTGCTTACATTCCAAAATATGCTATAGAGTTTAATAGTGCCATTATGTTAGACCACAGTAATACCTCATTTCACTTTCTTTAAAAAGAACAAATATGCTTGACTTCAAATTCAAAAGTCCTTGGGTTAGTCATCTGTTGATTGATGCATTTTTTTCTTTTATATATTTGTATTTTTTTTTGGTAACTTTTTTTTTGAGGGGAGAGGGACAGTTTATCGGCATCAGACAGCTGTCCTTGAATGAAGAAGTTAGTCTGGCACCTTGTTGCCACACCAGCAGCAGGAACAAGAAGCAAGAGAGAACCGATAATCAGAGCTTTAATTTAGACTAAGTATACTTGAGGTTTAGGTGCTCGGATTGTCACTGCAGTATCAGTCGTGTTTCACCAATGATTGAATGTTACATTAGCCCCGCAGTCCTTATCTATTTGATTAAATTTGTTAAATTACATAGCACAGCTAGCTGCTAAGTAAAACTATCTCTACCGCCCTAAAAATGTGACTCAGCTCCAACTTCAAAAGTAAACATGCTACGACAGCAGTGTCACATTTCCACTGCCACATTGCCACATAGCAGCCCTCATTGGGGTGTCTCTAAGACAGGATGGCGAGTCAGTGAAAAATGAAGGCAGCTCCATGTTCCAATGCCCACGTAATCAACACTGCCAAAACTAATTTCATATAGAAGTAGCAGAGAGACGAGACCTGTATCCCATCAATTTGGACTTGATACAGACCCAAATCCCAGAGTTGAAAGAAAGGATTTGCATGCGATATCCCCTTTCACATCCCAAAGCACTTCATAACCATTAAATTACTTTTGAAATGTAGTCACTGTTGTAATGAAGGGAAACACAGCAGCCAACTTGTGCGCAGCAAGGCTCCACAAACAGCAATAAGATAAATGACCAATTTTACTGTTTTACTGATATTGGTTCAGGGATAAATGTTAGCCATGACACCAGGGAGCTCTCTCGTGCTCGTCTTCGAAATAGTGACATGGGATCTTTTATGTCCACCTTAGAGGGCAGACAGGGATCTCAGTTTAATGGCCCATATTTTTCGATCGGCGGCTTCCTGCGTGCGGATGCCTCCGAACTGGAAAAAATCTACGCCCTTACCCGAGGGCTCCGGACATTTCCGCTCCTGGGCCTCTCCACGATGAAATGCGCAGAGGCCCAGGTATCCCAGGGGCGCAGGCGGTTCGCAAGCGTCCCTGGGATCACGTGGGCCATGGGGAACCAACGGAAGGGAAACCCCCTTCACACTTGACAGGTCTCTCAGCTTAGACCTGTCAAAAATATGAATGGGGATCACTCAAAATACACACTAAAACATTAAATACATTTATTTTTAAATCACGTGTTTAAAATTAGTTAAAATTACATTAAATTAAATATTTTAAACAAAAATTTAAATTTTTGAAACGGGGCTA
Source organism: Somniosus microcephalus (assembly GCF_052327205.1). Taxonomy (NCBI): domain Eukaryota; kingdom Metazoa; phylum Chordata; class Chondrichthyes; order Squaliformes; family Somniosidae; genus Somniosus; species Somniosus microcephalus. The sequence continues at coordinate 49,911,578 of NC_140991.1, read as the reverse complement.
AAAATAAACTTACTTTTTAAAAAACGTTTGTTAAAATTATAAATGATTTAAAAATATATTTTTTTTAACTTTTTTAAACTCTTATGGTGGTAAAAGCAGGTCTTACACCTGCTTTTACCAGGCATTAGATTTTTAAAGGTTGTCAGCAGGCGGAGGTTCTGCAGAAAGCGGAACTTCTGCAGAAAGCGGAACTCTCCACCCGCAGAGGCCCTTCTCTTGCGCAGGCGCTTCGCATGCCTGAAACCGGCACTTGCGAGGCCCCTACGGGTGTATACACAGCTCGTACACACCCATAGGGGTCGGAAAATACGAGCCAATATCTCATCCGAGAGATGGCAGCTCCCACAGTGCATCATTTCCTCAGTACAGCATTGATGTGTTGGCCGAGATTGTGTGTTCAAGTCCTGGAGTGCAGCTTGAACCCACGACATTCTGACTCAGGCGAGAGTGAAATTTGCTAACTTCCTGGTTTTCCCCCACTAAAATTAATTATACAAATTTAAAACAGCCAAGTAGAATTCCCCCTCCCATGATGTAGCTGCTCTTTTCACCTGAAGACGATAATTAGTACTGAGGTTTCACAGGCATTGTAGACCTCTGGCAGCTCACCCAAGTGGCCACTCTATGTATAGGTCTAGACAATTAGTGTCTGCAGGCTATTTAACAGCTATTCCTGATACTGACTTACCCAGTAATCATGCATATACAATCTTTCTAAAGGGGTACCTGGATGTGATCAGAGTGGGAATCTTGGCTGACATTCTCTCCCTACTCTGGGGCAAAGTCAAATAGTATCCCTATGGCTGAGATCACCTATTTTAGCACAGTTTTTTGCTTCAAAATAATAAATGTTGTTGGCCTTTCAGCTCGCAACAGAGTACAGGAACAAGGATGTCTTGCTGCAGTTGTACAGGGCCTTGGTGAGGCCACACCTTGAGTATTGTGTGCAGTTTTGGTCGCCTTCTGAGGAAGGATGTTCTTGCCATGGAGGGACTGCAGTGAAGATTCACCAGACTGATACCTGGGATGGCAGGAATGACGTATGAGGAGAGATTGGGTCAATTGGGCTTATACTCGCTGGAGTTTAGAAGAATGAGAGGGGATCTCATTGAAACTTATAAAATTCTGACAGGACTAGACAGACTAGATGCAGGAAGGATGTTCCTGATGGCCGGGGAGTCCAGAACCAGGGGTCACAGTCTAAGGATAAGGGGTAAGCCATTTAGGACAGAGATGAGTGAGGAGGAATTTCTTCACCCAGAGAATGGTGAGCCTGTGGAATTCTCTACCACAGAAGGCAGTGGAGGCCAATTCATTAAATATATTCAAGAAGGAGTTAGATATATTTCTTAAGGCTAAAGGGATCAAGGGATATGGGGAGAAGGCAGGGACAGGGTACTGAATTTGGATGATCAGCCATGATCTCATTGAATGGCAGAGCAGGCTCGAGGGGCTGAATGGCCTACTCCTGCTCCTATATTCTATGTTTCTATGTAAACTGTAAGTGGAGTCGGAGCTCCGGCTCTAAATTCTGGGTTGACATCCAGCGGGATACTTGCGGGTTCCCCCCCCTCCTCTCGTATGGGTTGTGGGAGCCCGTAAAACCCTCCCGCCATAGGACTAACCACCCTAATGGCTGGTACGAAGATGGTTACGGTCACGGAAGGAGCGTTAATCGCGGCCAGAAATCCTTCCACCACTTCATACAGTTCCCCAAAGGGAACAGTGTGAAGACACGTACGACGGCGATGTAAACTGTTAATCGCCTAAACACATTGTTGCTGCTTTTAAATAATTAATTTTCACAAGACACTCGAGAAGGAAACCCTTAATTAAATTGTCCACGTTTGTGGAAAAATAAGAGCCTTTTAAACCGTACAGGTAAAGGTTACAATATTTGTCACCACTGATGGGAGCGATCAATTTCAAGGTCACCCCCCTTTGCAACAAAGACGGGCGAGATTGAGGGGCGTTTGGACAAGGGCGACCAAATCAATAAAATCAGAGGGGAAAGACGAAAAAAAAATTGCAAAAAAAAAAGACGCTCTTCGCAACACTGCAGAGAGACTGACGTAAACCATCGGGAGTAAAGGGAGCACTGGATGCAGGCTGGAGGAGCGTTGGATGATTTGGGTTGTTTTTTTTTACCAAGTGGTTGCTTTCACTTCTACTGGGGAGAGCAACAAAGAGATTGAGCCGCTGACTCGGACGCAACCTAACTTGGATTTGGCCGAGGTCCATTGTGAAAATTAACCGAAATAAAAGTTTTACATTTGAATGGAGAATACGTGACTGGCCGCGTTTCAACATTCCCCCACCACTGGAGATTGAGGCGGAAACTGCGAGCCGCAAAGACGCAGGTTCGATCACACGTACACACAAAACCAGAATGAAAATCACTCATAACCCCCCACCCAAAAAAAATCTATCAGCCGTATAGCTTCTCTCTCTCTCTCTCTCTCATATAAATATGATGAGATGATGATGACGAGGCACGTTGTGTTGCCAAGACATTCATGTACCTGGCTGCAATGTTTGTCTTTTTAAAACATATTAAATATTACTTTTTTTTTTTAATTCCAGCAAAATGGAGGGACGGGCAATTTTCTGATTGATAAAAAGATAAGATTTAGATATTTGTAGAACCGAAAGCAACGCAATGCGGTACGGAACATGCCAACTGAGGAAATGCCGCGGCGACAAAACCTCCTCTTGCATTCACCGGGCGGGGTAGGTGACTTTCCCCACCGCTTTTAAAACACACAATCAATACATTTAACAAAAAAAATGCATTTCCAGAACACATTTGATCTCTCCTCTCCGGGTCTGCGAAAAAGCCGTAAAAAGATCGGCGAGATGCCTTAAATCCCTCAAGCCACAACTCCCTTTTGTGTGGTTTTTTTTTCCTGTACCTTGCGCATCCCCTCCGCTGGTCAGGACGCCGATGGCTTTGCCGTCTCCCGATAGATTCTCCAAGAATTTCTTGTCCGACTGCGTTATGTCTTCAAGGGATGGGTCCATTCTTGCATCTGTTGGTTCTTCTAAAATGACCAAAAAAAATAAAACTTAAAACGGAAACGTTGCAATAAAAGAGTGTGTTTGGGGGAGCGTGGGGTGGTTGCAGGGGCGACTCTTGTTCGCTCAGAGCTCAGATCGCGGCCGTCACCTGGGGTTGAGAATCAGGTTCTCACGCTTCGCTGCCGGCTTCACCGCTGCCCCCGCCCACCTCTCAACCTAACCTGACAACCCATTGTGCCGTCAAGCGCGCTGGGAGTGACAGCCGTGCGAGCCTATGGGCAGCGGCAATTCCCCCAAGCCGCACCAATTAAAGAGGGGCTTTTTTTTTTCCAAGCTAGCGGGGCGGGTTGAGAGAGAGGGAGATTTTCCAAGTTAGGTTGCGTCCGAGTCTCTCCTCCTGTCGAAGGTGGAGTTTCCGCTAACGCCGCGGTCCAGAGAGGGAGGGACATGCTGCAGAGCGAGAGCTGTAAGCTGAACTCGTGTTAATAGGGCTGGCCCAGATGGCATTTCCATTTTTAGTGTTTTTTTATATTTCAAAGGCCAATAGAGAGAATTGTTAGTAACAACAGAAAATGCTGGAATAACTCAGCAGGCCAGGCAACATCCGTGAAGAGAAAATAGAGTCAACATTTCGAGTCAAACTCTTTGTCAAGACTGGAAAGGCACAGGAAATGAAATAGATTAAGAGGCCAGGCTGGGAGAGAACAAAAGAGAAGTGAAGAGACATTAAGAAGTATTCAAAACGAGACAAGATGGTGATAGGACTAGCGGAGACAAAAGACGGCTCTAGATTAGGTGTGAAATGTGCTGGCAGAATGAGAGACAGTTGCCATGTGGGAGAGAGAAAAAAAGGGGGGGAAGGAAAAGGGCCAAAACAAAGGTGGGGATAAAAAATAAGTAAAAATGTAATGGGGGCCTGTGGTGTATGTAACCTGTTCCACCTTAAGAGAACTACCTTAAGAGATGTACTACTTTCTCTTGGCTGCTGTATACTGTAATACCGGTGGTGACCACACCGGTATATAAGTGTGTAGGGATTTGCTGGGCAGTTCAGCCCTGGCCTCCGAATAGTAAAGACCTGTTAAAAGTTATTCTTGTTGTCTGTGTCCAGTGATTGATCATACGCATAACTGTGACACACAGACTCAACAGTGGTGACGAGTCCGATCTTACCCTGCGGCAGTTTTACATCCAAGGCAGCTTCGTCCTCAGAACGGGCGTCGAGAAGAGGCATCCGCCCTCATCATCCTGCTGAGCATCATCACACGGGAGGCATCGAGAACCCGGGTTAAAAAGAAAAAAAATTCTGACCACGAAGCCCTCCATCAGCGACAGGCAGTGATCATCCCTTCTACCACGGTGGTGGGTAAGCCGATCAGCGACACGAGCAGAAAGTCGGCCGCGTTGGCTGTGGAGTAGGGGAGGGAAAACGGAGGAATAAGGGCAGAGAACTCGACCACGGCCGGTAAAAAGGGCCAGGCTGCAATCGAGGCCGAGAGGCGCAGCGACTGGGGCAGCTTAAGGCACGAGAGCCGCGGAGAACTCAAACGCAGCCGGTGTAAAGGACCGGGCTGCAAACGGGGCTGCGAGGCAAAGCAGCGTCGGGGAATTGAGAACCGCTGGGGAGGCGAGAATGGCAGCAGCAAGGCAATCGCCATTGCAGCCAGTGGGGGAAGAAGGCAAACGCGGGAATCTGCCATTTTAGTAGGCGGGGGAAGATGACAAGCGCGGGAAGCCGCCATTTGGAGAAAAAGAAAAAAAAATTTAAAACTTGCAAGGATGCCTAAACATGGGAACATTAATACCTTTGATGGCGATATCGAAGATTGGACCACGTATGTAGAACGCATGGAAGTTTATTGTAAAGCAAATAAGGTACCAGATGATGAGAAAGCACTAACCTTATTAAGCTCAATGGGTGCGAAGACATACGGGCTATTGAAGCACCTTCTGTCACCAGATAAACTGGCGGATCAGACTTTCGCGAATATTGTTACTGTCCTGAAAAATCATTTAAACCCCACGCCGCTGATGATAGCGGAACGATTTAAATTTTACAGAAGAACGCAGCTGAAAGACGAAAGCAACGCTGAATTTTTAATTGAACTGCGTAAGCTATCAAAGTACTGTCAGTTTGGAACAGGACTAGCAGATGCGCTGAGAGATAAATTTGTGTGTGGATTGTTAAAAGAAGGAACACAAAAGCGACTGCTTGAGGAGAATGATCTTACGCTTGATAAAGCTGTCACTATTGCAGCATCGCACGAAGCCGCAGCGAGAGGCACTGCGGAAATGCAGCTACGGTCACCGGAACTCAGCACCAATCAAATGGTCTTGGGTACAGTAAAATGTTATCGTTGTGGAAAGACAATGCACGATCAGAACCAGTGCTGGTTCAAAAATCAGGAATGCAGAAAATGTGGCAGGCTTGGTCACATAGCTAAAGTATGCCGGTCAGGAAAGAAGACCAGCAACAAAAAGTCACCGCAGGAAAAGTACAGAAAGGTACACAAGGTGACAGAGAACAGTTCGAACGAACAGAAGTCAGATTCAGACTCCAGCAGTAATGAACTGGGTAGTCTAAGAGTACACAATGTTGGTAAGGAAGCAGACCTCCAAACAATTTGAGTCACACTTCAGATAGCAGGAGTCCAAGTGAAGATGGAATTGGACACTGGATCGGCATTGACGGTCATGAATAAGCAAGATTACAAAAGGTTATTCCCACATATTCCCCTACGGGATACGGAGATTGTATTGAAAACGTACACGGGGCAAAGAGTATACCCCATCGGGAAGATAGAGGTAAAGGTGGTCCACAAGGGCAAAGAAAGCCGAGGAATGGACTTATATGTGCTACCTGAGGGAGGTCCACCACTACTGGGACGGGAGTGGATTAGGAAAATAAATATGGACTGGCATTCCTTAAAAGCACTAACGGTAGATTCTGGTAAAAAAGATGTCAAACCTAAACGATTGTCCAGAATATTGGACGATGCTAAAGAGGTGTTCCAACAGGGACTGGGAACACAGAGGAATTACGGCAAATATCAAGGTTGAAGAACATGCAAACCCGAAATTTTTCAAAGCCAGACCGGTACCTTATGCGATACGACCTGCTGTAGAAGCTGAGCTGGAAGGGCTAGAACATTCAGGAGTACTGTCTAAGGTAGACTGGAGTGAGTGGGCCACGCCCATTGTTCCCGTCATGAAGCGTTCATCGAGCAACAAGCCGGGGGAACCGGGGAAGGTTCGCATCTGTGGAGATTTCAAGATCACTTAATCCGGTGCTTCACACGGTGCAGTATCCGCTTCCGCGGATTGAGGATATCGTCGCTTCGTTGTCTGGCGGGAAACACTTCACCAAGATAGACCTGGCGCAGGCGTACTTACAGATGGAAGTTGAGGAAGAGTCACGCCAGTATCTCACGATCAACACGCATAGAGGCTTGTACCGGTATAATAGACTGATTTTTGGAGTGGCATCGGCTCCAGCAATTTGGCAGAGGGCCATGGAGCAGGTATTACAGGGAATTCCAGGCACACAATGTTACCTGGACGATATTCTGATTACAAGAGATGATGACGAGGAACACCTTGCAAATTTGGAACTGGTGCTCACCAGATTGAAAGAATATGGACTTCGAGTTAATCGCCAGAAATGTGAGTTCTTTCAGAAGCGGATCTCGTACTGTGGTCATGTCATTGACCAGGAGGGGCTTCATAAGTCTCCTGACAAGATCGAAGCTGTTGTGAAGGCTCCCGCTCCGGATAATGTATCCCAGTTGAGGTCGTTCCTAGGGTTGATTAACTATTACCATAAGTTTCTGCCAAATTTATCCACGGTGCTGCACCCGCTGAACGCTCTTTTTTGCAGAAGGGAGTACCATGGAAGTGGAGCGAGGACTGTAAGAGGGCCTTTCGCAAAAGCAAGGCATTGACCACCTCAGAGGAAGTGTTGGCTCACTTCAACCCAACGCTGCCTATTCGTTTGGCTTGTGATGCTTCTCCATATGGTATTGGGGCAGTACTCTCACACAAGTTGCCAAATGGCCTGGAGAGGCCAGTCGTGTTCGCATCCAGATCATTGACCTCCGCTGAGCGCAACTATGCTCAGATAGATAGGGAGGCTCTCAGCCTTGTGTGGGGAGTAAAGAAGTTTAATCATTACCTGCAGGGCCAAAAGTTTATGCTTCTGACAGACCACCAGCCGTTGGTATCCATTTTTAACCCTAAGAAGGGTGTTTCGGTGATGACAGCACAGAGACTCCAGAGATGGTCCCTTTTCCTAGGGGCACATCAATATCAGATTGAATTCAAAGGTACAAAGCAGCATGGTAATGCTGATGGGCTGTCGCGCCTGCCACTACCTACAGAGGAGGAGGCACCAACGGTTGACCCTGTTGAGTTATTTCACTCGACCATCATCGAATGTTTACCAGTCACCAATGCAAGTATTGAAAGAGAAACCAGGAATGACCCGACACTGTCCCGGGTCTACGAAGTGACAGTGAAGGGATGGCCAGCACATGGTGATCCACTGTTACCGGCATTCTCAGCAAGACGAGAACAGCTGTCCGTCTGTCAAGGAACAGTGATGTATGGAACAAGGGTGATTATTCCTCCTAAGTTAAGAGAGAGAGTTCTAAAGGAACTGCATGAAGGCCATCTGGGGGGAGTCAAGATGAAAAGCCTTGCTAGGGCTTATGTGTGGTGGCCGGGTATCGACCAAAAGATAGAGGATCTAACGAAAAGCTGCTCAGGGTGCCAAAAATTGCAAAATGCACCTCCGATTGCACCGCTGCATCCATGGGAATGGCCTTCAACCCCATGGCAACGTGTACATATTGACTTTGCTGGTCCATTCATGGACTCCATGTTTTTAATTGCGGTGGACGCACATTCTAAATGGCCAGAAGTGATTAAGATGACTACCACTACCTCGGAAAAGACGATCGCGGTGCTAAGAACGATATTTGCAAGAAATGGATTGCCAGAACAAATATGTTCAGACAACGGACCGCAGTTCGTGTCAGAAGAATTCCAGAAATTCATGAAGAAGAATGGGGTGAAACATTATACCTCTGCCCCATATCATCCGGCTACAAACGGGTTGGCCGAGAGATTTGTACAAACGTTCAAAAAAGCAGTAAAGGCCATGAGCGAAGATCAGATTCCACTACAACACAAGGTGGACAAATTCCTACTGGCATATCGAAACGCCACTCATGCAGTGACAAACCAAAGTCCTGCCATGATGTTCTATAACAGGAGGTTGCGGTCCAGGTTGGACTTGTTAAAACCAAATGTGCGGAGGGAAGTTGAAAACAAACAGTTCCAGCATATAAATAACAAGACCACTCGGAGTTTTGAAATAGGACAACCAGTGTTAGCCCGGGACTATAAAAACGAGAAATGGCAATCTGGAACAATTCGGGCCAGACAAGGACCCCTGATGTACACGGTAGATATTGGTGAAAATGTAATACGGTGTCATGCCGACCAACTGGTAGAATCGAGAACAAGGGTCGAACCCATGGTTACGGCAGAGACAACCGTGGAAGAAGTTAGTGAACCTGAAACATCTACCTCAGAAGTGAATGTACCTGATGATGATGATGTCCAATCCATAAGAGACCAACTAGATGAGTCACCCCAGCAACGAGAATCAGAGACCCCTGAAAGGCGTTATCCAACTCGAATCAGGAGGCCTCCTCAGAGACTGAATCTTTGAACTGTTTTGCATGAAGTTGTATATATATATATGTTATTATGTTATGTTAAATGGGGATATAACTGTTAAGCTAAAAAGGGAGGATTGTGGTGTATGTAACCTGTTCCACCTTAAGAGAACTACCTTAAGAGATGTACTACTTTCTCTTGGCTGCTGTATACTGTAATACCGGTGGTGACCACACCGGTATATAAGTGTTGTGTAGGGATTTGCTGGGCAGTTCAGCCCTGACCTCCGAATAGTAAAGACCTGTTAAAAGTTATTCTTGTTGTCTGTGTCCAGTGATTGATCATATGCATAACTGGGACACACAGACTCAACAGGGCCGAGGTTATGATCTGAAATTGTTGAACTCGATATTGAGTCCGGAAGGCTGTAAAGTGCCTAATCGGAAGCTGAGGTGCTATTACTCGAGTTTACGCTGAGCTTCTGTGGAACAATGCAAGAGCCCAAGTACAGTGAGAATTGGAAAGAGAGAATTGTTATCGTTGGTGTCAGCGTTAAAACACGTACTTTTGGTTCAGCCACTTTTCTCTCTTCTGCTCATGTCCTAAGGCCACCCAGCATGTCACTTTGGGGGCAAACCAGAGCTCTAACTGTGGAGGGAAGCTGTCCTTTTTGCTTCAAGCAAACGAAGGTTAAAAGTGTAAACAGAGGGCCCCCAGACAGGTTCTGTAATGAGATAGCAAAATACTGTGGATGCTGGAAATCCGAAATAACAACAGAAAACGCTGGAAAAACTCAGCAGGCCAGGCAACATCCGTGGAGAGAGAAACAGAGTTAACGTTTCAGGTCGAAACCCTTCTTCGGGTTCTGTAATGAGACAGAATGAGTCCTTCATGGCGCCACTCGAAGAAGTTTTTGGACGGAGCTGTCTTGGAAATTTAAAAAATGTAAACCAGCCATTTTTTTTTGTACTTATAAATGTCCCGCATAAGAGATTAGTGTGTAAAGTTAAGGCACATGGGATTGGGGGCAAGGTATTGACTTGGATAGAGAACTGGTTGGCGGACAGAAAGCAGAGAGTAGGAATTAACGGGTCTTTTTCTGAGTGGCAGGCAGTGACTAGTGGGGTACCGCAATGATCGGTCCTTGGACCCCAGCTATTCACAATATATATTAATGATCTAGATAAGGGAACTAGATGTAATATCTCCAAGTTTGCAGATGACACAAAGCTGGGTGGGCGTGTGTGCTGTGAGGAGGATACCGAGAAACTCCAGGATGATTTGGACAGGTTGGGTGATTGGGCAGAAGCGTGGCAGATGCAATATAACGTGGATAAATGCGAGGTTATCCACTTTGGTGTCAAAAACAGAAAGGCAGACTATTATCTGAATGGCAATAGATTGGGAGAAGGGGAAGTGCAACGAGACCTGGGTGTCCTTGTGCACCAGTCGCTGAAGGTAAGCATGCAGGTGCAGCAGGCGGTGAAGAAGGCAAATGGTATGTTGGCCTTCATAGCGAAAGGGTTTGAGTACAGGAGCAAGGATGTCCTGCTGCAGTTGTACAGGGCCTTGGTGAGACCACACCTTGAGTACTGTGTGCAGTTTTGGTCGTCTTATCTGAGGAAGGATGTTCTTGCAATGGAAGGAGTTCAGCGAAGATTCACAAGGCTGATCCCTGGGATGGCAGGAATGACGTATGAGGAGAGATTGGGTCGATTGGGCTTATACTCGTTGGAGTTTAGAAGAATGAGAGGGGATCTCATCGAAACTTATAAAATTCTGACAGGACTAGACAGACTAGATGCAGGAAGGATGTTCCCGATGGTCGGGGAGTCCAGAACCAGGGGTCACAATCTAAGGATAAGGGGTAGGCCATTTAGGACAGAAATGAGGAGGAATTTCTTCACCCAGAGAGTGGTGAACCTGTGGAATTCTCTACCACAGAAGGCGGTTGAGGCCAAGTCTTTAAATATATTCAAGAAGGAGTTAGATATATTTCTTGGAGCTAAAGGTATCAAGGGATATGGGGAGAAGGCAGGTACGGGGTACTGAGTTTGGATGATCAGCCATGATCTCATCGAATGGCGGAGCAGGCTCGAGGGGCCGAATGGCCTACTCCTGCTCCTATCTTCTATGTTTCAATGATTTTCTTTAAAGAAATAAAGAAGGCTTGTATTTATATAGCACCTTTCACGTCCTCATGACGTCTCAAAGCACCACACAGCCAACAAATTACTTTTTGAAGCTTAGTCACTGTGGTTTTCGTAGGCAAATGTAGCCGTCAATTTGCACACAGCAAGCTCCCACAAACAGCAGAGATGAATGGCCAGAAAATCTGTTTTTGGTGTTGTTTCAGAGACAAAGGTTAGCAAGGACACTGGGAGAACTTTAAAAAGTGCCATGGGATCTTATATGTCTACCTGACATGCAACCGGCGTAAAAATAGAAAATGCTGGAAATACCCAGCAGGTCAGGCCGTATATGTGGAGAGAGAAACAAAGTTAACGGGCTGAATTTTCCGGGGAGGTTGCGGACGAGATCAGTGGCGGGTCGGGTGGGAAAGTTGTTATTTTTGACAGCGGGTTGGGAACTCGCTGTCATGCCGCTCCCACACGCCTTTCCCCCAGGCGCTTCAGTCATCGTGGAGCTGACCCAACCGGCAGCGGTGGATGACCCAATTGAGATGATTATCCAGTAGTTGACAGGCACTTAAGAGCCTTTTTTCACTTACTTTTTAAATTTCCCTGCATGGCCATGGGATTCACGCAGCTTGGGAACCACATCTGTCAACCTGAGGCATGAGTTCCATGGCCATTGCTCCAGTTGATTATTTGACAGCATGGAAAACAAACCAAAATAAAAACATGTTGATTACATCAGCTAACAGATTGATGGAGATTCTGTTCTACTTGAAAAGCTGCTGGTAAATGTTAATTCAGAAATTCCTGAAGGGATGTAAGTGCTGAAGGCTTCCTCCTACCCAGGATGGTGAGGGAAATATATTTATTTTACTGGCCATTCTCGGCTGTTGCCCACCAACTCAACAGTAATTGCAGTGAATTGATCTGCACTATAAAAAATGTCATATACCATTTAAATACATTTTTGTGTTGTTTCTGGTCAGGATTTTCTCATAGTATACTGTGATTGTCCAGTTACAGATTAAATCAAGTCATCAACCATAACAATTTCATTCTCATCACTCATTCCACTGGTTCAATTTGCTTTCAGTCCCTGAATATAACTAATTACATTTTTCAGTCTGAGACTTTGGGGGTGAATTTCTGTGGAGGTTCTCTCACTTGTTCATTGTTAACTTCAATGGAGGAGCTGCAGAAATCCCAGAAACACATTGTAAGCACCACTTACACTGTTTGACAGGGTTTCCACAGCTCTTCTGTTGAATTTGCATAAGATTGTAAATTCACCCCTTTACAATTACATTTAAAATCTGCTTAATTTTATATATTATCTATACACACATATCTTTTATTTGTACCAGTTACTGATACAAAGGTCTATAGATTTGTGACTAAAGCACCAATAACTTCCCAATTAATGTACTTTTTAAATTATGTTCTTGATTGTATTTGTAGATGGCGTCATATTACTTAATGATAATATTATTTAAATATTTCTTTGTCACTCATATATAACTTATATTATTGTAGAGTAAAGATTCAACACCCACTTTGTTAGATTAAGCTTAAAATGTAATGTGGCTATGGTCCCTTTAATAATCCCGGCTGAAAACACGTCATGAATGACATCACCAGGCCCGTTCCATCAAATTGGGCCGGGTAACATGCTGGGCAAGCTTAATAAGTCCCATTAAGGTAAGTTAATTTTCTGCAGCGGGTTGGAGCCAGCAGCGGGTTTACGACCCACCATGGACACCATCTGCACCAGACCTGCCCAGGTAGGCAAAATTCCAGTCAACGTTTCAAGTCAATGACCTTTTGTCAGAACTGGAAAAAGTTAGAGATGTAATAGATTTTAAGCAAGTGCAAGGGCAGGGAAAGTGGAGAGGGGAGGAAAGAACAAAAAGGAAACTCTGTGACAGGATGGAAGGCAGGAGTGAAAGGAGATAGTAATGGGACAAGTAATGAAACAAAAGATGGGTCTAGAAGAGCTGTAAATGGGTATTGCAGAATCATCAGCAGCTGCCATCTGAAAAAATAGGAGCAGAGGTTATGCTCTGAAATTGTTGAACTCAATGTTGAGTCCAGAAGGCTGTCAAGTGCCTAATAGAAAGATGAGGTGCTGTTTCTCGAGCTTATGTGATCTTCGTTGGAACAGTGTAAGAGGCCGAGGACAGAGAGGTCAGGGTGGGAGTGGAGTGGAGAATTAAAGTGACAGATGACCAGAAGCTTGGGGTCATGCTTGCAGACTGAATGGAGGTGATCCGCAAAGCGGTCACCCAATCTGCATTTGGTCTCCCCAGTGTAGAGGAGACCGCATCATGAGCAGCGAATACAGTATACTAAATTGCAAGAAGTACAAGTAAATCGCTATTTCACCTCGAAGGAGTTATTGGGGCCCTGGATGGTTGGGATGGGTGGAGGTAAAAGGGCAGGTGTTGCATCTCCTGCGCTTGCACGGGAGGGTGCTGTGGGAAGGGGAGGGCGTGTTGGAGGTGATTAAGGAGTGGACCAGGGTGTCGCAGAGGGAGCAGTCCCTTCGGAATGCTGAAAGGGGAGAGGAAGGTTTGTTTGGTGGTGGGATCACGCTGAAATTGGCGGAAATGGTGGAGGATGATCCGTTGAATGTGGAGGCTAGTGGCCTGAAAGGTGAGGACAAAGGGAACCCTATCGTGGTTCTGGGAGGGAGGGGATGGGGTGAGAGCAGAAGTGCGGGAAATAGAACGGACACGGTCAAGGGCTATGTCAACCACAGTAGAGGGGAATCCTTGGTTGAGGAAAAAGAAAGACATATCGGAAGCACTAGTATGTGTTAAATCTGTGAGTTGTTCAAGTAATTAATACTCAGACTTAATCAGTAACAATAAAACAGGTCTTTACTGGTTGGAGGTAGGGACTATACGTAGGTCTTTACTTCATGCCCACAGGCGGGAACTGAGGGGAGATCAGTACCCACAGTACTATTTATACCCCTATGGCCAGGAGTGGTACTGCGTATCACTACGCCCAACAAGTAGTGCAGTCCTGTCCATAGGTTCAAAGTAGCACACATATTACATACACAACATTCCTCCCTTCCTAGCTTTACAGTCATCTCCCCATTTAACATAACGTAATAACATATATACATATATAACTTCAGGTTTACATAACAGAATAACATTGATACATAGATAACTTCATGTCAAAACAGATCACAGATTCAGTCTCTGCGGAAAACAGTTCACAGATTCAATCTCTGTGGTGGAGTCGGTTCACGTTGCTGGAGTGACTCATTCAATAGTCCTTCCATGGATTTAACAGTTTGAACTTCCGAACTGAATTGGCTCCGTTCGGAGGGACCACGTGTGTGATCTGGTAGAGGTAATAATGGTTCAGATGGGTCATCTTCTGTTTCGACTTTTCCTTTTCTGCTTCTTGGAGACTCTCTGGGCTCCACTGTCAGCTGCCAGCTGCATGCGCAGTTCCTCCTTCTCTCCCTCCTTTTTCCGTAGTAGAGCCACCTTCTCCCGATGTTCCGTAGACTTTCGGTGCTCCTCCATGATTTCTGTATGGTGGGAGTCGAAGTTACAAGTTGGGCAGGACAGGACATAGTAATATTCGGTGTCGTCCTGATCTAGGCCAGCGAGAGGGTCTTCTATTTCCTCCATACCCAGCTGGGCGTTAGCCAGCTTTTGTTCCAAGTCCAGACATCTTTCCTGAAGAGACTTCTTCATGCGTACCTCTTCATCCAGCTTTTTCTGGGCTTTCAGCAAGTCGTTTACTAATGACCTCATTTGAGATTTTACTACTTCAACTTCTTTTGGAGATTGATTGATCGGACTATTCAATCCCTCTACCGGAGCAGCTGTTTCAGCGGTCTGTTGTTCTACGTTGACGTGAGTCAGCGTACTTTTGGCATCCAAGGGCTGCTCTGTTGCAGTCATCTCAGTCTGTGTTGCCACCTCAGCTCTTCCAATAACCTTTGAGAGCTCCGAACCCCTTTCGTTTGAATATTGAAGTTCGTGTTCAAGTTTTTCCCATTTCAGAGTCCTGTCCTTCAGCATATGCAGGAGTTGGCTGACCGTTAACTCCTCTGACATCAGACGTTTTGTGTGCTCCTGCTCCATTTTCTCCATCAGCTGCTTCTGTTGTCTTTCCAGATTCTCCAACTCTATATCAAAGAACTCTTTCGTCGCATTCAACTCTTGCTCAAAACGGCGAAGCATTTGTTCTAATTGCTGTTGTAGTTTGAAATGGAGTTGAGTTCGAGCCCGGTGTCCCTCAGAAATGGGCACATCAGTAGACTTGCCAGACTCAGAATCCACAGTTAAACTATGTTGTTGTTGCTCAGTGGAATTCTGTGCTGAAACTTTGTCTTTTGCACCTGAGTTGGGCTTACCATCATCCGTTCCAGAGTCTGGGCCGACTATCTTCACCGAGTTCTCACTCGTTATTGTTTGTAGGAAATGCCAGTCCATATTCATTTTCCTAATCCACTCCCGTCCTAATAGTGGAGAACCTCCTTCAGATATCACATATAAGTCCATTATTTGACTGTCTTCGCCCTTGTGGACCACTGCAACCTCTATTTTCCCGATGGGGTACACTCTTTGCCCCGTGTATGTTTTCAATATAATCCCCGTATCCTGTAGGGGAATATGTTGGAATAACTTTCCGTAATCTTTCTTATTTATGACCGTCAATGCCGATCCAGTGTCCAATTCCAGTTTTACTTGGACTCCTTCTATCTGAAGAGTGACCCAAATTGTCTGGAGGTCTGCACCCTTACCAGCGTTGAGTACTCTTAAGCTAGCCAGTTCATTACAGCTTAAGCTAGCCAGTTCATTACTGCTAGCGTCTGAATCGGACTCCTGTTCGGTCACCTTGTGTACCTTTGCGTATTTTCCTTGCGGTGACTTCTTGTTGCTGGTCTTCTTCCCTGACCTGCATACTCTAGCTACATGTCCAAGCCTACCACAAGTTCTACATTCTTGGTTTTTAAACCAACACTGGTTCTGATCATGCGTTGTCTTTCCACAATGATAACATTTGCCAGAACTCACACCCACTTTGTGTGCACTGAGCTCCGGTGACCGTAGCTGCATTACTGCCGTGCCTCTCGCTGCGGCTTCGTATGCTGCTGCCATAGTGACCGCCTTCTCAAGCGTCAGCTCATTCTCCTCGAGCAGTCGCTTTTGTGTATCCTGTTTAAATAAACCACACACAAATTTGTCTCGAAGTGCCTCTGTCAGTCCCGTTCCAAACTGGCAATATTTCGCTAATTTACGCAATTCCAGCAAATAATCAGCATTGCTTTCATGCTGTAGCTGCCTTCTGTCGTAAAATTTAAATCGTTCCGCTAGCATCAGCGGCGTGGGGTTTAGATGATCTTTCAGGACAGTAACAATCTCATCGAACGTCTTATCCGCCGGTTCATCTGGTGATAACAGGTGTTTCAATTGCCCGTATGTCTTCGCACCCATTAAATTTAATAATGTTAGAGCTTTATCTTGGTCACGAATTTTATTGGCCTTACAATAATTTTTTACTCTTTCAACATATATGGCCCAATCTTCGAGGTCACTATCAAAGGTGCTAATATTCCCGTGTTTAGGCATTGTAGATTTGCAATTTCTCAGATTTTTTTTTTTTTTACTGCTATCCAAGATGGCAGCTTCCCGCTCTTGCCGTCGTCCTCCGCCCACAAAATGGCGGTTTTCCCGCGCTTGGCGGTCTTCACCCGTCCCCCGACGCCGTCTCCCTTCAGCCCCTGAGTGCGGCCCTTATCTTCGCCGCGATCGCCCGAGTGCGGCCCTTATCAGCGGATGCGATCGCTGGATCGCGAAGCGGCTCTCGGCTCTTATCAGGAGATGCGATCGCTCTGTTGAAACGCCTCCCGCTCGAAGCGGCTCTCGCGCCCTATTCCTCCAGCTCCCCCAGCCCCGTTCGTGCGGCCAACGCGGTCGACTGCCTGTCGCGTCGCTGCCCGGCTCAGACAACGGCTTACCCACCACCAAGCTGGAGAAGAAGCTGACGGTCGCCGATGGAGGCTCCGAGGTCAGGATGTCTTCCAGTGGGGTGGAGAGGGTGGAAACCTCTCTGCAACGTCCTGGCTGTGGACGAAGCTGCCGTGGAGTGACTGCCGCAGGGTCCGAATCAGACTCGTCGCCAGTGTTAAATCTGTGAGTTGTTCAAGTAATTAATACTCAGACTTAATCAGTAACAATAAAACAGGTCTTTACTGGTTGGAGGTAGGGACTATACGTAGGTCTTTACTTCATGCCCACAGGCGGGAACTGAGGGGAGATCAGTACCCACAGTACTATTTATACCCCTATGGCCAGGAGTGGTACTGCGTATCACTACGCCCAACAAGTAGTGCAGTCCTGTCCATAGGTTCAAAGTAGCACACATATTACATACACAACAGTATGGAAGGTGGCAGATGCGATGGAGATGGAGAAACAGAGCAATTGGAACCTTGATTTAAAGTCTACTTCAAAAGACTGTACCTTGACAATTTAATACCCCCTCAGTACTGTGCTAAGGTGCCAATCGTGTAGTGGGACGCGAACTCACAATCTTCTGGCTCAGAGGTGAGAGGGCTACCATCGAAACAAGCTGACACTCAAACCTCAAAAAAGCCATGGTCCTGCATCTTGAATCACCCCTATGATAACTTCTGTCCTATTTTGGACTTGAAAGGGAGTGGCAATCTCATAGCCCCCAATCAACCAGCCATTCTTCAAGTGTCAGTCAGACCTGACATGAGTGTCCACAATCTATTTGGCTAGGGGGAGCTTCAGAGCCAGACTTAATACTGTCCTTAATGATGTCGACACACACAGCATTCAACAAGACTCATAGGATAATCATTGGGAGCAGGAACCATGGCTGATCTTTCCCCCCTCACTAGCTGAGGACTACTGTGGCTAATTGCAGCACCACAGTGTCACCGTGACGGAGACTCAACACAAATCAGGGATCAGTTTTGTGACTTTCCTGATCTGTATGTCCCCGTTATATCCAAGGTGGTGCATTCACCCACAGAGCCATCCGTACATTTTAATGTGTAACACTGCAAACATTACATCAGAGCCACACATATTTGGATGGCAACATACAGTGAGTCCTGCTTGAACTGTGCATATGGGGATGTGGAATGAGGACTAATTTACTATAGGACCCTCTACTCCACAGTCAAATAACCTGCTGATGCTTATTGTCAATGATTACACAGGAATAATGGTTAGTTGGGCAAAGTATCAGAGGGCGACCAGTGCCATGGAGCCGTAGACCAGCAAAGAGTAAACACTTTTGGGACAAGAGGGGAGAAAAAGAAAAACTGCAATATTTTGTGGTACTTGCTTGTCTGCATTGCTATGGAAAAGATGTTTTAAAGCAAAACATTTTACTTTGAAATGCCCCTATGGGATTCTAGAACTGGCATTACTGGTTTATCCAGTTACCTTTCACTATTGTAAGATTTTTTAAAATATACAAAACTATTCAAACAGTTATATTATGGGAGGGGGTGTGACAGGCAGCACTGGGAGACCTATAACTCTTGCAATGAGGACCAGAGATGTAGAATCAAAAGCCCTGGGCTTGAAGGAGGTTTTGGAGGCTTGGAATGAGAGGAGAAGCAATAAGAGAGATCCAGGTCTCGGAGCAGCATTGGGGAACTCACAATAAGGAACAGAGAGGCAACAAGAGGGACCGGTCCAAAGATAACAAAACCTGCTAATATTTTTTTTTAAACTTCCTCTGTTAAAAGTTCCAATGTAAACACAGAGCCAAAAGGCAATGGACACAACTGCTTGCATGTGTTTGAGGACACACATGCAAAAATCTGCCTTTCCCCATTCAATAGCGGTGGACAGCTTTAAGTTCCTCGGAGTCCACATCATGGAAGACCTCTCCTGGTCCCTCAATACCTCCTCTCTGGTGAAGAAGGCCCAGCAGCGCCTATATTTCCTAAGGAGGCTGAAGTGATGTAACCTGTCACCCCTGATCCTCTCTAACTTTTACCGCTGCACAATAGAGAGCATCCTGACGAACTGTATCACAGTATGGTATGGCAGCTGTAGCTACTATGACCGGAAAGCCCTGCAGCGGGTAGTCAAAACTGCCCAACGCATTACCGGCACCCGGCTACCGACCATAGAGCACATATACCAGAAACGCTGTTTACGGAGGTCACGGACCATCATCAAAGACCCTACCCACCCCAGCCACAGTCTGTTCGCCCTCCTGCTATCTGGGAGACGCTACAGATGCATTCGCACCCGAACGACCAGATTTAGGAACAGCTTCTTTCCCAGGGCTGTCATCCTACTGAACTCCACAAGTAAACTCTAAAGCCTGCACATCTGCCAATGCACTTTATTATGTTTATGTTAATGTATTACAAGCCAAATGAATGTTGAATGTTTAAATGTCTTAATCTAAATGTACACTCTCGGGAGCCGCAAGCCTACATTTCATTGTACTGCACTTGTGCACTAACAATGACAATAAAGTTGATTATGATTGATTATGATTATGATGTAGGCAATATTGCCATTAGTGCCTGCTTGCCTCTCACTTTAAGCTCATGTCAATAGTGGCTGATGCAACATTACTCGAGCATTAATGTCACATTACACTGGGGCACACATAATACTCCACTTGTACAATGACTAACCAACGTTCATTACTAAATTGTGAAAATATTTGGCATAAGTTAATAGAAACAAAAAAATGCAGGGCCTATTTTATGCATAGTGTCACTGAATAATATTACAGTTACAGATTGTAATTCAATGAATAAACAGGCAGTGGGGGTTGAGTTGTCAAGTGGATGTTTCAGAGACGTGAGTTCAAATCCCACCACGGTAGCTGGGGAATTTAAATTCAGTTAATTAAATAAATCTGGAATAAAAAGCTAGTATCAGTGATGGTCACCATGAAACTATCAGATTGTCGTAAAAACCCATCTGGTTCACTAATATCCTTTAGGGAAGGAAATCTGTCGTCCTTACCTGGTCTGGCCTATATGTGACTCCAGACCCACAGCAATGTGGTTGACTCATAACTGCTCTCTGAAATGGCTTAGCAAGTCACTCAGTTGTAACAAACCGCTACGAAACACAATAATAAAAATGAAACTGGAAGGACCACCCAGTATTGAATTTGGCACCGGCTATGGACATGGCAATGGCACATGCAGCCCAGTCAACCCTGCAAAGTCCTCCTCACCAACATCTGGGGACTTGTGCCAAAATTGAGAGAGCTGTCCCACAGACTAGGCAAGCAACAGCCTGACGTAGTCATACTCACAGAATCATACCTTTCAGCCAACGTCCCAAACTCCTCCATCACCATCCTTTGGTATGTCCTGTCCCACTGGCAGGACAGACCCATCAGTGGTGGTGGCACAGTGGTATACAGTCAGGAAGGAGTGGCCCTGGGAGTTCTCAACATTGATTCCGAACACCATGAAGTCTCATGGCTTCAGGTCAAGCATGGGCAAGGAAACCTGCTGCTGATTACCACCAACCGCCCTCCCTCAGCTGATGAATCCGTACTCCGCCATGTTGAACAACACTTGGAAGAAGCACTGAAGGAAGTAAGGGCACAGAATGTACTCTGGGTGGGACTTCAATGTCCATCACTAAGAATGGCTCGGTAGCACCACTAATGACCGAGCTGGCCGAGTCCTGAATGACATAGCTGCCAGTCTGGGCCTGCAACAGGTGGTCAGAGAACCAACACGAGGGAAATACCGACTTGACCTCATCCTCACCAATCTACCTGTGGCAGATGCATCTGTCCATGACAGTATTGGTAGTAGTGACCACCGCACAGTCATTGTGGAGACGAAGTCCTGTCTTCACACTGAGGACACCCTCCATCATGTTATGTGGCAATACCACCTTGCTAAATGGGATAGATTCAGAACAGATCTAGCAGCTCAAAACTGGGCATCCATGAGGCATTGTGGGCCATCAGCAGCAGCAGAATTGTATTCCACCACAATCTGTAACCTCATGGCCCAGCATATCCCTCACTCTACCATTACCATCAAGCCAGAGGACCATCCCTGGTTCAATAAGGAGTGCAGAAGAGCATGCCAAGAGCAGCATCCGGCATACCTAAAAATGAGGTGCCAACCTGGGGAAGCTGCAACACAGGACTACATACATGTATGCTAAAAAGCGGAAGCAGCATGCTATAGACAGTGCTAAGCGATCCCACAATCAATGGATCAGATCAAAGCTCTGCAGTCCTGCCACATCCAGTCGAGAATGGTGGTGGACCATTAAACAATTAACGGGAGGAGGAGGCTCCATGAATATCCTCATCCTCAGTGATGACGGAGCCCAGCACGCAAGTTCAAAAGACAAGGCTGAAGCGTTTGCAACCATTTTCAGCCAGAAGTGCCGACTGGATGATCCATATCGGCCTACTCCTGAGGTCCCCACCATCACAGAAGCCAGTCTCCAGCCAATTCGATTCACTCCACATGATATCAAGAAATGGCTGAGCACACTGGATACAGCAAAGGCTATGGGCCCTGACAACATCCCAGCTATCGTGCTGACGACTTGTGCTTCAGACCTAGCCGTGCCTCCAGCCAAATTGTTCCAGTACAACTACAACACTGGCATCTATCCGACAATGTGGAAAACTGCCCAGGTATGTCCTGTGAAGTAAGAAAACTACTAGGCACCTGGTCTAAGCATTAAACAAAGCTTTAATCAACTGTTTTACAACATGGAGTTCTAGTTGTGTCCTTCACTAGTTCCTGTTAAGAATGTCCTGCGCAAGCTGGGCCCGTACCCGAGTATTTATATTCTCCCTGGACAGCGCCACCTGTAGGCTGCTCAGTATTATTTCATAAGTCTTTCTTTCATGAATGACTGATTCATGTCATCCTGGCCACAAAAATCAGGACAAATCCAATCCGGCCAATTACTGCCCCATCAGTCTACTCTCAATTATCAGCAAAATGATGGAAGGTGTCATCAACAGTGCAATCAAGCGGCACTTACTCCCCAATAACCTGCTCACTGATGCCCAGTTTGGGTTCCGCCAAGACCACTCGGCTCCCGACCTCATGACTTGCCTTGGTCCAAACATGGACAAAGGAGCTGAATTCTAGAGGTGAGATGAGAGTGACTGCCCTTGACATCATGGCAGCATTTGACCGAGTGGAGCCCTAGTAAAACTGAAGTCAATGGGAATCGGGGGGAAAACTCTCCACTGGCTGGAGTCATACCTAGCACAAAAGAAGATGGTTGTAGTGGCTGAAGGTCAACCATCACAGCCCCAGGACATCGCTGCAGGAGTTCGTCAGGGCAGTGTCCTAGGCCCAACCATCTTCAGCTGCTTCATCAATAACCTTCCCTCCAAGATAAGGTCAGAAATGAGGATGTTCGCTGATGACTGCACAGTGTTCAATGCCATTCACAACTCCACAGATAATGAAGCAGTCCATGCCCGCATGCAACAAGACCTGGACGACGTTCAGGCTTGGGCTGATAATTGGCAAATAACATTCACGCCACAGAAGTGCTAGGCAATGACTATCTCCAACAAGCGAGAGTCTAACAATCACCCCTTGATATTCAACGGCATTACCATCGCCGAATCACCCACCATCAACATCCTGGGAGTCACCATTGACCAGAAACTTAACTGGACCAGCCATATAAATGCTGTGGCAACAAGAGCAGGTCAGAGGCTAGGTATTCTGTGGTGAGTGTCTCACCTCCTGACTCCCCAAAGTCTTTTCACCATCTACAAGGCACAAGTAAGGAGTGTGATGGAATATTCTCCACTTGCCTGGATGAGTGCAGCTCCAACAACACACAAGAAGCTCGACACCATCCAGGACAAAGCAGCCCGCTTGATTGGCACCCCATCCACCACCTTAAACATTCACTCCCTCCACCACCGGCGTACCGTGGCTGCAGTGTGTACCATCTACAAGATGCACCGCAGCAACTCACCAAGGCTTCTTCGGCAGCACCTCCCAAACCCGCGACCTCTTCCACCTAGAAGGACAAGGGCAGCAGGTGCATGGGAACACCACCACCTCCAAGTTCCCCTTCAAGTCACACACCATCCTGACTTAGAAGTATATCGCCGATCTTTCATCGTCGCTGGGTCAAAATCCTGGAACTCCCTCCCTAACAGCACTGTGGGAGTACCTTCACCACACAGACTGCAGCTCAGAATCACAGAAATCCCAGAAACCCCACAGTGCAGATAGAGGCCATTTCGGCCCATCGAGCCTGCACTGACACATATCCCACCCGATCCCCGTAACCCCTACACCAACACATATCCCACCCTATCCCCGTAACCCCACGTATTTAATCCCCCTAACACTAAGGGTCAATGTATCATAGCCAATCAACCTAACCCGCACATCTTTGGACAGTGGGAGGAAACCGGAGCACCCAGAGGAAACCCACGCAAACACGGGGAGAATGTGCAAACTCCACACAGACAGTCGCCCGAGGCCGGATTCGAACCCGGGTCCCTGGCGCTGTGAGGCAACAGTGCTAACCACTATGCCACCGTGCTGCTGTTCAAGAAGGCGGCTCACAACCACCTTCTCAAGGGCAACTAGGGATGGGCAATAAATTCTGGCCTTGCCAGCGACACCCACATCCTGTAAACGAATTAATTTTTTAAAATATTTTTGCTATTTCTGAGGTATTTTTGTGCAACATTTAAGTTTATTAATAGCATGTCTGTGCGAAGTTCTCATGTTTTATTTGTTTTCTTTTACACTTTATAATGTCGCAAGTCATCTAGTGCAGATCCTATTGTTTCTCTTCTGGCTGGTGTTGTCATAGAGGCCTACGGGCCATACCCATTGTATAATAAGTACCACGGAAAAATGGTCAAGTGCAAGCATTTAATCACTTTTGTCATTTTATTGCGTTGAAAAGCAATGATTTCCAAATCTGCAAATGGGAAGCTAAAACGAGATATAACAAAACTCACATTTTGATAGTAGCGCTGACTACTAGGAGCTTTAAAAGACTTGCATTTATATATTACTTTTCACGACCACAGGAGGTCCCAAAGCACTTTACAGCCAATGAAGTACTTTTGAAGTGTAGTCTCTGTTGTAATGTAGCAAATGTGACAGCCAATTTGCGCACAGCAAGCTCCCACAAACAGGAATGTGATAATGACCAGGTGATCTGTTTTAGTGATGTTGATTGAGCAATAAGTATTAGCCAGGACACCGGGGAGAACTCCCCTGCTCTTCTTCGCAATAGTGCCATGGGATCTTTTACATCCACCTGAGAGAGCAGACGAGGTCTTGGTTTTAATGTCTCATCTGAAAGATGGCACCACCGATAGTGCAGCACTCCCTCAGTACTGCACTGGAGTGTCAGCCTAGATTTTTGTGCTCAAGTCTCTAGAGTGGGACTTGAACCCACAACCTTCTGACTTTCTTAAAATGATCTGTGCAACTGTTAAATAATATTTAAATTATATTATCTTTTGTATATTCTTCTAAAAATTCTATTTTTACAATCCACAACTGTGATTTATACCAGATGCCTCCTTTCAGGTGCCTATTGTGTGGTGGGATATTGCATGTGCCTGACAGTACACTGGCCCCATCTCTGAGTCAGCCAAATTTGCATAGAGTGGGGAGGCACCACATGTTAGTACTGCTTCTAATTGAGAGCTTGACAATAGTAGACTTACAACACTTTAAAGGGTCATTTCTGTTTTTAGGTACAAAGGTCAAGTCCAAAATGTTATAGTGATGTTAACAAGTAACAACCTCCCAAAGCTACAACCTCTACCACCTAGAAGGACAAGGGCAGCAGGTGCATGGGAACACCACCACTTACAAGTTCCCCTCCAATTCCCACACCATCCTGACTGGGAAATATATCACCGTTCCTTCATCATCGGTAATTCAAAATCCTGGAACTCCCTACCTAATAGCACTGTGGGAGTACATTCACCACATGGACTGCAGCAGTGCAAGATGGCGGCTCATCACCACCTTCTCAAGGGCAACTCGGGATGGGCAATAAATGCTGGCCTTGCCAGCGACGCCCGCATCCCATGAATGAATAAAAAAAGTAGCTGAGTCTCTGAAGCTCTTGTTGGAAAAGGTGTGGCAGAGGAGGGAGGCATTCTTTTCTCTTTCTCCTGGTTGCTGCGTGTTCAGATGAGTGACACAGGCTTGTGTGGTAGGAGCTAGACAGAAATATAAAGATCAATGGCAACACACAGTGGACATAGTTCCAGTGCCGACAGTAATTTATAGTAATGGTGCAAGTTAACCATACATGGAAGGTATGCATGCACACCCACAAAATACTTTGAATGCTTCTCATGAACCTCCATTTTGCAGCAGGGTAATCTCTCTCTCTCTCTCTCTCTCTATTATATATATATATATATATATAAAAAGGGTAGTGCTTTTTAAATTCTTGGCCAGTCCAAGGGATATCCTCAGTTTTCATTTGAATGACAATATTTTATACAATATGCAATGACATACATTACATGTATATTCATAAAGATGAGGTTGTAACTGAGAGCCAATGGTGCTGTGATAGTAAAGGATTCATTGTGATGTCCTCAGAATGAAAACAATCTACACAATTTATAATTTGCATTTAAGTTGAATATTTTCATCTAATTCATATGTAAGTTCACATTATCGAATGAATGCATGGTTTAACCAAAGTACACAATGAAACTCTATATAGGTGTTTTTATATTAAGGAAAGCAACTGTAGTGTATGTACCTTTAAGGGGAGAACTACTTTTTACAGCTCCTGTATACTGTAGTACCGGCAGTGACCACACCTGTATATAACCCTGAGTAGGGATCTGTATAGTTAGTTTTAGAGTAACCCTCATCCAGTAAACACCTGTTGATTGTTCTCTGCAGTCTCTTGTCTAGTTATTGAAGGACACACAACATCAAGATACACGGATTTAACATTGGTGACGAGCAGATTTGAGCCTACCTGCAACTCTGCAGAAGAAGGCCGATTCCAGAAGCACGGGCGTTGACCATCCAACGGAGACTCCAGCGAAACGGCTGGCAACAGGTACGGCACAGACCCTTCCCGCACAGCGGCGGCTAGAGCTGACCGACGGCACAGGAAAAGGCCGAGCAGCATCGACCGGAGCAGAGAGAGGGTAGAGTGCACAGGGCGCAGCCGGTGTTCAGGACCGAGCGGCATCGTCGGGAAAAGAGAGAGGGTAGAGCGCACAGGGCGCAGCCGCTGTTCAGGACCGAGCGTCGTTGACTCGAGAAGAGAGAGGGTAGAGCGCTCAGGGCGCAGCCGCTGTTCAGAACCGAGCGGCGTCAACGAGAGAGAGAGGCGGTGTTCAGGGGGCGAGCAGCGTCAGCGGGGAAGAAAGGAAAGCGCGGGAGACGCCATTTTGAGCCGCAGCAGAGAAGAAGGGAGAGCGCGGGAGATGCCATTTTGAGCCAGTCTAACCACACCCAGGGATGCCGAAGAGTGGCAGTGTCACAGCATTCGACAATGAAGTCGAAGATTGGACGATATATGTCGAACGCATAGAAGTGGACTGCAAGGCGAATGAACAAACATAAGAACATAAGAAATAGGAGCAGGAGTAGGCCAATTGGCCCCTCGAGCCTGCTCCGCCATTCAATAAGATCATGGCTGATCTGATCCTAACCGCCAATCCACTATGACAGGACTATCTCCTGAATCTAACAGAATTAGACACACGAAACAGGAGCAGGATCAGGCTACACGGCCCCTGGGCCCGCTCCGCTACCCACAGGGCCATGACCGATCCGAACCTAGACTCATGTCCAAATTCCTGCCCGCTCCCCGTAACCCTTAATTCCCTTTACTTCTAGGAAACTGTCTATTTCTGTTTTAAATTTATGTAATGATGTAGCTTCGACAGCTTTTTGGGGCAGCATATTCCATGGACCTACCACCCTCTGAGTGAAGTAGTTCCTCCTCATCTCAGTTTTGAAAGAGCAGCCCCTTATTCTAAGACTATGCCCCCTAGTTCTAGTTTCACCCATCATCTGGAACATCCTCCCTGCATCCACCCGATCCAACCCCTTCATAATCTTATATGTTTCAATAAGATCGCCTCTCATTCTTCTGAACTCCAATGAGTAGAGTCCCAATCTACTCAACCTCTCCTCATATGTCCATCCCCTCATCCCCGGGATCAACCGAGTGAACCTTCTTTGTACTGACTCGAGAGCAAGTATGTCCTTTCTTAAGTATGGACACCAAAACTGTATGCAGTATTCCAGGTGCGGTCTCACCAATACCTTGTACAACTGAAGCAATACCTCCCTATTTTTATATTCTATCCCCCTAGCAATGAAAGCCAACATTCCATTGGCCTTCTTAATCACTTGCTGCACCTGCATACTAACCTTTTGAGTTTCGTGCACCAGGACCCCCAGATCCCTTTGTACTTCAGTACTTTCCAGTTTCTTGCCATTAAGATAATAACTTGCTCTACGATTTTTCCTGCCAAAGTGCATAACCTCACACTTTCCAGTATTGTATTCCATCTGCCAAATCTCTGCCCACTTACTTAGCCTGTCGATGTCCCCTTGCAGGTTTTTTATGTCCTCCTCACTCACTACTTTCCCTCCCATCTTAGTATCATCTGCAAACTTTGATGTGTTACACTCGGTCCCCTCCTCCAAATCGTTAATATAGATTGTAAAGAGTTGGGGACCCAGCACTGACCCCTGCGGAACACCACTGGTTACTGATTGACAGTCTGAGAATGAACCATTTATCCCAACTCTCTGCCTTCTGTTAGATAGCCAATCATCTATCCATGCCAGAATATTACCCCCAATCCCGTGATTTTTTATCTTAAGCAATAATCTTTTGTGTGGCACCTTGTCAAATGCCTTTTGGAAGTCTAAATACACTACGTCCACTGGTTCACCTTTATCCACCCTATATGTTACTTCCTCAAAGAACTCCAGCAAATTTGTCAAACATGACTTCCCCTTCATAAAACCATGCTGATTTTGTCTTATTAAATTATGATTATCCAAATGTCCTGTTACTGTCTCCTTAATAATGGACTCCAAAATTTTACCGACCACAGATGTTAGGCTAACCGGTCTATAGTTTCCAGCCTTCTGTCTACTGCCCTTTTTAAATAAGGGTGTTACATTAGCAGTTTTCCAGTCTGCCGGGACCTTTGCTGAGTCCAGGGAGTTTTGGAAGATTATTACCAATGCATCCACAATCCCTACCGTCACTTCCCTCAAGACCCTAGGATGTAAGTCATCAGGTCCAGGTGATTTATTCACCTTGAGTCCCATTATTTTACCGAGTACCACTTCCTTAGTGATTTTGATCATGTTTATCTCCTCCCCCCCTATAGCCCCCTGCTTGTCCTGTGTTGGGATATTCTTGGTGTCCTCTACTGCAAAGACTGATACAAAATATTCATTCAGTGTTTTTGCCATCTCCATATTTCCCACCATTAATTTCCCGGTCTCATCCTCTAAGGGACCAACATTTACTTTTGCCACCCTTTTTCTTTTTATATAACTATAAAAACTCTTACTTTCTGTCTTTATATTTTTTGCTAATTTACTTTCATAATCTATCTTCCCTTTCTTAATCAATCTTTTTGTTATTTTTTGCTGTCTTTTAAAGTTTTCCCAATCCTCTATCCTCCCACTAGATTTGGCTACCTTATATGCCCTTGTTTTTAGTCGAATACTATCCTTAATTTCTTTACTTAGCCATGGATGGCTGTCTTTTCTTTTACACCCTTTTTTTCTCAGTGGAATATACTTTTTTTGGGAGTTGTAAAATAACTCCTTAAATGTGCACCACTGATCATGTATCGTCTTACCCATTAATCTATTTTCCCAATCCACTTTACTCAATTCCGCTCTCATACCTTCATAGTCTCCTTTATTCAAGCTTAGCACGCTTGTTTGAGATACAACCTCCTCACCCTCTAATTGAATATGGAATTCAACCATGTTATGGTCACTCATTCCAAGGGGATCCTTTACTAGGACATTTTTAATTAATCCTGTCTCGTTACACAGGACCAGATCTAAGGTTGCTTGCCCCCTGGTCGGTTCAGTTATATACTGCTCAAGAAACCCATCCCTAATACACTCGATGAACTCATCCTCAAGGCAGCCCTGCCCAATTTGATTTGTCCAATTAATACGATAGTTAAAATCCCCCATAATTATAGATGTTCCCTTATTACAAGCCTCAACTATTTCCTGATTGATACTCCGTCCAACCGAGTTGCGACTGTTCGGAGGCCTATAGACTACGCCCGCTAGTGTTTTTTTCCCCTTATTATTCCTTATCTCCACCCAAATTGTTTCATTATCCTGATCTTTTGACCCAATATCATTTCTCTGTATTACAGTGATTCCTTCCTTTATTAACATAGCCACCCCACCTCCCCTTCCTTCCTGCCTGTCCTTCCTGATTGTTAAATAACCTGGTATGTTTAATTCCCAGGCATTGTCACCCTGCAGCCATGTTTCCGTAATGGCCACAAGATCATACCCATATGTAGCTATTTGTGCCTTTAACTCGTCTATTTTGTTACGAATGCTACGTGCATTCAGATAGAGAACTTTCAAATGTGTTTTGTGACACTTAGGGCTAGATTTTCAGTTGCTTGCGCCAGCAGTTAGCGCCTTAAGAGAAGTGATTTTCGGGCGCTATGCGTGTAGCGCCCGGGCGCAGCGCAGTTTGCGCCCCGCCCCAAATTAAGTTGCCCGTTAGCGCCGGCACAAAGTTTAGCGGCCGCCCGGATGCGTGCGCAGAAAATGATGTCACATCCTCGTGCAACGCCCTTTGGCCGCCCCGAATACAAACTTCAGTCGGACCGCCCCATTGTGCGGCTGGCGTCCAGAGCGTTTGTAAAATGGAACGCAACACACCCTGGGGAGCGCAAATTAAAGGGCACTCCTCCTGCACTATAAAAGGCAGTCTGCATGTGTTGTGTGGAAGGATCCAGTGTGTTGTTGTGAACGGTGTATTTATGTTTCCGGCCACCACCACCACCACCACCTCCTCCTCCTCCTTCTCCCCCTCCTCCTCCTCCTCCTCCTCCTCCCCCTCCTCCTCCTCCCTCCTCCTCCTCCTCCTCCTCCTCCCTTCCCCCCCAGACTCTGCCTTTGAAAAACACACATGCACCCTTCCCCTTTAAGAGCTCACTGGCACCAGAGTGTCTGCCGTGCGCTGCGCCCGAGCTCGGGTGTTGCGCTCTGCACCGCCGGCTTAGCGTCTAAAGATAGTAGTGGAACGCCTCTTTTAGCGCTCCACCAACCTCTTAGGGTGAAGCCACTGAATTTCCGGCAACGGGGCGCTACTTTGGGGCGGGCGCTAACTTCGGGCGGGCGCTAAGGTTAGCGCCCCAAAACTGTCTATACTGAAAATCTAGCCCCAGGTTCCTGCTTTTGCCCTTTTTATTACTTTACCTTTTACTCCATACCTTCTGCCCCTTCCTGACACGCTCTGGTTTTTAATTTCCCCACTGCTACCTAAGCCTATGACCTTCTCTGTTGTCATTTTTATTATTTGTTCTCTAGGAAGCTCCCCCCCACTAGTTAGTTTAAAGCCCTCTCTACAGCCCTAGTTATATGATCCGCCAGGACTCTAGTCCCAGCACTGGCCAAGTGAAGCCCGTCCCAACGGAACAGCTCCCTCCTGCCCCAGGAAGCAAAACCCATTTCTCCCACCCCAGTCTTTGAGCCACGCATTTAACTCTCTTATTTTATTTGTCCTAGCCAAATTCGCTCGTGGCTCAGGTAATAATCCAGAGATTATTACCCTTGTGGTTCTGCTTTTTAATTTGGCCCCTAGCTGCTCAAACTCCCTCAGCAGAACCTCCTTCCTTGTCCTATCTATGTCGTTGGTACCAACATGGACCACGACAACTGGATCCTCCCCCTCCCACTCCAAGTTTCTATCCAGCCCAGAGGAGATGTCCTTAACCCTAGCACCGGGTAGGCAACACAGCCTACGGGACTCTCGCTCTTGGCTGCAGAGAACTCTATCTATCCCCCTAATAATACTATCCCCTACCACTACAACATTTCTATTTACTCCCCCCTCTTGAATGGCCCCCCTCTCCACGGTGCTGTGGCCAGGTTGCTCATCCTCCCTGCAGCCCCTGCTCCCGTCCCCACAGGGAGTAAGAACCTCGAACCTGTTGGACAAGAGCAAGGGCTGCGGCTCCTCCAACACTACCTCCTGGATCCCTGTACCTGCCTCACTCGTAGTCACACCGTCCTGTCCCTGACCATGGGCTACATCTGAATTAATTAACTTCATAGGTGTGACCACCTTCTGATACACAGAGTCCAGGTACTTCTCCCCCTCCCTGATGTGTCGCAGTATCCGAAGCTCAGACTCCAGCTCATCAACACGGAGCTGGAGATCCTGTAGCAGCAGACACTTGTCACAGATGTAATTACCGTTAGCCTCAATGGGGTGTACCGGCTCCCACATCTCGCAACAGTAACACATCATCTGCTCCATTCTATGTAATTAATTTAAAAAATTTTTTTATTGTTAGTTATGGACACCCTCTGCTGGATTATAGATGCTAGTATCCACTTTAATTAATTGGGTTTAAATTAAATCAATCCCTCTAAATTACAACAGTTAAATGGTTTACCAACTGTCTCCCCTACAGCACAGAGACCCTAGAAAAAAAAAACGCAGAATTTAAGCTTGTAATAAAAAGAAGAAATACTCACCAACCAATCGCTTACCTGCTTCCTAGTGACGTCACTCTTGGATTATTTTTTACCTCTCTCCTCTGCTGTTGAATTGGTACGCCTCGGGTCGCTGCTGGTTATAGCTCCGCCTCACTGACCTCACTGCTCACTCCTAGGTCCGATGCTGTAGTCGGGCCTCGGGTCGTTGCTGGTTATAGCTCCGCCTCACTGACCTCACTGCTCACTCCTAGGTCCGATGCTGTAGTCGGGCCTCGGGTCGCTGCTGGTTATAGCTCCGCCTCACTGACCTCACTGCTCACTCCTAAGTCCGATGCTGTAGTCGGGCCTCGGGTCGCTGCTGGTTATAGCTCCACCTCACTGACCTCACTGCTCACTCCTAGGTCCGATGCTGTAGTCGGGCCTCGGGTCGCTGCTGGTTATAGCTCCGCCTCACTGACCTCACTGCTCACTCCTAGGTCCGATGCTGTAGTCGGGCCTCGGGTCGCTGCTGGTTATAGCCCTGCCTCACTGACCTCACTGCTCACTCCTAGGTCCGATGCTGTAGTCGGGCCTCGGGTCGCTGCTGGTTATAGCTCCGCCTCACTGACCTCACTGCTCACTCCTAGGTCCGATGCTGTAGTCGGGCCTCGGGTCGCTGCTGGTTATAGCTCCGCCTCACTGACCTCACTGCTCACTCCTAGGTCCGATGCTGTAGTCGGGCCTCGGGTCGCTGCTGGTTATAGCTCCGCCTCACTGACCTCACTGCTCACTCCTAGGTCCGATGCTGTAGTCGGGCCTCGGGTCGCTGCTGGTTATAGCTCCGCCTCACTGACCTCACTGCTCACTCCTAGGTCCGATGCTGTATTCGGGCCTCGGGTCGCTGCTGGTTATAGCTCCGCCTCACTGACCTCACTGCTCTCTCCTAGGTCCGATGCTGTAGTCGGGCCTCGGGTCGTTGCTGGTTATAGCTCCGCCTCACTGACCTCACTGCTCACTCCCAGGTCCGATGCTGTAGTCGGGCCTCGGGTCGCTGCTGGTTATAGCTCCGCCTCACTGACCTCACTGCTCACTCCTAGGTCCGATGCTGTAGTCGGGCCTCGGGTCGCTGCTGGTTATAGCTCCGCCTCACTGACCTCACTGCTCACTCCTAGGTCCGATGCTGTAGTCGGGCCTCGGGTCGCTGCTGGTTATAGCTCCGCCTCACTGACCTCACTGCTCACTCCTAGGTCCGATGCTGTATTCGGGCCTCGGGTCGCTGCTGGTTATAGCTCCGCCTCACTGACCTCACTGCTCTCTCCTAGGTCCGATGCTGTAGTCGGGCCTCGGGTCGTTGCTGGTTATAGCTCCGCCTCACTGACCTCACTGCTCACTCCCAGGTCCGATGCTGTAGTCGGGCCTCGGGTCGCTGCTGGTTATAGCTCCGCCTCACTGACCTCACTGCTCACTCCTAGGTCCGATGCTGTAGTCGGGCCTCGGGTCGCTGCTGGTTATAGCTCCGCCTCACTGACCTCACTGCTCACTCCTAAGTCCGATGCTGTAGTCGGGCCTCGGGTCGCTGCTGGTTATAGCTCCACCTCACTGACCTCACTGCTCACTCCTAGGTCCGATGCTGTAGTCGGGCCTCGGGTCGCTGCTGGTTATAGCTCCGCCTCACTGACCTCACTGCTCACTCCTAGGTCCGATGCTGTAGTCGGGCCTCGGGTCGCTGCTGGTTATAGCTCCGCCTCACTGACCTCACTGCTCACTCCTAGGTCCGATGCTGTAGTCGGGCCTCGGGTCGCTGCTGGTTATAGCTCCGCCTCACTGACCTCACTGCTCACTCCTAGGTCCGATGCTGTAGTCGGGCCTCGGGTCGCTGCTGGTTATAGCTCCGCCTCACTGACCTCACTGCTCACTCCTAGGTCCGATGCTGTATTCGGGCCTCGGGTCGCTGCTGGTTATAGCTCCGCCTCACTGACCTCACTGCTCACTCCTAGGTCCGATGCTGTAGTCGGGCCTCGGGTCGTTGCTGGTTATAGCTCCGCCTCACTGACCTCACTGCTCACTCCTAGGTCCGATGCTGTAGTCGGGCCTCGGGTCGCTGCTGGTTATAGCTCCGCCTCACTGACCTCACTGCTCACTCCTAAGTCCGATGCTGTAGTCGGGCCTCGGGTCGCTGCTGGTTATAGCTCCACCTCACTGACCTCACTGCTCACTCCTAGGTCCGATGCTGTAGTCGGGCCTCGGGTCGCTGCTGGTTATAGCTCCGCCTCACTGACCTCACTGCTCACTCCTAGGTCCGATGCTGTAGTCGGGCCTCGGGTCGCTGCTGGTTATAGCCCTGCCTCACTGACCTCACTGCTCACTCCTAGGTCCGATGCTGTAGTCGGGCCTCGGGTCGCTGCTGGTTACAGCTCCGCCTCACTGACCTCACTGCTCACTCCTAGTTCCGATGCTGTAGTCGGGCCTCGGGTCGCTGCTGGTTATAGCTCCGCCTCACTGACCTCACTGCTCACTCCTAGGTCCGATGCTGTATTCGGGCCTCGGGTCGCTGCTGGTTATAGCTCCGCCTCACTGACCTCACTGCTCACTCCTAGGTCCGATGCTGTAGTCGGGCCTCGGGTCGCTGCTGGTTACAGCTCCGCCTCACTGACCTCACTGCTCACTCCTAGGTCCGATGCTGTAGTCGGGCCTCGGGTCGCTGCTGGTTACAGCTCCGCCTCGCTGACCTCACTGCTCACTCCTAGGTCCGATGCTGTAGTCGGGCCTCGGGTCGCTGCTGGTTATAGCTCCGCCTCACTGACCTCACTGCTCACTCCTAGGTCCGATGCTGTAGTCGGGCCTCGGGTCGCTGCTGGTTATAGCTCCGCCTCACTGACCTCACTGCTCACTCCTAGGTCCGATGCTGTAGTCGGGCCTCGGGTCGCTGCTGGTTATAGCCCTGCCTCACTGACCTCACTGCTCACTCCTAGGTCCGATGCTGTAGTCGGGCCTCGGGTCGCTGCTGGTTATAGCTCCGCCTCACTGACCTCACTGCTCACTCCTAGGTCCGATGCTGTAGTCGGGCCTCGGGTCGCTGCTGGTTATAGCTCCGCCTCACTGACCTCACTGCTCACTCCTAGGTCCGATGCTGTAGTCGGGCCTCGGGTCGCTGCTGGTTATAGCTCCGCCTCACTGACCTCACTGCTCACTCCTAGGTCCGATGCTGTATTCGGGCCTCGGGTCGCTGCTGGTTATAGCTCCGCCTCACTGACCTCAATGCTCACTCCTAGGTCCGATGCTGTAGTCGGGCCTTGATGTGCCTCAATAATCCTGAGACTCGATGTTAGCGAAACAAAACAAGGCTTTTATTAACTTAGAAGATAACACGCAGTGGAGAGAGGTATCTTCCCTGGAGGTCTGCAGTACTGGCTGTGAGGCCAGACTGAGCTGGCTTACATAGAGGCCAGGTATGGGCGGAGCCCTACACACAACACATTCCATACATTCCAATACACAATACAATGGTGAGGAGAAACCTGAAACCAACCACAGTCACAGGCAATACAATGGTAAGGGGGAACCTGAAACCAACCACAGTCACAGGCAGTGATGAATGGAATATTTCATCACAGGCCTCGGGTCGTTGCTGGTTATAGCTCCGCCTCACTGACCTCACTGCTCACTCCTAGGTCCGATGCTGTAGTCGGGCCTCGGGTCGCTGCTGGTTA
Source organism: Somniosus microcephalus (assembly GCF_052327205.1). Lineage (NCBI taxonomy): Eukaryota > Metazoa > Chordata > Chondrichthyes > Squaliformes > Somniosidae > Somniosus > Somniosus microcephalus. The sequence goes on along the minus strand of NC_140991.1, from coordinate 49,876,341 downwards.
TAGCTCCGCCTCACTGACCTCACTGCTCACTTCCAGGTCCAATGCTGTAGTCGGGCCTCGGGTCGCTGCCGGTTATAGCTCCGCCTCGCCTGACCTCACTGCTCACTCCCAGGTCCGATGCTGTAGTCGGGCCTCGGGTCGCTGCCGGTTATAGCTCCGCCTCGCCTGACCTCACTGCTCACTCCTAGGTCCGATGCTGTAGTCGGGCCTCGGGTCGCTGCTGGTTATAGCTCCGCCTCACTGACCTCACTGCTCACTCCTAGGTCCGATGCTGTAGTCGGGCCTCGGGTCGCTGCTGGTTATAGCTCCGCCTCACTGACCTCACTGCTCACTCCTAGGTCCGATGCTGTAGTCGGGCCTCGGGTCGCTGCTGGTTATAGCTCCGCCTCACTGACCTCACTGCTCACTCCTAGGTCCGATGCTGTAGTCGGGCCTCGGGTCGCTGCTGGTTACAGCTCCGCCTCACTGACCTCACTGCTCACTCCTAGGTCCGATGCTGTAGTCGGGCCTCGGGTCGCTGCTGGTTACAGCTCCGCCTCGCTGACCTCACTGCTCACTCCTAGGTCCGATGCTGTAGTCGGGCCTCGGGTCGCTGCTGGTTATAGCTCCGCCTCACTGACCTCACTGCTCACGCCTAGGTCCGATGCTGTAGTCGGGCCTCGGGTCGCTGCTGGTTATAGCTCCGCCTCACTGACCTCACTGCTCACTCCTAGGTCCGATGCTGTAGTCGGGCCTCGGGTCACTGCTGGTTATAGCTCCGCCTCACTGACCTCACTGCTCACTCCCAGGTCCGATGCTGTAGTCGGGCCCGGGTCGCTGCTGGTTATAGCTCCACCTCACTGACCTCACTGCTCACTCCTAGTTCCGATGCTGTAGTCGGGCCTCGGGTCGCTGCTGGTTATAGCTCCGCCTCACTGACCTCACTGCTCACTCCCAGGTCCGATGCTGTTGTCGGGCCTCGGGTCGCTGCTGGTTATAGCTCCGCCTCGCCTGACCTCACTGCTCACTCCTAGGTCCGATGCTGTAGTCGGGCCTCGGGTCGCTGCTGGTTATAGTTCCACCTCACTGACCTCACTGCTCACTCCTAGGTCCGATGCTGTAGTCGGGCCTCGGGTCGCTGCTGGTTATAGCTCCGCCTCACTGACCTCACTGCTCACTCCTAGGTCCGATGCTGTAGTCGGGCCTCGGGTCGCTGCTGGTTATAGCTCCGCCTCACTGACCTCACTGCTCACTCCTAGGTCTGATGAAGTGCCAGATGACAGGAAAGCGCTGGTATTGTTGAATTCAATGGGTGCAAAAACGTATGGCTTATTGTGAAACCTAGTAACCCCAGAGAAGCCAGCGGAAAAGGATTTTGAAAACATAGTGTCAATCCTACAGGACCACTTAGACCCCACACCGCTGCTGATAGCGGAAAGATTTAAGTTTCACAAAAGGAACCAGCATAAAGATGAAAGTTGTAGTGTATGTACCTTTAAGAGAGAACTACTTTTACAGCTCCTGTATACTGTAGTACCGGCAGTGACCACACCTGTATATAAGCCTTGGGAACCAAAGAAGGTCCGCATCTGTGGGGATTTTAAGGTGACAGTGAACCCAGTCCTTCACACGGTACAATATCCGCTTCCACGGATTGAGGATATTTTCGCCTCGCTATCTGGAGGTAAACACTTCACCAAAATTGATCTGGCCCAGGCGTACTTGCAAATGGAGGTAGAAGAAGCCTCGAAACAATACCTCACGATCAACACTCATAAAGGTCTCTACCAATACAACCGGCTGGTGTTCAGGGTAGCATCGGCTCCGGCTATTTGGCAAAGGGCAATGGATCAAGTCCTGCAAGGGATTCCAGGGACCCAGTGTTATTTGGACGACATCCTGGTCACTGGCTAAAATGACAGTGATCACCTTGCCAACCTGGAGAAGGTGCTCACTAGATTAAAGGAATATGGGCTACGAGCTAATCGCCACAAGTGCGAGTTTTTCCAGAAGCAGATCTCATATTGTGGCCATGTTATTGATGAAGAGGGGTTACATAAGTCCCCTGAAAAGATTGAGGCAGTAGTCAAGGCTCCAGCACCGGAAAATTTGTCACAACTGAGGTCGTTCCTCGGGCTGGTGAACTACTACCATAAGTTCTTACCAAATTTGTCTACAGTATTATACCCACGGAACACCCTACTGCAAACGGGAGTACCATGGAAGTGGAATGACGAATGTAAACAAGCTTTCCAGAAGTGCAAAGAATTGATCACATCAAAAGAGGTGTTGGCCCATTTCAACCCAGCACTACCAATTCGTAATGGCATGTGATGCATCACCCTATGGTATGGGAGCGCTGCTGTCACACAAATTCCCAGACGGGTTGGAGAGGCCAGTAGCCTTTGCGTCTCGGTCACTCACCTCAGCCGAGCGCAACTACGCCCAGATCGACAGGGAGGCCCTCAGCCTAGTATGGGGAGTAAAAAAATTCAACCACTATCTGCATGGGCAGAAGTTCACCTTGCTGACTGACGACCAACCACTTGTCTCCATCTTTAATCCAAAGAAGGGCGTCCCGGTGATGACTGCACAACGGTTACAAAGCGAACCAATATGAAGTAGAATATAAAGGCACGGAACAGCATGGAAACGCTGATGGGCTATCACGCTTGTCACTGCCTACTGTGGAGGAAGCACCAGCAGTGGACCCTATCGAGATATTTTATTCGTCAATAATTGAACGATTGCCAGTAACTAACGCGGATATACAGAAGGAGACCCGCAATGATCCGACACTGTCTCGGGTATATGATTTGACGGTGAGGGGATGGCCAACACATGGTGACTCACTGTTGCCAGCATTCTCATCCAGAAGAGAACAGCTGTCAGTATGCCAGGGGACAGTGATGTGTGGATCCCGAGTGGTAATTCCACCCAAGTTAAGGGAGAGAGTGCTCAATGAGCTTCACGAAGGTCATCTGGGAGGGTTGAAAATGAAAAGCCTTGCTAGGGTGGCCGGGGATTGATCAACAAATCGAGGACCTAACCAAGAGCTGCTCAGGATGCCAGAAGGTCCAAAATGCACCACCACGTGCCCCTCTACACCCATGGGAGTGGCCCTCCTCTCCATGGCAACAGGTGCATATTGATTTTGCTGGTCCATTCATGGACTCAATGTTCTTAATAGCAGTGGATGCGCACTCGAAATGGCCTGAGGTGATAAAAATGTCCTCAACCACTACAGAGAAAACGATTGCAGTCCTACGGACCATATTTGCCAGGAATGGCTTGCCAGAGCAGATTTGCTCTGATAATGGACCACAGTTTGTGTCCGAAGAGTTTCGGAAATTTATGAGAAGGAATGGGGTAAGGCATTACACATCCGCCCCGTATCATCCAGCCACAAATGGATTGGCTGAGAGGTTCGTACAAACCTTTAAAAAGGCGATAAAGGCCATGTGCAATGATGAAATTCCACTACAGCATAAGGTGGACAATTTCCTGTTAGCCTACAGAAATGCAACACATGCATTTACCAACCAGACCCCGGCCATGATGTTCTTTAACCGAAGGTTGAGATCTCGTCTGGATTTGCTCAGACCAAATGTGCGAAGAAATGTTGAGGATAAACAATTCCAGCACATCAATGAGAAGCCGACAAGGAGCTTCAATGTAGGACAACCAGTCTTGGCCCGTGACTACCGAACAGCGAAATGGCAAGCCGGAACGATATGCACACGGCTGGGGCCATTAATGTACACAGTGGATGTCGGGGAGAACATTGTGAGATGCCACGTCGACCAGATCTTAGCGTCACAGGAACGAGTCAACCCCATGTCTTGTGTACCTGGGGATGAACACGACATACCGGTAGCATGTACCTCAGAAACAGTAGCAGTGGAAACTGATGAACTAACTGACGAAAGGGGGCCAGAATCACCTCCGCACCAAGAACAAGAACCTTAGGAAAGGTGCTATCCAGACAGGATCAGGAAGCCGCCCCAAAGACTGAATCTATAAATGGACTATTTCTGTTTAATGTGCATGTTAAAGTGTTAATTGTTATTTGAATATTATGGGTACTGCTAATCTAAAAGGGGAGGAATTGTAGTGTATGTACCTTTAAGAAAGAACTACTTTTACAGCTCCTGTATACTGTAGTACCGGCAGTGACCACACCTGTATATAAGCCTTGAGCATGCCTCTGTACTGTCAGTCTTGAGACTACACTACTCCAGTAAACACCTGTTGATTGTTAATTTACAGCCTCCGTGTAGTTATTGGAAAACATCATACCTTAAGAATCACGGATCCAACAAAAGTAATGCTGAGTTTTTAACGGAACTGTGCAAGCTATCGAAACACTGCCAGTTTGGAACGGGACTAGCAGATACTTTAAGGGACAAATTTGTGTGTGGGCTTCAAAGTGAAGGAACCCAGAAACGGCTTCTATCAGAAAAGGATCTTACGCTGGACAAGGCTTTCAGCATGGCAGTATCACATGAAGCAGCAGCATGGGGCGCGGCAGTGATGCAATGGAGACCGCAAGAATATGGCACAATTGAAATGTCATACGGAACAGTGAAGTGCTATCGCTGCAGCAGAACAACACACGACCATAAGGATTGCTGGTTCAAGGACCAAGTGTGCAGACAGTGTGGAAAAGTAGGACACATAGCAAGACTCTGCAGGTCAGAAAAGAAAACCAGCAGCAAGAAATCCCCACAGGAGAAGTACAAGAAGGTACATAAGGTGACGGAGAGTAGTGCAGACGAATAGAAAAGTGATACAGACTCTGGAAGCAAGGAGCTGGGTTGTCTGAAACTACATAATGTGATCAAAATGGAGGATCACCAAACTATCTGGGTCACGCTCAAGATAGCCGGAGTCCAAGTGAAAATGGAATTGGACACAGGATCAGCCCTAGCAGTCATAAACCGAAGGGACTACAAGCGGCTATTCTCACATATACCCTTGAGAGATACAGAGATTGTCTTGAAGATGTACACGGGGCAAAAAGTCTACCCCAAAGGAAAAATAAGGGTGAACATTATATATAACGGCAAGGAAACACCAAAAATGGACTTATATGTATTGCCAGATGGAGGACCACCACTACTAGGACGTGAATGGATCCGGAAGATACAGCTAGATTGGCATTCCATACAAGTACTGACTGTAGATGCCAAAAAGGATGACGACGTCACACCTGGACGACTGTCAAAAATGCTAACTGACGCACAAGAAGTGTTCCAGGAGGGACTCGGAACACTAAAAGGCATAACAGCGACGATCAAAATAGAGGAAAATGCAAGCCCAAAGTTTTTTAAGGCCAGACCGGTACCTTATGCGATCCGCCCAGCCGTCGAAGCAGAGCTGGAAGGTTTGGAACGTTCTGGAGTCCTGTCCAAAGTGGACTGGAGTGAGTGGGCTACACCCATCGTTCCTGTAATGAAGAGGTCGTTGAGTAATACGCCTGGGGAACCAAAGAAGGGATTTTAAGGTGACAGTGAACCCAGTCCTTCACACAGTACAATATCTGCTTCCGCGGATTGAAGATATTTTCGCCTCGCTATCTGGAGGGAAACGCTTCACTAAGATTGATCTAGCCTAGGCGTACCTGCAAATGGAGGTAGAAGAAGCCTCGAAACAGTACCTCACGATCAACACTCACAAAGGTCTCTACCAATACAACCGGCTGGTGTTCGGGGTAGCATCAGCTCCGGCTATTTGGCAAAGGGCAATGGATCAAGTCCTGCAAGGGATTCCAGGGACCCAGTGTTATTTGGACGACATCCTGGTCACTGGCTAAAATGACAGTGATCACCTTGCCAACCTGGAGCAGGTGCTCACTAGATTGAAGGAATATGGGCTCCGAGCTAATCGCCACAAATGCGAGTTTTTCCAGAAGCAGGTCTCGTATTGTGGCCATGTTATTGATGAAGAGGGGTTACATAAGTCCCCTGAAAAGATTGAGGCAGTAGTCAAGGCTCCAGCACCGGAAAATGTGTCACAACTGAGGTCGTTCCTCGGGCTGGTGAACTACTACCATAAGTTCTTGCCGAATTTGTCTACAGTACTACATCCACTGAACACCCTGCTGCAAACGGGGGTACCATGGAAGTGGAATGACGAATGTAAACGAGCTTTCCAGAAGTGCAAAGAATTGATCACATCAAAAGAGGTGTTGGCTCATTTCAACCCAGCACTACCAATTCGGTTGGCGTGTGATGCATCACCCTATGGCATTGGAGCGGTGCTGTCGCACAAATTCCCGGACGGCTCGGAGAGGCCAGTTGCCTTTGCGTCTCGGTCACTAACCTCAGCCGAGCGTAACTATGCCCAGATTGACAGGGAGGCCCTCAGCCTAGTGTGGGGAGTGAAAAAGTTCAACCACTATCTGCACGGGCAGAGGTTCACCTTGCTGACTGACCACCAACCACTTGTCTCCATCTTTAATCCAAAGAAGGGCGTTCTGGTGATGACTGCGCAACAGCTACAAAGATGGTCACTTTTCCTAGGGGCGCACCAATATGAAATCGAGTATAAGGGCACGAAACAGCATGGAAACGCTGATGGGCTATCACGCCTGCCACTGCCTACTGCAGAGGAAGCACCAGCAGTGGACCCTGTCGAAATATTTTATTCGACTATAATTGAACGCTTGCCAGTAACTAATGCTGATATAGAGAAGGAGACCCAAAATGACCCGACACTGTCTCGGGTATATGACTTGACGGTGAAGGGATGGCCAGCACATGGCGACTCACTGTTGCCAGCATTTTCATCCAGAAGAGAACAGCTGTCAGTGTGCCAGGGGACCTTGATGTGTGGATCCCGAGTGGTAATTCCACCCAAGTTAAGGGAGAGAGTGCTCAATGAGCTTCACGAAGGTCATCTGGGAGGGGTGAAAATGAAAAGCCTTGCTAGGGCTTATGTGTGGTGGCCGGGGATCGATAAGCAAATTGAGGACCTGACAAAGAGCTGCTCAGGATGCCAGAAGGTCCAAAATGCACCACCACATGCCCCATGGGAGTGGCCCTCATCTCCATGGCAACGGGTGCATATTGATTTTGCTGGTCCATTCATGGACTCAATGTTTTTAATAGCCGTGGACGCACAGTCGAAATGGCCTGAGGTGATCAAAATGTACTCCACCACCACGGAGAAAACTATTGCAGTCCTACGGACCATATTTGCCAGGAACGGCTTGCCAGAGCAGATTTGCTCTGATAACGGACCACAGTTTGTGTCCGAAGAGTTTCGAAGATTTATGAGAAGGAATGGGGTAAGGCATTACACATCCACCCCGTATCATCCAGCCACAAATGGATTGGCTGAGAGGTTCGTACAAACCTTTAAAAAAACAGTAAGGGCCATGTGCGATGACGACATTCCACTGCAGCATAAGGTGGACAATTTCCTGTTAGCCTACAGAAATGCGACACATTCAGTCACCAACCAGACCCTGGCCATGATGTTCTTTAACCGAAGGTTGAGATCTCGTCTGGATTTGCTCAGACCAAATGTATGAAGAGATGTTGAGAATAAGCAATTCCAGCACATCAATGAGAAGCCAACAAGGAGCTTCAATGTAGGGCAACCAGTCTTGGCCCGCGACTACTGAACAGAGAAATGGCAACCAGGAACGATATGCACACGGCAGGGACCACTAATGTACACAGTGGATGTTGGGGAGAACATTGTGAGACGCCCTGTTGACCAGATCCTAGAGTCACAGGAACGAGTCAACCCCATGTCTCGCATACCTGGTGATGAACCCGACATACAGGTAGCATCTAACTCCGAAACAGTAGCATTGGAAGCTGATGAACCAACCGACGACAGGGTGCCAGAATCGCCTCCGCATCAAGATCAAGACATTCAGGAAAGGCGCTATCCAGAAAGGATCAGGAAGCCTCCCCAAAGACTGAATTTATAAATAGACTATTTTCAGTTATTGTTGCATGTTAAAAGTGTTAATTGTAATTAGTTGATAATTAATTGTTAAATGAATGTTATGGTACTGTCAATCTAAAAGGGGAGGAATTGTAGTGTATGTACCTTTAAGGGGAGAACTACTTTTTACAGCTCCTGTATACTGTAGTACCGGCAGTGACCACACCTGTATATAACCCTGAGTAGGGATCTGTACAGTTAGTTTTAGAGTAACCCACATCCAGTAAACACCTGTTGATTGTTCTCTGCAGTCTCTTGTCTAGTTATTGAAGGACACACAACATCAAGATACACGGATTTAACAGCAACAGTAAAACAAAGAACCACAACCCTTATGCCATTCGTCTTCACAACAACAACAACAAAAGCTTGCATTTGTATAGTGCCTTTAACGTAGTAAAACGTCCCAAGGTGCTGCACAGGAGTGTTATAAGACAAAAAATTTGACACCGAGCCACGTAAGGAGAAATTAGGGCAGGTGACCAAAAGCTTGTTCAAAAATGTAGATTTTTAAGGAGCGTCTTAAAGGAGGAAAGAGAGGCAGAGAGGTTTAGGCAGGGAATTCCAGAGCTTCGGGTCTAGGCAACAGAAGGTATGGCCACCAATGTTTGAGCGATTATAATCAGGGATGCTCAAGAGGGCAGAATTAGAGGAATGCAGATATCTCGGGGGGTTGTGGGGCAGAAGGTGATTACAAAGATAGGGAGGGGTGAGGCCACGGAGGGATTTGAAAACAAGGATGAGAATTTTGAAATTGAGGCGTTGCTTAACCGGGAGCCAATGTAGGTCAGCGAGCACAGGGGTGATGGGTGAACAGGACTTGGTGCGAGTTAGGACATGGGCAGCCGAGTTTTGGATCACCTCAAGTTTATGTAGGGTAGAATGTGGGAGGCTAGCCAGGAGTGCATTGCGATAGTCAAGTCTAGAGGTAACAAAGATATGGATGAACGTTTCAGCAGCAGATGAGCTGAAACAGGGGCAGAGACGGGCGATGTTACGGAGGTGGAAATATGCGGTCTTAGTTATGTTGCGGATATGTGGTCGGATGTTCATTTCAGGGTCAAATATGACACCAAGGTTGCAAATAGTGTGGCTCAGCCTCAGACAGATGTTGGGAGAGGGATGGAGTCCGTGGTTAGGGAACGGAGATTGAGGCGGGGACCGAAAGCAATGGCTTCGGTCTTCCCAATATTTAATTGGAGAAAATTTCTGCTCATCCAGAACTGTATGTCGGACAAGCAGTCTGAGAATTTAGAGACCGTGGAGGGGTCGTGAGAAGAGGTAGTGAGTTTGAGCTGGTTGTCGGCAGCGTATATGTGGAAACTGACGTTGTGTTGTCGGTTGACGTTGCCAAGTGGCAACATGTAGATGAGAAACAGGAGGGGGGCCAATGATAGATCCTTGGCCCCACCCATAATTTCACTATATAATTTTACTGTTCATGCAGTATTAGGTCAGCCTACTTATAGGATATCAATAATATCTCACTTGCCTTCATCAATGTCTCTTAACCTTGTAAGATTAGGAATCACAGATCTCACACAGATTACCCAACAGGGTTTTAGAAGTTGCTAGGCTTTTATTAAAGAGCTACAGTTTTAAAGCACAATCAGATATTACATATGGTTTAAGCTGAGTGTAATAGACATACAACCCGTGACAGTAGAAAGCGATCTACGACTCGCCGAAGCGGAATGACATGACCAGACGGACGGGGAGGCAGTAGGGTGGTCTCGGATTGGGTGGATTCCTGCAGTCTGCTGTAGTGGTCACTTCCGTTGGGTCATCTCTCAAGCTTCTGGAGGTGTTAGGCCATCAGCCACCTCAGAGGCTAAACTTGACCAAGGTGTTAGGCCGTAGCCACCTTGGGGAAGCCTTCCCCCCTGACTGCCTGATTTCCTCTCTCGGTCGTCTATATTTATAGTTATTTTTGTGGGCTGGTAATCACCTGGTGTCAATCATTTGATCCCCATCCTATTGTCCAATTGTGAAGCGGGAAGGCAACCCTCACCGTCCCTTTCTTCATGACTGACAAGGCCTCCCTCTTATCTTTCTGTGGAATGTTTTGTCAAGTTTCTTCAAGGGCATTTTACGGCTTCGTGGCTCCTTGTTATCTAGCAGGTGCTATCCTCCCTGTTTCCTTGCATTTTACAATTCCCTTATCACTTCTATTTGTCTTTTGATGCTTGATATTCGACCTTGCTGGCATTTCTGCTCTCTGTTCCCGCTTGCCTGTTGTCAGTCTCTGTTCTAAGAATTAAAACCCATCTTTGAATCTAACAGCTATTTCTTACAATTCCCTTCTTTGAGAAGGAAATATCCTTATTGATTCTCACAATCAGCTCTTGACTAATCTAGCTAGCTCTTATTGCTCTCTCAACTTGGGCGTTAGTTAGTAGGGAGTCTTGAAAATGAAGATTACCCCCATCCTTACAGTCCATTCCTTTGAGGAGAAGGAGCAACCTCTGACCGCTGACTCAAATTCAATTCACTGTTCCGGTGTTCCAATTCTGCCCCGCCTGGGTTAACCTCTGTTTCTTCTATATTTCCTGATGTTACCCCGCCTGGGGTCTCCTCTACATTGCTTCGGATCTTCTCTTTCGGTGTGCTCAATTAATTTGTTAGTGCTGGTTAGTCATGGGCATGAGTACCCAATTGGCTTATGTATATTATTGTTACATATATCAAATACACCATCATTACAAGTTGGATAACTACCAGAGCATGTGAAATAATATGAACCTAAGGGTGTGCTGATGTATTTATCCCAATATCCCACCAGTGTGAGTTGTCCCTTATGCTGTCAATTTCAATATCTATTCTTGAGTTGTCTTGCTCCAAAACATAAAAATGCTTTAGGGAGGAGTTCAGTCGCATCATGAGCTCACTGAAACCCACAAACAACAGGGAAATGTCATATCCGAGTGTCCGAATTGTGCCACATAATTGTGCAGCTCATACTTAAAAACGTGTTGGTTGATGGGACAGGTCCTGTTAGACCCGTAAAGCATGGTAATTGCAGTAGTAGTGACATAGGATGCACCACCAAAACCACCTCATACTGGATTCGTACTGGTTTTCCCCATGCTCTGTTACCTACAAAACACAATTATTACAGTCACAGTTAAATTCAGTCTTACAATCATTTCAAGCGACATTACAGTTTCACATCTAATCAACAAATCATGGACTAAAGATTTTCCAGATCTCTCTTTTGCTCGTATCCATCTTGTGGATAATTCTTACTAATCATGATTTCTCCTTAGCTCTCGATTGTACCAATCCAGATTCCATGTAACTCTCCACTTTAACTTCAATCCCTCTAACAGGTACCAGTGTGTTTAACTCTATTCTGATTGTTTCATTAATTAGATAGTTTCTCGATGGAGTATGTGTCAATGCTTTAAAAGTTGTCTCGCTCTCCTGAGCCACATTAACCATTTCATGTCTTGCTGTTGTCAAGTAACTGAGCATGTCTGAGACCCGTTCCTCAGTGCAAACTCACCATACATTCCTGGATGGTAATTGCTTCATACGTAACGAATCATATTTACACACTCATATCAGTATCTCAATATCGTGCCACACGTGCCATCCGATACATGCCTTTCTCGGGCTTTCAGGTATCTTATCGAAAGATTGTAGTCGTCTGGAGATCTTTGCTCATCTTCCTCTGCATGGTCCCGATGTCTTGGGTAGTGGCCAGACTATCAAATTCAGTTTTCTTAAAAGTTCATTAAAGGCAGGGACACAAATGTCTCCAAGAGAAAGCTATCAATTTACTATTCTTAACTACACTTTCCTGACTTTCACTAGAAAATTTTGAAAATTCCCATTCAGTAGTGTAATTCTCCTGTTTCAATCTTACACTCTCAATCACTTTCCTTTAATTACCATTCATATCTCATTCATGAGTCCTGGAAAAACTTTACTGGCCAGTACAATATTTAAGATAGAAAACATAGATCAAATGTTCTCACTTGATCCAAGTTATTGACACTTTTTTATTTATCATTATTTTAGAGGATCTTTTATTTTCCCAAAAGTAACCAAATATATAGTGCCTGAGTCCATTTTGTCATTTCAAAATTATCCCAAAATCCAAACAGCAGTATTATTGAACTGACAATGTTCAATTTCATTTCTATCAATTTATCCTCCATTTCCAATTTCAGAAACAAGTAATTCTCAGGCTAGATAGCTTGCACAGTGTTTTAACATTAGAGACAGAAGTGCTGCAATTAGTTTACAAGGTAACTTCCATATAACAAAAGAAAGAAGAGAATCCATTGTGACTCTGCTTAGAGCCCAAGGGGTTAATTTATCAAATCATAATTTTCCTTCTGTCACTGTGGGGAAATATTAACTTAAAATTAAGAAACTTAAATTTAATAATGTCCAATATCTTTAAATTTCATACTAAAGTTGTTGCTTGGTGAACTAAACAGCTGTCAGTGGGAAGGGTTAACTCCTTTGCAGGTTTTTAAGAAGGTGGAGCAAAACATTATCAGGCGCACACAATTACGTTACTGCACGTAAATTTTAAAAAACTTTCCCGATCGAAAAAGACAGTTGTGTTTTCACACTTTAACTAAACACGAACAGAACATATAAAACAAAACAAAATAGCACATTCTTGCAGAAAACAGTAAATTATGTCATATTTCTTATTGTCCTTTCTTCAGATGTCTTTCCAAAATACTGTAAAAACATTGAATATAACTGGAGAAAAATTAGTTTTTCACATTTAAACAAATCAAATCAAACTGCTTTAGAAGATTTCACCATAGCAACCGCGACTCCAAGGTTAAATCTTAGACTGAAACTTTTGTTAAACAAACTTTTTGTTGTTCTTCTCAGTTTTTACACACCAGCTTAACTTAAATTAGTTCAAAGGTTTTTTTCCAATTCTTGGGGCACAATCTTATTCGCACATTCTTAAAACTTCCAAAATCCAAGACAAGACATTTGGCCTAGAAATTCAGTTAGGGGCGCCCAGCTCGCCTGGGCGCCGGAATTACCGCTGCACGCGGAGCCACTTGCGCCAGCGGGAAATTCACTTTCAGCGCCCCAAGTGGAAGCCGGCCGCTAAACAAGGGTTTCGGCGCCCCGCTTCGGGTGCTGAAACTGAATATCGGCATGCAAAGTGCCGCAGCGCCACCCGCTGCGGCACAGCAGCCTGCGGTACTGCAGGCCTTCCTCTCAGTCTTAAGGGGGAGGTGCCTGCAACAGCGCGATCCCCGCTCGCGAGTGCCGGCAAATGAGCCCGGCACCAAGGAGAAGTGCCGGGCTATCTGGAAACAGCCGGCAATGCCGCGGGGGTGTGTGTAGGAGGCCGGGGAAGGAGGTGCGGGCAGGCGGCCGCCGAAAAAGCGGCCGGCCGCACCTCCACCGTAACTCGCCCCAGTACCGGCACAGGTAGGCCCCGTGTACCGGTCGCTGTTTGCGGCCGGCGCGGGCGAGGCGGCAGCAACCAAATATGGCCAGTGGGGTGATAGCGGGGCGCTGCGCACACCGATGACGTCATCAGTGGCGGTGCAGCGCTAATGGCTAATGCCGCCATTAGCGCCCCGCTAAATATCGCGGTAGGTTTGCACAGTGGCGCAAAAGCCCTCTTTGGGCGCAAACTGGTGGCGCAGGCCACTGAATTTCTAGGCCAAAAGATTTAAACGCTTTTAACACAGAGAAGTGGGTGGAGCTAAAACACACATAACAGAATCTTTCTTTTAAAGACAGACTTTTCAGACAAAAGAAATACTGTAACTTCTTAAACATTCATAGTCAGGAAAACATTCACACTTTAATACACATTTTCATACAAACTGAAATTCTAGCATTTTTTAAGGTTCCTTTCACTCAGCAATCTTGTGTTTTATTTGTTGCGGCACAGATGTTAATAACTTCCATGTTGGTAAAACTTTAAATTTATCTTTTTTTCCCCTTTTAAATCGGTGTCTCAGCAGCTTTTCCTGGCTTTCCAAATCCCTGTTTTTTCCCTTTTGCTGAGTTTTCAGATTGGTTAGTCTGCAAATTAGATCTTTTTCCTTCTTTATCTCTCCCTCTCTCTCCTGCACTTTATGCTTTACCTCCTTCAGGCTATCTATCAACTGTTCCGGTGATATGCCAATGCCATTGTATTTCTGGTTTTACCTTTCAACAAGCTCTTTACCGCTCCCTTCTTTCAGAGAGAAAAAAAAAACTATACACAGTCTAACCAACGATCACGCATGTTTGACCGGTCCCTCCGGTCATCCCAACCAAAACCTTACAACTCCTAACTCTGTGATCCCACTTCTGACACCAATGTAAGATTAGGAATCACAGGCTCACACAGATTACCCAACAGGGTTTTAGAAGTTGCAAGGCTTTTATTAAAGAGCTAGGCCTAGAAATTCAGTTTGGCGCGCCAGCCGTTAGCGCCTTAGGAGGAGTAGATCTCGAGCGCTAGGCGCTCAGCGCCCGGGCGCAGTGCGATCTGCGCCTCGCCCCAACTTCAGTAGACATTTAGTGCCGGCGCAAAGTCTTAGCGCGCGCCCTGCTGCGCGCGCAGATCATGACATCATTTTGTCGTGCAACGCCCTTTGTGCGCCCGGAACCGGAACTTCACTCGCGCCGCCCCATTGTGCGCCGGGCGGCCCTAACGACTGTGAAGTGGAATGGTACACAGCCGAGGCGGGCCGCGGGGAGCGCAAATTAAAGGGCACTTACCCTGCACTATAAAGGCCAGCCATTTTGCAGCATTCACTCTTGTGCAACGGTTTTTTGGAGAGAGACCAAGGAGGAGAGCTTACTGCTTTGGCCCAACACTAGGACAGGTATTTTTGGCTCAGGCCAGAGCTTAGCAATTATCTTTGCCTTCATTGAGATCTCAGTGTTTGCCAGCATATAATGGGGGCTGCGTTGGGTGCCAACGCTGAGTTTCAGCCTTATGCCGGAAGGGCTTACAGACGCCGTGAGAGAGTGGCAGCCCTGGCTAGACGCAAAGGGGGCAACAGGCGTCGCCAAGTGAGGCCTTACCCACCCAGGGTATACCGCCAGCAGTCCTCCTATCTGACCATGTCTGCCGCGCAGTGTGTTAGGAGGCTGCGATTCAGAAGGGAGGTGGTTGCAGACATCTGCCAGCTGCTGCACAGAGATCTGCGTCCACAGCTGATGCGCAGGACGTCTCTGTCAGTGGCAGTGAAGGTGACGGTGGCTCTCAACTTCTATGCCGCCGGCTCCTTCCAATCCGTTGCTGGGGACATCGCTAACATCTCCCAGTTCGCCGTGCATTGCTGCATCCGCCAGGTGACCAATGCCCTTTTCAGAAGGAGACGTCAATTCATCTCCTTCCCCATGACCCTGGACAAGCAGCAGCAGCGTGTAGTGGGATTTGCAAGAATAGCGGGCTTCCCCATGGTGCAGGGCGCCATTGACTGCACGCATGTGGCTTTGCGGGCACCTCTGGAGCATGCCGAGGATTACCGCAACCGGAAGGGCTACCATTCCCTCAACGTACAGCTGGTGTGTGACCACAGGCAGCGCATCCTAGCTGTCAATGCCCGCTTTCCAGGCAGCAGCCACGATGCCTTTATCCTGCGACAGACAACTGTGGCTGACATGTTCCAGGCACAGCCTCACCCAAGAGGATGGCTTATCGGGGACAAAGGCTATCCTTTGTGTACCTGGCTCATGACCCCGCTCCGCGCGCCCACGACCCCTGCTGAAGAGGCATACAACGAGAGCCATCAAGCGACTAGGAACATCATAGAACAAACAATCGGCATCCTCAAGCAACGGTTCCGCTGTCTGGATCGCTCCGGGGGAGCCCTCCAGTATTCGCAGGAGCGAGTCTCCCAATTCGTCGTCGTTTGCTGCATGCTGCACAACCTGGCTATCCGCAGGACTCAGGCACTGCCACCTCACGTTGGACCACCACCTCAGGAGGAGGAGCAGGAGGAGGAGGAGGACGAGGATTACCAGCCCAGGAGGGAGGCAGAAGGTCCAAGGGCCGCCCGTCGGCGGTACCGTCACTTCTAGGCCCCCTGTCAGGGAATGGCTTGTGCCAATGAAAGAACATGATTGCAGCCGCTCCGCAAGCCGTCAGCCGGTTAAGGCAACAAACACTTCAAAGATCAAACATGGACAATGTGAATAAATAAAATGGTTTATTGTACAAACTCAGGGCCCTTCCCACATGAAAACCAAAAACAGACGAAACCCCCAAAAAACACTCACACACATGACTCACTCCCACAACCTGGGGAGCATTAACAAAAGATGTAAACAAAAATGGCCTTCATCCTCTGCCTTCACAAAACACACATTCCAGAAAACAACATTTTGACACACCCTCTACTTAGTGGCCCGCGAGGGCGATGCCTTCTGCAAACTTTGGCGGCCCCTGCACGCCCTGCTGCTCCTCCTCAAAGTGAGGCCATTGGCTGCTGCAAGGCTGGGGGCAGGCTCCTGAGGGGCACATGTCGTGACGGCAGATGCCCTTGGGGGGTCGGCCTAGACGAGGTCTGGCCGTCGAGGGGCCGGCTGGTGAATGCTGCAGCTGTGGCTGGCCAGCATCAGTCGCTGCAGCAGCTCCTGGCAGCTCCACTGGGGGAGTGGCAGTGGCGGCTGGAGGAATGGGGGCAAGCTGGCGGATGGCAGGCACTCGCTGGTCGCCTGAGACACTGGCACTCGGCCGGGCCAGCACTGCAGCATGCGCACCAATCTGCCGAGGGACAGACCGCTGTGCTGCTGCAGCGCGCCGGGTGCCCTGGCGATGCCTGGCTGACACAGCGAGTGTGGCAGCAGTGAGTGCCCGTGTTGACCTGTTCAGTGACCGCATCAGAGCACCCAGTGACTGCACGGCACCACTGATCACCTGGCCACTCGCTGCCTGAGCTGCCCCGAATTCCGCCCGACTGGTGGCCTGTGAGGTCCCGAACTCGGTCACACTCCGAGACAGGGACTCGATGGCCTCAAGCAACCGTGCCACTACCCCCATGAGCTCCGTGTGCCGGCGCTCCGAGTCCGCGGACAAGTCCTCGAGGCGGCGCATCTCCTCGGCGTTGGCCGTCTCCGGACTGGAGGCCGGACTCTCCCTCTGGGGAGAAGGCCACCGAGCTGGCCGACCCTTCCTGCGTTGCTGGACGCCGCTGGGCCCAGCAATTGGACTCCCCTCCGACCCTTCCCCCCTCTGGGGAGAAGGCCGCTGAGCTTCCACCCCCCTCCCATGTTTCTGCAGGCCGCTGGTCCCAGGAGCCACCCTCCCCTCCGACACTTCCCCCACGCTCCCCTCCAGGGAAGACGTGTCCCCTACATTGGCATGGGTTGCCGCGGCTGAGGGTTCCCCTGATGGGCCGCCTTCCTCTTGCTCCTCCTCCTCCTCCTCTTCTGAGGGGCTGTCACTGGCAACTTCAGGGACCTCCTCCTCACCATCTGAAAGCAGGAAGGCACAAGAGTAGCTTTAGAGTGAGGAGAGGGCGTCAGCGAGGGATGCATGAGTGGAGGCATTCAGCGCATTGGTTGGACAGTGGCAAAGGATGTAGATCTGATGCGCAAGTGGGACGAGAGAGGTCCAAAAGGTGATGTCCTTACCATTGGTGCCCAGAACAGGGTCGGCATCTCCAGATGCAACGGGGCCAATCACCCGGGCACCCATGATGCGCTCCACGCGATGTTGCAGCTCGGTGAGCGGCTGGATCTGGGGTCCGCCTCCCCCGGTCGCAGTCCGGCTCCTCTTATTATTGGCCAGCTTGGCCTGCAAGAGAAAGGACGGCCTCTACAGTGTGTAGCCCTGATCTTGTGTGCACTGCCTCCCATGGTCGAATAGCCTGGCCAGTGTGTAGCCCTGATCTTGTGTGCACTGCCTCCCATGGTCGAATAGCCTGGCCAGTGTGTTAAGTGCACAATGTGCAATTGATGTTCATGAGTGTCCCATAGCTGCTGCATGAGGGCTGGCCATTAGGGCTTTCAGGTCCCTTTGCCCATAATGTGAGGTGCACATGCAAGGATGAGGAGGACACTGGAAAGGGTACTCACCCTGACAATCCTGGCGAGGTCATTTAGCTTTTTGCGGCATTGGACACCGCTCCTGGGGACCTCGCTGTTGGATGACACCTTGGTGGCGACATGCCTCCAGGCTCTCCGGTAGACGCGGGCCGGCGGCTTCCTGCCATTGTCCGGAAACAAAATATGGCGTCTCTTCTCCACAGCACCAACCAGCACCCTCAGATCAAGCTCTGAGAAGCGCTGCGCTCGTTCACGGGCCTTCTCCGTGGTTTCAGGCGCTATTTGGGTCCAGCAGCAGTGTTCAGGCCTAGCTGCAGGGCTCCACTATCCAGGGCGTGGCAGCAGACCAAGTCGACCCTTCCCCCTTAAGAGCTGGCCGGCGCCAGGGTGTCTGCTGTCAATCAAGAAATGGCCGCACCTGCGCTGCGCCCGGCCTCGGCGCTCTCGCTCAGCACCTCCGGCTTAGCGCCTAAAGAGAGGCGTGCATCGCCAGTTTTAGCGCTCGAGCAAACTCTTAGGGTGAAGCTAATGAATATCGGAGAAGTGGCCTCAAATTTGCGCCGGGCGCAAACTTTAGCGGCCGCCCGACTTTACCGCCCCAAAAGTGGCTATAATGAATTTCTAGGCCCTACAGTTTTAAAGCACAATCAGATATTACATATGGTTTAAGCTGAGTATAATAGACATACAACCCGTGACTGTAGAAAGTGATCTACGACTCCCCGAAGCGGAACGACATGACCGGACGGACGGGGAGGCAGTAGGGTGGTCTCGGATTGGGTGGATTCCTGCAGTCTGCTGCAGTGGTCACTTCCGTTGGGTCATCTCTCAAGCTGCTGGAGGTGTGAGGCCATCAGCCACCTCAGAGGCTAAACTTGACCAAGGTGTTAGGCCATAGCCACCTTGGGGAAGCCTTCCCCCCTGACTGCCTGATTTCCTCTCTCGGTCGCCTATATTTATAGTTATTTTTGTGGGCTGGTAATCACCTGGTGTCAATCATTTGATCCCCATCCTATTGTCCAATTGTGAAGCGGGAAGGCAACCCTCGCCGTCCCTTTCTGCATGACTGACAAGGCCTCCCTCTTATCTTTCTGTGGAATGTTTTGTCAAGTTTCTTCAAGGGCATTTTACGGCTTCGTGGCTCCTTGTTATCTAGCAGGTGCTATCCTCCCTGTTTCCTTGCATTTTACAATTCCCTTATCACTTCTATTTGTCTTTTGATGCTTGATATTCGACCTTGCTGGCATTTCTGCTATCTTTTTCTGCTTGCCTGTTGTCAGTCTCTGTTCTAAGAATTAAAACCCATCTTTGAATCTAACAGCTATTTCTTACAATTTCTCCTGCCTTCTATCCTAACACAGACCTTCCCTTTTGTTCTTTCATCCCCTCCCCCCTTTCCCAGCCCCTACACTTCCTTAAAAATCTGTTCCATTTCCTCTTTTTTCCAGTTCTGACGAAAGGTCATTGACCTGAAACGTTAACCCTGTTTCTCTCTTCACAAATGCTGCCTGACCTGCTGAGTATCTCCAGCATTTTCTGTTTTTATTTCAGATTTCCAGCATCTGCAGTGTTTTCTTTTTGTATTAGTGTGAGTAAGGATGTGCAGGAGTAGGGTAGGGAAGGCAGAGTGATGGGGATGTGATGAGAGGCACAGCAGGATGAAGTTGAGTGTAGCTTTGCACTCACCTTTCCTGATCTAATTAGATCATTGAAACATTTCTGGCACTGCACCCAGGTCCTCATCACAACATCCCTGCTATTGACTTCCTTTGCTATTTGGAGCCAGGCTCCTTTGGTCTGTTGGAAAGATCTTTGCCGCACATTGGAAGGGAAGCGGACCTCCCTGCATGCCCTCACTCCCTCCACAAGCATATGGAGTGAGTCATCTGAGAACCTGTTTGCAGCCCTCTGACTCTGTGCAGTCACGTTTGCTACTTTTTGCAACACTCCAATGGTGCAGTGCAGTGCCTGCACTATCCTAGATGAACCTTCAAATGCAATGTGGCCATGGCTCCTTCAAATATCCCGGCTGAAGACGCGTCATCGATGATGTTATCAGGCCCACACCATTTAATAGGGCCGTGTAATGCTGCCTTATGAGGTGCCATTAAGGGAAAGTTGATATCAGGAGCGGGTTGGAATGACGAACGGGGTCGCAACCCACCACGGCTACCGCCTGCACCCAGGTACAGAAAATTCTGGCCTATATTTTTTTTCTGTCAATTATATATGTTATGTCAAACAAAATTAAATGACCATACACAACTTAGGAACAGGATTCAAGTTCCAGTGTTCATGTGGGTCTGGGTCTACTGTACTCTAATTGATAGTGATTGATTGTTATGATTAGTCAACAACTCCATTATCACAGTATCATGCAACTACCAGGATGGTGGAAGGCGAACTAGATGAACCGTGGTCTTTTTTCATCTAGCAATTCCTATGCTCCTATATGCAATCCGGTAGAGCATTTCTTAATGTCTGATGGGAGTTGATTCCCCTACAGACTATGAAAGAATTTGTAAATAGATCATTTTTGGTTTGAACACACAGTCAGCAGAAATTTAGAGAAATGTGCTGCTCACATTTGTTTCCCTTATATTTGTTATATAAATTAAGAATTCCTCCATGTTCTCAGAGGAAAGTCACACTCACAAGGAGTGCAGGCTGAAGAAGTGAGGTGACAATGCTGTACCTCCATCTCCAACCCATTTTCTCCATGACTCGTGAGTGCGGTTCCCTGCTGGGACTGTGGAACGACCCTCATTATACACAACAGCAAATAAAAATCATTCAGAGCAGTTTTATAGCGTGCCAAATCACAAAATATTATATACATTTCTAAATGATTAAAATTCACAAAAGCTGTTTTCTGCCTATTAATGTTTTTCAGAGGAGTTTATGTTTTGATCTGGTCATTTATTTATAAAAATAAAATTCAATTAAAAATGTATCAGTTGAACCAGGTGAATGCTGAATAAAATTAAGTTACTTTATGATGGCACAAGGGACTAGTTATGACATTGGAGCAGATACTGTAACATCAAGGAATAATTTACATATGCAAATCAGCAAACACTTACATATAATATTCTATTAATGATATGTCTGGGGTGTGTTTTCTTGTCCCTCATATCGTTTTCCTGTCCGTCACTTCTCTGTCACACTTCACGTCTCATATCCAAATTTCTGTGTCACATTGCAAAAAAAACCCATTAAGAAACAAAGACTAGTAGACTTTGATACAAGAGCCAGAATGGCTGCTACCTCTGAGAGACCTCACCAATTATACTTCTAAAATAAGAGAAAGAAAGGGTTGTGACTTGAAACCTGCAAAGTCATTTAGCTCAGAGCTCATCCAGCTATTTGACTTTGGAGCCTTAAAAAGCTTCAGCTAAGCAGCAGAATAATACATTCTGCATTACATGGTGTGGCACAATTCTTATCGTACAACTTACCATGAGCAAAACTGTGAGTGATCCATTAGTGTAAAGATAGTAGCCAAAACATTTGAGGGTCCTGGGTGTGTAAAAGCAATGTAAAATGGATGTGTGGGGAGTGGAAAGAGCTAACACCTGGAAAGGTGTGATGGGAAAAATGGCCTCCGGCTGCCCTGTGATTTTTATGATTCAATGAGACTACCCAGTTTCTTTCTCACTCTTCAAGGTTGAGATAGATGGATGTTTGGACTCTAGGGGAATCAATGGATCGGGCGTGAAAGTGGAGCTGAGGTCGAAGATCAGCCATTATCTTATTGGTGTGGAGATGCCGGTGTTGGACTGGGGTGGACAAATGTAAGAAATCACACAACACCAGGTTATAGTCCAACAGCTTTATTTGAAATCACAAGCTTTCGGAGCGCTGCTCCTTCATCAGGTGAAGTGGAGAGATGCATAAAAACACAGCTTATAATGTCAGATGTTTACAGGTAATCTTTCTAACTGCCATTTATCACACCTCGGCAGAGAGATAATCACAGCAATCAAAGGTGTAAATGGTGTCCAAACAGGTCAGTCAGGAAAACATTACACCACAGAACAATGAGGTGGGGTCACAAGGGGTCAAATGTTGCAGATGCTGGGGTCTGTATGAAAAACAAAAAAACAGACAAAAAACATTTTTTTTGCTGGAAATCACAGCAGGTCCGGCTGCATCTGTGTGGAGAGAACAAGCCAACGACGACTCGAGTCTGGATGACCCTACGTCAGGTGGGGTTACATGTAGCATGACATGAACCCAAGATCTCAGTTGAGGCCATCCTCATGGGTGTGGAACTTGGCTATCAGTTTCTGCTCGATGATTTTGCGTTGTCGTGTGTCTTGAAGGCCGCCTTGGAGACTACTTACCCGAAGATCGGAGGCTGAATGTCCTTGACTGCTGAAGTGTTCCCCGATTGTTGCGCGGTGTCCGTTCATCCGTTGTCGCAGTGTCTGCATGGTGTCGCCGATGTACCATGCTCCGGGGCATCCTTTCCTGCAACGTATGAGGTAGACAACATTGGCCGAGTCACATGAGTATGTACCATGTACCTGGTGGGTGGTGTCCTCATGTGTGATGATGGTATCTGTGTTGATGATCTGGCATGTCTTGCAGAGGTTGCTGTGGCAGGGTTGTGTGGTGTCGTGGCCGCTGTTCTCCTGAAAGCTGGGTAATTTGCTGCGAACGATGGTCTGTTTGAGGTTAGGCGGCTGTTTGAAGGCAAGTAGTGGAGGCGTGGGGATGGCCTTAGCGAGGTGTTCGTTGTCATCGATGACATGTTGAAGGCTGCGAAGAACATGGCGTAGTTTCTCCGCTCCAGGGAAGTACTGGACGACGAAGGGTACTCTGTTGGTTGTGTCCCATGTTTGTCTTCTGAGGAGGTCTATGCGATTTTTCACTGTGGCCCGTCGGAACTGTCAATCGACGAGTCGAGCGTCATATCCCGTTCTTACGAGGGCGTCTTTCAGCGTCTGTAGGTATCCATCGCGTTCCTCCTCGTCTGAGCAGATCCTGTGTATTCGCAGGGCTTGTCCATAGGGGATGGCTTCTTTAACGTGGTTAGGGTGGAAGCTGGAGAAGTGGAGCATCCTGAGGTTGTCCGTAGGCTTGCGGTAGAGTGAAGTGCTGAGGTGTCCGTCTTTGATGGAGATGCGTGTGTCCAAGAATGAAACCGATTCTGAGGAGTAGTCCATGGTGAGTTTGATGGTGGGATGGAACTTGTTGATGTTATCGTGTAGTCTTTTCAGTGATTCTTCGCCGTGGGTCCATAGGAAGAAAATGTCGTCGATGTATCTGGTGTATAGCGTTGGTTGGAGGTCCTGTGCAGCAAAGAAGTCTTGCTCGAACTTGTGCATGAAAATGTTGGCGTATTGGGGTGCAAATTTGGTCCCCATGGCTGTTCTGTGTGTTTGGGTAAAGAACTGGTTGTCGAAGGTGAAGACATTGTGGTCAAGGATGAAGTGGATGAGTTGTAGGATGGCGTCTGGAGATTGGCTGTTGTTGGTGTTGAGTACTGAGGCTGTCGCAGCGATGCCGTCATCGTGGGGGATACTGGTGTAGAGTGCCGAGACGTCCATCATGGCGAGGAGTGTTCCTGGTTCAACTGGTCCATGGGTGCTGAGTTTCTGTAAGAAGTCTGTAGTGTCACGACAGAAGCTGGGGGTTCCCTGTACGATGGGTTTCAGGATGCCCTCGACGTATCCAGAGAGGTTCTCACACAGGGTTCTGTTGCCTGATACGATAGGACATCCGGGTGTGTTGGCTTTGTGTATCTTTGGGAGGCAGTAGAAGTCTCCCACGCGGGGAGTACGTGGGATGAGAGCTGCTTTGAAGGTCTGGATCGAAGGTCTTGATCAGTCTGTTGAGTTGGCGGGTGTGTTCTTTGGTCGGATCTGCGGGTAACTGTCTGTAGTGTTCCTGGTTGTCCAGTTGTCGGTATGCTTCTTTGCAATAGTCCGTTCTGTTCTGTATGACAATGGCTCATCCTTTGTCTTCTGGTTTGATGACGATTTTGCGGTTGGTCTTGAGAGCGTGGATGGCGTTGCGTTGTACTCGGGTGACATTCTGGACTGTCTTGTGAGTGTGGCTGATGAATCTGGCATTGATGCATCTCCTGACAGCTTGAGCATACATGTCAAGCTTAGGGCAGCGACCCTCCGGAGGGGTCCAATTTGACTCTTTCTTCTTCGGTTGCTGCACTGCGGATCCCTCTGTCTGCTGGTCCGGATCATTGATTGTCTTATTGGGTTCGCTGCTGACATCTTGGGATTTGTGGAAGAATTCCCAGAGCCTCATTCTCCTGATGAATTCCTCTGTGTCTGCCGCGAGACCGATGGGGTCCATTTTGGTGGTGGGGCAGAAATTGAGCCCTCAGCTGAGAACTTCAATTTCGTCTGGTTGAAGGGTGTGGTCGGACAGGTTGACAATGGACTTTCCTGTGGTTTCAACCGTGGTACCGGGAGAGGCTTGGTTGCTGCTGCTGGTGATGCTGAGTTTCTCAAGCTTCCTGTTCTTGGTGTGCATGTAGGCAGCGTAGTTCTGTTGCCTCGTCTGTTTGGCAGTGTCTCGTAGCAGGGCCGGGACCGATGTCCTAGGGGGAGTGTTTGCTTGTGCTGTTCGGGGGGGGTTTAAACTAAAATGGCAGGAAGTTGGGAACCTGAGCAGGGAGAGAGAGGGAAGGAAAACAGAGATAAAAGCAAAAGATAGGAAGGAGAAAAACAAAAGTGGCAGTCAGAGAAATCAACGGTTTAAATCAAACATGGCCACAGTAAATAATAATTCTAATAGGTCTAAGAGCGTTAAAAAAACAAGCCTGAAGGCTTTGTGTCTTAATGCGAGGAGCATTTGTAATAAGGTGGATGAATTGGCTGCGCAAATAGAGGTAAACGAATATGATTTGGTTGGGATTACGGAAACGTGGCTCAAGGATGGCCAAGACTGGGAACTCAACATCCAGGGGTATTCGATATTCAGGAAAGATAGGCAAAAAGGAAAGGGAGGTGGGGTAGCATTACTGGTTAAAGAGGGATTAATACAATTGTAATGAAGGATATTAGCTCTGATGATGTGGAATCTGTATGGGTAGAATTGAGAAATACTAAGGGGAAAAAAACATTAGTGGGAGTGGTATACAGACCTCCAAACAGTAAGGTGGAGGTTGGGGATGGCATTAAAAGGGAAATTAAAGAAGCGTGCAATAAGGGCACAGTCATCATGGGTCAACCAAATAGGTAACAATACTGTGGAGGAGGAATTCCTGGAGTGTTTACAGGATGGTTTCGTGGACCAATATGTCGAGGAACCAACCAGAGATCAGGCCATCTTAGACTGGGTATTATGTAACGAGAAAGGATTAATTAGCAATCTTGTTGTACGAGGCCCCTTGGGTCGGAGCAATCATAATATGATCGAATTCTTCATTAAGATGGAGAATGAAGTAGTTGACTCAGAGACAAGGGTCCTCAATTTAAATAAAGGAAACTACGATGGTCTGAGGAGCGAGTTGGGTAGGATTGATTGGGGAATGGCACTCAAAGGGTTGACAGTGGATAGGCAATGGCAAACATTCAAAGACCGAATGGATGAGCTACAGAATTTGTTCATCCCAGTTTGGCATAAAAATAAAACAAAAAAGGTGGCTCAACCGTGGCTAACAAGGGAAATTAGGGATAGCATAAGATCCAAGGAGAGGACATATAAATTGGCTAGAAAAAGCAATAATCCTGAGGATTGGGAGCAGTTTAGGAGTCAACAAAGGAGGACAAAGGGATTAATTAAGAAAGGGAAAATAGAATATGAGAGTAAGCTTTCAGGAAACATAAAAACTGACTGTAAAAGCTTTTATAGATATGTGAAGAGAAAAAGATTGGTGAAGTCAAGCGTAGGTCCCTTACAGTCAGAATCAGTGGAAATTATAATGGGAAACAAGGAAATGGCAGACCAACTAAATACATACTTTGGTTCTGTCTTCACAAAGGAGGACACAAATAACCTCCCAGAGATGCCGGGGAACATAGGGTCTGATGAAAGGGAGGAACTGAAACAAATCAGCATTTGTAGGGAAATGGTGTTAGGAAAATTGATGGGACTGAAGGCCGATAAATCCCCAGGGCCTGATAATCTACATCCCAGGGTACTTAAGGAAGTGGCCCTAGAAATAGTAGATGCATTGCTGGTCATCTTCCAGAACTCAATAGACTCTGGAACGGTACCCATGGATTGGAGGGTAGCTAATGTTACCCCACTATTCAAAAAAGGTGGTAGAGAAAAAGTAGGGAATTATAGACCGGTAAGCCTGACATCGGTAGTGGGGAAAATGCTAGAGTCTATTATAAAAGATGTAATAGCAGAGCACTTGGAAAGCAGTGACAGGATCGGACAAAGTCAACATGGATTTACAAAAGGTAAATCATGCTTGACTAATCGGCTGGAATTTTTTGAGGATGTAACTGGCAAAATAGATAAGGGAGAATCAGTGGATGTGGTGTATTTGGACTTTCAGAAGGCTTTCGATAAGGTCCCACATAAGAGATTAGCGTGCAAAATTAAGGCACATGGGATTGGGGGCAAGGTATTGACTTGGATAGAGAACTGGTTGGCGGACAGAAAGCAAAGAGTTGGAATAAACGGGTCGTTTTCCGAGTGGCAGGCAGTGACTAGTGGGGTACCGCAAGGATCGGTCCTAGGACCCCAGCTGTTCACAATATATATTAATGATCTGGACGAGGGAATTGGATGTAATATCTCCAAATTTGCAGACAACACAAAACTGGGTGGGAGGGTAAGCTGTGAGGAGGATGTCGTGAAACTCCAGTACGATTTGGACAGGTTGGGTGATTGGGCAGAAACATGGCAAATGCAGTATAATGTGGATAAATGTGAGGTTATCCAATTTGGTGGCAAAAACAGGAAGGCAGATTATTATTTGAATGGCAATAGATTGGGAGAAGGGGAAGTGCAAAGAGACCTGAGTGTTATTGTGCACCAGTCGCTGAAGGTATGCATGCAGTTGCAGCAGGCGGTTAAGAAGGCAAATGGTATGTTGGCCTTCGTAGCAAGAGGGTTCGAGTACAGGAACAAGGATGTCTTGCTACAGTTGTACAGGGCCTTGGTGAGACCGCACCTTGAGTATTGTGTGCAGTTTTGGTCACCTTACCTGAGGAAGGACGTTCTTGCCATGGAGGGAGTGCAGCGAAGATTCACCAGGCTGATACCTGGGATGGCAGGAATGACGTATGGGGAGAGATTATGTTGATTGGGCTTATACTCACTGGAGTTTAGAAGATTGAGAGGGGATCTCATCGAAACTACAAAATTCTGTCAGGTCTGGACAGACTAGATGCTGGAAGGATGTTTCGGATGGCCGGGGAGTCCAGAACCAGGGGTCATAGTCTAAGGATAAGGGGTAAGCCATTTAGGACTGAAATGAGGAGGAATTTCTTCACCCAGAGAGTGGTGAACCTGTGGAATTCTCTGCCACAGAGGGCGGTGGAGGCCAGTTCATTAAACATATTCAAGAAAGATTTGGATATATTTCTTGAGGCTAAAGGTATCAAGGGATATGGGGAGAAGGCAGGGACGGGGTACTGAATTGAATGATCAGCCATGATCTCATTGAATGGCGGAGCAGGCTCGAAGGGCCGAATGGCCTACTCCTGCTCCTATCTTCTATGTTTCTATGTTTCTATGTAGCTGGTCTGCTGTGTCCTGAGCACAGGCTGAGAACATGGACTCCATCTCGGTTTCGAGGTTGCGGCGTCTGCTGTAGAGCTGGTGTACGAGATGGTTGAGGAGTGTGCGAGAGGTACGACAGCAGAGTCTCTCAGCGTAGTCTGTGTTGTAGGTCGACTTGAGTGGGTTCGCGATCTGCAGTCCTTTCGGGATCTTGTCTGCTTTCTTGCATCTCTGTAGAAACTTGATGTCTGTGTCAATATGCGCGATCTTCTTGGAGATCCTCTCCACTTTGAGCCAGCAGTTTGTGGTGTCGATAGTAGCCATGGTGTGGAGATGCCGGTGTTGGACTGGGGTCGACAAATGTAAGAAATCACACAACACCAGGTTATAGTCCAACAGCTTTATTTGAAATCACAAGCTTTCGGAGTGCTGCTCCTTCATCAGGTGAAGTGGAGAGATGCATAAAAAGACAGCTTATATAGTCAGAGAATAATGTCAGATGTTTACAGGTAATCTTTCTAACTGCCATTTATCACACCTCGGCAGAGGGATAATCACAGCAATCAAAGGCGTAAATGGTGTCCAAACAGGTCAGTCAGGAAAACATTACATCAAAGAACAATGAGGTGGGGTCACAAGGGGTCAAATGTTGCAGATGCTGGGGTCTGTATGAAAAACAAAAAAACAGACAAAAAACATTTTTTTTGCTGGAAATCACAGCAGGTCCGGCCGCATCTGTGTGGAGAGAACAAGCCAACGACGACTCGAGTCTGGATGACCCTACGTCAGGTGGGGTTACATGTAGCGTGACATGAACCCAAGATCTCGGTTGAGGCCATCCTCATGGGTGCGGAACTTGGCTATCAGTTTCTGCTTGACGATTTTGCGTTGTCATGTGTGATAAATGGCAGTTAGAAAGATTACCTGTAAACATCTGACATTATAAGCTGTGTTTTTATGCATCTCTCCACTTCACCTGATGAAGGAGCAGCGCTCCGAAAGCTTGTGATTTCAAATAAAGCTGTTGGACTATAACCTGGTGTTGTGTGATTTCTTACATTTGTCCACCCCAGTCCAACACCGGCATCTCCACACCAATAAGATAATGGCTGATCTTCGACCTCAGCTCCACTTTCACGCCCGATCCATTGATTCCCCTAGAGTCCAAACATCCATCTATCTCAACCTTGAAGAGTGAGAAAGAAACTGGGTAGTCTCATTGAATCATAAAAATCACAGGGCAGCCGGAGGCCATTTTTCCCATCACACCTTTCCAGGTGTTAGCTCTTTCCACTCCCCACACATCCATTTTACATTGCTTTTACACACCCAGGACCCTCAAATGTTTTGGCTACTATCTTTACACTAATGGATCACTCACAGTTTTGCTCATGGTAAGTTGTACGATAAGAATTGTGCCACACCATGTAATGCAGAATGTATTATTCTGCTGCTTAGCTGAAGCTTTTTAAGGCTCCAAAGTCAAATAGCTGGATGAGCTCTGAGCTAAATGACTTTGCAGGTTTCAAGTCACAACCCTTTCTTTCTCTTATTTTAGAAGTATAATTGGTGAGGTCTCTCAGAGGTAGCAGCCATTCTGGCTCTTGTATCAAAGTCTACTAGTCTTTGTTTCTTAATGGTTTTTTTTTGCAATGTGACACAGAAATTTGGATATGAGACGTGAAGTGTGACAGAGAAGTGACGGACAGGAAAACGATATGAGGGACAAGAAAACACACCCCAGACATATCATTAATAGAATATTATATGTAAGTGTTTGCTGATTTGCATATGTAAATTATTCCTTGATGTTACAGTATCTGCTCCAATGTCATAACTAGTCCCTTGTGCCATCATAAAGTAACTTAATTTTATTCAGCATTCACCTGGTTCAACTGATACATTTTTAATTGAATTTTATTTTTATAAATAAATGACCAGATCAAAACATAAACTCCTCTGAAAAACATTAATAGGCAGAAAACAGCTTTTGTGAATTTTAATCATTTAGAAATGTATATAATATTTTGTGATTTGGCACGCTATAAAACTGCTCTGAATGATTTTTATTTGCTGTTGTGTATAATGAGGGTCGTTCCACAGTCCCAGCAGGGAACCGCACTCACGAGTCATGGAGAAAATGGGTTGGAGATGGAGGTACAGCATTGTCACCTCACTTCTTCAGCCTGCACTCCTTGTGAGTGTGACTTTCCTCTGAGAACATGGAGGAATTCTTAATTTATATAACAAATATAAGGGAAACAAATGTGAGCAGCACATTTCTCTAAATTTCTGCTGACTGTGTGTTCAAACCAAAAATGATCTATTTACAAATTCTTTCATAGTCTGTAGGGGAATCAACTCCCATCAGACATTAAGAAATGCTCTACCGGATTGCATATAGGAGCATAGGAATTGCTAGATGAAAAAAGACCACGGTTCATCTAGTTCGCCTTCCACCATCCTGGTAGCTGCATGATACTGTGATAATGGAGTTGTTGACTAATCATAACAATCAATCACTATCAATTAGAGTACAGTAGACCCAGACCCACATGAACACTGGAACTTGAATCCTGTTCCTAAGTTGTGTATGGTCATTTAATTTTGTTTGACATAACATATATAATTGACAGAAAAAAAATATAGGCCAGAATTTTCTGTACCTGGGTGCAGGCGGTAGCCGTGGTGGGTTGCGACCCCGTTCGTCATTCCAACCCGCTCCTGATATCAACTTTCCCTTAATGGCACCTCATAAGGCAGCATTACACGCCCCTATTAAATGGTGTGGGCCTGATAACATCATCGATGACGCGTCTTCAGCCGGGATATTTGAAGGAGCCATGGCCACATTGCATTTGAAGGTTCATCTAGGATAGTGCAGGCACTGCACTGCACCATTGGAGTGTTGCAAAAAGTAGCAAACGTGACTGCACAGAGTCAGAGGGCTGCAAACAGGTTCTCAGATGACTCACTCCATATGCTTGTGGAGGGAGTGAGGGCATGCAGGGAGGTCCGCTTCCCTTCCAATGTGCGGCAAAGATCTTTCCAACAGACCAAAGGAGCCTGGCTCCAAATAGCAAAGGAAGTCAATAGCAGGGATGTTGTGATGAGGACCTGGGTGCAGTGCCAGAAATGTTTCAATGATCTAATTAGATCAGGAAAGGTGAGTGCAAAGCTACACTCAACTTCATCCTGCTGTGCCTCTCATCACATCCCCATCACTCTGCCTTCCCTACCCTACTCCTGCACATCCTTACTCACACTAATACAAAAAGAAAACACTGCAGATGCTGGAAATCTGAAATAAAAACAGAAAATGCTGGAGATACTCAGCAGGTCAGGCAGCATTTGTGAAGAGAGAAACAGGGTTAACGTTTCAGGTCAATGACCTTTCGTCAGAACTGGAAAAAAGAGGAAATGGAACAGATTTTTAAGGAAGTGTAGGGGCTGGGAAAGGGGGGAGGGGATGAAAGAACAAAAGGGAAGGTCTGTGTTAGGATAGAAGGCAGGAGAAATTGTAAGAAATAGCTGTTAGATTCAAAGATGGGTTTTAATTCTTAGAACAGAGACTGACAACAGGCAAGCAGAAAAAGATAGCAGAAATGCCAGCAAGGTCGAATATCAAGCATCAAAAGACAAATAGAAGTGATAAGGGAATTGTAAAATGCAAGGAAACAGGGAGGATAGCACCTGCTAGATAACAAGGAGCCACGAAGCCGTAAAATGCCCTTGAAGAAACTTGACAAAACATTCCACAGAAAGATAAGAGGGAGGCCTTGTCAGTCATGCAGAAAGGGACGGCGAGGGTTGCCTTCCCGCTTCACAATTGGACAATAGGATGGGGATCAAATGATTGACACCAGGTGATTACCAGCCCACAAAAATAACTATAAATATAGGCGACCGAGAGAGGAAATCAGGCAGTCAGGGGGGAAGGCTTCCCCAAGGTGGCTACGGCCTAACACCTTGGTCAAGTTTAGCCTCTGAGGTGGCTGATGGCCTCACACCTCCAGCAGCTTGAGAGATGACCCAACGGAAGTGACCACTGCAGCAGACTGCAGGAATCCACCCAATCCGAGACCACCCTACTGCCTCCCCGTCCGTCCGGTCATGTCGTTCCGCTTCGGGGAGTCGTAGATCACTTTCTACAGTCACGGGTTGTATGTCTATTATACTCAGCTTAAACCATATGTAATATCTGATTGTGCTTTAAAACTGTAGGGCCTAGAAATTCATTATAGCCACTTTTGGGGCGGTAAAGTCGGGCGGCCGCTAAAGTTTGCGCCCGGCGCAAATTTGAGGCCACTTCTCCGATATTCATTAGCTTCACCCTAAGAGTTTGCTCGAGCGCTAAAACTGGCGATGCACGCCTCTCTTTAGGCGCTAAGCCGGAGGTGCTGAGCGAGAGCGCCGAGGCCGGGCGCAGCGCAGGTGCGGCCATTTCTTGATTGACAGCAGACACCCTGGCGCCGGCCAGCTCTTAAGGGGGAAGGGTCGACTTGGTCTGCTGCCACGCCCTGGATAGTGGAGCCCTGCAGCTAGGCCTGAACACTGCTGCTGGACCCAAATAGCGCCTGAAACCACGGAGAAGGCCCGTGAACGAGCGCAGCGCTTCTCAGAGCTTGATCTGAGGGTGCTGGTTGGTGCTGTGGAGAAGAGACGCCATATTTTGTTTCCGGACAATGGCAGGAAGCCGCCGGCCCGCGTCTACCGGAGAGCCTGGAGGCATGTCGCCACCAAGGTGTCATCCAACAGCGAGGTCCCCAGGAGCGGTGTCCAATGCCGCAAAAAGCTAAATGACCTCGCCAGGATTGTCAGGGTGAGTACCCTTTCCAGTGTCCTCCTCATCCTTGCATGTGCACCTCACATTATGGGCAAAGGGACCTGAAAGCCCTAATGGCCAGCCCTCATGCAGCAGCTATGGGACACTCATGAACATCAATTGCACATTGTGCACTTAACACACTGGCCAGGCTATTCGACCATGGGAGGCAGTGCACACAAGATCAGGGCTACACACTGGCCAGGCTATTCGACCATGGGAGGCAGTGCACACAAGATCAGGGCTACACACTGTAGAGGCCGTCCTTTCTCTTGCAGGCCAAGCTGGCCAATAATAAGAGGAGCCGGACTGCGACCGGGGGAGGCGGACCCCAGATCCAGCCGCTCACCGAGCTGCAACATCGCGTGGAGCGCATCATGGGTGCCCGGGTGATTGGCCCCGTTGCATCTGGAGATGCCGACCCTGTTCTGGGCACCAATGGTAAGGACATCACCTTTTGGACCTCTCTCGTCCCACTTGCGCATCAGATCTACATCCTTTGCCACTGTCCAACCAATGCGCTGAATGCCTCCACTCATGCATCCCTCGCTGACGCCCTCTCCTCACTCTAAAGCTACTCTTGTGCCTTCCTGCTTTCAGATGGTGAGGAGGAGGTCCCTGAAGTTGCCAGTGACAGCCCCTCAGAAGAGGAGGAGGAGGAGGAGCAAGAGGAAGGCGGCCCATCAGGGGAACCCTCAGCCGCGGCAACCCATGCCAATGTAGGGGACACGTCTTCCCTGGAGGGGAGCGTGGGGGAAGTGTCGGAGGGGAGGGGAGCTCCTGGGACCAGCGGCCTGCAGAAACACGGGAGGGGGGTGGAAGCTCAGCGGCCTTCTCCCCAGAGGGGGGAAGGGTCGGAGGGGAGTCCAATTGCTGGGCCCAGCGGCGTCCAGCAACGCAGGAAGGGTCGGCCAGCTCGGTGGCCTTCTCCCCAGAGGGAGAGTCCGGCCTCCAGTCCGGAGACGGCCAACGCCGAGGAGATGCGCCGCCTCGAGGACTTGTCCGCGGACTCGGAGCGCCGGCACACGGAGCTCATGGGGGTAGTGGCACGGTTGCTTGAGGCCATCGAGTCCCTGTCTCGGAGTGTGACCGAGTTCGGGACCTCACAGGCCACCAGTCGGGCGGAATTCGGGGCAGCTCAGGCAGCGAGTGGCCAGGTGATCAGTGGTGCCGTGCAGTCACTGGGTGCTCTGATGCGGTCACTGAACAGGTCAACACGGGCACTCA
This sequence comes from Somniosus microcephalus, assembly GCF_052327205.1. NCBI lineage: Eukaryota > Metazoa > Chordata > Chondrichthyes > Squaliformes > Somniosidae > Somniosus > Somniosus microcephalus. The sequence goes on along the minus strand of NC_140991.1, from coordinate 49,842,710 downwards.
CTGCTGCCACACTCGCTGTGTCAGCCAGGCATCGCCAGGAGAATGAGGCTCTGGGAATTCTTCCACAAATCCCAAGATGTCAGCAGCGAACCCAATAAGACAATCAATGATCCGGACCAGCAGACAGAGGGATCCGCAGTGCAGCAACCGAAGAAGAAAGATTCAAATTGGACCCCTCCGGAGGGTCGCTGCTCTAAGCTTGACATGTATGCTCAAGCTGTCAGGAGATGCATCAATGCCAGATTCATCAGCCACACTCACAAGACAGTCCAGAATGTCACCCGAGTACAACGCAACGCCATCCACGCTCTCAAGACCAACCGCAAAATCGTCATCAAACCAGAAGACAAAGGATGAGCCATTGTCATACAGAACAGAACGGACTATTGCAAAGAAGCATACCGACAACTGGACAACCAGGAACACTACAGACAGTTACCCGCAGATCCGACCAAAGAACACACCCGCCAACTCAACAGACTGATCAAGACCTTCGATCCAGACCTTCAAAGCAGCTCTCATCCCACGTACTCCCCGCGTGGGAGACTTCTACTGCCTCCCAAAGATACACAAAGCCAACACACCCGGATGTCCTATCGTATCAGGCAACAGAACCCTGTGTGAGAACCTCTCTGGATACGTCGAGGGCATCCTGAAACCCATCGTACAGGGAACCCCCAGCTTCTGTCGTGACACTACAGACTTCTTACAGAAACTCAGCACCCATGGACCAGTTGAACCAGGAACACTCCTCGCCATGATGGACGTCTCGGCACTCTACACCAGTATCCCCCACGATGACGGCATCGCTGCGACAGCCTCAGTACTCAACACCAACAACAGCCAATCTCCAGACGCCATCCTACAACTCATCCACTTCATCCTTGACCACAATGTCTTCACCTTCGACAACCAGTTCTTTACCCAAACACACAGAACAGCCATGGGGACCAAATTTGCACCCCAATACGCCAACATTTTCATGCACAAGTTCGAGCAAGACTTCTTTGCTGCACAGGACCTCCAACCAACGCTATACACCAGATACATCGACGACATTTTCTTCCTATGGACCCACGGCGAAGAATCACTGAAAAGACTACACGATAACATCAACAAGTTCCATCCCACCATCAAACTCACCATGGACTACTCCTCAGAATCGGTTTCATTCTTGGACACACGCATCTCCATCAAAGACGGACACCTCAGCACTTCACTCTACCGCAAGCCTACGGACAACCTCAGGATGCTCCACTTCTCCAGCTTCCACCCTAACCACGTTAAAGAAGCCATCCCCTATGGACAAGCCCTGCGAATACACAGGATCTGCTCAGACGAGGAGGAACGCGATGGATACCTACAGACGCTGAAAGACGCCCTCGTAAGAACGGGATATGATGCTCGACTCGTCGATCGACAGTTCCGACGGGCCACAGTGAAAAATCGCATAGACCTCCTCAGAAGACAAACATGGGACACAACCAACAGAGTACCCTTCGTCGTCCAGTACTTCCCTGGAGCGGAGAAACTACGCCATGTTCTTCGCAGCCTTCAACATGTCATCGATGACGACGAACACCTCGCTAAGGCCATCCCCACGCCTCCACTACTTGCCTTCAAACAGCCGCCTAACCTCAAACAGACCATCGTTCGCAGCAAATTACCCAGCTTTCAGGAGAACAGCGGCCACGACACCACACAACCCTGCCACAGCAACCTCTGCAAGACATGCCAGATCATCAACACAGATACCATCATCACACATGAGGACACCACCCACCAGGTACATGGTACATACTCATGTGACTCGGCCAATGTTGTCTACCTCATACGTTGCAGGAAAGGATGCCCCGGAGCATGGTACATCGGCGACACCATGCAGACACTGCGACAACGGATGAACGGACACCGCGCAACAATCGGGGAACACTTCAGCAGTCAAGGACATTCAGCCTCCGATCTTCGGGTAAGTAGTCTCCAAGGCGGCCTTCAAGACACACGACAACGCAAAATCATCGAGCAGAAACTGATAGCCAAGTTCCACACCCATGAGGATGGCCTCAACTGAGATCTTGGGTTCATGTCATGCTACATGTAACCCCACCTGACGTAGGGTCATCCAGACTCGAGTCGTCGTTGGCTTGTTCTCTCCACACAGATGCAGCCGGACCTGCTGTGATTTCCAGCAAAAAAAATGTTTTTTGTCTGTTTTTTTGTTTTTCATACAGACCCCAGCATCTGCAACATTTGACCCCTTGTGACCCCACCTCATTGTTCTGTGGTGTAATGTTTTCCTGACTGACCTGTTTGGACACCATTTACACCTTTGATTGCTGTGATTATCTCTCTGCCGAGGTGTGATAAATGGCAGTTAGAAAGATTACCTGTAAACATCTGACATTATTCTCTGACTATATAAGCTGTGTTTTTATGCATCTCTCCACTTCACCTGATGAAGGAGCAGCGCTCCGAAAGCTTGTGATTTCAAATAAAGCTGTTGGACTATAGCCTGGTGTTGTGTGATTTCTTACAATTATCTTATTGAATGGCAGAGCAGACTCGAAGGGCCGTATGCCCGACACCTGCTCCTAATTCTTATGTGCTGTGAAATAATTCATGCAGGGATAAATTTCCTGGGGTGTTCTTCCACTCGTTTATGCCTATCTATGGCAGTTGTATGGGAGTTTCCTGGAATTTTGCCCTGGTAATATATCTTGCAAAAAACAAATAAAAGTGTGGCCATTAAGTGATATGCTGCTGATAGCCTATCAGCTAATGAGGCAAACCTGGATGCACATGTGGTAATTCTTCAGTTTCTTTAAAGAAAATCTTGTACACCAATGCTCTCTCCCTTTCCATTATATGGCTATTTATTAATAAATATAAAAAATTATTACGGTTGTATTATTTTGTTCTAATTATAAAAGAGCAATGAATTGCGAACAGATGGATCAGTTAGAAAGAAAAGTAGTGCATGAATCATTAGAGTGTGTGATGAATCAACTAACCACCATAACGTACATCAGGAAATATTAGTCATTCAATTTTCTAACCATGTCATAATATATGACTCAGTAAATTATATTTTCCGGGCAAGTCTGGGTTCTCTTTGGGAGAATTTTCTCTGTAAGTGTTTATTTTGGTCTGTTTGAGCAGTGTAGGCTATTGTTACTATAATTTCCAACAGATTATTTCTGCAAGCTATTTTAAATAATGGAACTAATATAAGATAGGAAATCCAGTTGCATAACTTATATGGATGCTGCTACATCCTGCTTGTTCCAGACTTCTCCCAATCAGTTCTACTCCCTTTGTTGCCCCATCCCAGTAACACTTGAAGTAAAACTGCTCTCAATGGCCCAGAAATTCGGGTCGGGGGCTTCCCGCGGGTGCAAGCCTCCGACCTGCACTTACCTTGCGCACCGACCGTTGAGCTGTGGGCCCGCGTGGGATTCTGATCCTGGGCCTCCTCCAACTGCCAGTGCGCAGTGCTTGCGTATCCCGGGGCGCAGTTAGTTCGATGCGTCCCTTGGGATCACGTGGGCCATGGAGAGCCAATTGTAGCAGGGAATGCTTCATTCATAAGTTTGACAGGAAGGGCTGTCAAACCTATAAATACTATAAGCCCCAAAACATCACTAAAACCTCAAATGAATTTTTTTTTTAAATCAAATTTTTAAAATAAACTATAAATTACATGAAATAACTATTTTAAACAATAATTTAAATTTCTGAAAAAATTAATTACATTTTCTAACGGGGCTAAAAATAAACTTACCTTTCTTTAAAGTATTTAAAAATAATAAACCTGTGGAAGAAATGTTTTAATTTTAATTAATTCACCACTTACCTTGTTAAAAGCAGGCCTTGCGACTGCTTTTTACATGTCTAACTTCTGCAGACTTACCTTCCCGGAGAAACCTGGAAAAAAAACATAAGTTCAATGCGCACGCGCTGCCTCTCCCACGCACGCGTTCCACCTCTTAACCCCTTCTTTCAGGGGAACGGAAGTGCCAGTTTCCCGTGCATGCGCAGAGCATGCACGAAACCGGCACTTTTGTTGGGCCTACGCGTGAGTACCCCATGCGTACTCATGCATTGGTACCTGAATTTCTGGGCCATATATATGTTCACTTTCATGTCTGAACTGCAATGCCCCTCCAACATGAACCGGTTATGGTCCTTTATTCTCCGCTTTTCACACTTTTTCCCAACTGCCATTCCTGCTCCTCCGAGGCCCACAACAATAATTGAACACTTACCTTTATCATAGTCATAGAAATGTACTGCACAGAAGGAAACCATTTGGCCCATCGTGTCTGTGACGGCCGAAAAAGAGCTATCCAGCCTAATCCCACTTTCCAGCTCTTGGTCCGTAGCCTTGTAGGTTACGGCACTTCAAGTGCATATCCAAGTACATTTTAAATGTGATGAGGGTCTCTTCCTCTACTACCCTTTCAGGCAGTGAGTTCCAGACCCCACCACCCTCTGGGTGAAAAAAGTTCTCCTCAACTCCCCTCTAATCCTTCTACAAATTACTTTAAATCTATAATAAAAAGAGAAAATGCTGGAAATACTCAGCGGGTCAGGCAGCATCTGTGGAGAGAGAAACAGAGTTAGCGTTTCAGTCCGATGACCCTTCGATTTAAATGATGTAAACAATCTAAATCTGTTACATCTCTAACTTTTTCCAGTTCTGATGAAGGGTCATCGACCTGAAACGTTAACTCTGTTTCTCTCTCCACAGATGCTGCCTGACCTGCTGAGTATTTCCAGCATTTTCTGTTTTTATTTCAAATTTCCAGCATCTGCAGTATTTTGCTTTTGTACTTTAAATCTATGCCCTCTTCTCTTCTATCACCTCTTCTCATCTTTTCCCTTCCATAACCATTGTTGTTTTAAGTGCTCTGTTTATTCTGGGCAAAAACAGCTGTGTTTACTCACTAGTCCGCACCTTGTTAAGGTGCACTGAATGTAATAAAAGAGCTTTATCGAGGCAGACTTCACTTCCCTTAGGCTTCCATTCCTTCTACAATTTAAAATGCAGGTTTAGCATCCTCGAACACTGCCCCCAGATTTTTCTCACATTCTCTCCTATTCTTTTAAACCATTGCTTTGTTCACAAAGTTTTCTCAAGAAAAAAAAACAAGGGAGATAGTAAAAACTGTGGAAGCTGTCCTCTCTTGAAAATCAGCACTGATATTTTAACTGTCCCCTCTCTGGCAGTTTTTAAAACTGTAAAATGCAAATTCTGCTCAACAACCACTCTATGCCAACTAACTGGAATTAAAATGAGTTTTAATTTTATTAATGCTACCCCATCATGTATAGCAGACAAAATCACGTTCACACAAACGCTTCCTCAGCTTTCATCGATGTCCAATCCTTTCTGTTGTGATCCCACCCTTAAGTGGTTCTACCCAACCTCAGACTTCAAAATTTCTTGTTCTTTGACACTTGACTATCCTATTTTGAATGTCTTTCCATTCCAGTGAGTATCACTAGCCTGGTAAAAGGAAAGTTGAGGACTGATGTTAGGAAGCACTTCTTCACACAAAGAGTGATGAATACCTGGAATAGGCTTCCTTGTGGTGTAGTGACAACAAAAACTTTGGAGTCACCCAAGAGACAGTTAGATGCTGTGATGGGGCAGGTGGGGGAGGGAAGGACTATAATTTTCTACAGAAGGAGGAGCTAGAAGAATCGAACAACTTCCTTCATCCATACCTATCTATCTCTGTGATCCTAACTGGCCAACACTTAACCTTTGACCTACATCCAAGCCTACATACTATTTGGAAAGGATCAGAGTCTATCTGCAACCTGTATGTCTCTCAGAGAGAGGATAGGCATCACTTTCACTTCTCCGAGTGTATTGGCTTGTCTCCAGTCCTAATACTGGCATCAATTCTTACTGCTACTAATGGACAGAAACCTAACATTTCTGAGCTTTGTGGAAAATTTAGCTCTTGCCAATATTGGATTATATATATCTGATGACAGGCTGTTACTGGAAAAATAACATCTTTATTTCTTCCAACAGCTTCCATTCAAGATCCATTTTGGGAGTTTTTTTCAATTATGGAGATGCTGTTTTTGCAGGATTTTCATCTTTGCCATATTTATTCTTGGCCTTTTTCCCGTGCCACATTTTGAACACTAGAGAAAACAAACGTGCATTATTGTTGATTCGCTGGATGATATTCATTTTCAGTAACTAAAAATATGTGAGCCAAGCCTCTTGGCTTAAAACTTATGTTTAAGTGTAGGTCTCTTCCATGAGAGCCTGACATTTTGCTCTGGTTGTCTCCAAAGGTCAGTTCACAGCAATCTCTTCAAAGTGGCTGGGTAAAAACAAACTGCGGGAAAATACCAGAAGCAAAAAGCTGCATTTAAATTGCTGAATCAAGTTACAATGTTAGAATCACCGGTCTCTCTTTAAATGCAAATCAGTCCTCCTTGGAATGCCCAATTTATGCTGGTGGCTGTAATATACAGTGGGGGAAAAATTCAGTTGGTTAGCGCCCCCCGTTAGTGGCAGAAGCTGGTGCTAACGGGACGCTGATGCAGTAGTGCCGGGGTAAGGCGAATTCAGCGCCGCACGGCAAAGCCGGCCTCCCTATTCTGCCACCAGTCCATGGTACCACTGGGGACTTCAACTCCAGGCAGATCATGACATCATTGGCCACCCAATCTGCGAAATTGATTTTCGCCACCTATCTTAGCGCCTCGACCAGACAGCAACAGGGAGAGGAGGCATCAAGCAGGCAGAAGCCGGCTCCAGGGATATTATTTAAAGGGATCATGATTAATGAGTCCCAGCTCTCAGGTTAGTGGAGTTTCAGTGCTTTCTTCTCAGTTTGACATTGTGCAACAGTTTAATTCAGTAACTTAAAGGTTCTTTAGTATCAGGAGTATTGTGATAACTAAAAAGTAGTTACATTTATTCTTAAAAAATATCAAAGTACTATACTTGGCGTATATTAATTGGAGTACTGGCAGTCGACCTGGCCCTCCAGGATCTACAGTGGAGGGAGCGGAGGAAGTGAGAAAGACTGGAACATGTGGCCAGAGGGAGGAGGAGGGCCATCAGGGCTCTCAATAGGAGGCCTTATATCCAAGGGTATTCTGAGAGCGCTTCTCCTACCTCCAATTAAGTGAGGAGCAGTGCATTAGAAGGCTCCGTTTCACCAAGGAGGTGGTCACAGAACTCTGTCACCTCCTGCAACCAGACCTGGAGCCTCAGATCAGGGCAATTACAGCTCTCTCAGTGGCAGTCAAGGTCACCGTCGCCCTCAATTTCTTCGCTAGCGGATCCTTCCGTTTGCAACAGGAGGCATAGCTAACATCTCACAGTTCGCCGTCCATTGCTGCATCCGGGAAGTCACAGAGGCTCTCTACAGTAGGAGAAGGGACAACATTTACTTCCCCCTCACCAGCGAGAAGCAGGATGGCTTTGCCAGGCTAGTGGGCTTCCCCATGGTGCAGGGCGCCATTGACTGCACCCACGTGGCTTTGCGGGCACCGCATAATAATCCTGACATCTTCTGTAACTGCAAAGGTTGCCACTCACTTAATGTGCAGTTGGTGTGCGACCACACACAGCAAATCCTCAATGTGAATGCCCGCTATCCTGGCAGCAGCCACAATGCCTTCATCCTGTGCCAGATCGGTGTGCCAGCACTCTTCCAGCCACCACGTCAAGCTCGCGGCGGGCTGCTTGGAGACAAGGGCTCTCCGCCTGGCTCATGACTCCCCTCTGCAACCCTAACACTCCTGCCCAGCACTCATATAATGAGAGCTATGCTGCCACCAGGAACATCATCGAGCAGACCCATTGGCCTGCTGAAGCAATGGTTCTGCTGCCTTGACCACTCGGGAGGAACCCTCCAGTACCTGGCTAAGCAGGTGTCCCATTTCGTGGTGGTCTGCTGAATGCTCCACAAGTTGGCTATCATGAGGGCCCAGCCCTTGCCTCCAGGGATTGTGGGACCACCTCAGGAGGAGGAAGAGGGAGAGGAGGAGGAGGAAGAGGACGAGGAGGAAGAGGAATATGAGGAGGACGAGGAGGAGGACAAAGAGCAAGGGAGGAGGCAGCCACTCAATCGGCCTTCTGGAAGCAGGGTCCGTGATCACCTCATCAGACTGCGGTTCTAATAAATTAAACCCCAGATCCCTGTTGCTCACCACATCCCCATCATTCCATCCCTGTCGCATGCCATATCACAGTGCAAAGCTGAAATGAGAGACATCACAAAAGAATCCAATCTGAATTAATAAATTTATCAATAATCAGTGAACACATAGGGCTCGATTTTGTCATTGGGGCAGGCTGGGGGCGTGTCAGCCGCTTTTCGTGTTATCCACCCGACTCCACTTTGATGTGGGGGAAAAATGTGATTTTCACCTAATTGGCCAATTGATTCCCAGCGTGTGGGAATCCCTGGCCCAATGAGTCTTTCCATTCTGAAAGTCGCCTCCGACGTCATCAATGCTGCTGAATTTAAGGCCTGCAAGCAGCCTTGCTTCTTCTGCCAGTGGCCAGTGGTGTGATCGATTCAGTCAGCCAATATGTCCAGCAGTAGGCCAAAGTCTGCACCAAGGTTCGATGATGTCGCCCTGCAAGCTCTGGTGCAGGGAGCAAGAGGAAGTAAGGAGGTGCTCTTCCCTTCTTCAGGGAGAAAAAAGCCTCCCCAGTAGACGAAAGCTGTTTGGATGCAAATGGTCCAGGAGGTCAACTCGCTGTCTATGTGCCGCAGAACCTGGCTGCAGTGCAGGAAGAGGTTTCATGACCTTCTGCGCACTGGAAAAGTGAGTATGACTTTCCCATCACCCTCAATCTGATCTCCATTGCCTCTCCTCACCAGCACTCAGCTTTAACAACCTCTTCCTCCACATCCCACTTGAGAATGACATCCCTGCACCCTTACCCATTCCCTCTCTCTCTATGGTCACATTCACCTAACTATTCGACTATGCAGCCCTCACACTCCCTATCGCTGTGATGCTATGAAAACAACTTACAACACACAGGGAAGGCCCTTGGTCTTGCTGTTAAGTCTGTGTGTTCCACATAGTGGTGGACCTCCTTCAGGTAGCACATATAAGTCCATTACTTGGCTTTATTCGCCCTTGTGGACCACTTTTACCTCTATCTTTCCGATGGGGTACACTCTTTGCCCCGTGTATGTTTTCAATATAATCTCCGTATCCCGTAGGGGAATATGTTGGAATAACCTTTTGTAATCTTTCTTATTCATGACCGTCAATGCCGATCCAGTGTCCAATTCCATCTTTACTTGGACTCCTGCTATCTGAAGAGTGACCCAAATTGTCTGGAGATCTGCATCCTTACCAACGTTGTGTACTCTTAAGCTACCCAGTTCATTACTGCTAGCGTCTGAATCTGACTTCTGTTCGTTCGAACTGGTCTTTGTCACCTTGTGCACCTTTATGTATTTTCCTTGCGGTGACTTTTGTTGCTGGTCTTCTTTCCTGACCGGCATACTTTAGCTATGTGGCCAAGCCTGCCACACGTTCTGCATTCTTGGTTTTTAAACCAACACTGGTTCTGATCGTGTGTTGTCTTTCCACAACGATAACATTTTACAGTACTCAAACCCAATTTATTTGTACTGAGTTCCGGTGACCGTAGCTGCATTACTGCCGTGCCTCTCGCTGCGGCTTCGTGTGCTGCTGCCATAGTGACCGCTTTCTCAAGCGTCAGCTCATTCTCCTCGAGCAGTCGCTTTTGTGTATCTTCTTTTAATAATCCACACACAAATTTATCTCTTAGCGCGTCTGTTAGTCCCGTTCCAAACTGACAGTACTTTGCTAGCTTACGCAGTTCCATTAAATATTCAGCATTGCTTTCATCCTTCAGCTGCCTTCTGCTGTAAAATTTAAATTGTTCCGCTAGCATCAGCGGCGTGGGGTTTAGATGATTTTTCAGGACAGTAACAATCTCCTCGAACGTCTTATCCGCCGGTTCATCTGGTGATAAAAGGTGTTTCAATTGCCCGTATGTCTTTGCACCCATTAAGTTCAATAAAGTTAGTGCTTTCTCTGCATCTGGGATTTTATTTGCTTTACAATAATTTTGTATGCGTTCTACATACATGGCCCAATCTTCGATGTCGCCATCAAAGGTATCAATGTTCCCATGTTTAGGCATCGTTGCAATTTATTTTATCCCAAGATGGCGGCTTCCCGCTCTTGTCTTCGTCCTCCGCCTACAAAATGGCGGTTTTCCCGCGCTTGGCGGTCTTCACCCACTGGCTGCAATGGCGTTTGGCGTGCCGCTGCTGCTCCCCTTTCCCAGCGGTTAGTAACTCCCCCGACGCTGTCTCCGCTTCACCGCGGCTCCCTCGGGCATTCGCGCTTCCCCGATGTCGCGCCTCGCAGCCCTTCTTGCAGCCCGGTTATTAGCACCGGCTGCGTTCACCTTCACCGTGGCTCTCGCGCCTTCAGTCGCCCCAGACGCTGTGCCTTTTTGGCCCGAAAGCGGCCCGGCCCTTATCACCAGCCGCGATCGATGTCCCCGCGCTGCGCCTTTCGGCCCGAATGCGGCCCGGCCCTTATCTCCGGTCGCGATCGATCTCACCGCCCTTATTCCTCCGTCTTCCTCCCCCCCGTCTGTACAGCCAACGCGGCCAACTTTCTGCTCGCGTCGCTGACCGGCTTACCCACCACCGAGGTAGAAAGAAGATAGCTGACTGCCGCTGATGGAGGCTTCGAGTTCAGGATGTCTTCTGCACTCCGGGTTCTCGATGCCTGCTGCGCGACGTGTCTTCCAGCAGGGTGATGAGGGTGGATGCCTCTCTTCGACGCCCGTTCTGTGGACGAAGCCGCCGTGGATATAAACTGCCGCAGGGTAAGAATCGGACTCGTCGCCACTGTTAAGTCTGTGTGTTCCAGTTGTATTAAGATTAATTACTGACACAGACTACAAGAATAAAGTTCAACAGGTCTTTACTAGTTGGAGGGCAGGACTATACTAAATACAATATCACTACACAGTACTTATATACCGGTGCTCACCCCCGGTACTACGTATACAGCAGCCAGAGAAAGTAGTACATCTCTTAAGGTGGAACAGGCTTAAGTTCTCTTAAGGTGGAACAGGTTACATACACCACACTTGCCACCTCACTCCATCTTTGTCTCCTTCTAAGTATCTATGCTATGGAATCTCTACACTCACTCCTTCATTCTCACTCAAACTCCACTTGTCTCTCTCATTGCAGGAAAAGAGAGCTCACAATAAGAGGGAAAGAGTGAGGACAGGAGGAGGGCCACCCTCAGGAGCCCAGCTCACCCCTTGGGAGGAGGCGGCCCTGGAGATCGTGGGAGTGGAGGAGGATGCGCAAGTGGGGGACGGACAGACGGGTGCATCAGAGCAAGCTGGTGACAGAATAGTTTTTCATCTCTCTCATTGACATTGCATGAGTCACTGATAATGATTCTGATGCTCGAACAGATTGACTTTTGATCATCTGCAATATTCAATGTGCATGTAACCTTGGCCTCACATCTGACTCTTTCCTTTACTCCCCCACAGGACCATCGAAACCCCCCGTCCCCACTATCCAGGAGGAACAGCCTGAGCCTCCAGACTCCTCAGAGGAAGCTGCAACCTCTGAGGGCGCAGCGTCAGCAGAATTAAGCGCGCCCAGCACCAGCGCAGACACTCACACCTTGGTGGTACCTTCGCGAGATAGAGTAGAATTGTCACCTGGTGTATCACAGCTCACAAGCTCATTGTGGAGACAGGGACAGCAGTGGAGAGTCCTAGTCAGAGGGCGCAGGACTCTGCCAGCTTGGCTCAGTTGCATGTCGACCCTCTGCCTCCGGGTCCCTCCAGAAGTAGAGTGGTGCTGAAACTCCAGGAAGAGGTGCAGGTTTTGTCTCCAGGGTCGCTGCGAGTGTGGAGCGAATGGAGGAGTCCATTGCTAACATGAGCAGAGCCTTTGTGGAGGTGTCGGCGCATGAACGCATCACCACGGAAAGGATGGCAACCTCTGTGGAAAGAGTAGCTACCGTAGAGGAGAGGATGGCTACGGCCATGGAGGAGCTTAGTTGCCAGGGTCGTGAAAATATGGTCATTGTTCAGAATAGACTGACATCTCTTGAGGAGCAATGGTCAGCTACTGAGCAAACAAACCAGATCTTCAGGCAAGTCCTCGGGAGTAGGACTTCCAGTACAGAAACGGGTCCTCATGGCCCCTCTGAATTGCAGCAAGGTGCTGTCAAGCCACTTGCTAGCTCTGAAGTGGGGCTGACCTATGAGAGGGATGTTGGTGGCATACAACAAGGAAGTGGGGGCTCCTCTCCAAGCGCTCACACTTTCATGCCACTGCAGAGCCCTCGGTCAGAGCCCCACCAGAGTCCCCACCCAACTGAGATTGGCGTCTCAGCCCCTGCACAGCTGCAGGAGCAGCAGACTGTTGCCGAGCCCTCACAGGTTCGCAACCCCAGAGGACGCCCGCCAAAGGTGTCGAGACAGGAGCAGCAAGAAAGTGAGCAAGGGGCCTCCACATCTGCTGAAGCTACAGGGGAAGCACCACGTAGGAGCACGCGTAAGGGGAAGATAATGTACAGCAGTCACTTGGGTGTAATGTTGTGTTTATTTTTAAAATGCCATCACTTGCTTATTGTCATAAAAAATTCTGATGGCAAACTGTTGCAGTTGTGGCGTGTGTCATTTCGCAAATGGGACTTCCACATTGAGGGCTTAGGGCAACTTGCAATTATCAGTATGGTGGTCAGAGTGATAGGAATCCGCAAGTTCTTGGCTATTTTGTCGATGGCCTGATAAGAATGTGCGAGGCAAAAGTGTTTGATTGTGCAGGCTAAGCAAATCTGGCCAAGATGAGTGCGTCCCTTGCATCCCAGGCAGCAATGTGGTCGCGCGCTGTCGCCTTCTGGCCTGTGCAGCTTCAAGTGGGTGAGCAGCAGCTCGGAGCTCCTGCTGTTGCTCCTGCAGTTGGTGCTTCTGTTGTTCAGGGTTCTGCTGCTGCCACGGCTGGTCTTCATCCGAATCTGATGTTCAGGAGGAAAGGAAATAAATGGTTCCCATTCTTCTGGTATATACCTCAGTTGAGGAAGCACTCATTCAAGGTGGGGAGAGGGGTTTCCCAGGAGGTCACACTGGAGATGGGTGTCAGGCTCCAAACTTCCACAACAATGAGTAGGCCTGTTAAAAGTTCCCCTAGACCTGAGACAACAAAGTTCTGCCACCTGCAAATGAAGATTGCTGAAAACTCCTTTTTAATGGTGGAGCTGCAGCTGTTAGTAAGCAATCCACTTGTGCTGCCGCCAGGTTTCACTGGCGTGTTCCAGAGGAGATGTGCAGCACGTGGGCAAACTGTTAAAATCAGAAAGGCCTCTCAAAATGGGATTATAGAGGCACTTAACTGGTTGTTAAGGGCTTTAAGGGACTATCCGGCCTCTTGGAGGTGGGATGGAGACGGGGTCAGAAAACTGGCATGTGAGAAAATTGCTCGGAGGCAGGATGGAAGCGGGATCGGGCCTGCCCACCAGTTTTTGCGATTTTAACACCTCACACGCCTCCAATCCCGCCTCCTCGGACCTGGCAAAATCGAGCCCATATTTACAACAACAATATTAACTATTCACCCTTGTGCAATCCCTTAGTGCCACTTTGTTACTGTGCCTTTGCCTACTCTAGTGCTCCTACGATGTGTTCGCCCAGTGGCTGCAGCACGACTGGTGGAAGGCTGCTGAGTGTCCATGCGCGAGACTTCAGATGGCCTTGCAGGACGCCCTTGACTAGCTCTGGGCCTGGAAGGCCTGGCTGTTGACTGCACCACCTCAGCATGGGCGGCAGCTGTCTGGGCTGGCTGGATGACAGGCAGCGACAAAGACAATGGCAGAGTGGCAGTGGTGGAAGCAGGAATGCTGTCATCCTGAGAGAGGACAGCAGCTTCCTGCTCCACTGACCCACTGCCACTCCCCCAGGGCAGCATCTCAGCATCCTGAGCAATCTGTTGGAGCACAGATTGCTGGCCTGCTGCGACACTGTGAAAGCCCGGTCAACTTTGTAGACCCAGCCACGATGGCAGCAGTCAGAGCTTGTGTGGCATCAAGCTGAGACTGCATGAGAGCAGTCTGAGATTGGATGCCACCAAGCATAGACTACATTACAGCACTATGACATTGCGTCACTTCCGCCTGTGCTGCAATGGAGAACAGAGGGCAGGGGAAATCACTTTACACAGAGAGTTGTGAGGTTGTGCACTACCACCCAGAGGGAAATTATCCTCCTTACTATAATGTGACAAAAAATGTTTTAGTGGTAGAAATAGCCCGAGGGCTTTTTTTTGCATCCTCACACTTAATACTTTTTCTGACTGTTTGCAGTCACTGTGCTCCAATCAAATTAATCCTTTAAAATTCATTTTCAGGATATGGGCCTGCTGGCATTGCCCATCTCTGGTCACCCTTGATGAACCGCTGCAGTCCGTGTGATGAAGGTACTCCCACAATGCTGTTAGGTAGGGAGTTCCAGGATTTTGACCCAGCGACGATGAAGGAACGGCGATATACGTCCAAGTCGGGATGGCGTGTGGCCTGGAGGGGCACTTGGAGGTGATGGTGTTCAATATGGGTTCGGTCAGTCATTGCCAGCAGAGACCCTGAACGCGGGACGATTGAAAGTATAAGGTAAATCTGCGCTGTTGCTGTGGAGCTTCGCCCACTGAGTGCATAAATTGGGAATTTAGCTCAGGGGGCAACATATCCATTTCCGTTATGGATAGAAAACCCCGGTGACCTCCACACCCAAATTCCCCGTTTGGACTCCAACTGGGCAAAGTACCTTCCGACAATCTGACCTTTTATATATGACTCAGTGTGACTGAATCAGGCAGCCTGCAGAGTCTGGCGGGAGCATCAGAATTAGGACGTGCTAAAAATAAGTATTTTCTGTCAATGACCAGGGAGAAATAAGAAATATTAAAACAAAGTTAGAAATGGGAGTTATTTGAATCTCTTGGCGCTTTGGCCATGAGTATGTCATTCTACCACCAACTAAAAATTATTCCAATTAAAAATATGCAAATTAAAAAATGGATATAGGTCTATTGTACGTCATAATCTATTTTGAATACTTCCTGAATGAACTTGGGGAAATGCACTAAAACGATTCTTAAAGAGATTGCAAAAGTAGTGAAAATGATTTGTTCCATCATTTGAATTGGTGTCATGATCCTGCCCTCTACTGGCCTCTGTGAGAAATTTGATCTCACGGTCCTTTTCTGTGATGAAAAATGTTCTGCAGGGTCGACATGGCTGTTGTGACTATTTCCAAGATATTTGGGTGATAAATGCTGGATAATTAAAAAGGGAAGCCTTTTGGGTGGAATGGCCTTTTCTCATTCTCAATCTCAAAAATTCTTAGATTATTAATGTGTCACCCAAGCAATATCGCACCATTTGGCCATTTTGCAAATTTGACTTTTGGATGTTATTTAAGTCATTAAGTGAATACATCAATGTTAAATAGATACAAATGAGACCTCTGCCCGCAAGCAAGTTAATGGAAGATAATACTGCAGATGTAATGCAGCAAGCAGAATGGTCCAGGCAGCAAAATGGACAGTGCAGGTGATCAAGCTGGTTGTGGAGGAGCTGCTGAGGAGGAGAGCTATTCTTCGGCTTTGAAATCAGCACAAATCCACCACAATCAATACCAGAACCTGGAAGTGGCTCACAAAGAACTATTGAACAGCTAAACGGATCCTTTAGAACAGGAGACAATAACAGGATAGCAGAAAGAGGTTCAATAATGTCAAGAAACATGCCAAGAAGAAGATGGCAATTAACTGGAGTAACATTTTCCTCCCTTCCTCTGTCAGCGTTGTTCTGTTTTATCTTTCAACAACAATGAGCAGGCCTCCCGCTGCACCGAAAAGAGCCACCAGTTCGAGTTGGTTTGGGTGGCCTGACTTTTGATGGTCCTAGGGTTGCCAACCCTTCAGGATTGTCCTGGAGTTTCCAGGAATTAAAGACTAATCTCCAGGACACTGCTGCATGCAACCCGAGAAATAAAAATCAGAGAGGCATTAAAGAAACTGCGTGCATTTTTTTTTCATTTTCTTTGAAGACTTCCACTTATTAGTTATGAAAATATTGGAGGTGGGGAAAAAAGTTTGTTTGACTGACAGTTAAGAATCATCCAATTGGGTAATGAAGAGTCTGTTCGTTTTCCAATTTGGAAGGCGGTGCTCCACGAGGATGGATGTGTCGGGCGACCACGGTGGGAAGCCTGGGTGGGGCGGTTGGAGGCAGGAGGTCACGTGATGAAACCTCTAGGAATACCTCCAATCAGAAGAGCAAAGTGAAGAGCGATAAAAGCATAAAGAGGCGTGGAATGAGAGAAAGCCATTTGATTCATAAAGTCCATTTGACGTAATAAAACTCACTACGCACTTGGTTTAAGCATAAAACAAGGCTTTAATCAACTTGTGTCAGAACATGGAGGTCTAGTTGTACTTCACTAGTTCCTTGTCTTATAAAATGTCCCTGGAGAAGCTGGGGCCGACGCCCAAGTATTTATACTTCTTGGATGGCGCCACCAGCTGGCCGTCCAGCATTATTTCATGAGTAGTTTCTTGATGAATGATGAGATTTATAACACCATTCATTCTACAGAATATCCTGGGCTCAAAATTCTGTTTCACCAGGATTTCACCTTGTGGAGAAGGGCCAGGAAATTCCTGAGTTAAGTTGCGATGACGGAGAATGTCAAAAAATTTCTGGAGGTTGGCATCATGCTCCTTCTGGTCATGACCAGCAATGGTGATATTATCCAGATATGGAAAAGTGTCCGTTAAGTTCTCCTGTTTGACTAGGCTATCCATTGCCCGTTGAAAGACGGCCACCCCATTGGTGACCCCAAATGGAAGGCGACAAAACTGGTAAAGCCGACCATTGGCCTCAAAGGCCGTATACTTCTTGTCAGAATCCTTTAACGGCACTTGATGATATGCGCCCTTTAAATCAAAAGTTGAAAATACCTTGTAGTTGGCAAGGTTATTGACCATGTCATCAATGCATGGTAATGGGTAGGCATCCAGGTTGGTATACTGGTTAATAGTTTGCGAGTAATCGATGCAAAGACATTTTTTGTGTTGCTTCAGAGGATTTTTAACAACGACAACTTGAGCCCGCCAGGAAGATGAACATGTCTCAATGATACCATCAGCTAGAAGGTGAGAGATTTCTGTCTTGATAAAGGATCGATCATCTTGGCTGAAACGTCGTGATTTAGTGACTATGGGCTTACATCAGGGGGAAAGATTGACAAACAAGGAGGGCTCGTCGACCGAAGCCGCCGAAAGCGCACAAAACGGTACTTTGGAAATATTAAGTTCCGGCTTTGACCCTCCAAACTCGAAAGTGAGTCTTGTGTGTTGTTTCTGGAAATCCTGGTTTTTGAGCACCCCGAGCCGGGTGGAGAAATAAGTGCGGCCATTGAGAATAAGGTCGACAAGACAAAAGCCAGAAGAATTGGTGGTCAGTGTCGTCAGAGCCATTGCAATTTCCCTGTCCAAGGGGTAAATACACAGTTTTAACTTACTGACAGCCCGCTCACTAATGAAGCTGTCAGAGCTGCATGAGTCGATTAGTGCACTCAAAATGTGTCCATTTACCGAAACCTTCATGGCTGCATGGGACAGACTTTGGGGAAAAACAGCTGTGATGGGAGGAGGGGCAGTTTTACCCTTGACAGCTGTACCCTTAGTAGTGGTTCTTGGGGGAGGAGCAGTTTTATAGATTGCAGCTGTAACCTTAGTAGTGGCTCTTGGGGGAGGAGCAGTTTTATAGATAGTAGCTGCAAAACTAACAGGAGCTCTCGACCGGTATACCTTAGAAAAGTGGGCTTTCTTACTAAAAGTGGCTCTTGACTGGCATACCTTAGAAAAGTGACCTTTCTTGTTGCAATGATTGCAGGTCGCGTTACTAGCAGGACAACATTTCCTATAATGGAATGCACCTCCACAGAAGAAACACTTCCTTCCAGGTTGCCAAGATGCTGTTAGGGCGGGGTTGTCATCAGTGTAGGTTTCTAGGGTAGGGTTGTCATCAGCCGGGCTGGAGTCGTCATCCATGAGGGCTTCCACCCGAGGCCTATCGAAAGAGTCACTAAAAGTGATAGCAGCAGCCTGTGCACGTGGTGAAAGATAGGTGTCTGCATTCCTCTTTGCTAAGTCCAGAGAACATGCCTGGTCATAGGCAGCCTGTAACTTGAGGGTTTTATTCTCCAACAGACGCTGACGTATGAAGGGAGACGCAATCCCATTAATAAAGGAATCACAAATTTACTCCTCCTGGTACTGCTCAGCTGTAACAGCTTTAATATTACAATCCTTGCTGAGCCTGCGAAGTTTCTGAAGGAATTTGACAAGTGATTCCCCAGGTTGTTGTCGAGTTGTGGCCAGTAGATGCCGAGCAAAAATTTCATTTGGGGACTTGACATATAGCTGTTGTAGTATTTGGATAGCGGCGTCATAGTCTACACAGTCTTCGATATAATCAAACACATGAGGGGATACATAATTAGCAAGTATATCTAATTTATCAGGAACATTTTCACCATACACCCTGAGGAAGTTGCTGAAAGTACGATACCAGTGTTTCCATACCTTAGCAGCTGTAAGTGAATTCGGGTCCAGGTCGAGACGGGTGGGTCTGAGTAGTTTCTCCATGATGGATCGATTACTTGTCTGAGTTCCCTTCTACGGTTCGAGTCGTAGCTGGCTGTTCCCGAAATCACCTAAAGCGTGGAGTTGATATCAAGTTGATTAAATTGACGTAATAAAACTCACTACGCACTTGGTTTGAGCATAAAGCAAGGCTTTAATCAACTTGTTTCAGAACATGGAGGTCTAGTTGTACTTCACTAGTTCCTTGTCTTACAAAATGTCTCTGGAGAAGCTGGGGCTGACGCCCGAGTATTTATACTCCTTGGACGGCGCCACCAGCTGGCCGTCCAGTGTTATTTCACGAGTAGTTTCTTGATGAATGATGAGATTCATAACACCATTCATTCTACAGAATATACTGGGCTCAAAATTCTGTTTCACCAGGATTTCACCTTGTGGAGAAGGGCCAGGAAATTCCTGAGAGGGGAAGGGGCGGGGGGGAGGTGGTGTGGCTGGTGCGGGGGAGAAAGGGTCGAATTTCTGCCCACCTGCATCATCACGGGGATTTGTCTGAAGGTGTTCTCGGGCTTCTAGGGAAATGATGCCCATTTTGCCCTTTAAAGGCCTCAGCAGAATGAATGTCAACTGAGAGCTGCTGTTTGGCCCACTGAGGCCTCAGGAAAGGCCCCACAAGTTGCTTTCACAGGTAACCGATCCCAGGAGGAAGTGACTACTTATAACAAAATCCCTTGATATCTTCCATTAAAATAAATAAATTACAGTTCTGGTAGGCCCTTCCCAAGTCTTTCTCTGCTGTTGGCGAGGTAGACCTGCCTCAAGCCTGGCCTCACAATCTGGGATGGGTTCTGGGCCTCCTCACCTGGACACACTTGTGACCCACTCGGCTGCACTTCTGCTGCAATCTCGGTCCTGTTCAATCTGCTCTATTATGGATGCTACCCAACTCAATTAGTCTAGGCACAGTTCTTTCTTCCACTGAAAGTAAATCAAGGAAAGTATGTAAATCAATATGTAAACTGTCAGGTAAATGAATTAAAGCCTATAAGTGGATTTAACAACCCAAGAGAAATAGCTGGTGAGAATTAGCTGATGATGAAAGCAAGAATTTGCCAAGCTCATGTCCCTCCAGATTACCTATCCTTACAGCCTACATTATTCATTCTTAACTAGCTACTTGCCTTCATCATCTCTTTCTGTGCTTGTCCTTATTATTGTCTTTTCAATGCTTGGTGCATGTGATCCTCTGGACTGGTTTTGATCACCTGAGAGGGTCAGAAAGCAATTTTCCAGACTATTTTTTCCCTTATTGGCCCTGTGTTCTATTCTCTGTTTGTTGCCTCTCCCAGGAGATTACATGACTGTGGGGTGGCTGTGGGTTTGGGGGGGAGGGGGGGTGGCGGGTGGGGGGAGGGTGGGTGGGGTCGGTGAGGGAAGAAGTTTTAATCATTATGTTCCAGCCATCATGGTGTGGGCCAGGCTTGATGGACCAGCTGCTCTTTTCCTGCCCATCAATTTTGTATGTTCGTATCCTGTTCCTAACCAGGCAATTGATGAAGTCCATGGGAATTCTGTGATGATGTTATTTGTTAAAGTAACACAGACAGGAAGTTAATGTGCACCAGATACAAACAACAAACATACATTATGATAAGTTTGCAGCATGTTCATGCATGAATAATGTGCACAAATCGAAACAAGCATGTAAAATGGACTGGCCCTGGGATGCCGAGTTCCCTTTCGCCCAGGCCTGACCTCCCTTTCACCCTCAGGTCCCAGTGCCAGACTTTCTGCCTGCTCTGTCTTGGCAGTGGGGCCTCCTTCTCTGTGCTGAATTGTGTCGCTGTTCCTACCACGCAGCACCAGGCCCCTTGCTCACTCATGGACGATCCAAAATGCACGTCATGAAGGACACCCGTGATGTGGCACAGAGAAGGTACTTGTTGTGTCCGTGTATAATTAGACACAGACTGCGGAGAACGGTACAAACAGTGTTTACTCAACGTGGCTCAGACTGCAACTGAACTGTACAGATTACTACTCAACATTATATGCAGGTGTGGTCACTGCCGGTACTACAGTATACATGAGCTGTAAAAAGTAGTTCTCCCCCTTAAAGGTACATACATTACAATTCCTCCCCTTTTAGATTAACAGTACTGTAGTGTATGTACCTTTAAGGGGAGAACTACTTTTTACAGCTCTTGTATACTGTAGTACCGGCAGTGACCACACCTGTATATAAACCTTGAGTAGGGATCTGTATGTTTAGTTTTAGAGTAACCCTCATCCAGTAAACACCTGTTGATTGTTCCCTGCAGTCTCATGTCTAGTTATTGAAGGACACACAACATCAAAATACACGGATCTAACATTGGCGACGAGGCAGATTCAAACCTACCTGCAACTCTGCATCACCTCCCAGGGATTCGCTCCTGGAGAACAGTGGAAGAAGGTCGAGGCCAGAAGCACGGGCGTCGACCACGAGCAACCGCCCAGTCATCCAGCGGAGATTTGAGCATTGCAGGGGAGGCTGTTGAGAGCTGGGGTTGGTTCTCCAGTCACGGTGGTCCAGCGAAACAGGCTGGCAACAGGTACGGCTCAGACCCTTCCCGGACAGCGGTGGCTAGAGCCGACCGGCACAGAAAAGGCCGAGCAGCGTCGACGGGAGAAGAGAGAGGGTAGAGCGCACAGGGCCCAGCCGGTGTTCAGGACCGAGCGGCGTCGACGGGAGAAGAGAGAGGGTAGAGCGCACAGGGCGCAGCCGGTGTTCAGGACCGAATGGCGTCGACGGGAGAAGAGAGAGGGTAGAGCGCACAGGGCGCAGCCGGTGTTCAGGACCGAACGGCGTCGACGGGAGAAGAGAGAGAGGCGTGAAGGAAAACGCGCAGAGCGCAGCCGGTGTTCAAAGGACGAGCAGCGTCAGCGGGGAAGAAAGGGAAATGCGCAGAGCGCAGCCGGTGTTCAAGGGCCAAGCAGCCGCAGCGGAGAAGAAGGGAGAGCGCGGGAAACGCCATTTTGAGCCACAGCGGAGAAGAAGGGAGAGCGCGGGAAAACGCCATTTTGAGCCGCAGCGGAGAAGAAGGGAGAGCATGCTAAAACGCCATTTTGAGCTGGGAGAAGAAGGGAGAGCGCGGGAAAATGCCATTTTGAGCCAGTCTAACCACACCCAGGGATGCTGAAGAGTGGCAGTATCACAGCGTTCGACAATGAAGTCGAAGATTGGACGACATATGTCGAACGCATAGAAGTGTACTGCAAGGCGAATGAAGTGCCAGATGAGAGGAAAACGCTGGTATTGTTGAATTCAATGGGTGCAAAAATGTATGGCTTACTGCGAAACCTAGTAACCCCAGAGAAGCCAGTGGAAAAGGATTTTGGAAACATAGTGTCAATCCTGCAGGACCACTTAAACCCCACACCGCTGCTGATAGCAGAAAGATTTAAGTTTCACAAAAGGAACCAGCATAAAGATGAAAGTAATGCTGAGTATTTAACGGGACTGCGCAAGTTATCGAAACACTGCCAGTTTGGAACGGGACTAGCAGATACTTTAAGGGACAAGTTTGTGTGTGGGCTTCAAAGTGAAGGGACCCAGAAACGGCTTCTATCAGAAAAGGACCTTACGCTGGACAAAGCTTTCAGTATGGCAGTATCACACAAAGCAGCCGCAAGGGGCGCTGCTGAGATACAACGGAGACCGCAAGAATATGGCACAAATGAAATGTCATACGGAACAGTGAAGTGCTATCGCTGCGGCAGAACAACACACGACCATAATGATTGCTGGTTCAAGGACAAAGTGTGCAGACAGTGTGGAAAAGTAGGACACATAGCAAGAGTCTGCAGGTCGGGAAAGAAAACCAGCAGCAAGAAATCTCTACAGGAGAAGTACAAGAAGGTACATAAGGTGACGGAGAGTAGTTCAGACGAACAGAAAAGTGATACAGACTCCGGAAGCAAGGAGCTGGGTGTCTGAAACTACATAAGGTGATCAAAACGAAGGATCACCAAACTATCTGGATCATGCTCAAGATAGCTGGAGTCCAAGTGAAAATGAAATTGGACACAGGATCAGCCCTAACAGTCATAAACCGAACGGACTACAAGCGGCTATTCTCACATATACCCTTGAGAGATACAGAGATTGTCTTGAAGACGTACACGGGGCAAAAAGTCTACCCCAAAGGAAAAATAAGGGTGGACGTTATATATAACGGCAAGGAAACACCAAAAATGGACCTATATGTATTGCCAGATGGAGGACCACCACTACTAGGACGTGAATGGATCCGGAAGATACAGCTAGATTGGCATTCCATACAAGTACTGACTGTAGATGCCAAAAAGGATGACGACGTCACACCTGGATGACTGTCAAAAATGCTAATTGATGCACAAGAAGTGTTCCAGGAGGGACTCGGAACACTAAAAGGAATAACAGCGACGATCAAAATAGAGGAAAATGCAAGCCCAAAGTTTTTTAAGGCCAGACTGGTGCCTTATGCGATCCGCCCAGCCGTTGAAGCAGAGCTGGAAGGTTTGGAACGTTCAGGAGTACTGTCCAAAGTGGACTGGAGCGAGTGGGCTACACCCATCATTCCTGTAATGAAGAGGTCGTTGAGTAATACGCCTGGGGAACCAAAGAAGGTTCGCATCTGTGGGGACTTTAAGGTGACAGTGAACCCAGTCCTTCACACGGTACAATATCCGCTTCCACGGATTGAAGATATTTTCGCCTCGCTATCTGGAGGGAAACGCTTCACTAAGATTGATCTGGCCCAGGCGTACCTGCAAATGGAGGTAGAAGAAGCCTCAAAACAGTACCTCACGATCAACACTCACAAAGGTCTCTACCAATACACTCGGCTGGTGTTCGGAGTAGCATCAGCTCCGGCTATTTGGCAAAGGGCAATGGATCAAGTCCTGCAAGGGATTCCAGGGACCCAGTGTTATTTGGACGACATCCTGGTCACGGGTGAAAATGACAGTGATCACCTTGCCAACCTGGAGCAGGTGCTCACTAGATTGAAGGAATATGGGCTCCGAGCAAATCGCCACAAATGCGAGTTTTTCCAGAAGCAGATCTCGTATTGTGGCCACGTTATTGTTGAAGAGGGGTTACATAAGTCCCCTGAATAGATTGAGGCAGTAGTCAAGGCTCCAGCACCGGAAAATGTGTCACAACTGAGGTCGTTCCTCGGGCTGGTGAACTACTAGCATAAGTTCTTGCCGAATTTGTCTACTGTACTACACCCACTGAACACCCTGCTGCAAACGGGGGTACCATGGAAGTGGAATGACGAATGTAAACGAGCTTTCCAGGAGTGCAAAGAATTGATCACATCAAAAGAGGTGTTGGCTCATTTCAACCCAGCACTACCAATTCGGTTGGCGTGTGATGCATCACCCTATGGCATTGGAGCGGTGCTGTCGCACAAGTTCCCGGACGGCTCGGAGAGGCCGGTAGCCTTTGCGTCTCGGTCAATAACCTCAGCCGAGCGTAACTATGCCCAGATTGACAGGGAGGCCCTCAGCTTAGTGTGGGGAGTGAAAAAGTTCAACCACTATCTGCACGGGCAGAAGCTCACCTTGCTGACTGACCACCAACCACTTGTCTCCATCTTTAATCCAAAGAAGGGCGTTCCGGTGATGACTGCGCAACGGCTACAAAGATGGTCCCTTTTTCTAGGGGCGAACCAATATGAAATCGAGTATAAGGGCACGAAACAGCATGGAAACGCTGATGGGCTATCACGCCTGCCACTGCCTACTGCAGAGGAAGCACCAGCAGTGGACCCTGTCGAAATATTTTATTCGACTATAATTGAACGCTTGCCAGTAACTAACGCTGATATAGAGAAGGAGACCCGAAATGACCCGACACTGTCTCGGGTATATGGCTTGACGGTGAAGGGATGGCCAACACATGGCGACTCACTGTTGCCAGCATTCTCATCCAGAAGAGAACAGCTGTCAGTATGCCAGGGGACCTTGATGTGTGGATCCTGAGTGGTAATTCCACCCAAGTTAAGGGATAGAGTGCTAAATGAGCTTCACGAAGGCCATCTGGGAGGGGTGAAGATGAAAAGCCTTGCTTGGGCTTATGTGTGGTGGCCGGGGATCGATCAGCAAATTGAGGACCTGACAAAGAGCTGCTCAGGATGCCAGAAGGTCCAAAATGCACCACCACATGCCCCTCTACACCCATGGGAGTGGCCCTCATCTCCATGGCAATGGGTGCATATTGATTTTGTTGGTCCATTCATGGACTCAATGTTTTTAATTGCCATGGATGCGCACTCGAAATGGCCTGAGGTGATCAAAATGTCCTCCACCACCACGGAGAAAACTATTGCAGTCCTACGGACCATATTTGCCAGGAACGGCTTGTCAGAGCAGATTTGCTCTGATAACGGACCACAGTTTGTGTCCGAAGAGTTTCGAAGATTCATGAAAAGGAATGGGGTAAGGCATTACACATCTGCCCCGTATCATCCAGCCACAAATGGATTGGCTGAGAGGTTCGTACAAACCTTTAAAAAAGCAGTAAGGGCCATATGCGATGACGACATTCCACTGCAGCACAAGGTGGACAATTTCCTGTTAGCCTACAGAAATGCGACACATGCAGTCAAAAACCAGACCCCGGCCATGATGTTCTTTAACCGAAGGTTGAGATCTCGTCTGGATTTGCTCAGACCAAATGTACGAAGGGATGTTGAGAATAAGCAATTCTAGCACATCAATGAGAAGCCGACAAGGAGCTTCAATGTAGGGCAACCAGTCTTGGCCCGCGACTACCGAACAGAGAAATGGCAACCAGGAACGATATGCACATGGCAGGGGCCACTAATGTACACAGTGGATGTTGGGGAGAACTTTGTGAGACGCCATATCGACCAGATCCTAGAGTCACAGGAACGAGTCAACCCCATGTCTCGCGTACCTGGTGATGAACCCGACATACAGGTAGCATCTACCCCAGAAACAGTAGCATCAGAAGCTGATGAACCAACTGACGACAGTGGGGCCTCCGCACCAAGAGCAAGACACTCAGGAAAGGCACTATCCAGAAAGGATCAGGAAGCCGCCCCAAAGACTGAATTTATAAATGGACTATTTTCAGTTAATGTGCATGTTAAAAGTGTTAATTGTTAAATGAATGTTATGTTACTGTTAATCTAAAAGGGGAGGAATTGTAGTGTATGTACCTTTAAGGGGAGAACTACTTTTTACAGCTCCTGTATACTGTAGTACCGGCAGTGACCACACCTGTATATAAACCCTGAGTAGGGATCTGTACGTTTAGTTTTAGAGTAACCCTCATCCAGTAAACACCTGTTGATTGTTCCCTGCAGTCTCGTGTCTAGTTATTGAAGGACACACAACATCAAAATACACGGATCTAACAAGTACCATAACACTCATTTAACAATTAAATATCAACCTAATTACAATTAACACTTTTAACATGCAACATTAGCTGAAAATAATCTATTTATAAATTCAGTCTTTGGGGAGGCTTCCTGATCCTTTCTGGATAGCGCCTTTCCCGAGTGTCTTGCTCTTGGTGCGGAGGCGATTCTGGCCCCCTGTCGTTGGTTGGTTCATCAGCTTCCGATGCTACTGTTTCTGGGGTAGATGCTATCTGTACGTCGGGTTCATCACCAGGTACGTATGGGCGAGGCATGGGGTTGACTTGTTCCTGTGACTCTAGGATCTGGTCAGCATGGCATCTCACGATGCTCTCCCCAACGTCCACTGTGTACATTAGTGGGCCCTGCCGTGTGCATATCGTTCCTGGCTGCCATTTTTCTGTTCGGTAGTCGCGGGCCAAGACTGGTTGCCCTACATTGAAACTCCTTGTTGGCTTCTCATGGATGTGCTGGAATTGCTTACTCTCAACATCTCTTCGTACATTTGGTCTGAGCAAATCCAGGCGAGATCTTAACCTTCGGTTAAAGAACATCATGGCTGGGGCCTGGTTGGTGACTGCATGTGTCGCATTCCGGTAGGCAAACAGGAAATTGTCCACCTTGTGCTGCAGCGGAATGTTGTCATTGTACATAGCTTATATTGCCTTCTTAAAGGTTTGTACGAACCTCTCAGCCAATCCATTTGTGGCTGGATGATACGGGGCGGATGTGTAATGCCTTACCCCATTCTTTTTCAAGAACCTCTGGAACTCTTCGGACACAAACTGTGGTCCGTTGTCGGAGCAAATCTGTTCTGGCAAGCCATTCCTGGCAAACGTGGTCCGTAGGACTGCAATAGTTTTCTCCGTGGTGGTGGAGGACATTTTGATGACCTCAGGCCATTTCGAGTGCGCATCCACGGCTATTAAAAACATTGAGTCCATGAATGGACCAGCAAAATCAATATGCACCCATTGCCATGGAGATGAGGGCCACTCCCATGGGTGTAGAGGGGCCTGTGGTGGTGCATTTTGGTCTTTCTGGCATCCTGAGCAGCTCTTGGTCAGGTCCTCGATTTGTTTATCGATTCCCGGCCACCACACAAGGCTTTTCATTTTTACCCCTCCCAGATGACCCTCATGAAGCTCATTTAGCACTCTATCCCTTAACTTGGGTGGAATTACCACTCGGGATCCACACATCAAGGTCCCCCGGCACACTGACAGCTGTTCTCTCCTTGTCGAGAATGCTGGCAACAGTGAGTCGCCATGTGCTGGCCATCCCTTCACCGTCAAATCATTTCGGGTTTCCTTTTCGATACAAGCGTTAGTTACCGGTAGGTATTCAACTATAGTCGAATGGAATATTTCGACAGGATCCACTGCTGGTGCTTCCTCAGCAGTAGGCAGTGGCAGGCGTGATAGCCCATCAGCATTTCCATGCTGTTTCGTGCCCTTATATTCAATCTCATAGTGGTGCGCCCCTAGAAAAAGTGATCATCTTTGTAGTCGTTGCGCAGTCATCACCGGAATGCCCTTCTTTGGATTAAAATTGGAGACAAGAGGCTGGTGATCAGTCAGCAAGGTGAATTTCTGTCCGTGCAAATAGTGATTGAACTTTTTCAGTCCCCACACTAGGCTGAGGGCCTCCCTGTCAATCTGGGCATAGTTACGCTCGGCTGAGGTTAGTGATCGTGACGCAAAGGCTATTGGCCTCTCTGAGCCGTCCGAGAATTTGTGCGACAGCACCGCTCCAATGCCGTAGGGTGACGCATCACATGCCAACCGAATTGGTAATGCTGGGTTGTAATGGGCCAATACCTCTTTCGATGTGATTAGTGTTTTGCTCTTCTGGAAAGCTCATCTACATTCGTCACTCCACTTCCATGGCACCCCAGTTTGCAGTAGGGTGTTCAGTGGGTGTAGTATTGTCGACAAATTTGACAAGAACTTATGGTAGTAGTTTACCAGCCCGAGGAACGACCGCAGTTGTGACACATTTTCCGGTGCTGGAGCCTTGACTACAGCCTCAATCTTCTCTGGGGACTTATGTAACCCCTCTTTATCGATAACGTGGCCACAATACGAGATCTGTTTTCTAAAAAACTCGCTTTTGGGGCGGTTAGCTCGGAGCCCATATTCCTGCAATCTAGTGAGCACCTGCTCCAGGTTGGCAAGGTGATCACTGTCATTTTCGCCCGTGACCAGGATGTCGTCCAAATAACACTGGGTCCCTGCGATCCCTTGCAGTACTTGTTCCATTGCCCTCTGCCAAATAGCCGGAGCTGATGCTACCCCGAATACCAGCCGGTTGTATTGGTAGAGACCTTTATGGGTGTTGATTGTGAGGTATTTTTTTGACGCTTCTTCTACCTCCATTTGCAGATATGCCTGGGCCAGCTCAATCTTAGTGAAGCGTTTCCCTCCAGATAGTGAGGTGAAAATATTTTCAATCCGCGGAAGTGGATATTGTACGGTGTGAAGGACCGGGTTCACTGTTACCTTAAAGTCCCCACAGATGCGAACCTTCCTTGGTTCCCCAGGCATGCTGCTCAACAACTTTTTCATCACAGGGACGATGGGTGTAGCCCACTCGCTCCAGTCTACCTTGGATAGTACACCTGAACGTTCCAGACTCTCCAGCTCTGCTTCAATTTTAATCGTCGCTGTCATGCCTTTTAGTGTTCCGAGTCCTTGCTGGAACACTTCTTTCGCATCAGTTAGGATCTTTGACAGTCGCCCAGGTGTGACGTCGTCATCCTTTTTTTCAGCCACAGTCAGTGCCTGTATGGAATGCCAATCCAGTTGTATTTTCCGGATCCATTCACGTCCCAGTAATGGTGGTCCTCCATCTTGCAATACATACAGGTCTAGTTTTGGTGTTTCCTTACCGTTATATATAACGGTCACCCTTATTTTTCCTTTGGGGTAGACTTTTTGCCCCGTGTACATCTTCAAAATAATTTTTGTGTCTCTCAAGGGTATGTGTGAGAATAGCCGCTCGTAGTCCCGTCGGTTTATGACTGTTAGGGCTGATCCTGTGTCCAATTCCATCTTTACCTGGACTCCTGCTATCTTGAGAGTGACCAAATGTTTCAGTGATCCTCTGTTGTGATCACATTATGTAGTTTCAGACAACTCAGTTCCCTGCTTTCGGAGTCGTTATCACTCTTTTGTTCGTCTGAACTATTCTCCGTTATCTTCGGTACCTTCTTGTACTTTCCTTTGGTCGGTTTCTTATTGCTGGTTTTCTTTCCCGACCTGCAGACTCGTGCTATGTGTCCTATTTTTCCACACTGTCTGCACACTTTCTTTGAACCAGCAATCATTCTGGTCGTGTGTTGTTCTGCCGCAGCGATAGCACTTCTCTGTTCCATATGACATTTCATTTGTGCCATATTCTTGCGGTCTCTGTTGTATCTCTGCAGTGCCCCGTGCTGCTGCTTCATATGATACCGCAATGCTGAAAGCCTTTTCCAGCGTAAGGTCCTTTTCAGTTAAAAAGCCATTTCTGGGTTCCTTCACTTTGAAGCCCACACACAAACTTGTCCCTTAAAGTATCTGCTAGTCCCGTCCCAAACTGGCAGTGTTTCGATAGCTTGCGCAGTTCCGTTAAATACTCAGCATTACTTTCATCTTTATGCTGGTTCCTTTTGTGAAACTTAAATCTTTCTGCTATCAGCAGTGGTGTGGGGTTTAAGTGGTCCTGTAGGATTGACACTATGTTTTCAAAATCCTTTTCTACTGGCTTCTCTGGGGTTACTAGGTTTCGTAGTAAGCCATACATTTTTGCACCCATTGAATTCAACAATACCAGCGCTTTCTTGTCATCTGGCACTTCATTCGCCTTGCAGTATACTTCTATGCGTTTGACATATGTCGTCCAATCTTCGACTTCATTGTCGAACGCTGTGATACTGCCACTCTTCGGCATTTTTGGGTGTGGTTAGACTAGCTTAAAATGGCATCTCCCGCGCTTTCCTTTCTTCCCCGCTGCGGCTTAAAATGGCGTCTCCCGTGCTGCTGCCAACGCCGCTCTCGGCGGTCCTCGTGGCAAATGACGACGCCCTGTGGGTTTCGCGTGCTGCTCCTGTGCTGCTGCCAACGCCGCTCTCTGCGGTCCTCGTGGCAATGGCAGCGCCTCGCGTTTTCCTGCGCGCCTCTCTCCCCCGTTGACGCTGCTCGGCCCTTGCACACCAGCTGTGCTCTGCTCTCTCTCGTCTCTCTCCCCCGTTGACGCCGCTCGGTCCTGAACACCGGCTGCGCCCTGTGCGCTCTGCCCTCTCTCTCTCCCCCGTCGACGCTGCTCGGCCTTTTTCTGTGCCGCTCGGTCGGGCTCTAGCCCGCCACTGTCCGGGAAGGGTCTGCGCAGTACCTGTTGCCAGCCCATTTTGCTGGACCACCGTGACTGGAAAGCCAAGCCTGGCTCTCGACAGCCTCCCCTGCGATGCTCAAATCTCTGCTGGATGACTGGGCGGTTGCCCGTGGTCGACGCCCATGCTTCTGGACTCGACCTTCTTCCACTGTTCTCCAGGAGCGAATCCCTGGGAGGTGATGCAGAGTTGCAGGTAGGTTCGAATCTGCCTCGTCGCCACTGTTATGTCCGTGTATAATCAGACACAGACTGCGGAGAATGGTACAAACGGTGTTTACTCAACGTGGCTCAGACTGCAACTGAACTGTACAGGTTACTACTCAACGTTATATACAGGTGTGGTCACTGCCGGTACTACAGTATACATGAGCTGTAAAAAGTAGTTCTCCCCCTTAAAGGTACATACATTACAGTACTCGCTACAAATGAGTAAAAGACTGCACACTACTGTTCATGCAGAAAGGCACAAAATACATGGGGAGTGAAACTGGACATGGGTGGGGTTGTAATACCAGCAGTATCCCATCAGTCGCCCGTTATACGCCCCGCCCGATATTCAGTCCCATTGACTTCAACAGAACCGAATATCTGGTGTAAAAGCAGAAAATGCTGGAATTGCTCAGCAGGTCAGGCAGCATCTGTGGCGAGAGAAACAGAGTTAATGTTTCAGGTCGATGACCCTTCATCAGAACTGGAAAAAGTTAGAGATATAACAGATTTTTAAGCAAGTACAGAGGCAGGGAAAGGGGGGAGGGGAGGAAAGAACAAAAGGGAAGGTCTGTGATAGGGTGGAAGGCAGGAGAGATTAAATGACAAAAGGGATGATAGTGCAAGGCAAAAAGTGTATAACGGGTGGCAAAAGCGGTTCCACCTGTTTTGGGACCAATTTCACCCCTAGAGTGTCTGGAAACTGATTTGATCAACCGTAAAGAACAGGATTAGAAGTGTAACAAGACATATTGTTAAAACATACACTGATGTGGCATGAGTTTGAACTGAGTTCATTGAAGCCTTATGTTTTTGAACACAAATTTAAATGAACATAAATAAAAATAAATTCATGTTGCAGGTTTCTATACAGCAAGAGTTAGGCAGGTACAGTATACAGAAAAGCATCTCCGGTTTGCTCCCAGGACTTGCTGCAGATCAAAACTTATTGTCTCAATATCTATATTTACAGAATACGATATGCACAAATACACTCATGATGGCACCATCCACAGGCATTGGGTTGTTTAGAGGCAGCACCTCTGTCTTCTCCTCCCCCACCCCATGAGATCTGTGCGCAATGTCTTGGGAGATTCATTAGTACTAATTAAATAGCTTCAAAGCTTAGAAGAACCCCATCCTTACAACCATGTAAAATGAGTAATAAGACAGGAGGGCTGTGTCAAAGCAAAATATTCCTGCAGCAAAATTCTCTCTAACAATATTTTCAGGCAGAAAAGTTATATTCAGACTTGATGCATCCTGGCAGACACTTCTTAAACTTCATATTTAATGCATTAAGTATAAGCTGTTGTAGGAATGTCTAGCTCCTATCCAAAAGACTGAGGTCCACTCAGGCGATCAAATAAACGAGGTTTAATGAAAACAAACAGAGTTTAACGGATAACTACAGGAGAACATCGAATATAGGTCTAGTCAGTTCGGAGGCTCCACGAGGACTGCTTGGGCGGTCCCGTGGCTGACGTCATGACGTCATCACGTTTTTCCCGCCGGTGGGGGATCACGTGATGAGCGGCGTGACGTCATCGCATTTACTCGCGCTATTAAAGTGATCACGCTCTGTACATGTAAACAGTGAAAACAAAGATACAGGCTCAGGCTGTAGCTAACATATTATTAAAGGGAATTATATACAATTGATCGGAGTCCCTTAGTGGCTCCGCCACATGCGCCCCCCCAGAATTGTCTTTAATAGCAAAAGTAAAACGGCGAGGAGGCCTGACAAGCCTGTCAGATCAACTTCTGTAGCCTTGAAGTGGAAGCTGATGGACGGCGGGTGAGCTGGCGGGCAGTTGCGTTTGATCTGGCACGGTGACTGTGGGCGGTCGGCCACGTTTCGGCGGTTGTGCGATCTCGACTGGGCAGTCAAGGTCCAAGTGAGCCGGCTTCAACCGGTCAACCGAAATGTGGTCCGGTTTACCCCCGATATCGACCGAAAAAGACTTGTCTCCCAGCTCTATCACGCAGATCCTGACGAGCGTCGTGGCGGATAAACACATAGTCGGCGTTCTTCAGCTCAGCTGGGACGTGGGAGCTCTGCAAGCCGTGATGTGACATAGGCACTGGAGCGAAACTTCTGGCCGCCTCCTGGTGGCTGATGAGCTGCTGGGATGCGGACCATGGCTCTGTTGGAGTCGGAAGGAAATCCCCTGGGACGCGTAGCGGCTGACCATATATGAGCTCCGCCGAGGACAATTGAAGATCTTCTTTAGGCGCCGTACGAAGACCCAAAAGGACCCATGGAAGCCTGTCAACCCAGCCCGCGCCTTGAAGGCTGGCTCACAGTGCGGCCTTGAGCGACCTGTGGAATCGTTCGCACAGGCCATTCGCCTGTGGATGGTAGGCAGTGGTGTGATGTAGCTTGACGCCGAGCCCCTGAGCCACAGCATTCCAGAGCTCCGAAGAAAACTGCAGCTCACGATCAGACGAGATGTCCGCCGGTACCCCGAAACGGGCGACCCAAGAGGAGATGAATGCCCTGGCGACGTCTGCGGAAGTGGTGGATGACAAAGGAACCGCCTCCGGCCATCGAGTGGTGCGGTCCACCATTGTAAGAAGATGAGTAAACCCGTGCGAAGGCGGAAGTGGCCCCACCATGTCCACATGCACATGATCAAACCTACGTTCCGGAACAGCAAAAGTGGCCAATGGAGCCTTGACGTGACGCTGCACCTTGGCCTTTTGGCAGACCATGCAGGTGTTGGCCCAGTCGCGAACATCCATGTGCATGCCCCGCCACACGAATTTGGACAACATCAGCCGTTGCGAGGCCTTCATGCCAGGGTGCGACAACCCGTGTATGGCGTCAAAAACTTTTTGGCGCCAGGCGACCGGCACGATAGGGCGAGGATCTCCGTCGCAGAGTAGCGTAGTGCCCGTGGCATGGAATTTGACATCGGCCGCTTGGAGGCTAGAGGGGTTGGTTCTGTAAGATTGGACTTCCGGATCCGAGGTTTGATCCGCAGCCATGAGGGCATAGTCGATGCCGAGCTGGACTGCATGAATGGTTGCGCGGGAGCAGCAATCCGCCACCAGGTTGTCTTTACCAGACACATGCTGAATGTCAGTGGTGAATTCTGAGATAAACGTCAACTGACATTGTTGCCGAGCTGACCACGGTTCAACGGTCTTGGCCATAGCGAACGTTAGTGGCTTATGGTCCACAAAAGCCATGAACGGACGTCCTTCTAGCAAGAACCGGAAATGGCGGATGGCCAGAAAAAGGGCCAGCAACTCACGGTCGAACGTGCTGTACTTCCTTTCGTTTCGCCGTAGTTGACGGCTGAAAAACGCCAGCGGTTGCCACGTCCCATGCACCCACTGTTCCTGCACTGCGCCGATGGCGTAGTCTGACGCGTTGGTGGTAAGGGCGATGGTGGCACCTGGCAGCGGGTGTGCCAGCATGGTTGCGTTGGCTAAAGCGCCTTTTGTGTCGACGAACGCCCGGTCCATGTCGACCGTCCAGCTAATCGGATCCTTGCTGGACTTGCCCTTGAGGGCCTCGTACAGGGGCTGCATAAGCAGAGCTGCATTAGGGACGAACCGGTGATAAAAATTTACCATCCTGAGGAACTCCTGCAGGGCCTTGATGGTCTGCGGGCGCGGGAACGAAGTAACTGCCTCCACCTTCGTTTGCAGGGGAATTGCGCCATCCGATGTGATGCGATGGCCTAAGAAATCAATCTGCTGCAGGCCGAACTGGCACTTGGCCGGGTTGATGATCAAGCCGTGTTGACTGAGGCGTCTGAAGAGGGTGTGCAAATGGCAGATGTGCTCCTCTTTATTAGGGCTGGTGATGAGGATGTCGTCGAGGTAGACGAATAGAAACTTGAGGTCCCGAAGCACGGAGTCCATCAAACGCTGGAAAGCCTGTGCAGCATTCTTCAATCCAAACGGCATCCGCAGAAATTCAAACAGGCCGAATGGGGTGATGACTGCAGTTTTCGGAATGTCTTGCGGGTGTACGGGGACCTGGTGGTAGCCACGGACAAGGTCGACTTTTGAAAAAATGGTATTTCCCGCCAAATGGGCCAAGAAATCCTGAATATGAGGGATCGGGTACCGATCAGGAGTAGTGGCGTCGTTCAGGTGTCGGTAGTCGCCGCAAGGCTGCCATCTGCCGCCAGGTTTCGGAACAATGTGGAGAGGCGAAGACCAGGGACTATTCGACCGGCGAATAATCCCGAGCCGCTCCATCGTGTCGAACTCCGCTTTCACATCCGTGAGCTTGCCAGGTTCGAGGTGCCGGGCCCGTGCGTAGACCGGGGAGCCAGTAGCGGTGATGTGATATTCGACACCATGTTTCGTGGCCGTGGAAGAGAAAGTGGGTCTGGTCAGGTCTGGGAAATCTCCGAGGAGGCGAGTGAAGTCATCCGGAGGTGGGAATGCGCAGGAGACAGTGCGTGCCACGGTGTTACCGTGGTGGCACGGGATGGAGTGAAAAGTGGCCACATTGATCAACCGGCGGTGCCGTATATCCACCAGGAGGCCGTTGGCGCACAAAAAATCCGCCCCGAGGATGGCTTGAGAGACTTTGGCCGTGATGAAATCCCAGTAAAACCGCTGGCTGCCGAAACACACCTGGACCCGCCGGCTTCCGAAGGTCCGAATGGCCCCGCCATTAGCCGCCTGGAGGGAGGGGCCGTGCCCCCCGACCTGTAGAT
Organism: Somniosus microcephalus; assembly: GCF_052327205.1. NCBI lineage: Eukaryota > Metazoa > Chordata > Chondrichthyes > Squaliformes > Somniosidae > Somniosus > Somniosus microcephalus. The sequence goes on along the minus strand of NC_140991.1, from coordinate 49,807,337 downwards.
CAAGATTTGACGCGAGTAGGATGCTACACTGCGCCCCGGTGTCGCAGAGGAAACGTCGACCAGATAGGGAGTCGTTGATGAAGAGGAGTTTTCCCGAATTACCGATTGCCATCGCAGCCGCGGGGCGCTCGTTATAACCGGTCCTCTTTCGACAGGGTGGCTGCTGTTTTTTTTTGAGCGAAAAGCTGCAGGGAGGGCGGTAGCATCTTGCTTTCGCGCCAAAACGGGCGTGGTAGAAGCACAACCCCGCAGGTTGAGGGGCTGGAGCAGCGTCCGTGGGGGATGGACGCCTCGTGGCAGTGCAGTACTGCTGTGTCACCGCGAAGATCTTGTCTGCATCGGCAGCCAGCTCTGCGCAGTCTGTGACTTCCAACCGGTAGCTGGCTGAGGAATAGCTCCCTGAAGAGGAAGCATTCCGGTTCAGAGCCCAGGAGCGTGAGCATTTGGCTCATGAGCTCGGACGGCTTGGAGTCCCCGAGGCCGGGCATCTTGAGCAGCCGGCGGGCGCGCTCCGACTTCGTGAGCCCGAAGACCTGTAACAACCGCGCCTTTATCGTTTCATACTTGCGATCTTCTGGTGGATTACCAAGCAGGCTGACGATCTGCGAGGCTGTGGCGCTGTCGAGGGCAGAGACCACGTGATAGTAATGGGTCTGATCCGCAACGATGTTCCTGATTGCGAACTGGGCTTCAGCCTGGATGAACCACGCGGCTGGCTGTTGCTCCCAGAACTGTGGTAGCTTCAAAGCAACGGTGTTCGATTCCATGTTCAGTAACTTCTGCGAAAACCGTTCGCAAAAGTCGGGGTCACCAATGTAGGAATGTCTAGTTCCTATCCAAAAGACTGAGGTCCACTCAGGCGATCAAATAAACGAGGTTTAATGAAAACAAACAGAGTTTAACGGATAACTACAGGGGAACATCGAATATAGGTCTAGTCAGTTCGGAGGCTCCACGAGGACTGCTTGGGCGGTCCCGTGGCTGATGTCATGACGTCATCACGTTTTTCCCGCCAGTGGGGATCACATGATGAGCGGCGTGACATCATCGCGTTTACCCACGCTATTAAACTGATCGCGCTCTGTACATGTAAACAGTGAAAACAAAGATACAGACTCAGGCTGTAGCTAACATATTATTAAAGGGAATTATATACAATTGATCAGAGTCCCTTAGTGGCTCCGCCACACTGTCATATTTATTTTATGCTGAAAATGTGCTCATCCTGAATGAGCCTATAATTGTAATATCCAAGGCTTAATTCTTAAAAAAAAGCCATAAAATTTACTAAAAATAGGCTTGATTCTCATTTTCGAATGTTGACCAAAAACAATTCTCCAAAATCTACATGCAATTTGATAGAGATATTCTACCATCATCCCAACAAGCATATTTCAATGCTTCTCTATAATCCTTTGTTATCCTCAACACAAAATAAATGTTTTAAATACAAGATTAATCTTTTTTTTCATATAATGACATTGGAAGCAGTTCTGTTTTGTGTTGCAAGCAGCCACTTAGTAAGTGCGTACCATTTAATTTAATTGGTGATGAAAATTCTGCACAAGGTCAAACCGAAGGCTCTCTCTCTCCCAGGCTCTCCCTTACACACAGGCACACACAATATTGTTTCATAAAAGCATTATTTTGTCTCTGTGCTGAGTATGTTGAAATTTACAAAGTCCTCTAAGTGCTAGCAGTAAGAGTCCTTTGCAAATAGGGTTTGGGCTGTCTCAGTCCAATTCTTAGTGACATTAAACTATTCTAATTCAGCAATAAATTGTCAGGCCTACTCGGAGAGACCAAAGGGTGGCTGGGGTAGGAAATTAAAACTAGCACCCTGTAGTTAAGCAGCGCCTCGATTTCAAAATTCTCATCCTTGTTTTCAAATCCCTCCATGGCCTCGCCCCTCCCTATCTCTGTAATCTCCTCCAGCCCCACATCCACCCCCCCCGCCCCGAGATATCTGCGCTCCTCTAATTCTGCCCTCTTGAGCATCCCTGATTATAATCATTCAACCTTTGGTGGCCGTGCCTTCTGTTGCCTAGGCCCTAAGCTCTGAAATTCCCTGCCTAAACCTCTCCGCCTCTCTACTTCTCTTTCCTCCTTTAAGACGCTCCTTAAAACCTACTGCTTTGCCCAAGCTTTTGGTCGCCTGCCCTGATTTATCCTTATTTGGCTCGGTGTCAAATTTTTTTTTGGCTTACAATACTCCTGCACAGCGCCTTGGGTCGTTTTACTATGTTAAAGGCGCTATATAAATACAAGTTGTTGTTGTTGTAGGGGGTGCTCCTCCAAGTTTGAAACTGAGGCACGTCGATGGAGCACAGCAGAGGTAACTTATCTGACCGAGGAATGCTTAATGCTAACAATGGGTGCTCAAAATGGAAAGTGTTCCATTTACCTGAACTAATACCCCTCAATGGTGGGGTGGGGAGTGGGGGTGAATTTCCCTGGGGGTCCGCCGGAGCTCCTGCCATAATTATTTCGGAAACTGCTGTCTTCCGAAGCCAACTAGTTTTGTTTGTATTCAGCTCATTGTCCCATTGAAACTGTTGTGTATGTCCCTTTAAGGGAATAACTGGTCTTAGACTGCAGTACCGGCAGTGACCACTCCTGTATAAAAGGCCCTAGCAGGCTTCTGTAGTTTCAGTTTCAAGCTGCCTCTTGTTCAGTAAAGTACCTGTTAAACTGTTCTCCCGAAGTCCGTGTATTATTGAGGCGCGGACTTTACAGTGGCGACGAGTAAGTTCGAACTCACCTGCAGTGTGGCATCATCTCACGGGGATCTCGCCTGAAAGGAAGGTCCTGGAAGGTCGTAGTCTGAGCAACGGGCGTCGACCGAGGGCAACCGCCCAAAGAATCCATCGGTGTTTGGAGAATTGCGGGAGAGACTGTGGTTCCAGCGAATCGTGCTGGTAGCAGGTAGCGCGCTGACCCTTCCGGACTGCAGTGGGCTCAAGCTTGATCGAGCGGCTCTACAAATCGGGCCGCGCAGCGTCGCCAGGAAAAGAAAACAAGAGAGAGAGGGTGTAGCGCACAGGGCGCGGTCGGTGCTCGAGAACAGGACAGCGGAGAGAAACTAAACGGGGGGGAAGGAAAGCGAGACGCGCCGATGCTGCGGGTCGCGGCCATTACCCCATAGAACGCTAGGAGCAGCGTGGCAGTAAGGGGAAGAAGCAAAAGTGCGGGAGGCACCATTTTAACCCGTTGGGGAAGAAGCAAAAGCGTGGGAGGCGCCATTTTATTCCATTGGGGAAGAAGCAAAAGTGCGGGAGGCGCCATTTTAAATCGGCCAAGATGCCAAAAAGTGGCAGTATCACTGCTTTCGACAACGAGGTAGAAGAGTGGACCACGTATGTGGAAAGAATTGAAGTGTACTGCAAGGCAAATGAGGTGGCTGATGGAAAGAGGGCGTCGGTATTATTAAATCTGATGGGTGCGAGTACGTACGGCCTATTGCGGAATTTAATTACCCCAGCTAAACCAATGGAGAAAAGTTTTGAGGAGATTGTTCACATCTTACAGGAACATCTAAGCCCTACACCACTGCTGATAGCAGAAAGGTTCAAGTTCCATAAAAGAAACCAGCACAAAGATGAGAACAATGCTGACTATCTTACGGAACTATGCAAGTTATTGAAGCACTGCCAGTTCGGAGCAAGACTGGCAGACACCTTACGGGATAAGTTTGTCTGCGGGCTCCAGAGTGAAGGAACCCAGAAACGACTACTTTCAAAAAAGGACCTGACGCTAAAACAGGCTTTCAGCGTGGCAGTATCCTACGAAGCAGCAGCACGGGGAGCTGCGGAAATACAACAGAAACCACAAGAATACAGCGCTAACTAAATGACGTATGGAGCCGAAAAGTGCTATCGCTGCGGCAGAACAACCCATGAGCAGAAGGACTGCTGGTTTAAAGACAAAATATGCAGGCAATGCGGGAAAATGGGACATATAGCAAGAGTCTGCAGGTCGGGAAAGAAGACCAACATGACAAGAACTACTAAGGAACAGTACAGGAAAGTAAAGAAACTGACAGATAGTAGTTCAGAAGATCAGGAGAGTGATAAGGACTCCGGGAGCAGGCAACTAAGTTGTTTAAAGTTACACAACGTGATCGCAAAAGAAGATCACTGAACCATTTGGGTCACCCTCATGATAGCAGGGTCCCCAGTGAAGATGGAATTGGACACAGGATCAGCCCTAACTGTCATGAATCGATGAGACTATGAGCGGCTATTCTCACACATACCCTTAAAGGACACGTCCATTGTATTGAAGACATACACGGGGCAAAATGTCAACCCCAGAGGAAAAATAAGGGTGCCAGTTGAATATAACGGAAAGGAAACACAGAAACTATACATGTATATACTACGAGATGGAGGACCACCATTATTGAGATGTGAATGGATCCGAAGACTACAATTGGATTGGCATTCCATTCTGGCACTAACTGTGACTGACAAAAAGATGATGACGTCGCACCTGGACGTCTGTCACAAATTCTATCTGACGCGGAAGAGGTGTTCCAACAAGGACTTGGGACTCTAAAAGGAGTAAAGGCAACCATAAAGATTGAGGATAACGCAACCCCAAAATTTTTCAAGGCCAGACCGGTGCCCTACGCAATACGCCCAGCTGTGGAAGCTGAACTGGAGAGTCTGGAGCGTTCGGGGTGCTGTCTAAGGTGGACTGGAGCGAGTGGGCCACACCCATCGTTCCTGTAATGAAGAAAGCATTGAGCAGCACGCCTGGGGAGCCAAGGAAGGTTCGCATCTGTGGGGACTTCAAGGTGACTGTGAACCCAGTCCTGCACACAGTACAGTATCCGCTTCCGCGGATAGAAGATAATTTCACCTCACTATCTGGAGGGAAACGTTTTACAAAGATTGACCTGGCTCAAGCATACCTACAAATGGAGGTGGAAGAAGCATCTAGGAAATACCTCACGATAAACACTCACAAAGGCCTTTACCAGTACAATCGACTGGTACTTGGGGTAGCATCGGCCCCGGCTATGTGGCAGAGGGCAATGGAACAAGTCCTGCAAGGGATCCCGGGGACCCAGTGTTATTTGGACGACATCCTGGTTACGGGTGAAAATGACAATGAACACCTTGCCAACCTGGAACAGGCGCTCACGAGATTGCAGGAATATGGGCTACGAGCCAACCATCCCAAATGCGAGTTCTTCAGGAGACAAATCTCGTATTGTGGCCACATGATTGATGAGGAAGGGTTACATAAGTCGCCGGACAAGATTGAGGCTGTAGTCAAGGCTCCAGCACCAGAAAATGTGTCGCAACTGAGGTCGTTCCTCGGGTTGGTGAACTACTACCATAAGTTCTTGCCGAATTTATCTACAATTCTGCACCCACTGAACGCCCTCCTTCAAACTGGTGTAACATGGAAGTGGACTGATGAGTGTAAGCGTGCCTTTCAGGAATGTAAATGCCAAATCACTTCAAAAGAAGTATTGGCCCACTACAACCCAACACTACCGATTCGGTTGGCATGTGATGCGTCACCTTACGGCATTGGAGCGGTGCTGTCACACAAATTTCGTGACGGTTCAGAGAGGCCAATAGCCTTTGCATCGCGCTTGCTAACCTCAGCCGAGCGTAACTACGCTCAGATTGACAGGGAGGCCCTCAGCCTGGTGTGGGGGGTGAAGAAGTTCAATCACTATCTGCACGGGCAGAAATTCACCCTACTGACTGATCATCAACCCCTGGTCTCAATTTTTAACCCAAAGAAGGGCGTTCCGGTGATGACGGCGCAACGGCTGCAAAGATGGTCACTTTTTCTAGGAGCACATCAGTATGACATAGAGTACAAAGGTACGAAACAACATGGAAATGCTGATGGGCTGTCGCGCCTACCGTTGCCTACGGCGGAAGAAGCACCTGCAGTGGACCCAGTGGAGATATTCCATGCGACCATAGTCGAATGTTTGCCTGTTACAAACGCAAGTATTGAGAAGGAAACCCGAAATGACCCGACACTCTCTCGGGTCTATGATTTGACGGTGAAGGGATGGCCAGCATATGGCGACTCACTGTTGCCAGCATTCTCGCCAAGGAGGGAACAGCTGTCAGTGTGCCGGGGAACCTTGACGTGTGGATCCCGAGTGGTAATCCCACCCAAGTTGAGAGATAGAGTACTCAATGAGCTTCACGAGGGTCATCTGGGAGGGGTAAAAATGAAGAGCCTAGCCAGGGCGTTTGTGTGGTGGCCGGGAATCGATAAAGAAATCGAGGATATGACCAAGAGATGCACAGGATGCCAGAAGGTCCAAAACGCTTCACCACAGGCCCCGCTACATCCATGGGAGTGGCCCTCATCTCCATGGCAATGGGTACACATTGATTTCGCTGGTCCATTTATGGACTCAATGTTTCTAATCGCTGTGGACGCCTATTCGAAATGGCCAGAGGTCATTAAAATGTCCTCCACCACCACGGAGAAAACTATTGCGGTCCTAAGGACCATCTTCACCAGGAATGGGTTGCCAGAACAGATCTGTTCTGACAATGGCCCACAGTTTGTGTCTGAGGATTTCCGAAGGTTCCTGAAGAATAATGGGGTGAAACATTACACATCTGCCCCATATCATCCAGCCACAAATGGATTGGCTGAGAGGTTTGTTCAGACCTTTAAAAAGGCCATAAAGGCAATGTATAATGACGACATACCACTGCAACACAAGGTGGATAACTTCCTGTTTGCTTACCGGAATGCGACACATGCAGTAACCAACCAAACTCCAGCCGTACTGTTTTTCAACCGGAGACTAAGATGTCGCTTGGATTTGCTCAAACCAAACATAAGACGAGATGTTGAGGATAAGCAGTTCCAGCACCTAAATGAGAAGCCAACCAGGAGCTTCAAGATAGGGCAACCAGTCTTGGTCCGCGACTACCGAACAGAAAAATGGCAGCCAGGCACGATATGCACACAGCAGGGACCACTAATGTACACAGTGGACGTTGGAGAGATCATCGTGAGACGCCATGCTGACCAGATTCTAGAGTCACAGGAACAAGCCAAACCTGTACCACAAGCATGTGCACCTGGTAATGAGCCCGAAGTACAGATTGCGTCTACCTCAGAAGCAGTGGTATTGGAAGCTGACGAACCAACCAATGACAATGAGCCAGAATTGACTCCACCGCCAGAACAGGATACTCGAGAAAGGCGCTATCCAGTCCGGATCAGGAAGCCTCCTCAAAGACTGAACTTATAAATGACTATTCCAGTTGATGTATATATTACTGAGAAAATTGTAATTGTAATTAGTTATTATTTAGTTGTTAAATGAATGTTATGTACTGTTTATCTAAAAGGGGAGGAATTGTTGTGTATGTCCCTTTAAGGGAATAACTGGTCTTAGACTGCAGTACTGGCAGTGACCACCCCTGTATAAAAGGCCCTAGCAGGCTTCTGTAGTTTCAGTTTCAAGCTGCCTCTTGTTCAGTAAAGTACCTGTTAAACTGTTCTCCCGAAGTCCGTGTATTATTGAGGTGCGGACTTTACAGAAACCCCCTCCCACCACCTCTAACATGAAGCTACTCAACATCATGAACAATTTATTAATGCAATCTAAAACTACTGAAGGAAACATCCAAAACATAATTTTACATAAATATCGAGCACATAAAATATTTTACCACTTGTTGTATTGTCCCTTTTCTTATTCCTCCTCTTCTCTCTTCTTCCTTATTCTCTGTCTTAAATTTTTTTGAAATTTAATTTTTACTATTTTTTCAAAACCATGAACGGATTTGATGGAATAAATAAGGAGAAACTGTTTCCAGTGGCAGAAAGGTCGGTAACCAAAGAAGACAGATTCAAGGTGATTGGCAAAAGAACCAGAGGCGACATGAGGAAACATTTTTTACACAACGAATTGTTGTGATCTGGAATGCACTGCCTGAAAGGGCGGTGGAAGCAGATTCAATAGTAATATTCAAAAGAGAATTGGATAAATACTTGAAGGGAAAACATTTATAGGGCTATGGAGAAAGAAAAGGGGAGTGGGATTAATTGAAGTGCTCTACCAAAGAGCCGGCCCAGGCACGATGGGCTGAATGGCCTCCTTCTGTGCTGTATCATTCTATGATTATAATGTATTCCATTCTGTCTTTTCTAACCCTTTTCCTTACTTTTTATAACTGTAGCATATTTCACTTTACTTTTATTCTTCCCCCATCCTGTATCAACCTTTAAGCTGGTAGCAACTTTGCAAAAATTGTAATTTGCTTATCTAAAGATCATAATGAATGACTTTCAGCCAATCAATTGGGAAACGGCCTAATAATGTTGTCTTTGGGTGTTATTCAGCTTTTAAAAATCTGTGGCCCCAGCCTGACAGTACCTTTGTTAGGCATGGGTATTAAGGGTTACGGAACCACAGTGGGTAGATGGAGTTAAGATACAGATCAGCCATGGTCTCATTGAATGGTGGAACAGGCTTGCGGGGCTGAATGGCCTACTCCTGTTCCTGTGTTCCTATGAATTCTTTTGAAGGCCACACAGTACTAACCAATCTTATATTCTGCAGTATCTGGGTATAATAAAAATAAAATGAGTGTATGGAACCATGGAGCAGTTTTTTTAAATGATAAATTACTGAATGATCAGATAAAACATGTAAAAGTACAGTACTTATTCTTGGTTTCACAAGGCAGTAACAGACTCTAAGAAAAAGATTTCAGAGCTAAATACTCCTAAGAGGAAAGCAAACCAATATCATGTTAAGAAAAATTCCCAGGCTTCAATCAACTTCTAATTGATCTAGAGGAGATTCCTCCAGTATCTAGGTCTTAATATACATCTATTTTTATCATTTCATCTAAACAGAAAAAAAAGCAATTTTGAAATATTTTCTCCAAGAGAGTAAAGGACACTTCTCAATGGGGAAGAAAGAGGGAGGAGAGAAATATTTACTTCGAAACTCGTTTTTCCTGTCTAGATGAAACAATGATGAATTAAAGCTGGATATTGGGTATGTTTTAACACTCACCTGTTTGGAGCTTTAATATAACTGAAGTTGCGGATTCTACACAGAGGGCATTAATTTTGGCAGGAGATCATTTGCTCCTCACACCAGTGCTATTTGTTGCAGGTATTTCTCATCAATTTAAAATTTTATATATATATTTTATATATATTTTATATATAGATACAATTCTGGTCATGAGAGACATGAACTGGGTGGAAAAACATTGGATTTTCAACATTTCAATACTGACATTGAAATAGCAAATCATTTTTCACTGATAATCCTAAAATGCTACAGCATAAATACAAGCTGTTCAGTCTGTAATGTCTGCCCTGGTGTTTTACTCATTGATTCAGTGAGTTTAACTCTACTTCCCATACCCTTTAAAATTTATCTTTTTCAAACAACTATCTAATTCCCTTTTAGAAGTATATAATAATGGAATCTGCTTCAACAACAGTCTGTTGCCCAGAATTACACATTCTAAGCCCCCTGGGGGTAATTTTGACTTTGGGTGATAGTGTAAAATGGGCGACATCGATTCAACCACCCGCTATGCGCTAATTTGAAATAAATGGAAATGAAAATGGGGAGAGATGTATAATAGGCGGCAGAATCGCTATCACCCGTTTTACACTATCACCCAAAGTCAAAAATTCTCCCACCCCTCTCTGTGTAAAGAAATTGGCCTAGAAATTAATCTCGGGTAGTGGAGCAAAACGGGCAGTATCAGATCGGCCGCCCGTTATACACAGCGCCTGACATTCCATTCCATTGCGGTCATTCGCCCGAGACCAATTTCTAGTCCATTGTTTCTAACCTCCCTTTTAATTCATTTTATGATTTTTAAAAAGGATTGTGCCTATCATTAAGATCTCACCGACGAATGGAAACTATTTATCACTCTCCTAACTTTTCATAATTTTGCAGACCGTACCTTTCTCAGCTATAACGAAAAAAATTAACTGCTCGAGTCCCTGTTCCCACAAGGTCTGCAAGTAGCCCCTCATTTCATGAAATGCTAATTCCTATTTTTAGCAGTAACATTATTAATACATATGAACCACTTCAAAAATAGCACTGAAGTTATTTTATGGTGAAAATTCTCAATTCTTCTTAATTCATTTATACTCCATGTTCATTACAATTAGGTTTGCACAAGAAAATTATAGGGCCATGTATCTGTTATTTATCTGTTCTTAGGATGTAGGTGACACTGGCAAAGCTATACTTATTTTTTTAACATTAGTTGCCCTGTGAAGGTGGTGGTGGGCCTTGTCCTTGAACCACCACAATCCTTGTACAGAAGGGGCTGGATTTTGCCAGCCGAGATGAGTTGGGGGCGGGACTGCTGCCTTCTGGGTTTTAGTCCTGCTCCCACTGACATCTGACGAACAGACGCTATTTTCCCTTGATTGGCCTTGTTAAGCTCGCCCTGAGGGCTTGCCGGCCAATTAAGGGAAAGCCGGTGTCAGATGATGTCAGTGCATGACACTTCATCTGCCAGTTATCTTAAAGGGACAAGCCCCATAAATTTTTGACAGATGAATTGTCAGTGTTTGACAGCATTGAGGTGCTGTCAAATACTGACAATCATTGTCCAAAGGTGAGCCCTTTCACCCAGGCTCACCAATGACTCTCTCCTTAGGAGAAAACAGATGGCAGCTGCATGTGAGAATGCAGAAGCCATCTGTCAATTCTCCCGATCAGGTGAGGCTTCACAGAAACATCAAATCTTGTCACCTGCAGATATATATGAACAGAATAAAAATATTTCTCACTACATTCTCTCACCTGTCATACTTACCTATGCACAATTGCACCCGTCACACTACCTCTGCAGCTGTCATTTTCACACTTACACTGCAGCAGACCCACAGCTCGCCTCGCTGACCCTGGCGGGGTTTCCCGCTGTCGGGACACCCGCATCAGCAGGCTGAAAATGGGAAAAAGCCTCTTAACTGCCTGTTAACTCCCTGTTAACAAGCAGTTAATTGGCTCTAATCCCCTTCCCGCCGCTGGGAAACGGGTCCCTGCGTGAGTCGGAGACCCGCCTCCCGGGAAGATGGTTCGGAGGCGGGTTGGGAGTGGGGTTGGGACCCACTCCCAATTTTTCCCATTTTCCCAGCAGTTCCGCCTCCAAACCCGCCTCCTCAGGGCTGGGAAAACCCAGCCCTTGGTGTTCCCATAATAGTGTTACATAGAGAATTCCAGGATTTTGACCCAGCAACAATGAAGGAACAGTGATATATGTCTTAGTCGGGATAGTGCGTGATGTGCAAGTGAATCTGGAGGTGATGGGGTTTCCTGATAGTGTTGCTTTTGCCCTTCTTTGGTGGTAGAGTTCTTGGGGCTGAGAGGTGCTGTCAAAGTAAGCTTGGTGTGTCCTGTAAATTGTACGCACTGCAGCCACAGTGCGCCGCTGGTGGAGGGGGTAAATGTTGAGTCCAATGTCAAAGGTGCCGATCAAGCAAACTTGATCGAACCTTGTGAGACCCAGGTATCCTCCCCATTTTCTCACATTATATAAGAATTGTAGCCTCAGACCATTCCTCAGTTCTTTTGCTCACGGAGTTAACAGCAAAGTATAGATATTGGCCCATAATTTGCTGTCAAAGTGATTTTTATCAGACATCCGTCCAGTTATAGACCCTTTAAGGGGTCTTAATGACTTTGAGGAGGGATCACAGGATGAGCTGTGTATGACAAATGATTAAGAGTGAAACAAATTGGATGGCTGCTTCTGAGTGGAGATCCAGCATGACCCGTTAAGTTCCTTCCTAATTTGAACCTCATTGGGTCATTTTCATGAGCCTGAACTTTCCTCATTGTATAAGATGACATGTAGTGGTGCGAGTCGAGGTGCAGATTCTACCATACAGTTGGGCAATGTCATGCAGCAAGAGACGTCTGCTCTGCCACCTGCCATTGAGTAGCAAACAACATCAGCGGCATCTGCAGGGAGACCCCTGGAATTCAAGCAACAAGCAGTGTTCGATTGGAAATGCTCTCACTGATGATGCCAAAGTTTTGGAATTGACAGTCCAAGAGGCAATAAAGACTGGTTCAAGGTGTTGGGAAACACACTCAGGACAATGGTGAAAGAGGGATTCAGAGACCTGATAGCCACGCAACAATCTCTATTCACATAGCCGAGTGACTCCCATCAAGACTCTATTTTCAGCAGTGAAATAGGTGCAGAAACACAGGAATAGACTGGCTTTCATTGCCAGTCCCTTGGGAGCACCTTCTTTAGGGCAGGTGACAGGGGAAGCATCCCAAAGCAGGCAGGTTCATCAACCAGAATAGCATCGCCTCTTTCTGGCAACACAGGCAGACCAGAATTGTAAGAAGGTTTTCAGGAGATCACTTACTCCTTCTAAAAGGGCATCACTTCAGAGTAGTACACAAGTAAAAACAAGAAAGACTGTAGCACAAGGGGTAAACACAACAATGCGCTACATTTAACACATTACACACATGCACTAATAATAACAATTGATCCACGGTGTAAAGTTTGAAGCCATTATTTCTGTAACAAGAAATTTAAAAAAACCTAGTTTTGTGCAAAACAACACAAAAGAAAAGCCCTTAGTCTTCTGCCAAAAAATGTAACAGAGAACAGCCAGGCAACTTATATTTACTACGTTCTGAATTCTGTCCTGCTTGTAACAGGGGGGAAAAATCATTGATGAGTATACATTTTATGAGACACCATGAGTTGCTAGTCCATGTGCTTGTTTATTAGGCCAGAGCGAACTGAGCGTGCTCATACTAAACCATGTGACAAATCGTGATAATATATTACACTTTTCACCTGTGTCACTTTGTGCACTGGTTGCTGTGATGCTATATTGCAGAGTGCTCATGTTCCTTCACCATCTTCATATGGCCCAGCTTGTGGCAGCTTCTCTTCTGCAAGCATGTGCATATAATATTGTACACTATGCAACGTAGTACAATTATTTTGCCAACTTCAGATTACCCTGCAGGCATCACCAGACCAATCCAAACATTGGAAAGTCTACTCTATCATAATCTGTGCCTTGTAACTCTACTTTGTTGTAGGCCCTTTTCACAAAATAACTTGGCTTTCTGCTAAATTGTCATCAGCCATATCTGAGCAGTTAACATAGGTCTCACAGTAGCCAAGCTTACATTCTGTCTTCTCCCAGTATGTAGTGAACATACTGGCCAGTCTTACAGAAGGCTCCTGTGCTGGTGCCCTTCACTGCCACTACAGGTACAGTGACCTAGTAGTTATGCCACTGTACCAGTAACCTAGAGATCATGAGTTCATGGGCTAAAGCTTCAGGGCTGCCATGAGAGTTGCTGGCCTCGGGTTAACGGATGTAGAAAATGGACGGAGTGCTACAAGAGGGAAATTTGCACTGGGGGCTAAAGATTTGTAGCCCAGCACTAAACTACTATGTAACGCCCTCCTGGTGGAGTTAGTGCAGGCATGGGAGTCGAAGTTGCCATCTTGAAGAAATGTTCCAGTTTCTAACAGCCTCTGGAAATGAGGCAATAGTGTTCGCTAGGCATTGTGGGAAATGAAAAGGGCAATGCCTTCTGAACTAATAAAAATAAAAATGAAGTGAAAAAATTTACTAACCTCAGCGGGTCCATGGTGGGCGACGTCAGTGGTGGGTCCCGACCCCGCTGCTGGCTCCAGCCCGCTGTGTAGAATGAATTTCCCTTGATGGAGCTTGTTAAGACCGCCCAGCACATTTCCCAACCAATTAGAGGAAGCAGGTCGAATGACATCATTTGATGACGCGTCATCACCAGTTTCCTTAAAGGGACTATGGCCAAATTTATTTTGACATTTGTGCTGTCAGTGTTCTACAGCATTGAGGTGCTGCAAACACTGACAATGACTACACCCAGACTCTCCCATGACTCCTTCCATATGCTTATGGAGGGAGTCACAGCAGGCAAGGAGGTCATCTTCCCTTCCCATGGGCGGAGGAGACCTCCATAGCAGATCAACACAGCCTGGTTGCACATTACACAGCAGGACACAGGCAGGGATGTGGTCAGGAGGACCTGGGTGCAGTGCCGCAAGTGTTTCAATGATCTCAGTAGATCACGAAATGTTAGTACAATGCCACATTCAACCTCATCCTGCTGTGCCTCTCATCACATCCCCATCACTCTGCCTTCCCTACCCTACTCCTGCACATCCTTATTCACACCAACTTACCTTGCACCTCCACCCATCCCTCTCTATCTATATTATCACTTCCCCATCTCACTAGCCACCCCTCACACTCACCCTCACCCTAGTGCAATCATACCAACTAACAACACACAAAGGGGGGCACTTGGGTGTTTTATCCAATGTTCAGGTAAAGTTTCTGTTAATGTAGTGTCAAACATTGAACCCTTTAATTTCAAATCTTTGTGTTCTTGGACAGATATGTGTGCACCTTTGGAAGTGGTTTAGTGAGTTGCAGCGAATGTTGTGACATAACGGTACCCCCCGTGTAATGTGGGGGAACTACTTTTTACAGCTCATGTATACTGCAGTAACGGCAGTGACCACACCTGTATATAGCACTGAGTAGTAATCTGTACAGACCAGTTCCCATGTGAGCCACGTTGAGTAAACACCTGTTATACCATTCTCCTGCAGTCTGTGTCTTATTATACACAGACACAACATTGGCGACAAGGCAAGTTCGAACCTACCTGCAACTCTGCATCACCTCCCGCGGATTCGTTCCTGGAGATCAGTGGATTGGAGGCCAAGGCCAGAGACTCGGGCGTCGACCACGGGCAACCGCCCAGTCATCCAGCAGAGACTCGAGAATTGCGGGGAAGGCTGTCGAGAGCCAGGCTTGGCTTTCCAGTCGAGGTGGTCTAGCGAAACGGGCTGGCAACAGGTAGTGCGCAGACCCTTCCTGGACAGCGGTGGGCTAGAGCCCGACCGAGCGGCACAGCAAAGGGCCGAGCAGCGTCGATGGGGGAAAGAGAGAGAGGGCAGAGCGCACAGGGCGCAGCCGGTGTTCAGGGGCCGAGCAGCGTCGGAGAGAGGGAGAGAGAGATGCACAGAAACCCGTGAGGCGCCGCCATTGCCACGAGGACCGCCGAGAGCGGCGTTGGCAGCAGCGCAGGAGAAGCGCGCGAAACCTACAGGGCGCCGCCATTGCCACGAGAACCGCCGGGAGCAGCGTTGGCAGCAGCGGGGGAGGAAGGAAAGCGCAGGAGACACCATTTTAATTCATTTGGAGACGCCATTTTAAACCACACCCAAAATGCCGAAGAGTGGCAGTATCACCGCATTTGACAATGAAGTCGAAGATTGGACTACATATGTCGAACGAATAGAGGTATACTGCAAGGCAAATGAGATGTCAAATGACAAGAAAGCATCGGTATTGTTAAATTTAATGGGTGCAAAGACGTATGGTTTATTACGAAATCTAGTAACCCCAACGAAGCCAATGGAAAAGAGTTTTGAAGACATAGTAACGATACTACAGGAACATTTAAACCCCACACCGCTGCTGATAGCAGAAAGATTCAAGTTTCACAAACGGAACCAGCATAAGGATGAAAGCAATGCTGATTATTTAACAGAACTGCGCAAACTATCGAAACACTGCCAGTTTGGAGCGGGACTGGCAGATACCTTAAGGGACAAGTTTGTGTGTGGGCTTCAAAGTGAAGGAACCCAGAAACGGCTTTTATCTGAAAAGGACCTTATGCTGGAAAAGGCTTTCAGCATTGTGGTATCATATGAAGCAGCAGCACGGGGCGCTGCAGAGATACAACAGAGACCGCAAGAATATGGCACAAACGAAATGTCATATAGAACAGAGAAGTGCTATCGCTGCGGCAGAACAACACATGACCAGAATGATTGCTGGTTCAAAGACAAAGTGTGCAGACAGTGTGGAAAAGTAGGACACATAGCACGAGTCTGCAGGTCGGGAAAGAAAACCAGCAATAAGAAACCTATCAAAGAAAAGTACAAGAAGGTACATAAGATGACGGAGAATAGTTCAGACAAACAAAAGTGTGATAACGACTCCGAAAGCAGGGAACTGAGTTGTCTGAAACGACATAATGTGATCATAACGGAGGATCACCGAACCATTTGGGTCACTCTCAAGATAGCAGGAGTCCAGGTAAAGATGGAATTGGACACAGGATCAGCCCTAACAGTCATAACTGTAACATATCAAAGTTTGCAGATGATACTAAGATGGGAGGGAAAGTAGTGAGTGAGGAGGACATAAAAAACCTGCAAGGGGACATAGACAGGCTAAGTAAGTGGGCAGAGATTTGGCAGATGGAATACAATACTGGAAAGTGTGAGGTTATGCACTTTGGCAGGAAAAATCGTAGAGCAAGTTATTATCTTAATGGCAAGAAACTGGAAAGTACTGAAGTACAAAGGGATCTGGGGGTCCTGGTGCACGAAACTCAAAAGGTTAGTATGCAGGTGCAGCAAGTGATTAAGAAGGCCAATGGAATGTTGGCTTTCATTGCTAGGGGGATAGAATATAAAAATAGGGAGGTATTGCTTCAGTTGTACAAGGTATTGGTGAGACCGCACCTGGAATACTGCATACAGTTTTGGTGTCCATACTTAAGAAAAGGCATACTTGCTCTCGAGTCAGTACAAAGAAGGTTCACTCGGTTAATCCCGGGGATGAGGGGATGGACATATGAGGAGAGGTTGAGTAGATTGGGACTCTACTCATTGGAGTTCAGAAGAATGAGAGGCGATCTTATTGAAACATATAAGACTGTGAAGGGGTTGGATCGGGTGGATGCGGGAAGGATGTTCCCGATGATGGGTGAAACTAGAACTAGGGGGCATAGTCTTAGAATAAGGGGCTGCTCTTTCAAAACTGAGATGAGGAGGAACTACTTCACTCAGAGGGTGGTAGGTCCATGGAATATGCTGCCCCAAAAAGCTGTCGAAGCTACATCATTACATAAATTTAAAACAGAAATAGACAGTTTCCTATAAGTAAAGGGAATTAAGGGTTACGGGGAGCGGGCAGGAATTTGGACATGAGTCTAGGTTCGGATCGGACATGGCCCTGTAGGTAGCGGAGCGGGCCCAGGGGCCGTGTAGCCTGATCCTGTTCCTATTACGTGTGTCTAATTCTGTTAGATTCAGGAGATGGTTCTGTGATAGTAGATTGGCGGTTAGGATCAGATCAGCCATGATCTTATTAAATGGCGGAGCAGGCTCGAGGGGTCGATTGGCCTACTCCTGCTCCTATTTCTTATGTTCTTATGTTCTTATGTTCTAAACCGACGGGACTATGAGCGGCTATTCTCACACATACACTTGAGAGACACAAAAATTATTTTGAAGACGTACACGGGGCAAAAAGTCTACCCCAAAGGAAAAATAAGGGTGACCGTTATATATAACGGTAAGGAAACACCAAAACTAGACCTGTATGTATTGCAAGATGGAGGACCACCATTACTGGTGTGGTGTCCGTGTGTAGATAAAGACACTGAAGACAGGAGTTGGTTCATCGGTATTTACTAAGCAAGTCTGGGTGGGGGGTTCTAAAGGATATACACAATACACAGGCTTATATAGCCCAAGTGGCAATTACCGGCATTACGCACACCTGGGGCTCTTAAAGGCACATACACCATAATTGCTCTTAAAGGCACATACACCACAATTCCTCCCCTTCTAGCTAACTAGTACATCATATTTTAAGTAATTATTAATTACATGTTATATGCAAAATAATATACATTGCTGTATTAATTAATTATAAGTTAGTCTCTCAGGAGGCTTTCTGACTCGGTCCGGATAACGCCTCGGGGGTGTAGTAGTTTCTGGTGGTGTAGTAGGTTCTTCTGGCAAGGCTGATTCGGCTTGAAGGCCAGTGTCGGGTTCATCGGGTTCCAGTATCACCGGATCGGAGGTAGATATGGGTATCTCTACTTCATCGTTAGATGTATAGCGTGGTGGTGTAGGTTGTCCCTTTTCGGATGACTTGATGATTTGGTCAGCATGGCGCCTTATTATGCTTTCTCCGATGTGCACGGTATACATCAGTGGTCCTAGTCATGAGCAGATAGTTCCAGGCTGCCATTTCTCGGTACGGTAGTCCCGGGCCAAAACCGGTTGGCCTATCTGGAAGGCCCTAGTTGGCCTTTCATTCATGCCCTGAAACTGCCGGTTCTCCACGTCCCTTCGGATGTTGGGCTTGACCAAATCCAGCCGGCATCTTAGGTTTCTATTGTAGAACATCATGGCGGGAGTTTGGTTTGTAACCATATGTGTTGCATTCCTATATGCAAATAAGAAGTTATCCACCTTGTGCTGAAGTTTTATGTCTTCATTACCCATGGCCTTTATGGCCTTCTTAAAGGTCTGGACAAACCTTTCAGCCAATGCATTGGTGGCGGGATGGTATGGGGCGGACGTGTAGTGCTTTACCCCATTGTTCTTTAAGAACTTTCTGAATTCTTCGGACACAAATTGCGGTCCATTATCAGAACATATCTGTTCCGGCAGCCCATTCCTGGCAAATATGGTCCTTAATACTGTGATGGTTTTTTCCGTGGTGGTGGAGGGCATCTTTATTACCTCCGGCCACTTGGAGTGTGCATCAACTGCGATTAAGAACATTGAGTCCATAAATGGACCAGCAAAGTCGATGTGCACCCTTTGCCAGGGAGATGAGGGCCACTCCCATGGATGTAGAGGGGCCTGTGGCAGAGCATTTTGGACCTTCTGGCATCCTAGGCAGCTCTTGGTCATGTCTTCGATGTCTCCATCGATACCTGGCCACCATACAAACGCCCTAGCTAGGTTCTTCATTTTCACTCCACCCAGATGCCCCTCGTGAAGCTCCTTTAGCACTTTATCCTGGAGTTTGGGTGGAATCACCACTCTGGATCCACACATCAAGGTTCCTCGGCACACTGACAGCTGTTCTCTTCTTTGCGAGAATGCTGGCAACAGTGGTTCGCCATGTGCTGGCCATCCCTTCATTGTTAAATCGTAGACCCGTGAGAGAGTAGGGTCATTTCTGGTCTCCCTTTCAATGGCAGAATTTGTCACCGGTAGACATTCCACTATGGTAGAGTGGAATATCTCTACTGGGTCTACTGTAGGTGCCTCTTCTATCGTTGGCAACGGCAGGCGCGATAACCCGTCAGCATTCCCATGCTGTTTTGACCCTTTGTATTCAATGTTGTATTGGTGTGCCCCTAGAAAAAGGGACCACCTCTGTAGTCTTTGTGCCGTCATAATGGGGACACCTTTCTTAGGGTTGAATATGGAGATGAGGGGTTGATGGTCAGTCAGCAAGGTAAATTTTTGTCCGTGTAGGTAATGGTTGAATTTCTTCACTCCCCATACCAGGCTGAGTGCTTCCCTGTCTATCTGGGAATAGTTACGCTCAGCTGAGTTCAATGAGCGTGATGCAAAAGCTATCGGTCGTTCCGAGCCATCAGGGAATCTATGGGACAATACCGCTCCTATGCCGTAAGGGGATGCATCGCACGCCAGTCTGATTGGTAGTGATGGGTTGTAATGAGCCAAAACTTTCTCGGATGTGATTAAGTCTTTACATTTATGGAAGGCACGTTTACAGTCTTCATTCCATTTCCAAATCACTCCTGTGTGTAGAAGATCATTAAGAGGGTGTAGAATAGTTGATAAGTTTGGTAAAAATTTATGATAGTAATTTATTAATCCCAGGAATGACCTCAATTGTGAAACATTTTCAGGTGCTGGGGCTTTTATAACTGCTTCAATTTTTTCAGGTGACTTATGCAACCCTTCCTTATTAATTATGTGGCCACAATATGATAGCTGATTTTGGAAAAATTCGCACTTGGGGCGATTTGCTCGTAGGCCCCGTTCTTTCAGCCTAGTGAGCACCTGCTCCAAATTGGCAAGGTGCTTGTTGTCGTTTTCTCTTGTTATAAGGATGTCGTCTAGGTAGCACTGAGTCCCCGGAATCCCTTGCAGGACTTGCTCCATAGCTCTTTGCCAGATAGCTGGAGCTGATGCTACTCCAAAAACCAGTCGATTGTACTGGTACAGGCCTTTGTGTGTGTTTATTGTGAGATACTTTTTAGAGGTCTCCTCAACCTCCATCTGTAGATATGCCTGTGCCAAGTCAATTTTTGTGAAACGTTTTCCTCCGGATAGTGAGGCGAAAATATCTTCTATCCGCGGAAGAGGATACTGTACCGTGTGAAGGACCGGGTTTACAGTCACCTTAAAGTCCCCACAGATGCGAATTTTTCTCTGTTCCTCAGAGTTATTTTTCAATGCTTTTTTCATGACTGGAACGATGGGTGTTGCCCATTCGCTCCAATCTATTTTGGATAATACGCCTGCCTTTTCCAAATTCTCCAGCTCTGCCTCGACTGCCGGACGTATTGCGTATGGCACCGGTCTTGCCTTAAAAATTTTTGGAATTGCTGCATCTTCCACTTTTATTGAGGCGGTGATGCCTTTCAAGGTTCCTAGTTTCTCTTGAAACACTTCTTTGGCATTGGCCAAGATGTCTTTTAATCGTTCAGGTATGATGTCATCATTGTTTTTTTCCTTACTGGTCACCGTCAGTGCCTGAACGGAGTGCCAGTCTAAACGTATCTTCCTTATCCATTCACATCCTAACAACGGTGGACCACCATCTTGTAGAATGTATAAATACAACTTTTGTATTTCTTTGCCGTTGTATACCACAGGCACCTTTATTTTTCCTTTGGGGTATACTTTCTGCCCCGTATATGTTTTTAAGATAATGGATGTGTCTTTTAGAGGTATATGCGAAAATAGCCTCTCGTAATCTCGTCGATTTATTACGGTTAGAGCTGATCCTGTATCTAGCTCCATTTTAACTGGGGACCCTGCTATTATGAGGGTAACCCAAATGGTCTGGTAATCTTCATTGGCAATTACATTATGTAATTTGAGAGAGCTTAGTCTCTTGTTCCCGGAGTCGCTATCGCTCTTCTGGTCTTTGGAGCTACTGTCCGTCATCATTTGTACCTTTCTGTGCTTTTCCTTATTGATTCTTTTCCCGTTAGTGGATTTTTTATTTTCAGATCGGCATACACGTGGAATGTGTCCCATCTTTCCGCATCGCCTGCATGCTTTTTCTTTGAACCAGCAATCCCTCTGGTCATGGTTGGATCTGCTGCAGCGATAACATCTCTCGAAACCCCGTGTCATTTCATGGGTGCCGAAGTCCTGTGGCCTTTGCTGTATCTTTGCCGCTCCTATTGCACTGAAAGCCTTGTCCAGTGTTAAATCTTTTCCAGAAGATACCTTTTTTTGTGTTTCTACACTTAGGGGATCGCAGATGAATTTGTCTTGCAGAGAATCTGCCAGTCCTGCCTCGAATTGGCAGTGTAGGGTATCAACAATCTCCTCAAAATTCTTGTCCATCGGTTCGGCTGGAGTGATTAAGTTGCGTAACAGCTTGTATGTTTCTGCGCCCATTAGATCCAGAAGCACTGAAGCTTTTTTTTCATCTTCTATTCCATTTGCGGTGCAAAACACCTCCACTCTTTCTACATATGTGGTCCAATCCTCCATCTTGTTATCAAAAACATCAATATTGCCAAAGTTAGGCTCTGTTTCGTTATCAAAAGCATCAATATTGCCAGACTTAGGCATTTCAAAAAAGATATGGTGCTTCCCGCGCTTTTTTTTTTCTCTGTAGCAACGATATGGCGCTTCCTGCGCTTTCCCACCGCTGCTACCGATAACAACGCTGTTTTACTGTGGTTTCCGTTTATTCACTGTTAGAGACTCGTTCCCGACGGAGGTCTAAACGCTGACCTGCTTGCCGCGCCGGCCGTCTCCCGAGTGCACCCTCCCAGTCCGTTATTGCTTGCCTCTGATTTCGCTGCCTGTCTCAGCTGTAGAGCCCGCCGCTGGAGCCCCAGCCTGACGCCCAGGAAGGATTAGCGCAGTACCTGCCACCAGCTTGGCCAGCTGGTGAAACCACAGTTTCTATTACTTCCTTGAGTCTTCTGGACGCTGGAGGAATCGATGTCCTTGAGGTGCTGCCGAATTGCAGGTAAGTCCGTTTCCACTTCGTCGCCACTGTAGTGTCCGTGTGTAGATAAAGACACTGAAGACAGGAGTTGGTTCATAGGTATTTACTAAGCAAGTCTGGGGGGGTGGTTTCTAAAGGATATACACAATACACAGGCTTATATAGCCCAAGTGGCAATTACCGGCATTACGCACACCTGGGGCTCTTAAAGGCACATACACCACAATTGCTCTTAAAGGCACATACACCACAACTGGGACGTGAATGGATCTGGAAAATACAACTGGATTGGCATTCCATACAGGCACTGACTGTGGCTGAAAAAAGGATGATGACGTCACGACTGTCAAAGATCCTAACTGACGTGAAAGAAGTGTTCCAGCAAGGACTCGGAACACTAAAAGGCATGACAGCGATGATTAAAACTGAAGAAAACGCAAGCCCAAAATTTTTTAAGGCCAGACTGGTACCTTATGTGATCCGCCCAGCCGTCGAAGCAGAGCTGGAGAGTCTGGAACGTTCAGGTGTACTGTCCAAGTTGGACTGGAGCGAGTGGGCTACACCCATCATCCCTGTGATGAAAAAGTCGTTGAGCAGCACGCCTGGGGAATCAAGGAAGGTTCGCATCTGTGGGGACATTAAGGTAACAGTGAACCCGGTCCTTCACACCGTACAATATCCACTTCGGCGGATTGAAGATATTTTCGCCTCGCTATCTGGAGGGAAACGCTTCACTAAGATTGATCTGGCCCAGGCGTATCTGTAAATGGAGGTAGAAGAAGCATCAAATAAATACCTCACAATCAACACCCATAAAGGTCTCTACCAATACAACCGGCTGGTATTCGGGGTAGCATCAGCTCCGGCTATTTGGCAGAGGGCAATGGAACAAGTCCTGCAAGGGATCCCAGGGACCCAGTGTTATTTGGACGACATCCTGATCACGGGCGAAAATGACAGTGATCACCTTGCCAACCTGGAGCAGGTGCTCAGTAGATTGCAGGAATATGGGCTCCGAGCTAACCGCCCCAAATGCGAGTTTTTTAGAAAACAGATCTCGTATTGTGGCCACGTTATCGATAAAGAGGGGTTACATAAGTCCCCAGAGAAGATTGAGGCTGTAGTCAAGGCTCCAGCACTGGAAAATGTGTCACAACTGAGGTCGTTCCTCGGGCTGGTAAACTACTACCATAAGTTCTTGCCAAATTTGTCTACAATACTACACCCACTGAACACCCTACTGCAAACTGGGGTGCCATGGAAGTGGAGTGATGAATGTAGATGAGCTTTCCAGAAGAGCAAAACACTAATCACATCGAAAGAGGTATTGGCCCATTACAACCAAGCATTACCAATTCGGTTGGCATGTGATGCGTCACCCTACGGCATTGGAGCGGTGCTGTCGCACAAATTCTCGGACGGCTCAGAGAGGACAATAGCCTTTGCGTCACGATCAATAACCTCAGCCGAGCGTAACTACGCCCAGATTGACAGGGAGGCCCTCAGCCTAGTGTGGGGAGTGAAAAAGTTCAATCACTATCTGCACGGGCAGAAATTCACCTTGCTGACTGATCACCAGCCTCTTGTCTCCATTTTTAATCTGAAGAAGGGCGTTCCGGTGATGACTGCGCAACGACTACAAAGATGGTCACTTTTTCTAGGGGCGCACCACTATGAGATTGAATATAAGGGCACTAAACAGCATGGAAATGCTGATGGGCTATCACGCCTGCCACTGCCTACTGTGGAGAAAGCACCAGCAGTGGATCCTGTCGAAATATTCCATTCGACTATAGTTGAATACCTACCGGTAACTCACGCTTGTATCGAAAAGGAAACCCGAAATGACCCGACACTGTCTCGGGTATATGATTTGACGGTGAAGGGATGGCCAGCACATGGCGACTCACTGTTGCCAGCATTCTCGACAAGGAGAGAACAGCTGTCAGTGTGCCGGGGGACCTTGATGTGTGGATCCCGAGTGGTAATTCCACCCAAGTTAAGGGATAGAGTGCTAAATGAGCTTCATGAGGGTCATCTGGGAGGGGTAAAAATGAAAAGACTAGCCAGGGCTTATGTGTGGTGTCCGGGAATGGATAAACAAATCGAGGACCTGACCAAGAGTTGCTCAGGATGCCAGAAAGTCCAAAATGCACCACCACAGGTCCCTCTACACCCATGGGAGTGGCCCTCATCTTCATGGCAATGGGTGCATATTGATTTTGCTGGTCCATTCATGGACTCAATGTTTTTAATAGCCGTGGATGCACACTCGAAATGGCCTGAGGTCATCAAAATGTCCTCCACCACCACGGAGAAAACTATTGCAGTCCTACGGACCACGTTTGCCAGGAATGGCTTGCCAGAACAGATTTGCTCCGACAACGGACCACAGTTTGTGTCCGAAGATTTCCGGAGGTTCTTGAAAAAGAATGGGGTAAGGCATTACACATCCACCCCGTGTCATCCAGCCACAAATGGATTGGCTGAGAGGTTCGTACAAACCTTTAAAAAGGCAATAAAGGCTATGTACAATGACAACATTCCACTGCAGCACAAGGTGGACAATTTCCTGTTCGCCTACCGGAATGCGACACATACAGTCACCAACCAGGCCCCAGCCATGATGTTCTTTAACCGAAGGTTAAGATCTCGCCTGGATTTGCTCAGACCAAACATACGAAGAGATGTTGAGAGTAAGCAATTCCAGCACATCCATGAGAAGCCAACAAGGAGCTTCAATGTAGGGCAACCAATCTTGGCCCGCGACTACCGAACAGAAAAATGGCAGCCAGGAACGATATGCACACGGCAGGGCCCACTAATGTACGCAGTGGATGTTGGGGAGAGCATCGTGAGACGCCATGCTGACCAGATCCTAGAGTCACAGGAACAAGTCAACCCCATGCCTCGCCCATACGTACCTGGTGATGAACCCGACGTACAGATCGCATTTACCCCAGAAACAGTAGCATCGGAAGCTGATGAACCAACCGACGACAGGGGGCCAGAATCGCCTCCGCACCAAGAGCAAGACACTCTGGAAAGGCGCTACCCAGAAAGGACCAGGAAGCCTCCCCAAAGACTGAATATATAAATAGACTATTTTCAGCTAATGTTGCATGTTAAAAGTGTTAACTGTAATTAGGTTGATATTTAATTGTTAAATGAGTGTTATGGTACTGTTAATCTAAAAGGGGAGGAATTGTAATGTATATACCTTTAAGGGGGGAACTACTTTTTACAGCTCATGTATACTGCAGTACCGGCAGTGACCACACCTGTATATAGCACTGAGTAGTAATCTGCACTGACCAGTTCCCGTGTGAGCCACTTTGAGTAAACACCTGTTATACCATTCTCCTGCAGTCTGTTTCTTATTATACACAGACACAACACCCCACAATGGTGATGAGTGTGAAAGGAATGGCTTGGACATTGTAGGGATGCTTTATGGCGTTGGTGTGGGGTGGTGCCAACCTGGCGCACCATGTGGCAGCCAGGGTGTACAGCTTCAAGTGAAGTAAATCTGGCCATGATGAGGCCATTCCTGACCTCCCGGGCAGCAATGTGCTCGGGTGCTAATGCCCTCTGTCCTGTCCAGCATCAGGTGATTGTGGAGAAAGTTGGTGTTGTTTTTGGTGCTGCTGGTGTGCCTGGTGCTGCTGATCGTGGTGGGATCCTGAGGACCAAGGTGAGAGAGTATAAAGGGCACCAATGCTGATGGAATAGATGGCAGGTGAAATAGAGATGACAGAAGTGATCTGTTAATGGTGAGAGAGGTAATGAGGTCAGACTGGATGGAGACTTGTGTAAAGATTTGCAGCATGGTGAATCTGTTGTGGAAATGCAGTGAGGAATAGTTTGTGGCTGAGGGAAGATAGCTCTGTAATGTGGGAGCTTTTACTGTACATTTGAAGCTGTCAACTCAACAGCTGATTCAATGGCCACTGAACTCCCGCCTCAGCTTGACAGACGTGGTCCATGACCAGCGTGGACCCCGTGGGTGAGCTGTCAAATGCAAAAGTTGAACTGAAATTCATTCTTAAGTGGCTCTAAACAAGCCACGAATCACCTGAATTGGGTCCCCCGCTGTGAACCCACCACTGAAGGCATGTGACGGTGTGTTCACATCGGGTACCTGACCCGCTGGGGGAAAAAAATCACTTCCCCACCCGACCCGCCACCGATCGCGCCCGTTGACCTCCCACAAAATTCTGGCTGCAGTTTCAGCCCTTACTGCCTTTATAAAAAATAAATTAACATTAAAATGAAGTCCCAAATGGGAGTTTTCAGCTCTTAAAGCTGAATTCCCTTCTGAACCTCAAAAAATGGGAAAAGTGCTTCAGCAGTAACACAAATGGCTCAGCACGCCAGGGAAGGGACACCCAGGGTCTCACATGCAATGCTCCAGCTTTGTGCAGGGGGTCAACACTGCAAGAGAGATCCTGCCAGCAGTGTCGTCCCCACCACCTGACCCCAGTGCCCAAAGAAGCTTCATGACCTCAGACCACTGGTCAAGGTCAGTGAATGATTTTCAAAAGCTGTTTCCTACCAACTGCACCACTAGCCTCACATACTGCTCAATGCATGACTCTCACCACCCCCCCACCCCGCAATCACTCGTTTACCAACAATCTGTACCAATCACAAGGTACATCTCCCATTTATAGCCTCACCTCATCCCCTTGGAGGAGACGGTGCTGGCCATTCTTGGCAGGGGCATGGCTGAGTCCTTGGCCAGCGGCGGGGCAGAAAGGATACAAGATGCTGGTATCCTCAAACGTTATCCTCCTTGTACGCACCTCTTGCTTTCACGTCCTCCCCTCACCACAACTCCACATTTGTGCCTTCCTCATTTCACACACCCAAGAAATGCTGCCTGCCCAGCCAGTGGGTGACCAAGAAGAGGGAGAGGATAGCGAAGAAGAAGAAAATGAAACTCCATCACTCGATTTGACACTCCCAGCCACCAGCACCTCAAGGTCGACCAGCAAGACTATTTGCAGTGTACCCCACTGAAAGTCAGCAGCCTTCCACCAGCCATGCTGCAGCCACTGGGGTAGCACTGCGTGACTTCAATAGGATAGGCAAAGGCACACACAAGACAGTCACTAAGAGAATGCATAAGGGAGATGAGTTGATTTCTTGATGCCATATTTGATGGATAGATGTATAAAGCTGGATTGGAAAGTTTGCTTTGTGGTGGCTTTTATTTCAGCATTGTGGCCAAGAGGATGCTGTGATGGTCAGTAACAGAGGGAAGCTAAGGTGTGGGACCAATGTTGAAAGGGGAATCGGGGTTGTGGTTACTGGTACCGCAGGTGGATGATTCCACCCCCGATATCCCGGCCAGAAAGGAACTATCTGGATTGCATCCTTCCTTCTGCTTCCTCCTCTTCTGTTTCCTCCTCTTCAGCTCCCTGCTCCTCTGTTTCCTCCTCCCCTGTGTCTTCCTCTTCTGCGTCTTCCTCTTCCCTCTGCGAGCAGATGCTGTAAATCTGAAATGCCCGCATAAAATTCTGGATATACTCAACAGGTCAGGCAGCATCTTGATCTGAGACGTCTGTTTCTCTCTCCATGGATGCTGCCTGACCTGCTGATTAAATACTCAGCAGGTCAGGCAGCATCCGTGGAGAGAGAAATTTTCTGTCTTCTCAGAGGCCTTCCTTTACCATGTGAGGCCTTGCAAGGGTCCAGCAGCACTCCTTACACAGTTAAAAAAAATTTTTAGAAGTATTGCAGCAAGCCACTACAATAATTTTTTTTTTTTTTAAAACAGTCCAAAAGCTTAAATGCAAACTTACCTGAAAGCTGTGTATCCCTTTAAGAGGTTGCACGCCGACTGACGTCACCTCTCCCTCATTTTAGTTTGTAGGGTGATGGATCTTACTGGCAGCGCTGCCGGGCCTTGGAAAATGGAGGGCACCGCGGGATCCGCCGCCGGCTGGTGAAAGAGCAGAGGCCACCCTCTTAATGCAACTTTTTGCTGGTAATGGGCAGCGTTAAGCCCCTGAAGTTTTAGTCCCATAATCCTACCATGTTAAGTAGTAATGGAGTAGAATGCTGTGAAAGCGGGCTAGCACAAGGAAAATTAAATGATCATTAGTTTTAGAGTAGTTACTGAAAAAATGGAAAAAAAAATCCAACGTGAAATTACTCAACTGCAGGAGGGCTAATTTCAGTGAGTTGAAAAGGGATCTGGCCCAGGTGGATTGGAATCAAAGATTGGCAGGTAAAACAGTAAATGAGCAATGGGAGGCCTTCAAAGTGGTAATAGTTTGGAGACAGACTGGACACATTCCACAAGGGGGAAAGGAAGGGCATCCTATACCTGGATGACTTATGGCCTGGAGTTTCTGATTTGGGCGTAATCGGAAATCCGGGCGGAAATTGTGCTCAAAATTGCATTGGTTTTGAAAAGTTTCCACTCAAACTCATTTGCATATCACCAACATTAAAATCTGCCATGAACCAATGCAAACGGGCATCATTTTAGAACATAATTTAAAAAAATTGCATTAAAAAATATTTGTTGGTATATTTAAGAGTGGTTGCCTGGTGCATTAATACAGCTGAAAATGGACTTATCACAAGTGTCTAGTCCACCATGATGTTGTGAGTAACCCAATTTTAAATAGTTGAAATGATTTTAAAAAACTATACAGAACCATTTATACTGTACAGCAGTCAGTTTCTTAGTAAATTAAAAAAAATAACATGTAATAGCTTTTAAAAGGTGCCTAATAGTGTCCTTGCGCCTCAAAAAAGCTTAAATTTGAGAGCCTCTTCAAAGGACCGCAAATGGGCACAATTAGCGTAAACTTGCATCGGTGCTTAATTCAATGGCAGGGTCGGCTTCCACTGCAATCTTTTTTAAACTAGCACAAAAGATTGTGGAAACTCGATTTGCACCGGACGTAATTATCACTGGATGTAATTTGCACTTGTAATTCCTCGCTCTCATTTGCTGGTTTGGCCAATTTTGGGTGAATTATGCTGGAAGTACAAGCGCAACCCAACAGAAACTCTAGGCCAAGGTACTTAAAAAGTTGGCAGCACTCAAGGTAGAAAAGTCACCCTAGGATGCATCCTAGGTTGCTGAGGGAAGTAAGGGTGGAAATTGCGGAAGCTCTGACCACCATCTTCCAATTAAAAAATTTTTTTTTTTTATTCATTGATGGGATGTGGGCGTCGCTGGCTGGCTAGGCCTGCATTTAGTGCCCATCCCTAATTGCCCTTGAGAAGATGTTGGTGAGCCGCCTTCTTGAACCGCTGCAGTCCATATGGTGTAGGTACACCCACAATGCTGTTAGGAAGGGAGTTCCAGGATTTTGGCCCAGCGACAGTGAAGGAACGGCGATACAGGTGCAAGTCAGGATGGCGTGTGGCTTGGAGGGGAACTTGTAGGTGGTGATGTTCCCATGCATCTGCTGCCCTTGTCCTTCTAAGTGGTAGAGGTCGCGGGTTTGGAAGGTGCTGTTGAAGGAGCTTTGGCGAGTTGCTGCAGTGCATCTTGTAGATGGTACACACTGCAGCCACAGTGCGCCGGTGGTGGAGAGAATGAATGTTGAAGGTGAATGGAGTGCCAATCAAGCGGGCTGCTTTATCCTGAATGGTGTCGAGCTTCTTGAGTGTTGTTGGAGCTGCACTCATCCAGGCAAGTGGAGAGTATTCCATCACACTCCTGACTTGTGCCTTGTAGATGGTGGAAAGGCTTTGGGGAGTCAGGAGGTGAGACACTCACCGCAGAATTCCCAGCCTCTGGCCTGCTCTTGTAGCCACAGTATTTATATGGCTGGTCCAGTTCAGTTTCTGATCAATGGTAACCCCCAGGATGTTGATAGTGGGGGATTCAGCGATGGTAATGCCATTGAATGTCAAGGGGAGATGATTAGAGTCTCGCTTGTTGGAGATGGTCATTGCCTGGCACTTGTGTGGTGCGAATGTTACTTGTCACTTGTCAGTCCAAGCCTGAATGTTGCCCAGGTCTTGCTGCATATGGACACGGACTGCGTCAGTATCTGACAAGTCTCGAATGGTGCTGAACAGTGTGCAAACATCAGCGAACATCCCCACTTCTGACCTTATGATGGAGGGAAGGTCATTGATGAAACAGCTGAAGATGGTTGGGCCTAGGACACTGCCCTGAGGAACTCCTGCAGTGACGTCATGTGATTGGGATGAATGACCTCACAGCCAACTTCCTTTGTGCTAGGTATGATTCCAACCAATTGTCCTTAGATATGGGAGTGGTGCCAGTGGACTGGAGAACTGCAAATGTTGCACCCTTTTCAAGAAAGGGGAGAGGGATAAACCTGGCAATTACAGTTCAGTCAGCCTAACATTGGTGGTGGGGAAACTTTTAGAGACAATAATCTGGGACAAAATTAATTGGTACTTGGAAAAATATGGGTTAATAAATGAAAGCTAGCATGGATTTGTTAAAGGCAAATCATGGTTGACTAACTTGATTGAGTTCTTTGATGAAGTAACGAAGAGGGTTGATGAGGGTAGTGCCGTTGATGTTATGTACATGGACTGTCAGAGGTATTTGATACAGTATCACATAATAGACTTGTTAGCAAATTTGAAACCCATGGGATTAAAGGGGCAGTGACTGTGTAGAATGTGCTAAGGGACAGAAAGCAGGTGAACAGTTGTTTTGCAGACTGGAGGGAAGTATACAGTGGTGTCTCCCAGGAGTCAGTGTTGGGACCACTGCTTGTTTTGACATATAGTAATGACCTGGACTTAGGCATACAGGGCATAATTTCAAAGTTTGCAGCTGACACAAAAGTCAGAAATGTCAAAAACAATGAGGAGGATAGTAAAAGACTTCAGGAGGGCATGCAGACTGGTGAAATGGGCAGAGACATGGAAAATGAAATTTAATGGAGGGAAGTGTGAAGTGATTCATTTCGTAGGAAGAATGAGGAGCTGCAATATAAACTAAATAGTACAATTTTAAAGGGGGTGCAGGAACAAGCAGACCTGGAGTATACGTACACAAGTCTTTGAAGGTGGCGGGACAAGTTGAGAACACTGTCAAAAAAATATATGGGATCTTTGGCTTTATAAATAGAGGTATAGAGTACAAAAGCAGGGAATTTATGCTAAACCTTTGTACAACACTGGTAAGGCCCCAGCTGGATTATTGTGGCCAATTCTGGGCACCATACTTTAGGAAGGATGCCAGGGCCTTAGAAAGAAAGAAGGACTTGCATTTATATAATGCCATTCACGACCTCAACGCATCCCAAAGTGCATTACCATTAATTGCTACTTAACAAGCATAAAATGTTAATGCTGGGTCAGTGTTTTATTATGTGTTGGATGTGTACTCCTAGCAGTACATTTAGGAGCATTGGCAAAGCTTAGCAACCTCACCATTAAAGCTAATATGCAAAATTACTGCCAGAATGGATGGGCTGCCAGCACCCTCCGCCCAGAAGATAAACTTGACCCCTTTTTGGAAAGAATATTCTGATATCAGACTGAATCTGTGCCCCCATGTCCTACTTTCACAATTTAGTTTGAAGTAATTTTCCCGGTTTACCTTTTCCATACTGTTTACGATTTGTATACCTCTATAAAAACATCTGTCAGATGCCTCCTTTTGAGGCTGATTTGCCATTAATATGTAATCTTCCTGGACATAAGTATCATCTTTCCTTTGCCAAAATGTTCTCTTGGAAAGGAAGCTTGACAGAAGCAGCAGCTACGGGTTACATTTTAAAATACTACAGCCCTGGTCTCACTACAACTTAACTGATTGAATTGCTCAGGCTCTCCAGATATCTGTCCCATGTTCAGCGTGTATGTCTGGTAATGTAACATTGCCCAGGATCAAACAATTTACCTTGTTAGGTAATGTGCTCACTGGAAATGACACAAGTCCTCTCCTATTCACCTAACTCTCCAGAGAGCAGAAGAATGATCATTCTGTCAGCTATTAAAAAGGTTTACTAGAAGTAAAAATTAAACAGTAACAAAAGATAAATATAGCCGATTTCACTTGATTACAAAACCTTTAATTTACATGTCCTCACAATAACAAGCAACACTTCACTAACTCCCCTGATATTGGAGACCCATGATCAGTGTCCCCAATAGAAAACTGATAGGGTGATTTAGTCTACCCACACACAGCCTGCCAGTTTGCCTCCACATCAATGGATCCGGAAAAATGTGTAAGCGTGGACTCTCTTTGAGATTATATCCCTGTAAGGAAATGTGAAATTCCCTGCGGCTACTGGCAATGGGTTAGAAATTACATCAGCCTCTCAATGAGATAATAATAGGCTACAAAGACACACATAAGAACATAAGAAATAGGAGCAGGAGTAGGTCATTCGGCCCCTCGAGCCTGCTCCGCCATTCAATAAGATCATGGCTGATCTGGTCTTGGCCTCAACTCCACTTTCCTGCCCGCTCCCCATAACCCTTCACTCCCTTACCTTTCAAAAATCTGTCTATCTCCACCTTAAATATATTCAATGACCCAGCCTCCACAGCTCTCTGGGGTAGAGAATTCCAAAGATTCACAACCCTCTGAGAGAAGAAATTCCTCCTCAAGTCCGTTTTAAATGGGTGACCCCTTTGATATACCTATCAATTCCTCCAATAAAAGGCGAAGAGTTACGAAGGTGACTAAAGGTTTTTATTGACTAAATAACAGAGCCCACTCTCGTGGGTGATCCGATCCAAGCAGGAGGAATACCAGCCAGTCGCTCACCTTTATACCTGGCCTGGTGGGTGGAGCCAAGGCGGAGTCGGCAGTGGTCATCCCAGGTATAGCAGTGTGGCAAGAGGCGACCTCGTACCGTGATACAATAGTGGTCAGTGATACAGTTATAACGAACAGTGGTGAACAGTGCTAACTACTAACAGTGATACGATAGTGAACGTGGTTTACCACATTCACCCCTTGTTTAGAATTAAGTCCGGCGGGGTGAAGTGTACTACCAATTCTGGTAGGTCAGTCTGTCCGGAGGCTTCGTAAGCCTCTCCGATCGCCGCAGCGGTGGTGTTGCCTTATCCGGTGCTGGTGCCTTATCCGGTGTTGATGCTGGTGTTTGCGTGGTCGGCGAGGGCTCGTGGGGTTCCGGCATGCCGTCTACCTGGACTGAGGTTGGGGGGGGTGGTGGCGGTGTTTCCGGATCGGCTGAGGGTGCGAGGTCTCGTAGGGAGACAGTGTCCTCCCGCCCGTCTGGGTACGCCACGTAGGCGTACTGGGGGTTGGCGTGCAGGAGGTTCACCCTCTCGACCAGGGGGTCCGTTTTATGGGTCCTCACGTGTTTCCGCAGCCAGACCGGCCCCGGGGCGGTCAGCCAGGTTGGTAGAGTGGTTCCCGTAGTCGACTTCCTGGGGAAAACGAACATTCGTTCATGGGGGGTGGTGTTAGTGGCCGTGCAAAGTAATGACCGGATGGAGTGCAGCGCTGTCGGGAGGACTTCTTGCCAGCGGGAGGTTGGGAGGCCCTTAGACTTTAAGGCTAAGAGGACGGCCTTCCATACCGTCGCGTTCTCTCTTTCCACCTGGCCGTTACCTCTGGGGTTGTAGCTGGTGGTCCTGCTTGCTGCAATACCTCTCTCTAGGAGGAATTGCCGGAGTTCCTCGCTCATGAAGGAGGAGCCCCGGTCGCTGTGTATATAGTTCGGGAACCCGAACAAGGCGAAGAGGGCATTCAGGCACTTAATGACCGTGCTACTGGTCATGTCGGGGCAGGGGAAGGCAAAGGGGAAACGGGAGTACTCATCAACGATGTTGAGGAAGTACACATTATGGTCAGAGGACGGGAGGGGCCCCTTAAAGTCGATGCTCAGGCGCTCGAAGGGGCGGGTGGCCTTGATCAGGCTTGCTCGGTCCGGCCTATAGAAGTGCGGTTTGCACTCCGCACAGGTCTGGCAGTTCCTGGTCATGGTCCTGACCTCCTCGATGGAGTAGGT
This sequence comes from Somniosus microcephalus, assembly GCF_052327205.1. NCBI lineage: Eukaryota > Metazoa > Chordata > Chondrichthyes > Squaliformes > Somniosidae > Somniosus > Somniosus microcephalus. Next base: position 49,773,354 of record NC_140991.1, on the reverse strand, counting down.
CAGGTTGCGGGCCTTAATGAAATGGTAGAGTCTGGTGACTCCGGGGTGGCAGAGCTGGTCGTGGAGGGTCTGAAGCCTATCGATATGCGCGCTGGCGCATGTCATTCGTGAAAGGGCATCAGGGGATTCGTTCAGCTTGCCTGGCCGGTACAAGATCTCATAATCGTAGGTGGAGAGCTCGATTCTCCATCTCAAAATCTTGTCATTCTTGATTTTGCCCTTCAGCTTGTTATTAAACATGAAAGCCACCGAACGCTGGTCGGTGAGGAGGGTAAATCGTTTGCCTGCCAGGTAGTGCCTCCAGCGCCGTACTGCCTCCACGATCGCCTGGGCCTCTTTCTCGACCGACGAATGTCGGATCTCGGGGCCCTGTAGGGTCCTTGAGAAGAAGGCCACTGGCCTCCCCTCCTGGTTTAGGGTGGCGGCTAAGGCGAAGTCGGATGCGTCGCTCTCCACCTGAAAGGGGATGGACTCGTCCACTGCGTGCATCGTGGCCTTGGCTATGTCTCCCTTAATGAGGGAGAAGGCCGCGCACGCCTCCTCCGTGAGGGGGAAGGAAGTGGCTTTCAGGAGGGGTCTGGCTTTGTCCGCGTAATTGGGTACCCATTGGGCATAGTAGGCGAAAAGCCCCAGGGTTCTCCTAAGTGCTTTAGGGCAGTGGGGGAGGGGTAGCTCCATGAGGGGGCGCATTCTTTCTGGGTCGGGGCCGATGATTCCGTTCTCCACTACGCAGCCGAGGATGGCAAGGCGCGTGGTGTTAAACACGCATTTCTCCTTATTGTAGGTGAGGTTCAGCCGTTGGGCCGTACGGAGGAATTTCTCCAGATTCGCGTCATGTTCCTGCCGGTCGCGGCCGCAGATAGTGACGTTATCTAGGTAGGGGAATGTAGCCTGCAGTTCGTTCTGGTCAACCATCTGGTCCATCTCCCTTTGGAAGACCGAGACCCCATTAGTGACACCGAAGGGGACCCTAAGGAAGTGGTATAGGCGCCCATTCGCCTCGAAGGCGGTATACTGGCGGTCCTCAGGGTGGATAGGGAGTTGGTGGTAGGCCGACTTCAGGTCGATGGTCGAGAATACTTTATACTGTGCAATCTGATTGACCATGTCAGATATGCGGGGGAGGGGGTATGCGTCCAGCTGGGTATATCTGTTTATGGTCTGGCTGTAGTCGATGACCAGGCGGTTTTTATCGCCGGTCTTTACGACTACGACCTGGGCACGCCAGGGGCTGCTGCTCCCCTCGATAATGCCCTCTTTCAGGAGGCGCCGCACCTCAGAGCTAATGAAGGCTCTGTCCCCGGCGCTATACCGCCTGCTCTTGGTAGCGACGGGTTTGCAGTCAGGGGTAAGGTTAGCAAACAGAGAGGGTGGCGGGACCTTGAGGGTGGAGAGGCTGCAGGTGTTACGCGGTGGGCGGTTTAACGTTTGCTGGTTGTTGACTGTGAGTGGGGGGAGGGGTCCACCGTATGCTAGGGTTACGCTTTGGAGGTGGGATTGGAAGTCCAGCCCTAGTAGGACGGCAGCGCAGAGATGGGGGAGGACGAGGAGTTTAAAGTTTTTATACTCCGTGCCCTTAACCGACAGGGTCACGACACAGTAGCCGCTGATGTCCGTGGCGTGGGACCTCGATGCCATCGAGATTCGGCTGCGCATTGGTAGGACAGAGAGGGAGTAGTGGCTCACCGTGTCTGGGTGGATGAAGCTCTCCGTGCTTCCGCTGTCGAACAGGCAGGTCGTGGCGTGGCCGTTCACTTTGATGTCCATCATTGACTTGGACAGATGGTGCGGGCGGGCTTGGTCCAGGGTGACGGAAGCTAGTGTGTAGCTGAGCGAGTCGTTGTCATCTGCGGGCGAGGCGGTCGGGCGTGGTGAGTAAAATGGCGTCTCCCACGAGGTAGGGCCCCATGAGGCACTATTGGGGTCGGTTGCCTTAATCAAAGATGGCCGCCCCCATGACTCATGTGTGGGGATGCTGGCCTCAGTTGCCCTAAACAAAGATGGCCGCCCCCATGACTCATGTGTGGGGATGCTGGCCTCAGTTGCCCTAAACGAAGATGGCCGCCCCCATAGTTTGCATGCGGCACTGCTGGCCTCTGAGGATCCGCTCCTGCAGGCCTTGGAGAAGTGGCCTTTCTTCAGGCAGGTTTTACATATGGAGTTCTTGGCTGGGCAGCGCGACCTCGGGTGCTTCTCCTGGCCACAAAAAAAACAGCCGGCGGCCCGATCGCGGATGCCCGATGTCGGGGCCGGTGCCGGGGGTGGCGGGGCCGGTCGGGTCCGGGACGCCGACGCAGAGGTAGGTCCCGGGGGCGGCGCTGGGAAGGGTGCTGTGGTAGGGGTCGGGCCCGAGTCCCAGGGTCGCGAGCAGTACCTGGTGAATGCTTCCTGATCTTGGTGGGCCACTTCCAGGGAGATAGCGAGGGCTTCAGCTTTTTCCATGCTGAGGTCTTTAGCTTCCAGCAGTCTTTGCCGTGAGTACTCGGACCGTAGGCCTTTCAGGAATGCGTCGCGGATATTATCTTCAGTATTTTCGGCTGCCGACACCGATTTAAAGTCACAGTTCCTGGCGAGTGCATATAGCGCCTGTGAGAATTCGGCTACTGATTCTCCTGGCTGTTGCGGCCGTGATCTTAGGAGGTGCCTAGCGTACATGTAGTTTACCGGGGTCCGGTACTTCTGTTTCAGCAGGTTGATGGCGGTCTCGTAGGTAGTCATGTCCTCGATGAGAGTGTATACTCTCGGGCTCAGTTGTGCCTGCAGGACACTTAGTTTGGATGCCTGAGGGACGCTGGATTCTCTCAGGTATGATTCGAAGCAGACCAGCCAGTGTTTAAAGTCTGCGGCTGAGTTTGCTGCTCGTGGGTTCAGGTCCAGGTACGGCGGTCTGAGGGCTCGCAGCCAAGCTGGCTGGTGTGGCTGTGCTCCTGGGAGCTGCGCTGGTGGCTCCTCCGCCGGTTGTGACTCGTTGTCGGACATCATTAAATTTAGTCAATAAAATTGATATACCTATCAATTCCTCCAATAAAAGGCGAAGAGTTACGAAGGTGACTAAAGGTTTTTATTGACTAAATAACAGAGCCCACTCTCGTGGGTGATCCGATCCAAGCAGGAGGAATACCAGCCAGTCGCTCACCTTTATACCTGGCCTGGTGGGTGGAGCCAAGGCGGAGTCGGCAGTGGTCATCCCAGGTATAGCAGTGTGGCAAGAGGCGACCTCGTACCGTGATACAATAGTGGTCAGTGATACAGTTATAACGAACAGTGGTGAACAGTGCTAACTACTAACAGTGATACGATAGTGAACGTGGTTTACCACACCCTTATTCTGAAACTATGCCCCCTAGATCTAGATTCCCCCACAAGGGGAAACATCATCTCTGCATTTACCCTGTCAAGCTCCCTCAGGATCTTATACATTTCAATAAGATCACCTCTCATTCTTCTAAACTCCAATGAGTATAGGCCCAACCTGCTCAACCTTTCTTCATAAGACAACCTCATCCATCTCAGGAATTAACCTCGTGAACCTTCTCTGAACTGCCTCCAATGCAAGTATATCCCTCCTTAAATAAGAAGACCAAAACTGTATGCAGTACTCCAGGTGAGGTCTCACCAATGCCCTGTACAGTTGTAGTACGACTTCCCTACTTTTATACTCCATCCCCCTTGCAATAAACACCAACATTCCATTTGCCTTCCTAATTATGTGCTGTACCTGCATGCTAACATTTTGTGTTTCATGTACAAGGACCCCCCGATCCCACTGTATCGCAGCATTTTGTAGTCTCCCTCCATTTAAATAATAATTTGCTTTTTTATTTTTCCAACCAAAGTGGATAACCTCACATTTTCTCACATCATACTCCATCTGCCAAATTTCTGCCCACTCAACCTATCTATATCCCTTTGCAGATTCTTTGTGTCCTCTGCACAACTTGCTTTCCACCTATCTTTGTATCATCAGCAAATTTGGCTACATTACACTCGGTCCCTTCATCCAAGTCATTAATATAGATTGTAAACAGCTGAGGCCCCAGCACTGATCCTTGTGGCACCCCACTGGTTATTGATTGCCAACCCGAAAATGACCCATTTACCCTGATTCTCTGTTTCCCATTAGTTAGCCAATCCTCTATCCATTCTAATATACTACCCCCAACCCCATGAGCTCTTATCTTGTGCAGTAATCTTTTATGCGGCACCTTATCAAATGCCTTCTGTAAATCCAAATACACTACATCGACTGGTTCCCCTTTATCCACCCTGCTCGTTACATCCTCAAAGAACTCCAGCAAATTTGTCAATCATGATTTCCCTTTCATAAAATCATGCTGACTCACCTGTTTTACATTGAAGACTATCCATAGATATAACAGCAGTGAGATGTATTGCATGACTGTGCCCCTTTATAGTCATGAGCAGGTAAAACATAACACTTCAACAGAAACAGATGCAAAAATGCCAGCAGTGAAAATGAGAAAGATTTTATTTTTAATACAAAAAGATAAATGCATTTCTGAAATAAATACAATAACCCATAGATTAACTTTTACAGATAGAACACACATTACAAATTCTGTTCAATTGTTTTAACAAGCTTAAAAGACTATCATAAAATAGGGATGGGAGGGAAAGCAACAAAAATGTGCATAAAATGGAAACCAGACTAGTCACTCTGAGAATATATTGAGTTAATATTATATACTGATTTTTATTTTCTTGCATGGTTTATTGCAGCCTCTTGGAGAATCTCTCTGGTTATTGCATGAACGATCTCCCAGGCACAGCCACTATTTTCCTGTGAGGAGACAAGAGGATTTGTTTTAGTGTCAAGTTTTCATGTAGTTTGTATTAATCTGACGCTGAATGATTCAAGAATACAGGATTTATAAGTTATATTATATTGTACATACCAACTGAAATAAATTAATGAAAATAAATGAATGAACAATAACAAATCTGATATCAGTTCACCAGACGCAAACTGGTATTGAGATTGAATATGGGAACAGTGCAGTTTAAATTGTGTGTGTGTGTGTGGGGGGGTTAACTCACAATAGAAAAAAAAGAAAGACTGGCAAATATATCGCACCTTTCATGAGCTCAGGACATCCCAAAGTGCTTTACAGCCAGTGAAGTACTTTTTGAAGGGTAGTCACTGTTGTAATATATGAAACGTGGCAGCCAATTTATGCACAACAAGGTTTCACAAACAGCTATATGATAATGACCAGATGACCGCTGGGTCAATATCCTGGAACTCCCTACCTAACAGCATGGTGGGAGTACCTTCACCACACGGACTGCAATGGTTCAAGAAAGCAACTCACCACCACCTTCTCAAGGGCAGTTCGGGATGGGCAATAAATGCTGGTCTTGCCAGTGACGCCCACGTCCCAGGAATGAATTAAAAAAAAGTTTTTTTAGGAATTGGTTGAGGGCTAGAAATTGGCCCGGACACCATGGAGAACTCCCCTGCTTTTCTTCGAAATAGTGCCATGGGATCTTTTACGTCCACCTGAGAGAACATCTCATCTGAGGCACAGCACGTCCGGCAGCACAACATTCCCTCTCTCCTCCATTGTGGTGTCAGTCTGGATTTTGTGCTCAGTCTCTGGAGTGGGACTTGAACCCACAACTTTCTGACTCAGAGGCTACCACTGAACTACGACTGACACCTAATAGGGAGAGTTTATATTCATTGGGAATCTGGATAGGTACCCAGGAACCTATTATTATTAGTTGTACAATCATCATTATCCGAGGAGTTTATTTAGAGAACTATTTTACCTTCAGTTTCAAAAATATGTCTAGTTTCTGGAACCTTTCTCGTGGAGCCGATTGGAGGCTATCATGGGATTGAGGTGATTTCATCTGCAGAAAGACAGAAAAAAGAAACAAATGTTTTTATTTTCTTGCAATTTAAAAAAAAACTCTAAATGATGTGGTGTTTGAGATGCTGGGGCGGGCTGTTCTTACACAGGATCGCAGCTGTGAGAGAATTTCCGACACTTTGTTCAGGAACCTGAGCACGTTCCGACTGTCCAAGGGCATGTCCGTTTGACTGAAGAGCCTCTGAATCCTGGTTAGGACTTCAACAACCAGCGCCGCTTTGTTGTGCTCCGCCTATTTCAAATGCAAAAAGTGAGACCGTTTAAAGGGAAAATATCTTTTCTTGTAATGTGAAAAGGAGCGAAAAGGTGTTCTGTCCCACTCACCGGTCTTAAAATCGTTGGAAACGCCAAATTCTCATCGTATTCGCTTCTGCATTCGGGTGAAAACACGGGATTCTGCAATTTAAAAAAGTGCAACGGAAATGAAGAAATATTCACACTTATTAGTTTCTGTTAAACAATCGATACCTTTTTTTTGACGAAAAACCGTACAAGCAAACGAATCATAGCAGCCAGGATGAAAAAAGTTATCGTCAAATTAGTCCCAGTCCCAAAGCCATGTCCTAGTCCCAATCCCCTCATCACCATCTCATTCATGTGATATTCCACATCAGGGATTTATTTACAGTGATTTGAGAATTAAATGTAAGAGCGGGTCTGCAGTGAAGGGTCGATTCTATCTTTAAAGTACTCACTATATTCTCTAAACCGAGCATCAGTTCTTTCCAGAAGCTCCTCCTCATGCAGAGATGGTCAGAGTGATGTCCACAGGCACTTTGTGAGCACAGGGAGAGCAGAGCAAGAGGGAGGCCGAGTCTGAGCCAGGACATCTTCTTACAGCGTCTGCAAAATGTATTCAGTGAAGTAAAAGGGAGCCTGAATACTCGAGCTGGGCCGGGAGGCAGCAGCAGTTTGCTCGGGGTTCTTATTTGGTGTGGAGTCTCTCTTACTCGGTGCCGCTTGGTGCTGACTGGGAGCCGCTTCTTCTGGAGCTGTGTCGCCCATCCTGACTGCAGTCTTTTTAAAGTTCCCGCCTCCCCCGCACACTCCTCAGTGTTAAGAACGAAACTAACCTCTCTTCCGAAATCCTCATTATACAGACAATATTCAGAGTTTAATGGGGCTAGGGTGGGTCTGAAGCAACAACAGTTCCCATCAAATGAACAGAATTCAGTTGCCTCCGGGTACGCTCGTTGTTGTTGTACACTGGTTCCAGCTAGAAGTTGGATCCAAGCAAGGAACCTGTGCCAAACCACACTTCCCAATTCACACCAAGAAAATCCCTTAATTCGCTCTGTAATTTTCCGAAATAAACCTGACCCACTGCCAAATTGCACCCATAGAAAGTAGTGAATTTTAGGGGAAAAAAATCCCACCGCAATTAACCTGTAAAGTTTCGGGGGGGTGGGGATAAGAATCCTTCCGGTCGCCTTGGGTCCTAACATTGTGAATATTTCCTCAGTTGGACATCTTCAACCAAATCGGATGCATGTTCTAAAAAAAATGCACTGACCATTTCGCTGCTAACACAGAGAAGAGGTCCTCACCAAAGCATTAAAGAAATAAAAAAGAGAAAATGGTGGAAATACTCAGCAGGTCAGGCAATATCTGTGGAGAGAGAGGCAGAGTTAATGTTTCAGGTCGATGACCTTTCCTCAGAACTGCAGTGCATTTAAGATGTTGCTCCCTGAGGTGACCTAGGAATTCTTACCACTGATGGTTTAACTCTCTTCTGATAATGTGACACCACAAACCAGAAAGACATTTGCAAAGCAAATGGTTTGGACATAAGGGGCAGAATTGTGACTAACACCAAATCAGTATATTGTTTGCATTGGGTGCCAGAAATTGACTTACTATTGCCAGGCAAGCCAGCTTCTAAATTGGCTTTGCTCTGCTTTAGTTAACATTTTGGTGGACAGCAGAGACAGGCTGGCTCTAGTTATCATGTAGGTGGGCAGCAGGGAGACTGGCTCTGGTTATCATGTAGAAGGACAGCAGAGACAGACTGGCTCCACTTATCATGTAGGTGGACAGCAGAGACAGACTGGCTCTAGTTATCATGTAGAAGGACAGCAGAGACAGACTGGCTCTAGTTATCATGTAGAAGGACAGCAGAGACAGACTGGCTCCACTTATCATGTAGGTGGACAGCAGAGACAGACTGGCTCTAGTTATCATGTAGAAGGACAGCAGGGACAGACTGGCTCTAGTTATCATGTAGGTGGACAGCAGAGACAGACTGGCTCTAGTTATCATGTAGAAGGACAGCAGGGACAGACTGGCTCTAGTTATCATGTAGAAGGACAGCAGAGACAGACTGGCTCTGGTTATTATGTAGAAGGACAGCAGGGACAGACTGGCTCTAGTTATAATGTAGAAGGACAGCAGGGACAGACTGGCTCTGGTTATCATGTAGAAGGACAGCAGGTACAGACTGGCTCTGGTTATTATGTAGAAGGACAGCAGGGACAGACTGGCTCTGGTTATCATGTAGAAGGACAGCAGAGACAGACTGGCTCTAGCTATCATGTAGAAGGACAGCAGGGACAGACTGGCTCTGGTTATCATGTAGGTGGACAGCAGAGACAGACTGGCTCTGGTTATCATGTAGAAGGACAGCAGGGACAGACTGGCTCTGGTTATTATGTAGAAGGACAGCAGGGACAGACTGGCTCTGGTTATCATGTAGAAGGACAGCAGAGACAGACTGGCTCTAGTTATCATGTAGAAGGACAGCAGAGACAGACTGGCTCTAGTTATCATGTAGAAGGACAGCAGGGACAGACTGGCTCTGGTTATCATGTAGAAGGACAGCAGGTACAGACTGGCTCTGGTTATTATGTAGAAGGACAGCAGGGACAGAGTGGCCCTGGTTATCATGTAGAAGGACAGCAGGGACAGACTGGCTCTGGTTATCATGTAGAAGGACAGCAGGGACAGACTGGCTCTGGTTATCATGTAGAAGGACAGCAGGGACAGACTGGCTCTAGTTATCATGTAGAAGGACAGCAGAGACAGACTGGCTCTGGTTATCATGTAGGTGGACAGCAGGGACAGACTGGCTCTGGTTATCATGTAGAAGGACAGCAGGGACAGACTGGCTCTAGTTATCATGTAGAAGGATAGCAGGGACAGACTGGCTCTAGTTAACATGTAGAAGGACAGCAGGGATAGACTGGCTCTGGTTATCATGTAGAAGGACAGCAGAGACAGACTGGCTCTGGTTATCATGTAGAAGGACAGCAGGGACAGACTGGCTCTAGTTAACATGTAGAAGGACAGCAGGGATAGACTGGCTCTGGTTATCATGTAGAAGGATAGCAGGGATAGACTGGCTCTGGTTATCATGTAGAAGGACAGCAGAGACAGACTGGCTCTGGTTATCATGTAGAAGGACAGCAGGGACAGACTGGCTCTAGTTAACATGTAGAAGGACAGCAGGGGCAGACTGGCTCTAGTTATCATGTAGGTGGACAGCAGGGACAGACTGGCTCTAGTTATCATGTAGAAGGACAGCATGGACAGACTGGCTCTAGTTATTATGTAGAAGGACAGCAGGGATAGACTGGCTCTGGTTATCATTTAGAAGGACAGCAGGGACAGACTGGCTCTGGTTATCATGTAGGTGGACAGCAGGGACAGACTGGCTCTGGTTATCATGTAGAAGGACAGCAGGGACAGACTGGCTCTGGTTATCATGTAGAAGGACAGCAGGGACAGACTGGCTCTAGTTATCATGTAGAAGGACAGCAGGGACAGACTGGCTCTGGTTATCATGTAGGTGGACAGCAGGGACAGACTGGCTCTGGTTATCATGTAGAAGGACAGCAGGGACAGACTGGCTCTGGTTATCATGTAGAAGGACAGCAGGGACAGACTGGCTCTGGTTATCATGTAGGTGGACAGCAGAGACAGGCTGGCTCTAGTTATTATGTAGAAGGACAGCAGAGACAGACTGGCTCTGGTTATCATGTAGGTGGGCAGCAGGGACAGACTGGCTCTGGTTATCATGTAGAAGGACAGCAGGGACAGACTGGCTTTAGTTGTCATGTAGAAGGACAGCAGGGACAGATTGGCTCTGGTTATCATGTAGAAGGACAGCAGGGACAGACTTGCTCTAGTTATTATGTAGAAGGACAGCAGGGACAGACTGGCTCTAGTTATCATGTAGAAGGATAGCAGGGACAGACTGGCTCTGGTTATCATGTAGGTGGACAGCAGGGACAGACTGGCTCTAGTTATCATGTAGAAGGATAGCAGGGACAGACTGGCTCTGGTTATCATGTGGAAGAACAGCAGGAACAGACTGGCTCTGGTTATCATGTAGGTGGACAGCAGGGACAGACTGGCTCTGGTTATCATGTAGGTGGGCAGCAGGGACAGACTGGCTCTGGTTATCATGTAGAAGGACAGCAGGGACAGACTGGCTCTGGTTATCATGTAGGTGGGCAGCAGGGAGACTGGCTCTGGTTATCATGTCGAAGGACAGCAGGGACAGACTGGATCTGGTTATCATGTAGGTGGGCAGCAGGGAGAGACTGGCTCTGGTTATCATGTAGAATGATAGCAGGGACAGACTGGCTCTGGTTATCATGTAGGTAGGCAGCAGGGACAGACTGGCTCTAGTTATTATGTAGAAGGATAGCAGGGACAGACTGGCTCTAGTTATCATGTAGGTGGGCAGCAGGGAGACTGGATCTGGTTATCATGTAGGTAGACAGCAGGGACAGACTAGCTCTAGTTATCATGTAGGTGGGCAGCAGGGAGACTGGCTCTGGTTATCATGTAGGTGGACAACAGAGACAGACTGGCTCTAGTTATCATGTAGAAGGACAGCAGGGACAGACTGGCTCTAGTTATCATGTAGGTGGGCAGCAGGGAGACTGGATCTGGTTATCATGTAGGTAGACAGCAGGGACAGACTGGCTCTAGTTATCATGTAGGTGGGCAGCAGGGAGACTGGCTCTGGTTATCATGTAGAAGGACAGCAGGGACAGACTGGATCTGGTTATCATGTAGGTGGGCAGCAGGGCAGACTGGCTCTGGTTATCATGTAGAATGATAGCAGGGACAGACTGGCTCTGGTTATCATGTAGGTAGGCAGCAGGGACAGACTGGCTCTAGTTATTATGTAGAAGGACAGCAGGGACAGACTGGCTCTGGTTAACATGTTGGTGGACAGCAGGGATAGACTGGCTCTAGTTATCATGTAGAAGGGCAGCAGAGGCAGGATAGGCTCCACGTTTTAGGCAGCACAGTAGGATGGGCACCTCTGTTACACCTTTGGGTGCCAGCCCCGAACAATGATACTGGGATTTGGGTTGGGGTCATGGGCAAGCCAAAACGACAGACAGCAGTGCCGCTCTGTTACAATTCCGCCACCTTGAACGGCCTTGTGGAATTTTTAGCCTTCTACATGTATTTGTGGCCTTGTATTGTGATTACACGGGCTCTCTGTGCTATGAGCTCTAACCCCTCTTTCACCCTGCCCACTTACTTTCAAAGTGTAATCAATTACTTCTAAAGTAAGGGAGTTAAAAATATCATCTCAGCTTGCGTTTGAATAAACTGACCATTGGGATAACTTAAAATAAATTTGGGGGTTGATACTTTGGAAACAGCTTGTTTCATATGCAAAGTTCCACAACTGGGATGAGGGGATCAAGATAAGGAAATCTAAGGTTAATAAGCAAAGTTTTTTTAAGCAAAAGTTTGTTCAATAGGTGGAAGAAAACTGCCAGTGCAGGTCATTCAATAGAAAACATCAAGATGTTTGAAAAAGAAAATGAATAAATTCCTGACATCTGAAGGGCTTTTGACTTTATTAAGTTTTATAAATGATAGAGAGATATCTCACAGGAAAGAAAGGGGAGAATTGGATGAGTGGGATAGATTGACCAATGGATCTTTTCCTGCTGGGGATACTACATTATGATGTCCAGTGATAGGCTCAGAGATACCTCGAGATGAGCGCTACCAATTTGTGATATTATGTAGTTGTTGAGAAAGTTTAAGATTGTTAGCTGTTAAATAAAAAGTTAAAGCTAGGAGAGAAAACACACAGATCATAGAGTCAAAGAATGGTTAGAGCACAGGAGGCGATTTGGCCTGTCGAGCCCGTGCCGGCTCTCTGCAAGAGCACTTCAGCTAGTCCCACTTCCCCGCTTTTTCCCCGTAGCACTACAAATTTTTTTCCTTCAGGTATTTATCCAATTCCCTTTTGAAAGCCACAATTGAGTCTGCCTCTACCACCCTTTCAGGCAGTGCATTCCAGATCCTAACCACTCACTGCAGAAAAAGTTTTCCCTCATGTCGCCTTTGGCTCTTTTGCCAGCCACCTTAAATTTGTGTCCTCTGGTTCTCGACCCTTCCGCCAATGGGAACAGTTTCTCTCTATCTACTTTGTCTAGACCCCTCATGATTTGGAACACCGCTATCAAATCTCCTCTCAACCTTCTCTGCTCTAAGGAGAACAACCCCAGCTTCTCTAGTCTGTCCACATAACTGAAGTCCCTCATCCCTGGAATCATTCTCATAAATCTTTTCTGCACTCTCTCTAAGGCCTTCATATCCTTCCTAAAGTGTGGGGCCCAGAATTGGACACAATACTCCAGTTGAGGCCGAACTAATGTTTTGTAAAGGTTTATCATAACTTCCTTGCTTTTGTACTCTATGCCTCTATTTATGAAGCCCTGGATCCCGTATGCTTTTTTAACTGCTTTCTCAACCTGCCCTGCCACCTTCAATGATTTGTGCACATATATCCCCAAGTGTCCCTGTTCATGCACCCACTTTAGAATTGTTGCCTTTTGTTTATTTTGCCTCTCCTCATTTTTCCTATCAAAATGTATCAATTCGCACTTTTCTGTGTTAAATTTCATCTGCCACGTATCTGCCTATTTCACCAGCCTGTCTATGTCTTCTTGAAGTCTATCACTCTCCTCCTCACTGTTCACTATACTTCCAAGTTTTGTGTCATCTGCAAATTTTGAAATTGTGCCCTGTACACCCAAGTCCAAGTCATTAATATATATCAAGAAAAGCAATGGTCCTAGCACTGTCCCCTGGGGAACACCACTGTGTACCTTCCTGCAGTCCAAAAAACAACCGTTCACCACTACTCTCTGTTTCCTGTCACTTAGCCAATTTTGTATCCATGCTGCCACTGTCCCTTTTATTCCATGGGCTTCAACTTTGCTGGTAAGCCTATTATGTGGCACTTTATCAAACGCCTTTTGGAAGTCCATATACACCACTTCAACCGCATTGCCCTCATCAACCCTCTCTGTTACCTCATCAAAAAACTCGATCAAGTTAGTTAAACACGATTTGCCTTCAACAAATCTGCGCTGGCTTTCCTTAATGAATCCACTCTTGTCCAAGTGACTGTACTTTGTCCCTGATTATCGTTTCTAAAAGCTTTCCCACTACCGAGGTTAAACTGACTGGCCTGTAATCAATTTAATTTTGAAAATGATGATGAAAAACTATGAGATACATGAGTGGACTGACATTCGTCATGAATTCATAGATTAGTCTGGCCTATTCTGTGGTCAGTAATAATTCATATCCCATGGACATTCATCAGGTACTCATAAAGTATTTAAAGTAAGAAAAGTTAAATATAAATATTAATTTTTAAAAGTAAATTATAGTGATGAATAAATTGCAGAATGTCAAATTACATTGTTTCAAATTATTTTGTCGCTCACCACTGCATGTGTATCTCATCATGGGAATGGTAGCATAGTGGTAATGTCACTGGGCTAGTAATCCAGAGGCCTGGACTAATGATCCAGAGACATGAGTTCAAATCCCACCACGGCAACTGGGGAATTTAAATTCAGTTAATTAAGTTAATCGGGAATGAAAAGCTAGTATCAGTACTAGTAACCATGAAATTATCGGATTGTCGTAAAAACCCATCTGTCCTTTAGGAAAGGAAATCTGCTGCCCTTACCTGGTCTGGCCTGGCCTATATGTGACTCCAGACCCACAGCAATGTGGTTGACTCTTAACTGCCCTCTGAAATAGCCTAGCAAGTCACTCAGTTGTAACTAACCGCTACGAAACAAAATAATAAGAATGAAACCTGATGGACCACCCGGCATCGACCTCGGCACCAGCTACGGACACGGCAACAGCACACCCAGCCCAGTCAACCCTGCAAAATCCTCCTCACCAACATCTGGGGACTTGTGCCAAAATTGGGAGAGTTGTCAAGAAACAGCCTGACATAGTCATACTCAGAGAATCATACCTTTCAGCCAATGTCCCGAACTCCTCCATCACCATCCCTGGGTATGTCCTGTCCCACCGGCAGGACAGACCCACCAGGGGTGGTGGCACAGTGGTATACAGTCAGGAAGGAGTAGCCCTGGGAGTCCTCAACATTGACTCCGGACCCCATGAAGTCTCATGGCTTCAGGTCAAGCATGGGCAAGGAAACCTCCTGCTGATTACCACCTACCGCCCTCCCTCAGCTGATGAATCAGTACTCCTCCAACTTGAACACCACTTGGAAGAATCACTGAGAGTAGCAAGGGCACAGAATGTACTCTGGGTGGGGGACTTCAATGTCCATCACCAAGAGTGGCTCGGTAGCACCACTACTGATCGAGCTGGCTGAGTCCTGAAGGACATAACTGACAGTCTAGGCCTGCGACAAATGGTGAGTGAACCAACAGAGGGAAAAAGCTACTTGACCTCATCCTCACCAATCTACCTGTCGCAGATGCATCTGTCCATGACAGCATTGGCAGCAGTGACCACCGCACAGTCATTGTGGAGACGAAGTCCCGTCTTCACACTGAGAACACCCTCCATTGTGTTGTGTGGCACTACCACCGTGCTAAATGGGACAGATTCAGAACAGATCTAGCAGCTCAAAAAAACTGGGCATCCATGAGGCACTGTGGGACATCAGCAGCAGCAGAATTGTATTCCGCCACAATCTGTAACCTCATGGCCCGGCATATCCCTCACTCTACCATTACCACCAAGCCAGGGGACCAACCCTGGCTCAACAACGAGTGTAGAAGAGCATACAAGGAGCAGCACCAGGCATACCTAAAATGAGGTGCCAACCCGGGGAAGCTGCAACACAGGACTACATGCATGCTAAAAAGCGGAAGCAGCATGCTATAGACAGGGCTAAGCAATCCCGCAATCAACGGATCAGATCAAAGCTCTGTAGTCCTGCAGTCCTGCCATATCCAGTCATAAATGGTGGTTGTCAATTAAACAACTAACAGGAGGAGGAGGCTCCAAGAATATCCCCATCCTCAATGATGGTGGAGCCCAGCACGTGAGTGCAAAAGACAAGGCTGAAGCGTTTGCAACCAACTTCAGCCAGAAGTGCCGAGTGGATGATCCATATCGGCCTACTCCCGAGGCCCCCACCATCACAGAAGCCAGTCTTCAGCCAATTTGATTCACTTCCCGTGATATCAAGAAATGGCTGAGCGCACTGGATACAGCAAAGGCTATGGGCCCCAACAACATCCTGGCTATCATGATGAAGACTTGTGCTCCAGAACTAGCCGCACCTCTAGTCAAGCTGTTCCAGTACAGCTACAACACTGGCATCTATCCGACAATATGGAAAACTGCCTGTTATAAATCTCATCATCAAGAAACTACTTATGAAATAACGCTGGATGGCCAGCTGGTGGCGCCGTCCAAGGAGTATAAATACTCGGGTGTCGGCCCCAGCTTTCCAGGGACATTTTGTAAGACAAGGAGCTAGTGAAATACAACTAGACTTCCATGTTCTGAAACAAGTTGATTAAAGCCTTGCTTTATGCTCAAACCAAGTGCGTAGTGAGTTTTATTATGTCACTGCCCAGGTATGTCCTGTCAACAAAAAGCAGGACAAATCCAACCCGGCCTATTAACGCTCCATCAGTCTACTCTCAGTCATCAGCAAACTGATGGAAGGTGTCATTGACAGTGCTATCAAGTGGCAATTACTCACCAATAGCCTGCTCACTGATGCCCAGTTTGGGATCCGCCAAGGCTCCCGACCTCATTACAGCCTTGGTCCAAACATGGACAAAGGAACTGAATTCCAGAGGTGAGGTGAGAGTGACTGCCCTTGATATCAAGGCAGCATTTGACTGAGTCTGGCATCAAGGAGCCCTAGTAAAACTGAAGTCAATGGGAATCAGGGGTAAATGCTCCACTAGCTAGAGTCATACCTAGCACAAAGGAAGATGGTTGTGGTGGTTGAAAGTCAATCATCACAGCCCCAGGACATCGCTGCAGGAGTTCCTCAGGGCAGTGTCCTAGGCCCAACCATCTTCAGCTGCTTCATCAATGACCTTCCCTCCAATATAAGGTCAGAAATGGGGATGTTCGCTGATGACTGCACAGTGTTCAGTGCCATTCGCAACTCCACAGATAATGAAGCAGTCCATGCCCGCATGCAACAAGACCTGGACGACGTTCAGGCTTGCGCTGATAAGTGGCAGGTGACATTCGCGCCACAGAAGTGCTAGGCAATGACTATCTCCAACAAGCAAGAGTCTAACCATCTCCCCTTGACATTCAATGGCATTACCATCACCGAATCCCCCACTATCAACATCCTGGGGGTCTCAATTAACCAGAAACTTAACTGGACCAGCCACATAAATACTGTGGCAACAAGAGCAGGTCAGAGGCTGGGTATTCTGCGGCGAGTGTCCCACCTCCTGACTCCCCAAAACCTTTCCACCATCTACAAGGCACAAGTAAGGAGTTTGATGGAATACTCTCCACTTGCCTGGATGAGTGCAGCTCCAAAAACACTCAAGAAGCTCGACACCATCCAGGACAAAGCAGCCCGCTTGATTGGCACCCCATCCACCACCTTAAACATTCACTCCCTCCACCACCTGTGTACCATGGCTGCAGTGTGTACCATCTACAAGGTGCACTGCAGCAACTCACCAAGGCTTCTTCGGCAGCACCTCCTAAACCCGCGACCTCTTCCGCCTAGACGGACAAGGGCAGCAGGCGCATGGGAACACCACCACCTCCAAGTTCCCCTCCAAGTCACATACCACCCTGACTTAGAAGTATATCGCAAATCCTTCCTCGTCGCTGGGTCAAAATCGTGGAACTCCCTACCTAACAGCACTGTGGGAATACCATCACCACACGGACTGCAGCGGTTCAAGAAGGCGGCTCACCACCACCTTCTCTAGGGCAACTAGGGATGGGCAATAAATGCTGGTATTGCCAGTGACGCCCTGATCCCATAAACAAATTTTTAAAAATGACATTATTTCTTCATTTCATGTGAAATAAAATTGAATCACTCTGACTACACCTGATTTCAGACAAGAAATGTCACTTAGCAAAAGTTAACTGTTCTACAGGCATGTTCAGAATCTGTCCTAAGGCAATTTCATAACTTTAGAATATTAAATTTAAAGATACGCCCGGGTAAGGTGAGGCAACATCACTGTTCCGTACCAGAACTATGAATTATTACTTTTAGTTTCTATTTTCTGCAAAGATATCTCAGGTTGCTGCAAAGGAACTATCTTATTTTAATTACTAACCCTTAGATTAAGAACATAAGAAGTAAGAGCAGGAGTAGGCCATATCGCCCCTTGAGCCTGCTCCACCATTCAATAAGATCATGGCTGACCATCGACCTCAACTCCACTTTCCCGCCGGATCCCCATATCCCTTGATTCCCCTAGAGTGCAAAAATCTATCTATCTCAGCCTTGAATATATTCAAAGACTCAGCGTTCACAGCCCTCTGGGGCAGAGAATTCCAAAGATCCACAAGCCTCTGAGTGAAGAAATTCCTCCTCATCTCAGTCTTAAATGACCTACCCCTTATCCTGAGACTATGCCCCCTAGTTCTAGACACTCCAGCCAGGGGAAACAACCTCTCAGGATGTACCCTGTCAATCCCCTTCAGATTGCTGCAGGTATAGGCACTGACTTACGAGAAATAGCAGTATGGGGACCATGATGACTGATGGCTCCCATGCAGACTACAGAAAATTTGAAACTGTTGACTTAACTGCAAATACAGCCACATGGGTCACTGAACAGCAGGTTTTTGGTAATGCATTTCCCCTTCCATGAGCAACATTACTTTGTATTCATTCTCAGGATGCAGACGTCGCTGGCAAGGTGGGCATTTATTGTCTGTCCCTAGCTGCCCTGAGACAGTAACTAAGTGGCTTGCCATGCCACATCAGTGGGCAGTTAAGAGTCAACTACGTTGGTGTGGGACTAGAATCACCTATAAGTCAGACCGGGTAAGGACAGCAGGTTTCCTTCTCTGAAGGACAATGACTGTGACAATCCGACAGCTTCGTGGTCACTTTTACCGACACCAGCTGTTTATTTCCAGATTTTTAAAACTGAATTCAAATTTTTGAACTGCCATAGTGGGATTTGAACTATACATTGTCGCGGTTGTTCGTCCAGACCTGCTGGATTACTCGTCCAGTAACATAGCCACTACACTACCCTACCTGTAATGGCAATCATTTCAGGTTGGATGTGCTTTGTGCAAGATTGCATCCCTAATCCTGCCTGCCACTGAACACCAATGTTCCCTTTAAGCTGTGTAGCCGGCTCACCAGCTCTTAAATAGGAAAAACTGCTCATGTGCAGTATTTTGAATGGGCCACACAGCCCCTTAAAGGGGCTGTGTACCACCAAAAAATTAAAGGGCACGTTGGCTGTCACCCCTCCCATGCAGCAGGAATTTGGCACTGACCACCCTCCACCCACTCCATAAGCAAGAAATCAGACCTCAGTTTTCACTCTACCGACCCAACTTCCAGCCTCTTCCCACCACAGAGCAGTATTTTGAGCTTCAAAACCCCCCCAGTGAGCAGAATTTTTGTTCTGAAGACTGAGCCCCAGCCCCCGCACCAAGGCTGAGCTAAATTTCGGCGCTCACCCCTGCTCCCACTGACCAGGTTTTCAGGTCTTAAACCCCCCAACTCACTGAGCACTTTCGTGGCCCTCAAACCACTGAGCAAGATTTTGCTCTCCATGAGCAAGATTACAACTCCTTCCTCCTATACGTCACCGATCCAGCCCAGCAACTGGCTGCAATTGGAGAGGGAAAGAGGAATCCCCCACTACCTCAGTCCCTACTCCACACTTACTCTATTTGCCCATCGCAAGTTACCACTACCCTGGGTCATTCCCCCTTTTATGGTAGCTTTCTCCCATCCCTAGCCGTGACCTTCTGACTGGTTGTATTTCTTCGCCCCTGATGGCTGGCTGTTTCATACTTCAATGATCTGAATTCTCCTTCTGCGGCACATCCTATCTGTCCCAGCTTCCCTTTCCCTTCCCCCCCATTGTATTCGAATTCCTCTTCGCTCCTCCTCTCCAGTCCTCTCCCCTCCCTGTTTCCATTCCCCTTCCCCTCTCCACCCTTGCCTCCACTGCCCCCACCTCCCCAATGCCCCTTCCCTCCCTTTCGTCATCTCCCTCCCCAACTCTTTACTGGCACCTCTCTTCGACAGCTTCTTCGATTTTCCTCCTCTCCATTTCCCCTCCCCACTCTCTGACATTAGTTCCATTGTAGCCCACCCTCTGACCTGAAAAATTCAAATTGGTCTTGACCACACATGTGCAATGCCAAGGGAGATCGACTCATATTATTTAATAATGTAGTTGCAATTGTTTCAGATCCACAAGTTAATAAATCTGTTAAATGAAAATTAAAATATAATCCATGAATTATTTTATTGAAACTATAAGGGGCTGAAATTCTGATGGCCCCATTCTGCCGGCAGAAGTGAGGTGGAGCAGGGCCTAAAAGCACCATACCTGAAGACTCTGACCCCACCCCAAACTGTGGGGTCGAGATCATCAGCATAGTTGCCTATGTCTGGCCTATGTAACCAGGCCTATGTAACTTGAGTTTCCCTGTGTCCATTCATGTGCATGTTTTGGCTGCCACTCTGGACCTGAGCCCAGCACTTCTATTTCCACTTTTTTCTCTGACTTTTTTCTTCTTTTCTCTTTATCCTTCTAGAATTCTCTCTCCTGTCATCATGCCTCCTTTCATTTCTCCCCTCTCGGGTACTGTGCCCTCCCAAATCCCTACTCCAACCTTTCAGCACTCCTTGACTTTCTTACTCTCCTGTCCCCATCCCAGGCTTGACTCCCGCTTAGATAAACCTACAGCTTCCCTCTGTGCCTCTCTTTGCATCCTCCAAAGGGCCCATCGAGGCACTCGTCACTGCCTCCTTGCAAGCAGCAACCCCAACTGCCTCATCCTACTCTCTCTCCAACCTACCAGCCCTGCTGCCCACTGGGGGCTAATTATTCCTATCTCCTTCCCGTCCCATTCACCCCTCCCAATGCTGAACCTGTGGACTCTGCCAGCAGATCAGCTACCATTGCCCCTATCCACATCTCCCTCCAGAATGCTCATTCACTTGTGAACAAGGCCCTTGCCATCCATGAGCTTATTGTGGATGATTGCATCAACATCATGGCCTTGACAGAAATCTGGCTGAGGGGTGATGTCATCTTCCTCCTAAATGAAACCTCCCTGCCTGGCTATACCTTCCACCACTTGCCCCGCCCAAACTGCAGTGATGGCCATGTGGCTCTTAGCAACAAATCACAACTTGGTTTGTCCCGCTACTCCTCTGGCACCTTCTCCTTCTTTGAGCATCTCACCTTGTTCCACCCCTCTACCTCTCATTTAAAATTCTCATTCTCTACCATCCACCCATGTACCATGCCAAATTTCTCACCGAGATATCTTCACTGCTTTCCTCCCTCAGCCTCTGCACCGAGCGATTTCTCATCCTCGGTGATTTAAACCTCCATCTTAACTAATCATGCTCTCTTTCCTCTGAATTCACTGCCTTCCTATCCTTCATTATTCTCTCCCTCCATCTAAACACCCCTACCCATATTCACGACCACCCCCTTGACCTTGCCATCTCAGGTGGCCTCACTACTCCCATCGTGTCAATCACAGATAAGGTCACCTCTATTCACTTCCTTGCATCGTTCTCCACCCACATCCCCTTTCCCCTCCCAACCCCACTACCTTCTGTGTCTGCCCCTGGAAAAATCTTTCTCCCAAGTCACTTATAACTGCACTTTCAAATTCCCAGCTCTCTGGCCTTTGGCCCTCCATTCACCATGACATTTCTGCAACTACCAATCTGCTCAATCACACCCTCACCTCCACCTTTGATACCCTAGTCCCCATTAAAACCATTACTCTCTCTCTCAACCTGGGCGCTGCCCTGGTACAGCCCTCATCACCACTCCCTTAAATCCAAGGGACGTAGACTTGAACGTTTATGGCAGACAACTGGTTTGGCCATTCATTGCCAGATCTGGCTGGACCACATAAAGCATTATTGGGTCCTGCTCTCCTCTGCCAAAACTGCTCACTATTCCAGCATTGTCCTGGAATGCAAAGATAACCTCAGGCTTCTCTTCACTACAAACCATCTTCCTAAACTCCTCTCCCTGCCTCCTCCACCCTCACCACCAACAAGTGCGAGGAACTCATGGACTTCTTTGCTACTAAGATTGTGATCATCCATTCAGTTCTCTCGCCTCCCCTAGCCCACTGGGCCAAACTTCTTCTAAGGTTCCACCCTGCCCTAGCCCTGAACTCGCATCTTTTTCTAGTTTCTCTCCTATCTCTCCTCATGCCCTCTCCAAGCTGATCTTGTCCATGAGGCCCACCTCCTGCTCCCTCGACCGTACTCCTGCCAAACTGCTGACCACCCAACCTCCCTTCCTGGCCCCCATGTTAGCTGATATTGTTAATGGTTCTCCCGCCTCAGGTACTGTCCCCCTCTCCCTCAAATCTGCCGTCCTCACACCCGCCGCAAAAAACCCTTGACCCCTCTGTCAGTGCAAAGTACCGTCCCATCTCCAATCTCCCTTTCCTCTCCAAAGTTCTTGAATGTGATGTCACCTCCTAAATCCGTGCCCATCTTTCTCGGAACTCCATGTTTGAATCCCTCCAATCTGGTTTCCGCCCCACCACAGTACTGAAATTGCACTTATCAAAGTCACAAATGACATCCTATGTGACTGTGACCATGCTAAACTATCCCTCCTCGTTCTTCTTGACCTGTCTGCAGCCTTTGACACAGTTGACCACACCATCCTCCTCCAGTGCCTCTCCTCCATCGTCCAGCTGGGTGGGATGGCACTCACTTGGCTCTATTCGTATCAATCCAGTTGTAGCCAGAGAATCACCTGCAACGGCTTCTCTTCCCGCTACCACACCGTTACCTGCAGAGTTCCCCAAGGATCTATCCTGGGCCCCCTCCTATTTCTCATCTACATGCTACCGGCAGCATCATCCGAAACAAAACGTCAGATTCCACATGTACGTTAACGACACCCAGCTCTACCTCACCACCACCTCTCTTGACTCCTCCACTGTCTCTAAATTGTCACACTGCTTGTCCAATATCCAGTTCTGGATGAGCAGAAATTTCCTCCAACTAAATATTGGGAAGACCAAAGCCATTGGCCGGAATTTTCTTTACCTTGGTGGGTCCAGTGAGGACGGTGGCCATGTTGGGTCGCAACCCCGCTGCTGGCGCCATCCCGCTGTTGAAAATGAACTTACCTTAATGGGGCCTATTAAGCCCGCCCAGCGCATTACCCGGCCTAATGAAGTGGAGCGGGTCTGGTGACGTCATTCATGATGCGTTTTCAGCCAGGATCTTTAAAGGGACCATGGCCACATTGCAATTGAAGTTTCATCTAACATAGTGCTGTCAGTGCACTACAGCATTGGAGTGCTGCAAACACTGGCAATGACTGCACAGTGGCAGAGGGCTGCACCCAGGTTCTCCAATGACTCCCTCCATATGCCACTGATCGCGCCCGCTACCTCCCCAGAAAACTCCAGCCATTGTCTTTGTTCCCAGCCACAAACTCTGATCCCTAGCTACTGATTTCACCCCTCTTCCTCTGAGGCTAAACCAGACTGTTCGCAACCTTGGCATTGTATTTGACCCTGAGATGAGCGTCCAACCACAAACGGCATCATCACCAAGGCTGCCTACTTCCACCTCCGTAACATCACCCGACTCCGCCCCTGCCTCGACTCATCTGCTGCTGAAACCCTCATCCATGCCTTTGTTACCTCTAGACTTGACTAATCCAACACACTCCTGGCTGGTCTCCCAGATTCCATGCTCTATAAACTTGAGCTTATCCAAAACTCTGCTGCACGTATCCTAACTCGCATCAAGTCCTGTGTACCCATCACCCCTGTGTTTTCTGACCTACATTGGCTCCCGGTCCGTCAACACCTCAATTTTAAAATCCTCATGCTTGTTTTCAAATACCTCAATGGCCTCACCCCTCCCTATCTCTGTAACCTCCTCCAGTCCTACAACCCTCCAAGATCTTTGCGCTCCTCCAATTCTATACTCTTGCGCATTCCTGATTATAATCACTCCACCATTGGTGACCATGCCTTCAGTTGTCAAGGGCCTAAAGTCTGGAATTCCCTCCCTAAACCTCTCCGCCTCTCCTAAAAGATACTCCTTAAAATCTACCTCTTTAACTAAGCTTTTGGTCATCTGTCTTAATGAACTCCTTATGTGGCTCAGTGTCAAATTTTGTTTGCTAACTGCTCCTGTGAAGCACCTTGGGACGTTTTACTACGTTAAAGGCACTATATAAATGCAAGTTGTTGTTGTTGTTGTCTGTATGGATGCTATTGGTTTCCTGCCCCAATTCGCCCTTGAAAAGCAGGGTGGCCCTCAGCTGATTCCACATGAGGTGCCCGAGACTATTCCTGGACCGAAGGAAAAAGCATGCGCCGGAAATCTTCAACTCTGAAGAGAGCCATTCAGGTCCTTCAGAAAGCTAATCAGTTCCTGAAGGGATTAATTGCTTTTCCTTTCTAATGGTTTCGGGCCTCAGAAAAACTCTCACCAGCTCACAGCTAGCGAGAGTTCCACTGAGATCCTTTAAGGGTGTCAAGGTTGGATTTCTCAGCATAACCTGGGAATGCCCCAGGACATGCTCCCTTGATGTGGGAGTGGGGTGGGGGGGTGCAGACAAATAATCCACCCAAGGCCCACCCACCGGGAAATGTATCACTGCAATGCTCAGAAAAGACAGTTAGGAAACCTTTGAGATTCTTTAATTTGTGCAGAATTTAGTTTTATATTTTCAGTTGACACACATCGATGCGCATTCCAGATGAAAGTGCTACATGAAAACAGAATTTGAGTATTTTCTCCCCAGTTTATGAAACATTAATGGATGGTTGGCATAGCGTGATAGATTATGTTTGGGGTACGGTAGCATAGTGGTTATGTAAACTGCTCTTGGTAATCCAGAGGTCTGGACTAATGATCAGGAGACTTAGTTCAAATCCCACCACTGGCAGCTGAGAAATTTAAATTCAGTTAATTAAATAAAATCTGGAATAAAAAGCTAGTATCAGTAATGGTGACCATGAAACTACTGGGTTGTCATAAAAACCCATCTGGTTCACTAATGTCCTTTAGGGAAGGAAATCTACTGGTCTGGCCTATATGTGACTCCAGACCCCCAGCAATGTGGTTGACACTTAACTGCCCTCTGAAATGGCCGAGCAAGCTGCTCAGTTGTACCAAACCACGACAAAGGAGTACAGACTGCAGCAGTTCAAGAAGGCGGCTCACCACCACCTTCTCAAGGGCAATTAGGGATGGGCAATAAATACTGGTCTTGCCAGCGATGCCCACATCCCATAAACAAATTTTTAAAAATTGACAATGAAGTGCTATAAGAATAATCACTGGTCAAGTACCATACAGACTGTCCCAGGTCAATAAATACTTCTTTGCACTTCAAAAGTAACATGGAGTTAACTGGCTGATGTGTCACTTTCTCGACCAGATTGCAAGGAGTAATTCAGAGTGTCTGTGGCAGATCCTGTAAGAGCTGTGACATTCTCCTGGGTTTTAGAGAGGGCAGTTCAAAATCACTTGCATCTGAACCAAATTTCATAATATGGTAGGTAAATGGCCTTACAGAAATTATATCTGTGAGGCCTGTATAATTCAGTATCAGGAACGTTGGTAATATTTTGATCTCACGTCAGTCATGTGATTTATTTGCTTCAGTATATTTGCTGTGTTTCAGCAATAGATGAATTATTGTTGCATTTATGCTGCATGGTGACTTGTGACAGGCATCGGAAACTAACTCCAGATTCTGACAGTAATGTAAACATCGTGGCAAATGCAGACTTTGGCAATACCACAAAAAATGTCCTTACCACCGAAACACCCTTCTCCAATAAACAGCCAATGGGCGGTAAACTTGTGGTCTGACGATTATCTCTGCGGAAGTATTGTCAGAATGGGTATTTTTGCAAACCAGTACAGCCACTAAAAGGGTTGTTAAGCACGATGCACCGAACCAAACCCTGAGTCCACGCATCAGTCAGATTAAATGTTGCAGAATATACAGAGTGGTAACTAGGTGAACTGTTTCATAATCCACAGGAAGCTGGAATGGAAAGAGAGCCAGCACCTAATTTCAATTCCTGAAAATATATAGCTTGGATCACCTGCTACTACACTTGGGGCTAGATTTTCAGTTGCTTGCGCCAGCAGTTAGCGCCTTAAGAGAAGTGATTTCCGGGCGCTATGCGTGTAGCGCCCGGGCGCAGCGCAGTTTGCGCCCCGCCCCAAATTAAGTTGCCCGTTAGCGCCGGCGCAAAGTTTAGCGCCCGCCCGGATGCGCGCGCAGAAAATGACGTCACATCCTCGTGCAACGCCCTTTGGCCGCCCCGATTGCAAACTTCAGTCGGACCGCCCCATTGTGCGGCGGGCGGCCGGAGCGTTTGGAAAAAGGAACGCAACACAACCAGCGCGGGCCCCGGGGGGCGCTAATTAAAGGGAACGTCCTCTCCAGTATAAAGGCCATCCATTATTTCAGAAAACAGTCTTGTGCAACGCATTTCTGGAGACACAACAAGGAGGATAGCTAACTGGTTTCAAGCAGCAAGAGCCAGGTATTTTTGGACTCAGGCAACAGCGCTGCAAGTGGCCATTTGGAAATTAGAGTGTTTGCCAGGATTTGATGGGGGTTGCATGGGGTGCCAACGCGGAGCTGCAGCTCCATGTCCGTAGGGCTCGCAGACGCATTGTGAGAGGGGCAGCCCTGGCTAGAGGCAGAGGGGGCTACAGGCGTCGGCCACGTAGGCCTTACCCAGTCAGGCTATACCGCCAGCAGCGCTCCTACCTAAACATGAGTGCCGCGCGATGTGTTAAAAGGCTCCGATTCCGGAAGGGGGTGATTGCAGAGAT
Source organism: Somniosus microcephalus (assembly GCF_052327205.1). Lineage (NCBI taxonomy): Eukaryota > Metazoa > Chordata > Chondrichthyes > Squaliformes > Somniosidae > Somniosus > Somniosus microcephalus. The sequence goes on along the minus strand of NC_140991.1, from coordinate 49,747,164 downwards.
CTGCCACCTGCTTCGCCGAGATCTGCGGCCAAAGCTCAGGTGCAGGACGTCTCTGTCGGTGGAAGTGAAGGTGACAGTGGCATTGAACTTCTATGCCACCGGCTCCTTCCAATACGCTGCTGGGGACATAGCAAACATCTCCCAGTACGGCGTGCATCGCTGCATCCGCCAGGTGACCGAAGCACTGTTCAGAAGGAGAAGCCAATTCATCTCCTTCCCCATGGCCCTGGAGAGCCAGCATCAGCGCGCATTGGGATTTTCCAGACTCGGGGAATTCCCCTTGGTGCAGGGCGCCATTGACTGTACGCATGTGGCTTTGCGGGCCCCTCTGGAGCATGGCGAGCAGTATCGCAACAGGAAGGGCTACCATTCTCTGAATGTGCAGCTGGTCTGTGACCACAAGCAGCGCATCATGGCAGTCAATGCCAGCTTCCCAGGCAGCAGCCACGATGCCTTTATCCTGCGGCAGAGTACTGTGCATGACATGTTCCAGGCACAGCCTCCCCCAAGAGGATGGCTACTCGGGGACAAAGGCTATCCTTTGTGCACCTGGCTCATGACCCCGCTCCGCGCGCCCAGGACCGCTGCTGAAGAGGCCTACAACGAGAGCCATCAAACCACCCGCAACATCATCGAGCTAACTATTGGGGTCCTCAAGCAGCGGTTCCGCTGCCTTGATCGCTCCGGAGGAGCTCTCCAGTATTCGCCGGACCGGGTCTCCCAATTTGTGGTGGTTTGCTGCATGCTACACAACCTGGCTATCCGCAGGACTCAGGCACTGCCACCTGACGTTGGACCAGCACCTCAGGAGGAGGAGCAGGAGGAGCATGAGGAGGAGGAGGAGGAGGAGGAGGAGGAGCAGGAGTACGTTCCCAGGAGGGAGCGACCAGGGCCAAGGGCCGCACGACGCCACCTTATTACACGGTACTTCTAAGCCCCCTGTCAGGGAATGGCCAGGGGCCATGAGGGAAGATGAATGCAGCCGCTCCGCAAGCCCTCAGCCGGCGAAGCCAACAAACACTAAGAAGAACAACCATGGAGACTGCATGAATAAAGATAATTTTTTATTAAACAAAAATGAAAAGCCCTTCCCACATGAATCCCCAAAAACAATAAACGGGCCCCACAAAAAGCCCAACAAACGACTCACTCCCACAAACTGGGGAGGAGCCACTCCACCTTTATTGAAACCGGGCCTCAACGTCGGCCTAACGCAAAAAAAAAGCCCTCCAAAAGCACAACCATGGGCAAAATAAAGATGGCCACCGCCATATTAAAGGAAAGCTGGCCACACCCTCTACTGAGTGGCCTGCGAGGGCGAGACCTTGCCCAGCATTTTGCCTCCCCTGCCCTGCCTGCTGCTCCTTCGCAAGCTCTGCCCAGTGGCTGCTGCGAGGCTGGGGGAAGGCGCCTGAGGCTCAGATGCCCTTCCGCCAGATGCCACTGGGGGGCGGCCTACACGGCGTTTGGGCCTCGAGGGGCCGTCTCCTGAGTGGCGCGCCTGAGCCTGGCCACCATCAGCTGCAGCCGCTTGCCCTTGACGCCCCAGAGGGGGAATGGCGGCGACGGATGGTGCAATGTGGGCCAGCTGGCGTCTGGGATGCGCTGGCTGGTGCTGTGGCGCGGTGGCACTCGGCCGGGCCCGCACTGCAGGATCCGCAGCAATCAGCCGACGGCCGGCTTGCTGGGATGGTCCAGCGCGGCGCCTGCCCTGGCGATGCCTGCCTGAGACAGCGCGTGTGGCAGCAGTGAGTGGCCCTCTGGTCCTGGTGTGCGCGCGCATCACATCCGCCAGGGTCTTGACGGCATCAGTTAGCATGCGGCCAGTCGCGGCAGTTGCTGCCCCGAACTCGCGCACACTGGTCGCCAGCGACTCGATGGCCTCAGGCATGCGCCCCACCACGCTCATGAGCTCCGTGTGGCGCCGGTCCGAGTCGTCGGCCATCTGATCGAGCTTCCGCACCTCCTCCGAAGTGAAGGTGTCCGGACTGGAGTCGCGACTCTCCCGCTGGGGAGGAGGGGGCCGAACTAGGGGACCCTTGCCGCGTTGGTGACGGCGAGTTTGCCGAGCAGCAGCACTCCCCTCTGATCCTTCCCCCCTTTGGGGGGAAGGCCGCGGGCCACGCGCACGGCTGCTGGGTGGCTGGACGCCACTGGTCCCAGAAGCTGCATTGCCCTGCGACAGTTCCTCCAGGCACTCGTCCAGTGAGGAGGTGTCGAGCATTTCCTCCTCTCCTGCGGGACGTGACTGTTCCCCCGAAGGTCCGGCTTGCTCCTCCTCCTCCTCCTGGTTGGAGGTGCTGTCACTGGCAGCCTCAGGGTCCTGGTCGTCACCAGCTGAAAGCAGGAATGCACAAGAGTAGCTTCAGAGTGAGGAGACGGCGTCAGCGAGGGAGTTAGGACTGGTGGGATTCAGCGCATTGGTGGGACAGTGGCAAAGGAGATAGCTCGGATGGGCCAGTGCGACGCGAGAGGGCCAAAAGGCGAGGTCCTTACCATTGCCGGGCAGTGGAGGGTCGGATACACCGCACGCTGTGGGGACAATCACACGTGCTCCCATGAGCACACACACGCGCTCCTCCAGCCGAGTGAGCTCCTGCAGCTTGGCGCGGCCACCCCTGGCACGGGCCTGGCGATTAAACGCTACTTTAGCCTGCAAGAGAAAGGACGGGCTGTAAGGGCGCAGTGAAGCCCTGATGTAGTGTGCACTGCCTCCCATGGTGGAATAGCTTGGACAGAGTGAAGCCCTGATGTAGTGTGCACTGCCTCCCATGGTGGAATAGCTTGGACAGAGTGAAGCCCTGATGTAGTGTGCACTGCCTCCCATGGTGGAATAGCTTGGACAGAGTGAAGCCCTGATGTAGTGTGCACTGCCTCCCATGGTGGAATAGCTTGGCCAAAGTGTAGAGTGCCGAATGGCCATTTGATGCTCATGACTGTCCCAATGCTGCTGGCTGAGGGCTGGCCAAAAGGACTTTCAGGTCCCTTTGCCCATCATGTCAGGTGTACATGCAAGAATGAGGAGGAGACTGGAAAGGCTACTCACCCTCACAATCCTGGTCAGATCGTTGTACTTCTTACGGCATTGTGTGTGGGTCCTGGGGGCCTCGCCGGTGAACGTCACCCTCTGGGCGATCTGCTTCCAGGCTTTGGTGTAGTCGTGGTGGGTTGGATTCCTCCCACTCTCTGGAAACAAGATCTTGCGCCTCACCTCCAGAGCTGTGACCATTATGTCCAGATCACCCTCTGAGAAGCGCAGGGCACGCTGACGGGCCTTCTCTGGCGTTGCCATGACTCCCTGGGGCTGAGCAGTAGTGTTGAGGCCTCTTTGCAAGGCTGCAGTGTGCAGGGCGTGGCAGCAGACCAATTCGTCCCATCCCCCTTTAAGAGCTGGTCGGCACCACGGGGTCTGCTGTCAGTGCAAAAATGACCGCACCCGTGCTGCGCCCCGCCTGGGCGCTATCCCTCTGGACCGCCGGCTTAGCGCCTAAAGAGAGTAGTGGAACGCCTCTTTTAGCGCTCCACCAACCTCTTAGGGCGAAGCCACTGAATTCCCGGCAACGGGGCGCTACTTTGGGGCGGGCGCTAACTTCGGGCGGGCGCTAAAGCTAGCGCCCCAAAACTGCCTAAACTGAAAATCTAGCCCCTGGTGCCTTAGGATGGAGTTTCACTATGAATTAGTATTACATATTACATCCTTTGGTACATCTGTATTGCACCCTGAATTATAGTAAACAGCAACACTAGATAGATCAGTTTCATTCTATTTTTTTCTCTTTGAATTTCAATAGTTGGTTATGCCTGCATTAAACTCGTGCATTTTACATTTCATTTCAGTAGATTCTGAAACCTGTAGACCTGAAACAATTTTAAGTGTGCTGTTTAATAATATTAGGGTGAAAAAGATTTAGGACAATTGCTGTGCCAGGAATCCTCAGGTGAAGTGAACATGTTCACAAAGCTTCTCACTATCAGTATACAAACAAAAAGGAGAATATATCTGTTTTGAATTAAATAAACAGATCTTGGTGGTTTGCAACCTGCCAATAATCACTTGCGGGAAGATTTGATGCGAAAGGATAAATAATGAGAGAGAAATGAATGAATATATTATTGTAAAGATTGACATAAATATTACCACAGATATTTGGCACCCTAGACAGGCAAACAGTAAATGATTCAGAAATATTCTCTATGGATACTCTTCAGAAAATTCACATTACACAGCATTCCCACTTATTGGGGCAGTAATTCCTCCCCAAACGCGTGAGTACGGAAGGGGTACTCACGCGTCTGGCCGGAGGAAATGCCGGTTTTCAGTATGCACAGCGCATGCGCTGAAAACCGGCATTTCCTCTCCTCTAACCCAAGAGTTGAAGAGGCTAGCGTGTGCGCTGTAGGGGGCAGCACGTGCGTCTTGGATTTCCTCTGTTTTGGGGGATTTGCGCATGTGTGAAGGCGTCCGGCCTTTACGCTTGTAAAAAGCACACGTAAGTATTTATTTTTACAGGTAAGTGGTGTTTTAGTGCAATTTAGACATTTTTTTTGCACAGGTTTATTATTTTAAAGAATCTACAATAAAGTAAGTTTAGTTTTAGACCCTTTTTATTAAAAAAAAAAATTTCAAGAAAAAAATTGTTTAAATTATTTTTTTAAACTTATTTATACTTAATTTAATGATTGGGATGCTTTTAAAAATTTTATTTAAAGTTTAAGTAGTGTTTTGGGGTGCAGTACTTCTCATGAGTTTGACAGTTCTTACTCTCAAACTTATGAATGACGTTTCCCCTCCCCTGATTGGCTGAACAGTGCTCACCTGATCCCAGCCGGCACATCGCACTAACTACGCCGCTGGGTCAGGTTAGCACAGCGCGCCGACATCAGAACCTGGCCACTGACAGGAAATCCACTGCGGGCCAGGTTTCAGATGTCAGCGCGCCGGGTAAGTGCACATCGGGGGCTTGCATGCGCGGCAAGCCCAATAGAATAGAAAGCTCATCTGTCAGTACTGCTCCATGGTCGTACTGAATACCTAAAAATAGAAACAGAAAGCAAGGAATTCCCATTTCAGGTGTAGAGCAGTGTTGCTGTTTTACTTTAAATGGGTGCCACTTTAAATTTACCATCATTAGGTTACCAGGTTGCCTCAGGTCAGACGTTAACTTCCTCCAGAGCAGTTCACTTTTGATATGAGTGAAAGTTTCCTTCATGACAAACCAGTTGCAGGCAAAGTGATTGCATAACAGCCTGACATGCTATAACCTGCATGAAATAATGTGAATACTTCACACAAGTTATTTCATAGTAGAGAACAGAAGCTTTGTGAGGAGATAATATGGTTCAAAGGGACATGACTGAAACTTATAGAGTCATTCTCTGCAACCTGCACATTCATATAGTTTGCTTTTAAAACAAATATTTATATCTAGCTTTAATTATTTTAATTGTAATTATTGCCTAAAGTGTGGTATAAATAGGCCACATGATGATGGTTTATAGCTTATGAATTAATCACACTCAAGGTGGATCTAAACTCACTCTCAGCATCAATCCTTACATGTTGTCAGGTCAGTCCAATCCTGGGATATAAACTGCATCACGCAACTCCTCAATAAATATCCCTACATTCCTTATTTTTTTTAAAATTCGCTTATGGGATCTGGCATCGCTGGCAAGGCCAGCATTTATTGCCCATCCCTAGTTGCTCTTGAGAAGGTGGTGGTGAGCTGCCTTCTTGAACCACTGCAGTCCGTGTGGTGAAGGTACTCCCACAGTGCTGTTAGGGAGGGAGTTCCAGGATTTTGACCCAGCGACGATGAAGGAACGGCGATATACTTCTAAGTAAGGATGGTGTGTGACTTGGAGGGGAACTTGGAGGTGGTGGTGTTCCCATGCGCCTGCTGCCCTTGTCCTTCTAGGTGGAAGAGGTTGCGGGTTTGCGAAGTGCTGCCGAAGAAGCCTTGGTGAGTTGCTGCAGTGCATTTTGTAGATGGTACACACTGCAGCCACAGTACGCCGGTGGTGGAGGGAGTGAATGTTTAAGGTGGTAGATGGGGTGCCAATCAAGCAGGCTGCTTTGTCCTGGATGGTGTCGAGCTTCTTGAGTGTTGTTGGAGCTGCACTCATCCAGGCAAGTGGAGAGTATTCCATCACACTCCTTACTTGTGCCTTGTAGATGGTGGAAAGGCTTTGGGGAGTCAGGAGGTGAGACACATGCCACAGAATACCCAGCCTCTGACCTGCTCTTGTTGCTACAGTATTTATGTGGCTGTTCCACTTAAGTTTCTGGTCAATGGTGACCCCCCAGGATGTTGATGGTGGGGGATTCGGTGATGGTAATGCCATTGAATGTCAAGGGGAGGTGGTTAGATGCTCGCTTGTTAGAGATAGTCATTGCCTGGCACTTCTGTGGCACTAATGTTACCTTCCACTTATCAGCGCAAGCCTAAACGTCATCCAGGTTTTGTTGCATGCGGGCATGGACTGCTTCATTATCTGAGGAGTTGTGAATGGCACTGAACACTGCAGTCATCAGCGAATATCCCCATTTCTGATCTTATGTTGGAGGGAGGGCCATTGATGAAGCAGCTGAAGATGGTTGGGCCTAAGACACTGATCCGAGGAGCTCCTACAGCGATGTCCTGGGGCTGTGATGATTGACCTTCAACCACCACAACCATCTTCCTTTGTGCCAGGTATGATTCCAGCCAGCTGATGGGAAGGTTATTTGTAAAATAATAACTATACTTTTATCAGATAGATTCACTGCTACTTTTTCCAAAGAAACAAGGATAAAAGCAAAAGATAAGAAGGAGAGAAACAAAAGTGGCAGTCAGAGAAATCAACAGTTTAAATCAAACGTGGCCACAGTAAATAATTCTAATAGGTCTAAGAGCGTTAAAAAGACAAGCCTGAAGGCTTTGTGTCTTAATGCAAGGAGCATTTGTAATAAGGTGGACGAATTGGCTGCGCAAATAGAGGTAAACGGATACGATTTGGTTGGGATTACGGAAACGTGGCTCAAGGATGGCCAAGACTGGGAGCTCAACATCCAGGGGTATTCGATATTCAGGAAAGATAGGCAAAAAGGAAAGGGAGGTGGAGTAGCATTACTGGTTAAAGAAGGGATTAACACAATTGTAATGAAGGATATTAGTTCTGATGATGTGGAATCGGTATGGGTAGAATTGAGAAATACTAAGGGGAAAAAAACGTTAGTGGGAGTGGTATATAGACCTCCAAACAGTAAGGCGGAGGTTGGTGATGGCATTAATAGGGAAATTAAAGAAGCGTGCAATAAGGGCACAGCAGTCATTATGGGTGACTTTAATCTACATATAGATTGGGCCAACCAAATCAGTAACAATACTGTGGAGGAGGAATTCCTGGAGTGTTTACGGGATGGTTTCCTGGACCAATATGTCGAGGAACCAACCAGAGATCAGGCCATCTTAGACTGGGTATTATGTAACGAGAAAGGATTAATTAGCAATCTTGTTGTATGAGGCCCCTTGGGTCGGAGCGATCATAATATGATCGGATTCTTCATTAAGATGGAGAATGAAGTAGTTGACTCAGAAACTAGGGTCCTCAATTTAAATAAAGGAAACTACGATGGTCTGAGGAGCGAGTTGGGTAGGATTGATTGGGGAATGGCACTCAAAGGGTTGACGGTGGATAGGCAATGGCAAACATTCAAAGGCCGAATGGATGAGCTACAGAATTTGTTCATCCCAGTTTGGCATAACAATAAAACAAAAAAGGTGACTCAACCGTGGCTAACAAGGGAAATTAGGGATAGCATAAGATCCAAGGAGACAACATATAAATTGGCCAGAAAAAGCAATAATCCTGAGGATTGGGAGCAATTTAGGATTCAACAAAGGAGGACAAAGGGATTAATTAAGAAAGGGAAAATAGAATATGAGAGTAAGGTTGCAGGGAACATAAAAACTGACTGTAAAAGCCTTTATAGATATGTGAAGAGAAAAAGATTGGTGAAGTCAAGCGTAGGTCCTTTGCAGTCAGAATCAGGGGAATTTATAATGGGGAACAAAGAAATGGCAGACCAAATAAATACATATTTTGGTTCTGTCTTCACAAAGGAGGACACAAATAACCTCCCAGAGATGCCGGGGAACATAGGGTCTGATGAAAGGGTGGAACTGAAAGAAATCAATATTTGTAGGGAAATGGGCCTAGAAATTCAGTTGGTTGCGGCAGCAGTTAGCGCCTAAAGAAAAGTGAATGTCGGGCGCTATGCGTGTTGCGCCCGGGCGCAGCGCAGTTTGCGCCTCGCCCCAAATTAAGTTGGCCGTTAGCGCCGGCGCAAAGTTTAGCGCCCGCCTGGATGCGCGTGCAGAAAATGACGTCACATCCTCGTGCAACGCCCTTTGGCCGCCCCGATTCCAAACTTCAGTCGGACCGCCCCATTGTGCGGCTGGCGGCCGGAGCGTTTGAAAAAGGGAACGCAACACAGCCAGCGCGGGCCCCGGGGGGTGCAAATTAAAGGGGACGTACCCTCCAGTATAAAGGCCAGCCATTTTGCAGCAAACACTCTTGTGCAACGCATTTCTGGACACACAACAAGGAGGATAGCTAACTGGTTTCAAGCAGCAACAGCTCAGGTATTTTTGGACTCAGGCCAGAGCGCTGCAAGTGGCCTTTTGGAAATTTGACTGTTTGCCAGGATTTGATGGGGGTTGCATGGGGTGCCAACGCGGAGCTGCAGCGCCATGTCCGTAGGGCTCGCAGACGCATTGTGAGAGGGGCAGCCCTGGCTAGAGGCAGAGGGGGCAACAGGCGTCGGCCACGTAGGCCTTACCCAGTCAGGCTATACCACCAGCAGCGCTCCTACCTCAACATGACTGGCGCGCGATGTGTTAGAAGGCTCCGATTCCGAAAGGAGGTGGTTGCAGAGATCTGCCACCTGCTTCGCAGAGATCTGCGTCCAAAGCTCAGGTGCAGGACGTCTCTGTCGGTGGAAGTGAAGGTGACGGTGGCATTGAACTTCTATGCCACCGGCTCCTTCCAATCCGCTGCTGGGGACATAGTTAACATCTCCCAGTACGGCGCGCATCGCTGCATCCGCCAGGTGACCGAAGCACTGTTCAGAAGGAGACGCCAATTCATCTCCTTCCCCATGGCCCTGGAGAGCCAGCATCAGCGCGCATTGGGATTTGCAAGACTCGCGGCCTTCCCCTTGGTGCAGGGCGCCATTGACTGTACGCATGTGGCTTTGCGGGCCCCTCTGGAGCATGGCGAGCAGTATCGCAACAGGAAGGGCTACCATTCTCTGAATGTGCAGCTGGTGTGTGACCACAAGCAGCGCATCATGGCTGTCAATGCCAGCTTTCCAGGCAGCAGCCACGATGCGTTTATCCTGCGGCAGAGTACTGTGCATGACATGTTCGAGGCACAGCCTCCCCCAAGAGGATGGCTACTCGGGGACAAAGGCTATCCTTTGTGTACCTGGCTCATGACCCCGCTCCGCGCGCCCAGGACCGCTGCTGAAGAGGCATACAACGAGAGCCATCAAACCACCCACAACATCATCGAGCAAACTATTGGGGTCCTCAAGCAGCAGTTCTGCTGCCTTGATCGCTCCGGAGGATCTCTGCAGTATTCGCCGGACCGGGTCTCCCAATTTGTGGTAGTTTGCTGCATGCTACACAACCTGGCTATCCGCAGGACTCAGGCACTGCCACCTGACGTTGGACCACCACCTCAGGAGGAGGAGCAGGAGGAGCAGGAGGAGGAGGAGAAGGAGCAGGAGTACGTTCCCAGGAGGGAGCGACCAGGGCCAAGGGCCGCGCGACGCCACCTTATTACACGTTACTTCTAAGCCCCCTGTCAGGGAATGGCCAGGGGCCATGAGGGAAGATGAATGCAGCCGCTCTGCAAGCCCTCAGCCGGTGAAGCCAACAAACACTAACAAGAACAACCATGGAGACTCTATGAATAAAGATAATTATTTATTACACAAAAATGAAAGCCCCTTCCCACATGAATCCCCCAAAACAATCAACGGGCCCCACAAAAAGCCCAACAAACGACTCACTCCCACAAACTGGGGAGGAGTAACTCCACATTTGTACAAACCTGGCCTCAACCTCGGCCTTAACGCAAAAAATAAGCCCACGAACCAAACAACCATGGGCAAAAGAAAGATGGCCACCGCCATATAAAACGAAAGCTGGCCACACCCTCTACTGAGTGGCCCGTGAGGGCGAGACCTTGTCCAGCCTTTTGCCTCCCCTGCCCGGCCTGCTGCTCCTTCGCAAGCTCTGCCCAGTGGCTGCTGCGAGGCTGGGGGAAGGCGCCTGAGGCTCAGCTGTCCTTCCGCCAGATGCCCTTGGGGGGCGGCCTACACGGCCTTTGGGACTCGAGGGGCCGGCTGCTGAGTGGCGCACCTGAGCCTGGCCACCATCAGCTCCAGCCGCTTGCCCTTGACGCCCCAGTGGGGGAGTGGCGGCGACGGATGGCGCAATGTGGGCAAGCTGGCGTCTGGGATGCGCTGGCTGGTGCTGTGGCGCGCTGGCACTCGGCCGGGCCCGCACTGCAGGATCCGCACCAATCAGCCGAGGGGCGGCTCGCTGGGATGCTGCAGCGCGGCGGGTGCCCTGGCGATGCCTGCCTGAGACAGCGCGTGTGGCAGCAGTGAGTGCCCCTGTTGTCCTGGTGTGCACCCGCATCACACCCGCCAGGGACTTGACAGCATCAGTGAGCATGCGGCCACTCGCGGCAGTTGATGGCCCGAACTCGCGCACACTGGTCGCCAGCGACTCGATGGCCTCAGGCATGCGCCCCACCACGCGCATGAGCTCCGTGTGGCGCCGGTCCGAATCCTCGGCTATCTTGTCCAGCTTCCGCGCCTCCTCCGAGGTGAAGGTGTCCAGACTGGAGTCGGGACTCTCCCGCTGGGGAGCAGGGGACCGAACTGGGGAACCTTGCCACGTTGGTGGCGGCGAGTGTCCCGATCAACTGCACTCCCCTCTGATCCTTCCCCCCTTTGGGGGGAAGGCCGCGGCCCACGCGCAGGGCTCCTGGGTGGCTGGACGCCACTGGTCCCAGCAGCTGCAATCCCCTGCGACAGTTGGTCCAGGCACTCGTCCAGTGAGGACGTGTCAATCATTTTGTCCTCTCCTGCGGGACCTGAGTGTTCCCCTGATGGTCCGGCTTGCTCTTGCTCCTCCTCCTCCTCCTCCTCCTCCTCCTGCTCGGAGGGGCTGTCACTGGCAGCTTCAGGGACCTGGTCGTCACCAGCTGAAAGCAGGAATGCACAAGAGTAGCTTCAGAGTGAGGAGACGGCGTCAGCGAGGGAGTCAGGACTGGTGGCATTCAGCGCATTGGTGGGACAGTGGCAAAGGAGGTAGCTCAGATGCGCAAGTGTGACGCGAGAGGGCCAAAAGGCGAGGTCCTTACCATTGCCGGGCAGTGGAGGGTCGGCTACTCCGCACGCTGTGGGCACGATCAGCCGGGCTCCCATGAGCCCACTCACGCACTCCTCCAGGGGAGTGAGCTTCTGCAGCTTGGTGCGGCCTCCCCTGGTCCTGGCACGGGCCTGGCGATTATTGGCAAGTTTAGCCTGCAAGAGAAAGGACGGGCTGTAAGTACGGAGTGTAGCCCTGATGTAGTGTGCACTGCCTCCCATGGTGGAATAGCTTGGCCAGAGTGTAGCCCTGATGTACTGTGCACTGCCTCCCATGGTGGAATAGCTTGGCCAGAGTGTAGAGTGCAGAATGGGCAATTGATGCTCATGACTGTCCCAAAGCTGCTGGCTGAGGGTTGGCCATTAGGCCTTTCAGCTCCCTTTGCCCATCATGTCAGGTGTACATGCAAGAATGAGGAGGAGACTGGAAAGGGTACTCACCCTGACAATCCTGGTCAGGTCGTTGTATTTTTTCCGACATTGGGTGTGGGTCCTGGGGGCATCGCCGGTGACCGTCACCCTGTTGGCGATCTACTTCCAGGCTCTGGTGTATTCTTGGTGGGTCGGATTCCTCCCAGTCTCTGGGAACAAGATTCTGCGCCTCTTCTCCAGAGCTGTCACCATTATTCCCAGATCACGCTCTGAGAAGCGCAGGGCACGCTCACGGGCCTTCTCTGGCGTTGCCATGACTCCCTGGGGCTGAGCAGCAGTGTTGAGGCCTATTTGCAAAGCTGCAGTGTGCAGGGCGTGGCAGCAAACCAAATCGTCCCTTCCCCCTTTAAGAGCTGGTCGGCGCCACGGGGTCTGCTGTCAATCAAAAAATGACCGCACCCATGCTGCGCCCCGCCTCGGCGCTATCCCTCTGCACCGCCGGCTTAGTGCCTAAAGATAGTAGTGGAACGCCTCTTTTAGCGCTCCAGCAACCTCTTAGGGCGAAGCGACTGAATTTCCGGCAAGGGGGCGCAACTTTGGGGCGGGCGCTAACTTCGGGCGGGCGCTAACGTTAGCGCCCCAAAACTGGCTATACTGAAATTCTAGGCCATGGTGTTAGGAAAATTGATAAGACAGAAGGCAGATAAATCCCCAGGGCCTGATAATCTACATCTCAGGGTACTTAAGGAAGTGGCCCTAGAAATAGTAGATGCATTGCTGGTCATCTTCCAGAACTCAATAGACTCTGGAACAGTACCCATGGATTGAAGGGTAGCTAATGTTACACCACTATTCAAAAATTGGTAGAGAAAAGGCGGGGAATTATAGACCGGTAAGCCTGACATCGGTAGTGGGGAAAATGCTAGAGTCCATTATAAAAGATGTAATAGCAGAGCACTTGGAAAGCAGTGACAGGATTGGACAAAGTCAACATGGATTTACAAAAGGTAAATCATGCTTGACTAATCTACTGGAATTTTTTGAGGATGTAACTGGTAAAATAGATAAGGGAGAACCAGTGGATGTGGTATATTTGGACTTTCAGAAGGCTTTCGATAAGGTCCCACATAAGAGATTAGCGTGCAAAATTAAGGCACATGGGATTGGGGGCAAGGTATTGACTTGGATAGAGAATTGATTGGCAGACAGAAAGCAAAGAGTTGGAATAAACGGGTCATTTTCCGAGTGGCAGGCAGTGACTAGTGGGGTACCGCAAGGATCGGTCCTAGGACCCCAGCTGTTCACAATATATATTAATGATCTGGACGAGGGAATTGGATGTAATATCTCCAAATTTGCAGATGACACAAAGCTGGGTGGGAGGGTATGCTGTGAGGAGGATGTCGTGAAACTCCAGTACGATTTGGACAGGTTGGGTGATTGGGCAGAAACATGGCAAATGCACTATAATGTGGATAAATTTGAGGTTATTCACTTTGGTGGCAAAAACAGGAAGGCAGATTATTATTTGAATGGCAATAGATTGGGAGAAGGGGAAGTGCAAAGAGACCTGGGTGTTCTTGTGCACCAGTCGCTGAAGGTAAGCATGCAGGTGCAGCAGGCGGTTAAGAAGGCAAATGGTATGTTGGCCTTCGTAGCAAGAGGGTTCGAGTACAGGAACAAGGGTGTCTTGCTGCAGTTGTACAGGGCCTTGGTGAGACCGCACCTTGAGTGTTGTGTGCAGTTTTGGTCGCCTTACCTGAGGAAGGACATTCTTGCCATGGAAGGAGTGCAGCGAAGATTCACCAGGCTGATACCTGGGATGGCAGGAATGACGTATGAGGAGAGATTGTGTCGATTGGGCTTATACTCACTGGAGTTTAGAAGATTGAGAGGGGATCTCATCGAAACCTATAAAATTCTGTCAGGCCTGGACAGACTAGATGCAGGAAGGATGTTTCTGATGGCCGCCTAGTCCAGAACCAGGGGATAAGGGGTAAGCCATTTAGGACTGAAATGAGGAGGAATTTCTTCACCCAGAGAGTGGTGAACCTGTGGAATTCTCTGCCACAGAGGGCGGTGGAGGCCAGTTCATTAAATATATTCAAAAAAGAGTTGAATATATTTCTTAAGGCTAAAGGGATCAAGGGATATGGGGAGAAGGCAGGGACATGGTACTGAATTTGAATGATCAGCCATGATCTCATTGACTGGCGGAGCAGGCTCGAAGGGCCGAATGGCCTACTCCTGCTCCTATCTTCTATGTTTCTATGTTTCTATGTTTCCAGCTGTAATCCAAGTTAGAATTCAAAAGCACTGTTTTTTTATGTTAATGGTGGTGTGGTAATTTTGACTTTAGGAGATAGAGTAAAAGGGGTAATATTGGATCAGCCATCTGTTATACATCTTTCGGGAGAGATGTGTAAGGGGCAGTTGATCTGATATTGCCTACTTTACACTATCGCCGAAAGTTAAAATTACTCCCAGTGAGTGTAGTCCCTGAACTAACGTCAGTTGGAAACTGGCCGTCTAACTTGGGGCTATTAACCCTGCAATGCAATCGACAGGTGTTAAAGAGTGACTCACTGAAATAGAGTGAGCTGAGAGCCGCCTTTGTCATTTGGTCTGTTGGCTCCATATTCTACAGGTAGCGTCTATAGGAAGCAGACGTTGAAGAGTGATGTACTGGTATTGAGCGATGAAGTGCTAACACTCTTGGAGTAATGTTGCATTGTATGCTATTATCATGTATAGAATGGATCTCTGACCTACTACTGAACTACGCCAAAACCTGAAGGGTTAATTCTGGAAAAAGGCCAGTCCCATGAGAAAGTTGGAGGCAAGATACTCTCACACTCACCAGGCAACGAGTAAATGCCTGACAGCATGACATTACAACTTTCACAAGATTGTCCCGCAAGCAGCCTGAGGAGCTGATGGATGAGATACAATGGGGTTGTTCTCGACTGCGATTGTTTGAAACAGGTGATAGTGAGCCGGCAGCCCGTTTTACATCTCTCGACTTTTTATTTCTATGGAAGCCAATAATTGAAGAAAAATAGAGATTAGGGTGAGAGCACGGTGGTAAATCGAGCCATCTGATTTCCCAATTTTTTTTGCCAATTTTGAGTGTGATAGCGTAAGAAAATCCAGGCCTTTCTCCTGTTGATCCCAAAAATGGTTATAATAATTTTAGTGCTGAGGGTCTTCTGCCTGGTGCCAGTTGCAATAATTGTTTCCTCTACATAAATAATAGACACGTACATATTTTGTACATGTGCAAATATAATACAACTAGCTGAAGTGCCCGGCGGTGCCGAGGCTTTTTCGAGGGCATGTTGTTGTTGGAAGAGAGAGAGAGGGAGCGACTGGGGGGAAGAGAGAGAGCGACTGGGGGGAAGAGAGAGAGCGACTGGGGGGAAGAGAGAGAGCGACTGGGGGGAAGAGAGAGAGCGACTGGGGGGAAGAGAGGGAGGGGAGGGGTGGGGGGAAGAGAGGGAGGGGAGGGGGAGGGAGGGGGAGGGGAAGGGAGGGCGGGGGGGAGGGGAGGGGGAGGGCGGGGGGGAGGGGAGGGGGAGGGCGGGGGGGAGGGGAGGGGGAGGGCGGGGAAGGGAGGGGGAGGGGGAGGGCGGGGAAGGGAGGGAGGGGGAGGGCGGGGAAGGGAGGGCGGGGGGAGGGGAGGGGGGAAGGGAGGGGAGGGGGGAAGGGAGGGCAGGGGAGGGGAAGGGAGGGTGGGGGGGAGGGGAAGGGAGGGCGGGGGGGAGGGGAGGGAGAGGAAGGGAGGGCGGGGAAGGGAGGGCGGGGGAGGGGGAGGGAGGGCGGGGGGGAGGAAGGGGAGGGAGGGCGGGGGGGAGGAAGGGGGAAGGGAGGGCAGGGGGGAGGGAGGGCGGGGGGGAAGGGCGGGGGAGGGGAGGGGGGATGGAGGGCGGGGGGGAGGGAGGGAGGGCGGTGGGCGCCCCCCCCCCCGAGGGTCGCGGCCCCCCCCCGAGGGTCGCGGCCGCCCCCCCTCCCCCCGAGGTGAAGACCGCCGATTGCGCCCGTTGCCAGGGTAACGCTGGACGCTCAGCAAGCCCCGGCAGAGAGAGACGTCTCAGCTCTTGCTGCGCGCGCACCCTAGCGGCGCTGGGCTGAGGCTCGGCCCTCCAGCCTTCGAGTGGGGCGGGGAGGTGCCTAGCTTGGGCGTGGGTGCGGAGGAGACGCCGAGGCTTCTAGGCCTACCTGGAAAAACGGGGAAAGGTAGGAAAATTAATGAGATTAGATAAGTTAATTACTTTCTAAATCATTTTTTTAAAAAACAATATGTGTTTTAAAAGCAAAGTTTTTTTTTAAGACGCAGAAAGCGGGAAAAAGAAAGGAAAAGTTTGGAATCAAGATGGCGGCGACTCACCTTGGTTCAGAACGATAAAGCCCGGCCACACGCGCACCGATTGGCCCGGCGGCACACGCCAGCAACCCGGCGTACGATTGGTCGAGCTCGAGGTCACTCTGTCGCTAATGAGCGGATAATGAGATGCTAATGAGCGGAATGTTGAAGGTTTTTGGGATACCGCGGGCGCAATTTTAGCCCAGCCGAAACGTAAATACGCTTAAAACCGTCTCGGAAGCGTAAGCTTTCTTTGGAGGTAACGCGCGCGTAGGTACGCCCTGTAACTTTCGAGTGCATACCCGCAACGCACACGCGATGACAGACAGATAGACAGATAGACAGATAGACAGATAGACAGACAGACAGATAGAAAGACAGAATGACAGAAGTACCGATTTATATATATAGATGCAAATTGGATTTGTTGCACATAATGCAATATTAAACAACGTGCTCACTGCTCATTTTGATTGATTGTGGATCCATCACTTTAGCCTGGCTAATTGCCAATATACCAAGCCGTGTAATAATAAAATCCCATTTTCATTACACTGACTTTCACCAAACTTAATATTCACGAATCAGCAAAGCAGCCCCATTTGAATGGCGATAAAGGTACAATTCGTTCGCAAACATTCTGTTTATACGGCTGGAGGAGATTTCCCTGGTTGTTATTTGTTGCAAATTGTAATCAATTTTGCAAAACTGTTTATTATCTTGCTAGAATCATAGGAAATCTTTTTGCTATATTCACCATTCCATTAACGCACAGTGACAGAGAGAATCTTCAGCTGTTCAAAGCATGTTTAAACTATAGTGACAGTTTTAACATTCAATGGAATTACCATTGCTGAACCCCCACCATCAACATCCTGGGGTTACCATTGACCAGAAACTCAAACAGGACCAGCCACATAAATGCCATGGCTATGAGAGCAGGTCAGAGGCTGGGTATTCTGTAGTGAATGGCTCAACTCCTGTTTCTCCAATGCCTGGATGGGTGCAGCTGCAACAACACTCAAGAAGCTCAACACCATCCAGGACAGATCAGTTTGCTTGATCGGCAGCCCAACCACTGCCTTAAACATCCACTCCTTCCACCACCAACACACCATGGCTGAAGTGTGTATGACCTATAGGATGCAATATAGCAACTTGCCAAGGCTGCTTCAACAGCACCTCCCAAACCCACAAACTTCATCACCTAGAAGGACAAGGGCAGCAGGTGCACGGGAACACTATCACCTCCAAGTTCCCCTCCAAGTCACACACCATCCCGACTTGGACATATATCGCCATTACTTCATCGTCACTGGGTCAAAATCCTGAAACTCCCTCCCTAACAGCATTGTGGGAGTACCTTCACCGCACGGACTATAGCGGTTCAAGAGGAAGGCTCACCACCACCTTCTCAAGGGCAACTAGGAATAGGCCATCAATGCTGGCCTTGCCAGCAATGCCCAGATCTCGAGAATGAATTTTAAAAGAGGAAATCCTCTCCTTATATTCACAGTATCATTAGACACTGTGACAGAGCAAATCTTTCTCTCAGGATTTCTAAAAAAAAAATCGCAAAATATTAAAGCTCTCATTTAAACTGAATCCCAATTCTATTAAAGGACACCAAAACTAAACGCCCCATCAAAATTCCTCTTGTTACTTTATTGTTACTTTCAAACCTTGGCTGATGTGCTAAAGACACCTGCTGCCTCTGTCTGAAAATTGGCAGGGAATCATATCTAAAATTACAACTATCTTTAGGAATTTTTTGTGGGATATGAATCGGAATTGTGGTTTGGCACAAGTTTGTTACTTGGATCGAAATTCTACCTGGAACAAGTGTACTGGAAGGTGACTGAATACTGAAAGTGACAACTACAATAGTTGGGAGTCATATTTCATTGATGGGAAGTGCTGTTGCTTCAGTGTTCAATCCACCCTAAACCTCGTAATCCCTGAATATTGTCTGTATAATAAGGATTCGGAAATAGCTGTTACTTTCGTTTTTAACACTGAGGAGCGTGCGGGGGAGGCGGGAACTTTAAAAAGACTGCAGTCAGGATGGGCGACACAGCTCCAGAAGAAGCGGCTCCCAGTCAGCACCAAGCGGCACCGGGTAAGAGAGACTCCACACCAAATAATAAGCCCGAGCAAACTGCTGCTGCCTCCCGGCCCAGCTCGAGTATTCAGGCTCCCTTTTACTTCACTGAATACATTTTGCAGACGCTGTAAGAAGATGTCCTGGCTCAGACTCGGCCTCCCTCTTGCTCTGCTCTCCCTGTGCTCACAAAGTGCCTGTGGACATCACTCTGACCATCTCTGCATGAGGAGGAGCTTCTGGAAAGAACTGATGCTCGGTTTAGAGAATATAGTGAGTACTTTAAAGATAGAATCGACCCTTCACTGCAGACCCGTTCTTACATTTAATTCTCAAATCACTCTGTAAATAAATCCCTGGTGTGGAATATCGATCATGAATCATATGGTGATGAGGGGACTGGATTTAGGACTGGGATTTGGGACTGGGACATGATCTGGGCCGTTTTATGGGGATATCAGGTATGGATGGGATTATTAGACGACTTTTGGAGATAAGTCCGAAAGAATTCGGTTATTCACAGAATTAATACGTTATTTCTTAGTTACTTTAAACTTTTTTCCCCCCAACAGAATCCAATTCTTTCACTTGGATGTAGGACTGAATACGATGAAAGCTTGCAACTTCCAACGATTTTAAAACCGGTGAGTGAGACAGAACCACATCGAACCGTTTTAATACACATGAATTCAACCAAGAAGAAGCCTTTCCACGTGTTATGTTTAAACGATGCTCTTTGTTTTTTTCCCCCTCTCCTTTTGATCCAGGCGAAGCCTGACAGAGCGGCGGCTGCTGCTGAAATACTGAAGGGGATTCAGAAGCTCTTCAGTGAATCCAATGCACCTTTACCCCAAAACGAGCGGCGGGTCTTCCTGAACAGTGTATCTGAAGTTCTCTCTCAGCTGCAGTCCTGTGTAAGAACAGCTCCCTCGCTCCAGACTAACCATTTTACGCAATAGGAAAGCCCATTTCCTTTGTAAACAAACATAAAACGCTGGCAGCACCGAACAGGTGGACCAGCAGCAGAGTATAGAACAAAGGGCCTTTACTGTTTTCGGACAGACCTGCTGTGTATTGCCAGCATTTTCAGTTTTGATTTCAGATTTTCAGCAAGTAAAACGACTTAAAAAAAAAATCTCATTTCGTTTCTGTCTTTTGCAGGTAAAATCGCCGCATTTCCATTATATTCACCGATTAGATATACAAGAAAGATTCCAGAAACGAACGGCATTTGTAAAACAGAAGGTAAAATGATTCTGTAAATATATATTTGAGATAATAATAATTATTATTGATAATAATAGGCCCAGAAGCCTATGTTGTTGTTATTGTTGTTCTAACAGCAACAATGTACCATTATAATAATCATTATTATTACAATAATAACAGCATAGGCTACTGAGTACCTGCATCAATTTCTAATGAATATACCTTCTTCCTATTGTGAGGTTAAAACCCCCTCCACACAATTTAAACTATTACTCCCAGATTCACTCTCAACATCAGTTTGTGTCTGGTCAACTGATATCAGATTTGTTGTTTGTTAATATTTTCCATTAATGACTATTTTCTATTAGTTAAGTAATGCATGAGATAAGTTACTAATTTAAGAATCTCATATTCTTGAATCATTGCACTTCAGTTTCAGGTTAATACAAACGACATGGAAACTTTACACTGAGAGCTAACTCCCCCTCTTGTCTCCTCACAGGGAAACAGTGGCTGTGCCTGGGAGATCGTTCACGCAATAAGCAGGGAGATTCTTCAAGAGTCTGCAATACACCATGCAAGAAAATAAAAACAAGAGTCTAATATTAACTTTATATATTATTAGAGAAACCAGTTTGGGTACTTTCTTGTTGCGTTTCCTCCCTTCCCTATTTTATATTAATATTTTAAACTTGTAAAATCCTGTTGCCCAGAATTGTATTACAGTATTTGTGTGTTCTGTGTGTAAAATCAAATAATGTGTAAAATCTGTTATAATTTATTCTAAATTGTATCCTATTGTCTAAAGTTGAGAATAAAAATGTTATAAATTACAAAACCAAATCCTTTGTATAATTTATTTTCTGCTCCTTGTAAGCAAAGTTATGTACAATGAACTGCAATGCTCCCTTGCATAGAATTACATAGAATCTACAGCACAGAAACAGGCCATTCAGCCCAATTGGTCCACGCCAGTATTTAAACTCCACACGAGCCTCATCCCACTCTAATTATCTATTCCCACCCTGTCCCTGTACCCGTCTATTCACTTCTCCCTCATGGACGCATCAAATCTCCTCTGAAATGCATTAATGCTATCTGCGAGTTCCCCATTCTCACCCCACTCTGTGTAAGAAAACCTCCTAAATTCATTATTTGATCTGTTAGTGGCTATTTTATATTTCTGACCCCTTATGCTAACTCACCCACTAATAGAAACAGTTTCTACACATCCATCATAATCAAACCCTATCATAATTTTAAAGTCCCCTATCAGGACTCCTCATTGTCTTCTCTTTTCCCGAGAAAGGAGCCCAGACTCCTCAATTGCATGGAACGTTCAGGTGTATGGAAGTTCTTTTATTATGAAGGTAAATGTGCTCAGGCACAGGTATGAGAAGCAAAATAAGGAGAAAAGAATCATGAAAAAAGGGGGAAAGTAATCTACAGGTAAAGTATTGTCACTGAGCACCTCTACCAATAGAATCCTATTGAAAGAGTTTGAAAGGATTTTGTAACCATCTTGGAGGGAGATTGGAAAGACTAGGGGGCTGGCTGGTCGCCTACATTTGAAGTGAAGAGGCGCCCGCGAATTTGAGGCCTCATTTAAATCAAGCCGGTGAGCTACGTGGTGCCAAGCAGGCATCCCGATGCAGCTTGCCGGACTGAAGCCTACCAATATCGAACCACCCCCACTGCCAGCAAGGTAAGTTCAGGGGTGGGGCCGTGATCCCAGAGGGTGGTGGGTCCCAGGGCAGCAGCAGCCCAGATTATTTTGCAGACCCTGGAGGCACATTCTTGCTCCTCCGGGCCCCACAAATATAATTCCAAATTTACCTTTGCCGGGCCTCTTCAGCTCCATCGTCCATGGAACTGCATGGCGCAAGCTCCGACCAGTTCCAAACTAATATGACAACTGGGGTCCTATTTACATCATAGGACTCCAATTTGTATATTAAAATGGGCCTACCACTTGAATCAGGCAGGCGCATTGGACGCCCAACAGTAGACCCCTTTCAGTATGGAGGCCCCCAACCCGCCTTCCTACAAAAAATTCTGGCCTAGGTTACTGAAACACACTGCTCTGCGAGCTGCTCATTCCATGCTAGCATAGTTGAGGCAGTCACCTCTCAAGCCAAGTCCACATCTGGCTCCTTCAGTCTCCATCCTTGAAATGACAGAAGCTGTGGTCCAAATAAGGCAGAGCCACCAAAGCAGCAAATATGGTGAGCCAGCTTCAGAGGCATCTCATGACCCAGCACATAGAGATAGAGGGCACCCTCAATTCCTTTGGCAGCCAGCAGGCAACCACTCACTCCTATTAGTGGGGCAGCCCCTAGAAGGAGCACAAGATAAGGGAGTAAAAGTTAGACAATATGTACTGAGCACACATGCACTGAGCACTTGGGTTTAATTTTTAACCACTTTACACAAAGTTTTTATTCTGCTAATGCAAATGAAGGTGGCAGCAAATGCATTATTTCATTCCATAGCAGGTTAAGGAAGAAATGCAGTGATTGGGTGTTTTTAAACAATCTTTCAGGTTTGAAGTTAGGAACCACTTCTACACACAAAAGGTTGTAGAAGTTTGGAGCTCACTTCCGCAAATGGCAATTGATGCTATTATTAAATTTAAATCTGAGATAGATAGCTTTTTGTTAACCAGAGGTATTAAGGGATATGGGGCAAAGGAGCTAGGTCACAGATCAGCCATGATCTCATTAAATGGCCTATTCCTGTTCCTATGTTCCTAACCTTTAGCATTTAAGTAACAGTGTCTCGTCAAAAGGCACTGGACTCTTGTCACTTCGAGTTATATGCTTTGGCGCATCCTGAGACTGAGTTAATGTTAGTATTGGAGGAGCTATTTTAGAGATGTCCTCTTCATTAAGAATCTTCCCGTTCTGCTGAACTAGTCTGACACATTTCCTCGCAGTCTGTTTCCTTTTGATACAACAAAAATAAACATTGGGGCTGGTTGTGCACTAACAACAACATTCCCTCAATGGTCTGACCAGTAAAGCCAGGAAAAGTGCTTTCAAAATGACCTCAAAAATTAACTATGAAAAATATATCTAAAATAACTTACCTAAACCAGTCTATATTCCTTTAAATTTAACTTACCCATGCTGCTTAGCATTAAAATCTGGTCTGAATGAATGGAAGTAGCACTGAATAGTACTTCCATCCAAGCATGAGGTTATTTGGTGGGCACAGCAAAGGCCCACATTAACATATACCATACATGTGATACGAATACTGTGGGCGTACAGGCCAAACAGTAAATATTAACAGGTGAATTTCCGGCTGGGGCAGAGCACAGGTGACTTGTGCCCAAATTCCTGGTCTTCACATGCCTGGGTACCACCAGATATTCCAATATTACTGGGTGGAAAATTCATCTTCACAGGAATGTGTTTTTTTTTGGCCACCCACTTAGTTCGTTCATCAATTATCTCCAGCACACCTCACGATACTTGAATTGGGTAGCCCCCCCCCGCCGTGCCAGTGGCACAACTAAATCCCACCAGTCACTATGGCCAAGCAATGCAGTACACCCTAACTGTAATACCCTGGAATATGCCTCCAGAGTCATTCTCAGCCCAATGCACGACCTCAGTGTACCGTATCTATGATTCCATGTACAGTCTGTAGTATGAATGTAATATACATTATGCGGTTGCAACCAAAGAACAACCACAATGAAATAAAAAAGAAAATCTAGGAAATTCCCAGCAATGGAACATGGCTTAATCTCTACGATAGTTACATCCTCAGTCAATCATATAGGCCCAGATTTTACTTCATTCCTTATTCCTTTCCTAACCTTGTTGACAAATCTTACATTAACAACTTCAGTGGCTGGTCAATAATCACATCCAAAGCCTTTTTCTTTACCTCTTTCACAGTGGAGACCAATCCATTGTATATACAGCTGTTACACGGCCTGCACTAAATACCATGTATATTTCCACATGAAATTCCATCTGCCATTTCTTTGTCCAGTAAATGTATTCAAATCCCTTGGAATGCTATTAATCCCCCAAAATGTACACACCTGGTCACATTTTTTTAATATCAGTATTGAATAGTGCAATATTATGTTAAGCATAGTTCCCCATATGTATACTAAATTGCTAGATTAGAACATGGGGACACCAGTTCAAACAAATAAAAGGCAAATTTCGGACTGATAGCTGGAATTTTTTTACAGAGTGATCAACACGTGGGATCAACATCTGAATAGAGCAGTGGAGTTGAAAACCCTGGTAAAATTTAAGAAACAATAAGAGGACTTTAGGGTATTTCTGGATGGATAAACTAGATAGGCTCAATGGCCTACCTTATCCGTAATTAGCTTTGGATCATGCTTATTTTAAAATAATGCATAAAGAAATTTGAATGCACTGTCAGAGGCAATTAAAACTATATGTAGTGATACCTGGCAGAGCTATTGCATAATACATAGGAAGCTGGAATGGAAACAGAACCAGGCCCCAAGTTTCAATAATAAGGTTAGATCATCTGCTACTGTATTCCCATAATGTGTGCCTCAGGATGGAGTTTCACTATGAATTTGTATCTCTCCTATTCCACTCCCAAATTGTAGAATCCAGCAACACAAAATGCGAAATGTTAGTTTCATTCTGTTTCTTCCTTTGAATTTCAGTAGTTAGTTATACTTGAATCAAGCTTTTCTGATTCAAGTTTCATTTTGGCAGAACTGAAACCTCTTGTTCTGAAGCAAATACAAATACATTAAATAGTAGAGCCCCCACCACTTACACCGCCCCCACCCGCCCCCCGCTTATTCCGGATAGCACCTATATCGGGTAAATGGCACTGACCATTTGCCATTGCCTTTGGCATCGATTACAAAAGAGCCGCTTTTTGGACATGAAGGGAATCAAGGAATGTGGGGATTGGGCGAGAAAGTGGAGTTGAGGTCAAAGATCAGCCATGATCTTATTGAATGGCAGAGTAGGTTCGAGGGGCTGTATGGTCTGCTCTTGCTCCTATTTCTTATGTGCTTAAACCATATAATGTGTGCCGACTAATTTGGGCAGCTCAAGCAGCTGTTTGCATTTAAACCAAACAAATGCAAAAGTCAAGATGTGCTTTTAAATGTTATTCCTGTTTTGAAAATCGCATGTACTATTGACTGCTTAAGGAGTAATAGTTGCTTCTTAAAGCATTAACAATGTTTCATAGTGCATAGTTGTAGAAACGCGTGTCCCTCTGCTAGTCTTTCAGTAAGCTCACATTTGTCAGACCTTCTTCAGAAGTGGCCTCTAGTCCCCATTTAACTTATTAATACTGTTGGCTTCTGTGTTGGTGTGCATAACTTTTTCTGCAAATCCATTCACCAGGAGCCATACTTAAGTCCCGGTATAGTTACCTGGGGCTACCCCGGCCATGTTATACCATCCATTGTATATAGCAGCCAAATCATGTTCACACAAATGTGCCCTCAATACGCGATACGCAATAGTTAAAAAAAAGATTTAGGACAATTATTTTAAAAGAAGCTTCATGTGATCAAAGCTTTTCAAAACATCTGAAATGTAGCTTTGCCAGTGACTTGCTGTTGGTTGTAATCTGGAAATAAAAAGCTGGTATCAGTAAAAGCGACCATGAATCTGTCGGATTGTCATAAAAACCCACCTGGTTCACTAATGCCCTTTAGAGAATGAAACTTGCCGTCCTTACCTCATCGGACCTATTTGTGACTCCAGTCCCACACCAATGTGGTTGTCTTTTAACTGCCTTCCGACATGAACTAGCAAGCCGCTCAGTTGCATCAAACTACTTGAAAAGCTACCATGAGGACTGCAGTGGTTCAAGAAGTAGGCCCACCACCATCTTTTCAGAGCAACTAGGCATGGGCAATAAATGTTGGCCTTGCGAGTGATGAATGAATTGAAAAAAAGGTGAAATGTAGGTATTTTCAACAACATGAAAGTTATGCTGTGCACAAATCAGCACACAAACAGCTAACGTTGTTTTTCAGTGGATTGGGTGAGAGAAGTACAGATTGAGGTGCCCCAGTGCTTGATGTTGTGTCCACTCCAGCTTTTAAATTACATAAACGTTCTGGATTCAGAAGCTCAATTCAAGGTTGCCAGATTGGCAGATGATACCAAACTAGCAGGAGCAGTGGAATTAAGAGATCCCTGGCAAAATCCTAGTGAATCTACATTCTCCATGGCTTTAATGCCCTTTCTAGAATGGGGCATTCAATTTGCTTGATGTCAGCTGGACCAGGCTGCACTGTGAATTATGAAGGGATGGTTTACACAAGGTCAGAGATATTCCTGATGTCAGATGTGATAGGTTGGGCTGCACATGGTGGCAATAGGTGAGCTGTTGCAACTAACAGAAGATGGAATTGGCACAGTTAACGGTAGCTTGTGATTTTTAAATTTAAATTATGAACTTATATTGTGTTTAATATATTACAAATGTTATTTTTATTAATATATGGTGTGTGAGTGATGAACTGTGATACCAGTTTATATTTTTTACTGGAATGTGATTTGGTAGAATCTTTATTGCTAGGATGTGATCGTTCCTTCTGCAACACAGGGCTATGAAGACCAATTGTTATACCTTTACATCCACCCCACTTCCAATCAGCTGACTTTGAATCAATCGCGGGACCTATGACTGGGATTTTTCACTTCTGCATTCAGGTATAACGGGCAACGGATCTGCTAACGCCCATTTTGCAAACCGCCCAGGTTGAATTACACCCCCTAGAGGGTTAGAGTTGTTGGCCAATTCATAGCATTACAACACTGCAATGTGCAACTCAGAAAACAGAAACTAAAAGCAAAGAACTCCTATTCCTGGTGCAGAACAGTGATGCTGCTTTATCATAGCTGATCTTTAAGTTTAATCTTCTCAAATTATCAAAGTGCCTCAGGACAGAATCTAACTTACCGCATAGCAGGTAACTTTTGCTGTGAGTAAAAACTGTTCTTGTGCTACATCAGTTGTAGTCAGAGTGATTACATTTCATGCTACATATCTGTAACCTAGGAATAGGAGTAGGCCATTTAGCCTCTCGAGCCTGTTCTGCCTGGGGCTGGTAAGTGGCAAGTAACATTCGCGCCACACAAGTGACAGGCAATGACTATCTCCAACAAGTGAGAGTCCAACCACCTCCCCTTGACATTCAATGGCATTACCATCACTGAATCCCCAACCATCAACATCCTGGGTCTACCCTTGACCAGAAACTTAATTGGACCAACCACATAAATACTGTGCCACCAACAGCAGGTCAGAGGCTGGGTATTCTGCGGTGAGTGTCTCACCTCCTGACTCCCCAAAGCCTTTCCGCCATCTACAAGTCACAAGTCAGGAGTGTGATGGAATACTCTCCACTTGCCTGGATGATTGCAGCTCCAACAACACTCAAGAAGCTCGACACCATCCAGGACAAAGCAGCCCGCTTGATTGGCAACCCATCCACCAATTTAAACATACACTCCCTCCACCATCGGTGCACTGTGGCTGCAGTGTGTACCATCTACAAGATGCACTGCAGCAACTCGCCAAGGTTTCTTCGACAGCATCTCCCAAACCCGCGACCTCTACCACCTAGAAGGACAAGGGCAGCAGGCGCATGGGAACACCACCACCTGCAAGTTCCCCTCCAAGTCACACACCATCCTGACTTGGAAATATATCGCCGATCCTTCATCGTCGCTGGGTCAAAATCCTGGAACTCCCTCCACAACAGCACTGTGGGAGTACCTTTACCACAAAGACTGCAGTGGCTCACCACCACCTTCTCAAGGGCAATTAGTAATGGGCAATAAATGCTGGCCTTGCCAGCGATGCCCACACCCCATGAACGAATAAAAAAAAAGCTGCTCAAAGAGGGAGGAGGCGGAAGGTGAGAATGGCTCTCAGCAGGAGGCCATATCCGCCCAGGGTGCTCAGGGAGCAATTTTCCTACATGAACCTCAGTGAGGAACAATGTGTGAGATGTTTGCGTGACATCCTCACTGAAATCTGCCAACTGCTGCAGCCACAACTCCAACCTTTCGGAGCAGGGCAAGGACCGCATTGCCAGTGGCTGTGAAGGTGACTGTGGCGATGAACTTTTATGCGTGTATCTCCTACCAGGCTGGAGCTGGAGATATCAGCAACATCTCACAGTTTGCCATCCACGGTTGCTTAAGGGAGGTCATTGAGGCTCTCTATTCAAAGAGAGCTAACAACATTTCTTTCTCTCTTGCCAGAGACAAGCAGGCGGAGCGAGCGCAAGGATTTGCTAGGATTGCAGGCTTCCCCATGGCGCAGGGGGCCATTGACTGCCGCATATCACTTTACGTGCACCGCATGTTATCTCTGCCATATACCAGAACCGAAAGCCATTCCATTCCCTCGACGTCCAGCTGGTGTGTTTCCATAGGCAGCACATCATGTAGGTCAATGCCCGGTATCCTGGCAGCAGTCCCGATGCCTTCATTCTGTGGCAGTCCGCTGTGCCAGCTGCTTTTCAGCCACCAAGGCAAACCAAAGGGTGGCTACTGGGCGACAAGGGCTATCCGTTGATGATGTGACTTATGACTCACAACCCATGCACACGTGCGCAGCCTGTATATAATGAGAGCCACGCTGCCACAAGAAATGTGAGAGAGCAGACCATTGAGAGCGAAATACTTCAGCCGGAAACAAGAGTCTTAAACTTAAATAAAGCCAATTTCATAGGTATGAGGGGCAAGTTAGCTACAGTAGATTAGGAAATTAGATTAAAAGGTATGACGGTAAATAAGCAGTGGCAAGCATTTAAAGAAATATTCCAAAATTCTCCACGAATATACATTCCGTTGAGAAATAAAAACTCCATGGGAAAAGTGATCTCTCCGTGGCTAACTAAAGAAGTTAGTATTAGATTAAAAGAAGAGGCTTATAATGTTGCAAAGAATAGTGTAAGCCTGACAATTGGGAGAGCTTTAGAAACAGCAAAGGATGGCCAAAAAATAATTAAAAAGGGAAAAAATAGAATATGAGAGTAAACTAGCGAGAAGGATAAAAACAGATTGTAAGAGCTTCTACAAGTACGTAAAAAAGAAGAGTGTAGCAAAAGTAAGCATTGGTCCCTGAGAGGCTGAGACGGGTGAAATTATAATGGGGAATAAGGAAATGGCAGAGACTTTAAACAAATATTTTGTATCTGTCTTCACAGTAGAAGACACAAAAGCATACCAAAAATAGTGGGGAACCAAGGGGTTAATAAGAGTGAGGAACTTAAAATATTTAATATCGGTAGAGAAAAAGTACAGTACTTGAGAAACTAATGGGACTAAAAGCTGACAAATCCCCTGGACCTGACGGCCTACATCTTAGGGTTCGAAAAGAGGTGGCTGCAGAGATAGTGGATGCATTGGTTGTGATCTTCCAAAATTCCCTAGATTCTAGAATGGTCCCATCAGATTGGAAGGTAGCAAATGTTACCCCGCTATTGAAGAAAGGAGGGAGAGAGAAAACAGGGAACTACAGGCCAGTTAGCCTAACCTTAGATGTCAGGAAAATGCTGGAATCCATTATTAAGGAAGTGGCACTTAGAAAATTATAATATGAATAGGCAGAGCCAACATGGTTTTATAAAAGGGAAATTGTGTCCAACAAATTGATTTGAGTTTTTTGAGGATGTAACTAGCAGGATTGATAAAGGGGAACCAGTGGATGTAATATATTTGGATTTCCAAAAGGCATTCAATAAGGTGCCACATAAAAGGTTGCTACACTAGATAAGGTCTCATGGGGTTGGGGGTAATATATTAGCATGGATAGAAGATTAGTTAACAGACAGAAAACAACGGGTAGGTATAAACGAGTCATTTTCCAGTTGCCAGGCTGTAACTAGTGGGATGCCTCAAGGATCAGTGCTTGGGCCTCAGCTATTTACAATCTATATTAATGACTTATATGAAGGGACCGAGTGCAATGTATCCAAGTTTGCTGATGATACAAAGCTAGGTGGGAAAGTAAGCTGTGTGGAGGACACAAAGAGCCTGCAAAGGTATATAGACAGGTTAAGTGAGTAGGCAATAAGGTGGCAGATGGAGTATAATGTGGGGAAATGTGAGGTTATTCACTTTGGTAGGAAGAATAGAAAAACAGAATATTTTTCAAATGGTGAGGAACTATTAAATGTTGGTGTTCAGAGAGATTTAGGTGTCCTCGTACAGGAAACACAAAGTTAGCATGCAGGTACAGCAAGCAATTAAGAAGGCAAATGGCATGTTGACCATTATTGCAAGGGGCTTGGAGTACAAGAGTAAGGAAGACTTACTACAATTGTACAGGGCTCTGGTGAGACCACACCTGGAGTACTGTGCACAGCTTTTTTCTCCTTATCTGAGGAAGGATATAAGGAAACTCTTGCTTAAATGGCACCTAAATATCCGGAATTCTCTAATAACCGGCAAAATTCATACTCCGAAAACAACACCTCAATAACCGGAAATGTTGCCGAGTCCAAGTCCGAGTCTCCCGCGGTGGCCGAGTTAGTCAGTGGGGGTAGATCTCCAAACTGCCACTACTCGGCTTCTTGGCGCTGTCGGAAGTCTGAACACCTCAATAACAGGAGTCTGACTCTCCCGCGCTGCCGGCAGTCACTTCCGATCCGCCATTTATTTTTGTTTGTTAAAAATAGCCTCGGTAGATAACTCTCTCCATCATCCGGAATTTTTAATCAACTGGCACCATCCCGGTCCCATCGGTGCCGGATACCAAAGAGTTTCCTGTACTTGCCTTAGAGGCGGTGCAACGAAGGTTCACTAGATTGATCCCTGGGATGAGAGGGTTGTCCTATGAGGAGAGATTGAGTAGATTGGGCCTGTACTCTCTGGAGTTTAGAAGAATGAGCGGTGATCTCATTGAAACATACAAGATTCTGAGGGGGATTGACAGGATAGATGCTGAGAGATTGTTTCCCCCGGCTGGAGAGTCTAGAACTAAGGGGCATAGTCTCAGGATAAGGGGTCAGCCATTTAAGACTGAGATGAGGAGGAATTTCTTCACTCAGAGGGTTGTAAATCTTTGGAATTCTCTATCCGAAAGGGCTGTGAATGCTGAGTCTTTCAGTATATTCAAGGCTGAGATAGATGGATTTTTGGGGCTCGATTTTGTCAATGGGGAGCTTTTGGAGGCGGGTCTCCCACTTTTTGGGTTGTAGTCCCGCCTCCATCGACTTTTGGCCAACCCACGCTATTTTCCCTTGATTGGCCTTGTTGAGCCCGCCCAGCGGGCTCAGCAGGCCAATTAAGGGACACCTGGTTACTGGTGACGTCAGCGATTGAGAGTTCATCTGTCAAGAGCTTTTGACAGATGAAAAATCAGCGTTTGACAGCTCTGTGAAGCTGTTAAATACTGACAATCTGTCTTCTAACTTGAGTCCTTCTACTCAGACTCAGTTAGAGATCTCTCCAGACCAGAAAGCAGAGGCTGCAGCTTTTGACAGTTCAGTGGCCATTCTGCTTTCTGTGCCGGTGAGCTGAGGGACTCCCGAGAACTGAAGGGAGGAAGACTGCAGAACAAAGTAAAGGTAAGTAAAACTTATAAAAACACTTTACACTTACCTCACACACTTACCTCTGCACACATGCACCCATCACTCACCTGCACAACAGACATCTCGACCCCTCCAGCCTGACGGTCCGCCTCGCTAACTTGGCGTGGTTCGGAGCCATTGGACAGCCCACAATTCAGGGCTAAAAATAGGGATTAGGCAAAAAACTGCCTGTTAACTACCCGTTAACAGGCAGTTAATTGGCACTAATCCCCTTCCCGCCTCGGGGAGGCGGCTCCCAGCACAGGTCGGATACCCGCCTCCTGGGACATTGGCACGGAGGCGGTTTGGGGGCAGGATGGGTTTCTGCCCCCCGATTCTGCAATTTTCCCACCACTCCCGCCTCCTCGGGGCTTGGAAAATCGAGCCCTTGGACTCTCGGGGAATCAAGGGATATGGGAATAGGGCGGGAAAGTGGAGTTGATTTCGAAGATCAGCCATGATCTTATTGAATGGCGGAGCAGATTCAAAGGGCCATATGGCCTACTCCTGCTCCTATTTCTTAGACAAACATAAAAGATAGGAGCAGGAGTAGGCCATTCGGCCCCTCGAGCCTGCTCCGCCATTCAATGAGATCATGGCTGATCATTCAAATTCAGTACCCTGTCTCTGCCTTCTCCCCATATCCCTTGATCACTTTAACCTTAAGAAATATATCTAACTCCTTCTTGAATATATTTAATGAATTGGCCTCCACCGCCCTCTGTGGTAGAGAATTCCAGAGGTTCACCACTCTCTGGGTGAAGAAATTCCTCCTGATCTCTGTCCTAAATGGCTTACCCCTTATCCTTAGACTGTGACCCCTGGTTCTGGAATCCCCGGTCATCGGGAACATCCTTCCTGCATCTAGTCTGTCTAGTCCTGTTAGAATTTTATAAGTTTCAATGAGATCCCCTCTCATTCTTCTAAACTCCAGCGAGTATAAGCCCAATCGACCCAATCTCTCCTCATACGTCATTCCTGCCATCCCAGGTATCAGTCTGGTGAATCTTCGCTGCACTCCCTCCATGGCAAGAACATCCTTCCTCAGAAGGCAACCAAAACTGCACACAATACTCAAGGTGTGGTCTCACCAAGGCCCTGTACAACTGCAACAAGACATCCTTGCTCCTGTACTCGAACCCTCTCGCTACGAAGGCCAACATACCATTTGCCTTCTTAACCGCCTGCTGCACCTGCATGCTTACCTTCAGCGACTGGTGCACAAGGACACCCAGGTCTCGTTGCACTTCCCCTTCTCCCAATCTATTGCCATTCAGATAATAATCTGCCTTCCTGTTTTTGCCACCAAAGTGGATAACCTCGCATTTATCCACATTATACTGCATCTGCCATGCTTCTGCCCAATCACACTACCTGTCCAAATCATACTGGAGTTTCTCGGCATCCTCCTCACAGCACACACGCCCACCCAGCTTTGTGTCATCTGCAAACTTGAAGATATTTCATCTAGTTCCCTCGTCTAGATCAGTTATGACGTAATAAAACTCACTCCGCACTTGGTTTGAGCATAAAGCAACGCTTTAATCAACTTGTTTCAGAACATGGAGGTCTAGTTGTACTTCACTAGTTCCTTGTCTTACAAAATGTCCCTGGCAAGCTGGGCCCACGCCCGACTATTTATACTTCTTGGATGGCGCCACCAGCTGGCCGTCCAGCATTATTTCATGAGTAGTTTCTTGATGAATGATGAGATTTATAACATTCTTCCTGCCTAAAGGATTTGGAAGTCCGACGACTTCCTCTTAGCAGATCAGGCGGACCACGAATAGCCGCAGTCTCTTAGATTTTTGTTTATGGCTAGAAGGCACGTCTCCCCGGACCGTGTCTTGGTCCCTGGGCCGCTTGATCCATACCGGTGGATCGACAGGGCCCATGTTGCTCTGATCAACCCGAGGGAGGCTGGGGAGATCGTGACTCCGGGTGCGGGACCCCACAGGCGCAGAACTGGCTTCATCCTGTTGGATAGCCAGGGATTGACCAGCGTCCTATCCTCGGGTGGCCATCCCACGGGGAGCGCTCGGCTCCCCGAGTGGATCCGGTGGGGCAGCTGGCAGATCTCTCGATGCCCCAGGTAGGGCGTCATCTTCGGGGGAGTGCAGAGTGTCGGCATCATCCCCGTGGGTCCCTCTATCGGTTGGGTCTGTGGAACCGGCCGGACAGGGAGCCAGGTCCCGGAGCGAAGGGTACCGCACGTGCGCGTACGTGGGGTTGATGTCCGTGAGTTCTACTGTACCTTGTCGACGAGAGAATCGGTTTTAGATGATCGGACGAATCTTCAGAGCAGCACGGGGCCGGGAGCTGCCAGCCATGACGGTAGAGACGTCCCATGGGTGGAGCGACGCTGGAAGCTGAAGAATCGTTCGTGAGGTGTGACATTGGTAGACGTAGAAAGGAGAGACCTGATGGAATGCAACACGTCAGGGAGCATAGTTTCCCACTGCTGGTCTGGTAGGTTGCGTGACCTCAGCGCAAGACGAACAACATTCCAAATGATAGCATTGTATCTCTCAAACTGCCCGTTACTGATGGGATGGTACGGTGTCGTTTTACTTGTGGCGATTCCCCGTTGGGAGAGATAACTTTTGAGTTCGCTTGACATGAAGGAGGGACCCCGATCAGAGTGGATGAAATTGGCCGTACCGCAAAGGGAAAAGACTTGATCAAGGCATTTGATCACCGTGGAAGTAAGCATATTGGGACAGGGGAAAGCAAAGGGAAAGCGTGAATATTCATCCACCATAGTCAGTAAGTAGGTGTTTCGCGTTGAGGAAGGCAATGGCCCTTTAGAGTCAATGCTGAGTCGCTGCATAGGCTGCATAGCGTGTATGAGCGAGCCATCCGGTGGACGGAAGAATTGCGGTTTTAATTCCGCACAAATTCTACCAGAGGAGCACGTTCTTTTCACATCTTCCGTAGAAAATGGGAGATTTTTAGATCGCACAAAGTCCAACATACGGGTAACGCCAGGATGGCATAAGTCAGTATGAAGATCCGCTAGAGTCGAAGTTGACATAGAAGAGCAGAATACCCACGTGAGGGTATCCGAGGCCACATTCTCTTTGCCGGGTCGATAATGTATGGTGTATCCAAAGGCGGCCAATTCCATCCTCCAGAGTTGTATTTTGTTATTCTTGATCTCAGTGCGTTTCCGGTTATCCAGCATAAAGGCCACGGAGCACTGATCGGTTATAAGTGTGAAATGGCGAGGAGCAAGATAATGACTCCATTTACGTACCGCTTCGATGATGGCTGTAGCCTCCTTCTCGACAGGAGGATAATGGAGCTCGCTACCCTGCAAAGTTCTGGACAGAAATGCAACGAGTCGACCACCTTGATTCAAGGTAGCAGAGATCGCCACATCCGATGCATCGCACTCGACCACGAAAGGAAGATTTTCATCAATGGAACGAAGCGTGGCTTTTTCCAGTTGTCGCTTGAGGTGATAGTGACCATAATATGGTAAGATTTAAGGTGGCCATGGAAAAGGACAGGGATGGGCCGGAAATAAAGGTTCTAAATTGGGGGAAGGCCGATTTTAATAGGATAAGGCAGGATCTGGCCAAAATGGACTGGGATCAGCTACTTGTAGGAAAATCCGCATCGGAGCAATGGGAGGCTTTCAGAAGGGAGATTGAGATCATACAATGGCAACATGTTCCCGTAAAGGTCAAGGGTGGTTCCAAAAACCACAGGGAACCTTGGATGTCAGGGGATATACGAGAATGGATTAGGAAAAAAAGGAGGGCTTTTGGTAGATACAAAAGGCGAAAGACGGAGGAAGCCCTAGAGGAGTACAAAAAGTGCAGGGGGATACTTAAAAAAGAAATTAGGAGATCAAGGAGGGGCCATGAAATAACACTGGCGAGCAAAATAAAGGAAAATCCTAAGATGTTTTATAAGTATATTAAGGGTAAGAGGATAACTAGGGAAAAAATAGGGCCCATTAGGGACAAAAGTGGCAATCTGTGTGTGGAGCCGGAAGATGTAGGAGGGGTTCTAAATGAATTTTTTGCATCTGTTTTCACTATGGAGAAGGACGATGTAGACATAGAAATAGGGCGGGGGGACTGTGATATGCTCGAACATATTAACATCGAGAGGGAGGAGGTATTGGCGGTTTTAGCTGGCCTAAAAATGGATAAATCCCCAGGCCCGGATGAAATGTATCCCAGGCTGCTGTGTGAGGCAAAGGAGGAGATTGCGGGGGCTCTAACACATATATTCAGGACCTCTCTGGCCACAGGGGATGTGCCAGAGGACTGGAGAACCGCTAATGTAGTACCATTATTCAAGAAGGGTAGTAGGGAAAAACCGGGGAACTACAGGCCAGTGAGCCTAACATCAGTGGTAGGAAAATTATTGGAAAAAATCCTGAGGGACAAAATTTGTCTCCACTTGGAGAGGCAAGGATTAATCAGGGATAGTCAACATGGCTTTGTCAAGGGAAGATCATGTCTGACTAATTTGATTGAATTTTTTGAGGGGGTGACTAGGTGCGTGGATGAGGGTAACGCAGTGGATGTGGTATACATGGATTTCAGTAAGGCCTTCGATAAAGTCCCGCACAGGAGACTGGTCACGAAGGTAAGAGCCCATGGAATCCAGGGTGCCTTGGCACATTGGATACAAAACTGGCTTAGTGGCAGAAGGCAGAGGGTGATGGTCGAAGGTTGTTTTTGTGACTGGAAGCCTGTGGCCAGTGGGGTACCACAGGGATCGGTGCTGGGTCCCTTGCTGTTTGCGGTCTACATTAATGACTTGGATATGAATGTAAAGGGTATGATCAGTAAGTTCGCGGATGATACAAAAATTGGTAGGGTGGTAAATAGCGAGGAGGGTAGCCTCAGTCTGCAGGACGATATAGATGGGTTGGTCAGATGGGCGGAACAGTGGCAAATGGAATTTAACCCGGAAAAGTGCGAGGTGATGCACTTTGGGGGGACTAACAAGGCAAAGGAATACACAATGAATGGAAAGACCCTAGGCAAGATGGAGGGTCAGAGGGATCTGGGTGTGCAAGTACACAGATCCCTGAAGGCGGCGGAACAGGTGGATAAGGTGGTAAAAAAGGCATATGGGATACTTGCCTTCATTAGCCGAGGCATTGAATATAAGAGCAAGGAGGTTATGATGGAGCTGTATAAAACACTGGTTAGGCCACAGCTGGAATACTGTGTGCAGTTCTGGTCGCCACACTACAGGAAGGATGTGATCGCGTTAGAGAGGGTGCAGAGGAGGTTCACCAGGATGTTACCAGGGCTGGAGCGCTTCGGCTATGAAGAGAGACTGGGCAGATTGGGTTTGTTTTCCTTGGAGCAGAGGAGGCTGAGGGGGGACATGATTGAGGTGTACAAAATTATGAGGGGCATAGATAGGATGGATGCTGAGGAGCTTTTTCCCTTAGTAGAGGGGTCAATAACTAGGGGGCATAGATTCAAGGTAAAGGGCGGGAGGTTTAGAGGGGATTTGAGAAAGAACTTTTTCACCCAGAGGGTGGTTGGAGTCTGGAACTCACTGCCTGAAAGGGTTGTGGAGGCAGAAACCCTCACAACATTTAAGAAGCATTTGGATGTGCACTTGAAATGCCATAGCATACAAGGCTACGGACCAAATGCTGGAATATGGGATTAGATTAGGCAGGGCTTGTTGGCCGGCGCGGACACGATGGGCCGAAGGGCCTCTATCCGTGCTGTATTACTCTATGACTCTATGAGGAGGTTGAAAGCTGAAATAGCTGTTGCCTCTAATGGAAATGACTTCACATGAAGCAGGGGCTGGATCTTGTCGGAGAAGTGGGGCATCCATTTCGCACAACAGGCGAACATGCCGAGTGCCCGACGAAGAGAGCTGAGATTTGTAGGGGGAGGGAGCTCCTGAAGCGGATGAAGTCGCTCCGGATCTGGTTTGATGACACCGTTGCCCACCCAGTAGCCAAGGATGTTGACTGATGGTGCTGATTTCACAGATTTGGACTCATTTGAGGTTAAGTTGCGACAATGGAGAATGTCAAAAAATTTCTGGAGGTTGGCATCATGCTCCTTCTGGTCATGACCAACAATGGTGATATTATCCAGATATGGAAAAGTGTCTGTTAAGTTCTCCTGTTTGACTAGGCTATCCATTGCCCGTTGAAAGACGGCCACCCCATTGGTGACCCCAATTGGAAGTCGACAAAACTGGTAAAGCCGACCATTGGCCTCAAAGGCCGTATACTTTTTGACAGAGTCCTTTAACGGCACTTGATGATATGCGCTCTTTAAATCAAAAGTTGAAAATACCTTGTAGTTGGCAAGGTTATTGACCATGTCATCGATGTGTGGTAGTGGGTAGGCATCCAGGTCGGTATACTGGTTAATAGTTTGTGAGTAATCGATGCAAAGACGTTTCTTGTGTTGCTTCAGAGGATTTTTAGCAACGACGACTTGAGCCCGCCAGGAAGATGAACATGGCTCAATGATACTGTCAGCTAAAAGGCGAGAGATTTCTGTCTCGATAAAGGATCGATCATCTTGGCTGAAACGTCATGATTTAGTGACTATGGGCTTACATTGGGGGGATAGATTGGCAAAAAAGGAGGGCTCGTTAAGCGAAGCCGCTGAAAGCGCACAAAACGGTACTTTGGAAATAGTAAGCTCCGGCTTTGACCCTCCAAACTCGAAAGTGAGTCTTTTGTGCTGCTTCTGGAAATCCTGTCCCAGGAGCACATCACTAAATAGGTTCTTGAGCACCCCGAGCTGGGTGGAGAAATAAGTGCGGCCATTGAGAATAAGGTCGACAAGACAAAAGCCGGAAGAATTGGTGGTCAGTGTCGTCAGAACCATTGCAATTTCCCTGTCCGAGGGGTAAATATGCATTTTTAATTTACTGACAGCCCACTCACTAGTGAAGCTTTCAGAGCTGCATGATTCGATTAGTGCACTCAAAATGTGTCCATTTACGGAAACCTTCGTGGCTGCATGGGACAGACTTTGGGGAAAAACAGCTGTGATGGGAGGAGGGGCAGTTTTACCCTTGACAGCTGTGCCCTTAGTAGTGGTTCTTGGGGGAGGAGCAGTTTTATAGATTGCAGCTGTAACCTTAGTAGTGGCTCTTGGGGGAGGAGCAGGTTTATAGATAATAGCTGCAAAACTAACAGGAGCTCTCGACCGGCATACCTTAAAAAAGTGGCCTTTCTTACTAATAGCGGCTCTTGATTGGCATACCTTAGAAAAGTGACCTTTCTTGTTGCAATGATTGCAGGTTGCGTTACGAGCAGGACAAAATTTCCTATAATGGAACGCACCTCCACAGAAGAAACATTTCCTTCCAGATTGCCATGATGCCACTAGGGCGGGGTCGTCATCAGTGTAGGTTTCTAGGGTGGGGTTGTCATCAGCCGGGTTGGAGTCGTCATCCGTGAGGGCTTCTGCCTGAGGCCTATCGAAAGAGTTACTAAAAGTGATAGCAGCAGCCCGTGCATGTGGTGAAAGATAGGTGTCTGCATTCCTCTTTGCTAAGTCCAGAGAACATGCCTGGTCATAGGCAGCCTGTAACTTGAGGGTTTTATTCTCCAACAGACGCTGACGTATGAAGGGAGACGCAATCCCATTAATAAAGGAATCACGAATTAACTCCTCCTGGTACTGCTCAGCTGTAACAGCTTTAAGATTACAATCCATGCTGAGCCTGCGAAGTTTCTGAAGGAATTCATCAAGTGATTCCCCAGGTTGTTGTCGAGTTATGGCCAGTAGATGCTGAGCAAAAATTTCATTTGGGGACTTGACATATAGCTGCTGTAGTATTTGGATAGCGGCGTCATAGCCTGCACAGTTTTCGATATAATCAAACACATGAGGGGATACATAATTAGCAAGTATCTTTAATTTATCAGGAACATTTTCACCACATACCCTGAGGAAGTTGCTGAAAGTACGATACCAGTGTTTCCATACCTTAGCAGCTGTAAGTGAATTCGGGTCCAGGTCGAGATGGGTAGGGCTGAGTAGTTTCTCCATGATGGATCGATTACATGTCTGAGTTCCCTTCTATGGTTCGAGTCGTAGCTGGCTGTTCCTGAAATCACCCAAAGCGTGGAGTCAATATCAAGTTGATTAAATTGACGTAATAAAACTCACTACGCACTTGGTTTGAGCATAAAGCAAGGCTTTAATCAACTTGTTTCAGAACATGGAGGTCTAGTTGTACTTCACTAGTTCCTTGTCTTACAAAATGTCCCTGGAAAGCTGGGGCCGACACCCAAGTATTTATGCTCCTTGGACGGCGCCACCAGCTGGCCGTCGAGTGTTATTTCACAAGTAGTTTCTTGATGAATGATGAGCTTTATAACAATCTATATATATTGTGAATAGCTGGGGTCCTAGGACCGATCCCTGCTGTACCCCACTAGTCACTGCCTGCCAATCGGAAAAAGATCCGTTTATTCCAACTCTTTGCTTCCTGTCTGCCAACCAGTTCTCTATCCAAGCCTCCAATCCCATGTGCCTTAACTTTACACTTTATGTTTCTATGTTTCTATTACTTATGTTCTTATGCTGAAAAAACAATTCCGCTGCGTGGGCCGCACTGGAGGATTCCTGCAGTACTCGGCTGAGCGGATCTCAAGATTCGTGATGGTTTGCTGCATGCTGCACAACTTTGCCATTATAAGGGGACAGCCCTTGCCATCAGCCATCAGGTGAGCAGCTGAGGTGTAGGGGGTGGCGTGTGGCCAGTCAGTTATGCCCCTGACTGCCTGTGAGTGGTTCGAATCGCTCCCACACCTCTGGGTTCTCGACACCGGACTTAGGTGCAGGCGGCGATACAGGAAAACGGGTAGACAATTGGTTTGGTACAAGAAAACCATCAACTTAATTAAAACAATGATAAAAATTACAAATGCTGAGAAATCACTATAGCCAGGAATTCATGCTCACCGAGTCAAAATTTGCTGAGTTAAAACAGTTGTGGGGTTTGAGGTTCGCTCTTTGTGCTCTCTGGGGCCTGCCGTCATCACGTGGTCTAAGGGCGCTGCAAGGGCATTGTCCAGGTAAAGTACCCCGAGATTAATGTCTTTGCTTGGGTACTTTACCTCGCAGGGATGCTGGTTCTTCTTCCTTGGGTGGCAGCAGTTGAAGTTTGCATGAAGATAGCCGCAGGTTTGGCTGGATTGAAGGCCCGATTATTCGAAGCGTTCTTCAATCTTCTTCCAATTCGTCTCGTCTCATCTCATCTCATCTCATCTCGTCTCATCTCGTCCCATCTCGTCTGGCCTGGTTTGCCCGTGTTTGCCTGGTGCAATACCGGGCGTCCCTGATGGATTTGGGGAAAACACGGGCAGTGGCCAGGCGGCAAGCGTGGGAGGAAGAGAGCAAGAGCAGCTTGGTTACCGATGGGCCTACAATTATACTCCTTCTGAAGGCCCTTATCTGCGCGCCAAATCAGGTCAGTCTATTGTCCAACTTTTGGCGGGCTGTTTTAAATGATTATACCAATCTAAGTTAACTGGTTTTAGATGACCGTTTATCGCACCCGATGGCCCCGATGTCCTGGTTGTATTGTCATTAATGCATTTTAATCGGCCTGTCCAGCCTTGGTGGCTCCCTTGAGCTGTTTCCGATTATTTATGTGGACAAACTAATGGCCTCATGTTTAGGCCTAACTGGGCTTGATCTGTTTCGATCTGATGCAATGCATATTCAGTGTTTGCCCAGCTGTCTGGCTTTTCAAACACAAAGTCCTTTTCATAGAAATGCATTTTAAGTTTCAATCTCCCAAAGCTGCCTGTTCTGTGCTACAGAGTCCAAGCTTTTAAAATCTTACAGGCTTTTGGTCACGAGGTGCGGACGCCATCTTTTGGGTACCCTTTTTAAATTGTCCATACAGGGTCCCTTTTATTAATAACCTTGGGGGAATGT
Organism: Somniosus microcephalus; assembly: GCF_052327205.1. Lineage (NCBI taxonomy): Eukaryota > Metazoa > Chordata > Chondrichthyes > Squaliformes > Somniosidae > Somniosus > Somniosus microcephalus. The sequence goes on along the minus strand of NC_140991.1, from coordinate 49,706,202 downwards.
GGGAATTTTGAGAACCTTACACTCCCCCCTGTGATACTAAAGCTTGCTTGAAGTATCATCCTTGCAAGGTGAGCAAAATTTCTGACCCTCCATAGTCAACCTTCCCCTGTAATTACCTATCTAATATGCCCATGACACATGCACTTCCCATTCCGTGAAAATGTAGTGTACATAAGCACACATAGAATAATTACAGTCTTTTTCACACATCCAAGCATGGAGGGGGTCCAACACCCCTGCACTACTTGGTACACATACATCTTTATTAACAATGCATCGCAAAATCTTTTTTAAAAACAACAAACACAAAAAAAAACAACAATCTTTAATCAAAAATACAAAAAACCTCAAACATGTGTATCTCCCTCCACCTTCACATAATGTTCCTTCCAGATCCTCTGGTTTTGGAATTCTAGCATCTGACCTTTTCCCTTGCACTGAATTCAGACTAGATACAACACTATCCCTAACTGGCAAACCATGAGAATGTGGGAGGCCAGTCTGATCCATGAAGGGACCCCTATGTTATTGAAAATGTCCCACCAGGGTGGAATCACAATATTCAATATCTTAGTCCCTAGCTCTACTGTTTTCTGCTCTAGAGAGTAAAAATGTTTCTGTGAAACTATAACGGCTTTGAGTATCTTGGTAAGGTTTTCTGGGAGAGGTGGAATTTCATAGCTGAAATGCGCCACGTACTTCTGCAAATTGGTAAAATTCTCCTTCACAGTGAGGTGAACAGTGGAGGGTTCAGGAATGGGGACAATTCATTCCTGGGCCACTTGAACTTCTGCCTCAGGTTTAAAGCAGAAACTGCTGTCACTTACCGGACACCAGCTATGCTGTCCATGCTGGTTGTGGGACGCACCTGTGGTGACACAATATGTCCCACCTCCTATATATGCTACCTGCAGGGGAACATGGCCTTGTGCCATTGCCTCCATGGTACAATTTATAGGTTTCGCGCCAACAGCTCTGAACCCGCACTGCGGTTTTGAATAGGCATTCAAGTGCTGGGGACACAGGACTATGTGTGCTCCTCGGCTCCGGCACCCTGAGAGGTCAGTAACTGTCATAGCATGCTCCCACTTTATGACATACAAGGCGGGACCGCTGCAAAACGAATGTGCGCACCCCCTTGAATGACTCCAATGTTCTCCACCCTGTATACCGGCGCAGGTCGGGCTGTCCTACCCATCACTGGCATCCTAACTACTATTCCCATGATCGTGTGGTTGGACCGCCCACAATCCACTGGGACTGGGTAGGCTTTGGAAGCTAGCCAGAGTTGGCACGGGCTTAATGCATTCTCAAACAGGTGGAGGGCTGCAAGGTGTTTGTTGCTGATCCAGGAGGGGACCAAACACTGTTTCAAATCCTCCAGATTACTGCGGCCGTCACCCAGCAACCACGCCCCATACAGCACGTACACCTCGTTCAGCGCAGCCTGGTCAGAAGCGTTTCTTTCCTCCCTTATGAGGGCATTTACCGCCTTTGTGTGCTTCTCCAACTCCGCTATAATCTCCTTCAAATGGACCGTCATGGCCTGGTCCTCATGCAACTCCGAGCCCACTACCTTTTTCTCGTCCATTAATATCTTCCTTAACTTTTTTTTTAAACCGTTTATCTGGGTCTGCAGCTCTATATCATCTAAACTGTTGATGACAGAGGACCCAGTATTAAACGCAGTAAAAACATCATTCCATACTGAGGAAATCTACATGATATAAGGGGTTAATTTCAAGTGCTTGCTGGGTAAAAGTTTTCAGACTTGGCACAGGTAAAGAGTCGATGTGTAACTAGAGCTATTGCACGAACCTGGATTACAGCCAAGAACAGATGTCTGCCCACCTAATAAGAATGTAGAAGTGAAACAATGGGTTCCGTTTGATTTACCCAGTGACCTGATAACTTGCGACCGTAAGCAAACCTAGCTTCCCAATACATGATTAAGATTAAAGAGGACCTCCGGTTACACGATTCATGCCCTGTTATAGATTAACGGTTGACTTATGTGTCCAGGATCCTTCTGTCAATATGTCATAAGACCTGATGATTAATCTAAAATGTATCCTGATAGAGGAACAAAGGAATGTCAATCAAACTTGTTTGTTACACTGTATAAATATGGAACGCTTACGCTGTATCATTGGAATAGTAGCCTCACCCCTTGAGTAGAGGTGCTGATTCCCCTTGCAAGTGAAATAAAAGGCCTGTCCGTCTGACGAACCCAAGATGTATTGAGTCATTACCCAGAGCTAAGAAAAAAGGCACTTCTACAATTTGGAGGTTCCACCGAGATGGCTTGCTGTACCAATTGGTGAGTTAACAGACGCCGAGTACATTGCTCGGTTAGGAAAAATCCCATCGGCCGAAGGTGGTGTTTTGCCACATTTTTGGGACTTTTCCTGCCAGAAGCATAGCTGCGCATAGTCTGTTTATTCCATTGGACAGTACTGCCATCGGGTAATTGACTCACAAGGTTCGGAGGTTAAACTGCCATTGTGACTGCTTCCCTTTCAGAAACGGAACAGAGGATCAGCCATGAGGCGCTGACGCCCCGCGAACAGGATCGTGCAGAAAAGGACTGTATAAAGGTACCAGAGAGAGAAGGTTAAGTCAGGAATTTGATTAACTAAGGAGCTAGCGATTTATTGGAAATTGAACTAGCAAGGTTCCATAAAGGGAGTAGGGTAGAAGGAGAGAGAGTGGGTGAAGTTAGTTGGGACAAATTGAAGGCCCTTTTTGCTAAAAAATTTGGCTAAAGGGAGTAAGGTAGAGGGAAGAAGAGTGGGCGATTGTCTGAAACACAGTGTCAATGTTTAATGTTTATGAGAGTGAGTATTTAACTACTTGTTATTATCAATCAACTTTGTCCAGTAAGGCTGCATAGGTTGGGGATTTAGTAACACTTTGGTTGTTGTTTAACAAGTGTATTGTTTATTGTTTATTGTCATATGTATTAATGTTTAGTCATGTCTGATCTGTAGAGGCGTCCCACACAGATCATAGAGTGTTACGGAATTGTTGTTGTTTTAACTAAAATATTTAAGCTGAAAAAAAAACTGCAGAAGGGGTTGGAAAAGACCCAAGCCGGGGAAGTGAGTCCCGCGGCGGAATGTATGGTTGAGAAAATAGTGATGTCTTTTACATGATCCACTAAGCTATTGTGGATTCAGTATTTTCCCCAGTTAGAAATACCTTCCACGAGGGTTGAGAACCCTCGAGTTTTAAAGCATAAGGATATGTCTTAATGTGTTGTAAATATTTTTAAAAAAAACCTTGCTGCAGTCAGTTGACTAAATTCAGTCGGGAAGTGCTGAGTTTCAGTCGCCTAGCCTCAGGCCGGTTATTAAGAGGGCAAATGCCCCACGTGAAGGCCGGGACCATAAAGTAGGCGCCGAAACTCTAAAGGCACTCGGAGTGACAAATGGTCAAGGACTTTGTGACACTGATTTGAAGTAAAGACCAAGAAGATTGGATGTGACTGTAATTTTGATACGTATGTATAGTTTATTAATCTGATCTGTAGGGGCGTACAACGCAGATCACGGATTGTCACGGGAGTTTAGATTGTTTTAAGTGAACCATTTAAGCTGCTAAAATGGGTGCTAGCACCAGTAAGCCACCCGAGAAAGGCACGCCAGCAGCCTTTATGTTAAAGAACTGTGGTCAATCATCCATTGATCACCTACCAAATTGGTCCAAATGGACTGTAAATAAGACTAGACCCTTTCCCTCAGATGGTTCATTTAACATAGAAAGAATTACTTGCCTCGAGGAATGTTTAACGGACAAGAGAGAAATAGAGAACAGCCAGATAAAAAGACTGCCTCTATGTTTGTTGAGTCAGAAAAAAAAAAGATTACCCCGAAGAAATACCTTTCTCCTCTATTATGGTAGGATAACAAGGTAACTATAGAAGGATGAATAGAGGGGAATATAGAGGAACACGTGGTAGAGTAAGAGGGTATGGACGATTTGGTAATTGTTACAATTGCGGACAACCTGGACATTGGGCAAACCAATGCCCTGCGAAAAATCGTCAGAACCAAACCTCCAATAATGGACCTCCGTTAGAGAATAAAGGCCCTAATTTCACTGTCCATAACCCTTTTTTGGACCAGTCAGGAGGTTACCCTACAAACGGACAGGGATTTAGGAGAAATAGAGATCAGAATTACTGACTGACACCAGCAGCCCCAGGCGCCACAGACCACCAAATGCCCGTTGTTTCTTTAAATTCACGCAGCGAACCTGAAATTAAAATGCAAATAGCTGGGAGACCTATGTCATTTTAGTAGATACAGGAGCAACCTTTTCGGTGTTAGGGAAAGGATATTCTGAAGGAATGCCTATTAATGGGAAAAAGACCCCGATAGCTGGATTGGCTGGAATACTACAACGCTTGAATCAATCGACTCCCCTCACAGTAAAAGTAGAAGAATTTGAGGAAGAACACTCCTTTCTGTTATCAGGAGATATCTCTATGAATTTATGTGGAAGAGACTTGCTGTGCAAAATGAATGCTACAATCATTTGCTCCCCATCAGGAGTAACGGTAGAAATCCAAGTAGATAAGGCATATGCGTACCCAGTAACAGAAATAAAACACCCTGGCCTAGAAATTCATTGACGCCACTTTTGGGGCGCTAAAGTGGGGCGTCCGCTAAAGTTAGCGGCCGCCGCCAAATCGAAGCCACTTCTCCGATATTCATTAGCTTCGCCCTAGGAGTTCGGGCGAGCGCTAAAACTGCTGCTGGACGCCTCTCTTTGGGCGCTAAGCCGGAGGTGGTGATCGATAGCGCCGAGGCCGGGCGCAGCGCAGGTGCAGCCATCTCGTGATTGACAGCAGACACCCTGGCGCCGGCCAGCTCTTAAGGGGGAAGGGTCGACTGTGTCTGCTGCCACGCCCTGGATAGTGGAGCCCTCCAGCTAGGCCTGAACACTGCTGCTGGACCCAAATAGCGCCTGAAGACATGGAGAAGGCCCGTGAATGTGCGCAGCGCTTCTCAGAGCGTGATCTGAGTGTGCTGCTTGCTGCTGTGGAGAAGAGGCGCCATGTTTTGTACCTGGACAATGGCAAGAAGGCGACGGTCCGCGTCTACAGGAGAGCCTGGAGGCATGTCGCCAGCAAGCTGTCAGCCAACAGCGACGTCCTCAGGACCGGTGCCCAATGCCGCAAAAAGTTAAATGACCTCACACGCATTGTCAGGGTGAGTACCCTTTCCAGTGACCTCCTCATCCTTGCATGTGCACCTCACATTATGGGCAAAGGGACCTGAAATCTCTAATGGCCAGCCTTCATCCAGCAGCTATGGGACAGGCATGAGCATCAATTGCACATCCTGCACTTAACACACTGGCCAGGCTATTCCACCATGGGAGGCAGTGCACACCAGATCATGGCGACACACTGGAAGGCTATTCCACCATGGGAGGCAGTGCACACCAGATCATGGCGACACACTGGCCAGGCTATTCCACCATGGGAGGCAGTGCACACCAGATCATGGCGACACACTGGCCAGGCTATTCCACCATGGGAGGCATTGCACACCAGATCATGGCGACACACTGTACTTAGAGGCCGTCCTTTCTCTTGCAGGCCAAGCTGGCGAATAATCGCAAGAGCCGGACTGCGACCGGGGGAGGCCGACCCCATATCCAGCCACTCACCGACCTGCAACATCGCGTGGAGCGCCTCATGGGTGGCCGGGTGATTGGGCCCGTTGCATGTGGAGATGCCGACCCTGTTCTGGGCAGCAATGGTAAGGACATCACCTTTTGCACCTCTCTCGTCCCACTTGCGCATCAGATCTACATCCTTTGCCACTGTCCGACCAATGCGCTGAATGCCACCACTCATGCATCCCGCACTGACGCCCTCCCCTCACTCTAAAGCTACTCTTGTGCCTTCCTGCTTTCAGATGGTCAAGAGGAGGTCCCTCAACTTGCCAGTGACAGACCCTCCGAAGAGGAGCAGGAGGAGGAGCAAGAGGAAGGCGGCCCATCAGGGGAACCCTCAGCCGCGGCCACCCAGGCCAATGTAGGGGACACGTCTTCCCTGGAGGGCAGCGTGGCGGAAGTGTCAAAGGGGAGGGGAGCTCCTGGGACCTGCGGGCTGCAGAAAGGCGGGAGGGGGGTGGAAGCTCGGCGGCCTTCTCCCCAGAGGGGGGATGCGTTGGAGGGGAGTCCAATTGCTGGGCCCAGCGGCCTCCAGCAACGCAGGAAGGGTTGGCCAGCTCGGCGGCCTTCTCCCCAGAGGGAGAGTCCGGCCTCCAGTCAGGAGATGCTCTTCGCCGAGGAGATGGAACGCCTCGAAGACTTGTCCGCGGACTCGGAGCGCCGGCACACGGAGCTCATGGCGGCAGTGGCACGGTTGCCTGAGTCCATCAATTCCCTCTCACGGAGTGTGGCCGAGTTCGGGCCCTCAGAGGCCACCAGTCGGGCGGAATACCGGGCAGATCAGGCAGCGAGTCGGGCGGAATTCGGGGCAGCTCTGTCAGCGACTGGCCAGGTGATCAGTGGTGCCGTCCAGTCACTGGCTGCTCTGATGCGGTCAGTGAACAGGTCAACACGGGCACTCACTGCTGCCACACTCGCTGTGTATGCCGATCTGAAAATAAAAAATCCACTAACGGGAAAAGAACCAATAAGGAAAAGCACAGAAAGGTACAAATGATGACGGACAGTAGCTCCAAAGACCAGAAGAGCGATAGCGACTCCGGGAACAAGAGACTAAGCTCTCTCAAATTACATAATGTAATTGCCAATGAAGATTACCAGACCATTTGGGTTACCCTCACAATAGCAGGGTCCCCAGTTAAAATGGAGCTAGATACAGGATCAGCTCTAACCGTAATAAATCGACGAGATTATGAGAGGCTATTTTCGCATATACCTCTAAAAGACACATCCATTATCTTAAAAACATATACGGGGCAGAAAGTATACCCCAAAGGAAAAATAAAGGTGCCTGTGGTATACAACGGCAAAGAAATACAAAAGTTGTATTTATACATTCTACAAGATGGTGGTCCACCGTTGTTGGGACGTGAATGGATAAGGAAGATACGTTTAGACTGGCACTCCATTCAGGCACTGACGGTGACCAGTAAGGAAAAAAACAAGGATGACATCATACCTGAACGATTAAAAGACATCTTGGCCAACGCCAAAGAAGTGTTTCAAGAGAAACTAGGAACCTTGAAAGGCATCACCGCCTCAATAAAAGTGGAAGATGCAGCAATTCCAAAATTTTTTAAGGCAAGACCGGTGCCATACGCAATACGTCCGGCAGTCGAGGCAGAGCTGGAGAATTTGGAAAAGGCAGGCGTATTATCCAAAATAGATTGGAGCGAATGGGTAACACCCATCGTTCCAGTCATGAAAAAAGCATTGAAAAATAACTCTGAGGAACAGAGAAAAATTCGCATCTGTGGGGACTTTAAGGTGACTGTAAACCCGGTCCTTCACACGGTACAGTATCCTGTTCCGAGGATAGAAGATATTTTCGCCTCACTATCCGGAGGAAAACGTTTCACAAAAATTGACTTGGCACAGGCATATCTACAGATGGAGGTTGAGGAGACCTCTAAAACGTATCTCACAATAAACTCACACAAAGGCCTGTACCAGTACAATCGACTGGTTTTTGGAGTAGCATCAGCTCCAGCTATCTGGCAAAGAGCTATGGAGCAAGTCCTGCAAGGGATTCCAGGGACTCAGTGTTACCTAGACGACATCCTTATAAAAGGAGAAAACGACAACGAGCACCTTGCCAATTTGGAGCAGGTGCTCACTAGGCTGAAAGAACGGGGCCTACGAGCAAATCGCCCCAAGTGCGAATTTTTCCAAAATCAGATATCATATTGTGGCCACATAATTAATAAGGAAGGGTTGCATAAGTCACCTGAGAAAATTGAAGCAGTTATAAAAGCCCCAGCACCTGAAAATGTTTCACAATTGAGGTCATTCCTGGGATTAATAAATTACTATCATAAATTTTTACCGAACTTATCAACTATTCTACACCCTCTTAATGATCTTCTACACACAGGAGTGATTTGGAAATGGAACGAAGACTGTAAACGTGCCTTCCATAAATGTAAAGACTTAATCACATCCGAGAAAGTTTTGGCTCATTACAACCCATCACTACCAATCAGACTGGCGTGCGATGCATCCCCTTACGGCATAGGAGCGGTATTGTCCCATAGATTCCCTGATGGCTCGGAACGGCCGATAGCTTTTGCGTCACGCTCATTGAACTCAGCTGAGCGTAACTATTCCCAGATAGACAGGGTAGCTCTCAGCCTGGTATGGGGAGTGAAGAAATTCAACCATTACCTACACGGACAAAAATTTACCTTGCTGACTGAACATCAACCCCTCATCTCCATATTCAACCCTAAGAAAGGTGTCCCCATTATGACGGCACAAAGACTACAGAGGTGGTCCCTTTTTCTAGGGGCACACCAATACAACATTGAATACAAAGGGTCAAAACAGCATGGGAATGCTGACGGTTTATCGCGCCTGCCGTTGCCAACGATAGAAGAGGCACCTACAGTAGACCCAGTAGAGATATTCCACTCTACCATAGTGGAATGTCTACCGGTGACAAATTCTGCCATTGAAAGGGAGACCAGAAATGACCCTACTCTCTCACGGGTCTACGATTTAACAATGAAGGGATGGCCAGCACATGGCGAACCACTGTTGCCAGCATTCTCGCAAAGAAGAGAACAGCTGTCAGTGTGCCGAGGAACCTTGATGTGTGGATCCAGAGTGGTGATTCCACCCAAACTCCAGGATAAAGTGCTAAAGGAGCTTCACGAGTGGCATCTGGGTGGAGTGAAAATGAAGAACCTAGCTAGGGCGTTTGTATGGTGGCCAGGTATCGATGGAGACATCGAAGACATGACCAAGAGCTGCCTAGGATGCCAGAAGGTCCAAAATGCTCCGCCACAGGCCCCTCTACATCCATGGGAGTGGCCCTCAGCTCCCTGGCAAAGGGTGCACATCGACTTTGCTGGTCCATTTATGGACTCAATGTTCTTAATCGCAGTTGATGCACACTCCAAGTGGCCGGAGGTAATAAAGATGTCCTCCACCACCACGGAAAAAACCATCACAGTATTAAGGACCATATTTGCCAGGAATGGGCTGCCGGAACAGATATGTTCTGATAATGGACCGCAATTTGTGTCCGAAGAATTCAGAAAGTTCTTAAAGAACAATGGGGTAAAGCACTACACGTCCGCCCCATACCATCCCGCCACCAATGGATTGGCTGAAAGGTTTGTCCAGACCTTTAAGAAGGCCATAAAGGCCATGGGTAATGAAGACATAAAACTTCAGCACAAGGTGGATAACTTCTTATTTGCATATAGGAATGCAACACATATGGTTACAAACCAAACTCCCGCCATGATGTTCTACAATAGAAACCTAAGATGCCGGCTGGATTTGGTCAAGCCCAACATCCGAAGGGACGTGGAGAACCGGCAGTTTCAGGGCATGAATGAAAGGCCAACTAGGGCCTTCCAGATAGGCCAACCGGTTTTGGCCCGGGCCTACCGTACCGAGAAATGGCAGCCTGGAACTATCTGCACACGACTAGGACCACTGATGTATACCGTGGACATTGGAGAAAGCATAATAAGGCGCCATGCTGACCAAATCATCAAGTCATCCGAAAAGGGACAACCTACACCACCACGCTATACATCTAACGATGAAGTAGAGATACCCATGTCTACCTCCGATCCGGTGATACTGGAACCCGATGAACCCGACACTGGCCTTCAAGCCGAATCAGCCTTGCCAGAAGAACCTACTACACCACCAGAAACTACTACACCCCCGAGGCGTTATCCGGACCGAGTCAGGAAGCCTCCTGAGAGACTAACTTATAATTAATTAATACAGCAATGTATATTATTTTGCATATAACATGTAATTAATAATAACTTAAAATATGATGTACTAGTTAGCTAGAAGGGGATTAATTGTGGTGTATGTGCCTTTAAGAGCAATTGTGGTGTATGTGCCTTTAAGAGCCCCAGGTGTGCGTAATGCCGGTAATTGCCACTTGGGCTATATAAGCCTGTGTATTGTGTATATCCTTTAGAACCCCCCCCAGCCTTGCTTAGTAAATACCTATGAACCAACACCTGTCTTCAGTGTCTTTATCTACACACAGACACTACAGTCCAACATGAGGTGGCAGTGCCTGAGTCCTGCGGATAGCCAGGTTGTGCAGCATGCAGCAAACGACGACGAATTGGGAGACTCGATCCTGCGAATACTGGAGGGCTTCCCCGGAGCGATCGAGACAGCGGAACCGTTGCTTGAGCATGCCGATTGTTTGTTCTGTGAGGTTCCTCGTCGCTTGATGGCTCTCGTTGTATGCCTCTTCAGCAGGGGTCGTGGGCGCGCGGAGCGGGGTCATGAACCAGGTACACAAAGGATAGCCTTTGTCCCCGATAAGCCATCCTCTTGGGGGAGGCTGTGCCTGGAACATGTCAGCCACAGTTGTCTGTCACAGGATAAAGGCATCGTGGCTGCTGCCTGGAAAGCGGGCATTGACGGCTAGGATGCGCTGCCTGTGGTCACACACCAGCTGTACATTGAGGGAATGGTAGCCCTTCCGGTTGTGGTAATCCTCGGCATGCTCAAGAGGTGACCGCAAAGCCACATGCGTGCAGTCAATGGTGCCCTGCACCATGGGGAAGCCCGCTATTCTTGCAAACCCCACTGCACGCTGCTGCTGCTTGTCCAGGGTCATGGGGAAGGAGATGAATTGATGTCTCCTTCTGAAAAGGGCTTCGGTCACCTGGCGGATGCAGCAATGCACGACGAACTGGGAGATGTTAGCGATGTCCCCAGTAGCGGATTGGAAGGAGCTGGAGGCATAGAAGTTGAGAGCCACCATCACCTTCACTGCCACCGACAGAGACGTCCTGCGCATCAGCTGTGGCTGCAGATCTCTCTGAAGCAGCCGGCAGATGTCTGCAACCACCTCCCTTCGGAACCGCAGCCTCCTAACACACATCGCGACAGACATGGTCAGATAGGAGGTCTGCTGGCGGTATACCCTGCGTGGGTAAGGCCTCAGTTGGCGACGCCTGTTGCCCCCTCTGCGTTTAGCCAGGGCTGCCACTCTCTCACGGCGTCTGTAAGCCCTTCTGGCATAAGGCTGAAATTCAGCGTTGCCACCCAATGCAGCCCCCATTATATGCTGGCAAACACTGAGCTCTGAATGAAGGCAAAGATAATTGGTGAGCTCTGGCCTGAGCCAAAAATACCTGTCCAAGTGTTGGTCCAAACCAGTAAACTCTCCTCCTTGGTCTCTGTCCAAAAAACCGTTGCACAAGAGTGAATGCTGCAAAATGGCTGGCCTTTTTACTGCTGGGTAAGTGCCCTTTAATTTGCGTTTCCCGCGGCCCGGCTGGCCTGTGTACCGTTCCACTTCACAGTCGCTCGGGCCGCCCGGCGCACAATGGGCCGGCGCGAGCGAAGTTCCGGTTTGGGGCGCACAAAGGGCGTTGCACTATTAAATGACGTCATGATCTGCGCGCGCAGCAGGGCGCGCGCTAAGACTTTGCGCCAGCGCTAAATGTGTCCTGAAGTTGGGGAGAGGCGCAGATCGTGCTGCGCCCGGGCGATAAGCGCCTAGCGCTCGAGATCTACTCCTCCTAAGGCGCTAACGGCTGGCGCGCCCAACTGAATTTCTAGGCCCCTGTTCTTTACGCATGGGAAATTGCCGACCCAAGGAGCGTGGGGATTCGTTACAAGCTCCATAAAACAATACCAGGAATCCCTGAAACTAGGGAAATGGCATTCAAAATTGCACTGCACGGCCTGCTATGACAAAAGAGGACAAGATTATCAGCCGTTTTTTAAATTTAAAATACCTCCTAACTATTAGACTGCACAGCCCTATAAAGTTACAATTAATCCAGCTGCACCATTACCCAAAAGGTCACAGTATCCATTGTCAGAGAAAGCAGAAAAAGGAATTGAGCCAGTGATGGAATCATTGTTAAAACAGGGAGTTAACGCCGGATAGAATAAAGGTCATTTGCAACACATCGTTGCCAAAAACTAAAAGAGAAATGAAGCATTTTCTAGGAATGACTGGCTATTGTAGACAATGGATATTGAACTATTCAGAAATAACCAGACCACTATTGGACATGAGCATGACAAATTTGGAAAATTCGCGGTTACCTGACTTCCTCGGGAACCCAGATTAAAAATGCACAAGAAGTGCAAAATCTTTTACTAGCTATTCAGAGACGTAAACAGATTGCAATTATTAAGTGCCAAGCGCACACGGGGCATTTGGACAAGGTTGCGCTTGGAAACGCTGCTGCAGATAGCGCTGCTAAGTCAGTAGCTATATCAAGTACTGAACGACAAGTTTCAGCCTTCCCTGTTAGGGAAAAGCCAGAGATACCGCAGCCCCCGTCCTTAGATGATGTGCTGACCCATCAAGATAGGGCCAGTTCTGATGAAGTAAAGGAATGGGTTGTTAATCATTGTTTTAAAAAACACTGACGGCTTATGGGTTCATCATGACGGCCGCATGGTGGCACCCAAATCATTACTATCACCAATTGCCCGATGTGTTCATAAATTCACCCATGCGGGCAAAGGGGGGATGGCGGACTATATCCTCAAGACCTGGTATGCACCAGGAATCTCAAAGTTGGCAAAACAATTATGTGAAAATTGTACTATCTGCCAGACCATGAATGCAGGGAAAATAAAGAAGGTACAGCCCGCATCCCACCCAAACCCCATGGGCCCTTTTGTACACTTGCAAATGGATTTTATTGAACTACCTGTGTGTATGAGCTTTAAATATGTATTCGTTATTGTTGATATGTTTTCAAGATGGATTGAAGCGTTTCCTTGTAGAAAGAGTGACGCCACTACTGTTGCTAAATGTTTATTGAAGGACATTGTACCTCGCTTTGGGATACCAGCAAAACTGTCAAGTGACAATGGGTCCCATTTTACAGGAACATTGATTAAGGAACTATGCAAAGCCTTACAGATTAACCAGCACCTCCATTGCAGTTATCATCCACAGTCGGCTGGACTAGTGGAAAGATATAACGGGATGCTGAAAAACAAGCTTGCAAAACTGTGTAAAGAAACTGGACTTAAATGGGTTGATTTGTTACCCATAGCTTTAATGACAATGCAGTCTGCTACCAACAGAACTACAGGATTGTCGCCTCACGAGATTGTCATGGGAAGACCACAAAGATTGCCCTTTTCGGCACCTTTAACAGCTAAACAAATGGACATTCATAAAATGGAGGAAGATATGTTGAGTTATTGCATTGCACTAACCAAATGCATTTCTAGTTTCCATCAACAGGTGAAGGAAGCCCAGGTCGATCCCGCTGAAGGAAAGTGCCATACTTTCGAGCCAGGAGATAACGTCTACATAAAAATCTTCAAGTGAAAGAATGGCCTTCAACCCAGATTTGAGGGACCCTTCCAAGTACTCCTGACCACAAACACCGCTGTAAAAGTAAAGGAGCGACCAACATGGATACATGCGTCCCATTGTAAGAAGGCATCAGTTGAAGACGATACACTGCCAAGATGAACTGGATTTGGACTCTAATAAGACTGTTCTCTTTGTTAACGATAATTGAAACTGCCATATTGATTTACCCAGATCCCCTGAAGGGCAAACCATGCATAGAAGAATGTGTACTTTTAAACAGTGATTTCTTTTATATTATATGCTATAACGAGACTATGAAGGTTCAGCTTCAGGATCACACTATGCAGGTACCCCCGTATCAACCCCTGAGTCTTAGGATTAGGCAGAATAAGATAGTAGAAGAAGATAGTGGACAGAAGCTTGATAAGCTATGGGTTATATGCCCCGATACTGTGTCACCAAGTGAAAGAATTGCGAATGAAGGAGTTATCTGTAGTGGTAATCCAAAGGGAGGACTGGCCCTGACGGCCAGGCCAATGTTTTGTAACAATCCAGTTACAGAGCCCTTTATTTCAACATTAGCCACTCAGAAAAGAAAACTTAATAAGACAGATCCAGAACAACTAGAAGATGAGTGGAAGGGAGCAGGATATAACCTAACGAAATTCGAAGGATGGTTTCATCCCCAATATGATACGTCAATGGGAACCGTAAATAAAACAAAAGGAGAAGTCTGTCTGGTAAACGACAATGGAGAAGGATTGATGGTTGGATGGAGTGAGTGCAAATGTAACTACACTTTGACTAAAACTACTACTAAACCACCGGGTGCAGTCGAATGGCCCTATTGGGGATGGTGGAACCTGTCCACAGTACAAAATTTGACTAGTAAAAAAATCTGGAAAGGAGAACAAGGAACAGGAATGATGCACCAGATATGGAACAAATTTGAAGCCTATAATAACACCTATTTCATCTGTGGGCATAGAGCATACCCTTGGTTACCACAAAATTGGACTGGGTCATGTTACTTGGGATATGTAGTGCCCTATATACATCATATTTCATCTTTGGATAGCCACCCTGGGACACGAGCAAAACGAGCCATTACAGAAACTGAAAGGTTCTTTGCTATAGCATTTCCCTGGTATGGAACAGAGAAGCTAGCAAGAGAATCTATAAACATGGCAGCAGTGTTGGAACAAATAGCCAATGATACTGCTGATGCTCTTAGTGATGTAAACGCAGAAATGGTGGCTTTGCGCACTGTTGCTTTACAAAACCGCATGGCTCTGGACTATTTGTTGGCAAAAGAAGGGGGCACATGTGCAATCATAAAAACCGAATGTTGCACCTATATTCCAGATTGCTCAGAAAATATCACCAACCTGGTAAACCACATGAAGGAGGCCGTAAAGAAACTACGTCAACCTGAACAGTGGTCCATGTGGAATTGGATTTCAGGATGGGGAGGAGCATTAGGAAAGCAAATTTTGGAAGTCTTAATTGCAATTGTGATGATTATAATTTTAATTAGTTTATTGATTGGTTGTTTAAAATTATTGTGTACAAAAGTCCTTTCCTCATTAACATCAACTCCCCCAGTACCCATGATGTCTGAATATGAGGATATTAAGGGTGAAACCTTTGATGTGGAATTTCTTAAACTTAGCGAAATAGATTGTCCTTAGAAAGGACAAAAGGGGGGAATGAAAAAATCTACATGATATAAGGGGTTAATTTCAAGTGCTTGCTGGGTAAAAGTTTTCAGACTTGACACAGGTAAAGAGTCGATGTGTAACTAGAGCTATTGCACGAACCTGGATTACAGCCAAGAACAGATGTCTGCCCACCTAATAAGAATGTAGAAGTGAAACAATGGGTTCCGTTTGATTTACCCAGTGACCTGATAACTTGCGACCGTAAGCAAACCTAGCCTCCCAATACATGATTAAGATTAAAGAGGACCTCCGGTTACACGATTCATGCCCTGTTATAGATTAACGGTTGACTTATGTGTCCAGGATCCTTCTGTCAATATGTCATAAGACCTGATGATTAATCTAAAATGTATCCTGATAGAGGAACAAAGGAATGTCAATCAAACTTGTTTGTTACACTGTATAAATATGGAACGCTTACGCTGTATCATTGGAATAGTAGCCTCACCCCTTGAGTAGAGGTGCTGATTCCCCTTGCAAGTGAAATAAAAGGCCTGTCCGTCTGACGAATCCAAGAGTGTATTGAGTCATTACCCAGAGCTAAGAAAAAAGGCACTTCTACAATACTCCCCTTCTTTGTCTCCCTGCATTACCCAAAAACTCGCGGTGTGTGGTGCAAAGTTCGGTTTTGTCGACATTGGCGAAATCGAACTCATAAAACTTCTTGAACATGTCCTTTAATAGGGCCTGGTATAGCTGTTCTGTTTCTTTGGGACACCACTCCGGCAAATGTACCTCAGTGAGATTTAAAATCACGGAGGCTACCATGTGGTGTACCCCCTGGTACAGCATCTGGTCGGTAGGCACTAGTACCAACCCATTCCCTGGTCCCTTGGTGGTGGTGGGGCACCACTCCCTGGGTAACCTCGCTGCGTGCGTCATGGGCAGGGCACAAGCTCAGTGGCATTGACTGGGATCGGGGTGTATGGGACTGCACACACCTTCAGGCTGGTATCCTACTTCATCACCTCCCCGGTGTCTTGCCACTGTTGGTGGAAAATAATGGATATGCCTGAGGGGCATGTAGTGTATGTACCTTTAAGGGGAGAACTACTTTTTACAGATCCTGTAAACTGTAGTACTGGCAGTGACCACGCCTGTATATAACCCTGAGTAGGGATCTGTACTGTTAGTTTTAGAGTAACCCTCATCCAGTAAACACCTGTTGATTGTTCCTCTGCAGTCTCTGTCTATTTATTGAAGGACACCATACATCAAGATTCACGGATTTAACATTGGCAACGAGTCGATTCGAACCTACCTGCAACTCTGCAGAAGAAGGCCGATTCCAGGGGCACTGGCATCGACCACCCGGCGGAGACTCCAGCGAGACGGGCTGGCAGCAGGTACGGCGCAGACCCTTCCCGGACGGCGGCGGCTGGAGCCGACCGACGGCACAGGGGAAGGCCGAGCAGTGTCGACGGGGTAAGAGAGAGGGTAAAACGCACAGGGCGCAACTGGGGTTGAAGACCGAGTGGCGTCGACGGAAAAAAAAAAAGAGAGAGAGGGTAGAGCGCACGGGGCGCAGCCGGGGTTCAGGACCGAGCGGCGTCAACAAGAGAGGCGCGCAGGAAAATGCACAGAGCGCGGCCGGTGTTCAAGGGCTGAGCAGCGTCCGCGGGGGAAGAAAGGAAAGCGCGGGAGACGCCATTTGAGCCGCAGCGGAGAAGAAGGGAGAACGCGGGAGACGCCATTTTTGAGCCGCAGCGGAGAAGAAGGGAGAGCGCGGGAGACGCCATTTTGAGCCAGCGGAGAAGAAGGGAGAGCGCGGGAGATGCCATTTTTAGCCATTCTAACCACACCCAGGGATGCCAAAGAGTGGCAGTGTCACAGCGTTCGACAATGAAGTCGAAGATTGGGCGACATATGTAGAACGCATAGAAGTGTACTGCAAGGCGAATGAAGTGCCAGATGCCAGGAAAGCACTGGTATTGTTGAATTCCATGGGTGCAAAAACGTATGGCTTACTGCGAAACCTAGTAACCCCAGAGAAGCCAGTGGAAAAGGATTTTGAAAGCATAGTGGCAATCCTACAGGACCACTTACACCCCACACCGCTGCTGATAGCAGAAAGATTTAAGTTTCACAAAAGGAACCCGCATAAAGACGAAGGTAATGCTGAGTATTTAACGGAACTGCGCAAGCTATCGAAACACTGCCAGTTTGGAACGGGACTAGCAGATACTTTAAGGGACAAGTTTGTGTGTGGGCTTCAAAGTGAAGGAACCCAGAAACGGCTTCTATCAGAAAAGGATCTTACGCTGGACAAGGCTTTCAGCATGGCAGTATCACACAAAGCAGCCGCACGGGGTGCTGCAGAGATACAACGGAGACCGCAAGAATATGGCACAAATGAAATGTCATATGGAACAGTGAAGTTTTATTGCTGCGGCAGAACAACACACGACCATAAGGATTGTTGGTTCAAGGACAAAGTGTGCAGACAGTGTGGAAAAGTAGGACACATAGCAAGAGTCTGCAGGTCGGGAAAGAAAACCAGCAGCAAGAAATCTCCACAGGAGAAGTACAAAAAGGTACATAAGGTGACGGAGAGTAGTTCAGACGAACAGAAAAGTGATACAGACTCCGGAAGCAAGGAGCTGGGTTGTCTGAAACTACATAATGTAATCAAAATGGAGGATCACCAAACTATCTGGGTCACGCTCAAGATAGATGGAGTCCAAGTGAAAATGGAATTGGACACAGGATCAGCCCTAACAGTCATAAACCGAAGGGACTACAAGCGGCTATTCTCACATATACCCTTGAGAGATACAGAGATTGTCTTGAAGACGTACACGGGGCAAAAAGTCTACCCCAAAGGAAAAATAAGGGTGAACGTTATGTATAACGGGAAGGAAACACCAAAAATAGACCTATATGTATTGCCAGATGGAGGACCACCACTACTAGGACGTGAATGGATCTGGAAGATACAGCTAGATTGGCATACCATACAAGTACTGACTGTAGATGCCAAAAAGGACAACTGTCAAAAATGCTAACTGATGCACAAGAAGTGTTCCAGGAGGGACTCGGAACACTAAAAGGCATAACAGCGACGACCAAAATAGAGGAAAATGCAAGCCCAAAGTTTTTTAAGGCCAGACTGGTACCTTATGCGATCCGCCCAGCCGTCGAAGCAGAGCTGGAAGGTTTGGAACGTTCAGGAGTACTGTCCAAAGTGGACTGGAGCGAGTGGGCTACACCCATCGTTCCTGTAATGAAGAGGTCGTTGAGTAATACGCCTGGGGAACCAAAGAAGGTTCGCATCTGTGGGGACTTTAAGGTGACAGTGAACCCAATCCTTCACACGGTACAATATCCGCTTCCGCGCATTGAAGATATTTTCACCTCGCTATCTGGAGGAAAAAGCTTCACTAAGATTGATCTGATCCAGGCGTACCTGCAAATGGAGGTAGAAGAAGCCTCGAAACAGTACCTCACGATCAACACTCATAAAGGTCTCTACCAATACAACCGGCTGGTGTTCGGGGTAGCATCAGCTCCGGCTATTTGGCAAAGGGCAATGGATCAAGTCCTGCAAGGGATTCCAGGGACCCAGTGTTATTTGGATGACATCCTGGTCACGGGCGAAAATGACAGTGATCACCTCGCCAACCTGGAGCAGGTGCTCACTAGATTGAAGGAATATGGGCGCCGAGCTAATCGCCACAGATGCGAGTTTTTCCAGAAGCAGATCTTGTATTGTGGCCACGTTATTGATGAAGAGGGGTTACATAAGTCCCCTGAAAAGATTGAGGCAGTAGTCAAGGCTCCAGCACCGGAAAATGTGTCACAACTGAGGTCGTTCCTCGGGCTGGTGAACGACTACCATAAGTTCTTGCCGAATTTGTCTGCAGTACTACACCCACTGAACACCCTACTGCAAACGGGGGTACCATGGAAGTGGAATGACGAATGTAAACGAGCTTTCCAGAAGTGCAAAAAATTGATCACATCAAAAGAGGTGTTGGCTCATTTCAACCCAGCACTACCAATTCGGTTGGCGTGTGATGCATCACCCTATGGTATTGGAGCAGTGCTGTCGCACAAATTCCCGGACGGCTCGGAGAGGCCAGTAGCCTTTGCATCTCGGTCACTAACCTCAGCCGAGCATAACTATGCCCAGATTGACAGGGAGGCCCTCAGCCTAGTGTGGGGAGTGAAAAAGTTCAACCACTATCTGCACGGGCAGACGTTCACCTTGCTGACCGACCACCAACCACTTATCTCCAACTTTAATCCAAAGAAGGGCGTTCCGGTGATGACTGCGCAACGGCTACAAAGATGGTCCCTTTTTCTAGGTGCGAACCAATATGAAATAGAGTATAGGGGCACGAAACAGCATGGAAACGCTGATGGGCTATCATGCCTGCCACTGCCTACTGCGGAGGAAGCACCAGCAGTGGACCCTGTCAAAATATTTTATTCGACTATAATTGAACGCTTGCCAGGAACTAATGCGGATATAGAGAAGGAGACCCGAAATGACCCGACACTGTCTCGGGTATATGATTTGACGGTGAAGGGATGGCCAACACATGGCGACTCACTGTTACCAGCATTCTCATCCAGAAGAGAACAGCTGTCAGTATGCCAGGGGACCTTGATGTGTGGATCCCGAGTGGTAATTCCACCCAAGTTAAGGGATAGAGTGCTCAATGAGCTTCACGAAGGCCATCTGGGAGGGGTGAAAATGAAAAGCCTTGCTAGGGCTTATGTGTGGTGGCCGGGGATCGATCAGCAAATCGAGGACCTGACAAAGAGCTGCTCAGGATGCCAGAAGGTCCAAAATGCACCACCACATGCCCCTCTACACCCATGGGAGTGGCCCTCCTCTCCATGGCAACAGGTGCATATTGATTTTGCTGGTCCATTCATGGACTCAATGTTCTTAATAGCCGTGGATGCGCACTCGAAATGGCCTGAGCTGATCAAAATGTCCTCCACCACCACGGAGAAAATGATTGCAGTCCTACGGACCATTTTTGCCAGGAACGGCTTGCCAGAGCAGATTTGCTCTGATAATGGACCACAGTTTGTGTCCGAAGAGTTTCGGAAATTTATGAAAAGGAATGGGGTAAGGCATTACACATCCGCCCTGTATCATCCAGCCACAAATGGATTGGCTGAGAGGTTCGTACAAACCTTTTGTGGTAAACCACTGTTAACCCTGTTCATGTCTGTGTGGTAAACCACTGTTAACTCTGTACAAGTCCAGGCATGTCTCCACCCCTGGCTCCACCCCTAAGCCCGGGTATAAAGGTGACTCACCACCCTTCCCCCGGGAGCTCTTAGGATGGATCCACTAGCAGAGGCATGCTCCAGTTCTTAGTCAATAAAAGCCTACTTCGTATAAGTTCAACTCGTAGTCTTTGGTGTTGTTGATAGTGCATCAATTTTATTGACTAATTTTCGACATGGAGCAAATCTTGAAGCCGGAACGTTTAGACGTGGATCCTCAAGCAGCAGATGCAGCCAATAACTTTGAACACTGGCTGAGCTGTTTCGAAGCCTTCCTGGAGGCCTCCAGCACTACCGTCACTACAGATGACGCGAAACAGCTTGTCTTGAACTCACGGGTGAGCCACCGAGTCTACTCGATCATCCGAGACGCCACAACTTACGCGGCCGCCATCGCGACGCTAAAGGAACAATACGTGAGGCCTGTTAACGAGGTCTACGCCAGACACATCCTGGCTACCCGAAAACAGCGCCCCGGGGAATCGGGCGCCGAATATTTACTGGCACTGAGAGTCCTCGGCCGGGACTGTAATTGCAAAGCGGTGACGGCCAAGGAATGCACGGAAGACCTGATCCGAGACGCCTACGTAGCCGTGGTTAGCACTGTTGCCTCACAGCGCCAGGGACCCGGGTTCGAATCCGGCCTCAGGTGACTGTCTGTGTGGAGTTTGCACATCCTCCCCGTGTTTGTGTGGGTTTTCTCCGGGTGCTCCGGTTTCCTCCCACAGTCCAAAGATGTGCGGGTTAGGTTGATTGGCTATGATAAATTGACCCTTAGTGTTAGGGGGATTAAATACATGGGGTTATGGGGATAGGGTGGGATATGTGTTGGTGTAGGGGTTACCGGGATCGGGTGGGATATGTGTCGGTGCAGGCTCGATGGGCCGAAATGGCCTCTATCTGCACTGTGGGGTTTCTGTGATTCTGCGATATACTCGGCAGAGGCTGCTGGAACAGAGGGGGCTCGACCTGCAGAAGATGGTGGCCCTCGCTAACTCGTTAGACGTGGCCCTCCAGAACATGGACGCCTACCCCCCTGACCGGATGGCCACGTGGATGTCACGGGAGCAGCCATCTTGGGACCCGGTAAGGCCACAAGCCACCAGCAGCCCAACTGCAGCTGCAATGACCAGAGGCCAGAAATGCTACTTCTGCGGCCAGGCCAAGCACCCCAGACAGCAATGCCCAGCAAAGGACGCGACCTGCTCCAAATGCGGCAAGAAAGGCCACTACGCGAGAGTGTGCAGGGCGAAATCGACCCCCAATTCCAGCAGCGCCGCGTGTGAACCGTACAGGCTGCCATTTTGGACCCCACCAACCATGTGTGAGCCGTGCGGGCCGCCATTTTGGGCACCACCAGCCCAGGGAGAGCCGCCATCTTGGACACCATTTCGGGACCAGGCCCCCGGCGCGGGCGAATACTACAGCGACCCACCGACCTCGACGATGGCCTCCATCACCCTGGACCAATCTAGGCCCCATCAACTAGCCAGGTCCATGATGAACGTAAAGGTAAATGGCCATGCCACAAATTGCCTTTTCGACTGCGGAAGCACGGAGCGCTTCATCCACCCCGACACGGTGCGACGCTACTCCCTATCGGTTATGCACACACGCCACCAGGTCTTTATGGCCTCAAAGTCCCATACGGCAGACGTCGGCGGCTACTGTGTAGCGACTCTGATAGTGAACGGCGTGGAGTACAGAGATTTTAAATTCCTCGTCCTGCCACAGCTCTGCGCTCCCGTACTGCTAGGATTAGACTTCCAGTGTCACCTGGAGAGCGTCACGATGGCATATGGCGGGCCCCTGCCCCCACTTACAGTCTGCAGCCAGCAGAATTTAAACACGGCGCCGCGCAAAGTATGCAGCCTGTCCACCCTGAAGGTCAAACCCCCCCCATTGTTCGCTAACCTCGCCAAAGACTGCAAGCCAATTGCTACTAAAAGCAGGCGGTACAGTGCCGGGGATAGGAGCTTTATTAAATCAGAAGTAGAAAGACTCCTGAGGGAAGGGATTATCGAGGGCAGCACCAGCCCATGGCGAGCCCAAGTGGTGGTAGTAAAGACCGGCGAAAAACAGCGCCTGGTTATTGATTACAGCCAGACGATCAATCGATACACGCAATTAGACGCATACCCACTTCCCCGCATATCTGACATGGTCAACCAGATAGCACAATACCGGGTATTCTCAACGATTGATCTGAAGTCGGCATACCACTAGCTCCCCATCAGGCCTGAGGACCGCCAGTACATGGCCTTCGAGGCTGACGGTCGCCTCTACCACTTCCTCCGAGTCCCCTTCGGCATCACCAACGGGGTCTCGGTCTTCCAAAGGGAGATGGACCGGATGGTTGACCAGAACGCGCTGCAGGCCACCTTCCCCTATCTTGACAATGTCACCATCTGCGGCCATGACCGGCAGGACCACGACACCAACCTAGAAAAATTCCTCCGTACGGCCGAACAGCTGAATCTGACATACAACAGAGAAAAATGTATGTTCCGCACCGCGCGCCTCGCTATTCTTGGCTGCGTGGTGGAAAACGGAGTCATCGGCCCCGACCCCGACCGAATGCGCCCCATCCTGGAACTATCCCCCCCCACTGCCTAAAAGCCCTGAAGAGATGCCTAGGGTTCTTCTCTTACTACGCCCAGTGGGTGCCCAACTATGCGGACAAAGCCCGGCCCCTCATCAAGTCAACCTCCTTCCCCCTGACGGCAGAGGCCCGTGCGGCCTTCACCCTCATAAAAGAGGACATTGCAAAGGCCACAATGCACGCAGTGGATGAGTCCATCCCTTTCCAAGTGGAGAGCGATGCATCCGACTTCGCCCTAGCCGCAACCCTTAACCAGGCGGGGAGACCCGTGGCCTTCTTTTCACGGACCCTCGAGGGCCCTGAAATTCGACACTCCTCAGTCG
The DNA here is from genome assembly GCF_052327205.1 of Somniosus microcephalus. NCBI lineage: Eukaryota > Metazoa > Chordata > Chondrichthyes > Squaliformes > Somniosidae > Somniosus > Somniosus microcephalus. The sequence continues at coordinate 49,682,832 of NC_140991.1, read as the reverse complement.
AGAAGGAGGCCCAGGCGATAGTGGAGGCTGTACGGCACTGGAGGCATTACCTGGCCGGTAAACGTTTCACCCTGCTCACTGACCAACGGTCAGTAGCATTTATGTTTAACAACAGACAAAGGGGGAAAATCAAAAATGATAAGATATTGCGGTGGAGGATCGAGTTATCCACCTACAACTACGATATCTTATACCGGCCCGGGAAACTTAATGAGCCCCCAGACGCCCTATCCTGTGGGACATGTGCCAACGCACAAGTCGATAGGCTACGGACCCTCCACAATGATCTCTGCCACCCGGGGGTCACCAGGTTCTTCCACTTTATTAAAGCTCGCAACCTGCCTGACTCCATCGAGGAGGTCAGGACCATAACCAGGAACTGCCAGGTCTGCGCCGAATGCAAACCGCATTTTTATAGGCCAGACAGGGCACACCTGATTAAAGCCACCCGCCCCTTCGAACGTCTCAGCGTCGATTTCAAGGGGCCCCTTCCCTCCTCTGACCGCAACACGTACTTCCTCAATATTATTGACGAGTACTCCCGTTTCCCCTTCGCCATCCCCTGCCCGGACATGACCAGCACCACGGTCATCAGGTGCCTCAACGACCTGTTCGCCATATTTGGCTTCCCCAATTACATCCACAGCGACAGGGGCTCGTCGTTCATGAGCGACGAGCTGCGCCAGTACCTGCTCGAGAAGGGCATAGCCACGAGCAGGACTACCAGCTACAACCCCCGGGGTAACGGACAGGTAGAGAGAGAGAACGCAACGGTGTGGAAGACCGCCATGCTCGCCCTAAAATCCAAGGGCCTCCCAATCTCCCGCTGGCAAGATGTCCTCCCCGATGCGCTCCACTCCATACGATCACTGCTCTGTACTGCCACAAACGCCACCCCTCACGAGAAGATGTTCATCTTCCCCAGGAAATCCACCTCGGGGACATCACTACCGCCATGGCTGACGTCTCCGGGATCCGTCCTGCTCAGGAAACACATGAGGAGCCATAAGACGGACCCCCTGGTCGAAAAGGTTCACCTCCTCCACGCCAACCCACAGTACGCCTACGTGGCGTATCCTGACGGGCGGGAGGACACAGTCTCAATTCGAGACCTCGCACCCTCAGGTACCACCCGAAACACCATCGATCACCATCCACTACCTCCACCCACCACCACAACCCACGACGCACCACCGGGGTGTCTACCACGAACTGACGACATGCTGGTGCCATCCCTACCCCGAGAGGACGACACGCCAGTGCTCCGTCCCAAGCGAGAAGCGGCCGCGGGCAAAGAACCGCCGCAACCGGCACCACAAAGATCATTACGGCAGACAAGACCCCCGGAGAGACTTTCGTATACGAACTTTTGAAACAGTTCACCCCGCCGGACTCTTTTTTAAACGAGGGGTGAATGTGGTAAACCACTGTTAACCCTGTACATGTCTGTGGTAAACCACTGTTAACTCTGTACAAGTCCTGGCATGTCTCCGCCCCTGGCTCCACCCCTAAGCCCGGGTATAAAGGTGACTCACCACCCTTCCCCCGGGAGCTCTTAGGATGGATCCACTAGCAGAGGCATGCTCCAGTTCTTAATCAATAAAAGCCTACTTTGTATAAGTTCAACCCGTAGTCTTTGGTGTTGTTGATAGTGCATCACCTTTAAAAAGGCAGTAAGGGCCATGTGCGATGACGACATTCCACTGCAGCATAAGGTGGACAATTTCCTGTTAGCCTACAGAAATGCGACACATGCAGTCACCAACCAGACCCCGGCCATGATGTTCTTTAACCGAAGGTTGAGATCTCGTCTGGATTTGCTCAGACCAAATGTACGAAGAGATGTTGAGAATAAGCAATTCCAGCACATCAATGAGAAGCCGACAAGGAGCTTCAATGTAGGGCAACCAGTCTTGGCCCGCGACTACCGAACAGAGAAATGGCAACCAGGAACGATATGCACACGGCAGGGACCACTAATGTACACAGTGGATGTTGGGGAGAACATTGTGAGACGCCATGTCGACCAGATCCTAGAGTCACAGGAACGAGTCAACCCCATGTCTCGCATACCTGGTAATGAACCCGACATACAGGTAGCATCTACCCCAGAAACAGTAGCATCGGAAGCTGATGAACCAACCGACGACAGGGGGCCAGAATTGCCTCCGCACCAAGAGCAAGACACTCAGGAAAGGCGCTATCCAGAAAGGATCAGGAGCCGCCCCAAAGACTGAATTTATAAATGGACTATTTTCAGTTAATGTTGCATGTTAAAAGTGTTAATTGTTAAATGAATGTTATGGTACTGTTAATCTAAAAGGGGAGGAATTGTAGTGTATGTACCTTTAAGGGGAGAACTACTTTTTACAGCTCCTGTATACTGTAGTACTGGCAGTGACCACACCTATATATAACCCTGAGTAGGGATCTGTACTGTTAGTTTTAGAGTAACCCTCATCCAGTAAACACCTGTTGATTGTTCCTCTGCAGTCTCTGTCTATTGATTGAAGGACACCATACATCAAGATTCACGGATTTAACAGGGCAGACCCTCTCTGACCCCCACATACAGATGTAAATCCCTTGATCAGGCTCCCACCACTTGTCCCAACACACACTTAATCCCCCGTGAGTCCCTGTAATCGTCCGATGGGTATTGTTCCCCAACCGTTCCCACTCGACTGCAGGATTTCTCATATCTTTGCTCAGCTTTCTGAGACACCACCACCTATCCAGAGGAATGTGTCCCTTGCACGTTAAACATACACGCTTCCCTACGGTGACGCTGACCCTTGTGGTAATGACCCGTACCCTGGGGCACAGGAGGGAGGCCTCCCCGTACGTGAACCCAGTCTGGCTGGAGTACTGAGACGAATTGGACCCCAGCCACCCTGGCCACCTTCCCTCGTGGACGTAGACGGCGGTCTCCTCTGCATCCCGTTCGCCGCTTCCGTCGGTTGCTATCGGCGCTCTATCTCCGGAGCACCCATAGATGAAGGAGTCCTCCACGTCGCCCCTCTTTCCCAGGCTCAGTCCCATCAGGGCGAGTAGGATTACGAGCCCCTTCATCCTGAAAGTCTTTCTGCAACAGATACTAAAACATGCAGCCAGGTCCCCAAGAGATTCTTTGGCTTGGGTGAAGCATAGTCGGGTCCCGCGACCTCGACTCAAATACACACACTCTTAGCAGATTACTACTTAATTAAAACTACCCATCACCTTACTTAACTTAAGCTAAAACACCCGAACTTAAGCTAAATACCTAAACTTAAAATATAAACTTACATTACCTAAACTATATACATCCGCCGCCCGTCTCTGGGTGGCCAGGCTAATTCCTGGTTGGGCTGCGGCACACCGCTTCCTCCGGCGAGGCCGCACTGTCCTGCACTGTTGGTCCCTCGCCGCCCGTGGCTGCTGGCTGGGGACCTCTGTCCTTGGACTTTCCCCTGACTCGGGAGGCTGTCCCTTTAAACTGGGGAGCTGGTGACCATGGCTTCCTTGGCTGGGGCGTCCGTGGGGACCTTCTAGGGGCTTTGGCAGGTGGGGTTTTCTTGCCTGGTGGGCCTTTAACCCGAACCGCTGCTCCCTCAGGCTTGACCTCTCCCGAACCTGGGCTAGGGGCAGGTAACTCTTCGCAGCCTGTTGCTGCAAGCTGAATGTCTCCGCCCCCAGGTCCCATGGCTGGGTCCGGGGCGGGGTTTTTGACCTCAGGTCCCTCCTCCTCTACACCTGGGTTAGGGGCGGGGTTTTTGCCCTCGGGTTCCTCCTCCTCTACACCTGGGTTAGGGGCGGGGTTTTCGCCCTCGGGTCCCTCCTCATCTGGATCCCAGAAGAGTGGGAGAGTGTCCCAATCGATGGGCGGGATGTCTCCTCCCTTTAAACAAGCCACAGCGCCTGCCTTTGCAATCTGTGAACTCGCTCCTGCTGCAGGCTGAGGATTTTTATCCTCAGACCCTACCCCAACTGGCTGTTTTCTCCTTTCAGGTTTAAACAGTTTGCACTGATTAATATAAACAGCAGCCTGTTTTAAAACCTCGTCTGCTGCCCCGAACGGGTCTTCTAGGGACTCCCCGTTCTCCTTCCTTACTGGGGTGGCCTTACAGACGGGATCTTAAGGGGCTTGGACCTGCTTTAGGTCCGAGGCCAAAGCTACCCTCTGTGTGCCTCCCTTGTCCCGGACTGCGGCTACCGGGCCTGCTCTACAGGGATCCCAGAACTCTCCTTCCCTGGCCCTCTGCTCGGCCACCACATTGGTCCTTTGGTTACCCTCCCACGTGGTATGGAGGGATCCTAAAACTATGGCCAAAAGTTTGGCCATTTCCCCAGCCTGCTCGTTCCCTGTGACTCCCATTGGGCTAAATGGGACCTCGGTAGACCCGGGTGGATTGGTCGGGTCTTCCGAATGGACCACCGTGCTGGAAGCTCCAGTGTCCACCGAATATCCCCCCTGCACCGTCTCCACCCGTGCCTTAACACAGGGCCTGTTCCCCTCATCGTTTTCAAGGGGACACAGGTCGACAGGCTGCACTGGTTCTAGTCAGGTCCGTGGGTTGGATGGGGTGGATGGGGTCAGCGCACCTGTAGTGGCTGCTACCCTCCCTTGCTCAGTCAATATGGACCTCATGGTATCCAAAAATGACTTGACCGCTGCGGGAGGGATTCCTGCCTCCGTCTTTTGGGCTATGGCAGTGGAATCCTTTCCCTTGTTAACTTTCCAAGGGTTTTTGCACTCCTTCTGCCAATGACCATCCTTCCCACAACCGTAACAATTTGTCTTTGTGTTGGGGAGGCTATTCCCTTCCTGGCATCACACTTTCCTACCGGTCCGGGTTTTATCTCATGCACCTTCCCTTTGGGTGGGTGTGCATCGGTTCCCCTACCATTTTTATAGGCTAGAGTCAACTGTCTGATCACCGTAAGTTCGGTGGTCTGGGGGTTCTTGGGGTTGAACCAGACTTCTGCCTTGGCCCGGACCTGTGGCAAGCTGTTTGCCACCAGGCAACGGAGCCAATGGGCCAGGGGATTCCCGTTCAGGAACACCCGGTTCGGCGTCCCCGGATAGGCCCTCCGATACACCGGCCATAACCGTTCCGCGAAAGCCTGCAGGGTTTCTCCTGCGAGCTGGACCGTCTTCTCCACACGGGAGAAAGGACTTCCCTCATTCATCCCCATGGCCTCCAGAACTTCATCCCTGAGCACCTCATACCCGGTCTGCCCCCTCTTACACTCGTGAGAGAGGGATTGGAGGAGCCTACTCTCCAGGGAGAATAGCAGCATCTTGGCCTGCTCAGCGCCATCGCAGTCGTTGACGCTGGCTGCCTGCTCTATTTTCCTGAAGTGCATCGAGGGGGCTCCCTTTTCGGAGAGCTTTGGGATATGGTTCACCATAGCCCTAAGCTGTTGGCTGCTATAGGGTAATACAAACTGGTTTTGGAGGGGTCCCTCATCATCGCCATTGACGGGTGGGCCGAACCTCTGATGCCGTGCTGGGCACATCCGTCCCGGCTCCGACCTCTCTGGCGGGGGTTGCTCCACATCCGTTCCCACCTCTGGCTCCACCCACCCCCTTGCTGCCAAACCTCGCTGAAACTTGGCGCTACGGGTGATGGTTGTGAGACCTCCTGTCCCTCGACCGGGTCGTCCCTGGGCACTACCGGTGATGTTGGAACTGTCCTCCCCTCGTTCCCCATAAAATCCGCCTGACCTGCCTTTGGGCTTATGAGGCACACCATGCCTTTTGCCTTCCTGAGGGCCAGGCTCAGATTTTCTATCCGCTCTTTGCAGGGGCCGTGGTCTGCCTCCTCAAACCCCTGTTCGCTCGCTAGCTTGTAAGCTGCCTTTACCTCCTGTACTTTCTCTTCTTGTTCCCTAACTTGCCTTGCCAGGCAGGCGTTCTTTTCCCGCAACCTTAACTCATTTCCCTTGGCTTCGGTGACTTGGCACTGCAGTTATTCCAACTGTGCCTTGTGTTCTCCCATTAAATACACTCTCTCCTGATTCAAGGCCTGCAATGCTACCAATAACTTTTCCCCTGCTAGAGCCTTATCCTGGATCTCCAGGGCTGACTCCTTTAACTCGGCTGCCTGTGCTGCAATGAGCCTGTCCAAAAGCTGGACCTGCTTTTTGAAACACATCAGCCAGACTGCTTTCTTTAAGGACGTCTTGTGTTTCTTTCCCTTTGCTGCATTTACCGGACGCCCAGCCCTTAACAGAGTGGTGTTCCACTTCTTTGTGATATTCACCTTGCTAAACACATAATCAGAAATCCTTTCCTCCATCATGGTTTGCTCATCAGAACCATTGTCTACTGTATCGCAACTCTGCTGCCGGTGTCCTGCCGTGGTCGCCATTTTCTGTAGTGGGTGGCGTGTGGCCAGTCAGTTATGCCCCTGACTGCCTGTGAGCAGTTCGAATCGCTCCCACACCCCTGGGTTCTCGACACCGGACTTAGGTGCAGGCGGTGATACAGGAAAACGGGTTGACAATTGGTTTGGTACAAGAAAACCGTGAACTTTATTAAAACGATGATAAAAATTACAAAAGCTGAGAAATCACTATGTAGTCACAGGCTTATCAAAAGAAAATACACTTAAATGGGAATGGGGAACACACGGCACATCGAGGGAAAACAACTACATTGACAATCCTCTTATCCTTATCCCACCCCTATACATAACTAGATTAAGTTAAGAGGGGCCAGGAATTCATGCTCACTGAGTCAAAATCTGCTGAGTTAAAACGGTTGTGGGGTTTGGGGTTCACTCTTTGTGCTCTCTGGGGCCTGCTGTTGTCACGTGGTCTCAGGGCACTGCAAGGGCGTCGTCCAGGTAAAGTACCCCGAGATTAAAGTCTTTGCTTGGGTACTTTACCTCACAGGGATGATGGTTCTTCTTCCTTGGGTGGCAGCAGTTGAAGTTTGCATGAAGATAGTCGCAGGTTTGGCTGGATTGAAGGCCCGATTATTCGACGCGTTCTTCAATCTTCTTCCAATTCGTCTCGTCTCATCTCATCTCATCTCATCTCATCTCATCTCGTCTCATCTCGTCCCATCTCGTCTGGCCTGGTTTGCCCGTGTTTGCCTGGTGCAATACCGGGCGTCCCTGATGGATTTGGGGAAAACACGGGCAGTGGCCAGGCGGCAAGCGTGGGAGGAAGAGAGCAAGAGCAGCTTGGTTACCGATGGGCCTACAATTATACTCCTTCTGAAGGCCCTTATCTGCGCGCCAAATCAGGTCAGTCTATTGTCCAACTTTTGGCGGGCTGTTTTAAATGATTATACCAATCTAAGTTAACTGGCTTTAGATGACCGTTTATCGCACCCGATGGCCCCGATGTCCTGGTTGTATTGTCATTAATGCATTTTAATCGGCCTGTCCAGCCTTGGTGGCTCCCTTGAGCTGTTTCCGATTATTTATGTGGACAAACTAATGGCCTCATGTTTAGGCCTAACTGGGCTTGATCTGTTTCGATCTGATGCAATGCATATTCAGTGTTTGCCCAGCTGTCTGGCTTTTCAAACACAAAGTCCTTTTCATAGAAATGCATTTTAAGTTTCAATCTCCCAAAGCTGCCTGTTCTGTGCTACAGAGTCCAAGCTTTTAAAATCTTACAGGCTTTTGGTCACGAGGTGCGGACGCCATCTTTTGGGTACCCTTTTTAAATTGTCCATACAGGGTCCCTTTTATTAATAACCTTGGGGGAATGTGGGAATTTTGAGAACCTTCCAGAGGAACAGGACCACGAGGAGGAAGAGGAGGAAGAGGAAGGGAGGTGGTAACTTAGACAGCCCCTTTCTGCCCGGGTTGTACGTGAAGAATTAATTCGAGTGAGATACCAGTAACCGCAACCACAATTCCCCATTCACCAACTGTCTCGCACTCCTTACTTTCCTTCTGTCACTGATCATCACATCGTCCTCTTGGCCACAGTGCAAAAATAAAAGACACAATAAAATAAACATTCCAAAACAAATTTATAAATGAAGTCATGCCATATTGCATAGAAACATACACTAATTGTGTGTTCCCTTAGTGCCCGTCTTCAGTGCTTACATTAAATTAACAGTTGGATAGTTTATTTCAAATTAACCACAGTTTATAAATTAACCAGAGTGCTTAGTTTATGTTAAATTAACCCCAGCGATTAGTTGATGTTAAACTAACCATTATAACAGGAATAGGCCATTCAGCCCCTCCAGCTTGTTCTGCCATTTATTGAGATCATAGAATCATAGAATAATAGAATGGTTACAGCACAGAAGGAGGCCATTCAGCCCATTGAGCCTGTGCTGGCTCTCTGCAAGAGCACTTCAGCTAGTCCTACTCCCCCGCCCTTTCCCCGTAGCCCTGCAAACTTTTTTCCTTCAGGCACTTATCCAACTCCCTTTTGAAAACCGGGGTTGAGTCTGCCTCCACCACCCTTTCAGGCAGTGCATTCCAGATCATAATCACTCACTGCATAAAAAAGATTTTACTCATGTTGCCTTTGGTTCTTCTGCCAATCACCTTAAATCTGTGTCCTCTGGTTCTTGACCCTTCCACCAATGGGAGCAGTTTCTCTCTATCTACTTTGTCTAGACCCCTCATGATTTGGAACACCGCTATCAAATCTCCTCTCAACCTTCACTTCTCTAAGGAGAACAACTCTAGCTTCTCCAGTCTATCCACGTAACTGAAGTCCCTCATCCCTCGAGCCATTCTTGTAAATCTTTTCAGCACCCTCTCTAAGGCCTTCACATCCTTCCTAAAGTGTGGTGCCCAGAATTGGACACAATACTCCAGTTGAGGCTGAACCGGTGTTTTATAAAGGTTTATCATAACTTCCGTGCTTTTTGTACTCTATACCTTGATTCATGAAGCCCAGGATCCCGTATGCTTTTTTAACCGCTTTCTCAACCTGCCCTGCCACCTTCAATGATTTGTGCACAGATACCCCCAGGTCTCTCTGTTCAGGCACCCACTTTAGGATTGTACCCTTTAATTTATATTGCCTCTCCTCGTTCTTCCTACCAAAATGTATCACTTCGCACTTTTCTGCGTTAAATTTCATCTGTCCCGTGTCCGCCCATTTCAGCAGCCTGTCTATGTCCTCTTGAAGTCTATCACTCTCCACCTCACTGTTCACTATACTTCCAAGTTTTGTGTCATCTGCAAATGGCTGATCTGTCATGGGTGCTCCAGTTGCCAACCCCCTTGGCCTGCAGCATGACAGGGAGATGGAGCAGAGGCAGTGAAGATGAGGACAAGCTGCTCACTGAGGGAGGAGGAGGAGGGGGAGAAGGGCTCTCAGCAGGTGCCCTTACCCACCTAGGATTTTCTGACAGCGATTCTCTTACCTCAGCCTGAGCCAGGAGCAGCGTGTGAGGCGTCTGCACTTTATGAAGGAGGTGCTCACAGAACTCTGGCACCTCTTGCAACCAGACCTGCAGCCTCACACCAGGGCAAGGACAGCACTGCCAGTGGCTGTGAAGGTGATCGTGGCCATGAATTTCTTCAGTCGGGATCCTTCCAGGCTGGAGCAGGTGACATCTGTAATATCTCCCAGATCACCATCCACTGCTGGATAAGAGAGGTGGCAGACACTCTTTATGCCAGGAGAGGGGATCTCATTGTCTTTTCTCTGAACAGGTAGAAGCAGGCGGAGCGTGCATGTGGCTTTGCCAGGATAGCAGGCTTCCCCATGGTGCAGGGCGCCATTGACTGCACGCAAGTGGCTTTGCGGCCTCCGCATCTAAATGATGAGATGTACCGCTGCCCCAAAGGTTTCCACTCGCTGAATGTGCAGTTGCTGTATGACCATGCTCAGCATATCTTAATGATGAATGCCCGGTATCTTGGCAGCTGGCATGATGCTTTTATTCAGCGCCAGTCCACCGTTCCCTCAGTATTTGAGCCACCACGTCAAACCAGAGGCTGGCTACTGGGTGACAATGGCTATCACTTGGCCACCTGGCTCATGATTCCACTCTGCAACCCAACCACACGTGGCCAGCATGTGTACAATGAGAGCCATGCTGCTACACAAAACATCATAGAGCAGACCTTTGGGGTGCTGAAGCAATGGTTCTGCTGTCTGGACCACTCTGGAGTGGCCCTGCACTACTCACCAGAGCTCATCTCAAGATATGTTGTGGTCTGCTGCATAATCCACAACCTTGCCACCAGGCATATGGCGGCTAGCTGAGGATGAGGAGGAAGAGGAAGGGAGGAGGCAACCCAGACAGCCCCTATCTGCCCAGCCTGTTTGTGATCAACTCATCCGACTGTGGCTCCGGTGAACGCAACCCAAATTCCACATTCACCAATAGTCCCGCACCGTACCATCCCTCTGATATGGACCACCACAATGCTGAAATGAAAGCCATGACAAAACAAACATTCAAATTCAACTTTACACATCAATCCATCCAGTATCACATAATCACCCTTGTGCATTCCCTTAGTGCCTGTCTTCCGTGTGCCTTTGCCTGTCCTAGTGCTCCTACAAAGTTCTACCCCAGTGGCTGCAGCATGGCTGGTGGAAGGCTGCTGACTTTCAGTGGGGAGACTGCAGATGGCCTTGGAGGACAACCTCAAGCAGCTGTGGGCCTAGAAGGCCCAGCTGTAGACTCGGAGGGCTGGATTTTATCAATGGAGGTGAGTAGGAGGCGAGACTCCCAATTTTGGGGTTGTAGTCCTGCCTCCATCGACTTGTGGCCAACCCACTCGATTTTCCCTTGATTGACCTTGTTGAGCCCACCCAGCGGGCTCAGCAGGCCAATTAAGGGCCACCCGGCAACAGGTGATGTCACAGATTGAGCTTTTGACAGACGAAATATTAATGTTTGACAGCTCTGTGAAGCTGTCAAACACTGACAATCTGTACTCTAAGTTAATTCCTTCCTCTCAGGTTGATTTAGAGATCTCTCCAGAACAGAAAGCAGAGGCTGCAACTTTTGACAGCTCGCGGCCATTCTGCTTTCTGTGCCGGTGAGATGAGGGACTCCCGAGACCTGAAGGAAGGAAGCCTGCATTAGTAAGTAAAGGTAAGTAAAACTTCTTTAAACACTTTACACACACCAAACACACTTACCTCTGCACTCATGCACCCATCACTCACTTGAACACTAGACATCTCGAACCCTCCAAGCCCTTCAGCCCGACGGTCAGCCTTGCTACCTTGGAGTGGTTTGGAGCCGTCGGGAAGCCCACACTTCAGGAATAAAAATAGGGATTAGGCCAAAAACTGCCTGTTAATTTGCACTAATCCCCTTCCCGCCTCGGGGAGGTGGCTCCCAGCACAGGTCGGGTACACGCCTTCTGGGAAACGGGCATGGAGGCGGGTTGGGGGGCGGGAAGGTTATGTGCCCCCCCAATTCTGCAATTTTAACACCCCACATGCCTCCATTCCCGCCTCCACGGCCCAGGGAAATTCGAGCCCGGAGTGTCAGTGTCTGAGCTGATGGCTGGGAGTGTGAAATCGAGTGATGCTATGTCATCATGATCACTGTCTTCCTGCTCCTCTACCAGTGCCTGGACAGATGGCAGTTCTTGGCTATCTGAAAGGAGAAAGGCACAAGGGTAAGGTTGTTGTGATCGGAGGTGGGGAAAGCAAGAGGCGCATGCTTACACCATTTGCAGCTTGTAAGTCAGAAGAGATAGTGGGGTGAGGGGGAAGTGGGACGTGAGAAGGAGATTAGGTATGAGGATAACGTCATCTTGCTTCAGCCCCGCTGCATGTCATGGGCTCAGCGACTGCCCTCACAAAAATGGCCAGCACCGTCTCCTCCACCGGGTTAAGATTATGCAGGAGTGCCTGTGCCCTTCGGGTAGCCTCTGCAGACTCCAATTGTGAGCCACCTTGTTCTGCAAGAGAAAGGGAAATATGTCAGTGAGTGTGGAGCAATGTGTTTGGGTGATGCGCATGTCATGGTTGAAGAGCTAATAGTGTGTGCAAGCTGTGAGATGTGGGTGTGAGTCTCACCTCAGTGTGTGAAGTGAAGCTATGGATAAGGTATGAGTCATGTTTGGTAGAGCTTGTTGGTAGGTGAGTGATGGAGGTGTGGTGCATTGCACAATGTGTGAGGCTAGTAGTGCAGGTGGTGAAATATGGCAAGATTAATTCATTGACCTTGACCAATTGTGTGATGTCATTAAACTTCTTCCTGCATTCAAGCCAGGTCCTCGGGGCTACACTGCTGGCATTGACAGCTATGGCTATCTGCTCCCACTGCCGTTATTGATTTTGCCTGGAGGGCCTCCGGGCCCTGTGTAAATAGGACATCTCTCCTCCTTTCCACCTCCTGCAACAAGGCCTCCAGTGCTGTATCAGAGAACCTTGGTGCAGGCTCTCTCACTTTTTTGACAACAGTAGCTGTTTTGCACTGTCTCCCCCAGCCAATTGAATGAGTTGCTGTAGGCAGAATGCACCTCCTGTTTAAGAGGTGCAGACTGCCTTTAAGAAGTGGAGGCTAGCTTTCATTGGTGCTAGCCTCGCATAAACTTGGGCCCCCTGCTGAGCATGCAGCCACTCAGCATGCTGCCTGCATTTCTTTTAACGCGTGTGGGGTGATCGCGTATCGCAATGCCTGCGCCTGTTTTCGTGTGCAATCCAATTTTTAGCTCATTGTCACTTGGCAAAAATATGGGTTAATAAATGACAGCCAGCATGGAGTTGTTAAAGGCAAATCGTGTTTGACTAACTTGACTGAGTTCTTTGATGAAGTCCTGGTGAATGTTGATGAAGGTAGTGTGATTGATGTTGTGTATATGGACTTTCAAAAGGCATTTGATAAAGTATCACATAATGGACTTGTTAACAAAATTGAAGCCTATGGTATTAAAGGGACAGTGACAGTGTGGATACAAAATTGGCTAAGAGATAGAAACAGAGAGTAGTGGTGAACGGTTGCTTTTCAGACGGGAGATAAGGATAGAGTGGGGTCCACAGTGGTATCTTTTTGATATATATTAATGATTTGGACTAGCATATACAGGCCATAATTTCAAAGTTTACATATGACAGCGTGGACCTGAGCGGGAGCCGGCAGCAACGGAGGTGGCAGCAGGATAAATAGAGTGTCAGAGAAGGCCCAGGACAGAGCGCGGACCTGAGCAGAGCCGACAGCATCAAAGGAGGCAAGATATATTCAGGAAACCAAAAAAAAGTGAAAAAAGTCAAGAAGTGACGTCACAGGACAACAGATAGCTGATTGGTCTTTTTCTCTCTAAGTTAAGGCAGTGGGTTAGCTAAGAAGTTTAGTTAGTAGTCTAATAAATAGAGGCATGGCAGGGCACCTCAGTCCCATCGAATGCACATCTTGTGCCATGTGGGAAGTCCAGGATGCTTCTCATGTCCTGGACAACCACATGTGCAGGAAGTGTCATCAGCTGGAGGAGCTCAAGCTCCAGGTTTCGGAGCTTGAGCAGCGGCTGGCGTCACTGCAGTGCGTCCACTAGGCTGAGAGCTATATGGATGGCACATTTCAGCAGGTGGTCACCCCACAGCTTAAGAGTTTGCAGGCAGATAGGGAATGGGTAGCCGCCAGACAGGCAAGGACAATCAGGCTTGCACCATCATCCCTTTTGTCTTTTAATCACTCCTGCCTTCCACCCTATCACAGACCTTCCCTTTTGTTCTTTCCTCCCCTCCCCTCTTTCCCTGCCCCTACACTTGCTTAAAAACCTGTTCCATCGCCAACTTTTTCCAGTTCTGACAAAGGGTCATCGACCTGAAGTGTTAACTCTGTTTCTCTCTCTACAGACGCTGCCTGACCTGCTGTGTATTTCCGGCATTTTCTGTTTTTATTCCAGAGCAAATATGTTCCCACAAAGAAAAAGGGTGGGACTCCCAAATGTAGCACCCCCTGGATGCCAAGGAGCATACTGGGTAGGGTAAGGAAAAACAGGGAAGTTTTTCTCAGGTACCAAGAGCTCAATAGTACAGAAAGCCTAGAGGGGTATAGAAAGTGTAGGGGTGAAATTAAAAAGGAAACTAGGAAAGCAAAGAGAGGGGATGAAAAAATATTGGCAAGTAAAATCAAGGAAAACCCAAAGATGTTTTATAAATACATAAAGATCAAGAGAATAACTAAGGAAAGGGTAGGGCCTATTCGAGACTAAAAAGGTAACTTTTGTGTGGAGGCAGAAGACGCGGGTATGGTTCTTAATGAATGCTTTGCGTCTGTTTTCACAGAAGAGAGGGCCGATGCAGACATTGTCGTTAAGGAGGCGGAGTGTGAAATATTAGATGAGATAAATGTAGAGAGAGAGAGGAAGTATTAAGAGGTTTAGCATCCTTGAAAGTAGATAAATCTCCATGCCTGGATGAAATGTATCCCAGGCTGTTAAGAGTGTCAAGGGAGGAAATAGCGGAGGCTCTGACCGTCATTTGCAAATCCTCTCCGGCTACAGGCATGGTGCCAGAGGACTTGAGGTCTGCTAACATTGTGCCATTGTTTAAAAAGGGAGAAAGGGATAAACTGAATAATTACAGGCCAGTCAGCCTAACCTCGGTGGTGGGACAAAGATTGGAAAAAATTCTGAGGGACAGTATAAATCATCATTTAGAAAGTCACGGATTAATCAAGGACAGTCAGCATGGATTTGTTAAGGGAAGGCCATGTCTGATTAACTTGATTGAATTTTTTGAGGAGGTAACGAGGAGGGTTGATGACGGTAGTGCATTTGATGTAGTCTGCATGGATGTTAGCAAGTCCTTTGACAAGGTCTCACATGGCAGGTTGGTCAAAACAGTAACAGCCCATGGGATCCAAGGGAAAGTGGCAAATGGGATCTAAATTTGGCTCAATGGCAGGAAGCAAAGGGTAATCGTAGACGGGTGTTTTTGTGAATGGAAGGCTGTTTCCAGTGGGGTTCCGCAGGACTCAATACTAGGTCCCTTGCTTTTTGTGGTATATATCAATGATTTAGACTTTAATGTAGGAGACATGATTAAAAAGTTTGCAGATGATACAAAAATTGGCCATGCAGTTGATAGTGAGGAAGATAGCTGTAGACTGCAGGAAGATATCAATGGACTGGTCAGGTGGGCAGAAAGGTGGCAAATGGAATTCAATCCAGAGAAGTGTAAGGTAATGCTTTTGGGGAGGGCTAACAAGGCAAGGGAATACACAATAAATGGTAGGGTACTGAGAAATGTAGAGGAACAGAGGGACCTTGGAGTGCATGTCCACAGATCCCTGAAGGTAGCACGACAGGTAGATATGGTGGTTAAGAAGGCATACGGGATACTTTCCTTTATTAGCCGAGGCATAGAATACAAGAGCAGGGAGGTTATGCTAGAACTGTACAAAACACTCGTTAGGCCACAGCTAGAGTACTGCGTGCAGTTCTGGTCACCACATTACAGGAAAGATGTGATTTCACTCGAGAGGTTACAGAGGAGATTTATGAGGATGGAAAACTGGAGAATTTTAGCTATTAGGAAAGATTGGATAGGCTAGGGTTGTTTTTCTTGGAACAGAGGAGGCTGAGGGGAGACTTAATTAAGGTGTATAAAATTATGAGGGGCCTAGATAGAGTTGACAGGAAGGACCTATTTCCCTTAGCAGGAGAGGTCAATAACCAGGGGGCATAGATTTGAAGTAATTGGTAGAAGGATAAGAGGGGAGTTGAGGAGAAACTTTTTCACCCAGAGGGTGGTGGGGGTCTGGAACTCACTGCCTGACAGGGTGGTTGAGGCAGAAACGCTCATCACATTTAAAAAGTACTTGGACATGCACTTGAAGTGCTGTAACCAGCAAGGCTGTGGACCAAGAGCTGGAAAATGGGATTAGGCTGGATAGCTCTTTTTCGACCGGCGCAGACATGATGGGCCAAATGGCCTCCTTCTGTGCTGTAAATTTCTATGATTCTATGATGACACGAAACTCAGAAATGTAGTAAATGAGGACAATAGTAACATACTGCAAGATAATTAAAATGAGCAGGCACACATCAGATGCAATCTAGCGCATAGAAGCGTGAAGTGATGAACTAAATGGTACAATTTTAGGAGGGGTGCAGGAACAGAGAGACCCGGAGTTTTACGTACATAAGTCTTTGACGGTGGCAGGACAAGGTGTGAAGGCTGTTAAAAAAGTATAAGGGATCCTTGTCTTTATTAACAGAGGCAGAGCCCACGATCTTACCTGAAGAGGCGAGTTGGGAGCGGGTCATCTGACTTGCAGGTTCCGATCCCGCCCCCAACGACGCCCGATGCACAGATGCTATTTTGTGTCAATTGGCCTTGTTAAGCCCAACCTGCGGGCTTGCCGCCCAATTAAGAGAAAGCCGGTGTCAGATGACGTCAGTTGATGACGCGTCATCTGCCGGTTTTCTTAAAGGGGACGTGCTCATTTTTATTTGACTGATGATTTTTCAGTGTTTGGCAGCATTGAGGTAAGCCCTTGCACCCAGGCTCTCCAGTGACTCCCTCCTTAGGATAAAACAGATGGCAACTGCAGGTGAGGTTACAGAAGTGATCTGTCACTGGTGAGAGAGGGTCTCCAAATGAGCTGGGACTACACAAACACTTCAAACCTTATTACCTACAGAAAAGTCTAAATACATTTAAAATGATTTTCCTAGCAGTTCCTTACCTCTGAAACTCACCAGGGTACCATTGGATCCTTCACACCACTTCTGCAGGTGTCATCAATGATGAAACATTACAGTAGACTCACAACATGCCACACTTACCTGGCATGGAGTCCGGACGTCGGGTAGCCCGCAGTCGACCTGGCAAAATTGGAAAAAGCCTCTTAACTGCCTGTTAACTACCTGTTAACAAGCAGTTAAGTGGCTATAATCCTCTTCCCGCCGCTAGGTATCGGTTCCCTGCGCAAATCGGGGTCCCGACTCCCGGGAAGATTGATTGAAGGTGGGTTGGAAGCGGGTTCGGGACCCGCTGCCAATCTTTTTGATTTTGCCAGCAGGCCTGCCTCCAAACCCGACCCCTGAGCGCCGGCGAAATCGAGCCCATAGAGTACATAGAAACATAGAAGATAGGAGCAGGAGTAGGCCATTCGAACCTTCGAGCCTGCTCCGCCATTCAATGAGATCATGGCTGATCATCCAAATTCAGTACCCTGTCCCTGCCTTCTCCCCATATCCCTTGATCCCTTTAACCTTAAGAAATATATCCAAATCTTTTTTGAATATATTTAATGAACTGGCCTCCACCGCCCTCTGTGGCAGAGAATTCCACAGGTTCACCACTCTCTGGGTGAAGAAATTCCTCCTCATTTCAGTCCTAAATGGCTTACCCCTTATCCTTAGACTATGACACCTGGTTCTGGACTCCCCGGCCATCATAAACATCCTTCCTGCATCTAGTCTGTCCAGGCCTGACAGAATTTTATAGGTTTCGATGAGATCCCCTCTCAATCTTCTAAACTCCAGTGAGTATAATCCCAATTGACACAATCTCTCCTCATACGTCATTCCTGCCATCCCAGGTATCAGCCTGGTGAATCTTCGCTGCACTCCTTCCATGGCAAGAACGTCCTTCCTCAGGTAAGGCGACCAAAACTGCACACAATACTCAAGGTGCGGTCTCACCAAGGCCCTGTACAACTGTAGCAAGACATCCTTGTTCCTGTACTCGAACCCTGTTGCTACGAAGGCCAACATACCATTTGCCTTCTTAACCGCCTGCTGCACCTGCATGGTTACCTTCAGCGACTGGTGCACAAGAACACCCAGGTCTCTTTGCACTTCCCCTTCTCCCAATCTATTGCCGTTCAGATAATAATCTGCCTTCCTGTTTTTGCCACCAAAGTGGATAACCTCACATTTATCCACATTATAGTGCATTTGCCATGTTTCTGCCCAATCACCCAATCTGTCCAAATCGTACTGGAGTTTCACGACATCCTCCTCGCAGCTTACCCTCCCACCCAGCTTTGTGTTGTCTGCAAATTTGGAGATATTACATCCAATTCCCTCGTCCAGATCATTAATATATATTGTGAACAGCTGGGGTTCTAGGACCGATCCTTGCGGTACCCCACTAGTCACTGCCTGCCACTCGGAAAACAACCCGTTTATTCCAACTCTTTGCTTTCTGTCCGCCAACCAGTTCTCTATCCAAGTCAATACCTTGCCCCCAATCCCATGTGCCTTAATTTTGCACGCTAATCTCTTATGTGGGACCTTATCGAAAGCCTTCTGAAAGTCCAAATACACCACATCCACTGGTTCTCCCTTATCTATTTTACCAGTTACATCCTCAAAAAATTCCAGTAGATTAGTCAAGCATGATTTACCTTTTGTAAATCCATGTTGGCTTTGTCCGATCCTGTCACTGCTTACCAAGTGCTCTGCTATTACATCTTTTATAATAGATTCTAGCATTTTCCCCACTACCGATGTCAGGCTTACCAGTCTATAATTCCCTGCTTTTTCTCTACCACCTTTTTTGAATAGTGGAGTAATATTAGCTACCCTCCAATCCATGGGTACTGTTCCAGAGTCTATCGAGTTCTGGAAGATGACCAGCAATGCATCTACTATTTCTAGGGCCACTTCCTTAAGTACCCTGGGATGTAGATTATCAGGCCCTGGGGATTTATCGGCCTTCAGTCCCATCAATTTTCCTAACACCATTTCCCTACAAATACTGATTTCTTTCAGTTCCACCCTTTCATCAGGCCCTATGTTCCCCGCCTCTCTGGGAGGTTATTTGTGTCCTCCTTTGTGAAGACAGAACCAAAGTATGAATTTAGTTGGTCTGCCATTTCTTTGTTTCCCATTATAAATTCCCCTGATTCTGACTGTAAGGGACCTACGCTTGACTTCACCAATCTTTTTCTCTTCACATATCTATAAAAGCTTTTACAGTCAGTTTTTATGTTCCATGCTAGCTTACTCTCATATTCTATTTTCCCTTTCTTAATTAATCCCTTTGTCCTCCTTTGTTGAATCCGAAACTGCTCCCAATCCTCAGGATTATTGCTTTTTCTGGCCAATTTATATGTCGTCTCCTTGGATCTTATGCTATCCCTAATTTCCCTTGATAGCTACGGTTGAGTCACCTTTTTTGTTTTATTTTAAGGCCAAACTGGGATGAACAAATTCTGTAGCTCATCCATTCGGTCTTTGAATGTTTGCCATTGCCTATCCACCGTCAATCCTTTGAGTGCCATTCCCCAATCAATCCTACCCAACTCGCTCCTCAGGCCATCGTAGTTTCCTTTATTTAAATTGAGGACCCTAGTCTCTGAGTCAACTACTTTATTCTCCATCTTAATGAAGAATTCGATCATATTATGATCGCTCAGACCCAAGGGGCCTCGTACAACAAGATTGCTAAATAATCCTTTCTTGTTACATAATACCCAGTCTAAGATGGCCTGATCTCTGGTTGGTTCCTCGACATATTGGTCCAGGAAACCATCCCGTACACACTCCAGGAATTCCTCCTCCACAGTGTTGTTACTAATTTGGTTGGCCCAATCTATATGTAGATTAAAATCACCCATGATGACTGCTGTGCCCTTATTGCACGCTTCTTTAATTTCCCTTTTAATGCCATCCCCAACCTCTGCCTTACTGTTGGGAGGTCTATATACCACTCCCACTAATGTTTTTTTCCCCTTAGTATTTCTCAATTCTACCCATACAGATTCCACATCATCAGAGCTAATATCCTTCATTACAATTGTATTAATCCCTTCTTTAACCAGTAATGCTACCCCACCTCCCTTTCCTTTTTGCCTATCTTCCTGAATATCAAATACCCCTGGATGTTGAGCTCCCAGTCTTGGCCATCCTTGAGCCACGTTTCCGTAATCCCAACCAAATCGTATTCGTTTACCTCTATTTGCGCAGCCAATTCGTCCACCTTATTACAAATGCTCCTCGCATTAAGACACAAAGCCTTCAGGCTTGTTTTTTTAACACTCTTAGACCTATTAGAATTATTATTTACTGTGGCCACGTTTGATTTAAACCATTGATTTCTCTGACTGCCACTTTTGTTTTTCTCCTTCCTATCTTTTGCTTTTATCCCTGTTTCCCTTTCCTCTGTCTCCCTGCTCAGGTTCCCAACCCCCTGCCATTTTAGTTTAAACCCCCCCGAACAGTGCTAGTAAACCTCCCCGCAAGGATATTTGTCCCGCTCTGGTTCAGGTGCAACCCATCCGACTTCTACAAGTCCCACCTTCCCCAGAAGCAGGCCCAGTGATCCAGGAAACTAAAGCCCTCCCTCCTGCACCAACTCTTTAGCCACGCATTCATCTGCTCTATCCTCCTATTCCTATACTCACTAGCATGTAGCACCGGGAGTAATCCAGAGATTAGAACCTTTGAGGTCCTGCTCTTTAATCTACTACCTAGCTCCCTAAATTCTTGCTGCAGGGCCTCATCCCTCTTCCTACCCATGTCATTGATCCCAATGTGAACCATGACCTCTGACTGTTCACCCTCCCCCTTCAGAATGCCCTGCAGCCGTTCAGTGACATCCTTGGCCCTGGCACCAGGAAGGCAACAAACCATCCTGGAGTCACGTCTATGGCCACAGAAACGCCTATCTGTTCCCCTTACGATAGAATCCCCTACCACTATTGCTCTCCCACTCTTTTTCCTCCCTTCCTGAGCAGCAGAAGCACCCCTGGTGCCGGGAAGTTGGCTGCTGCTGCCTTCCTCTGGTAAGTCATCCCCCTCAACAGTATCCAAATTGGTATACCTTTTTGAGAGGGGGATGGCCACAGGGGTCCCCTGCACTACCTGCCTTCCTCTACTGTTCTGCCTGATGGTCACCCATTTCCCTTCTGCCTGTGCAGCCCTTACCTGCGGTGTGACCACCTCATCAAACGTGTTGGCAAAGAAGTTATGTTAAACCTGTATAAATCACTGGTTAGAAGCGAGATGAGGAGAATTAATTGGACGCAACGAGCTGTTATGATCTGGAATGCACTTGCTGAAAGAATGGTGGAAGCAAATTCAACAATAACTTTCAAAAGTGAATGGGATAAATACTTGAAAGGGCAATAATTACAGGGCTGCGAGTAAAGGGCAGGTGAATGGGAGTGATTGGATAGCTCTTTCAAAGAGCCAGCACAGGCACGATGGGCTGAATGGCCTCCTTTGGTGCTATGTCATTCTATGATTCTATGGCCGGATTTTCCTTACCTTGGCAGGTCCGGTGCAGGCAGCCACCATGTCGGGTCCCGACCCTGTCCCTCTCCACACAATTACTTTCCAAAATGGAGCCTGTTAAGCCCACCCTGCAAGTTGCCCGGCCCAATTAAATGGAGCGGGTCTGGTGACGTCATCGATGATGCGTTTTCAGCCGGGATATATAAAGGGACCATGGCCACATTGCATTTGAAGGTTCATCTAGGAGTGTGCAGTCAGTGCAATTGATTTCCACTGCTGTGCACAGGGGCACAAATAACTGCACAGAGACAGAGGGCTGCACCCAGGTTCTCCGATGACTTCCTCCACAAGCTTGTGGAAGGAGCCAGAGCACGCAGGGAGGTCCTCTTCCCTCCTGATGGGCGGAAGAGACCTCCCCAGCAAAACAAAGGAGCCTAGCTCTAGATAGCCGAGGAGGTGAACAGCAGGGACGTTGTGAGGAGGACCTGGGTGCAGTGCCGCAAATGCTTCAAGGATCTTGTGAGATCAGGGAAGGTGAGTACAAAGTCACACTCAACTGCATCCTGCTGTGCCTCTCATCACATCCCCATCACTCTGCCTTCCCAACCCTACCCCTGCACATCCTTACTCACACCAACTTACCTTGCACCTTCACCCATCCCTCTCTCCCTATCTACATTATCACATCCCCATCTCACCAGCCACCCCTCACACTCACCCTCATCCTCGTGCAATCATACCAACGAACAACACAAACGGAGGCCACTTGGAATTGCCACCCCACTCCGTCATAGTCACCCTCTACACATGTAACCCATCCATTCCTTACACTCATTCCATCACTCTAACTCAACCTTCTCTTCTTTCCCTCCTTGCAGGAAAAGAGAGCCCACAATAAGAAGGAGAGGGAGTGAACTGGTGGAGGCCCTCCATCACTCGCAACCCTGACCACTGCAGAGGAGGCTGCGATGGAGCTCTCGGGAGTGTCCGAGCACCCAGTAGTGAGTGACTGAGAGAGGGAGACATCTCAGCAACCTGGTGACAGAATCACTTTTCACATGGCATACATCAATCCCTCATATGGGGGTTGATGTCAGCAGCCACTGAATGATAATTATGTGCCTAATGTTATCTGTGCCCAATGTACATATGACATAGCTAACTCATCTCTTTACTCTCCCACAGGTCCATCAAGAGCCTCTGTCCAGGAGGAAGCCGAAGACGACTCCTCAGAGGAGCCTCCAGTCTCTGAGGGTGCAGCGTCACCTGACATAAACCCACACAGCACCAGCACAGATACGCACACCTCACTGGGTCCCTCGCGAGATAGAGTAGTGTTGCCACCTGGTGTCTCACCACTCACAAGTGAGCAGGAGCAGATGGTGACGACAGGGACAGCAGTGGAGACTTCTTGTTGGAGGGTACAGGAATCTCCCAGCTCTGCTCAGCTGCATGCAGACGCTGAGCCTCAGGGGCCACCCAGAAAGAGGACGATTCTGGAGCTGCAGCAACAATGCAGGAGGCTCTGACAGGTTTGCGAGTGCGACGACTGCCACTGTTCAGAGAATGGAGGAGTCCTTCTCCAACATGAGCACCACCATGTTGCAAGCAATGGCGACTGTAGGCTTCTCCATGGATAGGATGGCCACCTACACAGAGCAGCTAATGCGCCAGTCGCAGGGGCACATGGTGTCGCTGCAGAATAGATGGCTATCTATGAAGGATAGTTGGCTATCTATGGAGAATAGATGGCTACCTATGGAGAATAGATGGGCATCTAGGGAGAATAAATGGGTATCTATGGAGAATAGATCCCAGGAGCTCATAGATGTCCTCTCTAGGAGGGATGTCAGTGTAGATATGGGTCCTCATGGCCCCATTGCTGTGCAGCAAGGTGCTCTCCAGCTCCTTGTTAGCAGGGAAGGGCAGGTGGCCCATGAGAGGGATGATGGTGAGAGCGGGCATGCAAGTGTGGGCTCCTCTCAAAGCACTCATGCTTCTCCCCAATTTGCATCCCCCTCAGTCAGAGCCCAAAATGCCTCCTGGGATTGCGATGGCTGAGTCTGCCCTTGCACAGTCGCAGGAGGAGCAGACCTTGGCGGTGCCATCAGAGGCTCCAAAACTCAGAGAATGATCTCCAAAAGTGTCTAAACAGGCCCAGCAGGGAAGTGAGCAGGCTGCCTCTACCTCTGTAGAGCCACAAGGGTTGCACCTTGTTGAAGCAAGAATAAAAGAAAGATACCACACAAGTAGAGTCACAAGGGTAGTCACTTGGGCGTTATTGTAAAGTTTCCGTTAATTTAATCTTTACCATAAATTTATTTATTTTCAAAACTTTCCGGTATTGGACAGATTTGTGTGCATAATGGGAAGTGGCTTCATTAGTCGGAGTGAAAGGTCAGACCTAACTTTACCTCCAGCAATGGTGGTGACTGTGAAAGGAATGGATTGGTCATTGTAGGGATGCTTTATGGTCTGACTGTGGGGTGTTGCCAACCTGGCGAGACATGTGACAGCCATATGGGTGTACTGTATAATGTTAAGTAAATCTGGCCATGATGAGGCCATCACTGGCCTCACAGGCAGCAATGTGCTCATGTGCTGGAGCCATCTGCACTGCAGGTTCCTCTTCTTCCTCCTCATCTTCCACCTGATGCTCCTCCTGTTCCTCCTCCTCCTCTGAAGAGGCTGTGCGCTCAGTGCCTTGTTCCTCATGCAACACCAGTCCCCGCTGCTCTGCTATGTTGTGCAAGGCACAGCAGACCACAACGATTCTGGATTCCCTGGCTGCTGCATACTGAAGGGCTGCTTCAGATTTGTCAAGGCATAAAGCATTTTGAGCATGCTCTATGACACATCTGGTGGAGATGTGGTTTTCATTATATCTCTTCTCGGCCTCAGTACTTGGCCTCCTCAAGGGTGTCATGAGCCAGGTCTTCAGTGGATAGCCCTTGTCTTCAAGCAGCCAGCCGGAAAGTCTGCTTGGAGGTGTGAACAGCTGAGGGAGGGTGGACCTGCGCAGGATGAAAGAGTCAGGACAGCTACCAGGGAACTTGACACACACATGCATGATGATCTTCCTATGGTTGCACACCAGCTGCACATTGAGGGAGTGGAGGCCCTTGCAGTTGACAAAGACTCCTGGGTTCTGATGGAGTGCCCTGATGGCCACATGTGTGCAGTAGATGATGCCCTGCACCCATGGGAAGCAAGCCAGAGTGGCAAAGCTGAGCGGCCACTCAGTAACACTGACTTCATCAGTGGCAAAGTTGATATAATTGGCTGACTTGTCAAACAGGGCATCGGTGACCTGTGTGATGCATCTGTGGGCAGCTGGCTGTGAGATGCCGCAAAAGTCTGCTGCAGATCCCTGGAAGGAGCCTGAGGTGAAGAAGTTGAGGGCAATGGTGACTTTGACAGCCACTGGTAAGGGGTGTCCACCCACTCCTCCGGGCTGCAGGTCTTGGTCCAGCAATGTACAAATGTCTGCAACAACCTGGCATGTTAGCCTGAACCTCCTTTGGCACTACTGCTCAGTCATGTTGAGGAAGCTCATCCTCTGTCTGTACACCCTGTGTTGGGGGTATCGCCTGCAGCGCGGTGCAGCCCTGTGCTGATGCCCTCCATCCTGTGCAGCATCAGGGTATTGAGGAGAAGGTTGGTGGTGTTGGTGTTAAGGCTCATCGTGGTCAGATTCTGAGGGCCAAGGTGAAACAGTATAAACGGTACCCATGTTGATGGAATAGACAGCAGGTGAAGTAGAGATGACAGAAGCAACCTGTTAATGGTGAGAGAGGTTCTTCCAATGAGGTGACAGTGGATGGGGACTTTGCTTGAACCACTTGCAGCCTGCAGAAAGCTCAATCTGTGTTGCAAATACAGTGAGAAATGGCTTCTGCCTGAGGAAAGTGATCAGCTGTCAGGTGAGAGCTTTCATATTACATTTCATCCTGTCAACTAATCAGCTGGAGCAATGGCGACTCAACTCCCATCTCAGGTTTACAGATGTGGTTCCCGAGCAGCGTTGTCCCCATGAGAATCCAGTGAAATTTAAAAGGTAAGTATAAAATCACTCTTAGGGGTCTGACAACTATCAGCCATGGCTGTGGGTTCAAGACCCACTCCAGGGACTTGAGCACATAAATCTAGGCTGACACTCCAGCGCAGTGCTGAGGGAGTGCTGCATTGTCAGAGGTGACATCTTTCGGATGAGATGTTAAACCGAGGCCCCGTCTGCTCTCTCAGGTGGACGTAAAAGATCCCATGGCACTAATTCGAAGAAGAGTAGGGGAATTATCCCTGGGTGTCACTGGCCACATTTATCCCTCAATCAAAATAACAAAAACAGATTATCTGGTCATTGTCACATTGCTGTTTGTGGGAGCTGGCTGTGTGCAAATTGGCTGCTGTGTTTCCCACATTACAACAGTGACTACACTCCAAAGGTACTTCATTGGCTGGAAAGCACTTTGAGACAGGCGCTATATAAATGTAAGTCTTTCTTTTAAACTGGGTCGGGTCGACTCTGCGAAGACAGACGCGCCACTGGGAAAGGCATGTGGCAGCAGGAAGACAGCGAGTTCCCGATTTACTATTTAAAAAATTGAGTTAACACTGTTTAGATGGCATTAATTTAGATGAGTTGATCTTCAACCTATTAAAGTGAAAAAAGGGCACATTTCTCTCTCACTGATATTACATGGTTGTTAATCTTCATTTTTCTCCACATCTCTATACAGGTACATTTCCCTTCACAATGAAGGAATCTCCAAACACGTGGAAACATTGAAGTCACTAAGTGACAACACCCCATTAAATGAATAACAAAGGTATGTTTCAGTGAAAACTAGACAAAGACAAGAGCGCAGGTACTGAGAATGATAAACTTTATTTTCAAGTTGACAATAAGGAACGATCGAAAATATATTATTCAAATAAATAATAAAGTAACTTTGTTTTTCACATTTTTTTCATTTCACAGGCACACTGATGGGTGATCCGAGGGATATTTTTTTAAAAGCATGTGGCATATTTTTAAAAAACATATAAAATTCTTCGGTGCACTATTTGAATACACTTGTTAATCCATTTAAATTAAACATTGTAAATGCTGTGATACGTTTGCTACACGTACGGAAGAGAGAAATTTCACTCCCAAATACTCTTATTAAAATATTGTCGTACAATCTAGTTAACCAACCGAAAGATCAATGTACACTGGGGACAGAGCTAAAGGAATGTGGTTACTATCACATATCGAATTACATTCATAATATTTTTATTTTCTAGCATGGTTTCTTGCTGTTCTTTGCAGAATCACTCTGGTTACTGCGTGCACGATCTCCCAGGCACAGCCACTGTTTCCCTGTGAAGAGACAAGAGGGGGATTAGCTTTAACCGTGAACTTTGGATGTAGTTTCTGTAAAATTGAGCAGAAGTTTTTTGATTAAAGCATATGGGATTATTAATCTATTCTTTTATTAATTGTAAGATCTGAAGGTAGTGGAAAATATTTAAGAAACGATTAATCTACAATAACAGTTAATGAAACACAAACTGATCTTAAGGGCAAGAGGCAAGCAATTATCGGGCATGTTTAGCAAAAGCTTACCTTCTCCAGGAGAAACGCCCCGAGTTTCTGGAACCTTTCCTGTACAGCCAATCGGTGGATATTATGGGAGTGAGGAGATTCCATCTGCAGAAAGAAGGAAAATAAATGAATGTCTCTATTGCAGGAGATTTTAAGACTCTAAATAATATGTGATGTGAGATGCTGGAGCGGGCTGTTCTTACACAGGACTGTAGGTGAGAGAGAACTTCAGTCACTCTGTTCAGGAACAGGAGCCGCTGGTTCTTGGGGAAAGGAGCTTCGGATTCACTGAAGAGTCTCAGCATTCCCTTCAGGATTTCAACAGCAACATCCGCTTTGTGATGCCCCGCCTGGGTGAAATGGGAAGATATGTGTCAAGATGGAACCATTTTAAAGTGATGTTATAAATTAACTGGAATGTGCCAAGTTATTGAAGTCAAACTCACCGGTTCTAAAATCGCAGGAACTTCCAGATTGACATCGTATTCACCCCTGCACTCAGGTGAAAAAACAGGATTCTGTACAAGAAAAAATACCAATAGATATTAATTCTGTGAATAACCATTGATTTCTGACTTAACTCCAATGTTTGCCTAATAATTAGACTGATATCTGGAATGCCAATAACACAAGATGCTGTCCAAAGGCAGTTTCAGTCCCAAATCCCAATCCCAGTCCCAGTCCAAAGTGCTAATCCCAAATCCCAGTTGCAGTCCCAATCCCAGTCCCAATCCCAGTCCCAAATCCCAGTCCCAAATCGAATGCCCAGTTCAAATCTCAGTCCCCTCATCACCATATGATTCATGATCGATATTTCACATCAGGGATTTATTTACAGTGATTTGAGAATTAAATGTAAGAACGGGTCTGCAGTGAAGAGTCGATTCTATCTTTAAAGTACTCACTATATTCTCTAAACCGAGCATCAGTTCTTTCCAGAGGCTCCTCCTCATGCAGAGATGGTCAGAGTGATGTCCACAGGCACTTTGTGAGCACAGGGAGAGCAGAGCAAGAGGGAGGCCGAGTCTGAGCCAGGACATCTTCTTACAGCGTCTACAAAATGTATTCAGTGAAGTAAAAGGGAGCCTGAATACTCGAGCTGGGCCGGGAGGCAGCAGCAGTTTGTTCGGGGTTCTTATTTGGTGTGGAGTCTCTCTTACCCGGTGCCGCTTGGTGCTGACTGGAAGCCGCTTCTTCTGGAGCTGTGTCGCCCATCCTGACTGCAGTCTTTTTAAAGTTCCCGCCTCCCCCGCACACTCCTCAGTGTTAAGAACGAAAGTAACGGCTCTTCCGGAATTCTTATTATACAGACAATATTCAGGATTTACGGTGCGTCAAACTGTTTAGTAACACTCCGTGGATCAATTTTTAAATTACTTTCAATTCACACATTCAGAATTCAGCCACTTGTATCTCTTACAGGTAGAAGGTGTAACCTGTGCTAAACCACTGTGACCCATTGACACCAAAAAATCCCCAAATTGAGTTATAATTTTAAGCTGCCAAGTTTCACCCAGAAGCAGAAGGAACTTTTAAAAGTCGAATCAATTCTTGTGTAAAATGTGAAGAAATAAAAGTTTTGTTTCTATGTGTGATATCAGCAGGGAAGGTTTCCTGTTACATGAAAGGACTTTGCAAACCTCAATGTAAACTTGGCCACTTGGATTAATTCCAAATATACTAACCATTGAAGTCAATGTTAAATAAACTACCCATTGTGGTTAACTTAGGATAAACTAACCAGTTTGTTCAATTTATAATAAATTAACCACTGTGATTAGTGGGAACTCTCTCACAAAAAACATTGAAGCTACCTCAATTTTAAATCAGAAATCAATAGATTCTTGCTAGCCTCGGATATTAAGGGATATGTAACCAAGGGGGGGTGGAAGGAGTTAGGATACAGATCAGCCATGACATCACTGACTGACGGAAGCGGCTGGAGCTGTTGAATGGCTTGCTCCTGTTCCTATGTTCCTATGGTTAATTTAAAATAAACTAACCACTGTTAATTTAACGTTTAACACAAACTAAGGACTGTGGTTAAGTTAAAATGGACTTGGGATTTGTGTTGGAAGTAGGACAAAAAAAACTTGTATTTATTTAGCACCTTTCATGAACTCTGGAAGTCCCAAAGTAAATCACTGCCAATGAAATAAATTTCTTTTGAATTGAAGTCACTGTTACAATGGCCCAGAAATTGCTGGAAAAGTAATGGTGAGTTCCCAGCACTCTTCATTATTAGTGCATAAATAAAAGAGCAATTTGTGGTGGGGCATAGATACGCCGTGAATTGTGAATCACCACGAATTGCTGTACAATTTGTGTCACTTCACCTTTTGTTTTCTGTCTCTTTTTTCTCTCTCTCTTAATCCAATCTTTCTTTCCCTCTCTTCATTTCTCTTTCTGTATCTAATTTGACTCTAATTCTCCCTATTCCTTTCTCCGTCTTTTGTCTGTTTCTTTATCCTTTCAAATCCCTCCATTCCCTCGCCACTCACTGTCCAGCCCGACACGCCTTCGGGATGTCTGCACTGTCCAATTCTGGCCTCTTGAACATCCCCCATTTTAGCCACTCCACTATTGGCGGCCATGCCTTCAGTTGCCAAGGCTGGAATTCCCTCCCTAAACCTCTCCGCCACTCGACCTCTTTTTCTTCCTCTAAGGCGTTGCTTAAAACCTACCTCTTTGAACAAGCTTTGTTTCATCTGCACTAATATCCCTTTAAGTGGAGCAGCGTCAAATTCTGTTTGATAATGCTTCTGTAAAGCACCTTGGGACATTTTACTACAAGTCATTTTTGTTGTTGTTAAAGAAAAAATAAAGACTTGAATTTATATAGCGCCTTTAACAACCACTGGATGAACCAAAGCGCTTTACAGCCAATGAAATACTTTTGAAGTGTAGTCACTGTTGTAATGTAGGAAACGTGGCAGACAATTTTTGCACAGCAAGATCCTACAAACAACAATGTGATAATAACCAAATAATCTGTTTTTGTTATGTTGCTTGAGGGATAAATATTGTCCAGGACACCAGGGATAACTCCCCTGCTCTTCTTCGAAATAGTGTCATGGGATCTTTTACATCCACCTGAGAGAGCAGACAGGCCACACGATGTTGCTTTTGTTCAACATGGAAAATCTTAGCGATTTCATAGTTGAGAAAATTTGAACATTTTATCTTTTCAATGAAAAACTTTAACAAAGTACTTTTCGATTAAAGCTCGAGAGAAATACAAAATTGATGGAGTAAATATGAATTTTACAAAATGTGTTGAGAAGCTAGGTAATACAGTTTATATCCCATGAGTGGACTGAGCTGACAGTTTATTAGTGGTGAAATCATGGGTTAGTTTGGTCAGTATATGGTCGATAATAATTCATATCTCACGGACACTCATCAGGTACTCAGTTATACCAAAGATTGGGTAAAGCATTTAAAGTAAGAAAAACTAAAAAATGCGTGGCATAAAAGCTTTCACTCATAGCAAAAGTTAACTGCTCTAGCGGAAGTCAGAGCGTGTTCTGAGCACTTTGGTAATTTGAGAATATGAAGTTTAGAGAGAAACGATGGTGAAGTAAAGCAGCATCACTGTTCTTCACCAGAAATAGGAGCTGCTTCCTTTTAGTTTCTTTTTTCCGATTTATCAAGGAGCAGTGTTGCAATGCTGTGAAGGGACGACCATCCTCTAAATATTAACCCTGAGATTGCTGGCAGACATAGGTGATAACATGTGCAAAACATGCGAAAAAGTAGTGAGGCAGTTCCAGTGGATTGAAATTTCATGCACTGTGGGCAACAATGTTGAGTGATGGAATGCCTGTGATGCAAAATGTTTGAAGCAACTGACTTAACTTCAAGCATAAAAACATAGGTACAGGTGTAGGCCATTCAGCCCTTTGAGCTTGTCCCACCATTTAATTAGATCATGGTGGTCTGTGCCTTAACTCCATTTACCCACCTTGGTTCTGTAACCTGTAATACCCTTGCCTATATAAAAATTTATCTATCACAGTTTTGAAATTTTCAATTGACCTAGCCTCAATAGCTTTTTGCAGATGTAAAATCCTGATTACCACTGCCTTTTGCATGAAGAAATGAAAGACAGACAGTTACCAGGAACTTCTGGCAATTAACATGCAGCCTCCCCAGGCAAGGCAATGGTAATCTACTCAAACTGGTCCTACAATTCACCCCCAATATGAACACTGGGGAAACAACTGGTTCTCCTCACGTGGCAGGTTCACGGATACTCCAGTTACCCTAGGCTGACTAGTTTTGTTTAATTTCTGCACTTTGCTGTGGCACTGTGATAACTTTCCCTGATGGCTGAATCTTTAAAGGCAGTTTATAACTGAGCCATGCAGACTAGATAGTCCCAGCATTGAGTCACTGTCTGTGCTCATTGAGTTGATCCCAACAGGGGTGGGCAGAAGAGTTTAGCAATTGACCTCAGTGGGAGGTCAAAATCTACTAGAGAACACATCATTCTACCCAATCAGAAACTACCCATGAACTTACCCATCTCATGTTCTGAAACTGCAACAATTCCCCCATTGCCACTTCGCTCGGCTCAGCACATTACATTGTGCATCAGGAGCATCCTTTACTTTGGGAATACCCTTCCCCAAGTTCATTGTCCAGCTGGCCCAGTTGACGTCGGATCTTCTGAGTCAAAGAATTGCCACCCCCAAGAGTCACCAGCTTCATTCAGACTCCCTGCACATGAGCGCAATTGTATAAGGCGGCTGAAGAGACAGGAGCCACATTACTATTGTGCAATCCTATTTGTCTCCACTCCCTCCCCACAGTGACCCTGATCCCACACTTCACTTTTTCCTCCACTGTCTCAATCCTGCTTATTTCAGGTAAAAACAATCTATTTACTCAATTGCTGTCTAACCTGTTTATTCCTTTGCCCACCTGTCAATGATACACTTTGCAGTTGAAATTCTGCTGTGTGGAGGTTAACTTAATGCATTTATGTTAATTTGTTTTATCTACTATTTTAAAGGAGGTAATAACCAAACCCATTCTTTTAATATTATGAGTTAACAATGTTAGAGTCATAAGGCTGGATTTTGTCAGTGTGGGCGGGCTGGGGCGTGTCAGGTGGAAATCGTGTCAGGACCCGACTCCTAAGTGAAGTGTTGAAAAAGTGCGATTTTCCCCTAATTGGCCAATTGATTTCCTGCATGTGGGAGCCACTGGCCCAATGAGTCTTTTCATACAGAAAGTTGTCTCCGATGATGTCATCAATGATGCTGGATTTGATGCCTGCAAGCAGCCTTGATTCTTCTAGAGACTGCACAGGCTCTACAATTTATATGAAGGAGCTGAATTGTGGAAAATGGCAACAATTAAGCAAAGATGTGCTCCTCGGTTTGATGAGCCCTCCCGCCAAGTACTGGTGTACGGAGCCAGCTGTAATAAGGAGGTGCTGTTCCCTTCCTCAGGGAGAAAAAAGCCACCCCAGGAGACAAAAACAATGTGGCTACAAGTGGCCCAGGTTGTCAGCTCCATTTTGCAGAACCGTAGAACCTGGCTGCAATGCAGGAAGAGGTTTCATGACTTTCTCCGCACCAGAAAAGTGAGTATGACTTTCCCATCACCCTCAACCTGATCCCCATCGCCTCTCCTCACCAGCACTCTGCTTTGCCAACCTCTTCCCCCACATCCCACTTGACACATACATCCCTGCACCCTTACTCATTCCCTCTCTCTCTATGGTCACATTCACTTAACTATTTGACCATGCAGCCCTCACACTTCCTAGCACTGTGATGCCATGACAACAACTACTTACAACACACAGGGAGGGCCCTTAGTATCCTTCTAAGCATCTATGCTATGCATTCACTACACTCACTCCTTCCATGGTCCATGGAGGAGCTTAGTCGCAAGGGTATTGAAAACATGGTCATTGTTCAGAATAGAATGACATCTCTTGAGGAGCGATGGTCAGCTATTGGGCAAACAAAGCAGACCTTCATGCAAGTCCTCTGGAGTAGGACTTCCAGTGCAGAAATGGGTCCTCATGGCCCCCCTGCAGTGTAGCAAGGTGCTGTCAAGCCACTTGCTACCTCTGAAGTGGGGCTGACCCATGAGAGGGATGTTGGTGGCAGACAACAAGGAAGTGGGGGCTCCTTTCCAAGTGCTCACATGACCATGCCACAGCAAAGCCCTCATTCAGAGCCCCACCAGAGTGCTCAACCAAATGAGATGGGTGTCTCAGCCCCTGCACAGCCGTAGGAGCAGCAGACTGTTGGCGAGCCCGCACAGGTTCACCACCCAAGAGGATGCCCGCCAAAGGTGTTGAGGCAGGAGTAGCAAGAAAGCGAGCAAGGGGCCTCCACATCTGCTGAAGCCACAGGGGAAGCACCACGTAGGAGCATGCGTAAGAGGAAGATAAAGCACAAGTAGTCACAAGGGTAGTCACTTGGGGGGCTGTGTTGTTTTGTTTTTGGACCAGCCATCACTGTGACTGTATAATAAAGTGTTTTGATGGCAAACTGTTGAAGTTGTGGCCTTTGTCATTTCGCAAATGGGACTTTTACATTGAGGGCTTAGGGTGCCTTGCGATTATCAAAATGGTGGTCAGAGTGATAGGATTCCTTAGGTTCTTCTCCATTGCCGATGATCTGGTAAGAAGGAGTGAGACTAAAGTGTTTGATTGTGCAAGCTAAGCAAATCTGGCCAGGATGAGTGCGTCCCTTGCATCCCGGGCAGCAATATGATGGCGCTCTGGCACCTTCTGGCCCGTGTATCTTCAGGTGGGTGACTAGCAGCTTGGCGCTCCTGTTGATGTTCCTACTGTTGGTGCTGCTGTTGCTTATGGTTCTGCTGCTGCCGCGGCTGGTCTTCATCTGAATCTGATGCCCAGGAGGAAAGGAATTAAATGGTCGCCATGCTTCTGGTATATGCCTCTGTTGAGGAAGTGCTTAGTCAAGGTGGGGAGAGGGGTTTCCAGGAGGTCACACTGGAGATGGGTGTCAGGCGCCAAACTTCCACAACACTGAGTATGCCTGCTAAAAGTTCCCCCAGATCTGAAACAACAAAGTTCTGCCACCTGCAAATGATCATCGGTGAAAACTCCTTTGTAATGGTGGAGCTGCAGCTGTTCGTAAGCAATCCACTAGTAAGGCTCCCAGGATTACCTGCCGTGTTCCAGAGGAGGCATGTAGGATGGGGGAAATGTGTTAAAATCGGAAAGGCCTCTCAAAATGGGATTATAGAGGCAATTAAGTGGTTGTTAAGGGCCTTAAGGGCCTATCCCGCCTCTTGGATCTATGCCCCTCATAATTTTGTACACCTCAATCAGGTCCCCCACCCCCCCTCAGCCTTCTCTGCTCTAAGGAAAACAACCCCAGCCTGTCCAGTCTCTCTTCATAGTTGAAGCGCTCCAGCCCAGGTAACATCCTGGTGAATCTCCTCTGCACCCTCTCCAATGCAATCACATCCTTCCTATAGTGTGGCAACCAGAACTGCACACAATATTGCAGCTGTGGCCTAACTAGCATTTTGTACAGCTCCATCATAACCTCCCTGCTTTTATATTCTATGCCTCAACTAATGAGGCAAGTATCCCTTATGCCTTTTTAACCACCTTATCTACCTGTCCTGATGCCTTCAGGGATCTATGTACATGCACACCAAGGTCCCTCTGATCCTCTGTCCTTCCTAGGGTCCTACCATTCATTGTGTATTCCCTTGCCTTGTTAGTCCTCCTAAAATGCATCACCTCACACTTTTCAGGGTTAATTTCCATTTGCCACTGTTCTACCCATCTGACCAACCCGTCTATATCGTCCTGTGGCCTCGCTATTTACAACTCCACCAATTTTCATGTCATCTGCGAACTTACTGATCATACCTCCTACATTCATATCTAAATCTTTAATGTACACTACAAACAGCAAAGGACCCAGCACCGATCCCTGCGGTGGACACAGGCTTCCAGTCACAAAAACAACCTTCGACCATCACCCTCTGCCTCCTGCCACTAAGCCAATTTTGGATCCAATGTGCCAAATTGCCCTGGATCCCATGGGCTCTTACCTTCTTGACCAGCCTCCCATGTGGGACTTTGTCAAAAGCCTTACTGAAGTCCATGTAGACTACATCAACTGCACTACCCTCATCCACACACCTAGTCACCCCCTCGAAAAATTCAATCAAATTAGTTAGACATGATCTCCCCCTGACAAAGCCATGCTGACTATCCTTGACTCTCCAAGTGGAGACTAATTCTGTCCCTCAGAATTTTTTCCAATAATTTCTCTACCACTGATGTTAGGCTTACTGGCCTGTAATTCCCTGGTTTATCCATACTACCCTTCTTGAATAATGGTACCACATTACCTGTCCTCCAGTCCTCTGGCACCTCCCCTGTGGCCAGAGAGGTTCTGAAAATTTGTGTCAGAGCCTCTGCAATCTCCTCCCTTGCCTCACACAGCAGCCTTGGATACATCTCGTCTGGGCCTGGGGATTTATCCACTTTTAAGCCCGCTAAAATCACTAGTACATCCTCCTCTCTCCCAATACTAATTTGTTCACAATCCCCCTGCCTGATTTCTATGTCTACATCGTCCTTCTCCATAGTGAACACAGATGCAAAATATTCATTTAAAACCTCACCCACATCTTCCGGCTCTACACACAGATTGCCACTTTGGTTCCTAATGGGCCCTACTCTTTCGCTGGTTATCCTCTTGCCCTTAACATACTTATAAAACACCTTGGGATTTTCCTTTATTTTGCTCGCCAGTGTTTTTTCATGCCCCCTCTTCGCTCTCCTAATTTCTTTTTTAAATGCCCCCATGCACTTTCTATACTCCTCTAGTGCTTCCACTGTTTTTAGTCCTTTGTATCTGACAAAAGCCTCCCATTTTTTTCCTAATCCATTCTTGTACATCCCTTGAAATCCAGGGTTCCCTGGGCTTGTTGGTCCCACCCTTGACCTTTACAGAAACGTGTTGACGTTGTACTCTCTCTATTTCCTTTCTGAAGACTCCCACTGCTCTGATGTGGATTCCCCTACAAGTGGCTGATCCCAGTCCACTTTGGCCAGATCCTGCCTTATCATATTAAAATTGGCCTTCCCCCAATTTAGAACCTTTATTCCTGGTCCATCTTTGTCCTTTTCCATGACTACCTTAAATCTCACCGAATTGTGGTCACTGTCACCAAAATGCTCTCCTACTGACACTTCTACCACTTGCCCGGCTACATTCCCTAGAATTAGGTCCAGTACCACCCCCTCTCTTGTAGGACTTTCTACATGCTGGCTCTAAAAGCTCTCCTGGATGCACTTTAAGAATTCTGCACCCTCTAAGCCTTTCACACTCTGACTATCCCAGTTAATATTGGGGAAGTTGAAATCCCGTACAATTATTACCCTATTTTTTCTACATTTCTCTGAGATTTGCCTACATATCTGTCCCTCTATCTCCCCCTGACTGTTTGGGGGCCTATAGTACACTCCCAGCAAAGTGCTTGCCCCCTTTTTGTTTTTAAGTTTTACCCATATGGCCTCATTAGAGGAACCTGCTAAGATATCATCCCTCCTTACAGCAGTAATTGACTCCGGAGGAGGCAGACCTGTGTGGGGGCAGCAGCGGGACCTGAGATTAATACAGATGTTTTAATTATAGGTATGCTTCATTTGTTACAACATAACTTCCATGTTGTTGCATAGATCCACATTTCACCTCAGGCTTTGTGTAGTCATTGTGTTAAACCTTTATTCTCCACTCATAATATTTAATACTGAACTTGAAATTGTTTGAGAATGACAAGTTTCAGGAAATGCTGAAATTAACTTGAAATAGAAGCGTTTGATCCTTGTATAACTAACTACTGAAATTCAAAGGAATAAAAAGAAAAAACGAACATACCTTGTGCTGTATTGCTAGATATCACAATTTGGAGCTGGAATAGGGATGCACTGAAGGAATTAAATGTGAAACAAATTGGTAGTGAAGCTCCATTTGAGGACATTTTGTTGAGAATTTATTAGCAAATGATTTGTGCTGAATATTTGCAGGAATTGAAGTTAAACCCTGATTCCTTTCCACTCCAATTTCTGTGGATAATGAATTTATTAGTTCAGCTAGCACAGTATTTTTGTTTAATAATCTCTGGTTCTGCATTAACATTAACATTAAAACAAGCAGGTTAAAGTGTTGACTAAAATAGCTGCCAATGGAATTTGGTGTAATGTGTTAACCAGTCAGTTCCTAGGAAATTCACATGATCACAAAACATAATTGTGGATGAGGAAGGACATTCGGCCCATCTCAGCTCATCCATCCAGAGAGAAACCTAAACTTCCCACATTGTGATGTCTCATTGTTTCTTAAATGATTGAAAGTTTCCAAATCCACAACTTTAGTTTATACTGATCACTCCATGTGTAGAGATGAACTTGGCACATTAGTGACGATCTTATGTCTGTCAGACGACGGTGGGTGTAATTGCCACTTTGGGGCTTCAGCCTATAATTTAATCTGATTTAAACTTATATATTGAGTATGTAAGTTATTTAATATAGAGGGAAATGTGACAGAAAGAATAATGGAGGTTACAAAGGCAGTTCAGTCATGTCACAGTAATTCAACATTAACTGGTTTGCTGAGTATAATTTGTCAGTTATGATCAGTGACCAAGTTAGATAGAATTGATGGGCAGCAGCTCCACTTGGGTGGGTATTAGGACCACCCTGCCATAGCTGCCAACGGGAGAAGAATCCAGACCTCATAGTAAAGCTATACAGGACAAGGGACTTCCACATGTAAATAGGTTCCACATCATCCTGATTAAGCCAGAATCCTCATTGTTCTGAGTCTGTCTACAAGAACTAATTGATGGGCTATGTTGTCTGAGTAAACGAATGTGAAAGAAATTGAGAAGATTTTAAGAAAACAGTAATGTCTGAAAATGTTTTCCTCATTGTAATTTAGGTGCTGGATGAGTTAGAGATAATGGTACCTGAATGAAAGGCCTGATCTTCATCCAGATACTTGAATTTTGGCCAGTCTGGTTGTTGACACATATTTGTCAAGTTATTGGCCTAGAAATTCAGTTTGGGCCCGCCAGCTTGCTTGCGCCCAGAAGTTACCGCTGCGCGCGGAGCCACTTGCGCCCGCCGGAAATTCAGTTTCAGCGCCCCAAGTCGAAGCCGGCCGCTATTCAAGGGTGTGGCCGCCCCCGCTTGGGGCGCTGAAACTGAATTTCGGCGCGCTAGGTGCCGCAGCGCCACCCGCTGCGGTACTGCAGGCCTTCCTCCCTCTCTTAAGGGGGAGGTGCCTGCAACAGCGAGATCGCCGCTCGCTAGTGCCGGCAAATGAGCCCGGCACCACGGAGAAGTGCCGGGCTCCCGGAAAACAGCCGGCAATGCCGCGGGGGGGGTGTGGAGGAGGCCGGGGAAGGAGGTGCGGGCAGGCGGCTGCCGAAAAAGCGGCCAGCCGCACCTCCGCCTTAACTCGCCCCATTAAGGCTGCAGGACGGCCCCGTTTTCAGATCGCTGTTTGCGGCCGCTGCGGAAGAGGCGGCCGCAACTAAATATGGCCGTCGGGCCGGTAGCGGGGCACTGCGCACACCGATGACGTCATCGGTGGCGGCGCAGCGCTACTGGCTAACGCTGCCATTACCGCAGCGCTGAATATCGGCGCTATCTCAGCAAGTGGCGCAAAAGCCCTCTTTGGGCGAAAACTGGGCGCAAAGCCTACTGAATTTCTAGCCCATTGGGTTTAATATTAATTTAAATATTTACCTGTACTGCACAGTTTTTAACCCACTGAAACCTGTTAAAGTGATACCGGGACACACTTTCTCTCTCACTGATATCACATGGTTGTTAATCTTCATTTTTCTTCGCACCTCTACACAGGTACATTTCCCTTCACAATCAAGGAATCTCCAAACACGTGGAAACAGTGAAGTTCACTAAGTGACAACACCCCATTAAATGAATAACAAAGGTATGTTACAGTGAAAACTAGACAAAGACAAGAACGCAGGTACTAAGAATGATAAACTTTATTTTCAAGTTGACAATGTAAAGGACGAAAATATATTATTCAAATAAATAATAAAGTATCTTAATTTTTACATTTTTTGATTTCACAGGCACACTGATGGATGATCTAAGCGATATTTTAAAAGCATGTGACATATTTTA
This sequence comes from Somniosus microcephalus, assembly GCF_052327205.1. Lineage (NCBI taxonomy): Eukaryota > Metazoa > Chordata > Chondrichthyes > Squaliformes > Somniosidae > Somniosus > Somniosus microcephalus. The sequence continues at coordinate 49,643,972 of NC_140991.1, read as the reverse complement.
AACAAACATATAAAATTCATTGGCGCACTATTTTAATACAAATATAAACCCATTTAAATTAAAAATTGTAAATTATGTGACGTGTCTGTTACACGTACGGAAGAGAGGAATTTAACTCCCAAATACTCTTATTAAAATACTTTCGTACAATTCTAGTCAACTGACCGAAAGATCAATGTACAGCTGGCTAGAGCTAAAGGAATGTGGTTACTATCACATATCGAATTACATTCATAATATTTTTATTTTCTAGCATGGTTTCTTGCTGTTCTTTGCAGAATCACTCTGGTTACTGCGTGCACGATCTCCCAGGCACAGCCACTGTTTCCCTGTGAAGAGACAAGAGGGGGGTTAGCTTTAACCGTGAACTTTGGATGTAGTTTCTGTAAAATTGAGCAGAAGTTTTATGATTATAGAATATGGGATTATTAATCTATTCTTTTCTTAATTGTATCTCATAAATAAGTTAAAAGATCTGAAAGTAGTGGAAATATTTAAGAAATGAGTAATATAGAATAACAGTTAATGAAACACAAACTGATCTTAAGGGCAAGAGGCAAGCAATTATCGGGCATGTTTAGCAAAAGCTTACCTTCTCCAGGAGAAACGCCCCGAGTTTCTGGAACCTTTCCGCTACAGCCAATCGGTGGATATTATGGGAGTGAGGAGATTCCATCTGCAGAAAGAAGGAAAATAAATGAATGTCTCTATTGCAGGAGATTTTAAGACTCTAAATAATATGTGATGTGAGATGCTGGAGCGGGCTGTTCTTACACAGGACTGTAGGTGAGAGAGAACTTCAGTCACTCTGTTCAGGAACAGGAGCCGCTGGTTCTTGGGGAAAGGAGCTTCGGATTCACTGAAGAGTCTCAGCATTCCCTTCAGGATTTCAACAGCAACATCCGCTTTGTGATGCCCCGCCTGGGTGAAATGGGAAGACATGTGTCAAGATGGAACCATTTTAAAATGATGTTATAATTTCACTGGAATGTGCCAAGTTATTGAAGTCAAACTCACCGGTTCTAAAATCGCAGGAACTTCCAGATTGACATCGTATTCACCCCTGCACTCAGGTGAAAAAACAGGATTCTGTACAAGAAAAAATACCAATAGATATTAATTCTGTGAATAACCATTGATTTCTGACTTAACTCCAATGTTTGCCTAATAATTAGACTGCTATCTGGAATGCCAATAACACAAGATGCTGTCCAAAGGCAGTTTCAGTCCCAAATCCCAGTCCCAGTCCAAAGTGCTAATCCCAAATCCCAGTTGCAGTCCCAAATCCCAGTCCCAAATCGAATGCCCAGTTCAAATCTCAGTCCCCTCATCACCATATGATTCATGATCGATATTTCACATCAGGGATTTATTTACAGAGTGATTTGAGAATTAAATGCAAGAACGGGTCTGCAGTGAAGGGTCGATTCTATCTTTAAAGTACTCACTATATTCTCTAAACCGAGCATCAGTTCTTTCCAGAAGCTCCTCCTCATGCAGAGATGGTCAGAGTGATGTCTACAGGCACTTTGTGAGCACAGGGAGAGCAGAGCAAGAGGGAGGCCGAGTCTGAGCCAGGACATCTTCTTACAGCGTCTGCAAAATGTATTCAGTGAAGTAAAAGGGAGCCTGAATACTCGAGCTGGGCCGGGAGGCAGCAACAGTTTGCTCGGGGCTCTTATTTGGTGTGGAGTCTCTCTTACCCGGTGCCGCTTGGTGCTGACTGGGAGCCGCTTCTTCTGGAGCTGTGTCGCCCATCCTGACTGCAGTCTTTTTAAAGTTCCCGCCTCCCCCGCACACTCCTCAGTGTTAAGAACGAAAGTAACGGCTCTTCCGGAATTCTTATTATACAGACAATATTCAGGATTTACGGTGCGTTAAACTGTTTAGTAACACGCCTTCGATCAATTTAAATTACTTTCAATTCACACATTCAGAATTCAGCCACTTGTATCTCTTACAGGTAGAAGGTGGAACCTGTGCTAAACCACTGTGACCCATTGACTCCAAAAAATCCCCAAGTTGAGTTATAATGTTTTCAATATTTGTGATTTGCTGCCAAGTTTCACCCAGAAGCAGAAGGAACTTTTAAAAGTCGAATCAATTCTTGTGTAAAATGTGAAGAAATAAAAGTTTTGTTTCTATGTGCGATATCAGCAGGGAAGGTTTCCTGTTACATGTAAGGACTTTGCAAACCTCAGTTTAAACTTGGCCACTTGGATTAATTCCAAATATACTAACCATTGAAGTCAACTTAAAATAAACTAACCAGTGTGGTTAGTGGGCATTCTCGCCCACAATAAGCAGCTAATGCTAGCTGAATTAAGAATTATAAACCTGAGTTCGATAGATTCTTGCTAGCCAAGCTTATTAAGTGTTATCGAAGTGTTATGTGTGGAAGGAGTTAGGATATAGATCAGCAATGATCTCAATGAATGGTGGAACAGGCTCGAGAGGCTGAATGGCCTATTCCTGTTCCTATGGTTAATTTAACATAAACTGTGGTTAATTTATAAACTAACCACTGTGGTTAATTTGAAATAAGCTAACCACTGTGGTTAATTTGATATAAACTAACCACTGTGGTTAATTTGAAATAAGCTAACCACTGTGGTTAATTTGATATAAACTAACCACTGTGGTTAATTTGAAATAAGCTAACCACTGTGGTTAATTTGATATAAACTAACCACTATTAAATTAACATAAACTAATCGCTGGGGTTAATTTAACAAATACTAAGCACTGCAGTTAAATTGAAATAGACTTGAGATTTATGTTGGAAATAGAAAGAAAATAACTTCTATTTAGTTAGCACCTTTTTCCAGACCTCTGGAAGTCCCCAAGCACTTGAAGTCACTGTTACAATGACCCAGAAATTGCTGGAAAAGTTATGGCGAGTTCACAACGCCCGTCATTATCAGTGCTTAAAAAACCCAACAATTTGTGGCAAGGAAGAGATACGCTGTGAGTTGTGAATCAGCACATATTGCTGTGCGATTTGCATCGCTCCACCGTTAGCCTGGCGAAAACTGGAGCTTTCTGTCACCCTCTCCGTGAGTGTCAACAGATTGCTGGATTTGCGCGCTAAATATGAATGAATCGTAAGAACTCTGTTAATGACATGATTCATGATCCTGACATGAAACTCAATCTTGGAGGCACAGAAAGGGACCAATTGAAACTGTGGAGTCTCATTCCTACAGGAAGTAAATTGTGCCTAGAGTTTTTTTAACTATCAATGTTTTAATATATTTTTCTTCCTTTACCTTTCTGTCTCTTTATTCTCTATCTCTCTTAATCCAATCTCTCATTCCCTCTCTTCATTTCTATTTCTGTGTCTAATTTGATTCTAATTCTCCCCATTTCTTTCTCTGTCGTTTGCTGTTTCTTTCTCCATGCTTTTGTATCATTGGTTAAGCAGACTGCTGCTCCCGTCATTCAGCAATATCCCAGAGGCAATGTTGATTTTGCTTTGCTTTATTAGCTCGCACTTCCAGCAAGCTATGGCACAAAACTAATACAAGAAGCGTGAGGAAAAAAATCAAATTCATGGCGCTCGCCGCAAGATGTGCTGTTCCAGCAATTTCTGGGCCAATGTAGGGAAATTCAGCAGTCAATATATGTACAGCAATGTCCCACGGACAGCAGTGAGATAAATGACCATTAATCTGCTTTATGGGAGGAATAAATGCTGGCCAGAACACAAGGAGAACTCCCTGCTCCTCTTCAAAACAGTGCCACGGGATCTTTACATCCACCTGAGAGAGCAGAAGGGGCATCCATTTAACATCTCATTTGATAAAGGCCACCTCTCTCAGTACTGCACTGAAGTGTCAGCCTAAATTATGGGCTGGATGTTGCCAATGGGGAGCTTTTGGAGGCGAGATTCCCACTTGTCGGGTTTTAGTCCCGTCTCCATCGACTTCTGGCCAACCCACGCTATTTTCCCTTGATTGACCTTGTTAAGCCCGCTCGGTGGGCTTAGCAGGCTAATTAAGGGGAAGCCAGTTACAGAGAATGTCAGCGTATGACGTTTCATCTGTCAAAAATTTGAATTGTCATCGTTTGACAGCTCCGTGAAGCTGTCAAACACTGACATTCTCTGTAGTTTGATGAGTTCTTGAATTCAAGATCTCATCAAACCTCTTTCTTTAGCAGAAATTAGATGGTTGTTGCATTGGAGAATGCAGCAGCCATCTGTCATCTCTGCCACGCAGATGCGAGACTCTCCGCATCCCCAACATTTGAAGCCTGCAGGAAGAAACAAAGGTAAGTAAACTTTTTCTAACACTTTCCACTTACCTCATATACTCACCTCTCCACACTTGCACCCATCACTTACCTTCACAGCGCACTTTTGCACCCCTCCGACCCCCGCAGTCCCATTACTCGCCTCAGTGACCCTGGCGGGGTTCGCAGCCTTCGGGAAGCCCGCACTTGTGTGGGCAAAATGGGGTTAATCCTCTTAACTGCCTTTTAACTACCTGTTAACAGGCAGTTAAGTGGCTGTAATCCCCTTCGGCCTCCAGGAGACGGGATGCAGCGCGGGTCAGCTACCCGCCTCCTGGGAAGATGGCATGGAGGCGGGTTGGGGGCGGGATGGGCACCCGCCCCCAGATTCTGCCATTTTCCCGGCAGTCCCGCCTCCAAACCTGCCTCCCCAGGGCTGGCAAGATCGCGCCCCATGTGCTCAAAGTCTCTGAAGTGGGGTTTGAACCCACTACCCTGTGACTCAGAGGCAAGAGTGCTACCTCTGAGCCAACTCTGACATCAAAAGTGATTTATATTTCTTAAATATTCTAAAAGTTGCAGAGATATTTCACAGGAAAGACATATGATAATTGCATGAGCAGGTTGGATGAACCAGAGCTCTTGTCCTGCCAAAAGTGCCACACAATGTTGCTTATGTTCAATGTGGACAATCTTAGATATTATATCATTGAGAAAATTTGAAAATTTTGGCTTTTCAATTAAAAAGTTGAACCAAGTACTTTTGGATTAAAGCTCGAGAGAAGAAACTAAAATAACGTAGTACCTGTGAATTTTACAAAATGTGATGAGAAGCTATGGAATACAGTTTATATTCCATGAGTGGACTGAGCTGACAGTTTATTAGTGGTGAAATCATGGGTTAGTTTGGTCAGTATATGGTCGATAATAATTCATATTTCATGGACACTCATCAGGTACTCAGTTATGCTAAAGATTGGGTAAAGCATTTAAAGTAAGAAAAACTAAAAGATGTGTGCAATAAAGTGTCATCACTCTGACTACACCTGATTTATCTCAAAAAAGCTTTCATTCATAGCAAAAGTTAACTGCTCGAGCGGAAGTCAGCGTCTGTTCTGAGCACTTTGGTAATTTGAGAATTTGAAGTTTAGAGAGAAACGATGGTGAAGTAAAGCAGCATCACTATTCTTCACCAGAAATAGGAGCTCCTTCCTTTTAGTTTCTATTTTCTGATTTATCAAGGAGCAGTGTTGCAATGCTGTGAAGGGACGACCATACTCTATATATTAACCCTGAGATTGCTGGTGATAGGTGTTAACATGTGCAAAACATGGGAAAACGGAATGAGGCAGTTCCAGTGGATTGAAATTTCATGCACTCTGGGGAACAATGCTGAGTGATGGAGTGCCTCCTGGTGATGCAAAATGTTTGAACCAGCTGATTTAATTTAAACATAAAAACATAGGAACAGGTGTAGGCCATTCAGCCACTCGTGCTTGTTTCACCATTTAGTTAGATCAAGGCTGATCTGCATCGTAACTCCATCTACCCGCTTTGGTTCCGTAACCTGTAATACCCTTGTCTATAAAAAGTTTATCAATCTCCGTTTTGACATTTTTAATTGACCTAGCCTCAACAGCCTTTTTGGAGGAGAATCTTCCTGATTTCCACTACCCTTTGTGCGAAGACATGTAAGACAGACAGTTACCAGCAACTTCTGGCAATGAACATGCAGCCTCCTCAGGCAAGGTAATGGTAATCAACTCTAACTGGTCCTGCATTTCATCCCCAATATTAACACTGGGGAAACAATTGGTTCTCCTCATGTGGTAGGCTCACGGATTCTCCAGGTACCCCAGGCTGACCAGTTTTGTTTAATTTCAGCTCTTTGCTGTGGCACTGGGATAAGCGTTGTTATTAACATTCCCTGATGGCTGAATTTTAAAGGCAGTTTGTGTGGTAAACCACTGTTTGTATTCCACTGTGTACATGCCTGGACATGCCTCGGCTGACTCCTCCCACACGTCCTAGTATAAAGGTGACTGCTCCCCAGCCCTTTGTATTTCTGGACCGGTCGACCACTCGAGGCAGACCTTCATTCTTTTGTTAATAAAAGCCTTTAGTTACTCTCTTAACTCTCAGTCTTTTATGAGTAATTGATAGCGCATCAATTTTATTAACAAAATTTTTATAATGGAGAAGATCCTCACACCAGCATGCCTGGACTTAGATCATCGGGAGGCGGACTCATCCACCAAGTTTACTCACTGGCTTAAGTGTTTCGAAAAATTCCTGACCGCCTCCGCAGCAATCAAATTGGACGAGGACAAACTGGATGTCCTGACCTCCAAAGTGAACCACCGAGTGTACTCGGTCATCCAAGACGCGACCTCGTACGCGGATGCTATCAAGCTCCTCAAGGACCAGTACACGCGCCCAGTGAACGAAGTGTACGCCAGGCACCTTCTGGGGAGTCGTAAACAACAACCTGGGGAATCGACCGTGGAATACCTTCAGGCACTGTCTGTGCTTGGCCGGGCCTGTGGTTGTAAGGATGTAAAGGCCGCCGTGTACACAGAGGAACTTATCCGGGACGCTTTTGTAGCGGGCCACAGATCCAATTACACCCGACAGCGACTGTTGGAGCAGAGTGACCTCGACCTCATCAAGGCCTCTGAACTCGCACTATCATTGGATGCAGCCTACCGGGGCATGGATGCCTACTCCTCTGCACCGTGGACGCCGCGGGGAATGACAGCCTGGGACACGGTAGGACCACCTCATAGCGCCGTGCCACCCCAGCCACACCCCAGCAATGGCCCAACTACCGCAGCAGTGTCCCAAGGCCAGACAGCAGTGCCCCAAGGCCAGAAATGCTACTTCTGTGGCCAGGCAAAACACCCCAGAGCGCGCTGCCCGGCGAAAAACGCGATCTGCTCGGGCTGCGGGAAGAAGGGACACTACGCTAACGTCTGCAGGGCCAAAGCCACCCCGAACCCCAGCAGCGCCGTGTGTGGGCCATGCGGGCCACCATCTTGGGCCTCCCCGGCCATGTGCGAACCACCGGTACAGCAGCCATTTTGGACGCCTCCAGCCACATGGGGATCATGGACGCCGCCATCTTGGATGACAGCCGGAACGCAGCAGGCCCCCAACACCGCCTCATCTGATACCCGCAGCGACACACCGACCCCTACGCTGGCATCCGTTACACTGGACCAAGCGAGACCGCACCAGCTGGCCAGTTCCACAATGGACATAAAGGTAAATGGCCACGATACAATCTGCCTTTTTGACTCTGGGAGCACGGAGAGCTTCATCCACCCCGACACGGTGCGGCGTTGCTCTCTCCCAGTCCTGCCTGCGCACCAGCGGATTTCTATGGCCTCCGAGTCCCAGTCGGCGGACATCGGCGGCTACTGCGTAGCGACACTCGTAGTAGATGGGACCGTGTACGATCATTTTAAACTTCTGGTCCTGCCCGACCTCTGCGCTGCCGTCCTGCTGGGGTTAGATTTTCAGTGCCACCTTAAAAGTGTTACGATGGCGTACGGTGGACCCCTACCCCCACTCACAGTCCGCAGCCAGCAGCTCCCAAATTGCCCGCCGCGCACCAGGTGCAACCTCTCCACACTCAGAGTCACCCCCCCCACACTGTTTGCTAACCTCACCCCCGACTGTAAGCCCATCGCCACAAAGAGCAGGCGATACAGTGCCGGGGACAGGGTTTCATGAAAACCGAAGTGGAGCGGCTCCTGAAGGAAGGGATTATTGAGGGCAGCACCAGCCCCTGGCGAGCCCAGGTTGTGGTTGTTAAGACCGGCGAGAAGCAGCGCCTGGTCATCGACTACAGCCAGACAATAAATCGCTACACCCTGCTGGATGCCTACCCACTCCCCCGCATAGCTGATATGGTCAACCAGATCGCGCAGTACCGCGTCTTCTCGACCATTGACCTGAAATCAGCGTACCACCAGCTCCCTATCTGCCCTGAGGACTGCCAGTATACTGCCTTTGAGGCAAACGGCCGCCTCTACCACTTCCTTAGGGTTCCCTTTGGCGTCACCAACGGGGTCTCCGTCTTCCAAAGGGAGATGGACTGGATGGTAGATCAAAATGCGTTGCAGGCCACTTTCCCATATCTGGACAATGTGACCATCTGCGGCCGTGACTTGCAGGACCATGATGCAAACCTCGAAAAATTCCTCCGCACCGCCCAACTCCTGAACCTGACATATAACAAGGAGAAGTGCATATTCCGCACAAACCGCCTCGCTATCCTTGGCTGTGTTGTGGAACACGGAGTCATCGGCCCCGACCCCGACCGGATGCGTCCCCTTATGGAACTCCCACTGCCCCACTGCCTCAAGGCCCTGAAGAGGTGCCTAGGGTTTTTCTCCTATTATGCCCAGTGGGTCCCCTACTATGCGGACAAGGCCCATCCGCTGATCAAGTCCACCTCTTTTCCCTTGACGGCAGAGGCCCGCTTAGCCTTCCACCGTATCAAGGAAGACATTGCCAAAGCCACCATGCACGCAGTGGACGAATCCATCCCCTTCCAGGTGGAAAGCGACGTGTCCGACTTTGCCCTGGCCGCTACCCTCAATCAGGCGGGGAGACCCGTGGCCTTCTTTTCACGAACCCTCCAAGGCCCGGAGACCAGACACTCCGCTGTTGAGAAGGAGGCCCAGGCGATTGTGGAGGCTGTGCGTCATTGGAGGCACTACCTGGCCGGAAAACGATTTACCCTGCTCACTGACCAACGTTCAGTTGCTTTCAAATTTAACAACAAGCAGAGGGGCAAAATCAAAAATGACAAGATCTTGAGGTGGAGAATCGAACTTTCCACCTACAATTACGAGATCTTGTACCGGCCCGGGAAGCTCAATGAACCCCCGGATGCGCTATCGCGTGGCACCTGCGCCAGCGCGCAGATCGATAGACTGCGGGCCCTCCACAATGACCTTTGCCACCCGGGGGTCACCAGGTTCTTCCACTTCATCAAGGCCCGCAACCTGCCTTACTCTATTGAGGAGGTCAGGACCATGGCCAAGAACTGCCAAGTCTGCGCTGAGTGCAAACCGCACTTTTATAGACCAGACAGGGCCCACCTGATAAAAGCCACTCGCCCCTTCGAGCGCCTGAGCGTTGATTTTAAAGGGCCTCTCCCCTCCTCCGACCGCAATGTGTACTTCCTCAATATTATTGATGAGTACTCCCGTTTCCCGTTCGCCATCCCCTGCCCGGACATGACTAATGCCACGGTCATTAAATGTCTGAACGACCTCTTCACCCTGTTCGGTTTCCCCAGCTATATCCATAGCGACCGGGGCTCATCGTTTATGAGCGACGAACTCCGTCAGTACCTGCTAACTAGGGGTATTGCCACAAGCAGGACCACCAGTTACAACCCCCGGGGGAATGGACAGGTGGAAAGAGAAAATGCGACAGTTTGGAAGGCCGCCCTGCGAGCCTTAAAGTCTAGGGGCCTTCCAACCTCCCGCTGGCAGGATGTGCTCCCCGATGCGCTCCACTCTATTCGGTCACTGCTCTGCACTGCCACTAACGCCACCCCTCATGAGAAAATGTTTGTCTTCCCAAGGAAGTCCACATCGGGGACATCGCTACCGCCATGGCTGACGTCCCCAGGGCCGGTCCTACTGAGAAGGCACGTGAGGACCCATAAAACGGACCCCCTGGTCGAGAGGGTCGACCTCCTCCACGCCAACCCCCAGTATGCTTACATTGCATACCCGGACGGGCGGGAGGACACAGTCTCCATAAGAGACCTTGCACCCTCGGGGGCCGCAGTAACCCACTACTCACTACCACCCCCCCCCACGATCCGATATCCAGCCCCAGCAGACGGCAGGCCTGGGCCCCGCGACCCGCTCGACATCTACGAGGACGACACGCCTGTGCCACAGCCCACGCAGGACTCGACGCCGGAAACTCCACTACCCCTGCCGTCGCCACGCCGATCACAGCGGCAGACAAGACCTCCGGAGAGACTCCAATACACTAACTTTTAATACACTTCACCCCGCCGGACTCAATTTTAAACAAGGGGTGAATGTGGTAAACCACTGTTTGTATTCCACTGTGTACATGCCTGGACATGCCTCGGCTGACTCCTCCCGCAAGTCCTAGTATAAAGGTGACTGCTCCCCAGCCCTTTGTATTTCTGGACCGGTCGACCACTCGAGGCAGACCTTCATTCTTTTGTTAATAAAAGCCTTTAGTTACTCTCTTAACTCTCAGTTTTTTATGAGTAATTGATAGCGCATCAGTTTGTAAGTGAGCCACACAGACTAGAAAGTCCCAGCTGAGTTGATCACAACAGGGGTGGGAGTAAATGAGCAGCAGTTGGCCTCAGTGGGAGGTCAAAATCACATCCTACTGGAGAACAAGCAATTCTACCCAATCAGAAACTACCCATGAACTTACCCATCTCATATTCTGAAACTGCACCAATTACCCCATTGCCACTTCGCTCGGCTCAACACATTACACTGTATATCAGAAGCATCTTTGATTTTGGGTGTACCATTCCCTTATGTTAAATGTCAGGCTTATAATACAGTAGAGAACCAAGCTGAATGCTGAAAGTACAGAGGAGAACTGAAAAAAGAAATTCGAGGGGCAAAGAAAGTGCATGAGAATTGATTAGTGGGTAACATAAGAGTGAACCAAAAGTCTTTTATAAATGTATAAATAGTAAAAGGATAGTCAAAGTAGGAGTTGGGCTGATTATGAACCAAAAAAGAGATCTTATTGAGGAGACAGAGGGCATGGCTGAGCTACTTTGCATCTGTCTTCACAAAAGAAGAGGATGCCGCCAATGTCACAGTAACGGAGGAGGTAGTAGAGAAATTGGACTGCTTAAAGATAGATAAAGAGGAGGTACTTAAAAGGTTGGCAGTGCTCAAAGTAGAAATGTCACTTGGTCTGGATTTATTTTTTATTTGTTCCTGGGATGTGGGATATTTGCCCCTGAGAAGGTGGTAGTGAGCCACCTTCTTGAACCGTTGCAGTCCTTGTGGTGAAGGTACTCCCACAGTGCTGTTAGGGAGGGAGTTCCAAGATTTTGACCCAGCGACGATGAAGGAACGGCGTTTCTTCCCAAGTCAGGATGGTGTGTGACTTGGAGGGGAACTTGAAGGTGGTGGTGTTCCCATGCACCTGCTGCCCTTGTCCTTCTAGAAGAGGTCGCAGGTTTGGGAGGTGCGGCTGAAGAACCTTGGCGAGTTGTTGCAGTGCATCTTGTAGATGGTACACACTGCAGCCACGGTATGCCGGTGGTGGAGGCAGTGAATGTTTAAGGTGGTGGATGGGGTGCCAATCAAGTGGGCTGCGTTGTCCTGGATGGTGTTGAGCTTCTTGAGTGTTGTTGGAGCTGCACTCATCCAGGCAAGTGGGGAGTATTCCATCACACTCCTTACCTGTGCCTTGTAGATGGTGGAAAGGCTTTGGGAAGTCAGGAGGTGAGACACTCTCCACATAATACTGAGCCTCTGACCTGCTCTTGTTGCCACAGTATTTATGTGGCTGGTTGAGTTAAGATTCTGGTCAATGGTGACCCCAGGATGTTGATGGTGGGGGATTTGGCGATGATGATGCCGTTAAATGTCAAGGGGCTGTTGTTAAACTCTCGCATGTTGGAGGTAGTCATTGCCTGGCACTTAAGTTGCAGGTAACATTCATGCCACATATCAGCCCAAGCCTAAATGTTGTCCAGGTCTTGCTGCATGCGGGCATGGACTGTTTCATTATCTGAGGAGTTGCGAATAGAACTGAACACTGCAATCATCAGTGAACATCCCCACTTCTGATGGAGGGAAAGTCATTGATGAAGCAGCTGAAGATGGTTGGGCCGAGGACACTGCCCTGAGGAACTCCTGCAGCAATGTCCTGGGGCTGTGATGACTGACCTCCAACATCCACAACCATCTTCCTTTGTGCTAGGTATGACTCCAGCTAGTGGAGAGTTTTCCCTGATTCCCATTGACTTCAATTTTACTGGGGCTCCTTGATGTCACACTCGGTCAAATGCTGCCTTGATGTCAAGGGCAGTCACTCTCACTTCACCTCTGGAATTCAGCTCTTTTGTCCATGTTTGGACCAAGGCTGTAATAAGGCCTAGAGCCGAGTGGTCCTGGTGGAACCCAAACTAAGCATCAGTGAGCAGGTTATTGGTGAGTAAGAGCTGCTTGATAGCACTGTCGACGACACCTTCCATCACTTTGCTGATGATTGAGAGTAGACTGATGGGGCGGTAATTGGCCGGATTGGATTTGTCCTGCTTTTTGTGGACAGGACATACCTGGGCAGTTTGGATAGATGCCAGGGTTGTAGCTGTACTGGAACAGTTTGGCTAGAGGCGTGGCTAATTCTAGAGCACAAGTCTTCAGCACGACAGCTGGGATGTTGTCAGGGCCCATAGCCTTTGCTGTATCCAGTGCATTCAGCCGTTTCTTGATATCATGTGGAGTGAATCGAATTGGCTGAAGGCTGGCTTCTTTGATGGTGGGGACCTCAGGAGGAGGCCAAGAGGGGTCATCCACTTGGCATTTCTGGCTGAAGATGGTTGCAAATGATTCAACCTTGACTTTTGCACTTGCCTGCTGGGCTCTGCCATCATTGAGGATGGGGATATTCATGGAACATCCTGCTCCCATTAGTTGTTTAATGGTCCACCACCATTCACGACTAGATGTGGCAGGACAGCAGAGCTTTGATCTGATCCGTTGATTGTGGGATTGCTTAGCTCTGTACAGTATGCTGCTTCCACTGTTTAGCATGCATGTAGTCCTGTGTTGCAGCTTCCCCAGGTTGGCACCTCATTTTTAGGTACACCTGGTGCTGCTCCTGGCATGCTCTTCTGCACTCCTCATTGATCCAGGGTTGGTCCCCTGGTTATGGTAGAGTGAGGGATATGCTGGTTACAGATTGTGGTGGAATATAATTCTGTTGCTGCTGATGGCCCACATCACCTCATGGATGCCCAGTTTTGAGCTGCTAGATCTGTTCTGAATCTATCCCATTTAGCACGGTGGTAGAAGGCACAAGGAAGGAGTGTGATGGAATACTCTCCACTTGCCTGGATGAGTACAGCTCCAACAACACTCAAGAAGCAGCCCGCTTGATTGGCACCCCATCCACCACCTTAAACATTCACTCCCTCCACCACCGGCGTACCATGGCTGCAGTGTGTACCATCTACAAGATGCACTGCAGCAACTCGCCAAGGCTTCTTTGGCAGCACCTCCCAAACCTGTGAACTCTTCCACCTAGAAGCAGGTTTCCTTGTCCATGCTTGATCTGAAGCCATGAGACTTCATGGGGTCTGGATTCAATGTTGAGTACTCCCAGGGCCACTCCTTCCCGACTGTATACCACTGTGCTGCCACCTCTACTGGCTCTGTCCTGCCGGTAGGATAGGACATACCCATGGATGGTGATGGAGGCTCTGGGACCTTGTCTGAAAGTTATGATTCTGTGAGTATGACTCTGTGGGACAGCTCTCCCAATTTTGGCACAGTCCCCAGATGTTAGTGAGGAGGATTTTGCAGTGTCGACTGGGTGTGCCGTCTGGTTGTGCCGTTGTCATGTCCAAAGCCGGGTCGTCCATCCGGTTTTATTCTTATCATTGTTTCTCGTAACCGTTTTTTTTACAACTGAGTGGCTTGCTAGGCCATTTCAGAGGACAGTTAAGAGTCAACCACATTGCTGGGGGTCCGGAGTCCTATATAGGCCAGACTAGGTAAGAATGGTAGATTCCCTTGCCTAAAGGACATTAGTGAACCAGATGGGGTTTTACAACAATCCGACAGTTTCATGGTCACCATTATTAATACTAGCTTTTAAATCTAGATTTAGGAACTGAATTTAAATTGGGGTGGGATCATTAGTCCAGGCTTCTGGATTACTAGTCCAGTAACATAACCACTTTGCTACAGTACCTCGATGCATCCTAGGTTGCTGAGGGAAGTAAGGCTGAAGATAGTGGAAGGGGAAACTTATAGAGACAATAATCTGAGACAAAAATAATTGTCACTTGGTAAAATATGGGTTAATAAATGAGAGCAGCATGGCCTTATTAAAGGCAAATCGTGTTTGACTAACTTGACTGATTTCTTTGATGAAGTAACGGTGAGATTTGATGAAGGTAGTATGGTTGATGATGTGTATATGGACTTTCAAGAGGCGTTTGATAAAGTGCCACATAATAGACTTGTTAACAAAATTGAAGTCTATGGGATTAAAGGGGCAGTGGCAGCGTGGATACACAATTGGCGAAGGGACAGAAAGCAGAGAGTAGTGGTGAACAGTTGCTTTACAGCCTGGAGAGAAGTATCGAGTGGTGTCCCCCAGGAGTCGGTATCTTTTTGATATACATGAATAACCTGGACTTGCATATACAGGCCATAATTTCAATGTTTACAGATGACACGAAACTCAGAAATGTAGTAAACGGTGAGGACAATATTAACATACTTCAGGAGAAAATAGATGGATTAAAATGAGCAGGCACATGGTAAATGCAATTAAGTGCAAACAAGCGTGAAGTGATGCATTTTGATAGGAAGAATGAGGAGAGGCACTATGAACTAAATGGTAGAATTTTAAGAGGGTGCAGGAACAGAGCGACCTGGGGTTATACCTACACAAATCTTTGAAGGTTACAGGACAATGTGAGGAGGTTGTTAAAATGCATAAGAGATCCTTGGCTTTATAAAAGGCATAGAAGGTGTAGTGTATGTGCTTTAAGTCAGAACTTCTTTTTACAGCTCCTGTATACTGTAGTACTGGCAGTGACCACACCGGTATATAAGCTGTGCGCATGCCTCTGTACCCCAGTCTAGAGATTACCCTCCTCCAGTAAAGACCTGTTATTTGTTTATGTACAGCATCCGTGTAATTATTTATCCACTGAACCACGGATCTAACAGTGGCGACGAGTGTTGATGCGAATCTACATGCAACATTTAAAAAAAAAATAGTCGAGTCCAGGAACATGGGCGTCGACCGCGAGCAACCGCCCGGCAGTCAGGCAGAGATCCAACTTTGCTGGGGAGGCTGCGGAGAGCCGGGCTTGGTTCCCCAGCCACAACGAGTAGTAAGAGACCGACGACAGGTCCAGAGCAGACCCTTCCCGAGCAGTGGCGGCTGGAGACGACCGACGGCAGAGAGAGAGAGCCGGGCAGCTTCGACGGGGTAAGAAAGAGGGTGAAGAGAGCAGGGCGCAGCCGGGGGGGTTGATCACCGAGCGGCGTCGAGGAAAAACACTGCAAACCGGAGAGAGAGAGGGTAAGAAACAGCCAGGTTCTAGACTGAGTGGCGTCGACAAATATCAAGAGAAGAACATGCAGAGCACAGCCAGGGATCACGGGCTGATCAGGGTCCGCGGGGCGAAGCAAGGGGAAATGCCATTGAGCCGCAGAGTAGCAGGGAGAGCGCGGGAGATGCCATTGAGCCGTGGAGAAGCAGGGAGAGCGCGGGAGGCGCCATTGAGCTGCGGAGAAGAAGGAAGAGTGCGGAAGACGCCATTTTGCAAAGCCGCAGCGGAGAAGACGGGCGAGCGCGCGAAGGAAGGAAAGCACGGGAGACGCCATTTTGTGCCAGCGGAGAAGAAGGGGAAGCGCGGGAGGCGCCATTGGTGATAGTTAACGCACAACCAAGGATGCCGAAGAGTGGCAGTATCTCTACGTTTGACAATGAAGTCGAAGATTGGGCGACATATGTGAAACGTATTGAGGTGTACTGCAGGGCGAATGAAGTGCCAGATGCTAATAAAGCACTGGTTCTGTTAAATTCCATGGGTGCAAAAACTTATGGGTTACTGCGAAATCTAATAACCCCAGAGAAGCCAGTAAACAAGAATTTTGAAAGCATAGTAGAAATCCTACAGAACCACTTAAACCCCACACCACTGCTGATAGCAGAACGATTTAAGTTCCATAAAAGGAACCAACACAAAGACGAAAGCAATGCTGAGTACCTAACGGAACTGCGCAAGCTATCGAAATATTGCCAGTTTGGAGCGGGACTAGCAGACACGTTAAGGGACAAGTTTGTGTGTGGGCTACAAAGTGAAGGAACCCAGAAACGGCTTCTATCAGAAAAGGACCTTACGCTGGACAAAGCTTTCAGTATGGCAGTATCACACGAAGCAGCCGCAAGGGGCGCTGCAGAGATACAACGGAGACCGCAAGAATATGGCACCAACGAAATGACCTATGGAACAGGGAAGTGCTATCGCTGCGGCAGAACAACACATGACCAGAAAGATTGTTGGTTCAAGGACCAAGTGTGCAGACAATGTGGGAAAGCAGGACACATAGCAAGAGTCTGCAGGTCTGGGAAGAAAACCAACAGTAAGAAATCTCCACAGGAGAAGTACAAAAAGGTACACCAGGTGATGGACAGTGGTTCAGACGAACAGAAAAGTGACACAGACTCCGGAAGCAAGGAGCTGGGTTGTCTGAAACTACATAATGTAACCGAAATGGAGGATCACCAGACTATCTGGGTTACACTCAAGGTAGACGGAGTCCAAGTGGAAATGGAATTGGACACAGGGTCAGCTCTAACAGTCATAAATCAAAGAGACTACAAGCGGCTATTTTCACACATACCCTTGAAAGCTACAGAGATTGTCTTGAAGATGTATACGGGGCAAAAATTCTACCCCAAAGGAAAAATAAGGGTGAAAGTGACATATAAAGGTCAGGAAATACCTAAAATGGATATATATGTATTGCCAAATGGAGGACCACCACTGCTAGGACGTGAATGGATCCGGAAGATACATTTAGATTGGCATTCCATACAGGCACTGAAGGTGGAGGCCAAAATGGATGACGACGTCACACCTGGACGACTGTCAAAAATGCTAACTGACGCAAAAGAAGTGTTCCAGGAGGGGCTAGGAACACTAAAAGGAATAACAGCTACAATTAAAATAGAGGATAATGCAAGCCCAAAGTTTCTGAAGGCCAGACCAGTGCCTTATGCGATCAGACCAGCCGTCGAAGCAGAGCTGGAAAGGTTGGAACGTTCAGGAGTACTGTCCAAAGTGGACTGGAGCGAGTGGGCTACACCCATCGTTCCTGTAATGAAGAGGTCGTTGAGTAATATGCCTGGGGAACCAAAGAAGGTCCGCATCTGTGGGGATTTTAAGGTGACAGTGAACCCAGTCCTTCACACGGTGCAATATCCGCTTCTACGAATTGAGGATATTTTCGCCTCGCTATCTGGTGGTAAACGCTTCACCAAAATTGATCTAGCCCAGGCGTACTTGCAAATGGAGGTAGAAGAAGCTTCGAAACATTACCTTACGATCAACACCCATAAAGGTCCCTATCAATACAACCGGCTGGTGTTTGGAGTAGCCTCAGCTCCGGCTATCTAGCAAAGGGCGATGGATCAGGTCCTGCAAGGGATTCCAGGGACCCAGTGTTATTTGGATGACATCTTGGTCACGGGCGAAAATGACGGTGACCACCTCGCTAACTTGGAGAAGGTGCTCACCAGATTAAAGGAATATGGGCTACGAGCTAATCGCCACAAGTGCGAGTTTTTCCAGAAACAGATCTCGTATTGCGGCCACGTCATCGATGAAGAGGGGTTACATAAGTCCCCTGACAAGATAGAGGCAGTAGTCAAGGCTCCAGCACTGGAAAATGTGTCACAACTGAGGTCGTTCCTCGGGCTGGTAAACTGTTACCACAAGTTCTTACCAAATTTGTCTACGGTATTACACCCGCTGAACACCCTACTGCAAACAGGGGTACCATGGAAGTGGGATGACGAACGTAGACGAGCTTTCCAGAAGTGTAAAGAATTGATCACATCAAAAGAGGTGTTGGCCCATTTCAACCCAGCACTACCAATTCGTTTGGCATGTGATGCATCACCCTACGGCATTGGAGCGGTGCTGTCGCACAAATTCCCAGACGGGCTGGAGAGGCCAGTAGCTTTTGCGTCTCGGTCACTAACCTCAGCCAAGCGCAACTATGCCCAGATTGACAGGGAGGCCCTCAGCCTAGTATGGGGAGTAAAAAAATTCAACCACTATCTGCATGGACAGAAGTTCACCTTGCTGACTGACCACCAACCACTTGTCTCCATCTTTAATCCTAAGAAGGGTGTGCCAGTAATGACTGCACAACGGTTACAAAGATGGTCCCTGTTTCTAGGGGCGAATCAATATGAAATAGAATATAAAGGCACAAGACAGCATGGGAACGCTGATGGGCTATCGCGCCTGCCACTGCCTACTGTGGAGGAAGCACCAGCAGTGGACCCTATCGAGATATTTTATTCGTCGATAATTGAACGACTGCCAGTAACAAACGTGGATATAGAGAAGGAGACCCGCAATGATCCGACGCTGTCACGGGTATATGATTTGACGGTGAGGGGATGGCCAACACATGGCGACTCACTGTTGCCAGCATTCTCATCCAGAAGAGAACAGCTTTCAGTATGCCAGGGGACAGTGATGTGTGGATCCAGAGTGGTGATTCCACCCAACTTAAGGGAGAGAGTGCTAAATGAGCTACATGAAGGTCATCTGGGGGGAGTGAAAATGAAAAGCCTAGCTAGGGCTTATGTGTGGTGGCCGGGAATCGATCAACAAATCGAAGACCTAACTAAGAGCTGCTTAGGATGCCAGAAGGTCCAAAATGCACCACCACATGACCCTCTGCACCCATGGGAGTGGCCCTCCTCTCCATGGCAACAGGTGCATATTGATTTCGCTGGTCCATTCATGGACTCAAT
Source organism: Somniosus microcephalus (assembly GCF_052327205.1). Lineage (NCBI taxonomy): Eukaryota > Metazoa > Chordata > Chondrichthyes > Squaliformes > Somniosidae > Somniosus > Somniosus microcephalus. The sequence goes on along the minus strand of NC_140991.1, from coordinate 49,624,952 downwards.
GTCCTTAATAGCAGTGGATGCTCATTCAAAGTGGCCTGAGGTGATAAAGATTTCTTCAACCACTACAGAGAAAACGATTGCAGTCCTACGGACCATATTTGCCAGAAATGGGTTGCCAGAGCAGATCTGCTCTGATAATGGACCACAGTTTGTGTCCGACGAGTTCCAAAAATTCATGAAAAGGAATGGGGTAAGGCATTACACATCCGCCCCGTATCATCCAGCCACCAATGGATTGGCTGAGAGGTTCGTACAAACCTTTAAGAAGGCGATAAAGGCCATGTGCGACGAGAAAATTCCACAACAGCATAAGATGGACAATTTCTTATTAGCCTACCGAAACGCGACACATGCAGTTACCAACCAGACCCCGGCCATGATGTTCTTTAACCGAAGGTTGAGATCTCGTCTGGACTTGCTCAGACCAAATGTGCGAAGAAATGTTGAGGACAAACAATTCCAGCACATCAACGAGAAGCCGACAAGGAGCTTCAATGTAGGGCAACCAGTCTTGGCCCGGGACTATCGAACAGAGAAGTGGCAACCCGGAACGATATGTACAAGGCAGGGCCATTAATGTACACAGTGGATGTCAGGGAGAACATTGTGAGACGCCACGTCGATCAGATCTTAGCATCACAGGAATGCGTCAACCCCATGTCTCGAGTACCTGGGGATGAACCCGACATACCGGTAGTATCTACTTCAGACCCAGTAGCAGTGGAACCCGATGAACTACCCGAGGAAAAGGGGTCAGAATCGCCTCTGCACCAAGAACAAGAACCTCCGGAAAGGTGCTATCCCGAAAGGGTCAGGAAGCCGCCCCAAAGACTGAATCTATAAATGGACTTTTGTTATTGAATGTACATGTAAAAATGTAATTGTTATTTGAATATTAAGGGGGTATTATTAATCTAAAAAGGGAGGAATTGTGGTGTATGTGCTTTAAGTCAGAACTTCTTTTTACAGCTCCTGTATACTGTAGTACCGGCAGTGACCACACCGGTATATAAGCTGTGCGCATGCCTCTGTACCCCAGTCTAGAGATTACCCTCCTCCAGTAAAGACCTGTTATTTGTTTATGTACAGCATCCATGTAATTATTTATCCACTGAACCACGGATCTAACAGAAGGGAATTTTAACTGAAAGAAATGGGTGGGTTCGGTGCGTGGGGGTTGTTCACATGTTAAAAATAGGAATCCCAACTGGAACCTGCCTCCAACCAGCCCACTTCCGGTTTTAACGGAGGCGGGACGAGGACGGACAGCCAACCCACTGCCAGGAGGCGGGTCATCTATTTAAATATTATAATGAGGTTGGAAGCCTCTTCATTAACCTCCATTTTGTTTAACTGTAGCTGGTTGGGTTTTGCACACCACGTAAAACTTGCCAGCTACAGCAAGGCGAGGACTGCTGGATCCAGGAGGTAAGTGCCTTTACACCTACCTCCTGGATCCAGGGTCCCTTTCTAACTCACCCTACCAATCGGAGAATCCCCCCAGACCTCTGACTCCCCCCCCCGCCGCAGACCTCCACCCCAGGCCTCCGATCCCTCCACGAGGCCTGTGGGAATCCCGTTATCCCGAGTTTCCCGACCGCCTTGGAGCCCCCCACCCTCAACCCACCTTCTCCATTAAAATTCAACCAATAGGGTACAGATGCAGAGAAGTTATGCTAAACCTTTACAAATGACTGGTTAGAAGCGGGATGAGGAGAATTTATTTAACGCAATGAGTTGTTATGATCTGGAATGCACTGCCTGAAAGGATGGTGGAAGCAGATTCAATAATAACTTTCAAAAGGGGTCTGGGATAAAATTTGAAGGGGAAATAATTACAGGGTTGCGGGTAAAGGGCAGGGGAATGGGAGTAATTTGATAGCTTTTCCAAAGAGCTGGCACAGGCACGATGGGCTGAATAGCCTCCTTCTGTGCTTATGTCATTCTATGATTTCCCAAGACGTCATTGTCCAGCTGACCCAGTTGATGCCAGATCTTCTCAGTCAAAAAATCACATTACAGTCCCCATGAGCCACCAGCTTTATCTGACTGCCTGCCCCATAGCACAAGTGTATTATTGCGAGGGAGAATTGACAGACCAACCATTACCATTGCACAATCCTGTATGTCTCCACTCCCCACAGTGACCCCGGGTCCCACACTTGACTTTTTCCTCCACTGTATCAACCCTGTAGATTTCAGGTAAGCACAATCTATTTACTCAATTGCTCTGTTTAAAACACTTCCTACCATTTCATGATACACTTTGCAGTTGAAATTATGCTACGTGGAGGTTAGCTAAATGCATTTATATTAATTTCTTTCATCTGCTATTTTAAAGGTGATGTTAACCCACTGTTTAATAAAATTGAGTTAACACTGTTAAAATGACATTAATTTCGATGTGTTGCTCTTCCACCTATTAAAGTGATACAAGGACACCCTTTCTGTCTCACTGATATCACACAGATTGCTAAGCTTCACTTTTCTCTGCATCTCTTAGACAGGTACAACTCACTTCACAATCAAGGAATCTCCAAACACGTGGAAACATTGAAGTTCACTAAGTGACAACACCCTATTAAATGAACAACAAAGGTATGTTTCAGAGAAAATTAGACAAAGACAAGACCGCAGGTACTGAGAATGATAAACTTTATTTTCAAGTTGACAGAAAGGAAAGGACAGAAAAAAATATTCAAATAAATAATAATGTAACTTTGTTTTCCAATTTTTTTTCATTTTACAGGCACAACTGATTGGTGAAATTGCTCTCAGGGATATTGTAAAGAAACATATGATATTTTAAATAACTGTATAAAATTCTACGGTGCACTTGGTAATACACTTGTTAGTATATTTAAAGTATTTTTTTAAACGAATACGAGAGGGGTTGTTAAGATCTGGAACATACTACCTTAAAGTGTGGTGGAAACAGATTACAGGAAACTCTTTTTTATCTGGCACCGATGGGACCGGCATGGTGCCGGTTGATCAAAAAGTCCAGATTACAGAGAGGTATGCTTACCAAGGTATGAGAGCCCTGTACATGGCCACAGGTGCAGGAGCCCTGGTTACACGGCACTTGTGCAGGAGTCTCGGTTACACGGCCACAGATCCAGGAGTCCCTGTTACACGGCCACAGGTGCAGGAACCCCGGTTACACGGCCACAGATCCAGGAACCCCGGTTACACGGCCACTAATATATAGTAAAACTTACCTGAACCTACTCCTGAATTTTGCCGGTTAAGAGAGATTTCTGGATATTTAGGTGCTGGTTAAAAGAAAGTTTCCTGTATTTAGTAACTTTTGAAAGGCAATTGGACATGTATTTGAAGAGGACTAATTTGCAGGGTCATAGGGAAAAGCTGGGGTGTGAGACTAAATTGGACAGCTCTTTCAAAGAGCCGGCACAGATACAATAGGCCAATGGCCTCCTTCTGTGCTGTGAGATTCTACGATTCTATGAATTAAAGTAATTTTTCTGGTGTTTTATTACAATTTTTGTGTATTTTAAAAAATTTGTCCTCACCTGCTCTGAATTTTCTATTTCTCTGAAAGCACTTTTATGGCATCAGTTTAATTCACATTAAAGACTGAAAGGCTTTGCCGATTCCAGGTTCTTAAATCTGTGGAGCTAACGCGCTTGCATGACTTTAATTTTCATACTTAAAAAAGAGAAATATATGGTGGGAGTTCGGCACTTTCCTTGGGCCTTGATTATTTATGTTGATTTCCACTGGTTTATGCTCATTTTATGTTCGGGCGCATTCTAATGAGATTCGCAGGAAATTTGAGCGTAACTGGACATTGGCAGAATGGGCGCAGGAATGGGCACATTTTCGCGTCTGACTTCTGGGTTGTGCCCACGGAGGAAATTCCAGGCCGTGATGTATAAAACTAATGGTTGTAATCGCAGCGTTGGGATAATAGTAAACTTGTTAATATGCTTATAAAATAAATAGGTTACACCATTATTAAAGTATCAGTGAAAAAAAATGATACCAGTATGTTACTAATATCTCCCAGCACCATTTCCCCCCCATTATACACCTATGAATTGCACAAATACATACCAGTAAAATAACAGCCAATTTGACGGCGACAACAGCAGTTCCTTCCAGTTAGATACATTTCACGATAACTCAATCTGGGACAAAAGATTTTCAAACGGATTATTTTGTCACCAGTTGGCAGACACCCTGATTCAAACACAATTTGTAGAGTATTTACATTTGTTCAATTGGAGGACTTCACTCATTGGAATACTTTTCAACAAACAGTAATAATGATAAAAAATTATTGTGTGTTTTACATTCAATCCTACCTGTTAACTTGGTTTACAAAGACAATCTGAGGTCAGAGCGGCTCCAGTCTCATCCTAAATTTGACCTTGGTTTGTCAAGGTAAACTCAATGGGGGTCATTTTGACATTAGACAATAGTGTAAAATGGACGATTTCAGATCAACACCCATTATACATCATTCCTGATTCTCATTTCCTGTGCCATTGACGGCCATTTGCATGAAAGCATCAGAAAGCAATATATGCCATAAGCTCTGATGCAAATCACCAGCACAGCATCTGGTGTAAGCAAATATTCTTACCATTACTAAATGGCACAATGTGCGCTCAGTGTAAAACAGGCGATATACCCGTTATACATCTTTCCCGATTTTCATTCCCAGTGACTTCATTGACTGATCCGATATCCCCCGTTTTACACTATCGTCATAAGTCAAAATTACCCCCAGTGACTCAAAGTGAGCTTTAGTACCGAGTAAACTTCGGCATAAGATGTGAGCTAATCCAAAAATTAATCATTCAATGAGTTGGATTTGGCACCTCTTCTTCTTAGGCAGTCCCTCGGAACCGAGGATGACTTGCTTCCACACTAAAAATGAGTTCTTAGGTGACTGATGAGTCCAATGCGGGACCTACAGTCTCTGTCACTGGTGGGGCAGACGGTGGTTGAAGGGGTGGGTGGGTGGGGTGCTTGGGTTGACGTGCGCTCCTTCCGCTGTTTACGTTTGGCTTCCACTTGCTCCCGGCGAAAAGACTCGAGGTGTTCGGCGCCTTCCCGGATGCTTCTCCTCCACTTTGTGCGGTCTTGGGCCAGGGATTCCCAGGTGTCGGTGGGGATGTTGCACTTTTTCAAGGAGGCTTTGAGTGTGTCTTTGAAGCGTTTCCTCTGCCCACCTGGAGCTCTCTTGCCATGTCGGAGCTCCGAGTAGAGCGCTTGTTTTGGGAGTCTCGTATCGGGCATACGGACAATGTGACCTGTCCATTGGAGCTGATCGAGCGTGGTCAAAGCTTCGATGCTGGGGATGTTGGCCTGAGCGAGAACACTGACGTTGGTGCACCTATCCTGCCAATGGATTTGCAGGATCTTGTGGAGGCAGTGTTGGTGGTACCTCTCCAGTGCTTTGAGGTGCTTGCTGTACATGGTCCATGTCTCTGAAGCATACAGGACGGTGGGTATCGCTACTGCTCTGTAGACCATGAGCTTCGTGCCGGGTTTGAGGTCCTTGTCTTCAAACACTCTCTTTCTCAGGCGACCAAAGGCTGCACTGGCACACTGAAGGCGGTGTTGGACTTCATCATCGACGTCTGCCCTTGTTGATAGTAGGCTCCCAAGGTATGGAAAGTGGTCCAAGTTGTCCAAGACCTCGTCATGGATTTTGATAATTGTGGAGCAGTACTGTGTGATGGGGGCAGGTTGGTAGAGGACCTTTGTCTTACGGATGTTTAGTGTAAGGCCTATGCTCTCGTATGCTTCAGTGAAGGTGTTGACGATGGTTTGGAGTTCGATCTCTGAGTGAGCGCAGACACAAGCGTTGTCTGCATACTGTAATTTGATGACAGAGGATGGGACGACCTTGGATCTGGACTGGAGGAGATGGAGGTTGAACAGTTTTCCATTTGAGCTTACTGAGGGTGAGATGGAGCATTGCAGCAAGGAAAATCGAGAAGAGCGTTGATGCGATGACACAGCCTTGATCCCATAATGAGTTGCATCATCCCTGTAACCAAGCAAGCATATATCAGTAAAATCTGAACCTGGTTGTTTCACTTTCCTTGCCAGGGAAGGTTATTTGCTTTACTAAATATTCCTGTTTTCCCACAAAAGCAATGACCTATGCCCCTGTAACTGCAGAAAGATGTTTTCGCAAGGTGATTGCGAGGAATCTGCATTGCTTTGAAACTTAATCTCTATGAGATGGAGGTTTTTGATTGAATAGTTTCATTTACCTGAGAAACTAGTATGTCACTATTGAGATATGTATCAGTTGATACTGAGATGACTTACATGCGGGCCTACCTAATGTAATCATGTGGTTCTATAGCACCTTTCACTCTGAAATGTCTCAAAGTGCTTTACACAATAAATGACTTTTTTTTAACGCATTGATTGTCATATAATACTCGAAATATGGGAAGGTAACTCACAGTGCTAAGACTTTTTGTAAATGGGCACAGCTTTCATAATAAAATGTTGTCATTTACTTTTCTCGATTTGCAAATGCACAAGGCTGTTTCTCTGAAGGCTCAGTGAGTTTTATTCAGTAAGTAGATGAGCTAGCATATAATTAGGCATGTATGAGTTATAGCTGACATTTCAGGGCAATACAGAGGGTGTGCTGTTTTGTCAGAGGTGCTGTCCTTCAGATGGAATGTCAAACTGAAGTCCCGTCTGCCCGTTCTGGTGGTTCAGGTGGCTGTCAAAGATCTCATGGCATTATTCAAATAAGAGCAGGGAGTTCTCCCAATATTCTGGCCTACATTCTTCCCTCAAACAACACCACCAAAGAAGAATGAATTGGTCACTCGTCTCATTGCTGTTTGTGGGGTTTTGCTGTTTCAACAGGTCAAAATGAATCAACTGTAGGTGAAATGCTTTGGCGTGTTTGTGAGTGACATGGTAAGGCATGACATGAATGCATGTTCTGTCCTCACTCGATGAGCACCCTTTCCAGCAGGAAATCTTTCCCCTTCCTAACTCAGGCACTGAGGGCAATCGGAGCACACAGCCCCTTCTGCTCCCAAGATCAGCTAATCCAAGACAGGCTAGGAATCAGACTTGCGACCCTCCTGATCTATATGGATTTGTCATTTATTTAATACTACGTCTGGTATTCAATAGGCCATTAGATGAGCTGCTAGATTCCTTTTTATCTTTCTCCTTCCCAAACCCTTCTGTTCCCATAAAATAAGATTATAAAAAAAAATCATTGAATTTTATAAGGATAGACACAGATGATCAAGTATTCTGTATAACATAATGGAACACTCAACCTTATTTACTTGATCAAATGCTTGCTAACATTGTTGTTAGGGAGTACGGTAATGTAGTGGTTATGCTACTGGAGTAGTAATCCAGATAAGTCTGGACTAATAATCCAGTAGAACATGAATTCTAATCCCACCATGAGAATTTGAATTCAGTTTATAAAATGCTGGTTTCAGTAAAAGTGACTGTGAAGCTGTCAGATTGTCGTAAAAACCCAACTGGGTCACCAATGTCCTTTAGGGAGGGAAACCTGCCGTCCTTACCTGGTCTGGCCTACATGTGACTCCAGTTCACATTAACGTGATTGATTTTTAACTACTCTCTGAAGTGGCCTAGCAAGCTGCTGAGTTTTATCCAGGGCAAGTAGGGATGGGCAATAAATGCCAGCCTTGCCAGAGGCATCAATGTCCTGAGGATGAATAAAGGAAAAAAAACCTCACCCTCTCCTCAGGCATTGTTTTCCCCCATCAACACCACTGTCATCACCCCCTTCTTAAAAGCCCACACTTGACCCCTCCATATTGCTGAATTAGTTCTCCATCACTAATCTCCCCTTTCTTTTTCATGTCCTTGAATACGTCATTGCCGCCCTACTTGAGGTCCACCTCTCCTATCATGGCTCCCCTTCTACTTGTTGCAATGCACTTCCTACTGTACACTTCCTCCAAAGGCGTCAACTCCCACAACCATATGGTCACCTCCAGTGTGCTGAAACTTCAATCTTGGCCCTCTCCTATTCCTGATGCACTCTTTGCCATCATTGTCAGCAAGTACAGGTTAGCTTCTACTTGTACGTGGGGTCCACAGCAGTCAAGCCTAATCCTGTTCTCACTCATGTCTATGCATGCACACTTTCCAGTGATGAAGTATGGATCAAATGGCCTTCCTCATTTATATCTAACTATAAATGCAAGCTTGCCAGCATCATTCATATCCCAAGAAGAATTTTTTTTTTAAATGCCCATAGTGCTCTAACTATGGCTTAGCCATTGCTTTGTACAAATTTATCATTATTTTATTACTTTTATGCTCTATGACCCTATTTATAAAACCCAAGATGCTATTGGCTTTTTTTTAACGAATTTATGGACCTGCACTCACACTGTTGGAAAATTGAGTACTTGCAACACTAGGGCTTTCTGCTCACCTGTACCTTCACTGTCTTTCCATTGAGTGCATACTCACATTTTCTATATTCATTCTGAGGATATGGGCATTGCTAGCAAGGCCAGCATTTATTGCCCATCCCTGGCTCCCCTTGAGAAAGTGGTGGTGAGCCTTCTTCTAGAATCGTTGCCGTCCATGTGGTGTTAGTAGGAAGTTCCAGGATTTCGACCCAGCGACCACGAAGGAACAGAGATATATGTCCAAGTTAGGATGGTGTGTGACTTGGAGGGGAACTTGGAAAAACATTACTTGTTTATCCTCCCAAAATGTAATGCCAGGTAACTCAGGTAACTACATATGATGGACTTACCAGATTCCTTTCCATTATTAGAAAGTCTTATTTATTTAAAAATGAAAATTCAACAGAGCATTTCTTCAAAGCACTCACTGATATAACTCTGCAAAAAAAACTCGGTAAGGAAAAAGAAAAGATGAAATTTATGTATTTCATCACAAGAGGGTGCACTGCACTTTAATATGAGTTTAATTTCACTAAACACATTTACCATGCTGTAAGGGAATTGTCAGCAAAGTCAAAGTGATGCATCTGCAGGTGGGGGGGGGGGGGGGGGGGGTGCGGGGGAAGAAGAAATATAATGAGACCCATGGGACAGCAAGAATTTTGATAGAGCAGACCATAGACATTTTGAAGTCTTGCCTTAGGAGCCTGGATAAATCTGGTGCAGCCTTGCTGTAGAGTCCAGCCAAAGTCTCTAGAATCATTGTTGTTCGCTGCAGTCTGCATATTATCAGCACGTAGAAAGGGTTAACACTCCCTGAAGCTGAAGGGGATGGGGATGACGACAAAAAAAAAGGATGTAGACCCTTGATCCCCACTTCAGGAGGAGGGTGCATAGGAAGAAGAGGAGGTGGAGCAAGAGAGCCATCAGCCTGCTGTCGGAGAAAGGGGGCAACGTATAGCTGTGGATTTTCACTAAACCAAAGTTGTGAAACCAAATAAAATTTTCCTCCAAAGTGACTGTTCGTTCCCCATCCACAATTGCCTTACAAAGATCTGCCATGGCCAGAGGCTTCTTAATCTTGCCTCAATAATACAGAAGTCACACTCTCACATATCATCATCCAAGTTCACTAAATCGTAACATCCACAGAAATGAATTCTGAAGTCTATGCTGTTAAACAATTTTTACTTTCCACAACAAGATTCAACAAAAGATTCCAATAATTTCCTACACTATTAAAGAAAGAAAGAAAGACTTGCATTTCTATAGCGCCTTTCACGACCACCGGATGTCTCAAAGCGCTTTACATCCAATGACGTACTTTTGAAGTGGAGTCACTGTTGTAATGTAAGAAACATCAGTCTGCTGCCAGAGAAAGGGGGCAGCAACGTGTAGCTGAGGATCTTCACTAAACCAAACCAAACTAAACTGCAATTATTTTGTACCATTGTGCCTACCCTTTATGCCAGCCTCTTTACTTTCTCCAGCTGCTAATCTATTACTTATACTAGGTGATCTGAGAGTGATGCCAGGTGGAGGGGTGATTGGCTCAGAAGATTCACCTGGAGACTTTGAGGAATGAGGTGATTCTTATTTTAGTGAAGCTGCTGTCACGGAGGGACCTGCTTCTGATGGCCATTCTCTTGCATTGTCAAGGGAAGCTGGGCTCAGATCTGAAGCTCCCTTAGACCATGGCATTGATGGGACCTTAAACTGTCGCCATCATGAGGGACAGCAACATCTATTACCAATTACTATGCAGCCCACTGGTGTAGGGCACAGGTTCAGACATGCTACTGCTTGGTATTATTACAGGCCAAATGGTCCCAGTAAATCTTGGAAAGCCTATAAAAGAGTCACGTTCAGGTTGACCCTCAAGGCGTCTATGGGAACAGTGGTAGATGCCACCCTAGAAACCATCAATGTCTTTAGAAGCTCCTCTTTATAGCTTGTCACCATAAAAATCTTCTGGACTGTCAAACTCTTCAAGGGGGTATTCTGCGTGTCATGAGAAACTTCTTGCAATGTGTCGCAAATTTTTGCAGTGGACTCATTTCTATGGTTATGATTTCAGATCATAACCTCGGCCCCTATCACATATATATATTTTCTTCTTTTTTAACCACACTTTGTTTTTCTTCCCTCCCTTCAGCTGTCCTTCATTCTGCCAGCGCAATTCACACCCCATCTAGAACCATCCTTTGTTCCTTAACCTGTCCCATTACCACCTCCCCTTGCCTTGAATATCTCTTAATGTCTCTCAATGTCTCTTAATTTCTCCTGCTTTCTATCCTATCACTGACCTTCCCTTTTGTTCTTTCATCCCCTCCCCCTTTTCCCAGCCCCCAGCCTTGCTTTCCATTTCCTGCTTTTTTTCCAGTTCTGACGAAAGGTCTTCGACCTGAAACGTTACCTCTGTTTCTCTCTCCACCGATGCTGCCTGGCCTGCTGAGTTTTTCCAGCGTTTCCTGTTGTTATTTTGGATCTCCAGCATCCGCAGTATTTTGCTATCGCATTTCTACGTCTTCATCATCTTGACCACGTGCACGGAAACTGTTTCCAGTGTCTGCACATGAGATCTAATTTCTCAGAACATTGGCTCGGAGTTTGCAGTCAGTAGCAAGGCCAAGGCATTGGCTGCTGGCTCCGAAGCACACTTCGCACAAGGATCTCGCAATCCCTGTGTCAAGAATGTCAGGGCTTCCGAACTTCAATTCAAATCAGCGAAAGTTAATGCAGATTCCCTTGTGTGAGCTGCTGTGATATCAACAGGCTGTCGAAGCAACCAATCAAAAGGTAGAATTCTCACAGGCAGCGAACAAAGGAAGTGAGTAAGCTCTTAAAAATATAGGCCTAGAAATTCGGTATAGCCGCGTTTGGGGCGTTAGTCCTGGTGATGCGCAAAGTTTAGCGCCACCTAGCGCGATATTGGGTTGCAGCGCACCTAAAGGTGATTGCGGCGCTAAATCAGGCGCTGCACGCTACTCTTAAGGCGCTAACCCGGCGGCGCAACCCAATTTCGCGGCGGCGGGGCACAGCGAGGGTGCTGTCAATAATCACTTTCCCTGAGACACAGTGGCGCCGGCCAGCTCTTAAAGGGGCAGGTCAATTGGCATCACCAGACATACTCACTGCCTTGTAGGCCTTCAAAGCGGTGGGAGCCTACCTGTGGCGCACCAGCCTAGCAAGACATGGAAAGGGTGAGGCAGAGGGCGGAACGCCTCACTGATGGGGCATTGGATGCTTTGGTTGGCGCAGTGGAATCAAGGCCAAGGAAGATGGTCGGAATGTGATTTATGTTTTGGACAGTCTCCCGGGTGTAAGAGTCAGTTATGTGTCAGTGTATTAGTTTTGCTTTCTGTTGCCATAGCTTTCTCATGTTTGAAGGAACCACATTTTGTGTAATGAAACACTTTCTTCATTTACAATGGCCATGCCTGCTATTTACATGCATCTTGCCCTTCACAGGCTTGGGGGTATCAGACCGGTTCCATTCCTGTTCTTGGAATGGCAGCAAGCATTCCATGAGAGGGGCCTAGAAGCTACTTCTGATCAGCCTCTGACACGCAGCCTGAGAAGAGCCGCTCGCGTAGAAGTTCAGGCCAGCAGCCATCTTCTCAGCCGCCGACAGAGATGTCCTGCACCTTATCTGAGGCTGCAGATCTGACTGAAGCAGCTGGCACAGCTCAGTCACGACCTCCTTTCTAAATCGCAGCCTTCTGACACACTGCTCCTCCGGCATGTTCATGTCGGAAAACTGCTGTCGGATAACCCTGCCAGCGTAAGGTCTGCTGTGGCGACGTCTGTTGGCCCTCCTCCATCTGGCCATGCCCTCCCCCCTCTCCCTGCGTCTCAGTGCCCTTTCCAGATGATTCAGCAGCAGGATGTTCCCCTCCAATGCAGCCCCCATAATAAGTGCCCACAGGAAGGTTCCCCATTGTCAAGGCTCACCAACAGCAAGGTGATGGTCAGAAGGCTGAAGATCGTCTGCCTGCGCTGGCTTAGTGGTCAAATGGCTCTCAGTGTGCAGCTCAGCAACTCTTTGTAGCTCTCGAGGAAGTTGTGATCCAAAAATGGCTGCCGCTTTTAAACCACACCAGTCCCCTTTAAATAATGCTCCTCCAGCCCGAGAGTGACTTGGTAAGGCCCAGGTAAGCTGTCACTATTAGCGCCAAGCACTACGGAGGGGGGCGCCACTGAATTTCCGGTCTGGGGCACCCAAAAGGCGTTGCACACTCAAATGACATCGTAATCAGCCTGCGCCCATGAGCGGGTGCTAAGATTTAGCGCCGGCGCTAAATGCATGCTCAATATGGGGCGAGGCGCTAGGCGCCTTGTGTCCGCCCGCAAATTGGCTAGCGCCCCACTTCTCGGCCTCTTTAGGCATTAATCGGTGGCGCTATCAACCGAATTTCTCCCCCATAGTTTTTTTTAAACGTTAGTGAGAGCAAAACAAAGATTGAGGCTCTCACATGAGGAAAAGTCAAATGTGAAATAAAGATAGACAAACTTAAAAAAAGTTAAAAAAAAAGTTTTCGTGAAAAGTTTTTTTTAAATGTTAATTTTTATTAAAATGGACAAAACTAAAATTAGTTTTCCAGGGCCTTAACATTTGTTTAGCAGTAATACGCTGTCAAAACCCAAGTTACACCTAATCCCTCTGGGTCTAACTTTTAGTGGGGAATTTAACAGCGTACTTACTGCAGAAGAGCCAAAGTTTTCATCAGATTCCCTGATTTGGCTGATTACACAGATTGCCGGCTCTGTGGGGGTGAAACTCCAGGCCCAGGTATTTAAGGATTACGTCTCCTGTTTATTTGGGTCCAATTTTTTGTGGCTACTTTTAGATTTCTTGCTTTGCATGAGGAAAGATAACTTCAGTTCTGCTGTTGGAAAATTCAATCTGAGCGCATGGAAAATGTGCAAGTGACATCAGTGAATGTGAAACAGCGCCACCTTCAGGATGCTTACATATACATCAGCAACAACAATTTGTATTTATATAGTGCCTTTAACATAGTGAAACGTCCCAAGGTGCTTCACCGGTGCGTTATAAAACAAAATTCGACATCATGCAAACCAATGGAAATCTCCTTTCAAAATAGCACCATGTTAAGTCTCTTGAAATCTTTGTCTACATCTGTCAATGTATGAATACATTTTGACCTCCTTTGCCAGAATGATTATCTATTAATACTTTTTTGATAAACCTCACACTACTTTGGTATATATTTTGACAGTTGTAGCACTAATTTATAGCATTACTGCATGAACTGCAGTTCTTGGCAGAGTCAGATTGAAATAATTCCTGTTCAAAGGCAGGCATCAAAATGCAATGTCAAAGTAACCAAAATGGTGATAGGATTTTTTTAAATTATTCGTTCCTGGGACGTGGGTGTTGCTGGCAAGGCCAGCATTTATTGCCCATCCCTAATTGCCCTTAAGAAGTTAGTGGTGAACTGCCTTCTTGAACCGCTGCAGTCCGTGTGGTGAAGGCACTCCCACAGTGCTGTTAGGGAGGGAGTTCCAGGATTTTGACCCAGTGACGATTAAGGATCGGTGATATATTTCCAAGTCAGGATGGTGTGTGACTTGGAGGGGAACTTGGAGGTGGTGGTGTTCCCATGCGCCTGCTGCCCTTGTCCTTCTAGGTGGTAGAGGTCACGGGTATGAGAGGTGCTGTCGAAGAAGCCTTGGCGAGTTGCTGCAGTGCTTCTTGTAGATGGTACACACTGCAGCCACGGTACGCCAGTGGTGGAGGGAGTGAATGTTTAAGGTGGTGGATGGGGTGCCAATCAAACGGGCTGCTTTGTCTTGGATGGTGTCGAGTTTCTTGAGTGTTGTTGGAGCTGCACTCATCCAGGCAAGTGGAGAGTATTCCATCACACTCCTTATTTGTGCCTTGTAGATGGTGGAAAGGCTTTGGGGAGTCAGGAGGTGAGACACTTGCCATAGAATACCTAGCCTTTGACCTGCTCTTGTAGCCACCGTATTTATGTGGCTGTATTTCTGAGGAAATGTATAACTCTGTCCTGGGATCTAATCCCTTTCCACAGCTGAGAATCTACTCAGTGGGGCTGAGTTTCTGGGTGTTGAAGTGTTTACCTCTCAACTATCCTGTTTTAATCAGGACTTGCTGCCATCAAATAGTACAAATAAGTAAAACAGCGGCAGTTTTCACGATTGCTAAGTTGGCAAAATCAGGGAATTTTCTGATTCTACAGAAAACCGTGCACCCACCCCAACTGCCAACCTGAATTTCATCCTCATAATGGCCCAGAAATTCGGGTTTCCACGGGTGAGTACGCACGGGGTACTCACCCGTAGGCCCAATGGAAGTGCTGGTTTCCTGCATGCACTGCGCATGCGCGGGAAACCGGCACTTCCCTTCCCCTGAAAGCAGGAGTTCAGAGGTCGAACGCATGCGTGGGAGAGGCTGCGCGTGCACATCGAACTTCGTTTTTTTTTACAGGTTTTCTCGGGAGGGTAAGCCTGCAGAATTTAGAAATGTAAAAAGCAGGCGTAAGGCCTGCTTTTTACAAGGTAAGTGGTGAATTAATTAAAATTAAAACATTTTTTCCACAGGTTTATTATTTTTAAATACTTTAAAGCAAGGTAAGTTTATTTTTAGCCTCATTACAAAATAAAATTATTTTTTCAAAAATTTAAATTATTGTTTAAAATAGTTATTTCATTTAATTTATAGTTTATTTAAAAAATGTGATTTAAAAAAACATTTATTTGAAGATTTAGTGATGTTTTGTAAGAAGAAAGGGCCAATAGTATTTTTAAGTTTGACAGCACTTCCTGTCAGACTTATGAATGGAGCATTCCCTGCTCCGATTGGCTCCCCATGGCCCACGTGATCCCAGGGGATGCTTCGAACTAACTGCGCCCCTGGGATACACAAGCACTGTGTGCTGGCAGCTGGACCAGGCCCCGGATCGGGATTCCACGCGGGCCCACAGCTCAACGGCTGGCGCACTAGGTAAGTGCAGATCGGGGGCTTGCACCCGCAGGAAGCCCCCGACCCGAATTTCTGGGCCATTATATTGGGTTGAGGTATGGTCGGAAATATTTAGAATAGGGGCGAAACAAGCAAAGATGTTAATGTAAAAGAACTGTATTCTTTGTAATAGTTGAATATGTGTTTGCTGTATGTATTTTACAGTCTACCGCCATGCAGCCTGTGTGCTTCTTATCAACCTATGGCTAAGTACCTGTGCTCTCATTTTAGTTACTGTACAACTGGTGACTCACCCAACTATGGACTCTCTGATCAGTCGAAGGAAATGGTTGAGGGATCAGTGGCTGTCAATGATTGTGCAGTATCAGCAGTAGTTAAAATGAGCTTGAATGCTGCAATGCAGAATTCTGGCAATTAAAAAAAACTCAACTCAATATACTGCCTGAATACCAACTCCTGGTCTGTTAATCCTGAGCCCTGATTCCCAATCTGCCACCTCATGAGCCCCAACTCTAGACCTGTTGCCTCTCAATCGGACACATCTGCTATCTCCCAATCTGATGCTGAGATCTCTAAGTCCTATCTCTCAATCTGTGAGCTCTTGCCTAAGTCTGTTGCTGTCTCTTTCCCAGGTTCCCAGTACTGCGGAAATAATATTTTAAAAAGCAGACAAGGCAAGGTCAAAGGTTATTCAGGTCAGGGTGACTGAGCACGCTGGGGACCCCGCTGTCAACCTGCCGCCACGCGACTTTCCCAGATGTCGGGTCTGTCAGGGCTGAACAGGCCCGCCATGCAGCGATGGGGGAGGCAATTCAGGTCATTATGACCTTGTCAACAACCCATTAAAATGTATTTTGAGCCCACCCTACCATTTTATGAGGTCGCCCAGGGGGTCCTCACTGCTCGGTGATCACGTCAGGTAAGGATGTCGGGAGTTGAATGGCCATGGAATCATCTCTTTGCTTGACAGCTGCAAATGTGCTATAAAAGCTCCCATCTCACAGCTGTTCACTTTCCAAGCTTAGAAGCTGTTGGTTACTGCATTTGGAAGACAGATTGAGCTTTATGCAGGTTGCAAGTGTTTGGAGCAAACTCTCTATCCAGTGTCACCTCATTTGAACAAACTCTCTCACCATTGACAAATTGCTTCTGTCGTCTCTACTTCACCTGCCATCTATTCCATCAGCATGGGTGCCCTTAATACTCTCTCACCTTGGCCCTCAGAATCCCACCACGATCAGCCCCAACACCAGCAGCACCAGGCACACCAGCAGCACCAACAACAACACCAACCTTCTCCACAATCAACTGATGCTGCACAGGACAGAGGGAATCAGCAACCGACCACTTTGCTGCCCAGGACGCCAGGGATGGCCTCACCATGGCCAGATTTACTTCCCTTGATGCTGCACACCCTGGCTGCCACATGATGCGTCAGGTTGGCACCACCCCACACCAACACCATAAAGCATCCCTACAATGCTCAAGCCATTCCTTTCACACTCATCACCATTGCTTGCGGCGGGTACCGTTATGTCTCACCATTCACTGCAACTCACTAAGCCATTTGCAAAGGTGCACACAGATATGTCTAAGAACGCAAAGTGTTGAAAATAAAGGTTTCAATGTTTGACACCACATTAACAGAAACTTTACATGAACATTGGCTGAAACACACAAGTGCCTACCCTTGTGTGTTGTTAGTTGGCATGATTGGACTAAGATGAGGGTGTGTGTGAAGGGTGGCTAGTGAGATGGGGAAGTGATAATGTAGATACAGAGGGATGGGTGGAGGTGCAAGGTAATGTTGTAGGAAAAATGATTCCTCGGAAACTAGACTTTGAGTAAGAGAGACAACTTTATTAAATGACAGAGCTCTGGGAGAAGCGTCTGCAACCACGCGGTCTGCGAGAGCACCTTCTCCTCGATTGTAGTACGTGCCGAGCTTATATACAATTCCAAGAAGTTGGTTTTAGATCATTTACATTCATCCAATCAATTCGTTTATTAGCGCATATCGTTATTTTCCTCCAGTCAGGAGTTTACACACTCGTGTTGCCAATTCTGCCTCTTCAGTGATTGCGAAAGGTCTTCATTTCGTCTTGTTTCATCCGCGTCACCGGCGGAATGTGATTAGTTCGATAATGGGATACCAGTGAACCTTGTTAGTTCTCAGTGATTGTGAAAGGTCTTCGTTTCATCTTGTTTTCGTCCGCGTCACCGGCGGAATGTGATTAGTTCGATAATAGGATACCAGTGAACCTTGTTAGTTCTTGGGACTGTGATAACAGGACACGAGATGAACTTTGTTCCAGCCATGCGTTGGCGTGGCATGTCTCATTGTGCAGTGATTCAATTAGTCCCAGTCAGCGAATTTGTTGTTTGTGTCTTTTCCAGCAAAATCTTATTCTAACAGTCCCTCCTCTTGGCCCTGGAGCACGATTCATTTGCTCCCAGATGACCATCCTCGGTCCCCCTCTCGTCAGTGCTTACAGCCACTGGCTTATGTCCGGGGGTTCGGTTGCTCCTTCGACAGTGTCGTATTGGTGTTCTTCGTCCCTTGGCAGCAGGTTGGTGTGTTCCTCCTCGATAGAGGTGATCGGCATCACGGTTTTCATAGCAGTTTGGCAACACAACTTTATAAGGCTCAGCGCACAACACATCAACATACAAATTACAACTATTATTATTATCCCTTGCATCATCCACACTCCCCACCTGGTTTTCCCTAGCAACCAATCAAGCCACCCTGTGCTTGTGGGTTGATGGAGCTTCTTTATTTCTTCTTGGATATGATTTGCTAGGCTCATGATATTCTCGGAGCTATCTGGGACATATGTACAGCAGTCTGTCCTGATCAGGGCACAGGTGCCTCCTTGCGCCGCCAACAGATAATCTAGGGCCATCCTATTCTGTAAGGCGGTAGTCCGGATCGCCACTATTTCGGCACTCATTTCTCTCAGGGACTCAGCCGTATCGTTGGCTATTTGTTCGAGCGCTGCTGCCATGTTTATGGATTCCCTTGCTATTTTTCCTGTTCCGTACCAGGGGAATGCTATAGCCCAGAATCTTTCGGTTTCCGTAATAGCTCTCTTAACACGCTTGGCTGATTGCCATAACGACTGGTACCCGTAGTGGTGGGTTAGGGAGGATAAATGATGGATGTATGGTACTACGTATCCTATATAGCATGACCCAGTCCAGGTTCGTGGAAGCCATGGATACGCCTTATATCCGCAAATGAAATAGGTATTATTATAGGCCTCAAATTTGTTCCAAAGTTGGTACATGATCCCAGGTATTCCCCTCCAGGGTAGATTGCTAGTCCGGTTTAGCACTTCGGATAAATTAAACGTTCCCACGTGGGGCCATTCTAGGGCACCTGGTGGTTTAGTACTGGTTTTGGTTAAAGTGTAATTATACTTGCACTTACTCCATCCAACCACTAACCCTGTCTCGTCATAGTTTACCAAGCAGACTTCCCCCACTGCATTGTTTAGTTTTCCCCCTGTGCTGACTAATAGCTCTTCTGGATACCTTCGATTATCATACTGGGGATGAATCCATCCTTTAAAGTTCGTGGGGTTATACCCTGCCTGTTTCCACTCATGTTCCAGCTGATCTGGATTCAAGCTATTTTGGGTTTGTATGGTATCCTCCTTATTCCAGGTGGTATTAGAGTATAATAACCACCCTACCATCTCCTCTACCTTAAAGGGGATAGGCCTTAAT
Organism: Somniosus microcephalus; assembly: GCF_052327205.1. Classification (NCBI taxonomy): domain Eukaryota; kingdom Metazoa; phylum Chordata; class Chondrichthyes; order Squaliformes; family Somniosidae; genus Somniosus; species Somniosus microcephalus. The sequence goes on along the minus strand of NC_140991.1, from coordinate 49,605,830 downwards.
GGGATTCCTCCCCCCGTATGGGTGGGTACATGGGCGCACACCCAGCAGGAGCTTTGGCCCATTTTTTTCGCATAGACATATGACATATACAGTGATGCGCTATCAATTACTCATAAAAGACTGAGAGTTAAGAGAGTAACTAAAGGCTTTTATTAACAAAAGAATGAAGGTCTGCCTCGAGTGGTCAACCGGTCCAGAAATACAAAGGGCTGGGGAGCAATCACCTTTATACTAGGACTTGTGGGAGGAGTCAGCCGAGGCATGTCCAGGCATGTACACAGTGGAATACAAACAGTGGTTTACCACATTCACCCCTTATTTAAAATTGAGTCCGGCGGGGTGAAGTGTATTAAAAGTTAGTGTATTGGAGTCTCTCCGGAGGTCTTGTCTGCCGCTGTGATCGGCGTGGCGACGGCAGGGGTAGTGGAGCTTCCGGCGTCGAGTCCTGCGTGGGCTGTGGCACAGGCGTGTCGTCCTCGTAGATGTCGAGCGGGTCGCGGGGCCCAGGCCTGCCGTCTGCTGGGGCTGGATATCGGATCGTGGGGGGGGATGGTAGTGAGTAGTGGGTTACTGCGGCCCCCGAGGGTGCAAGGTCTCTTATGGAGACTGTGTCCTCCCGCCCGTCCGGGTATGCAATGTAAGCATACTGGGGGTTGGCGTGGAGGAGGTCGACCCTCTCGACCAGGGGGTCCGTTTTATGGGTCCTCACGTGCCTTCTCAGTAGGACCGGCCCTGGGGACGTCAGCCATGGCGGGTAGCGATGTCCCCGATGTGGACTTCCTTGGGAAGACAAACATTTTCTCATGAGGGGTGGCGTTAGTGGCAGTGCAGAGCAGTGACCGAATAGAGTGGAGCGCATCGGGGAGCACATCCTGCCAGCGGGAGGTTGGAAGGCCCCTAGACTTTAAGGCTAGCAGGGCGGCCTTCCAAACTGTCACATTTTCTCTTTCCACCTGTCCGTTCCCCCGGGGGTTGTAACTGGTGGTCCTGCTTGTGGCAATACCCCTAGTTAGCAGGTACTGACGGAGTTCGTCGCTCATAAACGATGAGCCCCGGTCGCTATGGATATAGCTGGGGAAACCGAACAGGGTGAAGAGGTCGTTCAGACATTTAATGACTGTGGCACTGGTCATGTCCGGGCAGGGGATGGCGAACGGGAAACGGGAGTACTCATCAATAATATTGAGGAAGTACACATTGCGGTCGGAGGAGGGGAGAGGCCCTTTAAAATCAACGCTCGGGCGCTCGAAGGGGCGAGTGGCTTTTATCAGGTGGGCCCTGTCTGGTCTATAAAAGTGCGGTTTGCACTCAGCGCAGACTTGGCAGTTCCTGGTCATGGTCCTGACCTCCTCAATAGAGTAAGGCAGGTTGCGGGCCTTGATGAAGTGGAAGAACCGGGTGACCCCCGGGTGGCAGAGGTCATTGTGGAGGGCCCGCAGTCTATCGATCTGCGCGCTGGCGCAGGTGCCACGCGATAGCGCATCCGGGAGTTCATTGAGCTTCCCGGGCCGGTACAAGATCTCGTAATTGTAGGTGGAAAGTTCGATTCTCCACCTCAAGATCTTGTCATTTTTGATTTTGCCCCTCTGCTTGTTGTTAAACATGAAAGCAACTGAACGTTGGTCAGTGAGCAGGGTAAATCGTTTTCCGGCCAGGTAGTGCCTCCAATGACGCACAGCCTCCACAATTGCCTGGGCCTCCTTCTCAACAGCGGAGTGTCTGGTCTCCGGGCCTTGGAGGGTTCGTGAAAAGAAGGCCACGGGTCTCCCCGCCTGATTGAGGGTAGCGGCCAGGGCAAAGTCGGACGCGTCGCTTTCCACCTGGAAGGGGATGGATTCGTCCACTGCGTGCATGGTGGCTTTGGCAATGTCTTCCTTGATACGGTGGAAGGCTAAGCGGGCCTCTGCCGTCAAGGGAAAAGAGGTGGACTTGATCAGCGGATGGGCCTTGTCCGCATAGTAGGGGACCCACTGGGCATAATAGGAGAAAAACCCTAGGCACCTCTTCAGGGCCTTGAGGCAGTGGGGCAGTGGGAGTTCCATAAGGGGACGCATCCGGTCGGGGTCAGGGCCGATGACTCCGTGTTCCACAACACAGCCAAGGATGGCGAGGCGGTTTGTGCGGAATATGCACTTCTCCTTGTTATATGTCAGGTTCAGGAGTTGGGCGGTGCGGAGGAATTTTTCGAGGTTTGCGTCATGGTCCTGCAAGTCACGGCCGCAGATGGTCACATTGTCCAGATATGGGAAAGTGGCCTGCAACGCATTTTGATCTACCATCCGGTCCATCTCCCTTTGGAAGACGGAGACCCCGTTGGTGACGCCAAAGGGAACCCTAAGGAAGTGGTAGAGGCGGCCGTTTGCCTCAAAGGCAGTATACTGGCGGTCCTCAGGGCGGATAGGGAGCTGGTGGTACGCTGATTTCAGGTCAATGGTCGAGAAGACGCGGTACTGCGCGATCTGGTTGACCATATCAGCTATGCGGGGGAGTGGGTAGGCGTCCAGCAGGGTGTAGCGATTTATTGTCTGGCTGTAGTCGATGACCAGGCGCTGCTTCTCGCCGGTCTTAACGACCACAACCTGGGCTCGCCAGGGGCTGGTGCTGCCCTCAATAATCCCTTCCTTCAGGAGTCGCTCCACTTCGGTTTTAATGAAAACCCTGTCCCCGGCACTGTATCGCCTGCTCTTTGTGGCGATGGGCTTACAGTCGGGGGTGAGGTTAGCAAACAGTGGGGGGGGGTGACTCTGAGTGTGGAGAGGTTGCACCTGGTGCGCGGCGGGCAATTTCGGAGCTGCTGGCTGCGGACTGTGAGTGGGGGTAGGGGTCCACCGTACGCCATCGTAACACTTTTAAGGTGGCACTGAAAATCTAACCCCAGCAGGACGGCAGCGCAGAGGTCGGGCAGGACCAGAAGTTTAAAATGATGGTACACGGTCCCGTCTACTACGAGTGTCGCTACGCAGTAGCCGCCGATGTCCGCCGACTGGGACTCGGAGGCCATAGAAATCCGCTGGTGCGCAGGCAGGACTGGGAGAGAGCAACGCCGCACCGTGTCGGGGTGGATGAAGCTCTCCGTGCTCCCAGAGTCAAAAAGGCAGATTGTATCGTGGCCATTTACCTTAATGTCCATTGTGGAACTGGCCAGCTGGCGCGGTCTCGCTTGGTCCAGTGTAACGGATGCCAGCGTAGGGGTCGGTGTGTCGCTGCGGGTATCAGATGAGGCGGTGTTGGGGGCCTGCTGCGTTCCGGCTGTCGTCCAAGATGGCGGCGTCCATGATCCCCATGTGGCTGGAGGCGTCCAAAATGGCTGCTGTACCGGTGGTTCGCACATGGCCGGGGAGGCCCAAGATGGCAGCCTGCATGGCCCACACGCGGCGCTGCTGGGGTTCGGGGTGGCTTTGGCTCTGCAGACGTTGGCGTAGTGTCCCTTCTTCCCGCAGCCCGAGCAGATCGCGTTTTTCGCCGGGCAGCGCGCTCTGGGGTGTTTTGCCTGGCCACAGAAGTAGCATTTCTGGCCTTGGGGCACTGCTGTCTGGCCTTGGGACACTGCTGCGGTAGTTGGGCCGTTGCTGGGGTGTGGCTGGGGTGGCACGGCGCTATGAGGCGGCCCTACCGTGTCCCAGGCTGTCATTCCCCGCGGCGTCCACGGTGCAGAGGAGTAGGCATCCATGCCCCGGTAGGCTGCATCCAATGATAGTGCGAGTTCAGAGGCCTTGTTGAGGTCGAGGTCACTCTGCTCCAACAGTCGCTGTCGGGTGTAATTGGATCTGTGGCCCGCTACAAAAACGTCCCGAATAAGTTCCTCTGTGTACACGGCGGCCTTTACATCCTTACAACCACAGGCCTGAAGGTATTCCACGGTCGATTCCCCAGGTTGTTGTTTACGACTCCCCAGAAGGTGCCTGGCGTACACTTCGTTCACTGGGCGCGTGTATTGGTCCTTGAGGAGTTTGATAGCGTCCGCGTACGAGGTCGCGTCTTGGATGACCGAGTACACTCGGTGGTTCACTTTGGAGGTCAGGACATCCAGTTTGTCCTCGTCCGATTTGATTGCTGCGGAGGCGGTCAGGAATTTTTTGAAACACTTAAGCCAGTGAGTAAACTTGGTGGATGAGTCCGCCTCCCGATGATCTAAGTCCAGGCATGCTGGTGTGAGGATCTTCTCCATTATAAAAATTTTGTTAATAAAATTGATGCGCTATCAATTATTCATAAAAGACTGAGGCCTAGAAATTGGGTTTTGGCTTAGCCAGTGCTTTAGCGCCGGAAGTTAGTGCCGGCGCTAAGTCCCCCTGCGCGCGGCAAAAATTCAGTAGCGCCGCGCCCAAACGGCTGCCGGCGCTACTGAAGGGTCTTAGCGCCTGGAAAAGGGTGCTAACTGCCGTTTAGCGCCGCAATTCCGGCGCTGCGGCACCCGATGCGGTGCGGCAGGCTGGGGAAGTGCAGGCCTCCTCCTTCCGTTAAGGAGGAGCTGCCTGCACCCGGCCGCGGCCCGCGCAAATCTGTTTAAAAATGAGCCCGGCACCTCGGACAAGTGCCGGGCTTGCATCTGTTCCGGGGGGGGGGGGAGAAGTCCGGGGAGGGAGCTGCGGGCAGGCGGCCGGCGGGAATGCGGCCGGCCGCCGCGGGGCCTTTAATGCGCCGGCGCAAACACATGTTGGACTCTGTTGCCAGAGTCTTAGTTGCGGCTGCCACGGGCGAGGCGGCCGCAACTGAATTTCGGCGCTGGGGCCCGTCGGCATGGCAACCGGGACGCTGCGCACACCGATGACGTCATCGGTGCCGGCGCAGCGCTACCGGTGCAACGCCGCTTTAGGGCCCCAGGGAATTTTTCAACTGGCCATAACTCTGGCGCTAGTCCCTCTAGCGCCTCAAAAGCGGCGCTAAGGCTAGTGAATTTCTAGGCCTGAGAGTTAAGAGAGTAACTAAAGGCTTTTATTAACAAAAGAATGAAGGTCTGCCTCGAGTGGTCAACCGGTCCAGAAATACAAAGGGCTGGGGAGCAGTCACCTTTATACTAGGACTTGTGGGAGGAGTCAGCCGAGGCATGTCCAGGCATGTACACAGTGGAATACAAACAGTGGTTTACCACATACAGAAAGGTATTTACATGCAATCCTCTCTCTTTACGTAAATGGGGTACCGCGCTTCCCGTGACAATATAAAATAACGCCATTACCCATAATACTCTAAACATGATTAATATATCACTACAGTCCAGTCTTTACAGGAATTTTATGACAAAGGGTATGCAGATCACCTGTAAAACAGATTCAGAAAGTAGCCAGTCAGTTGTCTTTATATACTTTCAATTGTGTCCAATGCTTCCATACTCCTTTACCCCTTATGTATAGACAGGCACAGGTATCCCCACTGATTATGATTTCATATGGCCCACTCCATTTTGGGGCAAACCCTGGTTTGCTGGGCAGAATTTTCACCATGATTTTACTACCCGCTGAGGGAACATAAGCCGTCATTGTGAGCTCTTGTGCCCGATCCTTGTCCTCCTGATTATCATGGACATTCTTTCGCATCTCCTTTAATTGAGTGCTAAGTTCCAGAACGTATCGTTTTAGTCTATCTTTTAAAGGGCCTACATCGGCCCCACCTGTTATGATGCCTTCTGGCAATTGCATCGCCCTTCCTGTCATCAATTCATAAGGGGTCAAGCCTGTCGTTCGGTTTTCAGTGGCTCGCAGCTTCATTAGGATAATGGGCAATACTTCAGTCCAGGTTTTCCCCGACGTCTGCATTGCCTTTGCCAATGCATTTTTAAGGGTTCGGTTCATTCGTTCCACCATGCCCGAACTTTGAGGGTGGCATGGGATGTGGAATTTTTGTTTAATTCCCATTAATTGGCATACCATTTTTATGACACTCCCAGTAAAGTGGGTACCTTGATCAGAGTCCATTTGAATTGGTATTCCCCACCTGGGGATTACTTCTTCAGCTAAGACTCTGGCAACCGTCAAAGCGGTGCAATTTCGCGTGGGGAAAGCCTCTACCCAGCGGGTGAATTGGTCTATGACCACGAGGCAGTATGTTTTGCCGTGTGACGGTGGAAGGGGACCTGTGAAGTCTATTTGTATATGCTCCCAGGGCCCTCGTGGCCTTGGTTGATGTCCCATTTTGACCTTTATGGGTCGCCCGGGGTTATACTGCGCACAGGTGATACATCGATGGCAGTATCTCGCGATATCTCTCCCATCCCCTTCCACCACCATTCTTTGCTGAGGCTTCCCATCATCGCTTCTCTCCCTGAGTGTACAAGCCCATGGTGGAGTTCTAATAGCGTATTTTGAATGCACTTGGGGGCCATTACCCTGTTATCCTTTCGCCAGACATTATCGCTTCCCCGCTTTGCGCCTTGTTCTTCCCACGTACCTTTTTCGACGTCGGGGGTGTCCTCATGGAGTTCGTCAATACTTATCTCATCCTCGGAGCTGCTCACAGCGGCTATTGGTACTTCTTCGATCCTTTCTTGCTCTAGCGCCCTTTGTGCTGCTTGGTCCGCAGCCTGGTTCCCCTGGTGATTTAACCAGTCTGGGCTAGTCCGGTCCGGTTCCCTCTGATGTGCCTTAATCTTAATTACTGCTACCTGTTGGGGTTTGTCGCTAGCTTCTAGGAGGGCTTCTATCCTCAGCTGGTGTTTTATGGAATTGCCTCCCGTAGTAATGAATCCCCTCCTACCCCATGCAGTCATATAATCGTGGACCACCCCAAAGGCATACCTACTATCTGTGTAAATGTTCACGATTTTATTCTCTGACAACTCTAGTGCCCTGGTGAGAGCCACTAGCTCTGCCACTTGGGCCGATAGGCCTCCATCAATCCGTCCTGACTCTACGGTTTTTAATTCGCCATTAACCACCGCCCACCCCGTTCGGGGCAGCCCATCTATATACTTGCGTGAACCATCTACGTACAACGTCTCTTCCACTGTCGCTAAAGGGGTGTCTTTTATCCTATCTTCTTCCAGGTTCATATCTACGTCCCCACAGTTGTGGGGCTCCCCAGTTCCCAGTATTCCTTCTGCCGGGTTCTCCCCCGTGTCTCTAACAATGGTTACTGCTTTACTCGGAGGGAGGAGGACGGCCTCCCACTTGGCACATCTCATGTTCGAGACGGATCTTAATTTCCCGGTATTCAGCATCTCTACCAGAGTGTGTTTAGTGTGCAATATAATGTTTCCTGTCATTACTATCGGCTCACTAACCTTTACTGCCCAAGCCGCACAATCCAATGCAGCTATGCACCGGGAGAGCCCTGTGACTACCGGTCCCTCCGCTGTGGAATAGTAGGCGACGGGCCTTCTTTTATCCCCATGATCCTGTGTAACTACTGCTGTGTAAAACCCTTCTTCATTGTTGCAATGCATGTGGAAGTCCTTACTCATACCTGGCAGTCCTAGCCCTGGGGCTGATACTAGCTCAGACTTTAGTTGAGTATAAGCTTCCTCTTGTTCCGGTCCCCAATCTATCGGTTCCAACGCGGGTTTACCCCCTTTCACTAATCTTTGTATAGGTTCTGCTAATTTAGCGAACCCCGGGATAAAATTTTGACTGTAATTAAAGAGCCCCAGTACCTTCCTGACTCTGCGTACTGTTACGGGTCTCGGCATGCCCTGGACAGCGTGTTTCCTGTCCTGTGGCATTTCTTTAAGTCCTTGGGAGATTAGATGTCCCAGGTATAGGACCTGAGTTTTTCCTATCTGTGCTTTTTTAGGGCTTACCTTGTGGCCAGCCGTCTCTAGGGCCCTTAGTACTAAATATAGGGTTGCCAGATGGTCTGCCTTCATTTCCGAGGCTATTAGTATGTCGTCGACGTACTGCAAAATAGTGCTTCCTTTAGGTACTTCTATCTGTTTTAGGATATCACTCATGACGCGGTGAAAAATAGCTGGGCTATTATGGAATCCCTGTGGCAATCGGGTCCACGTATATTGTTTATCCCCTACTGTGAATGCAAATTTCTCTTGTGATTCCGGATCTAATGGGAGTGCCCAGAATTCGTTTGCTATGTCTAAAACGGTGAATATCTTCTGTTCAGGGGATAGCCCATTCAAAATTGTTGAGGGGCTGGCAACGATGGGGTGTAATTTAGGAGTGACCTTGTTGAGGGCCGTATAGTCTATAGTCAACCTATAGCTCCCATCAGGTTTCTCTACTGGCCATGTGGGGGAATTAGTAGTGCTCGTGGTTTCCCTCAGGATACCCCTTTCTACTAGCCCCTTCACTATGTCCACGACTGCCTTCCTGGCCTCTGCCTTTATTGGGTACTGGCGGTGGGATTAGCCAATGTCCCGCCCCGACTCACAGGAGCCATCTCGACTATTTCAACGTCCCCCTCGCCTGCAGGGGCTGTTGGTTCTGCACTGTAATATGGGGGAAGGGAGGTGGTGTCTGGACAAGTCCCCATTCGCCCCCCCTCGTATACCTTACACTCTAATTCCTTTATAATTTTTGCTTGACATTTCGCCTTTGTCTCTAGTTTCGTAACCATCTGTACTTTGTCTTGTGCAACTTTCTTTATTACGTTTACTTGTTCAATGAGTCCTGCTAGTTGGTGTACTAATAACACTCCTGCCTTCTTGGTTTTATCCTTTGTCTGTTTAGTCAACCAGCTTCTCTGGAGTTCTAAAGTCTGTGACACATCCCACCCGTCTTTCTGCATCTTCTTAATTAATGACTGTCAGTTTGTCATATAAGAATATGTGAGGGAGCCCGAAGGTCCCCTCTTAACTTCCTCACCTGACATCGCCACTGCTTCACCGATCGTTCCTTCGTGTCTGGAGATCTGTTCCTTAGAGAGCCCCCCTATTCTTTCCTTACGAGAATACCCGAGCTTCTTGTCGCACTCTATGCCAGCATTCTCAGAGGTCCGGGTTTGTCTTTCTCTCAAAACTGCCCGGACGTGTAACGCTTGCTTGTTGGACGGGGTTTCTACCCCTCCCCGGTGTCTGTTTACCTGATCAGGGTCCTACAACACCGACACTAATAATCCCCTAGTTCACTTAGCAACATGATATAATGCAGAAAAATGTTAACCATACTCGACTAGTATCACGACTTTAGAACACCTTGGAGTCTCGGCACCTACTTCATGGTCCTGGCCTTCGCATGGGGCATTTGCCCTCTTAACAACTGGCCTGAGGCTAGGTGTCTGAGACAAGCGTCCTCCTGGTCCGAGGTTTTTCATAGTTACTATTACACAAATACAAATACACAAATACAAATACACAAATACAAATCAAGTAGTGTCTCTTACCCACTCAGTCTGTGTCCTAGATTCGTTTTGGTGCCGCTTCGCCGTCCAGTCGCCTTGTCGAGTGTCTCTGATTTATGGGCGGTCAAAAATCTGACTACTCACCCTGGTCACTGATTCGAACGACTGTTCAGCTCCGTGGTGCCCTGCTCGCAGCGCCAATTTGTTGTAGGAAAAATGATTCCTCAGAAACTAGACTTTGAGTAAGAGAGACAACTTTATTAAATGACAGAGCTCTGGGAGAAGCGTCTGCAACCACGCGGTCTGCGAGAGCACCTTCTCCTCGATTGTAGTATATGCCGAGCTTATATACAATTCCAAGAAGTTGGTTTTAGATCATTTACATTCATCCAATCAATTCGTTTATTAGCGCATATCGTTATTTTCCTCCAGTCAGGAGTTTACACACTCGTGTTGCCAATTCTGCCTCTTCAGTGATTGCGAAAGGTCTTCGTTTCATCTTGTTTCATCCGCGTCACCGGTGGAATGTGATTAGTTCGATAATGGGATACCAGTGAACCTTGTTAGTTCTCAGTGATTGTGAAAGGTCTTCGTTTCATCTTGTTTTCGTCCGCGTCACCGGCGGAATGTGGTTAGTTCGATAATAGGATACCAGTGAACCTTGTTAGTTCTTGGGACTGTGATAACAGGACACGAGATGAACTTTGTTCCAGCCATGCGTTGGCGTGGCATGTCTCATTGTGCAGTGATTCAATTAGTCCCAGTCAGCGAATTTGTTGTTTGTGTCTTTTCCAGCAAAATTTTATTCTAACAGTAAGTTGGTGTGAGTAAGGATGTGCAGGAGTAGGGTAGGGAAGGCAGAGTGATGGGGATGTGATGAGTGGCACAGCAGGATGAGGTTGAGTGTGGCTTTGCAGTAACGTTTCGTGATCTACTGAGAGCATTGAAAGGTTTGCGCCAATGCAGCCTGGTCCTCCTGACGACATTCCTGCTTGTGTCCTGTACAATGTGCAACCAGGCTGCATTGATCTCCTGGGGAGGTCTCTTCCGCCCATTGGAAGGGAAGAGAATCTCCCTGCATGCTATGACTCCCTCCATAAGCATATGGAGGGAGTCATGGGAGAGCCTGGGTGCAGCCGTGCAACTTTGTGCAGTGCTTGTCAGTGTTTGCAGCACCTCAATGCTGTAGAACACTGACAACACAAATGTCAAAATCAATTTGCGCATGGTCCCTTTAAGGAAACCGGCTGATGACATGTCACCAAATGCCGTCATCAGACCCGCTATCTTCAATTGGTCGGCAAACGTGCTGGGCGGGCTTAACAAGCCCAATCAAGGGAAAATCATTCTGCAGAGCGGGCTGGAGCCAGCAGCGGGGTCAGGACCTGCCACCAACATCGCCCGCCCCGGACCCGCCGAGGTAGGGAAAATCGCAGCACATGTCTTTAAAAAATAATTGGTCTCCTGAGAGCAGAGAAGGTTAAGGGAAGATTTAATAGAGGTGCTCAAAATCATGAAGGAGATGCTGTTTCCACTGGCCGGAGGGTCGGTAACCAGAGGACACAGATTTAAGCTAATTGACAAAAGGAGAGTTGAGTGAGTTATTATGATCTGGAATGCACTGCCTGAAATGGCGGTGGAAGCAGATTCAATAGTAACTTTCCAAAGGGAAGTGGATAAATACTTGAAGGGGAGAAAATTGCAGGGCTGTGGGGAAAGAGCAGGTGAGTGGGACTAATTGGATTGTTCTTTCAAAGAGCCAGCACAGGAACGATGGGCTGAATGGCCTCCTTCTCTGCTGTAAGATTCTATGATTCTATGAATTGTATCTAACATAAAAAGTCTGTTGCTCCAATAACACCTGAAGCAGAGAAGTATATGACCAGATCAAGGACAGGCTGCTGGCCTAGGTTTCAAGGCCCTTCTTTGAGGGCCGCCATACAGGCTGTAAATATTTGGGTTTTGTATTAATCTCAACATCAATGTGTAGCAGTTTCCTGTCCCATTAACAACTAGCCCACGAAAGACAGAAATCAAACCTGTTCTCTCTTTTCAAATGCTTTAATATTTGTAATATTGCCTTTGATCTTGAGCCACTTTGTTAATAATATCACAAAAACAGCAACATAATTGAACAATTATAATTTGCATTCTCAATTATAGTCTCAGAAATAAATCTTAACGCTATGCAGTGTGAAGTTTCCATCTTAGTGTTTAATTCCACTTAACTCTAAGTTCATCTTAATTAACTTTTAAATTATTTTTGTGCATAATATATTTGTTGGAGTATCTTTGAACAAGAAGAGCATAGTTATCTGTTTGGCATTGAACGTGCTCATGTGCCTGTTTGTAACAGCCTGATAATCCTTGCCACAGCATTACCTTCTCAGTGGCATTAATTGGGCATCAACTTTTGTGTTGTTTGGGAGTGGTTGTAGGTTAACAATGGGTTAATCCCTATTTGCACTGTACGCTGTGATTTTCTTAAACATAAAAGGTCTGTTTCCCCAATAATACCCGAGAGGGATACAACAATGTCATATCTTCAACGATATTGTTTGGAATGATAACATAGGATAAATTCACCAATCCTGTGCTCCCAATGGGAGCGGGAGTTGGAGAGTTGGCGCTACCTTGTTGACCTACCTCTGACCAGAATCAATTATTTATTCTTTTTGTGCTTCTTAATATATTTGCCGCAGTATCTTTGCACAAGAAGAGCTTATTGATCTGTTTGACATTGGTTGTGCTCATGTACTTATCAGGAACGTCCTGTTAATCCTCGCCATTGATAGCAATGTGCAATTGACCAACTTTCCTGCAGATTATAGCCTGAAATGGAATAATTCAAGGACAACAACAACAACTTACATTTATATAGCGCCTTTAACTTAGTAAAACATCCCAAGGTGCTTCACAGGAGTGTCATAAAACAAAATTTGACACCGAGCCACACAAGGAGAAATTAGGACAAATGACTAAAAGCTTGGTCAAAGAGGTAGGTTTTAAGGAGCATCCTAAAGAAGGAAAGAGAGGTAGCGAGGCGGACAGGTTTAGGCAGGGAATTCCAGAGCTTAGGGCCTAGGCAGCTGAAGGCACGGCCACCAATGGTTGAGTGATTATAATCAGGGATGCTCAAGATGCCAGAATTAGAGGAGCGCAGATATCTCGGGGGGTTGTGGGGCTGGAGGAGGTTACAGAGATAGGGAGGGGAGAGGCCAAGGAGGGATTTCAAAACAAGGAAGAGAATTTTAAAATCGAGGTGTTGCTTAACCAGGAGCTAATGTAGGTCAGCGAGCATAGGGATGATGGGTGAATGGGACTTGGTGCGAGTTAGGACACGGGCAGCCGAGTTTTGGATGACCTCAAGTTTACGTAGGGTAGCACGTGAGTGGCCGACTAGGAGTGCATTGGAATAGTCAAGTCTAGAGGTAACAGAGGAGGATTTTTTATTAGGCTTAAAAAACTTCTGCTCTCTGCCCTAATTTCAACCATTTCCAATTCCAGGATGGTTACCACAGCATATATGAAAAATGTTAATGAACACATTTTTTACTACAATGGAAATGCAATATGGTTGCATTCCATTTGTTTTACTCAGAGTGGTGAAGAATTGGAAGTTGGGTCAACTTTTTGCTGTCAGTATATATAGATGACTTGGACTTGGACGTAGGAATGGTAATAGTCCATTCAGGCCTTCCAGCCTGTTCCCCATTCAATTAGATCATTGCTGATCTGCACCTCAACTCCATTTTCCCAACTTGGTTCCATATCCCTTAATATTGTTACCTCATCAAAATCTATTGATCTCAGTTTTGAAATTTTCACTGGATTTAGCCTCAATACAGGGGGCTAGAACTTTTACGTGAGTTCCCCAATCTCCTGCTCTAACTTTGGCTGTTTATGCCATTCCTCTGAGGTTTCTGCCGATCTACTGCCAAATTTATTGCGGGAGCTCAGAAGAACACCCCCCCCCCACCATGGAAATTCCAGATGAGGAAGAACAACCTCAAAATGTCCTCTGTGGTATATTTATAGCAACATTGTAAAACAGGTGGGTTGAAATTTGGTGGGGATTACACTGGTCTCCCGGTCTAACTCAGGTGGGAGGCTGGCAGAACGCCCCAGAAATATGGCAGACATGACAGTTTGCATTGTTTCCTTGACAGTTCCACTGGGGTCTCCAGCAGAATGATGGCAGGAGACCAGTGGAGAGCCAGCAGAATTTTAGCTCCAGATTTATACATGTATTTGCAACTTCACAACAAATAATGAATAGTGCAAATCTTCATCCCAGGGCAGTCAGGGTTTCAGTCTGTTTGAGGTGCTCCAAGATAGTTGACCTTTACTGTAACTTAAAATGGCACAAGTGAAAGCTTCCATGAATATGGCTTCAGAAACATCTAGGTCTGTATTTACCCCTCACAAATGGAGGTATCTTCACAAGGTGCCAAGAAAGGACACAATCAGACCTCCAACATTAGTGACAATCATGAAACACTTTGAAATGTCCAAGAAGGAAAGAAATAAAATAACCAGAAACTTGCATTTATGTAGAATTGTCATGTTCTTGGTTTTATAAAAGAAAGACTTGCATTTATAGAGCGTCTTTCACGACCACCGGACATCTCAAAGCGCTTTACAGCCAATTAAGTACTTTTGGAGTGTAGTCACTGTTGTAATGTGAGAAATGCAGCAGCCAATTTGTGCTCAGCAATCTCCCACAAACAGCAATGTGATAATGACCAGATAATGTGTTTTAGTGATGTTGATTGAGGGATAAATATTGGCCAGGACACCGGGGATAACTCCCCTGCGCTTCTTCGAAATAGTGCCCTGGCATCTTTTACGTCCACCTGAGAGAGCAGACGGTGCCTCGGTTTAACGTCTCATTCGAAAGATGCACTAGATACGTTTTCGAACTGCCCATCAAAGACGATGCTAACCAATCAATGATCCCGTCCCCTTTCAAAGGTCTCAGACAGGGCTGTCAATCAAACCCACTCCACCGGGCTGAGTCCTGATTCTTTGATCTATGCCAACGTGAGTTGGAGCCGCTCTCACTGCTATCTTGAAACAAAAGTGGCAGACAGCTGTATCTCTCATAATTACACTAGATCAAACAGTCAGTCATCAATATTGAATGTCGGCAATTTTTGACAAATGGCAAAGATGTTTATGATTGATTGTAATGGTCCCGGGTTGATTAAACAATTAACACGGCAGACAACCATTGTGTGGGCCCCAGGATCTCATAGCTTGCGGAATCCTTGTCAGATAGCTTTTTTGGGACCGAACTACTGTATTTTCCTTTGAGATATTCCCTTTGTGATCCTGGATTGTTAATCCCTCAAATGCTGTTTCAACAATAAAGAATACAAGTTAAAAATGGAATACAGAACAACAGTATATTTTTGTCAGAAGCACCCTTTCATGTTTTCAGGATATTCCAAAGAACTTCATGACCAAAACATTACTTTGAAGGGCCATCACTATTAAGTAGGCAAATGCTGCAGCTAATTTTCGCATAGCAAGGTCCCACAAGCAGCAAATGAGATGAATGACCGGTTAATCTATATTTGGTGGTGTTGGTTGAGGGAGGTATTGTTAGGGGAACAAGAGTGAGTAAAGGAATCCATTTAGTAAGTAGAGAATCCATTTTATACTAAAGCCTAAAGTGAAGGCCTGCAGAACTTTGTAGTCTGCACATAGGACACAAGCAGCCTGATCTCGAGGTTGAGTTAGACATTGATTACATTAAGATATGGGCTTTATTACTGTTTTTGCATGCTTAGAGACTAACTTGTCTGTCATGAAGTCACAATCGATACATTCCATGCTTTGTTAACCTAAATACCAAC
Organism: Somniosus microcephalus; assembly: GCF_052327205.1. Taxonomy (NCBI): domain Eukaryota; kingdom Metazoa; phylum Chordata; class Chondrichthyes; order Squaliformes; family Somniosidae; genus Somniosus; species Somniosus microcephalus. The sequence continues at coordinate 49,590,741 of NC_140991.1, read as the reverse complement.
CTGCTAGCCTTGGGACCATGATAAATGTTTGGAGAGCCTAGTACTTCTTGATAAAGGCTGGTGTGAACTGGCGTAAAGTGCATCAAGATCATGTGAAGTAATGTAGTTAGAAATATATAAAAATGGTTATGTGAGGTTAGAAGAAGATGAAACAGAAGGAAGAGATCTAGAAAGTTGTGTTCAATGACTGTAACATGTGACCTTCTACAGCAAAGCATCGCTGTGTGTCTAGGGTGTTGCCTGTGAGTACGTTCATGTGATGTAACCCTTAATAAACTTGCAAATGTTTGACTCCTGCATCTAGAACCTTCACTTCTGGGACATAGACCAGGACTGCAGCCAAATTCTTGAGGCATTGGAACCAGTTCTTGGGGAGGAGTGACCTGTACCAAGGGGACGGTCTACACCTGAACTGTGAGGGAGCCGATGTCCTCGGGGTAATATTTTCTAGGGCGGTTCGGGAGGATTTAAACTAATTTGGCAGGGGGATGGGAACCTAGATAGTGGAAAAGAGGGAAGTCATATGAAGTCAGAAATAGATGGTAGAAAGGTGAGAAGCAATAAGCAAAGGAGAGAAACACAAAGGGCCAAACTAATTCATAATGAGAGTGTGAAAAAAGCAAGCCTGAAGGCTTTGTATCTTAATGCTAGAAGCATTAGGAACAAGGTGGATGAATTAGTTGTGGAAATAGAGGTAAACAAGTATGATTTGATTGGGATTACAGAAACGTGGCTGCAGGGTGGGCAAGGCTGGGAACTTAACATCCAGGGATATACAATATTTAGGAAGGATCGGCAAAAAGGTAGGGGAGGTGGGGTAGCATTGCTGGTAAAGGAGGGGATTAATGCAATGGAAAGGAAGGATATTAACTCGGATGAAACGGAATCTGTATGGGTAGAAATGAGAAATAGCAAGGGGAGGAAAACGTTAGTGGGTGTGATATATAGGCCTCCAAATAGTAATATGGAGGTGAGGGAAGGCATAAAAAGGGAAATTAGAGAAGCGTGCGATAAGAGCACAGCTGTCATCATGGGTGACTTTAATTTACATATTGATTGGACTACCCAAATTAGTAAAAATTCTGAGGAGGAGGAATTCCTGGAATGTTTTCGGGACGGTTATCTGGACCAATATGTCGAGGAGCCGACTCGAGATCAGGCCATTTTAGACTGGGTATTGTGCAATGAGAAGGGACTTATCAGCAATCTTCTTGTACGAGGCCCCTTGGGTCAGAGCGATCATAATATGATCGAGCTCTCAGTCGAGATGGAGAGTGAGGAAATTGAATCAGAGACTAAGGTCCAGAACTTAAATAAAGGGAATTACGAGGGTATGAGACGGGAATTGGGTAAGATTGATTGGGTGGTGTTTCTGGGGGGATTGACAGTGGAGAGACAATGGCAAGCATTCAAAGATAGAATGGAAGAATTCCAGAACATGTTTATACCGGTTTGGCATAAAAATAAACCTAAAAAGGTGGCTCAACCGTGGATAACGAGGGAAATTAGGGACAGCATAAAATCAAAAAAAAGGGCATATCAACTGGCAAAAAAAAGCACCAGACCGGAAGATTGGGGGCAGTACAGGATACAGCAAAAGAGGACAAAGGGATTAATCAGGAAGGGGAAAATAGAATACGAAAGTAAACTTGCAGCAAACATAAAGACAGACTGCAAAAGCTTTTATCGGTATATCAGGAGGAAAAGACTGGTAAAATCCCAAGTCGGTCCCTTGCAGTCCGATTCGGGAGAATATATAATGGAGAATAAGGAAATGGCAGACCAATTAAACTCATACTTTGGTTCTGTATTCACAAAGGAGGACACAAATAACCTCCCAGGAATATCGGCAAACATAGGGACTAATGAGAGGGAGGAGCTGACAGAAATTAGTATCTCTAGGGATATGGTGTTGGGTAAGTTGAGGGGACTGAAGGCCGACAAATCCCCGGGGCCTGATAAACTACATCCTAGGGTACTTAAGGAGGTGGCCCTGGAGATAGCAGATGCTCTAAGGATCATCTTCCGGAACTCCATTGACTCGGGAACAGTACCCGTGGATTGGAGGGTAGCTAATGTTACCCCAATATTTAAAAAGGGGGGTAGAGAGAAAGCAGGGAATTATAGACCAGTAAGCCTTACATCGGTTGTGGGCAAAATGCTAGAGTCCATTATTAAGGATAAAATAGCGGAGCACTTGACAAATGGGGAAAGGATCGGACAGAGTCAACATGGATTTACAAAGGGTAAATCGTGTTTGACTAATCTGCTGGAATTTTTTGAGGAAGTAACTGGTAAAATAGATGGGGGAGAGCCAGTGGATGTGGTGTACCTTGACTTCCAGAAAGCCTTCGATAAGGTTCCACACAAAAGATTATCATGCAAAATTAAGGCTCATGGGATTGGGGGCAAAGTATTAACGTGGATAGAGAACTGGCTGGCGGATAGAAAACAGAGAGTTGGAATAAACGGCTCGTTTTCGGAGTGGCAGGCAGTGACCAGCGGGGTGCCGCAAGGATCTGTCCTGGGACCCCAGCTGTTCACAATATATATAAATGATCTGGATCAGGGAATTGGATGCAATATTTCCAAATTCGCTGACGACACTAAACTAGGAGGAGGGGTGGGCTCTGATGAGGATGTCAGGAGGCTACAGTGCGATTTGGACAGGTTGGGGGAATGGGCGGATACGTGGCAGATGCACTATAATGTGGATAAATGCGAGGTTATCCACTTTGGGGGTAAAAACAGGAGGGTAGATTATTATCTAAATGGCAATAGATTGGGAGATGGGGAAGTGCAGAGGGACCTGGGTGTTCTTGTGCACCAGTCACTGAAGGAGAGCATGCAGGTGCAACAGGCGATTAAGAAGGCAAATGGTATGTTGGCCTTCATATCAAGGGGGTTCGAGTATAGGAATAGGGATACCTTACTACAGCTGTACAAGGTGCTGGTGAGACCGCATCTGGAGTATTGTGTACAGTTTTGGTCGCCCCATCTGCGGAAGGATGTTCTTGCCATGGAAAGAGTGCAGCGGCGATTCACCAGGCTGATACCTGGAATGGCGGGAATGACCTACGAGGAGAGATTGAATAGTTTGGGCTTGTACTCACTGGAGTTTAGAAGATTGAGAGGGGATCTCATCGAAACATATAAAATTATGGCAGGCCTGGACAGGCTGAATTCAGAGAGAATGTTTCCAATGGCAGGGGAGCACAGAACCAGGGGCCACAGTCTAAAAATAGCGGGCAAATCATTTAAAACAGAGATGAGGAAGAATTTCTTCACTCAAAGAGTGGTGAGCCTGTGGAATTCCCTGCCACAGAGGGCTGTGAAGGCTAATTCAATAAATATTTTCAAGAGAGAATTGGATATATTTCTGAAGGCTAAGGGGATTAAGGGTTACGGAGAAAAGGCGGGGACGGGGTACTGAACTGGTAAGATCAGCTAAGATCTCAGACGAAGATCAGCCATGATCTCATTGAATGGCGGAGCAGGCTCGAAGGGCCGAATGGCCTACTCCTGTTCCTATCTCTATGTTTCTATGTTTCTATTACAATCTTTACAGAATGTTGGCCAGGACACTGAGGAAACTCCCCTGCTCTTCTTTGAATAGGGCCATGGGATCTTTTACGTCCAACTGAATAGGGAGATGGGACTTTAGATTAACATCTCATATGAATGAACATTACCTCTTGCTCTGAAAAATAAGAAATCTCCAGAATCATCAGTCACTAAAAAGATAAATGAGCGCCACCCCCACTGAAAAAACCAACTAAACAAATCTTTATTTTTCAATTATAATTGACATTTTGTTTTAATTGAAGTGCTTTTGTCTTTGGACCAATGGAGAGTGAACCAAATGCATTGATATTTTGCAAACTGAGTGCGCATATTCAAACATACCCTGTGTTATGATTCACCCTTGTTTGCTTTCTTTGCCTGCTCCAGTTTTACATCTCATTAAAGAAAAGCCCTGCTATATTTTCTCTGTTAGTCAGTACAGGAGCAGATCTATTTAAACTCCGTACACATTTTAATACATGGATACCAAGATCTAACAGATTTTATTAGCATACACTATTTGCTAATGAAATTGGATAGGAGAACAACATAACTTGGACAAGATGTTAAGCTCTTGATTAATGCATTCCTAAGATGCCAAAAGATTGTATATTGTGATTTGTACAAAAGAATAATCGGAAAAACTGCACAGTGCAAGCACAAAGAATAGGAAGTTATGCCTATCCAGCTGCAAATAGCATTTACACATTACACATAAGGAGAAAGTTAATGCATAGTGCTCTACATACAGGGCCTCACCCTAACTTACCTAATGTTGGATGTATCAGATGTCCTTGATGGTAATGCACATTAGAGCTTCAACATAATCTTGTACTAAATGATGGGCGTGGGTTGTATCTGTGATCCCTCGCATTAAATATTTCCAATCTTAGCCAAGGTGCTGTGAGGTGTAACTGAACATGGTTTTTGTTGGGATGGGTTGCCAGAAAGGATGGCTGAGGCCAAGGTACAAGACCATTTAAGAAATAGCTAGGTGCTGTAATGGTAAGATAACTGAGATGTCTTGAGGAAGAATGGTCTTTTGGTGGCAAAAACAGGAAGGCAGATTATTATCTGAATGGCAATAGATTGGAAAAAGGGGAAGTGCAATGAGACCTGGGTGTCCTTGTGCACCAGTCGCTGAAGGTAAGCATGCAGGTGCAGCAGGCGGTTAAGAAGGCAAATGGTATGTTGGCCTTCATAGCGAGAGGATTCGAGTACAGGCGCAAGGATGTCTTGCTGCAGTTGTACAGGTGAGACCACACCTTGCGTATTGTGCAGTTTTGGTCGCCTTATCTGAGGAAGGATGTTCTCGCCATGGAGGGAGTGCAGTGAAGATTCACCAGACTGATACCTGGGATGGCAGGAATGACATATGAAGAGAGATTGGGTCGATTGGGCTTGTATTCACTAGAGTTTAGAAGAATGAGAGGGAATCTCATTGAAACATAAAATTCTAACAGGACTAGACAGACTAGATGCAGGAAGGATGTTCCTGATGGCGGGGGAGTCCAGAACCAGGGGTCACAGTCTAAGGATAAGGGGTAAGCCATTTAGGACTGAGATGAGGAGAAATTTCTTCACCCAGAGAGTGGTGAACCTGTGGAATTCTCTACCACAGAAGGCAGTTGAGGCCAATTCATTAAATATATTCAAGAAGGAGTTAGATATATTTCTTAAGGCTAAAGGGATCAAGGGATATGGGGAGAAAGCAGGGACAGGGTACTGAATTTGGATGATCAGCCATGATCTCATTAAGTGGCGGAGCAGGCTTGAGGGGCCGAATGGCCTACTCCAGCTCCTATCTTCTATGTTTCTAATGAGATCAAATGAGTTAAGAAGCCTTCTTCATATGAACCTCACTTGTGATAGGAACTATAGGAACAGGAGTAGGTCATTCAGTCTCTCTCTCGAGCATGTTCTGCCATTCAATTAGATCATGGCTGATCTTATGACGTCTTCACAGAAAGGGAGAGGAAATCAGCTGTAGAATCCCCCACCACCACAAGCTATTCACTATCACTAAGGAAGTGGTACTCGGTAAAATAATGGGACTCAAGGCGGATAAATCACCTGGACCTGATGGCTTACATCCTAGGGTCTTGAGGGAAGTGGCGGTAGGGATTGTGGATGCATTGGTAATAATTTTCCAAAACTCCCTGGACTCGGCAAAGGTCCCGGCAGACTGGAAAACTGCTAATGTAACACCCTTATTTAAAAAGGGCAGTAGACAGAAGGCTGGAAACTATAGACCAGTTAGCCTAACATCTGTGGTAGGTAAAATTTTGGAGTCCATTATTAAGGAGGCAGTAACAGGACATTTGGATAATCATAATTTAATAGGACAAAGTCAGCATGGTTTAATGAAGGGGAAGTCATGTTTGACAAATTTGCTGGAGTTCTTTGAGGAAGTAACGTATAGGGTGGATAAAGGGGAACCAGTGGACGTAGTGTATTTAGACTTCCAAAAGGCATTTGACAAGGTGCCACACAAAAGATTATTGCTTAAGATAAAAAATCACGGGATTGGGGGTAATATTCTGGCATGGATAGAGGATTGGCTATCTAACAGAAGGCAGAGAGTTGGGATAAATGGTTCATTCTCAGACTGGCAATCAGTAACTAGTGGTGTTCCGCAGGGGTCAGTGCTGGGTCCCCAACTCTTTACAATCTATATTAACGATTTGGAGGAGGGGACCGAGTGTAACATATCAAAGTTTGCAGATGATACTAAGATGGGAGGGAAAGTAGTGAGTGAGGAGGACATAAAAAACCTGCAAGGGGACATCGACAGGCTAAGTAAGTGGGCAGAGATTTGGCAGATGGAATACAATACTGGAAAGTGTGAGGTTATGCACTTTGGCAGGAAAAATCGTAGAGCAAGTTATTATCTTAATGGCAAGAAACTGGAAAGTACTGAAGTACAAAGGGATCTGGGGGTCCTGGTGCACGAAACTCAAAAGGTTAGTATGCAGGTGCAGCAAGTGATTAAGAAGGCCAATGGAATGTTGGCTTTCATTGCTAGGGGGATAGAATATAAAAATAGGGAGGTATTGCTTCAGTTGTACAAGGTATTGGTGAGGCCGCACCTGGAATACTGTGTACAGTTTTGGTGTCCATACTTAAGAAAGGACATACTTGCTCTCGAGTCAGTACAAAGAAGGTTCACTCGGTTAATCCCGGGGATGAGGGGATGGACATATGAGGAGAGGTTGAGTAGATTGGGACTCTACTCATTGGAGTTCAGAAGAATGAGAGGCGATCTTATTGAAACATATAAGATTGTGAAGGGGTCGGATCGGGTGGATGCGGGGAAGATGTTCCCGATGATGGGTGAAACTAGAACTAGGGGGCATAGTCTTAGAATAAGGGGCTGCTCTTTCAAAACTGAGATGAGGAGGAACTACTTCACTCAGAGGGTGGTAGGTCCATGGAATATGCTGCCCCAAAAAGCTGTAGAAGCTACATCATTACATAAATTTAAAACAGAAATAGACAGTTTCCTAGAAGTAAAGGGAATTAAGGGTTACGGGGAGCGGGCAGGAATTTGGACATGAGTCTAGGTTCGGATCGGTCATGGCCCTGTGGGTAGCGGAGCGGGCCCAGGGGCTGTGTAGCCTGATCCTGCTCCTATTTCGTGTGTCTAATTCTGTTAGATTTAGGAGATGGTTCTGTGATAGTGGATTGGCGGTTAGGATCAGATCAGCCATGATCTTATTGAATGGCGGAGCAGGCTCGAGGGGCCGATTGGCCTACTCCTGCTCCTATTTCTTATGTTCTTATGTTCACGTGCACCTTCCAATGGCCAACTTTAGAGCAGCACTTTGACAAAGGCCATGAAGTAGATTACATGCATGGCGAGAGGCATGGAGAGACAAAAAAGAGAGTCTCAGTCTAAACAAAACCCAAATTCTCCGACAGGAAAATAAAAGCTCTCTGGGGGAACAGTGCACTGATTAATCTGACAGATGTCAGCTGCCCTACAAACACAAATTACTTTTCTCACTTGGGAAAAACAGTAGGGAACTGACTGTGCACAAGGCAGTTCTGAAAGAAACATTAGAACCCGTGGAACATTTGGATAAAACCTAATCTACAGAGGATTTCCACGATGGAGTCAAAAAATCCCCTCAAGTTATAATGGGAATCAAATGTGTCAACAAAATAAAGGCACAAAAGCATTTGAGAAGAGATTTGTGCTTTTAAATCTAAAAATTCCAAACCCAAGGTTAAAAATCTAAACATTCTGGGGGGAAAATTGGCTCGTGCCCTCTTTGGGGCGATAACTTCTCCGGGGCACTACTTTTAGCACCCTGAAAAAGTTAGCACCCCGCTCCCGAAATTCAATGGTAGTGCCCCAAGCAGGAGGCGGGGCGCTACTGGAAGCACTCCTCCTCCCTCTTGGGGCGCTCCCATTGAATATCGTGGCGCTATGTGCAGCAGCGCCACACGCACCGGCACGTAGCGCCGCGGTACTGCAGGCCTCCCTCCCCTGATTAAAGGGGAGGGGCCTACTGCAGTGTGCACAGGGGCCCTGCTGGGCCACCAGGGAGTGGGGTGCCGGCAAAAGAACCCGGCACTCAGGAGGAGTGCCGGCTGACGAATTGCGGCCGACACCCTGCAGGAGGAGGCGAAAGGGGGCTGGTGCTGGCAGGCGGCCCAAAAAAAAAGGCCGCCCGGCACCTGCCCTTTAATTATCGCCGCCCCCCCGCCGCAAAAACGGCCGCCTGACCCTGTCGGACAAAGCGTCCGCCAGTAGGCCAAGGGGTGTGAGCTAAGTTTGCGGTCGGGGTGCTGTGCACGACGATGACATTATCGTCGGAGGCGCAGCGCCGCGGGGCGCTACCGGCTACTGCCGCCACTAATGTCCCGCTGAATTTCGCGGGGGGCGTTAGTGGCGCCGTGCCCGGGCGCTAGTTGCTTTGCAAAGCAACCAAATTTTTCCCCCTCTATTTTTAGTGAGCTATAGAATTAATCTGCAGTAGATTTGAAGATATTGACTGAGATTAGTATCATGATATAACTGGAATTATTTGTGTAATATTTCTCCAAATTGGTTAATAAAGGGACTCCACAATTATAAAATAATCATTGGATAGTTTTCATATGTTTAATCGGTGTCTGGCTGTTTGATTATTTACATTGCAATTGGGGCTTTAAAAGTACAAAAAAGAGAATTGAATTAATAAAGTTTGCTTGTGCTTTTTAAATTTTCTCCCTTCACTTTCTTTCTTTCCTTCCTTTATCTCCCTTTGTCATGTAGCATTCACAAATGATGGGCCGGGCAGCCAGGTGATCTGTGCCCTGGAATCTACCAATGTAGCTTATGGCATCTCTACATTTTAGCATGGACAAGTTTGAGAACTCACAGGGTGGGGAAATGTGCTCACGAAGACAAGTCATGCAATTGTGTGGAGGAGTCCAATACAGTTTGCCACCTTAATACCAACAACAATTTACATTTCTATAACACTCATTACATAAAAATAGATGTCTCGGAGTATTTTACAGGGTGGTGCATAGCAAGTGGAGGCCAAGCAGGAGGGGAAAAGGGGAAGAGGGTTAATGGGGATAAAAGTAGGGCTGAAGAGAAGGTTCTTATGGAGATTTTCAAAAGCAGGGAGGGAGGTGGAAAGGCAGAGATGATAAGGGAGGGAGTTCCAGAGGATGTGGATAAGGTGTCTGTAGGAAAGGTGTCTGACGAAGGGTCATCGACCTGAAACGTTAACTTTGTTTTTCTCTCTCCACGGATGCTGCCTGACCTGCTGAGTGTTTCCAGCATTTTCTGTTTTTATTTCAGATTTCCAGCATCTGCAGTATTTTGCTGTTGTGTCTGCAGGAAAGGTTGCTGATGGCAGAATGGAGGGGGGCGAAGAGAGAGAAATAGGCCAGCATTGGAGGACTGGATGGTGTGCACAGGGCCATAGGCGATCACAAAGCTGAGACTATGGAGGGATTTGAAAGCAAGGGCAAAGTTGATTCTCTGGGACAGGAGACACATCAGCTCAATATCAGAAAAAACATGAATTGAATGAATATTTATAAGGTTGCTGTAACACAGCTTTATACATAAATTACTTTAACAAATGAATGCAAAAACAAAAATGTGTATTATTTTTGGATCATATATTCATTGCCGGCTATAATTACAAGGTTACATCCTCACTCTTTAGATTGATAAGCTGTGTAATATTAGTTTAAACACAAGAGGGAGCACCTTACTGTGATTTCAGTCAATGAAATGTACTGAAATGTTTTAGTGATCCATATTTACAGTCAGAAATAGGATAGAGTGTCAGATTTTTTCCTAATTCTTACAATTAACAAAAGCTCTGGTAATATGTGCGAAGGTTGCAATCTAAATTCTTAAAATAATCTGGAGGAATAAAGGAATGTGTATTTCTTGTCAAAGTTTTACAACGTAATTGATTATAATTATTCTTTCAAGAAGACATACTCATAATAGCCTGCATTTATAATAACAAAAACAACTTGCATTTATATAGTATCTCTAATGTAGAAAAATACCCCAAGGCACTTCACAGAGGCAAAATCAAACAAATATGGAGGTCAAATCAAAGAAAGAGATATTACGAAGGGTGGAGGTGTGTTTTCAGGAGGGCCTTAAAGGAGGAGAGGGTGGTTGAGAGGCAAAGAGGTTTAGGGAGGGAATCCCAGAGCGTAGGGCCTAGATGGCTGAAGGCATGGCTACCATAGTGGGGCAAAGACTGGAGTCGGGTTGCACAACCACTGGACGTCTCAAAGCAATGTGATAATGACCAGATAAACTGTTTTTGTTATGTTGATTGAGGGATAAATGTTGGCCAGGACACTGGGGGATAACTCCCCTACTCTTCTTCAAAATTGTGCCATGGGATCTTTTACATCAACCTGAGAGAGCAGACGGGGCCTCGGTTTAACATCTCATCTAAAAGATGGCACCTCCGACAGTGCAGCACTCCATCAGCACAGCACTGGAGTGTCAGCCTAGATTTATGTGCTCAAGTCCCTGGAGTGGGACTTAAACCCACAACCTTCCTAACTCAGAGGCAAGGGTGCTACCAACTGAGCCACAGCTGACACTGAAGAGGAGGAATGGAGAGTTCTAGGTGAGTTGTAGGGTTGCAGGAGGTTGCAGAGTTATGGAGGGGTAAGGACTTGAAAGGATTTAAACACAAGGATGAAAATTTTAAATTGGAAGCATTGGGAGACCAGGAGCCAATGTAGATCAGCAAAGACAGGTGTGTTGAGTGGGACTTGGTGCAGGATAGGCTATGGGCAGCAGAGATTTGGATAAACAGAAGTTTATGGAGGGCAAAGGATGAGAGGCTGGTCAGAAGAGCAATGGAATAGTCGAGTTTGGATGATAACTTCATGGCTGAGCGTTTCAGCACAGGGGGTTGAAGCAAGCGATATTGCAGAGGTGGATGCAAGTGGTCTTCTTCTTCTTAGGCAGTCCCTCAGAACCGAGGATGACTTGCTTCCACATTAAAAATGAGTTCGCAGGTGACTGATGAGTCCAATGTGGGACCTGCTGCCTCTGTCACAGGTGGGACAGACATTGGTTGAAGGGGCGGGTGGGTGGGGTGCTTGGGTTGACGTGCGCTCCTTGCGCTGCTTGCGCTTGGCTTCCGCTTGCTTCCGGTGAAGAGACTCGAGATGTTCGGCGCCTTCCCGGATGCTTCTCCTCCACTTTGTGCGGTCTTGGGCCAGGGATTCCCAGGTGTCAGTGGGGATGTTGCACTTTTTCAAGGAGGCTTTGAGGGTGTCCTTGAAGCGTTTCCTCTGCCCACCTGGGGCTCTCTTGCTGTGTAGGAGCTCAGAGTAGAGCGCTTGTTTTGGGAGTCTCGTATCAGGCATGCAGACGATGTGACCCGTCCATCGGAGTTGATCGAGCGCGGTCAAAGCTTCAATGCTGGGGATGTTGGCCTGAGCGAGAACACTGACATTGGTGCACCTATCCTGCCAATGGATTTGCAGGATCTTGCGGTAGCAGCGTTGGTGGTACCTCTCCAGTGCTTTGAGGTGCCTGCTGTACATGGTCCCTGTCTCTGAGGCATACAGGAGGGCGGGTATTACTACTGCTCTGTAGACCATGAGCTGCTGGTCTTAGTGATGGTGAGAATATGGGGTCAGAAACTCATCTTAGGGTTGAATAGGACATTGAAGTTGCAATCCGTCTGGTTCAACCTGAGACAGTGGCCAGGGAGGGGAAGAAATTGATGGCTAGGGAACAGAGTTTGTGGTGGGGGCCAAGGACAATGGCTTTGGGCTTTCCATTATTTAATTGGAGGGAATTTCGGCTCATCCAGGAATGGATGTCGGACAAACTTTCTGACAATGTAGAGGCAGTCGAGAGAGTTGGTGGTGAGGTAGAGCTGGGTGTCGTCAGCATTTATGTGGAACCTGAGGTATTTTCCGATAATTTTGCCGAGGGGCAGCATGTCGATGAGAAATAGATCCTTGGGGTCTCCTGAGGTAACAGTGCGGGGGTGGGAATAGAAGACATGGTTGGAGGTTCTCTGGCTACAACTGGATAAGTAAGAGTGGAAGCAAGTGAGGGCAGTCCCACTCAGTTGAACAACAGAGGCGAGGTGTTGGAGTAAGATGGTGTGGTCAACTATGTCAAAGGCAGCAGACAGGTCAAGAAGGATGACGAGGGACAGTGCACCATGGTTATAGTCACATAAAAGAAAGAAAGACTTGCATTTATATAGTGCCTTTCACAACCACCGGAACTCCCAAAGCATTTTACAGGGGTACTTTTTGAAGTGTAAGCACTGTTGTAATGTCCGAAATGCAGCAGCCAATTTGTGCATAGCAAGCTCCCACAGCAATATGATAATGACCAGATTATTTTTTTTTTGGTGATATTGATTGAGTGATAAATAGTGGTTTGGGCACCGGGGATAACTCCCCTACTCTTCTTTGAAATAGTGCCATAGGATCTTTTACATCCACCTGAGAGAGCAGACAGAGCCTTGGTTTAACATCCCATCCAAAGGACAGCACCTTCCTCCCTCAGTCCTGCACTAGAGTATCAGCCTAGATTTTTTGTGCCTAAGTCCCTAGGATGGGAATTGAACCCACAACCTTCATGACATCAGAAACAAGGGTGCTACCAACTGCGCCACAGCTGAAAATAGGATGTCATTTCTGACTTTGATTAGGACCAGTTCAGTGGTGTGGCCGAGTTGGAAACCAGGCTGGAACGGTTCAAACATGGAGCACAGGACCACTGACTCTGCCCTATTGTATTCAGTTTTCACCACCTCACCTTAGGAAGGTGATACTGGCATTGAAGAGAATTGACAGGACAGATAGGAGACAAATCTTTTCTCTGAGGGAGTGAATAAGGAAAGGTAGAAGTCTACTTTAATGGTGTAGGCTAAATGTTGTTAAACATCACAGCATTGCTCAGGCTTCGCCACATCAGGTAAGAATCCCTTTGGTCATTATATGTAAAAGAATAATGTTTTGCTAGAAATACCAAACAGAAGGAGCCTTCACTAATGTATTTATAGAATCGCTACACATAGCAAGCAGAGCAGTTATTACTCCTGATGTTCACATATATTTCCTTTTCATGAGCGTCAGGAGCAGAAACCCTGGAGAATTTTCCCATCTGGAGCCTGAATAATAGTCTCAACGCTACCCTGACTGAGATCAACTAACACATGGATCACGGAGAGGACCTTCCTAGTCTGTATTGTGCAGTCACACACCAAATGATCCATTTAATCCACTGATCTATCAGGGGAGCCTTAGGCTTCTACAAGCCAAATGGCAGCTTTCCATTTGTTCTTGCTGTTCCTCCCAGCCTAATACAAGCAATAGCAGCTTTGTGTCCATTCAGTGCAGAAGCTGTATTGACATGTTACTTGAATGCAAGAAATTCAAAGTCCCAAACATGGGTAAATCTAAATATTAAATTACAAATCCCAGCACCAACCTAGCAGGAATCAACACTGGGGGTCACACAGTTGCAAAGATAAACATTAACTTCAGCTCATTAGGCACTTTACAGCCTTCTGGACTCAACATTGTGTTAAAAAATTTCAGACCATAAGCTCCGCCTCTATCATTTTTTTCTCTCTCTCACGTGGCAGCTGTTGATGATTGTGCCATTGCCATTTACACTTCATCTAGAGTCATCTTTTGTTTCTTAATTTGTCCCATTACCATCTCCTTTTGCCTCGCACCATCATCCCTTTTGTCTCTTAATCTCTCCTTTCTTCCATCCTATCACAGACCTTTCCTTTTGTTTTCCTCCCTCCTCCCTTTCCCTGCCCTACACTTGCTTAAAAACCTGTTACATCTCTAACTTTTTCCAGTTCTGACGAAGGGTCATCGACCTGAAACGTTAACTCTGTTTCTCTCTCCACAGATGCTGCCTGACCTGCTGAGTATTTCCAGCACTTTCTGTTTTTATTTCAGATTTCCAGCATCTGCAGTATTTTGCTTTTGTATTAACTTCAGCTCACTGTGTTTGCGAGTGATGAAAAAGCACCACAGTAGCAAGCTGGAGATGTATTAGCAGGACTGTGTTTTTGCCAAGAAGGGTTTCAAAAACTCATTAAACTTTCTGAACTGTTTGCAGAGCCTGGAATGGCAAAGAATATATTTGCTCTCCGTGCCTGTCATTTTTCAATGTTTTTATTATGATGGATTTTGTCAGTCAATGCGATTTTTTCTCTTACAATTGCAGGAGTATCTACAAAAAAAACAACACAAGATATCCTTACAGAAATTTTATAAGATCTTAAGCAGTCATTCCCTGATGTTTTTCTTCTTACTTCTACAAAGATCACTTCAGCCTAAGGGAGAGGAGAGGGCGAGGCAGCCAAAATAGTTTCATCAGAAAGAGCTTGCATTTATATAGCGCCTTTCACAACCTCAAAGTGCTTTACAGCCAATAAAGTACTCTTGAAATGCAGTCACTGTTGTAATGTAGGAAAGGACTGAGACAAGATAGGTATGTGACTGGATGGGGCTGTGGTGGGGGGTGGGGGCCAATATCAGCTATTGCCCTCTCCCTCGATATAAACCTTTACTAGAAATCATTGTTCAACATCATGTGGCAGATGGATTCAGTGGCAGGTAGCCCTGAAATTTGAACCCATGACAATCTAGTTCAGAATCCATGGCTGTTATTAATAGGCTCCTTATCACAGCTTATATATTGCATATACATTATAAAGTCTTATAATTTATGACACTGCAAGCGCAATAGCATTTTGTAATATTGGACTGAATTGTATTGACCCAATATTTGACAGGACAGATTTTAGTTGTTTAGTCTGTGATGCCCCACTACATATGTTCAAATAGCCCACAGACTTTCACTGTCTAGGTTCACACATTAATAATGCCCATTTGGAGAGGTACCAACGAATGACTGGAACCCATATAAAAAAATGAGGCCAATAGGTGAGCAACTTGTCCTATACCTTGATCAATGCTATAATGCTGTTAGGAGGAATGCTGAAGTAGCTTAGAAATGACTTTCCACTTAACCCTTGTCTGGATCAACCTGGTTGAAATCGGGAACTGTGTGATGTGGCGGATAATGAACACAAGCCCACCTCTCACCAGTACCTGTAGATACTTCAAAGTACTGCACCACTGCACTATTTACTATTCACTTTTAATTTGCAGCTATTCTAGTGGTTTCATATTTGAGGTGGATATTTGAACCTCTAACGAATAAAGTCCAAGTTTGTTTCCCCATATGTTCAAATAGCAACACTACAAAATAAACTGATATTATCTTCATTTGTGGGGTAAAGAGGAATGCATGTTCGGGAATGGGGGAAGGAGATATAATGACCTATATATATGATCTTATCTTCCCCAGTGTTCTTACTCAGCTTGGCAGTTTTGATAGAACTCTTGCCTCTGAATCAATAGATTGTTGGTTCAAATTCAACTGCACATAATCTAGGCTAATACAACATTGTGAAGGAGTACGGCATTGTTGCCAGTGCCATCCTGTGAATGAGTTGTTGAACATAGAATTTGTCTGTCAGCTAGATATTAAAGATCCCATAGCACTACTTGAAGAAGATTAGGCAGCGCTGATGATGTTCGGATCAACATACATCTCTAAACCAACACTATCAACAAAAAAGAATTAGTTGATCATTCATCAGATTGCTGCTGTGTTTGTTTACATAATATGGATTATTCCACCTCAAAGTAACTCATTTTATGTGAAATATTTTGCAACCTTTCTGAGAGATGTGATAAAGCACTGTCCAGATGCCTCTTTTTTCCCCTTACAAATAGGGGAAAATTTGTAAGCAGGTTGCTGAGACACTTCCT
The DNA here is from genome assembly GCF_052327205.1 of Somniosus microcephalus. Lineage (NCBI taxonomy): Eukaryota > Metazoa > Chordata > Chondrichthyes > Squaliformes > Somniosidae > Somniosus > Somniosus microcephalus. The sequence goes on along the minus strand of NC_140991.1, from coordinate 49,574,853 downwards.
CCATCTCCATTGGAAGGGGTAAAGAAATAACTTGCATTTATATAGCATCTTTCGCAACCTCAGGTCGTTCCAAAGCATTTCATAACCAATGAATTACTTTTGAAGTGCAGTCACCGTTGTAATGTAGTGTTAAGATAGTCTGAAGCTGCAGTTCTTTTCTATGTACCAGAAATTAGGATTTTATATGCAGAGTCAAACGTTAGGGACTTAATATAAAATGTATTGCTCACTTGCTCTTGATCTCTTAACAGTAGGAAATACAGCAGCCAATTTGCACATAGCAAAGTCCCCCAAAAACAGGAATGAGTTAAATGGCCAGATAATCTGTTCTTGTGATGTTGGTTGAGGGATAAATAATGGCCAGGACACCAGGAGAACTTCCCTGCTCATTCTTCAAGTATGCCATCTCTTAGGTGGATGCATGAGATCTCTTACATCCGAGTGGGAGAACAGATGGGCCTTAATTTAATGACTCATCTGAACGACGCCACCTTGAATAGTGCAGCATTCCCTCTGTATTGCACTGAAGGTGCTCAAGTATCTGGAGTGAGGTTTAAGACCACAACCATCTTTAAAAAATATTTTTTTATTTGTATATGGGATGTGGGCGTCGCTGGCAAGGCCAGCATTGATTGGCCATCCCTAATTGCCCTTGAGAAGGTGGTGGTGAGCCGCCTTCTTGAACCGCTGCAGTCCGTGTGGTGAAGGTACTCCCACAGTGCTGTTAGGGAGGGAGTTCCAGGATTTTGACCCAGCAACGATGAAGGTTCGGCGATATATTTCTAAGTCAGGATGGTGTGTGACTTGGAGGGCAACTTGGAGGTGGTGGTGTTCCCATGCGCCTGCTGCCCTTGTCCTTCTAGGTGGAAGAGGTCGCGGATTTGGGAGGTGCTGCCGAAGAAGCCTTGGTGAGTTCTGACTCAGAGGCAAGAGTACTATCTCTGAACCAATGTTCCCCCTACCTTTTTTTTGGGCCGTGTGGCCCCTTTAATGGGCTACGCGCCCCATTCAAACTTCCGTGTGTGCACATTTTTTTTGTACTGGGAAGCCGGCTCACCGGCTGCGAGGGACCTCCAGACAGCTGCGCGGCCGCGCCATCGCACAGCTTAAAGGGACCGTTGCTCTGAGCCAAGGCTGACACCTTATCAGCCAATTGTTTACATAACCAGGATTTTTATGCTGATGTGCGTAGCATTTTAATGGTAGAGTGAAAAATAAATACAAACATGGGTCACATCAGAGTTCATGAACATCGGTGTTGTAGTGAAGGGCTGCTGGATGTGTTCTGATCTCCCACATGGAATCACTGCATTGCTTTAGTCACTGTGTCAAGCCACTCTGTGTGTGATCTATTTAGGTCAGTAAAATGATTGCCTCATTATTGTTTAGATGATTATGCCTTGCATATCATTTCACTTGTTCAGTGATTCATGTTTAATTTATTTTACATCGTTATCCAAATGACCCATGTATCATGATAGCTCGAAATAATCTTGTTTAGAAAATGCGATTAGCTTTGTTATGTAGTTAGTATCTCAAGATGTGCACAGATTTTTTTTAAAAATACTGTTCTTCAGTTTAGTGCTATTTGTACTAATGAGCCATCTTGGGTTGACTATGTATGTAGTTGTAGACAATACCAATCCCACTTAATATGAATGGAGTAAATACAGCAAGCGTAAGTACAAACTTCATGAAGCCTGTATCTGTGGGGAGACAAAACTTCACTGCAAAAAAAAAAGCTAATGTTTTGTTCACACACTTTCCAGGATTAATCATCCTGAAACCAGCATGCCTGCCAATTTGCATTTTTCTAACTATGCTTTTTGCCAAAAGCAGAATACATACAGTTCATGTAACCTTTCTGTGGTAAGGTGCAAACTCATATTGTTTCAAGCTGCAAACCTGTTGGAGGCTTTGATTTTAGCAGCAACATTGATGAATGTGTCTTCAAATATGGACCAATTAATGTGAACCTCTAAAGCTTACTTTCCGCTGGATAAAGTGAGCATTCCCGATTGCATACATAGTGGCATTATAATTTATTTTTATTAAAAAAAGTGAAATAAATAATGATTCAAATAGTGGCTACCTTCTAATGCCCACCTTGAAGAAGTTCTGCTCATATTTCCGACATGATTTTACTTTCTCCTTAACCCTGTTCACCTTCATTGCTATCTGTTTCCCTTCTCATGTTTGACCTCTCCCTTTTGTTCTTTTCCAGCCCTGCCTCCCTTTCCCTAGCTCTGTATTTGCATAAAAGCTGTTAATCTCTCACATGTGATGAAAGGTCATCGACCTGAAACGTTAACTCTGTTGCTCTCTCCACAGATGCTGCCTGACCTACTGAGTGTTTCCAGCTTTTTCTGTTGTTATTTCAGATTTCCAGCATTCGCAGTATTTTGCTTTTGTTTTCTTCAAATGCTGTTGTAAAATCCTCATCTTGTACTGAGGGTGGCACTAAGTTGGCTGGTATGAATCCGAGTGGTATTGTTGCAGGCGTTACAGGTACTGGTATAAGTGGGAACAACTTGCTTAAGATAAAAAAGAATGGCGAAAAACCATCCATGAAGGCATGTAGTATTGCTGCTGCTGAATGTAAACGGCAGCTGAGGAAGACTCGCTTGAAAAATCAAGATTCCCTAGCTGGTGTATGCGGGATCCACTGTTCAATCTGTGGAGACTCATTCCGAGCAGAAATAGGTCTCATCAGTCACCAAAGAACTCACTGCAAAAAAATGAGATGATATTCCGGCTGTCTTCTTTGCTATCCAAGGATGAACGACGACATGTACTGGTGTAACAGGGGTCTTTACAATTTCTGGACCAGGGCAGGCTTTGGTTGCTTTGCTCACTTCCATTTTCACTATAAACCTTTACCTCTTCAATTTTCAGCGGAGTGCTAGATGGAAAAGAAGCAAAGGATTTTGTTTTGAATGGGAGAAGGGGAGGAGACTGGGGTGGGAGTGGCCCAAATTATTGTTGTGGCACTGGATGAGCACTTCTTATCCTCCCAGACCCACAAACATCATTTTAAGCTTATCTTTTTAGGGCCTCTTCCTCTTGACCGCCACGTTTCACGGCACACGTACTACCCAGTAGGTCCTCTGAATTGCAGTGGGGTCCTCTGTATGTCATAGGACCCCAATTTGCATGGATTAATGAGGTTTCCGCCTGGTTCAGGTGGAAGGCCGGAGTTGAAATGATAGCGGAGTGGGAATGGGCCGATAAATTGATATCCTCGATCCGCTACCATCCTGCTTCCTCCAAGCGGAGGGAGTTAAAATCGGGCCTTTGGCTTAACCTCATAGTTGCTCAGTCTTTGTACCTTAACTCAAGATGGAGGAGGCTCAGCCTTCACTTCAGTTCATGCAGCATCAGCTATCACAAGCAAAAGCAGCTTGTGTTTTCTTTTATCTTTCAGAAGAAGTTGTTTTGGAGGAGTTTTAGGTCTCAGCTTTCTTCTCCAATTCAAAGTGATAATAGCATATATACAATACCTATATAAAAGTCATCCTGCTTTAGAAAAGACATTGGCCCATATTTTCCGATCCCTGTGTACACACCCGTAGGGACCTCGCAAGTGCCGGTTTCAGGCATGAGAAGCGCATGCGCTGAAAACCGCCACTTCCGATCTGTCAAGAGTCCTCTTGACAGATTGGACGCCAGCCCTGGAGAAGGGCCTCCGCGGGCGAAGAGTTCCGCTTTCTGCAGAACCTCTGCCCGCTGAAAACCCTTAGAAATCTTACGCCTGGTAAAAGCAGGTGTAAGGCCGGCTTTTACCAGCATAAGAGTTCAAAAAAGTAAAAAAAAATTTTTTTTCACTCATTTATAATTTAAAAATACTTTAAAAAAAGGTAAGTTTATTTTTAGCCCCGTAAAAAACTTCAATTTTTTTTTCCAAAAATATTAAAAATATTAATTTAATGTAATTTTAACTAAATGTAAAAATGTGATTTTTAAAATTTATTTAATGTTTTGATGTTTTTTTTGAGTGATCCCCATTCATACTTTTGACAGATCTAATCTGAGAGACCTGTCAAAAGTATGAAGGGAGATTCCCTTCTTTCATTGGTTCCCCATGGCCCACGTGATCCCAGGAACGCTTGCGAACCGCCTGCGCCCCTGGGATACCTGGGCCCTGCGCATTTCGTAGAGCAGAGGCCCAGGAGCGGAAATGTCTGGACCTCCGGAGCCCTCAGGGTGTAGATTTTTCCCAGATCGGAGGCCTCCGCATGCAGGAAGCCTCCGATCGGAAAATACGGGCCATTCTTTTACTACTTTTCACCCTCCACAGAAACGTGTCATAAAATGTTTCCATATCACGTTTCCTGGCCAATGCAGAGTTCCAAGTTCTATTGCGTGGATAGGATGGAGAAGCTGGGATTGTTCTCCTTGGAGCAGAGAAGGTTGAGAGGAGATCTGATAGAGGTGTTCGAAATCATGAGGGGTCTGGACAGAGTAGATAGAGAGAAACTGTTCCCATTAGCGGAAGGGTCGAGAACCAAAGGACACAGATTTAAGGTGATTGGCAAAAGAACCAAAAACAACATGAAGAAAAACTTTTTTACACAGCAAGCGGTTAGGATCTGGAACGCACTGCCTGAAAGGGTGGTGGAGGCAGAATCAATCATTGCTTTCAAAAGGGAGTTGGATATGTACTTGAAGGAAAAAAACTTGCAGAGCTACAGGGAAAGGGCGGGGAGTGGGACTAGCTGAAGTGCTCTTGCAGAAAGCTGGCACGGGCTCGATGGGCCGAATGGCCTCCTTCTGGTGCTGTAACCATTCTATGATTCTATGATTCTAACATGGTGAATTGGTGGACTGATACTCTGATCTACCACTATGAGAACATGTTACATAAAGAAGCTGGATTCGAAGAGTAGGTTGTTATACATACAGTTAGCCAGACAGAGTAGCCTGGAAATTACTGTTGCTTAACACACTCACGTCAAAGTTTTCTCTCCTCTGTTCTAACAAAGCTGTTAACTTATCTGAATGAGCATGTCAATCATTTAGGCAAGGGGCTGATTTTCCAATTGGGCGCTCCTGATGAGGGGCGGCATTGACAGGGAGCGCTGTTCAGCAAATCGAGGTCTTGCAGACTCTGATTTCCCATCCATTTAAATCAATGGTAAATGAATGTCTCTCTGGGTCAGTGTCCCTATCCTAGCTGTTGACTCCCTTCAACCCTATGATCTGTGCTGTCTGGAATCTGATTTTCAATTGTTGCCTCAATGTTTACAAATCTCTTTGTTCCTATTTGATTTAAGTGCAGCCCATTTCTCCCGTACCAGCCCGTTTTATAAATGTTTCCAATTATTTATGTCAGTCACATTGTTTTCTTTGACATCAGTTTGTCACCCATTTATTTACATCCTTAATTTTATTGATGAACTCCTATCCTTTGCCAGAAACTGGAAATAAACCCCCCAAAAAACGGCTTCCCATATCTTTGAGACCCCTATACTAACGCCTGGACCTGACCCCTTCAGTATCCCTTCTTTTCCGAGCTCTAGGTAGATGGCTCACCATCCTGTGGGCCTTGTCTTTACAACACACATGGGGCTATCTGCTTTCCTTAGCAGAGCATCTGCTACAGATTGCATCTTTGTACAAACTGGTACTCTAGATACATTTTGTTACCTTCTGTGGTGTTGGACAGTGCCCTGAATCTATTTGTTATTATAATGGAATACTGTGTGCAGTTCTGGTCGCCACACTATAGGAAGGATGTGATTGCATTGGAGAGGGTGCAGAGGAGATTCACCAGGATGTTACCTGGGCTGGAGCGCTTCAGCTATGAGGAGAGACTGGACAGGCTGGGGTTGTTTCCCTTAGAGCAGAGAAGGCTGAGGGGGGACCTGATTGAGGTGTACAAAATTATGAGGGGCATAGATAGGGTAGATAGAAAGGAACTTTTCCCCTTAGTAGAGGGGTCAATAACCAGGGGGCATAGTTTCAAGATAAGGGGCAGGAGGTTTAGAGGGGATTTGAGGAAAAACTTTTTCACCCAGAGGGTGGTTGGAATCTGGAACTCACTGCCTGAAAGGGTGGCAGAGGCAGGAACCCTCACAATGTTCAAGAAGCATTTAGATGAGCACTTAAAACGCCATAGCATACAAGGCTACGGACCAAGTGCTGGAAAATGGGATTAGAATAGACAGGGCTTGATGGCCGGCATGGACACGATGGGCTGAAGGGCCTCTTTCTGTGCTGTATAACTCTGTGACTCTAAAATCCCCAGGGTATCTTTTTAGGCTTTCTCGCTGTTTGTGCTTCTTTTCCCAACTTTAATTGATCCAATTTTCCCATTCCATTGGTTTCCCTCAGCACTGTTGACTTTCACTGATTTTCAGTCTAGCATTTTCCAACTCTTCAGTTATAAGGCAATTCAAAAATACGATAAAGAAGTCCAGGGAAAGTGGGCAGCACTGTTGAACCCCCCAGTAATGGCTGGGGACCAACCTGTTAAACCGTTGCCAGTTCTTACAGCATTCTCTGCTCACTATACAGATCTTGAAGGACTGAAATTCTGTTGGCAGATCTATTCAGATGGAGCAGGTTAAACAAGCTTACATGCCAGACACATGTCAAAGGTTTTTTTGAAATCAAGGAAAACAGAATGCATCTCTTTGCTATTCTCTTGGAAGACATGCAACAACAAAATATTGTTCCATTGTGCTGCTTACTGATCTGAAATCTGTTTGCTTTATCAAAAGGTGTTCTTAAATTTTCAAATAATTTCAGGAATCACTTCAATGCCTTGACATTTGTTTTGAAATTTCTATGCTTTATAACCTGTGGTTTCTTTGGGATTTTGATACCCGGATGATATGGCTAGCTGTAGTTCTTCCTACAGTCTGTCAGTCTGCCTAATTCATGGGAATAGTTATTATCTGAGTCCTTGACAAAGAATTTAGTACTGAGACTAATATTACCACCTTTTTAGGTAATGAGATTTTAATTTTCTTTGGTAGTATGCTGGTTAATACATCTGTATTAAATTCCTTTGAGTGTTTCTTTAAACAAATGGTTCATTCATTTATTTTAAACAGACTTAACTGTTAAAATGCCATACAGGAAACTTTGTGTTATCTGGAGGCTAAGCTTCCGGCAAGCTCGAGCCACCGGCAAAAATCAGGAGCCATTTTGTTAGGTTTTTTTCTTCTCGTGGCTTTTTTTTCAACAGTCAGGCTCTGGAAAGTCTCTCTGAAGCTGTTGCTAAGCCACAGAGACGCTTCCAAGGTACGGGCCGACTGTTTAGAAGCTGTTGCTAAGCAACAGTGTTGTCAGATACGGAGATGAAAAGCTCCGTATGCTTCAACATTAACGCTGGTGTGTCCGGCAGTTTTGAGGGAATGGCAACAGCTCGGTCCCGTCGGTGCTGGATAGCACAAAGTTTCCTGTACATTCATTTACACAAACACACTGACCGGTGCATAACATTGAAACATAGAAACATAGAAGATAGGAGCAGGGGTAGGCCATTTGGCCCCTCGAGCCTGCTCCGCCATTTAATGAGATCATGGCTGATCATCCAAATTCAGTACCCTGTCCCTGCTTTCTCCCCATATCCCCATATATCCAACTCCTTCTTGAATATATTTAATGAATTGGCCTCTACTGCCTTCTGTGGTAGAGAATTCCACAGGTTCACCACTCTCTGGGTGAAGAAATTCCTCCTCATTTCTGTCCTAAATGGCTTACCCCTTATCCTTAGACTGTGACCCCTGATTCTGGACTCCCCGACCATTGGGAACATCCTTCCTGCATCTAGTCTGTCCAGTCCTGTCAGAATTTTATAAGTTTCAATGAGATCCCCTCTCATTCTTCTAAACTCCAGCGAGTATAAGCCCAATTGACCCAATCTCTCCTCATACGTCATTCTTGCCATCCCAGGTATCAGCCTGGTGAATCTTCGCTGAACTCCCTCCATGGCAAGAACATCATTCCTCAGATAAGGTGACCAAAACTGCACACAATACTCAAGATGTGGTCTCACCAAAGCCCTGTACAACTGCAGCAAGACATCCTTGTTCCTGTATTCAAACCCTCTCGCAACGAAGGCCAACATACTATTTGCCTTCTTAACCGCCTGCTGCACCTGCATGCTTACCTTCAGCGACTGGTGCACAAGGACACCCAGGTCTCATTGCACTTCCCCTTCTCCCAATAAGCAGAGGAAATTCAATCCCTTGAACTTTTGTCCGTAAGTCATGTATACTTTTACCTTCTTGCAAATTTTGGATGCTGTTTCTGTGACTGATTCCCCTCTTTTTTCGAGCAACTAATTTTGCGAGGTTCTGCTTTCAGCATGGAGTCTTGCTCAGTAGGAGCATGGGTCACAGAATTCTTCCCACCCAATATAGCTTTATCTCTACCTGTGCTCTCATCTCGCAACAGGGATAACATAAGATCCAAAGAGAGGACATATAAATTGGCCAAAAAAAGCAGCAAACCTGAGGATTGGGAGCAGTTTAGGATTCAGCAAAGGAGGACAAAGGGATTAATTAAGAGGGGGAAAATAGATTATGAAAGTAAGCTTGCAGGGAACATAAAAACTGACTGTAAAAGCTTTTATAGATATGTGAAGAGAAAAAGATTGGTGAAGTCAAGCGTAGGTCCCTTACAGTCAGAATCAGGGGAATTTATAATGGGGAACAAAGAAATGGCTGACCAATTAAATACATATTTTGGTTCTGTCTTCACAAAGGAAGACACAAATAACCTCCCAGAGATGCCGGGGAACATAGGGACTAATGAGAGGGAGGAACTGAAAGAAATCAGTATTTGTAGGGAAATGGTGCTGGGGAAGTTGACGGGATTGAAGGCCGATAAATCCCCAGGGCCAGATAATCTACATCCTAGGGTACTTAACAAAGTGGCCCTGAAGATAGTAGTTGCATTGCTGGTCATCTTCCAGAACTCGATAGACTCTGGAACAGTACCCATGGATTGGAGGGTAGCTAATGTTACCCCACTATTCAAAAAAGGTGGTAGAGAAAAAGTGGGGAATTATAGACCGGTAAGCCTGACATCGGTAGTGGGAAAATGCTAGAGTCCATTATAAAAGATGTAATAGCAGAGCACTTGGAAAGCAGTGACAGGATCGGACAAAGTCAACATGGATTTACAAAAGGTAAATCATGCTTGACTAATCTACTGGAACATTTTGAGGATGTAACTGGTAAAATAGATAAGGGCGAACCAGTGGATGTGGTGTATTTGGACTTTCAGAAGGCTTTCGATAAGGTCCCGCATAAGAGATTAGCATGCAAAATTAAGGCACATGGGATTGGGGGCAAGGTATTGACTTGGATAGAGAACTGGTTGGCAGATAGAAAGCAAAGAGTTGGAATAAACAGGTCGTTTTCCGAGTGGCAGGCAGTGACTAGTGGGGTACCACAAGGCTCGGTCCTAGGAGCCCAGCTGTTCACAATATATATTAATGATCTGGACGAGGGAATTGGATGTAATATCTCTAAATTTGCAGATGACACAAAGCTGGGTGGGAGGGTATGCTGTGAGGAGGATGTCGTGAAACTCCAGTACGATTTGGACAGGTTGGGTGGTTGGGCAGAAACATGGCAAATGCACTATAATGTGGATAAATGTGTGGTTATCCACTTTGGTGGCAAAAACAGGAAGGCAGATTATTATTTGAATGGCAATAGATTGGGAGAAGGGGAAGTGCAAAGAGACCTGGGTGTTCTTGTGCACCAGTCGCTGAAGGTAAGCATGCAGGTGCAACAGGCTTTTAAGAAGGCAAATGTTGGCCTTTGTAGCAAGAGGGTCTGAGTACAGGAACAAGGATGTCTTGCTACAGTTGTACAGGGCTTTGGTGAGACCGCACCTTGAGTATTGTGTGCAGTTTTGGTTGCCTTACCTGAGGAAGGACGTACTTGCCATGGAAGGAGTGCAGCGAAGATTCACCAGGCTGATACCTGGGATGGCAGGACAGACGTATGAGGAGAGAGTGGGTCGACTGGGCTTATACTCACTGGAGTTTAGAAGATTGAGAGGGGATCTCATCGAAACCTATAAAATTCTGTCAGGCCTGGACAGACTAGATGCAGGAAGGATGTTTCTGATGCCCGGGGAGTCCAGAACCAGGGGTCATAGTCTAAGGACAAGGGGTAAGCCATTTAGGACTGAGATGAGGAGGAATTTCTTCACCCAGAGAGTGGTGAACCTGTGGAATTCTCTGCCACAGAGGGCGGTGGAGGCCAGTTCATTAAATATATTCAAGAAGGAGTTGGATATATTTCTTAAGGCTAAAGGGATCAAGGGATATGGGGAGAAAGCAGGGACAGGGTACTGAATTTGGATGATCAGCCATGATCTCATTGAATGGCGAAGCAGGCTCGAGGGGCCGAATGGCCTACTCCTGCTCCTATCTTCTATGTTTCTATGTTTCTAACACCATGCAAGGAGCATCGCATCGCAAAATGACCCCTTGTACACCAAAAATGTATAGATCTTGAGATTTTTGACATCTTAAGAACTTGTCCTTTGTAACAATAAGTTCTCCTGGTTGCCATAATTCACTATTTCATTATTCCGAGTTCTACTGTATTATTCTGGAAGAGAGGGGTCCTGTTTGATTCAGACCCAGGGTAGATTGGCTGCTGCGTTTCCTACGTTACAACACTTCAAAAAGTACTTCATCAGCTGTAAAGCACTTTGTGGCATCCTGAGGTCATGAAAGGAGCTATATAAATCCAAGGTCTTTCTTTTTATCTTCTTCTAGAGGCCAATAGTTCTGAGAATTTGCATTTCCTCTGTAACAGCCAAACTCAACTTTAATGTTTGGTAAAAGTCTGAGGTTTTCTCCGTGTGGTTGTTTTGCAGATTTTCAGAAGCGTGCACTTCTTTCTGTTGGAGAGTGGAACATGCATTACTGTGTGGCCTTGGAAGCCATTGTGTAACATGGTGATAGTCAGTATGCCTCAGGGGTATTTTCATTGCATACACAGGAGTTACATCGGCTCTTATTCTGTAAGATGGTTCAGAATGTCAAACAATCCTTTTACAGTTACACAAGGTGAAGTTATTCATTCTAGCTCCTTCATATTTACAAGGCCCTGGACATACTTGCCAACCTACTCACACTATTTCCCAGGAGCCCGCAACAGCTGGATAAGCCTGTCCCTTGAAGCTTTGCAAGTTACCTTCTCCTGCGCATGCGTGATATTTCATTTCAGTGCATGCACAGATGAGGTAGCTTGCAATACTTCATGAGGTGAATGGAAAAGCTCCAAAATGAGTAAATTCTTTAGCCGCCTCATCCTAGCAGAGTGAACAGCGACCATAATCACGGACTGCTAGCGTGAAAAGCCAACAGTTTGCAACTCTGTACTCCACGCAATATCAAGGGTGAGAGGGCCACCCTGTGGAACTTCACACTGATTGGTATTAGTACATTCTAGAGTCAGATTGGGACCCTCAATAGTGCGGACTCAAAACCGCTTTGCATTGACAAGAAAGTGTTAGTATAACTGCAGTCTTTGTACTGCACTCGTGAATTTGGCATTGCTTAGCAACTACTATTGCTCCTGTGGCATCCCAATACAATTCTAATAGGGAATTAAATGAATTGGAAGCCAACTATCAGTAGCTCTATAACGAATGCACTGCTATTTTTATGAGCCGCACTGTCTAGTAATATATCTGGTCCACCAGCAAGGAAAAAGTGCAGGTGCATACCAAAGATAGATTTTCAAAGAGTTCTTTACAAGTTGTGCATCAAAACTTAGAAACCTTTGCAAAAGGAAAGAGCTAATACCCTAGAATCCCTTCTAATCTGATTTTCTAGTGTTGCTTTGAGGCTAAGTTCATAGAAAGCAGTTTTACTTTTCATCTCACCATTTTCAGAATGCAGCCCTGATTCAGCTTTAACCTCTTAAAAAAAAAACCCTTCATGTCTATCTTTTGAAGTCTATCAGTACGCTTGGAAATAATTTATATTTTTCTTCCTCAAAGCTGCAAGAGAACTGACAGCTCCTTAAAGAAGAGTTCAACTCAATCCAAACTAACTGCTGTGTGTTTTGGTTTGCTGTACACAGTTTGCCTAGAACTTAGGCACGCACCCAAACCGAGAGGCCCGAGGATCGATGGAAATGGTTCCTCGGGCCTCCTCGATATCCTTGGAGCGAGTTGCCAGTGCTGGTCGCACCTCCACAGGCAACTCGCCTGAGTGAAGACAGTGACCCTCAGGTAAGTCCTAGGAGGGGGGATTGGAGCGGTTTAGGGATGGGGGTGGCGGGGGTCGATTGCGACTCATGTGGAGCCAGGAGGAGCACTCACTTGAGTTCATATTAATATTGTATATAGAGATAAATGGGAAATGGTTGTGGATTTTGAATGTGTGCAGTAACGAGTGGATTGTGATGTACAAGTAGTGATGATATGTAAGGCTGTATGCAGTGGCCTGTTCAAATATTGGTTGTCCAATTATCTGCTAATTTGGACTAGACATCAAATTAGAATATTCAGTTAAAATAAATACATTTTCCAATAATTTGCTGTATACTAAAGATCTTCTGTAGCATCTTTGCTCCATTTACAGGAAACTCTTTATTATCCGGCACCAATGGGACTGGCATGGTGCCAGTTTATCAAAAAGTCCGGATTACAGAGAGGTATAGTTAAAAGGTACGAGAGCTCCGTACACAGCAACAAATCCAGGCTTCCCTGTTGCTTAGCAACATGTGCAGGAACTCCGGCCACAGACCAAGTGTCCCTGTTGCTTAGCAACAAGTGCACGAACCCCAGTTACACAGCCACAGATCCAGGAACTGCCACTAATATGAAGTATAACTTACCTGAACCTACTCCTGAATTTTGCCGGTTAACAGAGATTTCCGGTGCCGGTTAAAAGAGAGTTTCCTGTAATACTTTCTAAATGATTCTTGAACTTTTGTCAACCTCTTCACCCCCCACCCATCCCATTAAAAACAGAAAGAGAATTCCTGCAAACACAGCATTTGTTCAATTCACTCAATGTATCTTATATATAACTAGGTCTGATTTATTCTGTTCAACATTTTTCTGACCGATATAGCAAATCAGCAGAATTAACAAGCATTTCTAGTCAGTTCTGACAGTGTATATCTGTGATGTCGGCAAAAAAAAAGCACATGACAAGAATTGGTTTTTCTAGTGAGATGCCTATTTAGACCAGTCAAGCTGAATCTTATTTTCCTAACTACACTTTTCACCTACCTTAGGGCAACACAGATAACTGTTAATATATGGCTTTAAATGCGGGTGTGATTTTCATCACCCGAGGGTGGCGGGCGGGACTTGCGCTGTGCTCATCACCTGAAGGAATCGGCATGGGGCCCATATCATTTTTGTATCTGGACCTAATTTAAATTAAATCACCGGGGCTGCTATTGCAAAACGTGCTTACTAGAGGTGACTGGCCAATTGGGAGGACTGGAAATCCAATGGATGAGCTGCTACTTAAAGGCATCCTGTGGCACCTTAAAGGGGAGGTATTTTTTTTACATTAGTGGCTAGCAGGCAGTGAGATTGTAAGATGACTTCGATAAGGATTCCAAGTTCTCTGATGCAGCATTGGTGGTGCACATTGACCAAGTGAGCAGCAGGAAGAAGGTCCTTGTCACCTCTGATGGGCGATGGGTGCCAAGACAAATTAATCAGGCGCGGAGAGAGGTAACACAACAAGTCAATCCACCAGCATTGACCCTAAGGCCTGGCTGAAGTGCAGGAAAAAAATGAATGATTTGACCAGGGGTGCCAAGGTAAGACTCCCCTTCACATCTCATACATTCTGCACATCTGTGAAGGACCCAGCTTTAGCCTCAACATTAACAATCCTTCCCTTCCCAGTGACTCTCCTTAAGTCAGCAAGGAACACTTCACTGCATCTGCTTTCTGGTTGTACTTATATCCTCAAAATCTGCTTCTGCCCTTTCTCTCTTGGACCCACTTGCTGTTACTTTCTGGCATTGTGTCTAGATCTTGAAATCTCTTAACAAGGCCACATAGCAACCCACTTCCATTCTCCTTGTAAGGTATGCTGGCACTGGAAATGGCCGCCCATGGTTTGTGGATGGCATCAGGAACTGGCAATATTAACGCAGGCAGAGACAGAAATGGTGCCGGGGATTGTAACCACGCCATCTGAGCCCAATTCTATTTTTTAATGAGGCTCCTGCCTGTTTCTGGCAGAAACTCTGACCGCATAGATTGAGACCAACCTAAAAATTGGGACTGAAGGAAACCAAGCAGTATGTCAGCATTTCAACTGTAAACGCAATATTGGTCTGGCTACCACCTCATTTTTAGGCACACGTGCGGCAGCAAGGACAGGAAAATTGCCTTCTCTGTTTACATAGAAGAAAGGATAGGAGCAGGAGTAGGCCATTCGGCCCCTCGAGCCTGCTCCGCCATTCAATGCGATCATGGCTGATCATCCAAGTTCAGTACCCGGTCCCTGCTTTCTCCTCATACCCCTTGATCCCTTTAGCCTTAAGAAATATATCCAACTCCTTCTTGAATATATTTAATGAATTGGCCTCCACCGCCTTCTGTGGTAGAGAGTTCCACAGGTTCATCACTCTCTGGGTGAAGAAATTCCTCCTCATTTCTGTCCTAAATGGCCTACTCTTTATCCTTAGACTGTGTCCCCTGGTTCTGGACTCCCCGACGATCGGGAACATCCTTCCTGCATCTAGTCTGTCCAGTCCTGTCAGAATTTTATAAGTTTCAATGAGATCACCTCTCATTCTTCTGAACTCCAGCGAGTACAAGTCCAATCGACCCAATCTCTCCTCATACGTCATTCCTGCCATCCCAGGTATCAGCCTGGTGAATCTTCGCTGCACTCCTTCCATGGCAAGAACATCCTTCCTCAGATAAGGCGACCAAAACTGCACACAATACTCAAGATGTGGTCTCACCAAGGCCCTGTACAACTGCAGCAAGACATCCTTGTTCCTGTACTCAAACCCTCTCGCTACGAAGGCCAACATACCATTTGCCTTCTTAACCGCCTGCTACACCTGCATGCTTACCTTCAGTGACTGGTGCACAAGGACACCCAGGTCTCGTTGCACTTCCCCTTCTCCCAATCTCTTGCCATTTAGATAATAATCTGCCTTCCTGTTTTTGCCACCAAAGTGGATAACCTCACATTTATCCATGTTATATTGCATCTGCCATGTTTCTGCCCAATCACCCAACATGTCCAAATCATCCTGGAGTTTCTCGACATCCTCCTCATAGCACACACGCACACCCAACTTTGTGTCGTCTGCAAATTTGGAGATATTACATCTAGTTCCCTTGTCCAGATCATTTATATATATTGTGAATAGCTGGGGTCCAAGGACCGATCCCTGCGGTACCCCACGAGTCACTGCCTGCCATTCGGAAAAAGACCCGTTTATTCCAACTCTGCTTTCTGTCTGCCAACCAGTTCTCTATCCAAGTCACTACCTTGCCCCCAATCCCATGTGCCTTAACTTTGCACGCTAATCTCTTATGCGGGACCTTATCGAAGGCCTTCTGAAAGTCCAGATACTCCACATCCACTGGTTCGCCCTTATCCTCAAAAAATTCCAGTAGATTAGTCAAGCACGATTTACCTTTTGTGAATCCATGTTGACTTTGTCCGATCCTGTCACTGTTTTCCAAGTTTCTTTATCGTAACAAAGTAACTAGAAGATGGAAATGACTGTTGTCAACAGTTAGCACTAATGCTTAATACATTCAAATGACATTTCTCTGTCTGCTGTATTAAGCGAGGAGCTGGTTAAAATAAATGTGTTAATCCCTTCATTAAAAGTAGGTGACAGAGGAACATCAGATGAATGTGCTGAGCATTCATCTGCTATTATCACCAGCAGTCATTTCTAGCTTGATATTGGAAGAGTAGGCCAAGATACTGCAGGCCTATTTATATATTTATTCCAATAGATGATGGTCTTTTAGAAGTGATTGACATTTGCTTATGAAATTCAAATTTATTATCATAAATACCAGCCTAGATTGTACGCTCAAACTTGAAGCTCTTTGGAAGTAGTAATTAGTATGTACAGGTGCTAACAAATGTAAAGGTTTAGTTGCACACTCTTTGACAGACATCTGTGGTCTTAACATTTAATTTAGATAGGACCAGAAGTAATTGCGAAATGATTACAAAAGGTTAAGGAGGCTTTTAAAGCCCTAGTCAGATGGCTTAAAGGGAATAGCTTGGCCCTGAAACTCTGTGGGCTGTGATCCGTTATGCTGGGATTGTGGCCACTGGTGCCCTCCAGCGGTATCGCATCGGCAGTCCGTGACTCTGTGGAGCTGAATATCGGACAGACAATGTGATACCGCCATTTTGCACTAGCGCCCAAGTCGAATTTCTACCCCATACTGCCTTCCGCAGATTGGGTGACCGCTTTGCGGAACACCTCCATTCAGTCCATAAGGGTGACCCTTAGCTTCCGGTCACCTGTCATTTTAATTCACCGCCCCATTCCCACTCAGACCTCACCGTACCCGGGCTCTTGCATTGTTCCACGGAAACCCAGCGTAAGCTCGAGGAACAGCACCTCATCTTCCGATTAGGCACTTTACAGCCTTCTGGACTCAATATCGAATTCAACAATTTCAGATCATAACCTCGGCCCCCATTACATTTTTACCTATATTTTTTATCCACACCTTTGTTTTGTGCCCTTCCCCCTTTTTTTCTCTCCCACATGGCAGATGTCTCTCATTCTGCCAGCGCATTTCACACCTAATCTAGAGCTGTCTTTTGTTTCTTTACTAGCCCTATCACCATCTCGTCTCATTTTGAATACCTCTTAATGTCTCTTCACTTATCTTTTGTTCTTTCATTCCTGCCATCCCAGGTATCAGCCTGGTGAATCTTTGCTGCACTCCCTCCATGGCAAGAACATCCTTCCTCAGATAAGGTGACCAAAACTGCACACAATACTCAAGATGTGGTCTCACCAAGGCCCTGTACAACTGCAGCAAGACATCCTTGTTCCTGTACTCAAACCCTCTCGCTACGAAGGCCAACATACCATTTGCCTTCTTAACTGCCTGCTGCACCTGCATGCTTACCTTCAGCGACTGGTGCACAAGGGCACCCAGGTCTCGTTGCACTTCCCCTTCTCCCAATCTATTGCCATTCAGATAATAATCTGCCTTCCTGTTTTTGACACCAAAGTGGATAACTGTTGTGTATGTAATATGTGTGCTACTTTGAACCTATGGACAGGACTGCACTACTTGTTGGGCGTAGTGATACGCAGTACCACTCCTGGCCATAGGGGTATAAATAGTACTGTGGGTACTGATCTCCCCTCAGTTCCCGCCTGTGGGCATGAAGTAAAGACCTACGTGTAGTCCCTACCTCCAACCAGTAAAGACCTGTTTTATTGTTACTGATTAAGTCTGAGTATTAATTACTTGAACAACTCACAGATTTAACACTGGCGACGAGTCTGATTCGGACCCTGCGGCAGTCACTCCACGGCAGCTTCGTCCACAGCCAGGACGTTGCAGAGAGGTTTCCACCCTCTCCACCCCACTGGAAGACATCCTGACCTCGGAGCCTCCATCGGCGACCGTCAGCTTCTTCTCCAGCTTGGTGGTGGGTAAGCCGTTGTCTGAGCCGGGCAGCGACGCGACAGGCAGTCGACCGCGTTGGCCGCACGAACGGGGCTGGGGGAGCTGGAGGAATAGGGCGCGAGAGCCGCTTCGAGCGGGAGGCGTTTCAACAGAGCGATCGCATCTCCTGATAAGAGCCGAGAGCCGCTTCGCGATCCAGCGATCGCATCCGCTGATAAGGGCCGCACTCGGGCGATCGCGGCGAAGATAAGGGCCGCACTCGGGGGCTGAAGGGAGACGGCGTCGGGGGACGGGTGAAGACCGCCAAGCGCGGGAAAACCGCCATTTTGTGGGCGGAGGACGACGGCAAGAGTGGGAAGCCGCCATCTTTGATAACAAGTAAAGAAAATAAAATCTGAGAAATTGCAAATCTACAATGCCTAAACACGGGAATATTAGCACCTTTGATAGTGACCTCGAAGATTGGGCCATATATGTTGAAAGAGTAAAAAATTATTGTAAGGCCAATAAAATTCGTGACCAAGATAAAGCTCTAACATTATTAAATTTAATGGGTGCGAAGACATACGGGCAATTGAAACACCTGTTATCACCAGATGAACCGGCGGATAAGACGTTCGATGAGATTGTTACTGTCCTGAAAGATCATCTAAACCCCACGCCGCTGATGCTAGCGGAACAATTTAAATTTTACGACAGAAGGCAGCTACAGCATGAAAGCAATGCTGAATATTTGCTGGAATTGCGTAAATTAGCGAAATATTGCCAGTTTGGAACGGGACTGACAGAGGCACTTCGAGACAAATTTGTGTGTGGTTTATTTAAACAGGATACACAAAAGCGACTGCTCGAGGAGAATGAGCTGACGCTTGAGAAGGCGGTCACTATGGCAGCAGCACACGAAGCCGCAGCGAGAGGCACGGCAGTAATGCAGCTACGGTCACCGGAGCTCAGTGCACACAAATTGGGTGTGAGTTCTGGCAAATGTTATCGTTGTGGAAAGACAACGCATGATCAGAACCAGTGTTGGTTTAAAAACCAAGAATGTAGAACTTGTGGTAGGCTTGGACATATAGCTAGAGTATGCAGGTCAGCGAAGAAGACCAGCAACAAGAAGTCACCGCAAGGAAAATACGCAAAGGTACACAAGGTGACCGAACAGGAGTCCGATTCAGACGCTAGCAGTAATGAACTGGCTAGCTTAAGAGTACTCAACGCTGGTAAGGGTGCAGACCTCCAGACAATTTGGGTCACTCTTCAGATAGAAGGAGTCCAAGTAAAACTGGAATTGGACACTGGATCGGCATTGACGGTCATAAATAAGAAAGATTACGGAAAGTTATTCCAACATATTCCCCTACAGTATACGGGGATTATATTGGAAACATACACGGGGCAAAGAGTGTACCCCATCGGGAAAATAGAGGTTGCAGTGGTCCACAAGGGCGAAGACAGTCAAATAATGGACTTATATGTGATATCTGAAGGAGGTCCTCCACTACTAGGACGGGAGTGGATTAGGAAAATGAATATGGACTGGCATTTCCTACAAACAATAACGAGTGCGAACTCGGTGAAGATAGTCGGCCCAGACTCTGGAACGGATGATGGTAAGCCCAACTCAGGTGCAAAAGACAAAGTTTCAGCACAGAATTCCACTGAGCAACAACAACATAGTTTAACTGTGGATTCTGAGTCTGGCAAGTCTACTGATGTGCCCATTTCTGAGGGACACCGGGCTCGAACTCAACTCCATTTCAAACTACAACAGCAATTAGAACAAATGCTTCGCCGTTGTGAGCAAGAGTTGAATGCGACGAAAGAGTTCTTTGATATAGAGTTGGAGAATCTGGAAAGACAACAGAAGCAGCTGATGGAGAAAATGGAGCAGGAGCACACAAAACGTCTGATGTCAGAGGAGTTAACGGTCAGCCAACTCCTGCATATGCTGAAGGACAGGACTCTGAAATGGGAAAAACTTGAACACGAACTTCAATATTCAAACGAAAGGGGTTCGGAGCTCTCAAAGGTTATTGGAAGAGCTGAGGTGGCAACACAGACTGAGATGACTGCAACAGAGCAGCCCTTGGATGCCAAAAGTACGCTGACTCACGTCAACGTAGAACAACAGACCGCTGAAACAGCTGCTCCGGTAGAGGGATTGAATAGTCCGATCAATCAATCTCCAAAAGAAGTTGAAGTAGTAAAATCTCAAATGAGGTCATTAGTAAACGACTTGCTGAAAGCCCAGAAAAAGCTGGATGAAGAGGTACGCATGAAGAAGTCTCTTCAGGAAAGATGTCTGGACTTGGAACAAAAGCTGGCTAACGCCCAGCTGGGTATGGAGGAAATAGAAGACCCTCTCGCTGGCCTAGATCAGGACGACACCGAATATTACTATGTCCTGTCCTGCCCAACTTGTAACTTCGACTCCCACCATACAGAAATCATGGAGGAGCACCGAAAGTCTACGGAACATCGGGAGAAGGTGGCTCTACTACGGAAAAAGGAGGGAGAGAAGGAGGAACTGCGCATGCAGCTGGCAGCTGACAGTGGAGCCCAGAGAGTCTCCAAGAAGCAGAAAAGGAAAAGTCGAAACAGAAGATGACCCATCTGAACCATTATTACCTCTACCAGATCACACACGTGGTCCCTCCGAACGGAGCCAATTCAGTTCGGAAGTTCAAACTGTTAAATCCATGGAAGGACTATTGAATGAGTCACTCCAGCAACGTGAACCGACTCCACCACAGAGATTGAATCTGTGAACTGTTTTCCGCAGAGACTGAATCTGTGATTCTGTTATGTAAACCTGAAGTTATATATGTATATATGTTATTACGTTATGTTAAATGGGGAGATGACTGTAAAGCTAGGAAGGGAGGAATGTTGTGTATGTAATATGTGTGCTACTTTGAACCTATGGACAGGACTGCACTACTTGTTGGGCGTAGTGATACGCAGTACCACTCCTGGCCATAGGGGTATAAATAGTACTGTGGGTACTGATCTCCCCTCAGTTCCCGCCTGTGGGCATGAAGTAAAGACCTACGTGTAGTCCCTACCTCCAACCAGTAAAGACCTGTTTTATTGTTACTGATTAAGTCTGAGTATTAATTACTTGAACAACTCACAGATTTAACAATAACCTCACATTTATCCACATTATATTGCATCTGCCATGCTTCTGCCCAATCACCCAACCTGTCCAAATCATACTGGAGTTTCTCGGCATCCTCCTCACAGCACACATGCCCACCCAGCTTTGTATCATCTGCAAACTTGGAGATATCACATCTAGTTCCCTCGTCTAGATCATTAATATATATTGTGAATAACTGGGGTCCAAGGACCAATCCCTGCGGTACCCCACTAGTCACTGCCTGCCACTCGGAAAAAGACCCGTTTATTCCAACTCTTTGCTTTCTGTCTGCCAACCAGTTCTCTATCCAAGTCATTACCTTGCCCCCAATCCCATGTGCCTTAACTTTACACACTAATCTCTTATGCGGGACCTTATCGAATGCCTTTTGAAAGTCCAAATACACCACATCCACTGGTTCTCCCTTATCTATTTTACCAGTTACATCCTCAAAAAATTCCAGTAGATTAGTCAAACCCTTTGTAAATCCATGTTGACTTTGTCCGATCCGGTCACTGTTTTCCAAGTGCTCTGCTATTACATCTTTTATAATGAACTCTAGCATTTTCCCCACTACTGATGTCAGGCTTACCAGTCTGTAATTCCCCGTTTTCTCTCTACCACCTTTTTTGAATAGTGGGGTAACATTAGCTACCCTCCAATCCATGGGTACTGTTCCAGAGTCTATCGAATTTTGGAAGGTGACCAGCAATGCATCTACTATTTCTAGGGCCAGTTCCTTAAGTACCCTAGGATGTAGATTATCAGGCCCTGGGGATTTATCGGCCTTCAATCCCGTCAATTTCCCTAACACCATTTCCCTACAAATACTGATTTCTTTCAGTTCCTCCCTTTCATTAGACCCTATGTTCCCCGACATCTCTGGGAGGTTATTTGTGTCCTCCTTTGTGAAGACAGAACCAAAGTATGTATTTAATTGGTCTGCCATTTCTTTATTCCCCAGTATAAATTCCTCTGTTCCTGACTGCAAGGGACCTACGCTTGACTTCACCAATCTTTTTCTCTTCACATATCTATAAAAGCTTTTATAGTCAGTTTTTATGTTCCCTGTAAGCTTACTCTCATACTCTATTTCCCCCCTCTTAATTAATCCCTTTGTCCTCCTTTGTTGAATCCTAACCTGCTCCCAATCCTCAGGCTTACTGCTTTTTCTGGCCAATTTATATGTCCTCTCCTTGGATCTTATGCTATCCCTAATATCCCTTGTTAGCCACGGTTGAGTCACCTTTTTTGTTTTATTTTTATGCCAAACTGGGATGAATAAATTCTGTAGTTCATCCATGCGATCTTTGAATGTTTGCCATTGCCTATCCACCATCAATCCTTTGAGTGACATTCCCCAATCAATCCTACCCAACTCGCGCCTCATACTTTGCACAATGTTTTGGAGAAGCACTTTACTTTCAAAGCATATTCAGCCTTGAATATTTTTCTTCTGTAAGGTTGTTCGACAGCAACTTTTAAAACTTTAGTACTCGTATGTTTTCATATCTGCTTCTTAACCGAATGCAATGGGCTAGAATTTGCTGTCAAAATAACAGTGGGACTAACGTCGCTCACTGTTATTTATGCGCAAATGCCACAGCAACTTCAGGCAAGGGCAGATGTGTGGTTAAATGTGAAAATCCAGAAGTTGCTGTCCGAGATGTGCTGCTCCGCCGTTAGCGCTGCAAAAATGCCATCTCATTGAACCCACTATTGAAATGGATTGAGCGGCGCAAAGTTCCTGCATTTGTGCGGTAGATACAAAGTAAACTCGACACAGGATGTTAGGGCTTGTCCATTCGAGTCTAAGTACCCTTTTTAAGGGCCTGATAAATATTAATTATGGTCAAACAACCTCTCTGGCACTGAGAATTAACTTTTACAAGTGTGGAGTCTCATTCATTCAGATTTTAATTATTGTTGGAGATTTAAAAAAAAAATCAATTAAATAAACATTTTTTTCTGACTCTTTCTTCGCTCTCTATTAATCCAATCTTTCTTTCCCTCTCTTTATATTACTTTCTGTACCTGATTTGATATTGAATTCACTATTGTAACTGACATTTCCTGGTTCAGACTGCGCTGCTCATTAACAATTCTTCAATCTGATTGGTTAGTGAGACATACAGTTGTTTGCCCTGTTCACACAGGTCCCAGATGTCCTGTAGATGGCTCCGCGCTGTTTCAATTGTCCACTTATGCTGGCTACAGTACATTCTGGCCCAATATGTGGCAAAGGAGGATCAAATTACTCGGGTGCATTGAAATTCTTTAGATGGCTTTTTAATACTGCAAATGACCCAAATGCTTCATTTTTTGCTGTGACACAAATAAATACTATAACCTATTTCACCAATAATGAATTATTGATTAGGATGTCAGCTGTGGCTCAGTTGGTAGCACCCTCACCTCTGAGTCACAAAAGGTGTGGGTTCAAATCCCACTCCCAACACTTGTAGCACAACAATCTAGGCTGACAATTCAGTGCAGTGCTGCAGGAGTGCTGCACTGTCGGAGGTGCTGCCTTTTGGATGAGACATTAAATTGATGCCCATCTGCTCTTTCAGGTACATATAAAAGATCCCATGGCACTACTTCAAAGAACAGCGGGGTTATCCCTGGTCTCCTGGACAATAGTTATCCTTCAATCGACCTCACTAAAATTCAGATTATCTGGTCATTATCACATTGCGGTTTGTGGGAGCTTGTTGTGCGCAAATTGGCTGCGGCATTTCCTACATTACAACAGTAACTACACTACAAAAAGTACTTCATTGGCTATAAAGCGTGTTGGGACATCTGGTGATCATGAAAGGTGCTATATAAATGCAAGTCTTTCTTTTCTTTTATTGCTTTATATACACTGGATCTGGTGTGGACATATAGCTCATGGGTCACTCCACATATCCAGCAAGTAGTCCAATCTCTCAGTTCTTTTGGCAGTGATAGGCTTTTTGAGCTTCAGTCCTGCAGCATATGATGTCACCTGAACCCAGACACTTGTATTCTACTGCATCATCTGTTGACCTATAGGTGCAGTTAAGATTATAAATCCTTTTAAATTGTAAGGAATGGAAAGGCCATACTGTTGCAAAAGTGGTGCTGTGTATTGAAGTTTGGCTTGAGATATGTTCGCAAAGCAACACGCAGCATCTGCTTTATACTGCCACTCAGCTGTCAAACCTCACTGTTGCCATCACGTTGGACAACAAGTTCTCAAAGTATGATCTGACGAGGAGCCTAGAAGCGTCATCATCTTAGTTCAAACGCCATAGATAACGTCAGCTCAAGTTAGGCTTTAAAAATGTAGAAACATAGAAAAATAGGAGCAGGAGTAGGCCATTCGGCCCTTCGAGCCTGCTCCGCCATTCAATATGATCATGGCTAATCTTCTATCTCAATACCATATTCCCGCTTTCTCCCCATACCCCTTGATGCCTTTTGTGTCTAGAAATCTATCTATCTCCTTCTTAAATATATTCAATGACTTGGCCGCCACAGCCTTCTGTGGTAGAGAATTCCACAGGTTCACCACCCTCTGAGTGAAGAAATTTCTCCTCATCTCAGTCCTAAATGTCCTACTCCGTATCCTGAAACTGTGACCCCTTGTTCTAGACCCCCCCAGCCAGGGAAAACATCCTCCCTGCATCCAGTCTGTCTAGCCCTGTCAGAATTTTATACGTTTCAATGAGATCCCCTCTCATTCTTCCAAACTCTAGTGAATACTGGCCTAGTCGACCCAATCTCTCCTCATACGACAGTCCTGCCATCCCAGGAATCAGTCTGATGAACCTTCGCTGCACTCCCTCTATGGCAAGTGTATCTTTTCTTAGGTAAGGAGACCAAAACTGCACACAGTACCCCAAGTGTGGTCTCACTAAGGCCCTGTATAACTGTAGTAAGACATCCTTGCTCCTGTACTCAAATCCTCTTGCAATGAAGGCCAACATAGCATTTGCCTTCCTAACTGCTTGTTGTACCTGCATGTTTGCTTTCAGTGATTGGTGTACAAGGACACCCAGGGCCCTTTGTACATCAACATTTCCCAATCTATCACCATTTAAATAATACTCTGCCTTTCTGTTTTTCCTACCAAAGTGGATAACTTCATATTTATCCACATTATACTGCAGCTACCATGTATTTGCCCACTCACTCAGCTTGTCTAAATCACCTTAAAGATTCTTTGCATCCTCCTCACAACTCATAATCCCACCTAGTTTCATGTCATCAGCAAACTTGGAAATATTACATTTGGTTCCCTTATCCAAATCATTGATATATATTGTGAATAGCTAGGGCCCAAGCACTGATCCCTACGGTACCCCACTAGTCACCGCCTGCCACCCCGAAAAAGACCCATTTATTCCTACTCTCGGTTTCCTGTCTGTTAACCAATTTTCAATCCATGCCAGTATATTACCCCCAATCCCATGTGCTTTAATTTTGCACATTAACCTCTTATGTGGAACTTTATCAAAGGCCTTATGAAAACCCAAATACACCACATCCACTGGTTCTCCTTTACCTATTCCACCAGTTATATCCTCAAAACCTCCAGTAGGTTTGTCAAACACGATTTCCCTTTCATAAATCCATATTGACTTTGTCTAATCCATTTGATATTTTCTAAGTGTCCTGTTATTACATCCTTTATAATAGACCCTAGCATTTTCCCTACTACTGATGTTAGGCTAACCAGTCTGTAGTTCCCTGTTTTCTCTCTGCCTCCTTTTTAAATAGTGGGGTTACATTTGCCACCCTCCAATCTGCAGGAACTGTTCCATAATCTATAGAATTTTGGAAGATGACAACCAATGCATCCACTATTTCCATGTCTACCTCTTTTAGTATCTGGGATGCCAAATATCAGGCCCTGGGGATTTATCGGCTTTCATATATATCGGCTTTAAAAACTATATGATGCATGTTTACTCTATTGGTACCTCCTGCTCCTGGCACTTATCAGTAGATCCTACCAAAGGCCATTTATTTTTTCTCTCAAATTTTATTCCCCTGCTCCCCTGAAGGGATTGATTGTCCCACCATCTAGCATCTTATAAGAACATAAGAAATAGTAGCAGGAGGAGGCCATTCAGCGCTTGAGCCTGCTCCGCCATTCAATAAGATCATGGCTGATCTGATCTTGGCCTCAACTCCACTTTCCTGCCCGCTCCCCATAACCCTTGACTCCCCTATAGCTCAAATATCTGTCTATCTCAGCCTTGAATATATTCAATGACCCAGCCTCCACAGCTCTCTGGTGTAGAGAATTCCAAAGATTCACTACCCTCTGAGAGAAGAAATTCCTCCTCATCTCCGTCTTAAATGGGTGACCATCTTAAATGGGCAACCCTTTATCCTGAAACTATGCCTCCCTAGTTCTAGATTCCCCCACTTGCCTTAGTAAGTAGTATTCATGCGTGGGTCTTACACTGGGTTGTAGCATTTTACACAGGATTACATAGGATATACGGCACAGAAACAGGCCATTCGGCCCAACCAGTCCATGCTGGCAATTATGCTCCACATGAGCCTCCTCCCGTTTTTCCTCATCTAAATCTATCAGCATAACCCTCTATTCCCTTCTCCCTCATATGCTTGTCTAGCCTCCCCTTAAATACATCTATACTATTTGCTTCAACCACTCCCTGTGGTAGCGAGTTCCACATTCTCACCACTCTGGGTAAAGAAGTTTCTTCTGAATTCCCTATTGGATTTCTTGGTGACTATCTTATATTGATGGCATCTAGTTATGCTCCTCCCCACAAGTGGAAACATTCTCTCTGTATCCACTCTATCAAAACCTTTCATAATTTTAAAGACCTCTATTAGGTCACCCCTCAACCTTCTTTTTCCAAGAGAAAAGAGACCCAGCCTGTTCATCTTCTCCTGATATATATACCCTCACATTTCTGGTATCATCCTTGTAAATCTTCCCTGCACCCTCTCCAGTGCCTCTATATCTTTTTATAATATGGCGACCAGAACTGTACGCAGTACTCTAAGTGTGGTCTAAGCAAGATTCGATACAGGTTTAGCATAACTTCCCTACTTTTCAATTCTAAACCTCTAGAAATAAACCCTAGTGCTTGGTTTGCTTTTTTTATGCCTTGCTAACCTGTGTCACAACTTTTAGTGATTTGTGTATTTGTTCTCCTAGATCCCTTTGTTCCTCTACCCCACCTAGACGCGAACCCCCCAAGTGATAAGCGACCTCCCTATTCTTCCTACCAAAATGTAATACCTCACATTTATCTGTGTGGAGCTTCATTTGCCAATTATATGCCCATTCTGCAAGTTTATTAATTTCCTCCTGTAATTAGTTGCAGTCCTCCTCAGTATTGACTACCCCGCCCAATTTAATGTCATCTGCCAATTTAGAAATTGTGTTTTGATTCCTAAGTCTAAATCATTAATGTAAATTATGAATAGCAGTGATCCCAGCACTGATCCTTGTGGAACACAACTACCCACCTTCTGCCACTGTGAATAGCTACCCTTTACTCCTACTTTATGCTTCCTGTCCTGAAGCCAGCCAGCAATCCATTCTGCTACTTGTCCCCTGACTCTGCATTCTCTGACCTTGTTCATCAGTCTATTCTTGGGTACCTTATCAAAGGCCTTTTGAAAATCCAGATAAGTTACATCTACTGCATTATCATTGTCTACTCTCTCTGATACCTCTTCAAAAAATTCAATAAGGTTCATCAAGCAAGACTTTCCCTTTTTGAAATCCATGTTGACTATTCATTATTATATTTTTGGTTTTTAGATGTTCTTCTATTTTCTCCTTTTGTAGGGATTCCATTATTTTTCCTGCCACCGATATTAAGCTGACTGGTCTATAATTCCCTGGACATGTTCTATGCCCCTTCTTAAATATCGGTATTACTTTAGCTATCCAACTATGAAAGAGAACCCAGCTTTGTGCAATTCTGTCCTCACTCAGGAGTTCACAAACACACACTTTTAGTTGAAGTTGTTGTACAACAATCAGGAATTGCTACTCTAGCCAACTTTTCCTTCCCTAAACTGGATGATGTGGCAAATTGTTGCACCCTTACCACCCAACTCGGCACAGATCTCCCTGGTTTAAATAGCTCAGAGACCATTGAGCAAACAGATAGGGTTAGGACTCCATTTGGCTCTTACCAACAGTTTGCCCATTCTCAAATTGCAGCTTTTATGGTGGAAGTTTAAGGGATCGATAGTTGGCTTTCCTCTTGGACAAGATGAATTTTTCAGTGACACATGCTCAATGAAACATTATTAATACTGTTGACCAAGTCTATTTTTCTCACCATGCAAATTCTCTTCCATGATGCAAAAGTAAATCTTCCTCGTGTCTTGGTGACATTCTCATCTGAAGGTACTTCCCCACAGGAACTGATGATCTGCTATCAGAAGTGTTTTAAGTACAGATACGCCCCATACCTGATTACTTGGTCTTGTGGTTCTTGTTACTTACTTTTCTGTCAAGTCTCCAGCCACCATTTTGAGGAAACAATGCAATCTCACAAAATTCTATCATTCATGTCATGGGATTACAGCGCTACCATTACAAGATCACAGTTGTGATTTTTGATTTATGCCACATGACAGTTGTGCTATTTGCATCACAGATACCAGGGAGGTACCAAAAAAGGCATAAATGTGGAGGATCTGAAGGTTAAAAATGTTTTTGTGAAACTCCGTGAGTCTGAGACAAGTAGGAGATTGAAAACGATGCTCTGTCTTACAAAATTAATCTTGCCCAACATAAATCATCTAGGGAGAGTTATGGCGGTCTCCAGGAATAACTTACATTAAGAATGCTCTTGAACTGCTTCAAATAAGGACTTACTTTATCCTTTGCTTTATTGTTGTCATCATTTTCTTTCTACAACAAGGCCACAAAGTCATATGGAGAGAGGAGGTGTTTATTGTGTGTCATTTTTCTGTTCTTTTGTTGTACCTTGCTTGCTAAACTGCCAGAAAAGTGGAGAAAATTGTCCTGGTACTGAACCAGGGATTGCTTGACGTGGGCTTGCTGAGAAGAACATAACATTGGTAGGGCAGACAAAATAACATTGGTGAGGCAGGCAGAAATTTTGACTCATCTATTATCCTGCTAATTGCACAACTCCCGTGGTCACCTCTGCATTTCCCAGATAGCAGCACAATTATCTCTTTAGAACCTGCGTGGGTCCAGCCCTCATCATTTGAGTTTGACCAAGTTTTCCTTTAGAATTGGAATTGTCGGTTCTCTTTAACATGTTGAAGCTGAATCTGTTATTGATGTGTTGTGAAAAGTGCCTCTTCAGTGCATCCTTAACCTTATGCATCATATTGTCAGGTAAATATAGTCTGGTGCTGTGGAATTTTTGCATCTCAGCACTAAACTCTGGTCAGGCCTGATTACCTTTTCCTGTTCCTAAATATGCTTAGATGTCAAAAGCATAACTATGGAAATGCTTATTGCTGTGTAAGCTAGTGGGTAAAGGTACTGTTGGTACTGAACTGCATAGACCATGTAAGGGTGCCAGGTTTAATTCCTGTGCAGAGTTAGCTGATATCAGCCAGACCAGAAGTCTGGGCACTAGAATTGGCCTCCACCTTCCTGGGCTAGGGAGAGGGAAAATTTACCAGGGCTCCTACTCCTGATCCCTATCAGTGACATCTGATAGGCATATTGATGTCGACTGAGGACCAAATCAGCTCAGCTGAACAGCCTGTCAACACTTGCTACCTAACTCACATACGAAGAGTGACTGGTTCAGTGAGGCATCCTACCTGATTTGTGAGATCTGGAAATCCCGCCCACTGTGTGAGGAGTGAATCAGCTCCCTGTTCCGGGAAGGAGGGCAAGAATAGTGCCAGAATGAACAGGTAGTGCGAGGGTGGTGGGTGGCGGTGGGGGCGATGTCTGGTGTGAAATGGGGGGCGGAGAAGAATAATGGCTCTGTGAACGAGGGAGAGAGTGGGGAGTTAACATTCTATTAAAACAATTTTAAGATAATTTAAGAATTAGATTTAGAAACAGAGAGTGCCAGTACCCACAACATTCTGACTGAGGGGCGAGAGCGCTACCACCGAGCCAGAGCTGACACCAGCTGACTACTTACACTCATGTTGAAAGTCGAACAGACCAGTACACATCTAGAATATCAGATTGGACATTCACAGAGTTATTGTAACACCTCTAAGCCTTTCACTGAAACTGTACTCCATGGCAGGGATTTACATATATGGCGCATCATAAAATCTATTTTATGGAGTTCTCCAGAACAGGTTTATCATCTAATTTTAGCTGGATTAGAACACTATTCATTCATAGGTTGCAGGAATGGGATCCCTTTGCGAGTGAATTTTATCGTGCTTCATGATCTAAAAGTGCATGTTCCATTGGCATATAGAATGGGTTTAAAAGATTAAACATGACTTTAGGTAACAATTACTCCAGCTGTAAGCTATGTTTCCATTTTGTTGACCTAGCAATGAGAATAGAAAAGTAACATTTTTTTATAAGTCTATCACCATCCTTTTAATAGAAAACAATTAAATTAGAACAGAGGTACACATCTGTTTCAGGCCTCTGGTTATATGGTAGTGGGCGATGCAAGTTAATCTAATTGGCCCAAAACGGACGTCCAAGTATCCAATATAGTGTGCAGGGTGCATGCGCTAATTATGTGACGGAGGTGTAGCACCCGCCATATTGGTAAAGGCAGAAAAAGAGCCATCCAAGGCCAGAGCCTGAAGCAGGCGATAAGCCCTTTGCACATGCAAATAGACAGGCCAACGCCTGCTTGAGGTCCCCTTGCAAAATTAGGCTGCTCTGAATGCAGCTGGTGCCGGGCCGGCTACATTCAGGAAAATATGGTCCATGTGGTGTATGTGCCTTTAAGAGCCCCCTGTGTACTGTAATGCCGGTAATGGCCACTCGGCTATATAAGCCTGTATATTGTCTTGTATCTGTTAGTTCACCTCCAGACTTTGTCCAGTAAACACCTGTAAACCAACTCCTGCATTCCGTGTCTTCATTAACACACGGATACAACAGTGGCAACGAATTGGAAACGGACTTACCTGCAATTCGGCAGCACCTCAAGGAGATCGATTCCTCAGACGAAGGAAGAAGAAAAAAAAAAGAAAAAAAAACTGTGGTTTCACCAGCTAGCTGGGCTGGTGGCAGGTACTGCAATAATCCTTCCTGGGCAGCGGGCTGGGGCTCGATCGGCTGGCTCTACAGCGGGGCCAAGCAGTGAAGGCGCAGGCAAACAAAGACGAGGGGTGGAGCACTCGGGAGACGGCCAGCTCTGCAAAGCAGGTCGGCGTTCGGACCACGCAGAGGGTGGGGAAAGTCCCAGAGAGTCTGGCAGGAACAAGTCTCCGACTATTAAAAATATTTGTATAAATAAAAAACGTGGAGAACAGCGTTGTCAGCAGCAACAGCGGCGGGAAAGCGCAGGAGGCGCCATTTTTTTTCAGCAAGGAAGAAAGGAAAGCGCGGGAGGCGCCATTTTTTTTCAGGATGCCTAAGACTGGCAATATTACTGTTTTCGATAATGTTGTAGAGGATTGGACCACATATGTGGAAAGAGTGGAGGTATATTGCACAGCAAATGAAATAGAGGATGATAAAAAGGCATCGATACTCCTAAATCTAAAGGGCGCAAAGACATACGGGCTGTTACGAAACTTAATCACTCCAGCCAAACCGATGGACAAGAATTTTAAGGAAATTGTTGATACCCGACAGGAGCACTTAAACCCAGCACCGCTGCTGATAGCGGAACGGTTCAAATTCTTCAGGAGGAATCAGCACAAGAATGAAAGTAACGCTGATTACCTCACCAAATTAAGGAAGCTATCAAAGCACTGCCAATTCGGAGCAGGACTGGCAGATTCTCTTCAAGACAAATTCGGCTGCGGTCTCCTAAGTGAAGGAACACAGAAAAGGCTACTTTCTGAGAAAGATTTAACACTGGACAAGGCTTTCAGTGTGGCTGTATCATACGAAGCAGCAGTGAGAGGAGCTGCAGAGATACAGCAAAAGCCACAGGACTTCGGCACCCATGAAATGACACGGGGTTTTGAGAGATGTTATCGCTGCGGCAGATCCACCCATGACCAAAGGGACTGCTGGTTCAAGGACAAAGCATGCAGGCAATGCGGAAAGATGGGACACATTGCACGTGTATGCCGATCTGGAAACAAAAAATCCACTGACAAAAAAAAAATCAATAAAGAAAAGTACAAAAAGGTACAAATGATGACGGACAGTAGCTCCGAAGACCAGAAGAGCGATAGCGACTCTGGAAACAAGAGACTAAGCTGTCTCAAATTACATAATGTAATTGCCAAAGAAGATTACTGGACCATTTGGGTTACCCTCATGATAGCAGGGTCCCCAGTTAAAATGGAACTAGATACAGGATCAGCTCTGACCGTCATAAGTCGACAGGATTACGAGCGGCTATTTCCGCATATACCCTTGAAAGACACATCCATTATCTTAAAAACATATATGGGGCAGAAAGTATTCCCCAGAGGGAAAATAAGGGTGCCTGTTGTATACAACGGCAAGGAAATACAGAAGTTGTATTTATACGTTCTGCAAAATGGTGGTCCACCGCTGTTGGGATGTGAATGGATCAGAAAGATACGTTTAGACTGGCACTCCATTCAGGCACTGACGGTGGCCAGTAAGAAAAAAAATGATGATGACGTCATACCTGAACGATTGAAAGACATCTTGGCCAATGCCAAAGAAGTGTTCCAACAGGAACTAGGAACCTTGAAAGGCGTCACCGCCTCAATAAAGGTGGAAGATGCGGCAATTCCCAAGTTTTTTAAGGCAAGGCTGGTGCCATACGCAATTCGTCCAGCAGTCGAGGCAGAGCTGGAGAATTTGGAAAAGACAGGCGTGTTATCCAAGATAGATTGGAGCGAGTGGGCAACACCCATCGTCCCGGTCATGAAGAAAACTTTGAATAATGATAAATCTGAAGAACAGAGAAAAATTCGCATATGTGGGGACTTCAAGGTGACTGTAAACCCTGTCCTTCACATGGTACAGTATCCTCTTCCGAGGATAGAAGAAATTTTCGCCTCACTATCCGGAGGGAAACGTTTCACAAAAATTGACTTAGCACAGGCATATCTACAGATGGAGGTTGAGGAGACCTCTAAAAAGTATCTCACAATAAACACACACAAAGGCCTGTATCAGTACAATCGACTGGTTTTCGGAGTAGCATCAGCTCCAGCTATCTGGCAAAGAGCTATGGAACAAGTCCTGCAAGGGATTCCTAGGACTCAATGCTACCTAGACGACATCCTTGTAACAGGAGAAAACGACAACGAGCACCTTGCCAATTTGGAGCAGGTGCTCACTAGGCTGAGAGAACGGGGCCTATGAGCAAACCGCCCCAAGTGTGAATTTTTCCAGAAACAAATATCATATTGTGGCCATATAATTAATGAAGAAGGGTTGCATAAGTCCCCTGAAAAAATTGAAGCGGTCATAAAAGCCCCAGCACCTGAAAAGGTCTCACAATTAAGGTCGTTCCTGGGATTGATAAATTACTATCATAAATTTTGACCGAACTTGTCAACTGTTCTGCACCCTCTTAACGAACTGCTACAAACGGGAGTAATTTGGGAATGGAGCGAGGACTGTAAACGTGCCTTCCATAAATGTAAAGGCTTGATCACGTCCAAGGAAGTTTTGGCTCATTACAACCCATCACTGCCAATCACACTGGCGTGCGATGCATCCCCTTACGGCATAGGAGCGGTATTATCGCATAGATTCCCTGATGGCTCGGAGCGGCCGATAGCTTTTGCTTCACGCTCATTGAACTCAGCTGAGCGTAACTATGCCCAGATCGACAGGGAAGCACTCAGCCTGGTACGGGGAGTGAAGAAATTCAACCATTACCTACACGGACAAAAATTTACCTTGTTGACTGACCATCAACCCCTCGTCTCCATATTCAACCCTAAAAAGGGCGTTCCCATTATGACAGCACAAAGGCTACAGAGGTGGTCCCTTTTCCTAGGGGCACACCAATATAACATAGAATACAAAGGATCAAAACAGCATGGAAATGCTGACGGTTTATCGCGCCTACCGTTGCCAATGGTAGAAGAGGCACCTACAGTGGACCCAGTGGAGATGTTCCACTCAATCATAGTGGAATGTCTACCAGTAACAAATTCTACCATTGAAAAGGAAACGAGAAATGACCCGACTCCCTCTCGAGTCTATGATTTAACGGTGAAGGGATGGCCAGCACATGGCGAACCACTGTTGCCAGCATTCTCGCAAAGAAGAGAACAGCTGTCAGTGTGCCGAGGAACCTTGATGTGTGGATCCAGAGTGGTGATTCCACCCAAACTCCAGGATAAAGTGCTAAAGGAGCTTCACGAGGGGCATCTGGGTGGAGTGAAAATGAAGAACCTAGCCAGAGCGTTTGAGTGGTGGCCAGGTATCGATGGAGACATCGAAGAAATGACCAAGAGCTGTCTAGGATGCCAGAAGGTCCAAAACGCCCCACCACAAGCCCCTCTACATCCATGGGAGTGGCCCTCATCTCCATGGCAAAGGGTACACATCGACTTTGCTGGTCCATTTATGGACTCAATGTTCTTAATCGCAGTTGATGTACACTCCAAGTGGCCGGTGGTAATAAAGATGTCCTCCACCACCACGGAAAAAACCATCACAGTATGAAGGACCACATTTGCCCGGAATGGGCTGCCTGAACGGATCTGTTCTGATAATGGACCGCAATTTGTGTCCGAAGAATTCAGGAAGTTCTTAAAAAAACAATGGGGTTAAGCACTACACGTCCGCCCCATACCATCCCGCCACCAATGGATTGGCTGAAAGGTTTGTCCAGACCTTCAAGAAGGCCATAAAGGCCATGGGTAATGAAGACATGAAACTTCAGCATAAGGTAGATAACTTCTTGTTTGCATACAGGAATGCAACACGTGGTTACAAACCAAACTCCCGCCATGATGTTCTTCAATAGAAACTGTGATGAAATATATGTCTTCATCAGCCCCTGTGTTTTACCTGCATTGTATTGTGTGTACCGCCCCCTTTTCCCCTATTGTGTGTATTGGCTCCGCCCCTGTCTTTTGTCATATAAAGGTCTCAAAAGCTGTATGAGTCATTCTGCCAGACGAATCCGATTTGGAATGACGTGCAATGTTCTTAGCGATTAAAAGCCTTCAGTTGAATCCTTTAACTTCTTGTCCTTGAGTTATTGATGGCACATCAGAAACCTAAGATGCCGGCTGGATTTGATTAAGCCAAACATCAGAAGGGACGTGGAGAACCGGCAATTTCAAGGCATGAATGAAAGGCCAACTAGAACCTTCCAGATAGGTCAACAAATTTTGGCCCAGGACTACCGTACCGAGAAATGGCAGCCTGGAACTATTTGCACACGACTAGGACCACTGATGTATACCGTGGACATTGGAGAAAGCATAATAAGGCGCCATGCTGACCAGATCATAGAGTCATCCGAAAAGGGACAACCTACACCACCACTCTATACGCCTAATGATGAAGTAGATATACCCATAGTATCTACCTCCGATCCGGTGATACTGGAACCAGATGAACCCGATACTGGCATTCAAGCCGAATCGACCTTGCCAAAAGAACCTACTACACCACCGAAAACTACTACACCACCAAAAACTACTACACCACCGAGGCGTTAGCCGGACCGAGTCAGGAAGCCTCCAGAGAGACTGATTTATAATTGATTAACTGCAGCAAATGTTTAGATTATTGTTCTTGTACACATGTTAATAACAATTACTTAAAATGTTATGTACTGGTTATGTAAAAGGGGAGGAATTGTGGTGTATGTGCCTTTAGGAGCCCCCTGTGTACTGTAATGCCGGTAATGGCCACTCGGCTATATAAGCCTGTATATTGTCTTGTATCTGTTAGTTCACCTCCAGACTTTGTCCAGTAAACACCTGTAAACCAACTCCTGCATTCCGTGTCTTCATTAACACACGGATACAACAGTCCACCTGTGGCCTGACCGCTGGAGACCGTCACCAAAAAGGTACATTTTAAAAAAATACTTAGCTGAATATGGAGCCAGGAGGTGCAGGAGAGCTTCTCCTGGTTCCACTACAGTGCCGAAGACCATAGCCGGCCCCTGGTCGGCTCCCTCCCTCCCGATCACTACCCTCTCTCCTGCTCACTAGTCCCCCCCCGCACTCTCCCAGGACCATACAGAAGACCAAAATTTACTTCCTCTTCACCGACGAGTTGCCTAGGGATGCCCAGCCGGATCATGCAGCTCGCCAATCTCATGTAACTAAGGCCCGAGGTCCAATATTGGGTGTTCCTCACATCTACCCATTCCACTGCAGGAATTGTTCTGCTGGAGTGAATTAATTTCTAAATCTTTAAAACTATAGCAGGACAGCGGGATCGAAGTGATTTGATTTGAAATTCAAACAAATCTTTCTAACTACAGAAAATGCTGGAAAAACTCAGCAGTCCAAGCAACATCCGTGGAGAGAGAAATAGGCCTAGAAATTCAGTATAGCCACTTTTGGGGCGCTAAAGTCGGGCGGCCGCTAAAGTTTGCGCCCGGCGCAAAGTCGCGCCCCCTTCGCCGATATTCAGTCGCATCGCCCCAAGAGGTTGCTGCTGCGCTAAAACAGGCGATGCACGACTATCTTTAGGCGCTAAGCCGGCGGTGCTGAGCGATAGCCCCGAGGCCGGGCGCAGCGCCGCTGCGGCGAGTTCTTGATTGACGGCAGACACTCTGGCGCAGATCAGCTCTTAAAGGGGGAGGGTGGATTTGTTTGCCTGCCACGCCCTGCACACTGCAGCCCTCAACCTAGGCCTGACCACTTCAGCTTCACCTGCACAACGCCCAGGGCTATGGAGAAGGCCAGGGAGAGAGCGCAGCGCTTCAGCGACGGTGACCTGAGGCTGCTGGTTGGCGGAGTGGAGCGCAGGCGCCATGTTCTGTTTCCAGAAGGTGGCAAGAGGCCGCTGCCCAGCGCCTACCGGAAAGCCTGGAGGGAGGTCTCCAACAGGGTGTCTTCCAACAGCGTGGTTGCCAGGACTCCTGTGCAATGCCGGAAGAAGTTCAACGACCTCACTCGGGTTGTCAGGGTGAGTACCCTTTCCAGTGTCCTCCTCATCCTTGCATGTGCACCTCACTTTATGGGCAAAGGGACCTGAAAGCCCTAATGGCCAGCCCTCATCCAGCAGCTATGGGACTGGCATGAAAATCACTTGCACATTCAGCACTTTACACACTGTACAAGCTCTTCGACCATGGGAGGCAGTGCAGACAAGATCAGGGCTACACACTGTTCAAGCTATTCTACCATGGGAGGCAGTGCAGACAAGATCAGGGCTACACACTGTTCAAGCTATTCGACCATGGGAGGCAGTGCAGACAAGATCAGGGCTACACACTGTACTTAGAGGCCGTCCTTTCTCTTGCAGGCCAAGGTGGTGCACAACCGGCGCAACCGAACTGAGACCGGGGGAGGCCGTCCTGACCGCAAAGAGCTCTCCGACCTCGACCAGCGTGTGGAGCGCATTATGGCAGGCCGGCTGATTGGCCCCGTCGCCAGTGGAGATGCCGACCCTGTTCTGGGCACCAATGGTAAGGGCATCACCTTTTGGACCTCTCTCGTTCCACTTGCGCATGAGATCACCATCCTTTGCCACTGTCCGACCAATGCGGTGAATGGCAGCACTCATGCCTCCCTCGCTGCCGCCCTGTCCTCACTCTAAAGCTACTCTTGTGCCTTCCTGCTTTCAGATGGTGAATCGCCAGGTGAGGAGGCGGGCCCTCAAGCTGCCACTGTCAGCCCTTCGGAAGACGAGGAGGAGGAAGAGGAAGCCGGCCCATCAGTGCCACCCTCAGCCGCGCCAGCCCATGGCGATGTAGGGGACACGTCTTCCCTGGAGGGGAGCCGGGGGGAAGGGTCGGAGGAGAGTGAAGCTCCGGGGCCCAGCGGCCTGCAGCAACGCGGGAGGGGTGGGGAAGCTCGGCGGACTTCTCCCCAGAGGCTGAGTGCGGCCTCCAGTCCTGCGACGGTCAGCGCAGAGGAGGTGCGCCTCCTAGAGGAAATGGCCGTCCAGGCTGAGCGCAGGCACACTGAGCTCATGGCTGCAGTGGCAAGGATGCCTGACTCCATAGAGTCTCTGTCAAGGAGTGTGCAGCAATTCGGAGCAGCACAGGCCAGGAGTCTGCAACAATTCAGTGCAGCACAGGCCAGGAGTCTGGAACAATTCAGTGCAGCACAGGCCAGGAGTCTGCAGGACTTCGCGGCAGCACAGTCGGCTTCTAGCCAAGTGCTCAGTCGTGCCGTCCATTCACTGGCTGGTGTCATGCGGACACAGACCAGGGCCACACGGGCACTAACTGCTGCCACCCTCCCTGGATCAGCCAGGCATCGCCAGGGCACCCGCTGCGCAGCAGCAGCCCAGCAGTCTGTCCTTCAGCTGTTTGCTGCGCATGCTGCAGTGCTGGCCCATGCGAGTGCCACTGTATCAGGCGACCAGCGAGCACCTGCGATCTGCCAGGTTGGCACCATTCCTGCAGCCGACACTGCCACTCCGCCATTGCAGCTGCCACGAGCCGTTGGACAGACTGCTGCCGCCCAGCCAGAGTTGGAGCAGTCAGCAGCCGGCTACTCCAAGGCCAGAGCTGGTGCAGGCCGACCCCCAAGGGCATCTGCCGTCACGCCATCTGCCCCTCAGCAGCCTTCACCCAGCCTTGCTGCAGCCACTGGGCTCCCATTGAGGAGGAGCTGCAGGGCGGGCAGGGGCCAGGCAAGGATGCGAAAGGCATCGCCCTTGCAGGGCAAAAAGTAGAAGGTATGCTCAAATGCCTGTTGTGTTTTTGTAAGGCCGAGACTGGTGTCTTTCTTTCTTTTTGTAAGGCCGAGACTGGTAGTTTTGTGTTTTTGGAGGGGCCTTCTCCACATGAGCATGTAATGTGGGAAGGGCAGAGGTTTTCAATAAATTATTGTGGTTAAATTGCAGTGTGCATGGTTTTTTGGTTAAGTCCTGGTTGCCCTGCTCGGCTGAGGGCTTGTGGAGCGGCTACATTCATCTGCTGACATTGGCACAAGCCATTCCCTGAGAGGGGGCCTAGAACCGACGTTCAATAAGCCGGCGACGGGCGGCCCTTGCACTTTGTGCCTCCCTCCTGTGCTGGTTCTCCTCCTCCTCCTCCTCCTCCTGAGGTGGTCCTCCAATCTCTGGTGGCAGTGCCTGAGTCCTGCGGATAGCCAGGTTGTGCAGCATGCAGCAAACGACCACGAAATGGGAGACTCGCTCCGGCGAATATTGTAGGGCTCCACCGGAACGATCCAGACAGCGGAACTGTTGCTTCAGGACGCCGATTGTTTGTTCGATGATGTTCCTGGTCGCTTGATGGCTCTCGTTGTATCCCTCTTCAGCAGGGGTGCTGGGCGCACGGAGCGGGGTCATCAGCCAGGTACACAAAGGATAGCCTTTGTCCCCGATAAGCCATCCTCGTGGGTGAGGCTGGGCCTGGAACATGTCTGCCACAGAAGTCTGGCGCAGGATGAAGGCATCGTGGCTACTGCCTGGAAAGCGGGCGTTGACAGCTAGGATGAGCTGCCTGTGGTCACACACCAGCTGGACGTTCAGCGAATGGTAGCCCTTCCGGTTGCGGTAATCCTCGGCATTCTCCAGAGGTGCCCACAAAGCCACATGCGTGCAGTCAATGGCGCCCTGCACCACGGGGAAGCCCGCGAATGCTGCAAAGCCCATTGCACGCTGTTGCTGCTTGGCAAGGGCCATGGAGGAGGAGATGAACTGACGTCTCCTTTTGAAAAGGGCATTGGTGACCTGGCGGATGCAGCAATGCACGGTGAACTGGGAGATGTTGGCAATGTCCCCAGCAGCGGATTGGAGGGAGCCGATGGTATAGAAGTTGAGAGCCACCGTCACCTTCACTGCCACCGACAGAGACGTCCTGCTCCTCAGCTGTGGCTGCAGATCACCGCCAAGCAGCTGGCAGATCTCTGTGACCACGTCCCTTCTGAATCGCAGCCTCCGAACACACTGCTCCTCAGACATGTTGAGATAGGAGAACTGCTGGCGGTATACCCTGGGTGGGTAAGGCCTCCTTTGCCGACGCCTGTTGCCCCCTCTCCGTCTAGCCAGGGCTGCCACTCTCTCACGGCGTCTGTGAGCCCTTTGGATGTAATTGAGAAAGCCAGCGTTGACACCCATTGCAGCCCCCATAATATGCTGGCAAACAATGAGATGTCAATGAAGGCAAAGACTAGTGGAAAGCTATGGCCTGAAGCCAGAAGTACCTGTCCGAGTGTTGGGCCAAAGCAGAAAGCTATCTACCTTGGTCTCTCTCCAAAGATCCGTTTCTCATGAAGGAGTGCTGCGAAATGGCAGCCTTTTATAGTGCAGGAGGAGTGCCCTTTAATTTGCGCCCCCCGCGCCCCGCATCGGCTGAGCACCGTTCCACTCTAACAGTCGCTAGGGGCGCCAGGCGCACAATGGGGCGTTGCCACTGAAGTTCCGGTTGGGGGCGCACAAAGGGCGTTGCACGAGGAAATGACGTCATGATCTGCACGCGCAGCTGAGCTCGCGCAAAGACTTTGCGCCGCTGCTAAATCTCTAGTGAAGTTGGGGCGAGGCGCAGATCGCGCTGCGCCTGGGCGCTAGCCGCCTAGCGCCCGACATCTACTCCTCCTAAGGCGCTAACGGCTGGCGCAACCAACTGAATTTCTAGGCCATAGAGTCAACGTTTCAGGTCAAACCCTTCGTCAGGATGTTGCCTGGCCTGCTGAGTTTTTCCAGCATTTTCTGTTGTTATTTCGGATTTCCAGCATCCGCAGTATTTTGCTATCGTACAAATCTTTCTAACTGTTATGCTTACTGTTGAATTTGCAGGTAGAGTCGATGTGGATGTGCTTTCTTTACAAATACAGCGGAACACGTCGGCGCTGAAATTCCTTTAAACAGAAAATAGGACAATGCCCATTTCCTTTATCATTGAGGACCTGCTGATGTAAGTTGTTGTAGCCTGCGGCTTTGAAATGTGAGATGGCTAAGAGAGTGGTTTTGATAGGGAATCTTTAATTCCCCTGCTTTTCATTAAAAATCAAATTTGACTCCAGTCAGCAGTTGGAAGCCAGAAGGTGGCAGCAGCAATGTATGGATTATGATCTGGAGTCCTCCTACAATTCCTGACATTCATGTCAGTGATGGTTTTCCTGCTGAACATTATGTGCCTGAGGCACTGTCTCTCTCTTATTTCAAAATAAAACTACAGATCTTACAGTTTTGTATGGGAGGGGGTGGGGAGGGGAGGGAAGACAAGGCCTTAATCCCCTTCCATCTTCTCTCTGCTGCTATGTTCTGCTCTTTCTTCAATTCCAGTCATTGAATGAGAAATACTTGTCTGACGTTCTTAGTTGAATATTTGATCTTTCAGGGAAGGGAAAAAAAATCAGCCTGGCTATTCATTCCTGCTGGCTACCTGCTGATCCACGCCAGAAAGTGTACTTTTTTGTGGATGGCAAATGATGACAGGATACACTCCATGGCTGGATAGTCTGCTGCCTGTACTTACTGGGCTGATTTTAGTGTCCTGTAGGTCATGTCTGTTCCTGCTTTCGGACACTGTTGGGCATTCAGAACTGCAAAATTATGCAGTAGTCAGCTTTGCTTGATGTTCACCGAATTTTGTTCCCGGTCAAATTTCTGGTTGGGCCTTTGTGAGCTCCAAAGAAGGTGGGAGACTCGAGGGGAAGAGAGGGAGACTGGGGAGTGGAGGTCAGTGGGAGAGTTGGAGGTTGGAGAACGGGGATCAGGGGAAAGGGGGATGTTGTGTATGTACCTTTAAGAGAATAACTGGTCTCAGACTGCAGTACCGGCAGTGACCACCCCTGTATAAAAGGCGCTAGTGAGCCTCTGTTGTTTTCAGTTTCACTATTGACTTCCATCAGTAAAGACGTGTTTTGTTCAACTCCTGCTGTCCGTGTCTCAATCATTCACGGACGTAATACTGGCGACGAGCAGATACGAACCTACCTACAGTCTGCACCACCTCCTGGGATCCATTCCTACAGTGAAGTGAGCAGAGGTCGAGGCCAGAAAGAGAAGAAAGTAAGAGGCAGTAGAAACGGGCGTCGACCGTGGGCATCTGCCCCTGTGTTGCGGAGCTGAAGATTGCTGGAGAAGCTGTCGGAAGCGGGGCCTGGTTCCTGTCGACGGTGCTTCAGCTAATCGGGCTGGTGGCAGGTAGTGCACTGATCCTTCCTGGGCTGCGGTGGTCGCGAACTCGAGCGGGTGGTTTGCAACGGGGCCGAGCAGCGTTGTCAGGAAGAAGAGAGAGAGAGGGTGGAGCACACAGGGCGCGGCCGGTGCTACGAAGCCGGGCTGCGTATAGACCCGCGAAGATGGAGGCAAGAGTCCCACAGGGTTGTTCCACGACGGGAAAATAATAAAAAAAGGAATATTAAACGCACAAGAAACCGCGGAAAGCAGCGCTAGCAACAGCGGGGAAGAAGGCAAAGTGCGGGAGGTGCCATCTTAATCAGCGGGGAAGAAGGCAAAGCGCGGGAGGTGCCATTTTGTTAAATCGGGGAAGAAGGAAAAGCGCGGGAGGCGCCATTTTAGATTTGCAAGATGCCGAAGACTGGCTGTATCACTGCTTTTGATAATACAATAGAGGACTGGACCACGTATGTGGAAAGAGTCGAGGTATATTTCGAGGCAAACGAAATAGTGGAGGAGAAAAAGGCATCGATATTGCTAAACTTAATGGGCGCTAGAACGCACGGCCTATTGTGGGACCTGATTACTCCAGCCAAACCGAAGGCGAAGAGTTTTAACGAAATTGTTGCTGTCCTACAGGAACACCTAAACCCTGCACCGCTGTTGATAGCAGAAAGATTTAAATTCCACAGGAGAACTCAGCATAAAGATGAGAGCAATGCTGAGTACCTTACGGAACTACGCAAGCTATCAAAGCACTGCCAGTTCGGAGCAGGACTGGCAGATACCCTACGGGACAAATTTGTCTGTGGACTCCTGAGTGAAGGAACACAGAAGAAGTTACTCTCAGAGAAAGAGCTGACGCTAGATAAGGCTTTCAGCGTGGCAGTATCGTATGAAGCAGCAGCCAGGGGAGCTGCAGAAATTCAACAAAAACCACAGGAATACGGCACCCACGAAATGACACGGGGATTTGCAAAATGTCATCGCTGCGGCAGAACTAACCATGACCAGAAGGACTGCTGGTCCAAAGACAAAATATGCAGGCAATGTGGGAAGATGGGACACATTGCACGAGTTTGCAGGTCTGGGAAGAAGACCAGCGACAACAAAAAGGCTACTAAGGAACCATACAAGAAAGTACAAAAGATGACGGACAGTAGTTCCGAAGACCAGATGAGCGATAGTGAATCCGGGAATAGGAGACTAAGCTGTCTCAAACTTCACAATGTAATCGCAAAAGAGGATCACCGAACCATTTGGGTCACCCTCACGATAGCAGGGTCCCAAGTTAAAATGGAATTGGATACAGGATCAGCGCTAACTGTCATGAATCGACGAGACTACGAGTGACTATTTTCACACATACCCTTGAGAGAGACATCCATCGTCTTGACGACGTATACGGGGCAAAAAGTATACCCCAGAGGAAAAATAAGGGTGCCTGTCGAATACAACGGCAAGAAAATACGGAAATTGTATCTCTACATACTGCCAAATGGTGGACCACCGTTATTGGGATGGGAATGGATCAGGAAGATAAACTTAGATTGGCACTCCATTCATGCAATGACGGTGGATGGTAAAAAAGATGAAGATGTCACTCCTGGACGATTGTCAACAATCTTAGCTAACGCCAAAGAGGTATTTCAACAAGAACTGGGCACGCTTAAAGGCGTAACCGCCTCGATAAAAATAGAGGAGAATGCTATTCTCAAGTTTTTCAAAGCAAGACCGGTACCATATGCAATTCGCCCAGCCGTCGAGGCAGAGCTGGAGAATCTGGAGAAGGCAGGCGTGTTGTCTAAGGTCGACTGGAGCGAGTGGGCGACACCCATCGTTCCTGTCATGAAGAAAACGTTAAGCAATAAGTCCGGGGAGCCAAGGAAGATTCGCATCTGTGGGGATTTCAAGGTGACGGTGAACCCAGTCCTTCACACAGTACAATATCC
Source organism: Somniosus microcephalus (assembly GCF_052327205.1). Taxonomy (NCBI): domain Eukaryota; kingdom Metazoa; phylum Chordata; class Chondrichthyes; order Squaliformes; family Somniosidae; genus Somniosus; species Somniosus microcephalus. The sequence continues at coordinate 49,530,875 of NC_140991.1, read as the reverse complement.
TCTTCCAAGGATAGAAGACATCTTCGCCTCACTGTCTGGAGGGAAGCGTTTTACAAAAATTGACCTAGCACAAGCATATTTGCAGATGGAGGTTGAAGAGTCCTCTAGGAAGTATCTCACGATAAACACTCACAAAGGTCTTTACCAGTATCATCGATTGGTATTCGGAGTAGCATCGGCTCCGGCGATATGGCAAAGAGCGATGGAACAAGTCCCGCAAGGGATTCCGGGGACTCAGTGTTACTTGGGCGACATCCTTGTGACAGGTGAAGATGACAGTGAACACCTTAACAGCCTAGAACAGGTGCTCACTAGACTACGGGAGCATGGGCTGCGAGCCAACCGCCCCAAGTGCGAAATTTTTAAGAAACAGATATCGTATTGTGGCCACGTAATTGATGAAGAGGGGTTACATAAGTCCTCTGACAAAATTGAAGCGGTTGTTAAGGCCCCAGCGCCTGAAAATGTGTCGCAACTGAGGTCATTCCTCGGATTGGTGAATTACTACCATAAGTTTTTGCCGAATTTGTCGACAATTCTGCACCCACTGAATGCCCTGCTATGAACGGGGGTAGCATGGAAATGGAGCGATGATTGTAAGCGGGCCTTTCAGAAGAGTAAGGACTTAATCACTTCAAGGGAAGTATTGGCTCACTACAACCCAGCACTGCCGATCAGACTGGCGTGTGATGCGTCTCCCTACGGCATTGGGGCGGTACTGTCACATAAATTCCTTGATGGTTTGGAGAGGCTGCTAGCTTTTGCGTCACGCTCGTTAAATTCTGCCGAGCGTAACTACGCCCAGATTGACAGAGAGGCCCTCAGCCTAGTGTGGGGGGTGAAGAAGTTCAATCACTACCTGCACGGTCAAAAATTTACTCTATGATGTGCCTTCAATAACTCAAAGACAAGGAGTTTAAAGGATTCAACTAAAGGCTTTTAATCACTAAGAACATTGCAGCATTGCAGGTCTTTCCACATCGGGTTTGTCTGGTAGAAATGACTCATACAGCTCTTGAGACCTTTATATGGCAAAAGACAGGGGCGTAGCCAATACACACAATAGGAACAAAAGGGGGCGGTTCACACAATACAAAGCAGGTAAAACACGGGCTGATGAAGGCATATATTTCATCACATTTACCCCTTCTACAGATTTAGTCTGTCCGGGGGTGTGATAGTCCTTCCTGAACGTCGCAACAGTATCTCGGGTTCCGACCGGGAGTCCGTGGTGCCCTCCTGGGCATACCCATGTGCTGGGGGTGTTGCAGGTACTTCTGGGGGTGGTGAGGATACCTCTGGGGATGGTGGAGCTTCTTCTGGGGGTGGTGGTGATAGGTCGTCGTCGCTTCCTGCCGAGGCGAGGTCCTTTATGGACACGGGCCTAGAAATTCAGTTGCGTGCGCCAGCCGTTAGCGCCTTAGGAGGAGTAGATCTCGAGCGCTAGGCACTTAGCGGCCGGGCGCAGCGCGATCTACGCCTACGCCCAACTTCAGTAGACATTTAGCGCCGGCGCAAAGTGTTTGCGCGCGCTCAGCTGCGCGCGCAGATTATGACGTAATTTCCTCGTGCAACGCCCTTTGTGCGCCCCAATCCGGAACTTCAGTCGCGCCCGCCCAATGTGGGCGTGGCGGTCCTAAGAACTGTGAAATGGAACGCAGCAGAGGCCATGCGGGCCGCGGGGAGCGCAAATTAAAGGGCACTTACCCTGAACTATAAAGGCCAGCCATTTTGCAGCAATCACTCTTGTGCAACGGATTTATGGACAGAGACCAAGGAAGAGAGCTTACTGCTTTGGCCCAACATAGGAGAGGTATTTTTGGCTTCAGGCCAGAGCTTGGCAATTCGCCTTCATTGTGAGGTCATTGTTTGCCAGTACATTATGGGGGCTGCATGGGGTGACAACCCTCAGTTTCAGCATTATGTGCGAAGGGCTCGCAGACGCTGTGTGAGAGGGGCAGCCCTGGCTAGACGCAGAGGGGGCAACAGGCGTCGGCAACGTAGGCCTTACCCACTCAGGAAATACCGCCAGCAGGTGTCCTATCTCACCATGCCTGCCGCGAAGTGTGTTAGGAGGCTGCGCTTCAGAAGGGAGGTGGTTGCAGAGATCTGCCAGCTGCTTCACAGAGATCTGCGTCCACAGCTGAGGTGCAGGACGTCTCTGTCAGTGGAAGTGAAGGTCACGGTGGCTCTGAACTTCTATGCAAGCGGCTCCTTCCAAGCCGCTGCTGGGGACATTGCTAACATATCCCAGTTCGCCGTGCATTGCTGCATCCGCCAGGTGACCAATGCCCTTTTCAGCAGGAGACACCAATTCATCTCCTTCCCCATGACCCTGGAGAAGCAGCAGCAGCGTGCAGTGGGATTTGCAAGAATAGCGGGCTTCCCCATGGTGCAGGTCGCCATTGACTGCACGCATGTGGCTTTGCGGGTGTGGTAAACCACTGTTGTTGTTGTTGTTGTTGTTATTACACACTGTTGTACCTATGCATGCCTCAACATGTCTCGGCTGGCTCCACCCACACAGGCCCAGGTATAAAGGTGATTGACCTGCAGCCCCCTGCCTTCTTGGAACCCAGTCAACCACGAGAGGCATGCTCTGTTCTTTGCTAATAAAAGCCTTTAGTTACTCTCTTAACTCTCAGTCTTAATGCCGAGGATTACCGCAACCGGAAGGGCTACCATTCCCTCAATGTACAGCTGGTGTGTGACCACAGGCTGCGCATTCTAGCTGTCAATGCCCGCTTTCCAGGCAGCAGCCACGATGCTTTTATCCTGCGACAGACTACTGTGGCTGACATGTTCCAGGCACAGCCTCCCCCAAGAGGATGGCTTATCGGGGACAAAGGCTATCCTTTGTGTACCTGGCTCATGACCCCGCTCCGCGCGCCCAGGACCCCTGCTGAGGAGGCATACAACGAAAGCCATCAAGCCACTAGGAACATCATAGAACAAACGATTGGCGTCCTCAAGCAACAGTTCCGCTGCCTGGATCGTTCCGGCGGATCTCTGCAGTATTCGCCGGAGAGAGTCTCCCAGGTCGTGGTCGTTTGCTGCATGCTGCACAACCTGGCTATCCGCAGGACTCAGGCACTGCCACCTCACGCTGGAGCACCACCTCAGGAGGAGGAGCATGAGGAGGAGGAGGAGGAGGAGGAGGAGTACCAGCCCAGGAGGGAGGCACAAGGTCCAAGGGCCGCCCGTCGGCGGCTTATTGAACGTCACTTCTAGGCCCCCTGTCAGGGAATGGCTTGTGGCAATGAAGGGACCTGAATGCAGCCGCTCCGCAAGCCCTCAGCCGGTTAAGGCAACAACCACTTCAAACATCAAACATGGACAAGCTGAATAAATAAAATGCTTTATTGAACAAACTCAGGGCCCTTCCCACATGAAACCCAAAAACAGACAACACCCCCAAAAAACAGTCACACACATGACTCACTCCCACAACCTGGGGAGGAATAACAAAACATTTCCACAAAAATGGCCTTCATCCTCGGCCTTACAAAAACAACCATCCCCATAAACAAAACAACCATCCCCATATAAAAACAACCATCCCTAAATAAAAACAACAACCCCCATATAAAAACACATTTGCCCACACCCTCTACTTTGTGGCCCGCGAGGGCGATTCCTTGTCCAGCCTTTTGCGGCCCCTGGCCGCCCTGCTGCTCCTCCTCAAAGTGTGCCCAGTGGCTGCTGCAAGGGTGGGGGAAGGCTCCTGAGGGGCACATGGCGTGATGGCAGATGCCCTTGGGGGTCGGCCTAGACGAGCTCTGGCCCTCGAGGGGCCGGCTGGTGACTGCTGCAGCTGTGGCTGGGCAGCAGCAGTCTCTCCAGCAGCTCGTCGCAGCTCCACTGGGGGAGTGGCAGTGGCGGCTGCAGGAATGGGGGCAAGCTGGCTGATGGCAGGCGCTCGCTGCTCGCCTGAGACACTGGCACTCGCCCGGGACAGCACTGCAGCATGCGCAGCAATCTGCTGAAGGACAGACTGCTGTGCTGCTGCAGCGCGGCGGGTGCCCTGGCGATGCCTGGCTGACACAGCGAGTGTGGCAGCAGTGAGTGCCCGTACTGCCCTGGTCTGTGCCCGCATCAGACCAGCCAGTGACTGCACGGTACCACTGATCACCTGGCCACTCGCTGCGTGAGCTGCCCCGAATTCCGCCCAACTCGCTGCCTGTGCTGCCCCGAATTCGGCCCGACTCACGGCCTGTGCTGCCCCGAATTCGGCCCGACTCGCGGCGTGTGCTGCTTCGAATTGCTCGAAACTCCTGGCCTGTGAGGCGCCGAAATCGGCCACACTATGAGCCAGGGACTCGATGGCCTCAGGCAACCGTGCCACAACCCCCATGAACTCGGTGTGCCGGCGATCCGAGTCCACGGGCATTTGATCGAGGAGGCGCACCTCCTTGGCGAGGACCATCTCCGGACTGGAGGCCGGACTCTCCCTCTGGGGAGAAGGCCGCCGAGCTGCCCGACCCTTCCCGCGTTGCTGGATGCCACTGGGCCCAGCAACTACACTCCCCTGCGACCCTTCCCCCCTCTGGGAAGAAGGCCGCCGAGCTGGCCGACCCTTCCCGTGTTGCTGCACGCCACTGGGCACAGGAGCTACACTCCCCTCCGACACTTCCCCCTGGCTCTCCTCCAGGGAAGACGTGTCCCCTCCATTGGCATCCCCTGGCGCGGCTGAGGGTTCCCCTGATGGGCCGCCTTCCTCTTCCTCTTCCTCCTCCTCCTCTTCCGAGGGGCTGTCACTGGCAGCTTCAGGGACCTCCTCCTCACCATCTGAAAGCAGGAAGGCACAAGAGTAGCTTTAGAGTGAGGAGAGGGCATCAGCGAGGGAGGCATGAGTGGTGGCATTCAGCGCATTGGTCGGACAGTGGCAAAGGATGTAGATCTGAAGCGCAAGTGGGACGAGAGAGGTCCAAAAGGTGATGTCCTTACCATTGGTGCCCAGAACAGGGTCGGCATCACCAGATGCAACGGGGCCAATCACCCTGGCACCCATGAGGCTACCCACGCGCTCTTCCAGGTCACTGAGCTGCTGGATCTGGGGACGGCCTCCCCCGGTCACAGTCCGGCTCTTCTGATTGTGTGCCAGCTTGGCCTGCAAGAGAAAGAACGGCCTCTAAGTGCAGTGTGGTGCCCTGATCTTGTGTGCACTGCCTCCCATGGTCGAATAGCTTGGCCAGTGTGGTGCCCAGATCTTGTGTGCACTGCCTCCCATGGTCGAATAGCTTGGCCAGTGTGTAAAGTGCAGAATGTGCAATTGATGTTCATGCCAGTCCCATAGCTGCTGGATGAGGGCTGGCCATTAGGGCTTTTAGGTCCCTTTGCCCATAATGTGAGGTGCACATGCAAGGATGAGGAGGACACTGGAAAGGGGACTCACCCTGACAATCCTTGTGAGGTCATTGAACTTTTTCTGGCATTGGACAGTGGTCCTGGGGACCTCGCTGTTGGATGTGACCCTGTGGGCGACCTCCCTCCAGGCTTTCCTGTAGACGCTGGTGGCAGGCTTCTTGCCACTGTCCGGGAACAAGAGTTTGCGTCTCCTCTCCAAAACCCTAACCAGCACCCTCAAATCATGGCCAGAGAAGCGCTGCGCTCGTTCACGTTCTTCTGCATCTTTCCCGGCGCTATTTCTGTTCAGCAGCAGTGTTTAGGCTTAGCTGGAGGGCTGCAGTGTCCAGGACGTGGCAGCAGACGAACTCGACCCTTCCCCCTTTAAGAGCTGGCCGGCGCCAGGGTGTCTGCTGTCAATCAAGAAATGACCGCACCTGCGCTGCGCCCGGCCTCGGCGGTTTAGCTCAGCACCGCCGGCTTTGCGCCTAAAGATAGTTGTGTAACGCCAGTTTTAGCGCTCGAGCAAACTCTTAGGGCGAAGCTACTGAATATCGGCGAAGTGGCCTCGACTTTGCGCCGGGCGCAAACTTTAGCGGCCGCCCGACTTTTCCGCCCCAAAAGTGGCTATACTGAATTTCTAGGCCACGGTGTCTTCACGCCCGTCGGTGTGCTTGACGTACGCGTACTGTGGGTTTGCGTGGAGTAGGTGTACTGCCTCCACGAGGGGATCCGTTTTGTGGCCCCTCACATGCTTCCGTAATAGGACTGTCCCTGGGGTGGAGAGCCACGAGGGTAGGGACACTCCTGAGGTTGATTTGCAGGGACAAACAAACAGCTTCTCGTGAGGAGTGGTGTTAGTAGCAGTACACAGTAGCGACCTTATCGAGTGGAGTACGTCTGGGAGGACCTCTTGCCAGCGGGAGGTGGGGAGGCCTTTAGACCTTAGTGCTAAGGTGACCGCCTTCCACACTGTCGCGTTCTCCCTCTCCACTTGCCCATTACCCCGGGGGTTATAACTAGTGGTCCGACTCGTGGCTATCCCCTTCGACAGCAGGTATTGGCGCAGTTCGTCGCTCATGAACGACGCCCCCCTGTCAGTGTGGATGTAGTTAGGCATGCCGAACGTGCAAAACAGGTTGCCGAGGCACTTGATGACCGTGGCACTGGTCATGTCTGGGCAGGGGTAGGCGAATGGGAAGCGGGAGTACTCGTCCACAATGTTGAGAAAGTACACATTGCGGTCGGTGGAGGGGAGTGGTCCCTTGAAATCTAAGCTCAGGCGCTCGAATGGCCGTGTAGCTTTGATCAGGTGGGCTCGGTCGGGCCTGAAAAAACCGGGCTTGCATTCCGCACAGGTGCGGCAGTCCCTGGTCATCGACCGGACCTCCTCGATGGAATAGGGGAGGTTACGGGATTTTATAAAGTGAAATAGCCGGGTGACCCCCGGGTGGCAGAGGCCATTGTGGAGGCCCTGTAGCCTGTCCCCCTGGATGCTGGCACACATCCCTCGTGATAGGGTGTTGGGGGATTCGTTGAGGGCCCATGGCCTATATATTATGTCGTACTCAAACGTGGAGAGTTCGATCCGCCACCTGAGAATTTTGTTGTTCTTGATCTTCCCCCTCTGTTTGTTGTTAAACATGAAGGCTACCGACCGCTGGTCGGTAAGCAGGGTGAAGCGTTTGCCGGCTAGGTAGTGCCTCCAGTGCCGCACTGCCTCCACTATGGCCTGGGCCTCCTTCTCTACCGAGGAGTGCCTGATCTCGGGCCCTTGGAGGGTTCTTGAGAAAAAGGCTACGGGCCGCCCATCCTGGTTGAGGGTGGCTGCTAAAGCGAAGTCGGACGCATCGCTTTCGACCTGGAAAGGGATGTTTTCATCCACTGCCTGCAGCGTGGCCTTCTCAATGTCGTGTTTAATGCTGTTGAAGGCGGCGTGGGCCTCGGCCGTGAGCGGGAAGGACGTTGATTTCAGGAGGGGACGGGCCTTGTCGGAATAATTGGGGACCCATTGGGCGTAATAGGAGAAGAACCCCAGGCACCTTTTCAGGGCCTTGGGAGTGTTTGGTAGGGGTAGCTCCTAAAGGGGGTGCAATCGGTCAGGGTCCGGACCGATTTCTCCGTTTTCCACCACGCAGCCCAGGATACAGAGGCGCGTGGTGCTAAAGACACACTTATCCTCGTTGTAGGTGAGATTGAGTCTGAGGGCGGTTTTCAGAAATCTCGCGAGGTTCGAGTCGTGGTCTTGCTGGTCGTGGCCGCAGATGGTGACGTTGTCTAGGTATGGGTAGGTGGCTGTTAACTGGTTCTCATCGACCATGCGGTCCATCTCCCGCTGGAAGACCGAGACCCCATTCGTTACCCCAAAGGGGACTCTGAGGAAGTGGTAGAGGCGTCCGTTCGCCTCGAAGGCGGTGTATGGACGGTCCTCCGGCCTAATGGGGAGCTGGTGGTATGCCGATTTTAGGTCGATGGTGGAAAACACCCGGTATTGCGCAATTTGGTTAACCATATCCGCTATGCGGGGCAGAGGGTAGGCGTCTAGCTGGGTGTATAGATTAACCGTCTGGCTATAATCTATCACCATCCGCTTCTTTTCGCTACCCTTAACTACTACTACCTGGGCGCGCCACGGGCTGGTACTGCATTCGATGATACCCTCCCGCTTGAGTCTTTCTACTTCCGACGCAATGAACCGTCTATCCTCCCAGCTGTACCGCCTACTCTTGGTCGCTATGGGTCGACAGTTGGGTGCGAGGTTGGCGAGCAGAGAGGGCGGCTTGACCTTCAGGGTAGCCAGACCGCACACTGTGAGGGGCGGCTGGGACCCACCGTAGGTAAGCGTGATACTTTGGTGGCGGCACTGGAAGTCCAGAACCAAGATCACGCTCACACAGAGATCTGGCATTATCAATAGTTTAAAATCTCTGTAATCAGTGCCTTTTACCGACAACATAACCGCGCAGAAACCTGTAATTTTTGAGGTATGAGTCTTATCAGCCATGGCGATTTTGCCCTGTGTGGGGACTATCGTTAGTGAAAGTTGTTTTACCAGGCTAGGGTGAATAAAGCTTTCGGTGCTCCCGCAGTCAATCAAGCATTTAACCTTGTTCCCGTTTACCTCTATGTCCATCATCAATTTAGACAGCGGATGCGGCCTGGATTGATCCACTGTGATCGAGGCCACCAGTGGGTCCTGGAGGTCCGTGTAGTCGGGGCAAGATGGTGGACTCCATGAGGGTGGACAAGATGGCGTCCAAGATGGCCGCCCCCACGGCGCGCACGCGGCGGTGGTGGAGTTGGAGGCGGGGTTCCCTCTGCAGACTTTGCTGAAATGTCCTTTCTTCCCGCATTTAAAACAGGTGGTGCCCTTCGCTGGGCACAGATGCCTGGAGTGTTTGTCCTGGCCGCAGAAGTAGCATTTCGGGCCCCGATGCATCGCGGCAGTAGTGGGGCTCCTGGGTGGGGGCTGGGGCTCCAATGGTGCTGGGCTGGCCTGAGACCTGGGAGGTGAAGATGGCTTCCAAGATGGCGGCCCCCACGGCGCGCGCGAGGCGGAGTGGGCCGCGTGGCCTGAGGAACAGGATTCAGAGTTCCTCTGGGCCATATCCAGCGATCGCGCTATGCCCATAGCCTGTTTTAAGTCCAGTCCCTCCTTTTCAAACAGTTTCTGCCGAATGTAATTTGAACTGAGGCCCGCAATAAAGGAGTCTCGGATCAGCTCCTCTGTGTACACGGTGGCAGACACGGCCTTACAGTTACAGTCTCTGCCCAGTACTTTTAGGCTTAGCATGAAGTCCTCTAGTGACTCACCATGCCGCTGCGTGCGAGTAGTCAGAAGATGTGGTAAACCACTTTTATCGTTCACTATCGTTACACTATGGTTATCACTGTTTATATCGTTACACTATGGTTATCACTGTTTACACTGTTGTATCACTACACAAGGTCACCTCTTGCCACGCTGTTATACCTGGGCTGACCACAGCTGACTCCGCCCATGGCTCCGCCTGCTTGCCCAGGTATAAAGGTGGTCGACTGGCTGGTATTCCTCCTTGTTGGATCCGATCACCCACGAGGGTGGGCTCTGTTATTTAGCCAATAAAAACCTATAGTTACTAACTTAACTCGTCACTTTTCATGAACTGAATTGATAGGTATATCAGAAGATGCCTGGCGTACACCTCGTTTATTGGCTGCACGTAGTGGGCCTTCAGAATGGTGCAGGCATCCCCGTAGCTAGTGGCATCTTGGATGAGAGGGGAGACCCGATGGCTCACCCAGTTTCGCAGGATTCCCAGTTTCACGTCTCCGGTGGCGGTTGCGGCTGCTATGGCGGTGGATGAGTTTGCGATGAAAAATTCAAAGCATTGGAACCAGTGTCCGAACTGTGTGGTTGCGTCTGAGGCATGGGGGTCCAGATCCAAGCGCTCTGGTTTCAGGAGTCAATCCATCTTGGTGTTTTAGTGATTAAAATTGATGTGCCTTCAATAACTCAAAGACAAGGAGTTTAAAGGATTCAACTAAAGGCTTTTAATCACTAAGAACATTGCAGCATTGCAGGTCTTTCCACATCGGGTTCGTCTGGTAGAAATGACTCATACAGCTCTTGAGACCTTTATATAGCAAAAGACAGGGGCGTAGCCAATACACACAATAGGAACAAAAGGGGGCGGTTCACACAATACAAAGCAGGTAAAACACAGGGGCTGATGAAGGCATATATTTCATCACACTCTACTAACCGATCATCAACCTCTTGTCTCCATTTTCAACCCTCAGAAGGGCGTACCGATAATGACAGCACAACGGCTGCAGAGCTGGTCCCTTTTCTTAGGGGCACACCAATATGACATCGAGTACAAAGGAACTAAACAGCATGGAAATGCTGATGGATTGTCACGCCTACCGTTGCCGACGGTGGAAGAAGAAGACCTTGCAGTGGATCCAATGGAGTTATTCCACTCGACCATAGTCGAATGTCTCCCTGTGACGAATGCAAACATAGAAAAGGAAACACGGAATGACCCGACACTATCACGGGTCTATGATTTAACGGTGAAGGGATGGCCAGCACATGGCGAACCACTGCTGCCAGCATTCTCGCCGAGAAGAGAACAGCTGTCAGTGTGCAGAGGAACCTTGATGTGTGGATCCAGAGTAGTAATTCCACCTAAGTTGACGGATAGAGTGCTCAATGAGCTTCATGAGGGTCATCTGGGTGGGGTAAAAATGAAGAACTTAGCCAGAGCGTTTGTGTGGTGGCCGGGAATCGATAGAGAAATCGAAGAGATGACCAAGAGCTGTGCAGGATGCCAGAAGGTCCAAAACGCCCCACCACAAGCTCCTCTGCATCCATGGGAGTGGCCCTCATCTCCATGGCAAAGGGTGCACATTGATTTTGCTGGTCCCTTCATGGACTCGATGTTTTTAATTGCGGTGGATGCACATTCAAAGTGGCCAGAGGTAATAAAAATGTCCTCAACCACCACGGAAAAAACTATCACAGTTTTACGAACCATATTCGCCAGGAATGGGCTGCCTGAACAGATTTGCTCTGACAATGGACCACAGTTTGTGTCTGAAGAGTTCCGGAGGTTCTTAAAGAACAATGGTGTTAAGCATTACACATCTGCCCCATATCATCCAGCCACTAATGGACTGGCCGAGAGGTTTGTCCAAACATTCAAGAAGGCTATCAAGGCAATGTGTAATGAAGATATACCCCTACAACACAAGGTGGACAACTTGTTGTTTGCCTACCGGAATGCGACACATGCGGTTACCAACCAAACTCCAGCCATGATGTTCTTCAATCGAAGACTACGATGCCGCTTGGATTTGGTTAAGCCAAACGTCCGAAGAGATGTGGAGAACAGGCAGTTTCAGAATATGAATGAAAGGCCGACCAGGGGTTTTAAGATAGGTCAACCAGTTTTGGCCCGGGACTACCGCACTGAGAAATGGCAGCCAGGAACGATTTGTACACGACAAGGACCTGTCATGTATACTGTGGGCGTTGGGGAGAGCATTGTAAGACGCCATGCTGACCAGATTCTAGAGTCACTGGAAAACGTCAACTCCACACCACGATCTGATACACCTGGTAATGAAATCGACGTTCCAATTGCAGCTACCGCAGAACTGGTAATATTGGAAGCAGATGAACCAAACGACGACGTTGATCCCGACTCAACATTGCCAGAAGAACCTGATACCCCAAAGAGGCGTTATCCAGCCAGAATCAGGAAGCCTCCTCAAAGACTGAACTTATAATTGCTTAAACTTAACCAATGTATCTAGCAACCGTAATTGTGATTGTAGTTATCATTTAGTTGTTAAATGAATGTTATGTACTGTTCATCTAAAAGGGGAGGAATTGTTGTGTATGTACCTTTAAGAGAATAACTGGTCTCAGACTGCAGTACCAGCAGTGACCACCCCTGTATGAAAGGCGCTAGTGAGCCTCTGTTGTTTTCAGTTTCATTATTGACTTCCATCAGTAAAGACGTGTTTTGTTCAACTCCTGCTGTCCGTGTCTCAATCATTCACGGACGTAATAGGGGAGACTGAGGAATGGGGGTCGGGAAGAGAGGGAGACCAGAGAATGTGGTGGCCGTGGAGCCCAGCATGTCCTGCAGAGCCGGGAGCAGCAACAGCAGTGTAGTGACTAGGATCGATGCCGAGAGAGGAGCAGCCAGTAAAGGGCTGGGTGAAATCTGGGGACTTTACTGTGGGTAAACAGTGAAAGATTGTTACCACTGGTGGCCGAATGGGGAACAAGGGGACGGAGACTGAAGATCCTAACTGGAAGAGCAAAGGGAGAAGGGACGAGGATGTTTTTTGGACTGAGGGTTATTTGACCATGGGATGCTTCACCACAATTAGCTATTGAGGTAGAGGTTAATAACATTTAAAAGGGAATAAGAACATAAGAAATAGGAGCAGGAGTAGGCCATTCGGCCCCTCGAGTCTGCTCTGCCATTCAATAAGATCATGGCTGATCTTCTACCTCAACTCCACCTTCCCGCACTATCCCCATATCTCTTGGTTCCCTTACTATCCAAATAATAATGGAATGAGATAAATATTTAAAGAGGAAGAATATGAAAGGATCTGGAGTGGAATAGTGTTACAGAAGAGAGTGCCAGCTCAGGCACTGGGGGGGTCGATTGGCCTCTTCCTGTACTGTCATTTCTATCACTCTGTGAAAACTCTCCTTTACTGAATCAGAGCCCAGGGAGTGCTTTAGAAATGTTGGTGCTGAGCTGAATTTAGGACAATGTGCCCTGTGAGAAGTTCCCCAAACACCGAGCCCGCTGCCCTTTGTGAAATCTCTCGGTTTGGTTCAGGTCGGTCTGTGCCGCCCAGTTTTGACGTGTGAAGTCCGAGTGCAGATCAGCTCTGACTGAGGCTCCCAGTTCAGAGTTGTCACCTTGACACGGAACCAGAGTCCAAACCAGAGTCCAAGGAGATAGGGAAAGAGATGGGGCCTGTTACAAGTGGCATTGACTGGAGAGCTTGACCACACCTTGTGCAGTGCAAAAGGGTTCTGACTGTAGTTACAGGGTAAATATCAGCGAGTTATAGGATTACTGCTAACTGCAGGTAGGATAGTGTGGTGTTACACCAATTACTACCAGTTCGATATAGACTACCAGTGAGTTATTGTATTACTGTTAGTTTAGAGGGGAATCTGAGTGTTACCAGTATTGCTATTAGTTCTCGGTGCAATTTCAGTAAGTTACTATTAGTGATTGGTGGAATCAAAGTTCTTCCCATCTCTGGTTTCCCACCTGCAAATCAGTGGATCCTGTTTCTCAGAACTTCTTGCACAGCAGTTGCTGGTGTGAAACCACGAGGATAGATACTCAACTCCAGGGGTCCCAACTGTTATAAGGTAAATGCAATAATACTTGCAGGCATCATGTGATCAGACATCATGTGATCAAGCCTCCACTCTCCTTCTAGGAAGCCTACCTGAAACTTGGCTCCAACTCCTTGCAGACACGCTGATTTAGATCGATGGCACCATGCCGTAGCACAGAGGGCAATCCTTCTCGCAAGCATCCCATTTCAAACCAGCTCAGTATCTACCAAACAGGGAGTCAGGTGCTGGGATACTCTGTCACTTGTCTGCAGATACTTTATTTTGGACTGCCACCTCTTGCCCCTCCAGCCGCGGCAAAGGCTGCTAATGACTTGATACATCTTTTGAGGCTCTCCAAACGCTTTCAGGGAAGTTGTCCTCCTGTTCGGATACTCGCCTTGAATTGCTCCCTCCCTTTAAATTTTAATTACATGCAATTAGCCTTTCCTACCATTCAGGTCTTTCCGAGACCCATCTGAGTCTGCATCTGTTGCTGTAAACAGGTGAGCAAATAAGCTTAGACCAGACTATTGAGTGCCATTTGCACTCGACCTTTTGGTTAAGATTGTACAAGTTCTAAGCCCTTTAGAACTGACTTAGACCAGAAGACAAAGATTGGCCCCTTTGCCTGTGTTCATGCATGAAGATTGGCCACTTGGGCAAGGCAGATGAGGTAATGAGGCGCCCACACACAATAAAGGATCTGCCGCATGAGTTGGTGAGGAGCCTTCAGGAGAGGAGGGAAAAATTAGGCAGTTATGGTTTGGAATTGGTAGGAGATACAGTTTGTGTATAGAATTATAAAGGTTAATGACTGTCTAGACTGGAGATAATATCCATAACTGCTCGAGTTTATGCTTGGCTTGATTACTGTTAATTCTGCAAGTGGCAATAAATTATTCTGGAAAAAATAGCGTGGAAAGTATTTTAATTTCAAGTGTCCCGCAATATCAATATCACTCAGTGGAAAATCTAGCATACTGTGTATAACTACATTAAAAATAACCACAATGGAATGTGCAATTCACTGTTCATGAAGACAGAAATGATTTTATGGACTTTCAGAATGAGCTTCCTGGAATACATTGTAAAGCTGGTAATCACAAATGAAGGCTGCCTATTGAAAGCTCAGGTAGTTATATCAGTAATGATGGCAATGGTTAATGGATCAATTTAACATGAATAGGGTGTTTTTTTAAGTGGTACTGACATCAGAAGTCTCTGGTTTGTAAGCTAACAATTGCTGCAAGCTCATAAACAGCTTGGTGGGAGGAAAGAGACTCGACGACACCACCAGTCGCATGGGAACATCACCAACTGCAAGCTCCCCTCCAAGTCACACACCATCCTGACTTGGAAATATATCGTCGATCCTTCATCGTCGTTGGGTCAAAATCCTGGAACTCCCTCCCTAACAGCACTGTGGGAGTACCTTCACCACACGGACTGCAGCGGTTCAAGGCAGCGGCTCACCACCACCTTCTCAAGGGCAATTAGGGATGGGCAATAAATGCTGGCCTTGCCACGTTGCCCACATTCTATGATTGAATAAAAAATTCAGGAGAAGGAGATGGGGATGAGGGAGGTGGGGAATGGGGGGGGCTGGGGAATTGGAGGGGGAAGAAAAAGTGAGCAGGTGATCTAGATTGCAATGAGCTACTCCAAGTATTGAGCACCTTCGGATGAAAAGCCGAAGCAATTCACAGCACTATCTGCAGTTTTTGACTGACTGAAAAATGATAGAAGCAACATACATATCCTCCACTAGATGTCACAGTAAGCATTGAAAATGAATGGAGCTAATATAAGTGCTCCAAGAAAATAAGAACCGGGGGGGTGAAATTGGGTGCCTTTGCACCTCCTGTTAGCATCCCCGGGGGGCGCTAACGGGGTGCAACTGGCTTTGCGACTGGGCGCGTCACTGACATCGACTCCCGCTATATTCGGCAGGAGTTTTGCAGCGGCGCTGCGTCGTGCCCCGATCTCCTTCGCCTGGAGATCGTGACATCATCGCCGTGCGCATCGCCCCGGTAGCGCCCTGAACCCAAAATTGACTTCCGCCCCCTGCAGCAGCGCCGGTCAAAAACACCCACAGCTGCAGGAGGTGTGCATCAGGCGGCCGGCCGCTTCGGGGGCGATGATTAAAGGCGAGGTGGCCGAGATAAATGGAAATAAAAATTACCTTTCCTTTTCTAGTTTTTTCCACGGGTTCCTGCCCACGATCGATCAGCTTGGAGCTCTGCTTGAGTGCCGGGCTGATCGCGCGGGATCGTGGCTGCCTCGGTGGCCCAGGTAGGTACTTTTTAAATTGCAGAGCCTGCAGTGATGGCCCTTCCCTTTAAGGGAGGGAAGGAGCCTTTGAACACGGCAGCGCTGCACGGCCCAGTGTGCAGCGCTGCTGAAGTCTCTGCCCCGCTTTCCGACATTAGCCCCGTAAGAAGGAAGTGGAGCATTTGATTTAGCTCTCCACTTCCCTCTTGGGACGCTAAAACTCAATTTTGCGGTCGCCGGCGCTAGTTAGCGCCCCGGCAGTGTTAGCGCCCTAAAGTGGTCGATACCAAATTTCCCCCCCTAGGTTTCTTACTGTGTTGCACCTGGTTTTGGGGCAATAATCAGATGCACATGGTTGGAAATGAGTTGGGTATCTTCACCTACTTCAATTCTTCCTCTGTTATTTCCATCACATGGTGGAAGCACCTGCCCATTTGTGGGCGGGTATATTCAAAAATGGCAGTAACGACGTAGTGGAGGTATCCATTCTTATTTCTGCCAGTAATGTGAGGTGCGGATGTAAATTTAAAGGACCAAGAGAGGTTATACCTATCAGTAAAGATTGAGCAGGCTGGGGCTCGTTTCTCTAGAAAAGAAAAGACCTGAGGGGTGACCTCATAGAGGTCTTTAAGATTATGAAAGGTTTTCATAGGGTAGACGTAGAGAAAATGTTTCCACTTGCGGGGGAGACCAGAGCTCGGGGCCATAAATATAGGATAGTCACTAATAAATCCAATAGGGAATTCAGGAGAAACTTCTTTACTCAGAGAGTGGTTGGAATGTGGAACTCACTACCACAAGGAGTAGTTGAGGCGAATGGCATAGATACATTTAAGGGGAAGCTAGATAAATACATGAGGGAGAAAGGAAGAGAAGGAAATGTTGATGGGGTTAGATGAAAAAGGGTGGGAGGAGGCTCATGTGGAGCATAAACACCGGCATGGACCTGTTGGGCCAAATGGCCTGTTTCTGTGCTGTAAATTCTATGTAACTACAGATATTTTGAAGCTTTTCAGTTTCTCCATTGAATAAAAAACGGTTTTGTTTTATTTCTATGCTCCTACCAGCTTCTTTGCCATCTGTCATTCTGCTATTTGATGTAGGACTGCCATTTCCACCCTCTTTTAGAAAGGGTATAATGGATTTCCCGATGAAGAGACATCTTATCACTTTGCTTCGTAGAAGGAGAGTGGAATCAATGGAAGGAAACCAGACTGGTGAGGCTGCAGCAGAGATGGATAAAACCCCTTGCTGGTACATCCCACACCAAAGGATCTTCCCATGTGTATTTGATCGAGTAGCAAGAATGTTAGGATGAAGATGATAAAGCTGCCATTCCTTTGCTGGCTGAAACACACGTTCATACCACACTGATATAGGAGCATTAGGAACAGGAGTAGGCCATTCAGCCCCTCAAGCCTTCGCTGCCATTTTAATAGATCATGCCGGATCTTTATCTTAATTCCATTTACCTGCCTTTGTTCTCTACCCTTACTAAGAAAAATCTATCGATCTCAGTCTTGAAAATTTCAATTGAATCGGCATCCACAGCTTTTTGAGAGAACAAATTCTAGATTTCCACTACCCTTTGTCTGGAAAAGTGCTTCCTGATTTCACTCCTAAATGGTTTAGCTCTAATGTTAAGATTATGCCCCCTTGTTCTGGATTCCCTACCAGAGGAAATAGCGTCTCTGTATCTACACTATCAAGTCCCGTAATCATTTTAAATACCTCGATTAGACTACCGCTTAACCTTCTAATCTTAAGGAAATACAGGCCTAGTTTATGAAACCTGTCCTCACAATTTAACCCTTTTAGCCCCGTTATGATTCTGGTCAATCTACACTATACCCCTCCAAGGCCAATATATCCTTCCTGAGGTTCGGTGCCCAAACTGAACAAAGTTCTCCAGATGGAGTCTGATCAAGGCTCTCTACAACTGAAGCATTAATTCATCACTTTGTGTGCTGGCCAATATTTATCCCTCAATCAACATCACTAAAAAGAGATTATCTGGTCATGATCACATTGCTGTTTGTGGGAGCTTGCTGTGCGTAAATTGGCTGACGCGTTTCCTACATTACAACAGTGACAACACTTCAAAAATACTTAATTGGCTGTAAAGCGCTTTGGGATGTCCAGTGGTCGTGAAAGGCGCTACAGAAATGCAAGTCTTTTTTTCCACTTTTAAATTTCAGCCCTCTTGCGATAAACCTCTTGTGATTCTATTAACCTTTTTGAATGCATTTGTACCCGTGCACTAGCATTTAGTGATTTGTGTACATTGACACCAAAGTCCTTTTGCTTCCTCACAGCTCCTAGTCTCTCACCGTTAAGGAAATAATCAGATTTGTCTTTCTCAGATCCAAAGTGGATGACCTCACACTTCCCCACATTCTGATCTGCCATAGTTTGGCCCACTCACTTATTTTGTCCATGTCCATTCGTAACTTCCTATTCCCACCCACACAACTTACTGTACCTCCTAACTTACTGTCATCTGCAAACTGGATATCCAACTCTCTATTCGTTCATCCAAGTCATTAATGTGTATGGTGAAAAGCTGAGGCCCCGGTACAGATCCCTAGGGAGCATCACTTGTCACATCCTGACAATCAGAGAAAGGACCCTTTATCCCTACTCTCTGTCTCCTACCTCCCTGTAGGAAGTCACACAACACTAGGTTATAGTCCAACAGCTTTAGTTGAAATCACAAGTTATGAAATGCTTTGAAATCTTACCCCCTTCCTAACATAACAACAGAACTTTCCCCGCACTCTGCAGAATTCACAGCTCACAGTAGCTCAGCAGTTGTGAGTTCATAATCCTACCATAACAAGTTGTGAAATTGAATTCAATAAATATGGTGATTTGTGTCAGCAAACAACCATGACAGCTGATAGATATTTGCATAAACCCAACTGATTTATGTCTCACACTATATGGTTGACTCTTAGGGCAACTAGCGATTGTCAATAAATACTACCTTATCTGTGTCACTCATATTCCAACATTCCAAAAACAAATTTAAAAAATGAAAGCAACTTACAAACCTTGCAAAGAACAATGTGTGCACTCACAACAAGTTCAGTACAACCAAGATTTTAATGTGATCACTTTTTCTGTGAATGTTCACTCGCCTGAGTCAGAAGTTTGTAGGTTCAAGTCCCACTCCAGAGACTTGAGCACAAACTCTAGGTTGACACTCCCAGTGCAGTACTGAGGGAGTGCTCCACTGTTGGAGCTGTCGTCTTTCAGATGAGAATTTAAACCGAGGCCCTATTTGCCCTCTCAGGTGGACATAAAAAGCTCTGTGCGATTTTTTTCTCTGGGAGGGTAGCTACTATGACTGGAAAGCCCTGCAGCGGGTAGTCAAAACTGCCTCGTGGGTTTGATGTTTTTTTTAATTCATTCATGGGATGTGGGCATCGCTGGCAAGGCCCATCCCTAATTGCCCTTGAGAGGGTGGTGGTGCCCATCCCTAATTGCCCTTGAGAAGGTGGTGGTGAGCCACCTTCTTGAACCGCTGCAGTCCATGTGGTGAAGGTACTCCCACAGAGCTGTTAGGTAGGAAGTTCCAGGATTTTGACCCAACAACGATGAAGGATTGGCAATATACTTCTAAGTCAGGATGGTGTGTGACTTGGAGGGGAACTTGGAGGTGATGGTGTTCCCACGCGCCTGCTGCCCTTGTCCTTCTAGGTGGAAGAGGTTGCGGGTTTGGGAGGTGCTACCGAAGAAGCCTTGGCGAGTTGCTGCAGTGCATCTTGTAGATGGTACTCACTGCAGCCACAGTACGCCGGTGGTGGAGGGAGTGAATGTTTAAGGTGGTAGATGGGGTGCCAATCAAGCAGGCTGCTTTACCCTGGATGGTGTCGAGCTTCTTGAATGTTGTTGCAGCTGCACTCATCCAGGCAAGTGGAGAGTATTCCATCACACTCTTTACTTGTGCCTAGTAGATGGTAGAAAGGGCTTTGGTAAGTCAGGAAGTGAGACACTTGCTGCAGAATGCCCAGCCTCTGACTGCCTGCTAGTTATTATTTTTTTAAATTCATTAACAGGATGTTGGCATTTATTGCCCATCCCTAATTGCCCTGCTAGGCCATTTCAGAGGTCAGTTAAGAGTCAACCACATTGCTGTGGGTCTGGAGTCACATATAGGCCAGACCAGGTAAGGACGGCAGATTTCCTTCCACTAAAGTAAACCAGATGGATTTTTATGACAATCCAGTAGTTACATGGTCACCATTACACATACTAGCATTTTATTCCAGATTGATTGAATTAACTGAACTTAAATTCCCCAGCTGCCATGGTGGGATTTGAACTCACGTGTATTGGATCATTAGTCCAAGCCTCTGTATTACTAGTCCAGTAACCACTATGCTACCATTCCTTCAATATGTAGGTGGTGGCAGCTGTGTAAACACACCATCAAACTAGCCCGGAGGTAAATCGCACAAGATGTCAAAACTACTCATTAGAATTCCGTCGAGTCTGTGTGTAATACTGAACGCATTTTCGGAGGCTTTGTGTTGCTGTTTTGTAATGTTCTATTTTAATCCAGCTGGCTTAAATGGATTTGTTTAGAAAATATATAGTTATGGAAGATGTCATGTTCTGTGAAGCTACCTAGGTGAATGAAGCTCCATCGTTAATTGTATTGATTACATTGCTATATTCAAAGCTTGGCTGGAAGTCCATCTTCAAAACAATATGGCCTAGAAATTCATTGTAGCCACTTTTGGGCGGTAAAGTGGGGCGGCCGCTAAAGTTTGCGCCCGCCGCCAAATCGAGGCCACTTCTCCGATATTCATTAGCTTCGCCCTAAGAGTTCGCTCGAGCGCTAAAACTGGTGTTGGACGCCTCTGTTTGGGCGCTAAGCCGGAGGTGCTGATCGATAGCGCCGAGGCCGGGCGCAGCGCAGGTGCGGCCATCTCGTGATTGACAGCAGACACCCTGGCGCCGGCCGGCTCTTAAGGGGGAAGGGTCGACTGTGTCTGCTGCCACGCCCTGGATAGTGGAGCCCTGCAGCTAGGCCTGAACACTGCTGCTGGACCCAAATAGCGCCTGAAGCCATGGAGAAGGCCCGTGAACGTGCGCAGCGCTTCTCAGAGCGTGATCTGAGTGTGCTGGTTGGTGCTGTGGAGAAGAGGCGCCATGTTTTGTACCCGGACAATGGCAAGAGGGCGCCGTTCCGCGTCTACAGGAGAGCCTGGAGGCATGTCGCCAGCAAGCTGTCAGCCAACAGCGAGGTCCCCAGGAGCGGTGTCCAATGCCGCAAAAAGTTTAATGACCTCACGCGGATTGTCAGGGTGAGTACCCTTTCCAGTGACCTCCTCATCCTTGCATGTGCACCTCACATTATGGGCAAAGGGACCTGAAAGCCCTAATGGCCAGCCCTCATCCAGCAGCGATGGGACAGGCATGAACATCAATTGCACAATCTGCACTTAACACACTGGCCAGGCTATTCCACCATGGGAGGCAGTGCACACCAGATCATGGCGACACACTGGCCAGGCTATTCCACCATGGGAGGCAGTGCACACAAGATCACGGCGACACACTGTACTTAGAGGCCGTCCTTTCTCTTGCAGGCCAAGCTGGCAAATAATCGGAAGAGCCAGACTGCGACCGGGGGAGGCCGACCACAGATCCAGCCGCTCACCGAGCTTCAACATCGCGTGGAGCGCATCATGGGTGCCCAGGTGATTGGCCCTCTTGCATGTGGAGATGCCGACCCTGTTCTGGCCACCAATGGTAAGGACATCCACGTTTGGACCTCTCTCGTCCCACTTGTGCATCAGATCTACATCCTTTGCCACTGTCCGACCAATGCGCTGAATGCCACCACTCATGCATCCCTTGCTGACGCCCTCTCCTCAGTCTAAAGCTACTCTTGTGCCTTCCTGCTTTCAGATGGTGAGGAGGAGGTCCCTGAACTTGCCAGTGACAGCCCCTCGGAAGAGGAGCAGGAGGAGGAGCAAGAGGAAGGCGGCCCATCAGGGGAACCCTCAGCCGCGGCCACCCAGGCCAATGTAGGGGACACGTCTTCCCTGGAGGGGAGCGTGGCGGAAGTTTCGAAGGGGAGGGGAGCTCATGGGACCTGCGGCCTGCAGAAACGCGGGAGGGGGGTGGAAGCTCGGCGGCCTTCTCCCCAGAGGGGGGATGCGTCGGAGGGGAGTCCAATTGCTGGGCCCAGCGGCGAACAGCAACGCAGGAAGGGTCGGCCAGCTCGGCGGCCTTCTCCCCAGAGGGAGAGTCCAGCCCCCAGTCCGGAGATGGTCTTCGCCGAGGAGATGGAACGCCTCGAGGACTTGTCCGTGGACTCGGAGCGCCGGCACACGGAGCTCATGGCGGCAGTGGCACGGTTGCCTGAGGCCATCGAGTCCCTCTCTCGGAGTGTGACCGAGTTCGGGCCCTCAGAGGCCATCAGTTGGGCGGAATTCCGGGCAGATCACGCAGCGAGTCGGGCGGAATTCGGGGCAGATCAGGCAGCGAGTCGGGCGGAATTCGGGGCAGCTCTGGCAGCGACTGGCCAGGTGATCAGTGGTGCCGTCCAGCCACTGGCTGCTCTGATGCGGTCAGTGAACAGGTCAACACGGGCACTCACTGCTGCCACACTCGCTGTGTCAGCCAGGCATCGCCAGGGCACCCGGCGCGCTGCAGCAGCACAGCGGTCTGTCCCTCGGCAGATTGGTGCGCATGCTGCAGTGCTGGCCCGGCCGAGTGCCAGTGTCTCAGGCGACCAGCGAGCGCCTGCCATCCGCCAGCTTGCCCGCATTCCTCCAGCCGCCACTGCCACTCCCCCAGTGGAGCTGGCAGGAGCTACTGCAGCGACTGATGCTGGCCAGCCACAGCTGCAGCATTCAACAGCCGACCGCTCGATGGCCAGACCTCGACTCGGCCGACCCCCAAGGGCATCTGCCGTCACGACATGTGCCCCTCAGGCGCCTGCCCCCAGCCTTGCAGCAGCCAATGGCCTTACTTTGAGGAGGAGCAGCAGGGCGGGCAGGGGCCACACAAAGATGGCCAAGGCATCGCCCTAGCGGGCCAAATAGTCGAATGTGTGGCCAGTTGTGTTTGTTTTTTGAGGCCGAGATTTGGATGTTTGTTTTTTGAAGGCTGATGATGTGATGTTTGCTTTTTTACGAAGGCCGAGAATGACGGCCATTTTAGTTGCACTATTTTGTTAATCCTCTCCAGGTTGTGGGAGCGAGTAATTTGTTTGAGTGTTTTTTGGGGGTTTCGTCTGTTTTTGGTTTTCATGTGGGAAGGGAGCAGAGTTTGAACAATAAAGCATTTTATTTATTAACATTGTCCATGTTTGATCTTTGAAGTGTTTGTTGCCTTAACCGGCTGAGGGCTTGCGGAGCGGCTGCAATCATGTTCTTTCATTGGCACATGCCATTCCCTGACAGGGGGCCTAGAAGTGACGTTCAATAAGCCGCCGACGGGCGGCCCTTGGACCTTGTGCCTCCCTCCTGGGCTGGTACTCCTCGTCCTCCTCCTCCTCATGCTCCTCCTGCTCCTCCTCCTGAGGTGGTGGTCCAACGTGAGGTGGCAGTGCCTGAGTCCTGCGGATAGCCAGGTTGTGCAGCATGCAGCAAACGACGACGAATTGGGAGACTCGATCCTGCGAATACTGGAGGGCTCCCCCGGAGCGATCGAGACAGCGGAACCATTGCTTGAGGACGCCGATTGTTTGTTCTATGATGTTCCTAGTCGCTTGATGGCTCTCGTTGTATGCCTCTTCAGCAGGGGTCATGGGCGCGCGGAGCGGGGTCATGAGCCAGGTACACAAAGGATAGCCTTTGTCCCCGATAAGCCATCCTCTTGGGGGAGGCTGTGCCTGGAACATGTCAGCCACAGTTGTCTGTCGCAGGATAAAGGCATCGTGGCTGCTGCCTGGAAAGCGGGCATTGACAGCTAGGACGCGCTGCCTGTGGTCACACACCAGCTGTACATTGAGGGAATGGTAGCCCTGCCGGTTGCGGTAATCCTCGGCATGCTCAAGAGGTGCCCGCAAAGCCACATGCGTGCAGTCAATGGCGCCCTGCACCATGGGGAAGCCCGCTATTCTTGCAAATCCCACTGCACGCTGCTGCTGCTTGTCCAGGGTCATGGGGAAGGAGATGAATTGATGTCTCCTTGTGAAAAGGGCTTCTGTCACCTGGCGGATGCAGCAATGCACGGCGAACTGGGAGATGTTAGCAATGTCCCCAGCAGCAGATTGGAAGGAGCCGGTGGCATAGAAGTTGAGAGCCACCGTCACCTTCACTGCCACCGACAGAGACGTCCTGCGCATCAGCTGTGGCTGCAGATCTCTGTGAAGCAGCTGGCAGATGTCTGCAACCACCTCCCTTCTGAATCGCAGCCTCCTAACACACATCGCGGCAGACATGGTCAGATAGGAGGACTGCTGGCGGTATACCCTGGGTGGGTAAGGCCTCAGTTGGCGACGCCTGTTGCCCCCTCTGCGTCTGGCCAGGGCTGTCACTCTCTCACGGCGTCTGTAAGCCCTTCTGGCATAAGGCTGAAAGTCAGCGTTGACACCCAATGCAGCCCCCATTATATGCTGGCAAACACTGAGCTCTCAATGAAGGCAAAGATAATTGCTAAGCTCTGGCCTGAGCGAAAAATACCTGTCCTAGTGTTGGTCCAAACCAGTAAGCTCTCCTCCTTGGTCTCTGTCCAAAAAACCGTGGCACAAGAGTGAATGCAGCAAAATGGCTGGCCTTTATAGTGCAGGGTAAGTGCCCTTTAATTAGCGCTCCCCGCGGCCTGGCACGGCTGTGTACCGTTCCACTTCACAGTCGTTAGGGCCGCCCGGTGCACAATGGGCCGGCGCGAGTGAAGTTCCGGTTTGGGGCGCACAAAGGGCGTTGCACTAGTAAATGACGTCATGATCTGCGCGCGCAGCAGGGCGCGCGCTAAGACTTTGCGCCGGCGCTAAATGTGTCCTGAAGTTGGGGAGAGGTGCAGATCGCGCTGCGCCCGGGCGATAAGCGCCTAGCGCTCGAGATCTACTCCTCCTAAGGCGCTAACGGCTGCCGTGCCCAACTGAATTTCTAGGCCACAGAGTTTTATAAACTGAACGATTTTACTGTAGGAGAAGAGGACCAGTCGGGGAACAACTGAGAGACATTGCCAAGGAGGAACTGTCTTGCCAGCCAGTCTATGAGCAGGAGGGAATCGGAGAACACCTGGGAGAACTAATAGCTGTTTTAGTAGATGCTCTAAGGGTGATTCTGTGATCTGGCACACCCAGTGGGGAGCAGCACTCCCAGGAAGGACATCTCGGGAAATCATGGGCTGAGCACAATGTTCCCTCTGATTTTTTTTGCGCGCGCGGTCCCTTTAACTGGCTGCGCGGCCCATTCAAATTTTTGCGCATGCGTGGTTTTTTCCCCATATAAAAGCCAGTGAGCGGCCTGCACGGGACCTCCAGACCTCTGCGTGGCCACGCAGCTTAGCGGAAACATTGGCTGAGCACCCACTGGGAATGCCAGATCACTGAATACCCCTTCGATGCTGGATGTACAACATTATTGCCTTGCAACTGAAGTATTTTCCCTAGTCTTTAAGCCTCTGTGTAGCCTTTATGTAATTTGTAAATAAACAAACATTGTCATCAGTTTTTAGTCTGTAACTGTTGTGAACCGTGCAGTGATAGACTGCCATTCCAGAGAGAAGTGGGAACGTAACTCACGCTACCTATTTGCAATATGCTTAGGTTCATTGCTAGACTTGGGCCGTGCAGCCTCTATGAAGGGCAAGATCTCTTAAGAAGTACACTTTCTGTTCATGGAGGATGAGATCCACTCAGGCAGCACTGCATAACCACAGACAAAGAAAAACATATATTAAAAGCCTGAACCATAATGCTGATCAAAAACAAATCTTTCCCTAGGACATGCTGGTGACATAATTGGGAGGGGGAGCAGATTAACTGGATTACCCTACAGCTGACAGCTGAGTTAGCAGGCACAGTGCAAATGCTAAATCACACGGTTAGTGAATTTATTCATTCAGTTCCTCTCCACTGTTGGGCTCAACAACTCCTTAAAAGCAGTCCCCCTCACCAGCCCCCCCTCCCGACGGAGTCATCAGCTTCACTTCTTGCTCAAACGCAAACCCCTTAAAAGTTAGAAAGGCATTAAAAAAAAATCAAAATGAATCATAATTACTTGCGATTGTTTAATTTTTCAAAAGGGGGTACTGATAGTGAGAGCAACCTTTTAGTCAGTACTTAAAGACCTAATGAGTGTGAGTCACTCTGCTTAATGTGAAAGATGATCGAGCTGGTGAATGAAATATTTGACTAATTCTTGCACTAAGTGAATATTCCAGGCAAGTGATGACAAGGACCAGATGCAAATTATGCTTTCTTCAAGTAGATAAAAGGCTGTCTGTTTAATCCCAGTGTGTACCTAGCCATCAACTTGTTAGAAATTTTATATCCACGAAGACTCTCAAAGCAATAATGTTGATTCTCAATTTGAGACAATTAGAGTTGAATTTGGGGCTGTTTTATAGTGCAAATTCTTGCCCACTTGGGACTGCAATGAAATAGCTAAAGACTGCAGTGACTCACAGCAGCTGTTAAGTGTGGTGGGGGGTGGGGGGGGAGGTGGTGGGAGGTGGTCTATCTGATTGCGAACTGATTTAATTTGAGCCGCAACTTGATTCTTGAAGGATAATGATTGTTTTCTAATAAAATGCAATACCCAGTCCTTAACACACTAAATTCTGTAAAAGTTTAAAATACTAAAAGTATCTATATGCACTTTTGTACCTCAGATCAGTGTGTTCTAATGGTGCATAGCTGTTTTTTTATTTGTGTGAACATAAGAAATAGGAGCAGGAGTAGGCCATTCGGCCCCTCGAACCTGCTCCGCCATTTAATGAGATCATGGCTGATCCGATTTTGACCTCAACTCCACTTTCCTGCCCATTCCCCATAACCCTTGACTCTCCTGTTGCTCAAAAATCTGTTTATCTCAGCCTTGAATACATTCCCTGTGCCTATGCTTGCCCTCCACGATTTTCTGTCCATTCATTTCGATGGGGTGTGCACAGATTTTTATGATGCTACATTGGCTCCTTCCCCCCCAACATATGAAATTTAAACTCCTTGGGGGAGAAATTCAGTATCGCCCCATTTGGGGTGCAATTATCGGCCGGGCGCAAAGTTTAGCGCCTGGCGCTAATTATCACCTCCGACTGCAAACTTGGCTTCTATCGCCCCTGGAGGTGATTGGAGTGCTAAATCAGGCGCTACACACATCTCTTAAGGCGCTAATGCCGAGAAGCGAGGCGCTACCTCAGAGCGCTGGTGAAGCTCATGTGATGTCAGTCAGCAATGGAACACAGACACACTAGCCCCGGCCAGTTCTTAAAGGGGAGGGTCGATCTTGCTCTCCATCCACACCTTGCTCATTGCAGCCTTGAATCTCGGCCTGGAGAGACCTGTACATCAAATCTGCTGGAAAGAATAATGGAGAGGCCCAGGGAAAGTGCTCAGAATGCAGCCCCCATAGTCTCTTCTAAATCAATGCAAGGAAGATCAAATCAAAATGAACCTGTAAAGTGCTGCTCAGTACCCAAAACTCCTCAACACAGCATTGAATATCTCCAGAAGTCTCTCTCTCTCACTCAGAATGCATGGTGCAAAAATGTCACCGACAAAAAAAGGCAGGAAGCGGTTGCCTTTAAATAGCGCTCCCCCAGTCCCTTCCCAACTGCAAAACGCTCCCCTCAACCTGTTGTTGCTAGCAGCAGGCAGTAAGGCAGGGGCCGCCACTCAATACTCAGTCCGGGGCGCTACCGGGGTGTTGCACGCTCGAATGATGTCACGATTTGCAGGCGCAGGAGATCGTGGCAGTAGTGTTTAGCACCGCCGCAAAATGTCGTCAATTTCGCGAGGGCGCAAACATCGCCGTGCCCGGGTGCTAGTTGCTTTTTGCCCCATTAGCACCCTCTTAAGGTGCTAACGGGAGGCACAAACCAACCAAATTTTTCCCCACCTTATCCTTATCTTCAAATGCTCCACCTTGCCCCACCCTATCTCTACAAACTCCTCCAGTTTTACATCCCACTCACCCCCTTCAGTCCTCTGACTGACTTTTTGCATCCCCCTCTCCCTTGGTCTCACCATTGATGGCAGCGTCTTCAGTCATCTGAGGCCCATTCTCTGAAACTCCTTATCTGTATCCCTTTGTCGCTTCATTTTTCTTGCTTCCTTCTGAAACTCCACCATTTTTTTGTTGGCAGGTTTTTTGCTTCTCCCTCCTAATCTCTCCCTCCATGGTGTGGAATTTGTTTCTCTGTCGACTTCCATGTACAAAGTGCCTTGGAACATTTCCTCAGTTAAAAGACCCTGTATAAATGCAACTTGCACCAGAAGAGGAGACAAATTGGTACTGCCTGAGCATAAAGCATTGTCTGGGTGGGTCAGTGAATGCAAGATCAGGCGGGGACGATTGCACACCCATAATGGGCGTTCAAACTAATGGAAGGGAAATCAGGTGGGCTTTGTTAATGGTGTACAATCCACCCTACTTGACTTTCCTCCCTGTGCTCTGACCTTAGAGGAAGATGTTATAGGGGATCGCCCAGCCCAGGCTTGAAATGAGGAGAAAGTAAGCACTTAGTAAAAAGATAATTTTACATCGTCACTCATCCACCACATATAACAGGCTGCAGGGAATCCTTGGAAATGCCATTGATGTGTTAGAGGATCTAACAGGACAATTTTGTACAGATTTTTTTTAAACATTACAAGCACATGCTGTTGCTTCAAGCATAAATGAAGAATGCCCTTAAAAAGCTCGCAGTGTAGACACTGGTGCTTTTCAAACCATGCCTTTTACAACTCTCACTGCCTGCTTAATGGACTGTTCCTTCCTGCCCATTTGCTACAAGCAGAAACACAAAGGAAATCTGGCTGGTGCACTAAAAATTGCCAGTTCCATTTTAAATTCTTGACTGAATTCAAAATTAGCAAATTACAGATGCAGCCATCAATCTTTATGAAATTTCAATGTCGAAACACCCCTGCATTATACTCGACAGCCTGCGGTAGGAGTGAGAGTTCTGTGACCTCTCATCAGTGGGTAATTCTCTCGCATGATCACTTGTCGCATTTGGTTAAGTAAGGGCAAACAGAATTTCCTCGCCAAGATTAGTAGATCCATCCATTGAGGAGAGGAGCTTACAGTGCATTATAGAAGCTGTGCTTTAATATACTGTACCTTGTGAGTACAGTAATTTTTCCATTTAAGCTGTGTGTTAGATTACTGAAGCGTATAAGAGAGCACATCAGGTACACCTCCAAGAAGTGAGCAAAGTGTTGACTTCCAGTGATGTGTGGGAGGTCCTGAAGTCACCGAATAGTATATTTGGAAAAACCTTAAGCTCTTTTTACACTACCTCAATGATACCACTAAACCGCAGCCTCAGAAATCAACTGCAACTGCCCTGATGTGATTCCCCCACCCCATTATCCACACCAGGCATCTACACAGACTCATTGAGTGACCTAGCCAATTTAGAGGGTAAAACGTATCACTGCGCTGGCTCCTGGCACACACATGTATCAGGAAATTGCACAATTTCCCAATATGTAGTTGCAGCCCGTGGCAGGAGCTGCTGCAGCAGAAGCTCTACCCTTTAGTGCTATTTTCTGTCAACTGATGCTTTGTTACGTGCTGTGGGACCTCAGCTTATAGTGGCCAAGCTCCTTTTATGTAGCACCCTTACATCCTTCACCATTAACCAGAAACTTAACTGGACCAGCCACGTAAATACTGTGGCAACAAGAGCAGGTCAGAGGCTGGGTATTCTGCGGCAAGTGACTCACCTCCTGACCTCCCAAAGTCTTTCCACCATCTACAAGTAAGGAGTGTGATGGAATACTCTCCACTTGCCTGGATGAGTGCAGCTCCAACAACACTCAAGAAGCTCGACACCATCCAGGACAAAGCAGCCCGCTTGATTGGCATCCCATCCACCACCTTAAACGTTCACTCCCTCCACCACCGGTGTACCGTGGTTGCAGTGTGTACCATCTACAAGATGCACTGCAGCAACTCGTTAAGGCTTCTTCGGCAGCACCTCCCAAACCCCCGACCTCTTCCACCTAGAAGGACAAGGGCAGCAGACGCATGGGAACACCACCACCTCCAAGTTCCCCTCCAAGTCACACACCATCCTGACTTAGAAGTATATCGCCGATCCTTCATCGTCGCTGGGTCAAAATCCTGGAATTCCCTAACTAACAACGCTGTGGGAGTACCTTCACCATACGGATTCAGCGGTTCAAGAAGGTGGCTCACCACTGTTGTGTCCGTGTATAATAAGACACAGACTGCGGAGAACGGTACAACAGGTGTTTACTCAACGTGGCTCACACTGGAACTGATCTGTACAGATTACTACTCAGGGTATATACAGGTGTGGTCACTGCCGGTACTGCAGTATACATGAGCTGTAAAAGATAGTTCCCCCCTTAAAGGTATATACATTACAATTCCTCCCCTTTTAGATTAACAGTACCATAACACTCATTTAACAATTAAATATCAAACTAATTACAATTAACACTTTTAACATGCAACATTAGCTGAAAAGAGTCTATTTATATATTCAGTTTTTGGGGAGGCTTCCTGATCCTTTCTGGATAGCGCCTTTCCCGAGTGTCTTGCTCTTGGTGCGGAGGCGATTCTGGCCCCCTGTCGTCGGTTGGTTCATCAGCTTCCGATGCTACTGTTTCTGGGGTAGATGCGACCTGTACGTCGGGTTCATCACCAGGTACGTATGGGCGAGGCATGGGGTTGACTTGTTCCTGTGACTCTAGGATCTGGTCAGCATGGCGTCTCACGATGCTCTCCCCAACGTCCACTGTGTACATTAGTGGGCCCTGCCGTGTGCATATCGTTCCTGGCTGCCATTTTTCTGTTCAGTAGTCGCGGGCCAAGACTGGTTGCCCTACATTGAAGCTCCTTGTTGGCTTCTCATGGATGTGCTGGAATTGCTTACTCTCAACATCTCTTTGTACGTTTGGTCTGAGCAAATCCAGGCGAGATCTTAACCTTCGGTTAAAGAACATCATGGCTGGGGCCTGGTTGGTGACTGCATGTGTCGCATTCCGGTAGGCGAACAGGAAATTGTCTACCTTGTGCTGCAGCGGAATGTTGTCATTGTACATAGCCTTTATTGCCTTCTTAAAGGTTTGTACGAACCTCTCAGCCAATCCATTTGTGGCTGGATGATACGGGGCGGATGTGTAATGCCTTACCCCATTCTTTTTCAAGAACCTCCGGAACTCTTTGGACACAAACTGTGGTCCGTTGTCGGAGCAAATCTGTTCTGGCAAGCCATTCCTGGCAAAAATGGTCCGTAGGACTGCAATAGTTTTCTCCGTGGTGGTGGAGGACATTTTGATGACCTCAGGCCATTTCGAGTGCGCATCCACGGCTATTAAAAACATTGAGTCCATGAATGGACCAGCAAAATCAATATGCACCCGTTGCCATGGAGATGAGGGCCACTCCCATGGGTGTAGAGGGGCCTGTGGTGGTGCATTTTGGACTTTCTGGCATCCTGAGCAGCTCTTGGTCAGGTCCTTGATTTGTTTATCGATTCCCGGCCACCACCCATAAGCCCTGGCTAGGCTTTTCATTTTTACCCCTCCCAGATGACCCTCATGAAGCTCATTGAGCACTCTATCCCTTAACTTGGGTGGAATTACCACTCGGGATCCACACATCAAGGTCCCCCGGCACACTGACAGCTGTTCTCTCCTTGTCGAGAATGCTGGCAACAGTGAGTCGCCATGTGCTGGCCATCCCTTCATCATCAAATCATATACCCGAGACAGTGTCGGGTCATTTCGGGTTTCCTTTTCGATACGAGCGTTAGTTACCGGTAGGTATTCAACTATAGTCGAATGGAATATTTCGACAGGATCCACTGCTGGTGCTTCCTCCGCAGTAGGCAGTGGCAGGCGTGATAGCCCATCAGCATTTCCATGCTGTTTCGTGCCCTTATATTCAATCTCATAGTGGTGCGCCCCTAGAAAAAGTGACCATCTTTGTAGTCGTTGCGCAGTCATCACCGGAACGCCCTTCTTCGGATTAAAAATGGAGACAAGAGGCTGGTGATCAATCAGCAAGGTGAATTTCTGCCCGTGCAGATAGTGATTGAACTTTTTCACTCCCCACACTAGGCTGAGGGCCTCCCTGTCAATCTGGGCGTAGTTACGCTCGGCTGAGGTTAGTGATCGTGATGCAAAGGCTATTGGCCTCTCTGAGCCGTCCGAGAATTTGTGCGACAGCACCGCTCCAATGCCGTAGGGTGACGCATCACATGCCAACCGAATTGGTAATGCTGGGTTGTAATGGGCCAATACCTCTTTCGATGTGATTAGTGTTTTGCTCTTCTGGAAAGCTCGTCTACATTCGTCACTCCACTTCCATGGCACCCCAGTTTGCAGTAGGGTGTTCAGTGGGTGTAGTATTGTAGACAAATTTGGCAAGAACTTATGGTAGTAGTTTACCAGCCCAAGGAACGACCTCAGTTGTGACACATTTTCCGGTGCTGGAGCCTTGACTACTGCCTCAATCTTCTCTGGGGACTTATGTAACCTCTCTTTATCGATAACGTGGCCACAATACGAGATCTGTTTTCTAAAAAACTCGCATTTGGGACGGTTAGCTCGGAGCCCATATTCCTGCAATCTAGTGAGCACCTGCTCCAGGTTCGCAAGGTGATCACTGTCATTTTTGCCCGTGACCAGGATGTTGTCCAAATAACACTGGGTCCCTGGGATCCCTTGCAAGACTTGTTCCATTGCCCTCTGCCAAATAGCCAGAGCTGATGCTACCCCGAATACCAGCCGGTTGTATTGGTAGAGACCTTTATGGGTGTTGATTGTGAGGTATTTTTTTGATGCTTCTTCTACCTCCATTTACAGATACGCCTGGGCCAGATCAATCTTAGTGAAGCGTTTCCCTCCAGATAGCGAGGCGAAAATACCTTCAATCCGCGGAAGTGGATATTGTACGGTGTGAAGGACCGGGTTCACTGTTACCTTAAAGTCCCCACAGATGCGAACCTTCCTTGGTTCCCCAGGCGTGCTGCTCAACGACTTTTTCATCACAGGGATGATGGGTGTAGCCCACTCGCTCCAGTCTACCTTGGACAGTACACCTGAACATTCCAGACTCTCCAGCTCTGCTTCGACGGCTGGGCTAATCGCATAAGGTACCGGACTGGCCTTAAAAAATTTTGGGCTTGCGTTTTCTTCAATTTTAATCATCGCTGTCATGCCTTTCAGTGTTCCGAGTCCTTGCTGGAACACTTCTTTCGTGCCAGTTAGGATCTTTGACAGTCACCCAGGTGTGACGTCGTCATCCTTTTTGTCAGCCACAGTCAGTGCCTGTATGAAATGCCAATCCAG
Organism: Somniosus microcephalus; assembly: GCF_052327205.1. Lineage (NCBI taxonomy): Eukaryota > Metazoa > Chordata > Chondrichthyes > Squaliformes > Somniosidae > Somniosus > Somniosus microcephalus. The sequence continues at coordinate 49,497,921 of NC_140991.1, read as the reverse complement.
TTGTATTTTCCGGATCCATTTACGTCCCAGTAATGGTGGTCCTCCATCTTGTAATACATACAGGTCTAGTTTTGGTGTTTCCTTACCGTTATATATAACGGTCACCCTTTTTTTTCCTTTGGGGTAGACGTTTTGCCCCGTGTACATCTTCAAAATAATTTTTGTGTCTCTCAAGGGTATGTGTGAGAATAGCCAATCGTAGTCCCGTCGGTTTATGACTGTTAGGGCTGATCCTGTGTCCAATTCCATCTTTACCTGGACTACTGCTATCTTGAGAGTGACCCAAATGGTTCAGTGATCCTCCGTTGTGATCACATTATGTAGTTTCAGACAACTCAGTTCCCTGCTTTTGGAGTCGTTATCACCCTTTTGTTCGTCTGAACTATTCTCCGTCATCTTATGTACCTTCTTGTACTTTTCTTTGGTAGGTTTCTTATTGCTGGTTTTCTTTCCCGACCTGCAGACTCGTGCTATGTGTCCTACTTTTCCACACTGTCTGCACACTTTGGCCTAGAAATTGGGTGTGATGAAATATATGTCTTCATCAGCCCCTGTGTTTTACCTGCATTGTATTGTGTGTACCGCCCCCTTTTCCCCATTGTGTGTATTGGCCCCGCCCCTGGCTTTTGTCATATAAAGGTCTCAAGAGCTGTATGAGTCATTCTGCCAGACGAATCTGATGTGGAATGACGTGCAATGTTCTTAGCGATTAAAAGCCTGCAGTTGAATCCTTTAACTTCTTGTCTTTGAGTTATTGATGGCACATCATTGGGTATAGCCCCGCTTGAGGTGTTAGAACTGGCGATGCGCAAAGTTTATAGCCAGACGAGACTTATCGGTGCCTGGCGCGATATTGGGTTGCATCGCCCCCAAAGGGGATTGAGGCGCTAAATCAGCCGTTGCACGGTGCTCTTAAGGTGCAAAAGGTTAGGCGCTACTCAATTTCGACACGGACGGGCGCAGCGCACGTGAACTCAATTACGGGAAAGCACGAGACCTACAGGCGCCAGCCGGCTCTTAAAGGGGTGGGTCAGTCAGACTGAGCTTCAACACCCAACGCCCTGTAGGCCTCAGATTCGGTGCTTGCCCTTGTCTGGCGGTACAAAGTTGATCATTATGGAGAAGGTTAGGCAGAGAGCAGAGCGCTTCAGCGCTGAGGCTCTGGACCACTTGGTGGCTGCAGTTGAACACCGTCGGGAGGTCCTGTACCCGGATAATGGCAAGAGGCCAAATCAGAAGGCTTATCGACGATCTTGGAGGGAGGTTGCTGTGAGGGTGAACTCCAGCAGCATGGCGACCAGGACCCCTGTTCAGTGCAGGAAGAAATTCAACGACCTCAGACGGATCGTTAGGGTGAGTGATGGTTTACCAAACTTGTGCTTCCCTCCATCTGCAGCTGACTTCGGGCACCCTGCTGCAATGATGCGCCAATGGCCATCTGTCAGTATGCACCCATGGCCCTTTCTGGGCACACACATGGACAGATGTCTCAAGGCCTCATGTAAGGGCTCTTGCACTATGGGGGGCATGCGAGGAGGTCTCAACGCCTCATGTAAGGGCTCTTGCACAATGGGGGCATGCGAGGAGGTCTCAACGCCTCATGTAAGGGCTCTTGCACAATGGGGGGCATGCAATGATGTCTCAAGGCCTCATGTAACAGAACCTCCCCTTCTTTCCCCTGCAGTCCAAGATGGCGCAGATTCGAAAGGAGCAGCGTCGAACCGGTGGCGGACCTGCACAAGTGGTCACTCTCACGGATCTGGAGGAGAGAGTGCACCAGATACTTGGAGGACGTCTGTCTGGTCCAGTCACCACTGCATCTGCCGACCCCATTACCGACAGCAAGGGTAAGACTCTCACCTTTTCCACCTGTTGCCTTCCACTTGGTCCCCCCGCCAGCATGCATCCTCAGTGTGCAGCCATGTCAGAGCCTTGCCGCAATCTGGCATGCCTTTCAGCAAACCTGTCCTTCTGCTAAAGCCACTCTTCCACTTCCCACTTTCAGATGAAGCAGCACCAACTCGGGCTCAACGCGCTGAAGCTGCCAGTGCCAGTGCCACCGGAGGCGAGGACCAGGAGGAATCCGGACCAGCCGTTGCAGAATCCGGGGAGCTGAGACATCTGCAGACTGGGGAAAATAGTCCCCTGGAGGGGAGGGGGGGTGGCTCTGAGGATGAACCAGTTGCCGGACCAAGCGGCATGGAGCAACGCAGGGGGGATAGGCAAGTTCGGCCACCGTCTCCCCGCAGGGCAAGGCAGGTCGTCATGACTGCTGCACAGAGTGCAGATGAGGTCCGTCGCCTGGCAGAAATGAGCAAACAGGCCCGGGTCAGACACACGGAGCTGATGGCTGCAGTGGAGAAGATGCCTGAGTCAATAGATTCATTGGCTAGGAGTATGCTGGACTTCGGGGCAACAATGGAGAGGACTCTGCAGGGCTTTGGCGCAACAATGGAGAGGACTCTCCAGGTGTTCGGGGAAACAATGGACAGGCCTATCCAGGGCTTTGTGGCCACAATGGACAGGACTATCCAGGGCTTCGGCCCAACAATGGAGAGGACTGTCCACGGCTTTGAGTCGGCAATGGAAAGGACTGTTCAGGGCTTCGGACAATCCCTGGAAAGGTCTGTGCAGGGCTTGTCCGAGGCAGTGGAGCGGTCGGCTCCTGCTTTGTCCGAAGCCATGGGAAGAACTGTCCAGGCCTTCTCCGAAGCACTGGCACCTGGCACACAGGTCCTCACTGTTGCCACGCAGTCACTTGCTGGGCTCCTCCACAGCCAGATTGACACAACACGATGTCTCACTGCAGCCACCCTCTCTGCATGAGATAGGATCACCCCGGGCCCTTCCACTCCCGTACAATGCCAGGAATCCGTGGAGCCTGCGATTGTGGCGGATGAGCCGAGCCGCTCCCCTCAGATAGCCAGTGTGTCGTCCGACCATGGTGCAGGTGTCCTCTCTCGTCAGGAGACCATTGCACATGCCAGCGTTGGGATGCCTGCATTGCAGCTGCCACCACCTGCAGCCCACACTGCTTCCAGCCATGCTCAAAGCAAGCATCCTGCATCCGCACCCTCCAAGCCCAGAGGTCGGCCAGGCCATACCTCAGGGGCTTCTGCGTGTCCAGACAGTCAGCAAGCGTCCCCCAGCCTTGAGCCCGCCACTGGGGTCCAATTACGTAGGAGCAGCAGGGAGGGAAGGGGCCGGGCGTGAAAGAGAAGTCGTTCTCCCTCAAGGGGCCAGTTGTAGAGGGAGGTGCTGAGACGTTTGTTTGTCCAAATTCAAGGACACCCTCAGCTGCTGTTATAGTTGCAGATTTTTGTTGAGTTTTGCGGCTTTGCCGAACAGGTCACATTTATTTTGGAAGTTATGGTTTCTGCTCACTTTATGTTGTTTAGCTGTAATGAAAGACTTTTGTGTCGATAAACAGAAGTTTCAATGTTGCTTGGTGCATGTGACTACTTTCAGTGATGCTGGCATGCAGAGGCCCTCAAACATCCAAAGTGCGCATGAGGTAAGACTCTCATCATTCCGCCACAGGGGTGTCGAGACGAGTCCAGAGGAGCCTCTGACGTATGTGTTAAGTCTGTGTGTTCCAGTTATATTTAAGGTCAATTACTGACACAGACTACAAGAATAACTTTTCAATAGGTCTTTACTATTCGGAGGTTAGGGCTGTACTACCCAGCAAATTACTACACAGCACTTATATACCGGTGTGGTCACCACCGGTATTACCGTATACAGCAGCCAGAGAAAGTAGTACATCTCTTAAGGTGGAACAGGTTTAAGTTCTCTTAAGGTGGAACAAGTTACATACACCACAATCCTCCCTTTTTAGCTTAACAGTTATATCCCCATTTAACATAACATAATAACATATATACATATACAACTTCATGTAGAAACAGTTCAAAGGTTCAGTCTCTCAGGAGGCCTCCTGATTCGAGTTGGATAACGCCTTTCAGGGGTCTCTGATTCTTGTTGCTGAGGTGACTCCTCTAGTTGGTCTCTTATGTCTTGGACATCATCATCAGGTACATTCACTGCCGAGGTAGATGCTTCAGGTTCACGAACTTCTTCCACGGTTGTCTCTGTCGTAACCATGGGTTCGACCCTTGTTTTCGATTCTACCAGTTGGTCAGCATGACGCCGTATTACATTTTTACCAACATCTACCGTGTACATCAGGGGTCCTTGTCTGGCCCGAATTGTTCCGGATTGCCATTTCTCGTTTCCATAGTCCCTGGCCAACACTGGTTGTCCTACCTCGAAACTCCGAGTGGTCTTGTTATTTATATGCTGGAACTGTTTGTTTTCAACTTCCCTCCGCACATTTGGTTTTAACAAGTCCAACCTGGACCGCACCTCCTGTTATAAAACATCATGGCAGGACTTTGGTTTGTCACTGCATGAGCGGCGTTTCGATATGCCAGTAGAAACTTGTCCACCTTATGTTGTAGTGGAATCTGATCTTCGCTCATGGCCTTTATTGCCTTTTTGAATGTTTGTACAAATCTCTCGGCCAACCCATTTGTAGCCGGATGATATGGGGCAGAGGTATAATGTTTCATCCCATTCTTCTTTAAGAATTTTTGGAATTCTTCTGACACGAACTGTGGTCCGTTGTCGGAACATATTTGTTCTGGCAATCCGTTCCTTGCGAATATCGTTCTTAACACCGCAATTGTCTTTTCTGAAGTAGTGGTAGTCATCTTGATCACTTCTGGCCATTTAGAATGTGCGTCCACCGCAATTAGAAACATGGAGTCCATGAATGGACCAGCAAAGTCAATATGTACGCGTTGCCATGGGGCTGAAGGCCATTCCCATGGATGCAGCGGTGCAATCGGAGGTGCATTTTGCACTTTTTGGCACCCTGAGCAGCTTTTCGTCAGCTCCTCTATCTGTTGGTCGATACCCGGCCACCACACATAAGCCCTGGCAAGGCTTTTCATCTTGACTCCCCCCAGATGACCTTCATGCAGTTCCTTTAGAACTCTTTCCCTTAACTTAGGAGGAATAATCACTCTCGTTCCATACATCAATGTTCCTTGACAGACGGACAGCTGGTCTCGTCTTGCCGAGAATGCTGGTAACAGAGAATCACCATGTGCTGGCCATCCCTTCACTGTCACCTCGTAGACTCGGGACAGTGTCGGGTCGTTCCTGGTTTCTCTTTCAATACTTGCATTGGTGACTGGTAAACACTCGATGATGGTCGAGTGAAATAACTCAACAGGGTCAACCTTCGTTGTCTCCTCTTCTTCAGGTAGTGGCAGGCGCGACAGCCCATCAGCATTACCATGCTGCTTTGTACCTTTGAATTCTATCTGATATTGATGTGCCCCTCGGAAAAGGGACGATCTCTGGAGTCTCTGTGCTGTCATCACCGACACACCCTTCTTAGGGTTAAAAATGGATACCAACAGCTGATGGTCTGTCAGAAGCGTAAACTTTTGGCCCTGCAGGTAATGATTAAACTTCTTTACTCCCCACACAAGGCTGAGAGCCTCCCTATCTATCTGAGCATAGTTGCGCTCAGCGGAGGTCAATGATCTGGATGCGAACGCGACTGGCCTCTCCGTGCCATTTGGCAACTTGTGTGAGAGTACTGCCCCAATACCATATGGAGAAGCATCACAAGCCAAACGAATAGGCAGTGTTGGGTTGAAGTGAGCCAACACTTCCTCTGAGGTTATCAATTCCTTGCTTTGGCGAAAGGCCTTCTTACAGTCCTTGGTCCACGCCCATGGTACTCCCTTCTGCAAAAGAGCGTTCAGCGGGTGCAGTACCGTGGATAAATTTGGCAGAAACTTATGGTAATAGTTAATCAATCCTAGGAACGACCTCAACTGAGATACATTAACCGGAGCGGGAGCCTTCACAACTGCTTCGATCTTGTCAGGAGACTTATGAAGTCCCTCCTGGTCAATGACATGGCCACAGTACGAGATCCGCTTCTGAAAGAACTCACATTTCTGCCGATTAACTCGAAGTCCATATTCTTTCAATCTGATGAGCACCAGTTCCAAATTTGCGAGGTGTTCCTCGTCACCCTCTCCTGTAATCAGAATATTGTCCAGGTAACATTGTGTGCCTGGAATTCCCTGTAATACCTGCTCCATGGCCCTCTGCCAAATTGCTGGAGCCGATGCCACTCCAAAAACCCGTCTATTATACCGGTACAAGCCTCTATGCGTGTTGATCGTGAGGTACTGGCGTGACTCTTCCTCAACTTCCATCTGTAAGTACGCCTGCGCCAGGTCTATCTTGGTGAAGTGTTTCCCACCCGACAATGAAGCGAAGATATCCTCAATCCGCGGAAGCGGATACTGCACCGTGTGAAGCACCGGATTAACAGTGATCTTGAAATCTCCACAGATGCGAACCTTCCCTGGTTCTCCCGGCTTGTTGCTCGAAGGACGTTTCATCACGGGAACAATGGGCTTATCCCACTCACTCCAGTCTACCTTAGACAGTACTCCTGAACGTTCTAGCGCTTCCAGCTCCGCTTCCACAGCAGGTCGTATCGCATAGGGTACCGGTCTGGCTTTGAAAAATTTTGGTTGTGCATGTTCTTCAATCTTGATGTTTGCCGTAATTCCTCTCAGTGTTCCCAGTCCCTGCTGGAACACCTCTTTAGCATTGTCCAATATTCTGGACAATCATTTAGGTTTGACATCTGTTTCCCTGGCATCTACCGTTAGTGCTTTTAAGGAATGCCAGTTCATATTCATTTTTCTAATCCACTCCCGTCCCAGTAGTGGTGGACCTCCTTCAGGTAGCGCATATAAGTCCATTCCTCGGCTTTCTTTGCCCTTGTGGACCACCTTTACCTCTATCTTTCCGATGGGGTATACTCTTTGCCCCGTGTATGTTTTCAATACAATCTCCGTATCCCGTAGGGGAATATGTTGGAATAACCTTTTGTAATCTTTCTTATTCATGACCGTCAATGCCGATCCAGTGTCCAATTCCATCTTCACTTGGACTCCTGCTATCTGAAGTGTGACCCAAATTGTCTGGAGGTCTGCTTCCTTACCAACATTGTGTACTCTTAAGCTACCCAGTTCATTACTGCTGGCGTCTGAATCTGACTTCTGTTCGTTCGAACTGTTCTCTGTCACCTTGTGTACCTTTCTGTACTTTCCCTGCGGTGACTTTTTGTTGCTGGTCTTCTCTCCTGACCGGCATACTTTAGCTATGTGACCAAGCCTGCCACATTTTCTGCATTCCTTATTTTTGAACCAGCACTGGTTCTGATCGTGCGTTGGCTTTCCACAACGATAACATTTTACTGTACCCAAGACCATTTGATTTGTGCTGAGTTCCGGTGACCGTAGCTGCATTACTGCCGTGCCTCTTGCTGCGGCTTTGTACGATGCTGCCATAGCAACAGCTTTATCAAGCGTCAGCTCATTCTCCTCAAGCAGTCGCTTTTGTGTCTCTTCTTTTAACAATCCACACACAAATTTATCTCTTAGCGCATCTGTTAGTCCTGTTCCAAACTGACAGTACTTTGCTAGCTTACGCAATTCAATTAAAAATTCAGCATTGCTTTCATCTTTCAGCTGCTTTCTGCTGTAAAATTTAAATCGTTCCGCTAGCATCAGCGGCGTGGGGCTTAAATGATTTTTCAGGACGGTAACAATATCCGCGAAAGTCTTATCCGCCGGCTTCTCTGGTGATAGAAGGTGTTTCAATTGCCCGTATGTCTTCGCACCCATTAAGTTTAATAAGGTTAGTGCTTTCTCCCCATCTGGTATCTTATTTGCTCTACAATAAACTTCTATGCGTTCTACATACGTAGTCCAATCTTCGATGTCGCTATCAAAGGTATTAATGTTCCCGTGTTTAGGCATCTTTGCAATTTTTTTTTTCCAAAATGGCGGCTTCCCGCGCTTGGCGGTCTTTCCCGCGCTTGTCTTCTTCACCCGCTGGCTGCAATGGCGATTGCTGTGCTGCTGCCGGTCTCGCCTCCCCAGTGGTTAATAACTCCCCCGACGCTGCTTCTACTCCACCGCGGTTCCCGTGGGCATTCGCGCTTCCCTGCCGTCGCGCCTCGCAGCCCTTCTTGCAGCCCGGTTATGTGCACCCGCTGCGTTCAAATTCACCGCGGCTCTCGCGCCTTCAGCTGCCCCAGTCACTGTGCCTTTCGGCCCGAATGCGGCCCGGCCCTTTTCACCGGCCGCGGTCGATTTCACCGCCCTCTTTCCTCCGTCTTCCCTCCCCTTCGCTACAGCCAACGCGGCCGACTTTCGCTGATTGGCTTACCCACCACCGTGGTAGAAGGAAGATAGCTGTCTGCCGCTGATGGGGGCTTCGAGTTCAGAATTTCTCTTCTTCACTCCGGGTCCTCGATGCCTCCCGCGCGACGTGCTGTTCAGCAGGATGATGAGGGTGGATGCCTCTTCTCGACGCCCGTTCTGAGGACGAAGCTGCCGTGGATGTAAACTGCCGCAGGGTAATATCGGACTCGTCGCCACTGTTAAGTCTGTGTGTTCCAGTTATATTTAAGGTCAATTACTGACACAGACTACAAGAATAACTTTTCAATAGGTCTTTACTATTCGGAGGTTAGGGCTGTACTACCCAGCAAATTACTACACAGCACTTATATACCGGTGTGGTCACCACCGGTATTACCGTATACAGCAGCCAGAGAAAGTAGTACATCTCTTAAGGTGGAACAGGTTTAAGTTCTCTTAAGGTGGAACAAGTTACATACACCACAGTATGGACCTTCCACTTTCAGCAGCCCTTCCATCTTCCTCCTCCTCCTCCTCCTCCTCCGCCTGCTCTTCCTCCTCCTCCTCCTCCTCATATTCCTCCTCCTCCGCCTGCTTGTGCAGGGTCCGAGGGAAGGTAATGAATGGATGCGTTCGCCTATAAAGGGCATCTGTCACTTGCCGGATGCAACAGCGGACTGCAGCCTGAGCGTCAGTCGCATTGTCCCCAATGGCTGACAGAAAGGATCCGTTGGCATAAAAATGGAGGCCATCAGTCAGTGTAGCCATCACGGACAGAGAGGTTCTGCAGCGTTCACGCGGCTGCAGATCCTGACCAAGCAGGTGGCACAGATCAGTAACAATGTCCCTCCAGATTCGGAGCCTTCGCAAACACAGCTCCTCCAACATGTCAAGGCTTGTCACCTACTGCCTAAAAACCCTCGCAGCATCCCGTCGGATTGGCCGACCTCCATTGCCCCTCCTCCTTCTGGCCAATCCCGGCCCTCTCTCCCGCCGTCTCTCTGCCCCTTCACAGTGTTGGGCGATGAGGCCGTCGCCCTCCAAACAAGCTCCCATTCCGATGCCAGTTGGTCAAAAGGCTTTTAGGTGTAGTGCTGCAAGTGCTTCGGACAGGGTTGAGGGTACCAAGTACAGTGAAGCTCAAATCCCAGAACTCCGCTCCACATTAGCTCGCCAACTCTCTCTAGCAGCGATTGCAATGAGCAGGCCAAGTGGCAGAAGATTCTGCACTAGAGCTGTCCCCTTTAAATAGCGCCGCCCTACTCCGAGAAGGGCCTGTTAGCCCTCCCTCGAGCTGTCACTAATAGCGCTGGGCGCTAAGGCTCCGGGCGCCACCCAATATGCGCTCAGGCGCTCCTGAAAGGCGTTGCACACTGAAATGACATCATGAGCTGCTTGCGCGCGCGGGCGCGCGCTAAATGTATCGTCAATTTCTGAGTCAGCGCTATCCTCATAGCGTTCACCCCAACATAGGGCTTTGCCCCAATTCTAGGTCTCTTTAGGCGCTCAGCGCCGGCGCTGCCAACCCAATTTCTAGGCCTTTGTCTTTGAACCAGCAATCATTCTGGTCGTGTGTTGTTCTGCCGCAGCGATAGCACTTCTCTGTTCCATATGACATTTCATTTGTGCCATAATCTTGCAGTCTCTGTTGTATCTCTGCAGCGCCCCGTGCTGCTGCTTCATATGATACCGCAATGCTGAAAGCCTTTTCCAGCGTAAGGTCCTTTTCAGATAAAAGCCGTTTCTGGGTTCCTTCACTTTGAAGCCCACACACAAACTTGTCCCTTAAGGTATCTGCCAGTCCCGCTCCAAACTGGCAGTGTTTCGATAGCTTGCCCAGTTCTGTTAAATAATCAGCATTGCTTTCATCCTTATGCTGGTTCCGTTTGTGAAACTTGAATCTTTCTGCTATCAGCAGCGGTGTGGGGTTTAAATGTTCCTGTAGTATTGTTACTATGTCTTCAAAACTCTTTTCCATTGGCTTCGTTGGGGTTACTAGATTTCGTAATAAACCATACATCTTTGCACCCATTAAATTTAACAATACCGACGCTTTCTTGTCATCTGACACCTCATTTGCCTTGCAGTATACCTCTATTCGTTCGACATATGTAGTCCAATCTTCAACTTCATTGTCAAACGCGGTGATACTGCCACTCTTCGGCATTTTGGGTGTGGTTTAAAATGGCATCTCCCAATGGCTTAAAATGGCATCTCCCGCGCTTTCCTTCCTCCCCCGCTGCTGTCAACGCCGCTCCCGGCGGTTCTCGTGGCAATGGCGGCGCCCTGTAGGTTTTGCGCGCTTCTCCTGCGCTGCTGCCAACGCCGCTCTCGGTGGTCCTCGTGGCAATGGTGGCGCCTCGCGGGTTTCTGCGTGTCTCTCTCTCCCTCTCTTCAACGCTGCTCGGCCCCTGAACAGCGGCTGCGCCCTGTGCGCTCTGCCCACTCTCTCTCTCCCCAGTCGATGCTCCTCGGCCCTTTGCTGTGCCGCTCGGTCGGGCTCTAGCCTGCCGCTGTACGGGAAGGGTCTGCGCACTACCTGTTGCCAGCCCGTTTCGCTGGACCACCTCGACTGGAAAGCCAAGCCTGGCTCTCGACAGCCTCCCCTGCAATTCTCGAATCTCTGCTGGATGACTGGGCGGTTGCCCGTGGTCGACGCCCGAGTCTCTGGCCTTGACCTCCAATCCACTGATCTCCAGGAACGAATCCCCGGGAGGTGATGCAGAGTTGCAGGTAGGTTCGAACTTGCCTTGTCGCCAATGTTGTGTCCGTGTATAATAAGACACAGACTGCAGGAGAACAGTACAACAGGTGTTTACTCAACGTGGCTCACACTGGAACTGATCTGTACAGATTACTACTCAGGACTATATACAGGTGTGGTCACTGCCGGTACTGCAGTATACATGAGCTGTAAAATATAGTTCCCCGCTTAAAGGTATATACATTACAACCACCACCTTCTCAAGGGCAATTAGGGATGGGCAATAAATGCTGGCCTTGCCAGCAATGCCCAGATCCCATAAGGGAATAAAAACTAAAAGATCTTGGGCACTGTTGCAAAAATGTCCGATATTGAATTGGCAGCCTATGTCACACATTGCCCAGTTTTTTCCCAATGAAGTTAATGGAAAAGAAAATCGGGCACCGTGTACAACTGGTTGCCGGTTCACTGTCACCCATTTTGCACTATAGCCCTAGACCAATTTCAACCACACAAAATCTAGTGTCATTACAGTTGCACACACTCACACACGTATAGGATTAGTATATTTATGAATGTCATACTTATCATCACTTTATGGTTATCATTCTGTTTATGAATGACTGACTCCTCAGCTGTCAGTTCATGAAGAAGCCAGTCATTGCTAATATAACTTAGATATTTTTTGTGTGTTAAATTTCTGAATTTATGAATAAGATGAATCTGTGAATCTCATGCACAGAAATGTCAGTACTTCTTTCATTTCACTGTTTGGCCTGTCATTGGGGTTTCTACCAAGATTTGCTATGGGATTGCTCAGCACTGCCATGGTGCGGATTGCTGAGGGATGCCTTGTCAGGACATCACTGAAGGCTGCCATGGTTAGGATCATTGAGGACTGCCTTGATATGGAATCTGCCTTAGAATTTTAGTCCATTTAAAATCTTACCATTAAAGGTTTTTTTTCCAGAGGCCGGTGTCGGGAGGAGCAGAGAGCGGCGGTACAGTGAATACTTAAACTCACTTTCGTGGGCTTCCTTTCAGAGGCCAGTGTCGGAAGGAGCAGAGAGCGGCAGTACAGTGAGTACTTAAACTCACTTTCGCGGGCTTTCTTTCAGAGGCTTACCAATCTCACAGACCAGCGGCGGCGTTCCGGAGCCACGTCATGATTCAAAAAGTGACGCGGGCAAGAGGAAGCAGCTGATTGGGTGAGTACAGCCAGCTGAGTATTTATACTACTCTATAGATTGACAGTTTAGATTAATAGTTTATAAAATTTAGAAGGTCTTAATTTTTGTGGTTATAGTTTCTAAGGTCTGTGTTGTGTATCGGGGTGTGCTAGTAACCAAGGGCCCTTGAGTATATCATTTAATTGTAGTGTAATTAGTGGTATTGATTTGATTTAATTTAAATTAATTAAAGGGTAAGTCATGGCAGGACAGCTCGGCCCCATGGCATGCTCCTCCTGCGCATTGTGGGAAATCAGGGACACTCCCTATGTCCCTGATGACCATGTGTGCGGGAAGTGTATACAGCTGCAGCTGCTGACACACCACATTGTGGTGCTGGTACTGTGAATGGATACATACTGGAGCATTTGCGATGCTGAGGACATCGTGGATAGCATGGTTAGGGAGTTGGTCACACCGCAGGTAAAGGCTGCAAAGGCAGGAAGGGAATGGGTGACCACCAGGAAGAGTAGTAGGCGCAGGCAGGTAGTGCAGGGATCCCCTGTGGCCATCCCCCTCTCAAACAGATATACCACTTTGGATATAGTTAAGGGAGATGGCTTATCGGGGGAAGGCAGCAGCAGCCAACTTCCTGGCACCATGGGTGCTTCTGCTGCACATAGAAACATAGAAGATAGGAGCAGGAGTAGGCCATTCGGCCCCTCGAGCCTGCTCCGCCATTCGATGAGATCATAGCTGATCGTCCAAACTCAGTACCCCGTACCTGCCTTCTCCCCATATCCCTTGATACCTTTAGCACTAAAAAATATATCTAACTCCTTCTTGAATATATTTAAAGACTTGGCCTCAACCGCCTTCTGTGGTAGAGAATTCCACAGGTTCACCACTCTCTGGGTGAAGAAACTCCTCCTTATCTCTGTCCTAAATGGCTTACCCCTTATCCGTAGACTATGACCCCTGGTTCTGGACTCTCCGACCATCGGGAACATTCTACCTGCATCTAGTTTGTCCAGACCTGTCAGAATTTTATAAGTTTCGATGAGATCCCCTCTCATTCTTCTAAACTCCAGCGAGAATAATCCCAATCGACCCACTCTCTCCTCATACGTCATTCCTGCCATCCCAGTGATCAGCCTTGTGAATCTTCGCTGAACTCCTTCCATGGCAAGAACATCCCTGCTCAGATAAGGCGACCAAAACTGCACACAGTACTCAAGGTGTGGTCTCATCAAGGCCCTGTACAACTGCAGCAGGACATCCTTGCTCCTGTACTCAAACCCTTTCGCTATGAAGGCCAACATACCATTTGCCTTCTTCACCGCCTGCTGCACCTGCATGCTTACCTTCAGTGACTGGTGCACAAGGACACTCAGGTCTCGTTGCACTTCCCCTTCTCCCAATCTATTGCCATTCAGATAATAGTCTGCCTTTCAGTTTTTGACACCAAAGTGGATAACCTCGCATTTATCCATGTTATACTGCATCTGCCATGCTTCTGCCCATTCACCCAACCTGTCCAAATCATTCTGGAGTTTCTCGGTATCCTCCTCGCAGCACACACGCCCACCCAGCTTTGTGTTGTCTGCAAACTTGGAGATATTACATCTAGATCATTAATGTATATTGTGAATAGCTGGGGTCCAAGGACCAATCCCTGCGGTACCCCACTAGTCACCGCCTGCCACTCGGAAAAAGACCCGTTAATTCCTACTATCTGCTTTCTGTCCGCCAACCAGTTCTCTATCCAAGTCAATACCTTGCCCCCAATCCCATGTGCCTTAACTTTACACGCTAATCTCTTATGCGGGACCTTATCGAAAGCGTTTTGAAAGTCCAAATACACCACATCTACTGGTTCTCCCTTATCTATTTTCCCAGTTACATCCTCAAAAAATTCCAGTAGATTAGTCAAGCACAATTTACCTTTTGTAAATCCATGTTGACTTTGTCCGATCCTGTCACTGTTTTCCAAGTGCTCTGCTATTACATCCTTTATAATGGACTCTCGCATTTTCCCCACTACCGATGTCAGGCTTACCGGTCTGTAATTCCCCGCTTTCTCTCTACCACCCTTTTTGATTAGTGGGGTAACATTAGCTACCCTCCAATCCATGGGTACAGTTCCAGATTCCAGCGAATTTTGGAAGATGATCAGCAAAGCATCTACTATTTCTAGGGCCACCTCCTTAAGTACCCTAGGATGTAGATTATCAGGCCCTGGGGATTTATCGGCCTTCAATCCCGTCAATTTCCCTAACACCATTTCCCTACAAATGCGGATTTCTTTCAGTTCCTCCCTCTCATCAGACCCTATGTTCTCCAACATCTCTGGGAGGTTATTTGTGACCTCCTCTGTGAAGACAGAACCAAAATATGCATTTAATTGGTCTGCCATTTCTTTGTTCCCCATTATAACTTCCCCTGCTTCTGACTGCAAGGGACCTACACTTGATTTCACTAATCTTTTTCTCTTCAAATATCTATAAAAGCTCTTACAGTCGGTTTTTATGTTCCCTGCAAGCTTACTTTCATATTCTATTTTCCCCTTCTTAATTAATCCCTTTGTCCTCCTTTGTTGAATCCTAAACTGCTCCCAATCCTCAGGGTTACCGCTTTTTCTGGCCAATTTATATGTCCTCCTCTTGGATCTTATGCTATCCCTAATTTCCCTTGTTAGCCACGGTTGAGTCACCCTTTTTGTTTTATTTTTATCCCAAATTGGGATGAACAACTTCTGTAGTTCATCCATGCAGTCTTTGAATGTTTGCCATTGCCTATCCACCATCAACCCTTTGAGCGCCATTCCCCACTCAATCCTACCCAACTCGCACCTCAGACCATCGTAGTTTCCTTTATTTAAATTCAGGACCCTAGTCTCCGAGTCAACTACTTTTCTCTCCATCCTAATGAAGAATTCTATCATATTATGATCGCTCTGACCCAAGGAGCCTCGTACAACAAGACTGCTAATTAATCCTCTCTCATTACATAATACCCAGTCTAAGATGGCCTGATCTCTGGTTGGTTCCTCGACATATTGTTCCAGAAAACCATCCCGTAAATATTTTAGGAATTCCTCCTCCACAGTATTTTTACTAATTTGGTTAGCCCAATCTATATGTAAATTAAAGTCACCCATGATGACTGCTGTGCCCTTACTGCATGCTTCTCTAATTTCCCTTTTAATGCCATCCCCAACCTCCGTATTACTGTTTGGAGGTCTATATACCACTCCCACTAACGTTTTCTGCCCCTTGATATTTCTCAGTTCTACCCAAACAGATTCCGCATCATCAGAGTTAATATCCTTCCTTTCAATTGTGTTAATCCCCTCCTTAACCAGCAATGCTACCCTAGCTCCCTTTCTTTTTTGCCTGTCCTTCCTAAATATTGAATACTCCTGGATGTTGAGTTCCCAGCCTTGGCCACCCTGGAGCCATGTTTTTGTAATCCCAATCAAATTATATTCGTTTACCTCTATTTGCGCAGCTAATTCATCCACCTTGTTCCGAATGCTCCTTGCATTAAGACACAAAGCCTTCAGGCTTGTTTTTTTAACACTCTCAGACATATATGAATTATTATTTACTGTGACCATGTTTGATTTAAAGCGTTGAGTTCTTTGCCTTCTAATTTTATTTTTCTCCTTCCTGTCTTTTGCTTTTTTCCTTGTTTCTCTTTCCTCTGTCTCCCTGCTCAGGTTCCCAACCCCCTGCCACTTTAGTTTAAACCCTCCCCAACAGCACTAGCAAACACTCCCCCTAGGACATCGGTCCCGGCCCTGCCCAGGTGCAAACCTTCCCGTTTGTACTGGTCCCACCTCTCCCAGAACCGGTTCCAATGTCCAAGGAATTTGAATCCCTCCCCCTTGCACCATTCCTCTAGCCACGTATTCATTTGAAATATCCTCCTATTTCTACTCTGACTAGCACGTGGCACTGGTAGCAATCCTGAGATTACTACCTTTGAGGTCCTATTTTTTAATTTACATCCTAACTCCCTATATTCTGCTTTTAGGACCTCATCCCATTTTTTACCTATATTGTTGGTACCTATATGCACCATGACAACTGGTTGTTAACCCTCCCCCTCCAGAATGCCCTGCAACCGCCCCAAGACATCCTTGACCCTTGCACCAGGGAGGCAACATACCATCCTGGAGTCTCATTTGCAGCCGCAGAAACGCCTAGCTATTCCCCTTACAATAGAATCCCCTATCACTATAGCACTCCCACTATTTTTCCTCCCGTCCCGAGAGAGCGGAGAGGTGGCGGACCTGCGAGGGAGCACCAGAGGCGGCACATAAAGAGCACCAGAGGTGGCGAGCAGCGAGGCCAAGAGCCCCGAGATAGCGGAGAGGCGGCGGACCTGTGAGGGAGCACCAGAGGCAGTGGTGGTACATAAGGAGCAGCCCCGAGGCAACGAGCAGCGAGGCCCAGAGCCCCGAGAGAGTGGAGAGGTGGTGGACCTGCGAGGGAGCACCAGAGGCAGCTTACCAATCCAGGTTCCGGGGGAGGGAAGCAAAAAGTAATCGAAGTGTGACATCACCAAGAAGCAGGTAAGTGACTGGTTGGTGAGTATTTTCTTTCTAAATTTTTCTAAACTTAAATTTTGTGGTTTCTAAGGTCTCTGTTGTGTAGTGGGGACTACTATTAAGCAAGGGCCTTTGAGTATATCATTTAATTGAAGTGAAATTGGTGGGATTCATTTAATTTTAATTAATTAATTAAAGGGTAAGTCATGGTAGGACAGCCCAGCCCCGTAGTGTGCTCCTCCTGCTCTATGTGGGAAATCAGGGACGATTCCTGTGTCCCTGATGACCATGTGTGTGGGAAGTGTGTCCAGCTGCAGCTACTGACAGACCGCATTGCGGCACTGGAGCTGCGGATGGATTCATTTTGGAGGGATTCAAATTCCTGGGACATTGGAACCGGTTCTGGGGGAGGTGGGACCAGTACAAACTGGACAGTTTGCACCTGGGCAGGATCGGGACCGATGTCCTCGGGGTAATGTTTGCTAGTGCTGTTGGGGAGGGTTTAAACTAAAATGGCAGGGGGTTGGGAACCTGTGCAGGGAGACAGAGGAAAGGGAAGCAAGGATAGAAACAAAAGACAGGAAGGAGAAAAGCAAAAGTGGAAGGCAAAGAAATCAAGGGTGTAAATCAAACAGGGCTACAGTAAATAATAATTCTAAAAGGACTAAGAGCGTTAAAAAAAACAAGCCTGAATGCTTTGTGCATTAATGCAAGGAGCATTCATAATAAGGTGGAAGAATTAGCTGCACAAATTGATGTAAACGGATATGATGTAATTGGAATTATGGAGACATCACTCCAGGGTGATCAAGGCTGGGAATTCAACATTCAGGGGTATTCAATATTCAGGAAGGACAGGTAAAAAGGAAAAGGAAGTGGGGTAGCATTGCTGGTTAAAGAGGAGATTAACACAATAGTAAGGAAGGATATTAGCTCTGATGATATGGAATCTCTATGGGTAGAGCTGAGAAATACCAAGGGGCAGAAAACGTTAGTGGGTGTTGTATACAGACCCCCAAACTGTAATGCTGAGGTTGGGGATGGCATTAAATGGGAAATTAGAGATGCATGCAATAAGGGCACAGCAGTTATCATGGGTGACTTTAATCTACATATAGATTGGGCTAACCAAATTAGTAACAATACTGTGAAGGAATTCCTAGAGTGTATACGGGATGGTTGCCTGGACCAATATGTTGAGAAAACAACTAGAGATCAGGCCACCTTAGACTGGGTATTATGTAACGAGAAAGTATTAATTAGCAGTGTTGTTGTGCGAGGCCCCTTGGGGAAGAGTGATCATAATATGATAGAGCGTCAGCGGCAATGGCGGCGGTGGGAAACACAAGCAGCGAGGCTTTAAAAGGCCCCCAGAGACCAGGTAGGCCTCAGAGCATCAGCAGCTGTGGCGGCGGCGGGAAACGTGAGCGGTGAGGCTTTAAAAGGCCCCCAGAGACCAGGTAGGCCTCAGAGCAGCAGTGGTAGCGGCGGCAGCGGGAAACGCGAGCGGCGAGGCTTTAAATGCCCCCAGAGACCAGGTAGGCCTCAGAGCGGCAGAGGCGGCGGTGGGAAACGCGAGCGGCGAGGCTTTAAAAGGCCTCCAGAGACCAGGTAGGCCTCAGAGCATCAGCGGCAGCGGCGGCGGCGGGAAACGCGAGCGGCGAGGCTTTAAAAGGCCCCCAGAGACCAGGTAGGCCTCAGCGCATCAGAGGCAGCGGCGGCAGTGGGAAACGCGAGCGGCAAGGGTTTAAAAGGCCCCAGAGACCAGGTAGGCCTCACAGCAGCAGCGGCGGGAAACGTGAGCGGCAAGGCTTTAAAAGGCCCCCAGAGATCTGGTAGGCCTCAGAGCGTCAGTGGCAGCGGTGGCAGTGGGAAACGCGAGCGGCGAGGCTTTAAAAGGCCCCAGAGACAAGGTAGGCCTCAGAGCGTCAGCAGCAGTGGCTGCAGCGGGAAACGCGAGCGGCGAGGCTTTAAAAGGCCCCAGAGACCAGGTAGGCCTCAGAGCATCAGCGGCAGTGGCGGCAGTGGGAAATGCGAGCGGCGAGGCTTTAAAAGGCCCCAGAGACCGGGTAGGCCTCAGAGCATCAGCAGCAGCGGCGGCAGTGGGAAGCGTGAGCGGCGAGGCTTTAAAAGGCCCCAGAGACCAGGTAGGCCTCAGAGCGGCAGCGGCGGGAAACGCGAGCGGCGAGGGTCTAAAAGGCCCCAGAGACCAGGTAGGCCTCAGTGCGTACTAATCTCCAATCTCAGAGAGGGGGAGAAGTAAAAAGTAATCGAAGTGTGACGTCACCAGAAAGCAGGTAAGTGATTGGTTGGTGAGTATTTCTTTCTCTTTAAACTCTAACTCTGTGGTTTATAGTTTCTAGGGTCTCTGTGGTGTAGTGGGGACTGTTGGCAAACCAAGGCCCTAAAATATATCATTTACCTGTAGTGTAATTGGTGGGATTGAATTGATTTAATTTAATTTCAATTAATTGAAGGGTAAGTCATGGCAGGACAGCCCGGTGCCGTGGTATGCTCCTCCTGCACTATGTGGGAACTCAGGGACACTTCCTGTGTCCCTGACAACTACGTGTGCAGGAAGTGTGTCCAGCTGCAGCTACTGGCAGACCGCATTGCGGTGCTGGAGCAGCAATTGGATACATACTGGACCATTCGCGATGCTGAGGACGTCGTGAATAGCACATTTAATCAGTTGGTCACACCACAGATAAAGGTGGCACAGGCAGAAAGGGAATGGGTGACCAACAGGCAGAGTACTAGGCAGAGGCAGGTAGTGCAGGGGTCCCCAGTGGCCATCCCCCTCTCAAACAGATACTGATGGGGGGGGGGGAAGGCTTACCAGGGCAAAGCAGCAGCAGCCAACTTCCTGGCACCAGGGGTGGCTCTGCTGCACAGGACGGGAGGAAAAAGAGGGGGAGAGCTATAGTAATAGGGGATTCTATTGTAAGGGGAATAGATAGGTGTTTCTGCGGCTGCAAACGAGACTCCAGGATAGTGTGTTGCCTCCCTGGTGCAAGGGTCAAGATGTCTCAGAGCGGCTGCAGGGCATTCTGGAGGGGGAGGGTGAACAGCCAGTTGTCGTGGTGCATATAGGTACCAACGATATAGGTAAAAAGCAGGATGAGGTCCTAAAAGCTGAATATAGGGAGTTAGGAGGTAAATTAAAAAATAGGACCTCAAAGGTAGTAATCTCAGGATTGCTACCAGTGCCACGTGCTAGTCAGAGTAGAAATAGAAGGATCTTTCAGATGAATACGTGGCTCGAGGAATGGTGCCAGGGGGAGGGATTCAAATTCCTGGGACATTGGAACCGGTTCTGGGGAGGTTCAAACTGGACGGTTTGCACCTGGGCAGGGGGAGTGTTTGCTAATGCTCCGGGGGAGGGTTTAAACTAAAATGGCAGGGGTTTGGGAACCTGAGCGGGGAAACAGAGGAAAGGGAAACAAGGATAAAAGCAAAAGACAGGAAGGAGAAAAACAAAAGTGACAGGCAGAGAAATCAAGGGTTTAAATCAAACATGGCAACAGTAAATAATAATTCTAAAAGATCTAAGAGCGTTAAAAAAACAATCCTGAAGGCTTTGTGTCTTAATGCGAGGAGCATTCGTAATAAGGTGGACGAATTAACTGCGCAAATAGAGGTAAACGAATATGATATGATTGGGATTACGGAAACATGGCTCCAGGGTGGCCAAGGCTGGGAACCCAACATCCAGGGGTATTCAATATTCAAGAAAGATAGGCAGAAAGGAAAATGAGGTGGAGCAGCATTGCTGGTTAAAGAGGGGATTAACACAATTGTAAGGAAGGATATTAGCTCTGATGATGTGGAATCTGTATGGGTAGAACTGAGAAATACCAAGGGGCAGAAAACATTAGTGGGAGTGGTATATAGACCTCCAAACAGTAATGCGGAGGTCGGGGATGGCATTAAACGGGAAATTAGAGAGGCGTGCAATAAGGGCACAGCAGTTATCATGGGTGACTTTAATCTAAATATAGATTGGGCTAACCAAATTAGTAACAATACTGTGGAGGAGGAATTCCTGGAGTGTATACGGGATGGTTTCCTGGACCAATATGTTGAGGAACCAACTAGAGATCAGGCCATCTTAGACTGGGTATTATGTAATGAGAAAGGATTAATTAGCAATCTTGTTGTGCGAGGCCCCTTGGGTCGGAGCGATCATAATATGATAGAATTCTTCATTAAGATGGAGAGTGAAATAGTTGACTCAGTGACTAGGCTCCTGAATTTAAATCAAGGAAACTATGATGATGAGATGCGAGTTGGGTAGGATTGATTGGGGAATGTCACTCAAAGGGATGACGGTGGATGGGCAATGGCAAACATTCAAAGATCACATGGATGAACTACAGAATTTGTTCATCCCAGTTTGGCATAAAAATAAAACAAAAAAGTTGACTCAACCATGGCTAACAAGGGAAATTATGGATAGCGTAAGATCCAAGAGGAGGACATATGAATTGGCCAGAAAAAGCAGTAAACCCGAGGATTGGGAGCAGTTTAGGATCCAACAAAGGAGGAAAAAGGGATTAATTAAGAGGGGGAAAATAGAGTATGAGAGTAAGCTTTCAGGGAACATAAAAACTGACTGTAAAAGCTTTTATAGATATGTGTGAAGAGAAAAAGATTGGTGAAGTCAAGCGTAGGTCCCTTGCAGCCAGAATCAGGGAAATTTATAATGGGGAACAAAGAAATGGCAGACCAATTAAATACATACTTTGGTTCTGTCTTCACAAAGGAGGACACAAATAACCTCCCAAAGATGTCGGGGAACATAGGGTCTAATGAAAGGGAGGAACTGATAGAAATCAATATTTGTAGGGAAATGGTGTTAGGGAAATTGATGGGATTGTGGGCCGATAAATCCCCAGGGCCTGATAATCTACATCCTAGGGTACTTAAGGAAGTGGCCCTAGAAATAGTAGATGCTTTGCTGGCCATCTTCCAAAATTCGATAGAATCTGGAACAGTACCCATGGATTGGCGGGTAGCTAATGTTACCCCACTGTTCAAAAAGGGTGATAGAGAGAAAACGGGGAATTACAGACCAGTAAGCCTGACATAGGTAGTGGGGAAAATGCTAGAGTCCATTATAAAGGATGTAATAGCAGAGCACTTGGAAAAAAGTGACCGGATCGCACAAAGTCAACATGGCTTTACAAAAGGTAAATCATGCTTGATAATATACTGGAATTTTTTGAGGATGTAACTGGTAAAATAGATAAAGGAGAACCAGTGGATGTGGTGTATTTGGATTTTCAAAAGGCTTTCGATAAGGTCCCGCATAAGAGATTAGCGTGTAAAATTAAGGCACATGGGATAGGGGGCAAGGTATTGACTTGGATAGAGAACTGGTTGGCAGACAGAAAGGAAAGAGTTGGAATAAACGGCTCTTTTTCCGAGTGGCAGGCAGTGACTAGTGGGATACCGCAGGGATCGGTCCTTGGACCCCAGCTATTCATAATATATATTAATGATCTGGACGAGGGAACTAGATGTAATATCTCCAAGTTTGCAGATGACACAAAGCTAGGTGGGCATGTGTGCTGTGAGGAGGATGCCAAGAAACTCCAGGATGATTTGGACAGGTTGGGTGATTGGGCAGAAGCATGGCAGATGCAATATAACGTGGATACATGTGAGGTTATCCACTTTGGTGTCAAAAACAGGAAGGCAGGTTATTATCTAAATGGCAATAGATTGGGAGAAGGGGAAGTGCAACGAGACCTGGGCGTCCTTGTGCACCAGTCGCTGGAAGTAAGCATGCAGGTGCAGCAGGTGCTTAAGAAGGCAAATGGTATGTTGGCCTTCGTAGCGAGAGGGTTTGAGTACAGGAACAAGGATGTCCTGCTGCAGTTGTACAGGGCCTTGGTGAGGCCACATCTTGTGTATTGTGTGCAGTTTTGGTCGCCTTATCTGAGCAAGGATGTTCTTGCCATGGAAGGAATGCAGCGAAGATTCACCAGGCTGATACCTGGGATGGCAGGAATGACGTTTGAGGAGAGATTGGGTCAATTGGGCTTGTACTCGCTGGAGTTTAGAAGAATGAGAGGGGATCTCATTGAAACTTATAAAATTCTAACAGGACTAGACAGACTAGATGCTGGAAGGATGTTCCCGATGGTCGGGGAGTCCAAAACCAGGGGTCACAGTCTAAGGATAAGGGGTAAGCCATTTAGGACAGAGATGAGGAGGAATTTCTTCACCCAGAGAGTGGTGAACCTGTGGAATTCTCTACCACAGAAGGCAGTGGAGGCCAATTCATTAAATATATTCAAGAAGGAGTTAGATATATTTCTTAAGGCTAAAGGGATCAAGGGATATGGGGAGAAAGCTGGGACAGGGCACTGAATTTGGATGATCAGCCATGATCTGATTAAATGGCGGAACATTCTCGAGGGGCCGAATGGTCTACTCCTGCTCCTATCTTCTATGTTTCTATGTTTCCTTTTCTGTGGCTCAGTGTCAGAAACTTGTGGGTACAAGCCTTGCTGCATATATTAGTAAACAATCTAGGGTGACAATTCAGTGCAGGACTGAGGGAATTCAGCAAATCGCCCCCGTCAAGATCGGGGCAAATCATAGAATGACACAGCACAGAAGGAGGCTATTCGGCCCTTCGCTCTTTGAAAGAACTAGCCAATTAGTCCCACCTCTCTGCTCTTTCCCCATAGCCCTGCAAATGTTTTCCCTTCAAGTATTTATCCAATTCCCTTTTGAAAATTATTATTTAATCTGCTTCCACCATCCTTTCAAGCAGTGCATTCCAGATCACAACAACTCGCTGCGTAAAAAACATTTCCTTATGTCACCTCTTAGTTCTTTTGTAGATGTAAGTAATTTTAATGGAATTTACATAAATTAATGGACTTCCTCCTCATTATATGCACTGGACTGTTTTGTAATGATTTGCACCATTGTTAGCGATTATAGAATTGTATTATTCCAAAGAAGAAACATGTGGATAGTCTCATCAGAATAGATCACCTGGATGCATCAACTTGGCTTCAGCAGGCCAGTTGTCAACTTGCTCAAATTTAGTCAGGCACTGGGATTTTTGACTTCATTAAGCCAAAGTACCATGTACTCCCTTTCTCCTGGTGATTCCTATAAGGTGGCCATAAGGTAGAGTAGCACAGCATTTACTCTTTTTAGGTGACGTCCTCAGAGAATTTCTGGCATAAATGTTGATAAGAGTGTTGGTGAAGTCTTGACAAATTGTCCGAGAAAGTGCCCCGATGTGTTTCAAAGGTTCTCTTCAAACCACCAACAGCAAGTGAACACTAAAAGGTGATATACCTTTAAATAGCATTCGAAATCCTCTGCAACGACTTGTTTACTCCCTATCAGCTGGTCGCTGTTAGGAGAGGGCATTAGGTCTAGCGCTAGCCACCAAAATGCCATGCAGCCTCCTTAATGTGTGCTAGCAGGCAACTTAAGTGGCAATCAGCCCCTTAACGATCCTCCAGCGGCCATTCCTAGCGCAAGCTTCAACTCCTTTACCAAGGTGGTGTCTTGTGCTGAAAGCAGGCTAAACTGACATTTCAGCTTAATACCTCATCTTGGCCACCTCAGAAGCTCTTTAGCGCCTAAAGTATCCGGGGAAAATCGCCCCCTCCCAATAGGTTTTGAGGACAGTTGTCTGAGCTTTAGCAAACTAATGGCAGGGTATGCATTCAGAGCCCCTGGCGGTGTGGTGGATAAGTCAGAGTGGCCTTTATCCAATCCTTGGAGGTGTAGAGTTGAGCAAGCAGGATCAGAAAGCGATCTTAGCAATTACAATGATCTGAAATTTGAACTTCCAAATCCAATGTCAAATGCCTAAAAAATGTTGAATTCTTAAGACTGCCGGTTACCCTCTACCACATAAGATGAATTGCTAAAGAAAAGTAACTGTGGTGTTACGAGAGCAGTTAATGTAATATAAATATTACACAATGTCTCAGAGTGCTTGCAAATGAGAACATTAAAATATACACAGCACAGAAACATCCATAAGAGTGGAGAAATAAAATAATTTACATCATGCTACATTTCTCTTTCAAATGGAATGTTTTACTTATTAGATGTAAGTAATATTTTTACAAATCAATGAGTGCCTGTATGTTCACCCAGTTTCCCTCAGTACTTGAGGCTTTGTCTGTGGCCCATGATCAGTATAACCTCTGTCCCCAATGCTTGAGATGCCCGAGGGGCTAAACGGCCGACTGCTGCTCCTATGTTCTTAGATGATCCATGGCTCATCTCCAATTCTGCAATCCCTCGCTTTGAACACCTGTACCACACCTGCTGCTATTTCCACAGCGTGCTCCCCTACCTGCTGAACACTTAAAATATTTTCACATTCTGTCTCCAGCTTACCCACTGACCCCTTTGAACAACTGTGGTCTTTCTATCCAGTCCACTTTCATCCTTCAAGCATTGGTGTTCTGCTCCTTGCCTTTCTGCCTCTTGTTATTTCCCAACTGTCTAACATTTGTCCACCAGTCACCTTGGCCCGAAACCATCCAGCTGTCTTTGAACACAACACTAACCTATGGCTTGTGAGCCACCAAACCACCTGGTAATGGATTACACTCAGATGATGCAACACCCTCTCAGCCTTTTTTCTCATTGTGGTCTATTATAAGAAACCTACAAACCCCCCCTATCTGAACCCAGCAGATCTTTTAAAGCTCCACTAAGCCCATTCTCTCAGTCACACCCTTACAAACAGTATGAAACTCTCTTGTCATGGACCCATACACACTACTTTTATAGGCACCATAATGCTGGGCTTGCTAACCACATCCATAAAGATTTTATGAGATCTGTGAAGGGAGGAGCTTTAAGGTGTCCATATAACAGGGTGGGTTTATTGGGTTTGTATAGGGGCTTTATAACTCTGAATATAAAAAACATTTATGGTTTCTATATGCAGGGTGCTGCTATGATGAGAAGATTGAATTGGGTAGAAGTGATTTTGGGGTACAATAAAGTCTGCGATAACTGGGGTTTATCAGAAATATTAAACATGCAAATTAACTTAATTAACTTTCCTGTCCTCTCCCCCCACTCCCATCTTTGGAAAAAGTGGGCATGCCCTCATAACCTGTCAAACACATTCATATTTGATAGGTTTCACTACATTATGCATTGTATCTGACCAAGAGCGAGGGGAAATGGCCTAACTTATCACAAAGCTCCGCCAGAACTACTGATACGGGCACTAGGAGGTGCAGGGCAGCAGCCCGGGGGAACCTGCCCACTGATGTTCCTTCTTGATGTTCCAGTTGATCTCACCATGCCTCCAAGTGATGGTACGGTTGCTACTGAGAACTGGGGTGAATTCGCAGGCACAGAGCTACATCCCAACCACTCCGTGCATCGCCACGCACTAGCATGCACACGTCTCTTCCTACAGCTTGAATTGTAACTTAAAAAATGCATTATGGAATTGCCCAAGCAATTGTTTAGTATACATCAAGCTGTCTCACTTTAAAAAAAACACTGACAAACAATAAAGGTACCATATAAATTTTCAGGTCTGGTTAAAGTAAAAGTTCAGCTTCATACGAGTTAAAAAGTTAGACAGCTGCAACAGGATTAAATTGGTGCATTTATATACAACATACGCAAAGTGTTAAAAAGGTGCTACAATCTCTTAGCAAAGTGCCAACATGTGGAATGGAATTGTAGTTGAAGTATCTAACACTTTGGGGACTTCATGCTTCAGTACTTTACCACCCATGCATACGGAGACGCTAATGACAGAGAGGCTACCCATCAGGGAATGCAATTCTGTTCAGACATTTCCCCCGAAATGGATTATTTCAGCCTCGTTGGTCACAGATTCTGGAGTTTTCCAGCGATTCATCTTGCTATTAATGATGTCAGAGAATTTTAGGACTCTGAATTAAATAATGATTAATAGGACTACTGAGTGATCTAGGCCACAGCAGTGCTGTTTATTTCTATGTGAAGCTCTGTCAAGACTGATAAATCGGATGCCTGAAATAGTTTATAAAGTACAGAATTGATTTGGCGGTTAGAGAGGGAGAGAATTAATGTTACAAAATAGGCCTGCAACCTAGGTTTGATGAAAGCAGAGGAAAGCCTTTTATATAAATTGTCTGTCTCAGTATGAAATGGGAGGGGTAATAGGGGATGTAAGGAAAACTCAACACAAGATCTGTGCCACTGCAGTTTCTAAGCGCCGTGCAGTTGGAGAAGGCTGTGAAGCTCCACAGGGGACCAATGAGGTGGGCACAAACTGAATAAAAGCAGGAAAAAATTGATAGAGATTAAATAGTTGAAATATAAGCTTTGAAGATAAGAGGGAGAGAAGGTAGAAGGATGTGCAACCAGGGGATACAAGGTGGAGGCCAAAACTGTTTTTCTGTGCTTTTGCTTTTTGAGATTTTCAGGGAACATTTGCAAAAGAAAATACATTTTTACCAAACACCTCCATTGTTTCCTGTACAATGCCTCTTACCTTTTAATACAAAGGAATCTATTGTTAAAAATAAATCTATTATTGTGTGCTGGCCTTGCAGAAAGAACGCTGATCTTATTTGCACGTCTTTTGACATTAACAATTACAAAAGTAATTCTTTATGTAATCTTTTTCAAATTTTTCAATAACAACTGCACCCAACTGCTGGGTTTCTTGAAATGACTGCATTGCATTGTGTTGAAGTTAATATGCTATTCCCAGTAAAACAATTATTTCAAAATCCTTTTTATTTGAGCTTATTAAGTCAGAGCTAATTAATTTTGTGCTTAATTTTTTCTAATGATTTCCTCTGTTAATGCAACGATATTATGATGACTCAGTCAGAAGATAATTCTTTCCCTATGGCGATATGTTCCATATAACAATCCAGCTGAAAACTGGTAATAAAATTCAGGGCTCATGCTGGTTCGTGGTTTGGAGTGTTGCCTCTACCAGGTCTAAAAGTCACTGCCAAAAACTACTGTATCAAGCTCCTGGACGGGCAACAGCCACTCCAGATCACCTACAACAATGGGATCATTCCTTATCATTTAAAAATCCATTGTATTAAAGTAAGGCGGCTCTAAATATATAATTAGAAATTTGAGCTAGACATTAAGCAATGAAAATAAATGTTCAGATTTCTGGTATGTAGGAGGTTTGCACAGCTTAATGCACAAACCTGTTAAATGGTTGAGCTAATTATGGCTTGTGCAGAATCTATAGACCTTTTAAAAAAATTCATTTATGGGATGTGGGCATCGCTGGCAAGGCCAGCATTTATTGTCCATCCCTAATTGCCCTTGAGAAGGTGTGGTGAGCCGTCTTCTTGAACCGCTGCAGTCCATGTGATGTTAAGGGGCGAGTTCCAAGATTTTGACCCAGCGACGATGAAGGATCAGCGATATACTTCTAAGTCGGGATGGTGTGTGACTTGGAGGGGAACTTGGTATTTGCTTTGCAACCAGCTGGGAGAAGAGCCACAGATCTTATTGAGGTTTTCAGCAGAGAAGGAGGCCACTCAACCCATCACGTCTGTGCTGGCTGCTTGCTAGAGAGATGCCTTGGTCTCTCCTCATAGCCGTGTATCATCTTCTGCTTCAATATTTACCCAACTTTCTCTTGAAAGATGTAATGGTTTCTGTCTCAACGACTTCCTGTAGAAAAGCATTCCATGGTCCAACTACCTTATGCATAAAGAAGCAGAGGGGGAACCAAAATAATAACGACCGTAAAAATAGCACTGGAAATAATGTGAACAGTTGCTGGAGAATCTATAAGTATGTATAGAATTGGAAATGTGAACAAGTGCTTCAGCTTATGAAGTTTCTGAATTCATTTAACAGGGTGTTGATTTCCATTGTAACTAGAATTTTTAAACATGACATTTGGATCTTCTTCACATATTGTTACTACTTAGAAATTTGACAGCATTTACTCAAAAGTATTTTACAAGGAGAATACCCTTTCATCATCTTCCTTCTTACAAAAGAGTACTCAGTCAAATTAATAACATTAATGTTGAATAGTGTTGAGTCCACCTCAATGCATATATGATTTGAGGATAATTGGGAACTAGGTGTACCATTTCAAGGAGCTGGCCCCATTCCCTTTCACTATAACCTGAGCAACTATAGAATTTCTTGGATAACTAGTTATGTACTTATCAGGATTCAATTATAGTTTCTAATATAGTTTTCTCTCTCTGTGTCAATCTTAAATGTAATGAATGAGTTTCTAACCCCTCTCTTGAAAATACATCAGATATCTTTTGAAAGTACTGAATTCTCGAGTCTGTGTATCACAGAAATATTTCTTATTTAAAAAAGTAAAGTCTTAAATGAAATTATAACTGTAAAGTAAGGTAAAATATTTCCTCATTACATGATAATAATGATCATACTAATAGCGTAACCTAACGCATAAAGAGCCAGTGGGGCCGATGAGCTGTGGTACTACAGGCACCAAGACCCGATATAATCAGGGACAAAGTCCTGAGCCCTACCCATTAGCTGATATGTAACTGAACTCCAATTCAGTTGAACACCAACACTGCACGAGGCTCTTTAAAGTTTTTAAATGAGGGTTTCTCCTCCTAACGGAGCTAGAGATCTGGAGTAGTGATTCAAAGGCCTCAAGGGGAACGCTTGATAAAAGATTTAAATTATAATCCTGGGTAGCCCTCTCCTTAGAGTCATAGAGTCATAGAGTTATACAGCACAGAAAGAGGCCCTTCGGCCCATCGTGTCTGCGCCGACCATCAATCCCTGTCCAGTCTAATCCCATTTTCCAGCATTTGGTCCATAGCCTTGTATGCAATGGCATTTCAAGTGCTCATCCAAATGCTTCTTGAATGTTATGAGGGTTCCTGCCTCTACCACCCTTTCAGGCAGTGAGTTCCAGATTCCAACCACCCTCTGGGTGAAAAAGTTCCTCCTCAAATCCCCTCCAAACCTCCTGCCCCTTACCTTGAATCTATGCCCCCTTGTTATTGACCCCCCTACTAAGGGGAAAAGTTCCTCTTTATCTACCCTATCTATGCCCCTCATCATTTTGTACACCTCAATCAGGTCCCCCCTCAGCCTTCTTTGCTCCAAGGAAAACAACCCCAGCCTGTTTAGTCTTTCTTCATAGCTGAGGCGCTCCATCCCAGGTAACATCCTGGTGAATCTTCTCTGCACCCTCTCCAAAGCAATCACATCCTTCCTATAGTGAGGCGACCAGAACTGCACACAGTACTCCAGCTGTGGCCTCACCAGCGTTTTGTACAGCTCCATCATAACCTCCCTGCTCTTATATTCTATGCCTCGGCTAATGAAGGCAAGTATCCCATATGCCTTTTTAACCACCTTATCTACCTGTTCCGCTGCCTTCAGGGATCTATGTACATGTACACCAAGGTCCCTCTGACCCTCTGTACTTCCTAGGGTCCTACCACTCATTGTGTATTCCCTTGCCTTATTTGTCCGTCCAAAATGCATCACCTCGCACTTTTCAGGGTTAAATTCCATTTGCCACTTTTCCGCCCATCTGACCAACCCGTTTATATTGTCCTGTAGCCTGAGGCTTTCCTCCTCGCAGTTTACCACCCCACCAATTTTCGTGTCATCTGCAAACTTACTGATCATACCTTTTACATTCTCATCCAAATCATTTATGTAGATCACAAACAGCAAGGGTCCCAGCACCGATCCCTGAGGTACCCCACTGGACACAGGCTTCCAGTCACAAAAGCAACCTTCGACCATCACCCTCTGCCTCCTGCCACTCAGCCAGTTTAGGATCCAACACGCCAAGGCACCCTGGATCCCATGGGCTCTTACCTTCTTGACCAGTCTCCTATGCGGGACTTTGTCAAAAGCTTTACTGAAATCCATGTAAACCACATCCACAGCATTTCCCTCATCCACACACCTAGTCACCCCCTCGAAAAATTCAATCAGATTGGTCAGACATGATTTACCCTTGACAAAGCCATGCTGACTATCCCCGATTAATCCTTGCCTCTCCAAGTGAAGACTAATTTTGTCCCTCAGAATTTTTTCCAATAATTTCCCTACCACAGATGTTAGGCTCACTGGCCTGTAATTCCCTGGTTTATCCCTGCTACCCTTCTTGAATAATGGTACTACGTTAGCTGTTCTCCAGTCCTCTGGTACATCCCCTGTGGCCAGAGAGGTTCTGAAAATTTGTGTCAGAGCCCCTGCAATCTCCTCCTTTGCCTCACGCAACAGCTTGGGATACATCGCGTCCGGGCCTGGGGATTTATCCACTTTTTGGCCTGCTAAAACCGCTAGTACCTCCTCCCTCTCGATGCTAATATGTTCAAGTATGTCACAGTCCCCTTGCCCGATTTCTATGTCTACATCGTCTTTCTCCATAGTGAACACAGATGCAAAAAATTCATTTAAAACCCCGCCTACATCATCTGGCTCTACACACAGATTGCCACTTTGGTCCCTAATGGGCCCTACCCTTTCCTTGGTTATCCTCTTGCCCTTAATATACTTATAAAACATCTTAGGATTTTCCTTTATTTTGCTCGCCAGTGTTATTTCATGGCCCCTCCTCGCCCTCCTAATTTCTTTTTTAAGTATGCCCCTGCACTTTTTATACTCCTTCTTAAGGGTTATCTTTACTTTCAGTAACTTGTCCACCAACAGTCAATTTGTTCTTTTTCTCCTCACGAGCAAAATAATAATAATAAAGTAGTGGCACTTTGTTGACAGACAGGAGGCCCCTACATACTATGAAGGTATGAGAGTAGAATTGACTAAAGTGGACTGGGAAAACAGATTAAAGTGTAAGACAGTACAAGAGCAGTGGTCTACATTCAAGGAGATATTTCACATCTTTCAAGATAAATATATTCCACTGAGGAAAAAGGGGAGTAAAAGAAAAGACAGCCATCCATGGCTTAGTAAAGTAATAAAGGATAGTATCCGACTGAAAACAAGGTCATATAAAGTAGCCAAATCTAGTGGGAGGATAGAAGATTGGGAAGCATTTAAAAGCCAGCAAAGAATAACTAAAAGATTAATTAAGAAAGGGAAGATAGATTATGAAAGTAAACTAGCAAAAAATATAAAAACAGATAGCAAGAGTTTCTACAGCTATATAAAAAGAAAAAAGGTGGCTAAAGTAAACGTTGGTCCCTTAGAGGATGGGATCGGGAAACTAGTGGTGGGGAACATGGAGATGGCAAAGACGCTGAACAAATATTTTGTATCAGTCTTTACAGTAGAGGACACTAAAAATATCCCAACACTGGACAAACAGGGGGCAATGGGGGGGGGGGGGGGGAGGGAGGAGCTAAAGACGATTAAAATCACTAAAGAGATGGTACTCAGTAAAATAATGGGACTTAAGGCGGATAAATCCCTTGGACCTGATGGCCTACATTCTAGAGTCTTGAGAGAAGTGGCGGTAGGGATTGTGGATGCATTGGTGATTATTTTCCAGAACTCCCTGGACTCAGGAAAGGGAGATTGGAAAACTGCTAATGTAACACCCTTATTTAAGAAGGGAAGTAGACAAAAAGCTGGAAACTATAGACCAGTTAGCCTAACATCTGTGGTTGGCAAAATGTTGGAGTCCATTATTAAGGAAACAGTAACAGAGCATTTGGATAAACATAATTTAATAGGACAGAGTCAGCATGGTTTTATGAAGGGGAAGTCATGTTTGACAAATTTGCTCAAATTCTTTGAGGATGTAACATACAGGGTGGATAAAGGCATTTGACAAGGTTCCACACAAAAGATTACTGATCAAGATAAGAAATCATGGGATTGGGGGTAATATACTGGCATGGGTGGAAGATTGGCTATCTAACAGAAAACAAAGAGTTGGAATAAATGGTTCATTCTCGGGCTGGCAATCAGTAACTAGTGGTGTTCCGCAGGGGTCAGTGCTGGGACCCCAACTCTTTACAATCTATATTAACGATTTGGAGGAAGGGACCGAGTGCAACATATCCAAGTTTGCCGATGATACAAAGATGGGA
Organism: Somniosus microcephalus; assembly: GCF_052327205.1. NCBI lineage: Eukaryota > Metazoa > Chordata > Chondrichthyes > Squaliformes > Somniosidae > Somniosus > Somniosus microcephalus. Next base: position 49,465,234 of record NC_140991.1, on the reverse strand, counting down.
GGGAAAGCACTGAGTGAGGAGGACATAAAAAACCTGCAAAAGGACATAGGCTAAGTGAGTGGGCAGAGATTTGGCAGATGCAATATAATGTTGGAAATTGTGAGGTTATGCACTTTGGCAGAAAAAATCAAAGAGCAAGTTATTATCTAAATGGAGAGAAACTGCAAAGTGCTACAGTACAAAGGGATCTGGGGGTCCTGGTGCATGAAACACAAAAAGTTAGTATGCAGGTGCAGCAGGTGATCAGGAAGGCCAATGGAATCTTGGCTTTTATTGCAAGGGGGATGGAGTATAAAAACAGGGAAGTCTTGCTGCAGTTATACAGGGTATTGGTGAGGCCACACCTGGAATACTGCGTGCAGTTTTGGTTTCCATATTTAAGAAAAGATATACTTGCTCTCGAGGCGGTTCAGAGAAGGTTCACTCGGTTGATTCCAGAGATGAGGGGGTTGACGTATGAGGAAAGGTTGAGTAGGTTGGGACTCTACTCATTGGAGTTCAGAAGAATGAGAGGCGATCTTATCGAAACATATAAGATTGTGAGGGGGCTTGATCGGGTGGATGCGGTGAGGATGTTTCCACTGATGGGTGAGACTAGAACTAGGGGGCATAATCTAAGAATAAGGGGCTGCCCTTTCAAAGCTGAGATGAGGAGAAACTTCTTCACTCAGAGGGTAGTAAATCTATGGAATTTGCTACCCCAGAGAGCTGTGGAAGCTGCAACATTAAATAAATTTAAAATGGAGATAGACAGTTTCCTAGCAGATAAGGGAATTACGGGTTATGGGGAGAGGGCAGGGAAGTGGACGTGAGTCTAGATTCGGATCAGCCATGATTCTATTGAATGGTGGAGCAGGCCCGAGAGGCCGTATGGCCTACTCCTGCTCCTACTTCTTATGTTGTTATTATTCTGCTCTCCTGCCCCTGAGGTACTCCCAATTTGCTATGTGCATCACATTGGGATCACTCTCAATGGCCTGTAATTTCCAATAGGGGGCTTCCTGCATGCAGATGCCTCCTATCGGAAAAAAATCTACACCCTTACCCGAGGGCTCCCGAGGTCCGGACACTTCCGCTCCTGGGCCTCTCCACAGTTGAAATGTACAGGGCCCACGTATCCCAGGGGCGCATGTGGTTCGCAAGTATCCCTGGGATCACGTGGGCCAGGTGAGCCAATAGGAGAAGGGAATCTCCCTTCATACTTTTGAAAGATAGACCTGTCAAATATATGAATGGAGATCACCCCAAAAAGACACTAAAACATTAAATAAATTTCAAAAAAACATTAAATTAAATATTTTAAACGAAAATAAACATTTTTGAAAAAAATAATTAAAGTTTTTTACAGGGCTAAAAATAAACTTACCCTTTTTAAAAGTATATTAAAATGATAAATGAGTGAAACATTAAAAAAAAACTTTTTTTCAACTCTTATGCTGGTAAAAGCAAACCTTACACCTGCTTTTACCAGGCGTAAGATTTTTAAGGGTTTTCAGCGGGCGGAGGTTCTTCAGCAAGCGGAACTCTCCACCCGCAGAGGCCCTTCTCCAGGGCAGGCGTCCGATCTGTAGAGCATTCTTGACAGATTGGAAATGTCTGTTTCAGCGCATACGCTTTGCATGCCTGAAGCTGGCATTTCCGATGTCCCTACGGGTGTGTACACAGCGCGTACACACCTGTAGGCATCGGAAAATATGGGCCAGATCTGTATTATTCCAGCAATAACAGCACGCGGGGTTTGGTCCAGAGACATGTAAACCTAGATCTTCCAGTATGGTTGCAGGTTACATCCTAATGTTGAGGAATATGTTTTGCACCGACATGAATTGAAATGTGCTGTTTGCACCCAATTTTCCAAGGGCAGCTCTTATAGCAATTATGTTCTGCTCCAGGTGTAGATTTGGACGTGGGCTAGCTGCACAGTAGTGGTGGAAGTGTCAAATTGCAAGAAGTGAAACATAAAGGGAAGGGATAATTGAAGAGGTCTGCCACAATAGGTGAAAACAGTTTTGAAAACCTTTGGAGAAGGTCTCAGAAAGCATCTCAACCCATCAGCAGCCTTCGGTTAAGCCAATGTAGAGTGACAGGGGAAACTAAAAGGAAAGGAAATCCAACGTGCAAGCATGAGTCTGCCGGCAAGTGACAGAACAGCCCAGCCCACTCGACCACTGTTTGGCTGCTGATGTGGAGGTGGCCAGGCATCAAGTGATTGTGAGGAGTAATTATTCTCTTTGCCACTCCATGTCATCACCACCACAGGTCAGACTTACAGCAAGTCTCAGCACTTTCATTTGAAAAGAAGGTAAAAGTAAACCAGATGGGCTGCTGGCCAAATCCTTCGACTGTCAGTCAGAAAGATATCTGAGACAGCTTTGCAGCATTAATCCTGTTCAGTTTATGCCAAACTACCCAAGTTCTATTTTCAGCTATCCCACAATTTGCCACTGTTGACAGAAATTGATGCCATTGGATCAGATATTACGTAGAAACATAGAAGATAGGAGCAGGAGTAGGCCATTCGGCTCCTCGAGCCTGCTCTGCCATTCAATGAGATCATGGCTGATCATCCAAATTCAGTACCCGGTCCCTGCTTTCTCCCCATACCCCTTGATCCCATTAGCCTTAAGAAATATATCCAACTCCTTGAATATATTTAACGAATTGGCCTCTACTGCCTTCTTTGGCAGAGAATTCCACAGGTTCACCACTCTCTGGGTGAAGAAATTCCTCCTCATCTCTGTCCTAAATGGCTTACCCCTTATCCTTAGACTGTGACCCCTGGTTCTGGACTCCCCGACCATCGGGAACATCCTTCCAGCATCTAGTCTGTCTAGTCCTGTTAGAATTTTATCAATTTCGATGAGATCCCCTCTCATTCTTCTAAACTCCAGCCCAATCGACCCAATCTCTCCTCATACATCATTCCTGCCATCCCAGGTATCAGCCTGGTGAATCTTCGCTGCATTCCCTCCATGGCAAGAACATCCTTCCTCAGATAAGGCGACCAAAACTGCACACAATACTCAAGATGTGGCCTCACCAAGGCCCTGTACAACTGCAGCAAGACATCCTTGTTCCTGTACTGAAACCCTCTCGCTACGAAGGCCAACATACCATTTGCTTTCTTAACCGCCTGCTGCGCCTGCATGCTTACTTTCAGCGACTGGTGCACAAGGACACCCAGGTCTCGTTGCATTTCCCCTTCTCCCAATCTATTGCCATTTAGATAATAATCTGCCTTCCTGTTTTTGACACCAAAGTGGATAACCTCGCATTTATCCACGTTATATTGCATCTGCCATGCTTCTGCCCAATCACCCAACCTGTCCAAATCATACTGGAGTTTCTCAGCATACTCCTCACAGCACACACGCACACCCAGCTTTGTGTCGCCTGCAAACTTGGAGATATTACATCTAGCTCCCTCGTCCAGATCATTAATATATATTGTGAATAGCTGGGGTCCAAGGACCGATCCCTGCGGTATCCCATTAGTCACTGCCTGCCACTCAGAAAAAGAGCCGTTTATTCCAACTCTTTGCTTTCTGTCTGCCAGCCAGTTCTCTATCCAAGTCAATACCTTGCCCCCAATCCCATGTGGCTTAATTTAACATGCTAATCTCTTATGCGGGACCTTATCGAAAGCCTTTTGAAAATCCAAATACACCACATCCACTGGTTCTACCTTATCTATTTTATCAGTTACATCCTCAAAAAATTCCAGTAGATTAGTCAAACATGATTTACCTTTTGTAAAGCCATGTTGACTTTGTCCGATCCTGACACTGTTTTCCAAGTGCTCTGCTATTATATCTTTTATAATGGACTCTAGCATTTTCCCCACAACCGATGTTAGGCTTACTGGTCTGTAATTCCCCGTTTTCTCTCTACCACCCTTTTTGAACAGTGGGGTAACATTAGCTACCCGCCAATCCATGGGTACTGTTCCAGAGTCTATCGAATTTTGGAAGATGACCAGCAATGCATCTACTATTTCTAGGGCCACTTCCTTAAGTACCCTAGGATGTAGATCATCAGGCCCTGGGGATTTATCGGCCCTCAATCCCATCAATTTCCCTAACACCATTTCCCTACAAATACTGATTTCTATCAGTTCCTCCCTTTCATTAGACCCTATATTCCCCGACATTTTTGGGAGCTTATTTGTGTCCTCCTTTGTGAAGACAGAACCAAAGTATGTATTTAATTGGTCTGCCATTTCTTTGTTCCCCATTATAAATTCCCCAGATTCTGACTGCAAGGGACCTACGCTTGGCTTCACCAATCTTTTTCTCTTCACACATATCTATAAAAGCTTTTACAGTCAGTTTTTATGTTCCCAGCGAGCTTACTCTCATACTCTATTTCCCCCCTCTTAATTAATCCCTTTGTCCTCCTTTGTTGGATCCTAAACTGCTCCCAATCCTCAGGTTTACTGCTTTTTCTGGCCAATTTATATGTCCTCTCCTTGGATCTTATGCTATCCCTAATTTCCCTTGTTAGCCACGGTTGAGCCACCATTTTTGTTTTATATTTATGCCAAACTGGGATGAACAAATTCTGTAGTTCATCCATGCGATCTTTGAATGTTTGCCATTACCCATCCACCGTCAACCCTTTGAGTGACATTCCCCAATCAATCCTACCCAACTCGCACCTCATACCATCGTAGTTTCCTTTATTTAAATTCAGGACCCTAGTCTCTGAGTCAACTATTTCACTCTCCATCTTAATGAAGAATTCTATCATATTATGATCGCTCCAACCCAAGGGGCCTCGCACAACAAGACTGCTAATTAATCCTTTCTCATTACTTAATGCCCAATCTAAGATGGCCTGATCTCTAGTTGGTTCCTCGACATATTGATCCAGGAAACCATCCCGTATACACTCCAGGAATTCCTCCTCCACAGTATTGTTACTAATTTGGTTAGCCCAATCTATATGTAGATTAAAGTCACCCATGATAACTGCTGTGCCCTTATTGCACGCTTCTCTAATTTCCCATTTAATGCCATCCCCGACCTCCGCATTTCTGTTTGGAGGTCTATATACCACTCCCACTAATGTTTTCTGCCCCTTGGCATTCCTCAGTTCTACCCATACAGATTCCACATCATCAGAGCTATTGGGGCAGAAATTCCTCCCCAAACGCGTGAGTACGGAAGGGGTACTCACGCGTCTGGCCGGAAGAAATGCCGGTTTTCAGCATGCACAGTGCATGCGCTGAAAACCGACATTTCCTCTCCTCTCACCCAAGAGTTGAAGAGGTTAGCGCATGCGCTGTAGGGGGCAGTGCGTGCGTCTTGGATTTCCTCTGTTTTGGGGGATTTGCGCATGTGTAAAGGCCTCCGGTCTTTACGCTTGTAAAAAGCACACGTAAGTATTTATTTTTACAGGTAAGTGGTGTTTTAGTGCAATTTAGAATTTATTTTCCCACAGGTTTATTATTTTAAAGAATCTACAATAAGGTAAGTTTAGTTTTAGACCCTTTTTATTAAAAATTTATTTTTTTCAGAAAAAAAAAATATTGTTTAAATTATTCTTTTAAACTTATTTATACTTAATTTAATGATTGGGATGTTTTTTTAAAATTTTATTTAAAGTTTAAGTAGTGTTTTGGGGTGCAGTACTTCTCATGAGTTTGACAGTTCTTACTCTCAAACTTATGAATGAAGTTTCCCCTCCCCTGATTGGCTGAACAGTGCTCACCTGATCCCAGCCGGCACATCGCACTAACTACGCCGCTGGGTCAGGTTAGCACAGCGCGCTGACATCAGAACCTGGTCACTGAAAGGAAATCCACTGCGGGCCAGGTTTCAGATGTCGGCGCGCAGGGTGAGCGCACATCGGGGGCTTGCACGCGCGGCAAGCCCCCGACACCAAGTTCTGGGCCAATATCCTTCCTTTCAATTGTGTTAATCCCCTCTTTAACCAGCAATGCTACGCCACCTCCTTTTCCTTTCTGCCTATCTTTCCTGAATATTGAATACCCCTGGATGTTGAGTTCCCAGCCTTGGCCACCCTGGAGCCATGTTTCCGTAATCCCAAACATATCATATTCGTTTACCTCTATTTGCGCAGCTAATTCATCCACCTTATTATGAATGCTCCTTGCATTAAGACACAAAGCCTTCAGGCTTGTTTTTTTAACCCTCTTAGATCTTTTAGAATTATTATTTACTGTGGCCATGTTTGATTTAAACCCTTGATTTCTCTGCCTGTCACTTTTGTTTTTCTCCTTCCTGTCTTTTGCTTTTATCCTTGTTTCCCTTTCCTCTGTTTCCCCGCTCAGGTTCCCAACCCCCTGCCATTTTAGTTTAAACCCTCCCTCAGAGCATTAGCAAACACTCCCCCTAGGACATCGGTCCCAGCCCTGCCCAGGTGCAAACCATCCATTTTGTTCTGGTCCCACCTCCCCCAGAATTGGTTCCAATGTCCCAGGAATTTGAATCCCTCCCCCTTGCACCATTCCTCTAGCCGCGTATTCATCTGAAATATCCTTCTATTTCTACTCTGACTAGCACGTGGCACTGGTAGCAACCCTGAGATTACTGCCTTTGAGGTCCTATTTTTTAATTTACCTCCTAACTCCCTATATTCAGCTTTTAGGACCTCATCCCGGTTTTTACCTATATCGTTGGTACCTATATGCACCACGACAACTGGATGTTCACCCTCCCCCTCCAGAATGCCCTGCAGCCGCTCCGAGACATCCTCGACCCTTGCACCAGGGAGGCAACAGACCATCCTGGAGTCTCATTTGCGGCCACAGAAACGCCTATCTATTCCCCTTACAATAGAATCCCCTATTACTATATATTACATTATATTATTATTACAAATTAACATGTCTAACCATGCAAATGTGCCATATGACACATCGATGATAAGAATGTACTGGTGGCAGTAATCCACAAAATGATGGGTGACACATGACATGAGAGAAGGTTGCGCTTCAATCAAATGAACTTCATCAACTTTTTATTAGATATAAAGCAATAACACAATCTGTGGGTGGCAGCAATGCCACCATACCCCATAAAACTATGTGAGGATTTGAGCTGCCAGCATTTGAAGGATGTGTTTGTCTAAGGACCACAGAAATGATTATGACTGTCTGTGGCCTTAAATATTCTATAAGGTGTAAATTTGCACACAGCAGAAAGATTAAAATTACATAATCTGGCTGAAAACGTGCTCCTAGAAACAAAAACAACTTGCATTTATATAGTGCCTTTAAGTGTAGTAAAACATCCCAGGGAGCTTCACAGGAGCGTAATCAGACACAAATTTGACACTGAGCCAAAGAAGGAGACGCTATGACAGGTGGCCAAACATTTGGTCAAGAGGTAGATTTTAAGCAGAAGCAAAGAGGTTTGGGGAGGGAATTCCAGAACTTAGGGCCTAGATGGCTGAAGGCATGGCCACCAATAGTGGGGCAAAGGAAATCAGGAATTTTGCCCCCCAAAAATCTATCTATCTCAGCCTTGAATATACTCAACAACTCAGCATCCACAGCCCTTTGGGGAAGAGAATTCCAAAGATTCACAAGCCTCTGAGTGAAGAAATTCCTCCTCATCTCTGTCTTAAATGGCCTACCCCTTATCCTGAGACTATGCCCCCGAGTTCTAGACTCTCCAGCCAGGAGACACAACCTCTCAGCATCTACCCTGTCAACCTCCCTCAGAATGGCACAATTTTTTAAATTACATTTTGCATGCTTGTGCATTTTATTCTAAAGCAAAGGAAATAAGATTGCCTCATTATGGAACCATGAGGAGATAATTCTTTAAGTTTACGTGTAAAATTTAAGAAAATGAAGTGTGGTGAAGCCACTTACGTGTCATGCCCATATTTTGTGTAGAGGAAACAAAGAAATATATCTATTTATTAAACAAGGGGGTGGATTGTCCTCCCCCACCACTCCCTCACCCCAAGCGGGGTTCAGACGGCTGGCTGGCCAAAGTTGCTTGTCGTCCGGTCACATACTAGTCTCTGTTCTGACGAAAGGTCTTCGACCTGAAACGTTAACTCTGTTTCTCTCTCCACGGATGCTGCCCTGGCCTGCTGAGTTTTTCCAGCGTTTTCTGTTGTTATTTCGGATTTACAGCATCCGCAGTATTTTGCTATCACATACTAGTCTCGGCGGGAGGTCCAGTTCATTATGAGGGCCAGGTCTTGTTAGCATCGGAACATCAGGCTGAGGCTGGGGATAGAGCACCCATGGGGGCCACCGCAATATCGGGGGACCTGGCCAACTTCCGGGGCTGGAAAAAGGTCGGCCCTTGGAAGGGGCCCCGACGTCTGGAGGGAGGAGCAGGGGGTTTGAGGCGGCGGGGGGATGGACCTGGAACTGCAGCTGCTCAGTCTGGTTCTTGTGGAGCCTGGAAGGAGAACTCCTTCTCCTCCTGGCCCCGGAAAAATAAAGAGGAACTTACCTTTGGAATCCTCTTGGGCTGGACCGCCAGCTGATCCCGGTCCGAAAATGACAATCGGGATCCTATGTACGACATAGTACCCCAATGTGCATTTTAAACGGGTCTCCTGCCTGACTGAAGGGGCTGCTGCGGCCGCCAAACAATTGGACGGGTTTTGAAACATTGCTGCAAACTGCAGGAATAGGGCGGTAGGTTACCGTCCAGCATTTTGGGGTGCTATCGCCTTGTTTCCACTGGGGGACTGGGGCGGGGGGAGACCTGGAATTTCATCCCAAGATCTTTCAGTCACTTCTGCATCCATCTCTCCTGCATGCCGGTCTTTCACTTCTAATTCCACGCACAGTTTTAGAAATTTGCAACAAGGTGGGTGCTTTCTTTCCAAGATGACGTGCGCTAAGTATAAACAATTGCTCAAACTGTGGTGCACTTTTGTCCTGGGTCCCACCTTTAAGCTCAGAGTTCAAGACACAGTGAGAGCGATCAACAGCTGGGGCAGGTAAGACATCGGTAGAAGTTCACTAATCTGGATATGATGGCTGTGGGTTTTCGTTTGACATTGATGTAGTCTGGTTTGTCTATTATATCAGTGTCACTCAACATTGCCGTGCGTAAAAGGTGATAGTTTTCCCTCCTCACGCTGACAGTTCATCCCAGAGCTCCCATTGAAGTCAACATTTGCTCACAGTTATCATCTGCGTGCAGGCAGGCTTCACTTTACATCAGGTAACTAAGAATAAATAAAAGTCGATGGCTTTCAGTTCCAATCACATTGCACTTCACCGTGCTTAAATCAGCGGTTTAACAGCAATGATTGCATCAGGAACAAAAATGCTGACATTTCCTATATTTTTTGACTACATTTTCTAGTTGCTATTAGTTTATTTTCTTTTAGCATATATTTATATTAAATTCTCATATATTCGCTCCGAGTCCTGATTCAGCTTTCACTTCAGAGCCAAGTATCTTGCAAAAATCTGTTTTAGTCTCGGTCCCTAAGCAGGAACCAGCTAGGCATCAAGTTTTATTATCAAGCAGCTTGAAAGGTTTCGATATTTGAATAATAATGGGATTTCAAGATGCGTTTTTTCTTTTTTTTATTATTAATGTGGCAGAATTTTGTCTCTTTCAGGCCCTATGACCTTTCTGTCCCTTGTTGAGTCTTTCTTGTGTTGCAAGTGTCTGCCCCATTTGTTACTCGACTGCACTTCACCGGGAAAGATAATTGCGGTTAAAATTAAAGTCTTTAGACTGTGTCCCGCTGCCTTTTAAATGTGTAACACAGGAGAGAGGTCAATTCTCGCACATTCACCTCATGTTTGGAAGAGTCACGTTGATCTAATGTGAAGTCGATATTTTAGCACAGAGAAGGGGTTGTGTAATGCTAACAATCCATCAGGGACCTTTCTTTTGCAGCACCGCTGCCTTGCTCTGTTGGCTCAGTAACTGTGTAGTGACACGGGAATCAGACACTTTTGCACAAACATATTTCCTTTTATTCAAGCAGCTTTCCTTTATTCCTTAACCCTTAGAAGCCTGCAACGTATTGCTGCATCAGAATTGAGAGATCTAATGGTATTATGGTGGTGCAAGTAGGTTGGTGTACTAATGCGCAGTAACGCAGAGTATTAGGAAGTGGGCTTGGGCCCAAGTATACATTCATATTAAGTTTGTAATCTGTGCCGTGCCATCAGGGCAGAAGGCAGGGAAGAAAATTATCAGTGGCGTCATCATACTTTGCTCACCTGTGGTCCTGGAATTTTATCAATATTACTGTGTGACATAAATCGTGCCGTTCATGTAGAAAGGACTTATGAAATATACTGGGCGGCCTGCTGGTGGCGCTGTCCAGGGAGAGTATAAATACTCGGGCATGGGCCCAGCTTGCTCAGGGATATTTTGTAAACAGGAACTAGTGAAGGATAACTGGACTTCCATGTTGTGAAACAGTTGATTAAAGCCTTGTTAAAGCAAAACAAAGGAGATGATCGTGGACTACAGAAAGCGGCAGGGGGAGGGACACACCCCAATCTACATTGAAGGGGCTGAGGTAGAGAGGGTCAGCAGCTTCAAATTCCTGGGTGTATTCATTACGGAGGACTTAACGTGGTCCCATCACATCGACGTCGTAACCAAGAAGGCATGCCAACGCCTGTTCTTCCTCAGGAGACTGAAGAAATTTGGAATGGCCCGCCAGATTCTCACCAACTTCTACCGGTGCACTATCGAGAGTATCCTGTCCGGCTGCATCACTACCTGGTATGGCAACTGCACTGCCACAGACCGCAAGGCTCTACAGATGGTGGTGAAAGCTGCACAACACACTATAGGAATTAAACTACCTGCTGTGCAGGATATCTACCCCGAGAGGTGCTGGAGGAAGGCCCTGAGAATCATTAAAGACGCGAGCCACCCCAGCCACAACCTCTTCGCCCTGCTCCCGTCCGGTAAGAGATACCGAAGCATACGGTCTCGTACCAGCAGGTTTCGAAACAGCTTCTACCCCCAGGCCATAAGACTCATGAACGAATAATTTATTATTATTTATTACTGTTGTTTTATTTATTATTACTGTATTTCTATTAGTATTTTTATCATTGTTATGCCATATTTATTCCAATGTTGGGAGGACTCGTAAAAATCAACATTTCATTGTGCAGCACACACGTCTGCTGCATATATGACAAATAAAATTGAATTGAATTGAATTGTTTAATACTCTGACCAAGTGCTTAGTAGTTTTCTTACATCACTGTGGTAACTTCTTTATAAATCACTGGTTCGGCTTCAGCTGGAGTATTGTGTCCAATTCTGGGCACCACATTTTAGGAAGAATGTTAAGGCCTTGGAGAAGCTGCAGAGGAGATTTCCTAGAATGGTACCAGGGATGAGGGACTTCAGTAATGCGGAAAGACGAGAGAACTTGGGAGCAGAGAAGCTTAAGGGGAGATTTAATAGAGGTGTTCAAAATCATGATGATTTTAATCGAATAAATAAGGAGAAACTGTTTCCACTGGCAGGAGGGTCGGTAACCAGAGGACTCAGATTTAAGGTAATTGGCAAAAGAAGTAGAGGGGAGCCGAGGTGATTTTTTTTTTACGCCGCGAGATTGGGAATGTACTGTCTGAAAGGGCGGTGGAAGCAGATTCACTGGTAATTTCAAAAGGGAATTGGATATGTACTTGAAAAGGAAAAATTTACAGGACTATAGGGAAAGAGCAGGGGAGTGGGACTAATTGGAGAGCTCTTTCAAAGAGCCAGCACAAGATTGTTGGGCCGAATGGCCTCCTTCTGTGCTCTATGATTCTATTGTTTTTCTGAACTTTTATACTCTCTTCTTCCTAAAGTACAAATATGCCATTCCACATGCTCTTCATGCTTCCTGCATTGTCACTGTGTTGCAATAAGACTCATCAGTCTTCTCTGTGACAAAAATGGAGCAATTTTGATGGTAGTGGGTTTCTCACTACACTGTATTACGGAGCTTCAAAATGGGTTCGCCGGAAAAGATTTTACCCTTAAAATGGCTGCTGCAACTGCATGCTGGGAGAATGGCTTCATTTCTCCTGGCTCCACACAGAGTGTGTATAAGAAAAAAGCTAGTCAAATTAAGCAAATGTTGCATCAGTGGAGATGCTATCTTTGAATGAGACATTAAACCAAGGACCTTGCTCAAGTCGGCGTAAGCGATCCAATGGTGGAAGATTAGCAGGTGAGTTCTCCTGGTGTCCTGGTCAATATGTATCCTTCTGTTACATAATTATGTTGGGACTACATTGTACAAGTGTACTAACACTCAAAATCAAGTGTAGCAGCACTACAATGCTGGGAAAGTAGTGCGCAGGTGCCGCACAGGCACTTGGAAATATCACCCCGCACCATGCGGCAGGCTGCCATTACAACTCAAATAAAATAGTAGTTTATAATTACAAACTGCTGAGTCCAGAGGCGTCTTTACAAAGCACTACGAGCGCTAGAAGACATAACATGGTGGCAGCGGTATAAGTGAGTAAAACTTACGCACATAAAAATGATATCAGATTGAAGAAAGAAATTTACAAGTAAACTCTGCAGCGTTTTAACCGCGAATCGTACGGGCAGCTAAAATGGCGGCGTCCAATGCACTGACCGCGAATATGCTCCCCATCATGAACTGGGAAGCCGACGATATCGTGGAAGCTTTCCGGAAATTTAAGCAAAAATGCGAGCTTACATTTAAAAGTTTCCTGAAAGGCTCCTCCGATGAGAAAAAAGTCAGCTACATTCTACTGTGGGCGGGAGAAAAAGGCTTAGATCTCGATAACAGCTGGAGTTTATCCGAAGAGGATAAAACGAACCCTATGGAGATTTATGAAAAGTTCAGTAACCATCTCGAGCCTAAATCAAACCACCGCATACACAGGTATAAATTCCAAAGCTTAAGACAGGAACCTGGTGAAACGGCTGACAATTTCCTGACGAGATTAAAAAACGAAGCCAGCAAATGCAAGTTTACGGAACTAGAAGGAAGGCTGGTAGACCAATTAATATGGGGATCAGCACATACAGAAGTGCAAAAAGAACTAATAGGAAAAGAAAAGCTCGGAATATCAGAAGCCATAGATATAGCGAGGGCTCACGAAGCCACAAAACAACAGATGAAAACGCTGAATACTCATACGGCTGACGTGCGGACAACTCCCGAACCGGATCACAGAGTAGATGCAGTGCGCGAAAAGCACAGCACACAAAAACAAGTATATGACAGCAGGAAGAATACGTGTAGAAACTACGGAAGACAACACGACTACACAGACAGAAGAAAATGCCCAGCGTATGGAACAAGCTGCAACACGTGTGGTAAAGCAAACCACTGGCAAAAGATGTGCAGAGCTAAAAGAGAGGGGCTACACACCAAAAGCAGAGGTGGACAGCCGGACCAACAAAAGAAAAAGAAAATCCATACCATGGGTGAGCAAGATGATGAAGACTGCGGGTACGACAAAGCTCTGAACATTGAAACCATAAAGGTTCACTTACATGAAACATCCAGAGCGGAAAGCACCCCAAAGAAAGAATGGCACACTATCATCCAGATTAAAAAGAGGATCGAAGGACAGCCCACAACCGTCAATTGAAAAGTAAAGTTGGACACAGGAGCTCAGAGCAACATCCTTCCACTGAGGCTATACCAGAGGATCTTCCCTGAAAACTTGGGCGAAGATAGATACCCGAAAAGAGGATGTTTAAAAGCAAACAACGTCACGCTGACAGCGTATGGGGGGAGCGAGATCAGACAACTCGGAACAACCTATATAAAAGGAACACACAAAAGCAGAAACATCAACTGCATGTTCTATGTGACCGACTCTGAGGGACCGGCGCTCCTGGGACTAAACAGCTGCGAGAAGCTGGGGTTAATCTCGGTGAACCACGAACTAACAAAAACATCACTGAAAGTTGACAGCAACACCCCACTGGAGAATCGTCCACAAATCATGGACACGAAACATTTGATGGACATGTATCCAGAGTGTTTTGATGACACTGTAGGATGCTTCGGGGAGTTCAAGTACCATATAACAATAGATCCAGAAGTAAAACCCGTCATCCACGCTCCAAGAAAAATACCCATCGAGCTAAAAGAAAAATTATACACCGAACTAAAAGAAATGGAAGAGAAAGAAATAATCGCAAAGGTCACTGAACCCACAGACTGGGTAAACTCGATTGTGGTACGGGAAAAGCCGAATGGGTGGCTCAGAATCTGTCTGGACCACAAAGACTTAAATCAGGCAATAAAGCGGGACCACTACCTCACACCAACATTAGAAGAAATCACACCAGCACTGGCAGGAGCCAAAGTCTTCTCCAAACTGGATGCCAGAAACGGCTACTGGAACGTAAAACTGGTCGAAGAATCAACTAACCTGACGATTTTTAATACACCATTGGGGCGTTATAAATTCCTACGGCTGCCATTCAGGTTGAAAGTCAGCCAAGACATCGTCCAACAAAAGATCGATGAAACATACAAAGGCTGTGAAGGAGCCATTGGAATCGCTGATGACATCCAAGTTTACGGAACAAATGAAAGAGACCACGACATGCACTTGCACGAGGCCATGGCGCACACCAGAACGGCTGGCATCAAGCTGAACGCTGAGAAGTGCATCATTAAAAGTACGACATGCAAATTTTTTGGCATGATCTACACACCGGAGGGTGTCAAGCCTAATCCCGAAAAGGTCGAGGCGATAGCAGAGATGAAACCTCCAAACGACAAGAAGGAGCTGAGAAGCTACCTCGGCTTGGTCCAGTATATGAGCTCTTTCATCCCAAACATGTCAGACTACACAGCGAACCTAAGAGAATTACTAAAAGAAGACGCCAAATACCAATGGTCAGAATCCCATGAGAGGAACTTCAAACACCTAAAGGAATTATTATGTAAAGAAACCAGCCTGTCTTATTACGATAGAAAAAAACCTGTCACCCTACAGGTAGATGCCTCTACCAGGGGGCTAGGGGCAGCCCTCGTGCAGGAAGGAAAACCAATAGCTTTCGCATCGAAGGCATTGACATCAGCAGAGACAAGATACGCAAACATCGAAAGAGAGCGATTGGCAGTAGTATACGGATGCGAAAAGTTCCATACCTACGCATATGGAAGAAAATTCGAGGTAGAGAGTGACCATCGTCCACTCGAACAAATTTACAAGAAAAACCTAAGCAAGGCCCCAGCAAGACTGCAAAGGTTACTGTTAAGACTCCAAAGTTACGACTTCGAATTAAAATACCGGCCAGGAAAAGAAATGGCACTGGCAGATGCATTGTCTCGATTGTCACCACACGAAAAACACGAGATGAAGGGCCTGACAGTAAAAATACACCACCTCGTAAATGTTGCTCCCACAAAGCTTAGCCAAATTCAAGAGGAGACTGGTAAGGAAGAGGAGTTGCTACTACTCATGCAACAGGTAATACAGGGGTGGCCGGAGAAGATCCAGCAGGTCCAAAACCAAATCCGACAGTACTGGACGATCAGAGACAACATCTTGGTGCAGGACGGTGTTCTCCTTGCTGGCTCAAGAATCATAGGCCTAGAAATTGGGTATCGCCCCGCTTGAGGCGGTAGAACTGGCGCTGCGCAACGTTTATAGCCAGACGAAACTTATCGCCGCCTGGCGCGATATTGGGTTGCATCGCCCCCAAAGGGGATTGAGGCGCGAATTCAGATGTTGCACGGGCCTCCTAAGGCGCAAAACTTCCGGCGCTACCCAATATCGGCGCGGACGGGCGCAGCGCAGGTGATCTCAATTATCGATAACCACGAGACATCCAGGCGCCGGCCGGCTCTTAAAGGGGTGGGTCAGTCAGCCTCAGCTTCCACACTCAATGCCCTGTAGGCCTCAGAATTGGCGCTCTTCCTTCTCTGGCGCAAAAAACTTGGTCCGGATGGAGAAGGTGAGACAGAGAGCAGAGCGCTTCAGCACTGAGGCTCTGGAGGAGTTGGTTTCCGCAGTGGAGCGCCGTCGAGAAGTTCTGTATCCTGACAATGGCAGGAGGCCAAATCAAAAGGATTACCACCGAGCTTGGAGGGATGTTTCTCAGAGGGTCAACTCCAGCAGCATGGTGACCAGGAGCCCTGTTCAGTACAGGAAGAAATTCAACGACCTCACTCGGGTCGTTAGGGTGAGTGTTGTCTATGCAAACTTTTGATTCCCTCCATCTGCACCTGACTTCGCGCACCCTGTTGCCATGATGCCCCAATTGTAGTGTATGTAACTGTTCTACCTTTAAGAGAACTATTGTATGTAACCGTCCACCTTTAAGAGAACTATTTTAGGTGTGGCACTACTTTATCTTGGCTGCTGTATACTGTAATACCGACGGTGACCACACCGGTATATAAGTGCTGTGTCAGGATTTATTGGGCAGATTCGCCCTGACCTTCGAATAGTAAAGTCCTGTTAAAGTTACTCTTGTAGTCTGTGTATTAATTCGCCATAATACCTACAGACTTTACAATGGCGACGAGTTCGATCTTACCCTGCGGCAACAATACTTCCGAAGCAGTTAATGAGCGTCGAGAAGAGGCACCCGCCCTCGTCGTTCTGCTGAGAGAAAACTCGAGTCTGCAGAGCAAGGAAGAAGGAAGAATTCAGGCACGAAGCCTTCCATCAGCAACAGGCACTGATTGTCCCTTCTGCCACGGTGGTGAGTGAGCCGATCAGCACGAGAAGCAAGTCGGCCACGGTGACTGTGAGTAAAGGGAAAAAAAAAAAAAAAAAGAAATGGAGGATAAGGGCGGTGCACTCGACCACGGTTGGGGGAAAGGAGCCGGACAGAAGTCGGGCCCAGAGGCGCTGAGACTGGGGCAGCGTGGAGCACGGAAGCCGCGGTACAAGCGGGCTGGGAGACGCAACGGCATCGTGAGACAGCTAGACCGCGACCGGCGAAAAAGGCCGGGCAGCTACCGAGGCCACGAGGCGCTGCGACCGGGATCGTAAGGCGCGGGAAGATATAAAAATAAATAAACCGCGGTGAACTCAGCCGCAGCCGGGGAGGAAAGCACCGGACTGCGAGAGGGCTGGGAGGCGCGATTGGAAGCCGCTGAGGGAGAGACAGAGCCCGAGCGAGCGGGAGAGACAGAGCCCGAGCGAGGGAGACTGAGCGAGATCCAGCCCAGTGGCTGAAACTGTTCGCCATCAACGGGTTGTACCCAGCGCCGGTTGCCCTGCCGAGAAAAGGGAACAAGGAACGCACTGAAGCCGACGCGCAGGCTGCGAACCCCGAAAGCCAGCGGTCGTCGCCCGAGGGACAAGCTTACCCCTCCCGCCAGGGGAAGAAACGCGGGAAGCCGCCAGTAGGCGGGGAAGAAGACAGAAGCGGGAAACCGCCATTTGAAAGTGGGCGGGGAAAGAAGACAAGCGCGGGAAACCGCCATTTAAAAAAAAAGTTAAAGAAATATTTCGTTGTTGTTTCTCAGGAAGAGTGTGAAGATGCCTAAGCGTAGTAACATCAACGGTTTCGATTCCGATGTGGAAGATTGGGCCACGTATGTAGAACGCATCGAGATATATTGTAAGGTCAATAAGATAGCAAATTATGACAAAGCTCTAACCTTACTAAACTCAATGGGTGCGAAGACATACAGGTTATTGAAGCATCTTCTATCACCAGCTAAACCGGCGGATCAGTCTTTCGCTAATATTGTTGCTGTCCTGAAGGATCATTTTAACCCCGCACCACTGATGTTAGCGGAACGATCAAAATTTTACGTGAGAACGCAACGAAAAGAGGAAAGCAACGCGGAGTACCTGGTTGAACTGCGTAGGCTAGCAAAATACTGTCAGTTTGGGGTAAATCTGACAGAGGCACTGAGAGACAAGTTCGTGTGCGGGATGTCGAAGGAAGGAACACAAAAACGACTGCTCGAAGAGAACGATCTTACACTTGATAAGGCTGTCCTTATTGCAGCATCGCACGAAGCCGCAGCGAGAGGCATGGCGGAAATGCAGCGGAAGACAGCGGTACTCAGTGTGGATCAAATGACTTCGGGTACAACGAAATGTTATCGTTGTGGGAAGACAACACACGACCAGAACCAATGCTGGTTTAAAAACCAGGAATGTAGAAAATGTGGCAAGCTTGGTCACATAGCTAAGGTATGCCGGTCAGGAAAGAAGACCAGCAATAATAAGTCACCGCAGAAGAAGTACAGAAAGGTACATAAGGTGACTGGGAAGAGTCCAGATGGACAGAATTCGGACTCAGACTCCAACAGCAAGGAACTGGGTAGTCTGAGGATTCACAATGTGAGTAAAGAAGCTGACCGACAAACTATCTGGGTCACACTACAGATTGCAAAAGTCCAAGTGAAGATGGAAGTGGACACCGGATCGGCGTTGACAGTCATGAATAAGCAAGATTACAAAAAGTTATTCAAACATATTCCCCTACGGGATACGGAGATAGTATTGCAGACATACACGGGGCACAAAGTATACCCCATCGGAAAGATAAAAGTCAAGGTGAGATACAAGGACAAAGATCACCAAGGGATGGACATGTATGTGCTGCCCAAGGGAGGTCCACCACTTCTGGGACGGGAGTGGATCAGGAAAATAAAGATAGACTGGCATTCACTAAACACAATGACGGTAGATTCCGGAAAGGAAGATGTCAAACCTGAACGGTTGTCCAGAATATTGGACGAAGCTAAAGAGGTATTCCAGCAAGGACTGGGAACACTGAGAGGAATTAAAGCAAAAATCAAGATTGCAGAACATGCAAGCCCAAAATTTTTCAAAGCCAGATCGGTACCTTACGCGATACGACCTGCTGTGGAGGCAGAACTGGAAGAGCTTGAACGTTCAGGGGTACTGTCTAAGGTGGACTGGAGTGAGTGGGCCACGCCCATTGTTCCCGTCATGAAGTCTTCATCAAGTAACAAGCCAGGGGGACCGGGAAAGGTCCGCATCTGCGGAGACTTCAAGATCACAGTTAATCCGGTGCTTCACACGGTACAATACCCGCTCCCGCGGATTGAGGATATCTTTGCTTCATTGTCTGGCGGGAAACACTTCACCAAGATAGACCTGGCACAAGCATACTTACAAATGGAAGTCGAGGAAGAGTCGCGCCAGTATCTCACAATCAACACGCACAGAGGCTTGTATCGTTATAATAGACTGGTTTTTGGAGTAGCTTCGGCTCCAGCAATTTGGCAGAGGGCCATGGAGCAGGTCTTACAGGGTATTCCAAGCACGCAGTGTTACTTGGATGATATCCTGATTACGGGAGAAGATGAGGAGGAACACCTCACAAATCTGAAACTGGTGCTCACCAGGTTGAAGGAATATGGCCTTCGAGTTAATCGCCAGAAATGTGAGTTCTTCCAGAAACGGATCTCATACTGCGGTCATGTCATTGACCAAGAGGGGCTGCACAAGTCACCTGACAAGATAGAAGCTGTCGTGAAGGCCCCCGCTCCGGAAAATGTATCACAGTTGAGATCGTTTCTGGGGTTGATTAATTATGACCACAAGTTTCTGCCAAATCTATCCACGGTGCTGCATCCACTGAATGCTCTGTTGCGGAAAGAAGTACCATGGAAGTGGAGCGAGGACTGTAAGAAGGCCTTTCGCAGAAGCAAGGCGTTGATTACCTCTGAGGAAGTGTTGGCTCATTTCAACCCAACGTTACCTCTTCGTCTAGCTTGTGATGCTTCCCCTTATGGAATTGGAGCAGTACTTTCACACAAGTTACCAAATGGCTCGGAAAGGCCAGTCGCATTTGCGTCCCGATCATTGACCTCCGCTGACCGAAATTATGCTCAGATAGATAGGGAGGCCCTCAGCCTTGTGTGGGGAGTAAAGAAATTCAATCATTACCTGCAGGGCAAGAAGTTCACATTACTGACAGACCACCAGCCGTTGGTGTCCATATTCAACCCTAACAAGGCCATTTCCACTATGACAGCGCAAAGGCTACAGAGGTGGTCCGTGTTACTTGGGGCACACCAATATGACATCGAATACAAAAAGTCCAAACAGCATGGAAATGCTGATGGGTTATCGTGCCTACCGTTGCCAGTAGTAGAAGAGGCGGCTACAGTGGACCCGGTAGAGATGTTCCACTCATCCATAGTGGAATGTCTACCAGTAACAAATTCGATGATCGAAAATGAAACAAGAAATGACCCGACACTCTCACGAGTCTACGATTTAACAGTGGAGGGATGGCCAGCACATGGCGAACCAACGCTGCCCGCATTTTCGCAAAGAAAAGAACAGCTGTCAGTGTGCCGAGGAACCTTGATGTGTGGATCTAGAGTGGTGATTCCACCCAAACTTCAGCATAAGGTGCTAAAGGAGCTTCACGAGGGGCATCTGGGTGGAGTGAAAATGAAGAACCTAGCAAGAGCGTTTGTGTGGTGGCCAGGTATTGATGGAGACATCGAAGAAATAACCAAGAGCTGTCTAGGATGCCAGAAGGTCCAAAACGCGCCACCACAAGCTCCTCTGCATCCATGGGAGTGGCCCTCATCTCCTTGGCAAAGGGTACACGTCGACTTTGCTGGTCCATTTATGGACTCAATGTTTCTAATCGCGGTGGATGCACACTCCAAGTGGCCGGAGGTAATAAAGATGTCCTCCACCACCACGGAAAAAACCATCACAGTATTAAGGACCATATTTGCCAGGAATGGGCTGCCGGAACAGATCTGTTCTGATAATGGACCGCAATTTGTGTCCGAAGAATTCAGGAAGTTCTTAAAAAGGAATGGGGTCAAGCACTACACGTCAGCCCCATACCATCCCGCCACCAATGGATTAGCTGAAAGGTTTGTCCAGACCTTCAAGAAGGCCATAAAGGCCATGGGTAATGAAGACATCAACCTGCAACATAAGGTAGATAACTTCTTGTTGGTGTACAGGAATGCAACACATGCGGTCACAAACCAAACTCCCGCCATGATGTTTTTCAATAGAAGACTAAGATGCCGGCTGGATTTGATTAAGCCAAACGTCAGAAGGGACGTAGAGAACCGGCAATTTCAGGGCATGAATGAAAGGCCAACTAGATCCTTTCAGATAGGTCAACAAGTTTTGGCCCGGGACTACCGTACCGAGAAATGGCAGCCTGGAACTATTGGGAAAAGGCTAGGGCCGCTGATGTATACTGTGGACATTGGTGACAGCGTAATAAGGCGCCATGTTGACCAGATCATAGGGTCATCCACAAAGGACCAACCTACTCCACAACCTTACACGGCTAATGTTGAAGCAGAGATACCCAGAGCACCTACCTCCGATCTGGTAATACTGGAATCAGATGAACCTGACACTGTCCTTCAAGCTGAATCGACCTTGCCAGAAGAACCTACTACCCCGCCGAAAACTACTACACCACCGAGGCGTTATCCGGACAGAGTCAGGAAGCCTCCAGAGAGACTGAATCTGTGAACTGTTTTGCATAAGTTGTATATATGTTATGATGTTATGTTAATGGGGAATAAGTATGTTGTAAGCTAAAAAGGGAGGATTGTAGTGTATGTAACTGTTCTACCTTTAAGAGAACTATTGTATGTAACCGTCCACCTTTAAGAGAACTATTTTAGGTGTGGCACTACTTTATCTTGGCTGCTGTATACTGTAATACCGACGGTGACCACACCGGTATATAAGTGCTGTGTCAGGATTTATTGGGCAGATTCGCCCTGACCTTCGAATAGTAAAGTCCTGTTAAAGTTACTCTTGTAGTCTGTGTATTAATTCGCCATAATACCTACAGACTTTACACCAATGGCCATCTGTCAGCAAGCACCCATGGCCCTTTCTGGGCACACACATGGACATTTGACTCAAGGCATCATGTAAGGGCTCTTGCACCATGGGGGGCATGAGATGATCTCTCAAGGCATCATGTAAGGGCTCTTGCACCATGGGGGGCATGAGATGATCTCTCAAGGCATCATGTAAGGGCTCTTGCACCATGGGGGGCATGAGATGATCACTCAGGGCATCATGTAACAGAACTTCCCCTTCTTTCCCCTGCAGTCCAAGCTGGCGACGATCCGCAAGGACCAGCGTCGAACCGGTGCCGGACCTCCACAAGTGGTCACTCTCACGGATCTCGAGGAGAGAGTGCACCAGATTCTTGGAGGATGTCTGAGCGGTCCTGTTACCACTGCAGCTGCCGACCCCATTCTCAACAGCGAGGGTAAGGCTCTCACCTTTTTCAGCTGTCTCCTTCCACTTGGTCACCCCGCCAGCATGCTTTCTCAGTGTGCAGCCATGTCAGGGCCTTGCCGCAATCTGGCATGCCTTGCCGCCAACCTGACCTTTTGCTAAAGCCACTCTTCCACCTCCCTGCTTTCAAATGCTGCATCACCAACTCGGGATCTGCGCCCTGAAGCTGCCAGTGCCAGTGCCTCCGGAGGCGAGGATCAGGAGGAAGCCGGAGCATCCGTTCCAACTTCAGGGGAGCGTACACATCTGCAGACTGGGGATAGTAGATCCCTGGAGGGGAGGGGGGGGGTGTGGTGTATGTGCCTTTAAGAGCCCCTGTGTACTGTAATGCCGGTAGTGGCCACTCGGGCTATATAGGCCTGTATAGTGTCTTGTATCTGTTAGTTCACCTCCAGACTTTGTCCAGTAAACACCTGTTAAACCAACTCCTGCATTCCGTGTCTCCATTAACACACGGATACAACAGTGGCGACGAATTGGAAACGGACTTACCTGCAATTCGGCAGCACCTCAAGGATATCGATTCCTCAGACGAAGGTCGAAGAAAAAAAAAAAGAAAAAACTGTGGTTTCACCAGCTAGCCGGGCTGGTGGCAGGTACTGCAATAATCCTTCCTGGGCAGCGGGCTGGAGCTCGATCGGCTGGCTCTGCAGCGGGGCCGAGCAGCGAAGGCGGAGGCAAACAGAGACGAAGGGTGGAGCACTCGGGAGACGGCCAGCTCTGCAAAGCAGGTCGGCGTTCGGACCAAGCAGAGGGAGGGGAAAGTCCCAGAGAGTCCGGCGGGAACGAGTCTCCGACTATTAAAAATATCTGTATAAATAAAAACCGCGGAGAACAGCGTTGTCAGCAGCGACAGCGGCGGGAAAGCGCGGGAGGCGCCATTTTTTTTCTCGGCAGGGAAGAAAGGAAAGCGCGGGAGGCGCCATTTTTTTTCAGGATGCCTAAGACTGGCAACATTACTGCTTTTGATAGTAATGTGGAGGATTGGACCACATATGTGGAAAGAGTGGAGGTATATTGCACAGCGAATGAAATAGAGGATGATAAAAAGGCATCGATACTTCTAAATCTAATGGGCGCAAAAACATACGGGCTGTTGCGAAACTTAATCACTCCAGCCAAACCGATGGACAAGAATTTTAAGGAGATTGTTGATACCCTACAGGAGCACTTAAACCCAACACCGCTGCTGATAGCGGAACGATTCAAATTCTTCAGGAGGAATCAGCACAAGAATGAAAGTAACGCTGATTACCTCACCGAATTAAGGAAGCTGTCAAAGCACTGCCAATTCGGAGCAGGACTGGCAGATTCTCTTCGAGACAAATTCGTCTGCGGTCTCCTAAGTGAAGAAACACAGAAAAGACTACTTTCTGAGAAAGATTTAACACTGGACAAGGCTTTCAGTGTGGCTGTATCATATGAAGCAGCAGCAAGAGGAGCTGCAGAGATACAGCAAAAGCCACAGGACTTCAGCACCCATGAAATGACACAGGGTTTCGAGAGATGTTATCGCTGCGGCAGATCCACCCATGACCAGAGGGACTGCTGGTTCAAGGACAAAGCATGCAGGCAATGCGGAAAGATGGGACACATTGCACGTGTATGTCGATCTGGAAACAAAAAAATCCACTGACAGAAAGAAAATCAATAAGGAAAAGTACAGAAAGGTACAAATGATGACAGACAGTAGCTCCGAAGACCAGAAGAGCGATAGCGACTCCGGAAACAAGAGACTAAGCTGTCTCAAATTACATAATGTAATTGTCAAAGAAGATTACCAGACCATTTGGGTTACCCTCACGATAGTGGGGTCCCCAGTTAAAATGGAGCTAGATACAGGATCAGCTCTGACCGTCATAAGTCGACGGGATTACGAGCGGCTATTTCCGCATATACCTTTGAAAGACACATCCATTATCTTGAAAACATATATGGGGCAGAAAGTATACCCCAGAGGGAAAATAAGGGTGCCTGTTGTATACAACGGCAAGGAAATACAGAAGTTGTATTTATACGTTCTGCAAGATGGTGATCCACCGCTGTTGGGACGTGAATGGATCAGGAAGATACGTTTAGACTGGCACGCCATTCAGGCACTGACGGTGACCAATAAGAAAAAAAATGATGATGACGTCATACCTGAACGATTAAAAGACATCTTGGCCAATGCCAAAGAAGTGTTCCAACAGGAACTAGGAACCTTGAAAGGCGTCACCGCCTCAATAAAAGTGGAAGATGCGGCAATTCCCAAGTTTTTTAAGGCAAGGCCGGTGCCATACGCAATTCGTCCAGCAGTCGAGGCAGAGCTGGAGAATTTGGAAAAGGCAGGCGTGTTATCCAAGATAGATTGGAGCGAGTGGGCAACACCCATTGTCCCGGTCATGAAGAAAACATTGAATAATGATAAATCTGAAGAACAGAGAAAAATGTGCATCTGTGGGGACTTCAAGGTGACTGTAAACCCGGTCCTTCACATGGTACAGTATCCTCTTCCGAGGATAGAAGATATTTTCGCCTCACTATCCGGAGGGAAACGTTTCACCAAAATTGACTTGGCACAGGCATATCTACAGATGGAGATTGAGGAGGCCTTTAAAAAGTATCTCACGATAAACACACACAAAGGCCTGTACCAGTACAATCGACTGGTTTTCGGAGTAGCATCAGCTCCAGCTATCTGGCAAAGAGCTATGGAGCAAGTCCTGCAAGGAATTCCGGGGACTCAATGCTACCTAGACGACATCCTTGTAACAGGAGAAAACGACAACGAGCACCTTGCCAATTTGGAGCAGGTGCTCACTAGGCTGAGAGAATGGGGCCTACGAGCAAATCGCCCCAAGTGCGAATTTTTCCAGAAACAAATATCATATTGTGGCCACATAATTAATGAAGAAGGGTTGCATAAGTCACCTGAAAAAATTGAAGCGGTCATAAAAGCCCCAGCACCTGAAAATGTCTCACAATTAAGGTCGTTCCTGGGATTGATAAATTACTATCATAAATTTTGACCGAACTTGTCAACTGTTCTGCACCCTCTTAATGAACTGCTACAAACGGGAGTAATTTGGAAATGGAGCGAAGACTGTAAACGTGCCTTCCATAAATGTAAAGGCTTGATCACGTCCAAGGAAGTTTTGGCTCATTACAACCCATCACTGCCAATCAGACTGGCGTGCGATGCATCCCCTTACGGCGTAGGAGCGGTATTATCGCATAGATTCCCTGATGGCTCGGAGCGGCCGATAGCTTTTGCGTCACGCTCATTGAACTCAGCTGAGTGTAACTATGCCCAGATCGACAGGGAAGCACTCAGCCTGGTATGGGGAGTGAAGAAATTCAACCATTACCTACACGGACAAAAATTTACCTTGTTGACTGACCATCAACCCCTCGTCTCCATATTCAACCCTAAAAAGGGCGTTCCCATTATGACAGCGCAAAGGCTACACAGGTGGTCCCTTTTCCTAGGGGCACACCAATATGACATAGAATACAAAGGATCAAAACAGCATGGAAATGCTGACGGTTTATCGCGTCTACCGTTGCCAATGGTAGAAGAGGCACCTACAGTGGACCCAGTGGAAATGTTCCACTCAACCATAGTGGAATGTCTACCAGTAACAAATTCTAGCATTGAAAAGGAAACGAGAAATGACCCGACTCTCTCACGAGTCTACGATTTAATGGTGAAGGGATGGCCAGCACATGGCGAACCACTGTTGCCAGCATTCTCGCAGAGAAGAGAACAGCTGTCAGTGTGCCGAGGAACCTTGATGTGTGGATCCAGAGTGGTGGTTCCACCCAAACTCCAGGATAAAGTGCTAAAGGAGCTTCACGAGGGGCATCTGGGTGGAGTGAAAATGAAGAACCTAGCCAGAGCGTTTGTGTGGTGGCCAGGTATCGATGGAGACATCGAAGAAATGACCAAGGGCTGTTTAGGATGCCAGAAGGTCCAAAACACCCCACCACAAGCCCCTCTACATCCATGGGAGTGGCCCTCATCTCCATGGCAAAGGGTGCACATCGACTTTGCTGGTCCATTTATGGACTCAATGTTCTTAATCGTGGTTGATGCACACTCCAAGTGGCCGGAGGTAATAAAGATGTCCTCCACCACCACGGAAAAAACCATCACAGTATTAAGGACCATATTTGCCAGGAATGGGCTGCCTGAACAGATCTGTTCTGATAATGGACCGCAATTTGTGTCCGAAGAATTCAGGAAGTCCTTAAAAAACAATGGGGTTAAGCACTACACGTCCGCCCCATACCATCCCGCCACCAATGGATTGGCTGAAAGGTTTGTCCAGACCTTCAAGAAGGCCATAAAGGCTATGGGTAATGAAGACATTAACCTACAGCATAAGGTAGATAACTTCTTGTTTGCCTACAGGAATGCAACACATGTGGTTACAAACCAAACTCCCGCCATGATGTTTTTCAATAGAAGACTAAGATGCCGGCTGGATTTGATCAAGCCAAACATCAGAAGGGATGTAGAGAACCGGCAATTTCAAGGCATGAATGAAAGGCCAACTAGAACCTTCCAGATAGGCAACAAGTTTTGGCCCGGGACTACCGTACCGAGAAATGGCAGCCTGGAACTATTTGCACACAACTAGGACCTCTGATGTATACCGTGGACATTGGAGAAAGCATAATAAGGCGCCATGCTGACCAGATCATAGAGTCATCCGAAAAGGGACAACCTACACCACAACTCTATACGCCTAATGATGAAGCAGAGATACCCATAGTATCTACCTCCGATCCGGTGATACTGGAACCAGATGAACCCGACACTGGCATTCAAGCCGAATCGACCTTGCCAAAAGAACCTACTACACCACCGAAAACTACTACACCACCGAGGCGTTATCCGGACCGAGTCAGGAAGCCTCCAGAGAGACTGACTTATAATTAATAACTGCAGCAAATGTGTAGATTATTGTTCTTGTACACATGTTAAAAACAATTACTTAAAATGTTATGTACTGGTTGTCTAAAAGGGGAGGAATTGTGGTGTATGTGCCTTTAAGAGCCCCTGTGTACTGTAATGCCGGTAGTGGCCACTCGGGCTATATAGGCCTGTATAATGTCTTGTATCTGTTAGTTCACCTCCAGACTTTGTCCAGTAAACACCTGTTAAACCAACTCCTGCATTCCGTGTCTCCATTAACACATGGATACAACAGGGCGGGGCTCTGCTGATGAGCCAGTTGCCGGAACAAGCGGCATGCAGCAGCGCAGGGGGGGTAGGCAAGTTCGGCCACCGGCTCCCCGGAGGGCAAGGCAGGGAGTGATGACTGCTGCACAGAGTGCAGAGGAGGTGCGTAGCCTTGCTGAAATGAGCACCCAGGCCCGGCTCAGGCACACTGAGCTGATTGCTGCAGTGGGGAGGATGCCTCAGTCGATAGAAACCCTGGCAAAGAGTGTGTTGGACTTTGGAGCAGCAATGGAGAGGACTGTCCAGGGCTTCGGGGCAGCAATGGAGAGGACTGTCCAGGGCTTCAAGGCTGCTATGGAGAGGACTGTCCAGGGCTTCGAGGCTGCTATGGAAAGGACTGTTCAGAGCTTCGGACAATCCCTGGAAAGGTCTGTCCAGGGCTTGTCCGAGGCAGTGGAATGGACTGCTCTGGCCTTGTCCGAAGCAATGGAAAGAACTGTCCAGGGCTTCTCCGAAGCACTGGCACCTGCCACACAGGTCCTCACTGCTGTCATGCAGTCACTTGCTGGCCTCGTCCACACCCAGATTGAGGCAACACGAACTCTCACTGCAGCCACCCTATCTGCATCAGCTAGGATCACCTCGGGCCCTTCCAGTACCATACAAGGCCAGGAATCAGTGGAGCAGGCGATTGTGGCGGTTGAGCCGAACCGGTCCCCTCAGAGAGCCAGTGTGTCGTCCGACCATGGTGCAGGTGTCCTCTCTCGGCAGGTGACCATTGCTCATGCCACCGCTGGTACGTCTGCAGTGCAGCTGCCACCACTTGCAGGGCACACTGCTTCCAGCCATGCTCAGATCAAGCAGCCTGCGTCCGCACCCTCCAAGACCAGAGGTCGGCCAGGCTGTCCCTCAGGGGCTTTTGCACTTCCACACAGTCAGCAGGCGTCCCCCAGCCTTGACCCCGCCACTGGGGTTCAATTACGTAGGAGCAGCAGGGAGGGAAGGGGCTGACCGTGAAAGAGAAGTCATTCTCCATCAAGGGGACAGCATTAGAGGGAGGTGCAGAGACGTTTCTTTGGCCAAATTCAAGGACTCCCTCACCTGTTGTGATTGTTGGAAATGGTTTGTTTAGTTTTACGGCTTTGCCGAAGAGTTAACTGTTATTTTGTTGGTTATGGTTTCTGTTGACATGACGTTGTTATGCTGGAAGGAAGGACTTTTGTGACAATAAAGAAAAGTTTTAATTTGCAATGGTACACGTTACTATTTACAGTCATGCTGGCCTTCAGAGCCTTTCAAAGATCTGAAGTGCGCAGGACGAATGACACCCATCATTCCGCCAGAGGGGCCTGGAACCGAGTCCTGATGAGCCTCTGACGGATGGCCCTTCCACTTTCAGGAGCCCTCCCATCTTCCTCCTTCTCCTCCTCCTCCTCCTCCTCGTCCGCATGCTCCTCCTCCTCCTCCTCGTCCGCATGCTCCTCCTCCTCCTCGTCTGCATGCTCTTCCTCCTCCTCCTCATCCGTATGCTCGTCCTCCTCCTCCTCCTCCTCGTCTGCCTGCTCTGCTGAACCTTGAGGGACAGCTGGCATTGGCTGGGTGCGTCGAATCGCCAAGTTGTGGAGCATGCAGCAGACGACGACGATGTGACCCACTTGCTCCGGCGAGTACTGCAGGGCTCCCCCCGAATGGTCCAGACAGCAGAAACGCTGTTTGAGCACACCAATAGTGTGCTCTACAATGTTCCTGGTCGCCTGATGGCTGCTGTTGTACAGCTCTTCTGCTGGGGTGGCGGCCAAACGGAGTGGTGTCATGAGCCATGGGCAAAGAGGCTAGCCCTTGTCCCCAAGAAGCCAGCCTCATGGGCAAGCCGGCCCCTCAAAAAGGTCACAAACTGAGGTCTGCCGCAGGATGAAGGCCTCATGGCTGCTCCCTGGGAATTGGGCGTTGACTGCCATGATCATTTGGCGGTGGTCACAGACCAGCTGCACATTGAGGGAGTGGAACCCCTTGCGGTTGCGGAAGTCCTCAGGATTCAGTAATGGCACCCGCAAAGCCACGTGTGTGCAATCAATCGCCCCTGCCCCATGGGGAAGTCCGCAATAGCAGCGAAGCCTTGCGCGCGCTCCGCCTGCTTCTCCAGGCTCAGAGGGAAGGTGATGAATTGATGCCTTCATCTATAAAGGGCAGCTGTAACTTGCCGGATGCAACAATGGACTGCAATCTGAGAGATATTCGCAATGTCCCCAGTGGCTGACTGAAAGGATCCGGTGGCATAGAAATTGAGGGCAACAGTCACTTTAACGGACACCGACAGAGAGGTCCTGCACCGTAGACGCGGCTGCAGATCCTGAGCAAGCAGGTGGCACAGCTCAGTTACAACCTCTTTCCCGAATCGGAGCCTTCGCACACACTGCTCCTCCGACATTGCAAGGTATGACACCTGCTGCCTGAATACCCTCGCAGTGTACCCTCGGATTGGCTAACCTCCATTGCCCCTCCTCCTTCTGGCCAAATCCGGCCCTCTCTCCCGCCGTCTCTCTGCCCCTTCACAGTGTCCGGCCATGAGGACGTTGCCCTCCAAAGCAGCTCCCATTCCGATGCCAGTTGGTCAAAACGCTGTTAGGTGTAGCGCTCCAACTGCTCCGGACAGGTTTGAAGGTCCCAAGTATTCTAAGGCTAAATTCCAAAAAATCTGCTGCACAGTAGCTCACCAACTCTCTCCAGCAACGATCACAATGAACAGGCCAAGTGGCTGCAGCTTTTATACTAGAGCTGTCCCCTTTAAATAGGGCCCCCCGACTACGAGAAGGGCCTGGTAACGTTCCATCGAACTGTCACTAACAGTGCCAGGCGCAAAGGTTCCGGGTGCCACCGAATATCCGGTCCGGGGCGCCAAAAAGGTGTTGCACACTGAAATGACGTCATGATCTGCCTGCACCCATGGGCGTGCGCAAAGAGTTAGCGCTGGCGCTAAAAGGATACTCAATATGGGAGGTGGCGCTATATTCACTGCGCCCGCCCGAAAATTGGGTAACGCCCCAATTCTCGGGCTCTTTAGGCGCTAATCGCTGGCGCTACCAACAGAATTTCTAGGCCATAATACCAAAAACGATGCAAACGGAACTTCTCCGCATAATACACCAAGGCCATATGGGGATGGAGAAATGTAAACTAAGAGCCAGATCAGCTGTGTACTGGATAGGCACGTACAAAAGCATAGAACAAATGGTCTCTACATGCTGCATATGCCAGAAATACCGAAACACACAGCAGAAGGAGGAGATTATTCAAATGGAAGTACCCCCGAGACCATGGCACACGGTCGGAACAGATCTGTTCCTGTGCAACCAGGAGTGGCGCATCATAGTAGCAGACTACTACTCAAAATTTCCTTTTGTCAGAAGGATAAACGACATGAGAGCCACAACAATCACAAAAATTGCGAAAAACTTATTCGCAGAACAGGGCATCCCAGAGAAGGTCATCTGCGACAATGGGACACAATTCACCTCCAGCGAACTCAGAGCACTGGCTGGAAAATACGGATTTAAAATAATTACCTCATCCCCACATTACCCAAGGAGACACGGATTTATTGAAAGACAGATCCAAACAGTCAAAAGAGCTCTCATTAAAAGCAAGGAGATGGGAGAAGACCAAGACCTCGCCCTTTTGGCAATCAGATCGACACATTTGAGAGCAGACTCGAAATCGCCAGCAGAACTACTAAATGGTAGAAAATACAAAACAACTCTACCAGCAAAGATATATCCTCCCCAGGACCAAGAGGACGTTCGGCAGAAGCTGATGGAAACACAAGCTACGGGGAGCACACACTATAACAAGCATGCAAAACCACTACCGGAGCTGCTAAATGGGCAATCAGTGCATATACAAGATCCGTTGTTGAGAACATGGAGTCCAGCCAAGGTTATTGGAAAAGCTGATACTCCAAGATCTTACTTGGTAGAGACAGAACCTGGAAACCAATACAGGCGAAACAGGATCCATATCAGACCCTCACCTGAAGCTGTCAAACAGCGGACAACATTAACAGCAGTTATGGTACCAGACACGGAAAACAATATAACGCCAGAAACAAACACCTCAAATACAACAACTGCAAACATGCACGCTCCAGAGCCAAACACGACAGCACCGGCAACAAGAAAAGAACACACCAAAACACCGCAGAAAAGAATAGTTACAGCCAAGTCCACAAGATGGAGGAGTAACATACAACCACCTGAGCGGTATCGCGAATAATTATAAAGACAATTATAATTCGCACAGAACAGTAAAACAACATGGACAAATATCTATATATAAATTGAGCAAAGAAAGCTCACGTTCTGTATTTTTGTTAATGTTATTCAACTGGAAACATTGTAAAATAGAAAATTGATGCAATTAGTTTTGTTGGGAAAGAGGGATGTTACATAGTTATGTTGGGACTACATTGCACAAGTGTACTAACACTCAAATCAAGTGTAGCAGCACTACGATGCTGGGAAAGTAGTATGCAGGCGCCGCACAGGCACTTGGAAATATCACCCCGCACCATGCGGCAGGCAGCCATTACAACTCAAATAAAATAGTAGTTTATAATTACAAACTACCGAGTCCAGAGGCATCTTTACAAAGCACTACGAGCGCTAGAAGACATAACACCCTCAATCAACACCACCAAAAGCAAATTAACTGATCGTTTATCTCATTGCTGTTTATGTGTGGTGCAAAATGCCTACCGGGCTTGCCCACATGACAACAGTGATGGCATTTCAAAAGTAATTCATTGGCTGTGAACTGCTTTAGGACTTCCCGAGAAAGGGAAAGGTGCTATATGAATGCTAGATTTTTTTCTCAAAGGTAAAACTATATGGTCAAAAGGTTTTAGAGATGTAAAGATCTGTCACTTCTGATATTTTAGCATAGCTGTAGCAAATGTGGAGGTGTGATGTATTTTTCCAGTA
This sequence comes from Somniosus microcephalus, assembly GCF_052327205.1. Taxonomy (NCBI): domain Eukaryota; kingdom Metazoa; phylum Chordata; class Chondrichthyes; order Squaliformes; family Somniosidae; genus Somniosus; species Somniosus microcephalus. The sequence continues at coordinate 49,432,911 of NC_140991.1, read as the reverse complement.
GGTAGGATTGTCATCATTCTGAGAAAGCCTTACTGGTAGAGTATCCTTCGGAGAAACATTTGTCCAAAAATGTGCAAAGAAAGACAATCCAAGAAACAAAGCTGGCAGGTTTGCCTGTTTAGCCCTTTCATGAACTGGTACAAAGTCACTGCGTTATTTAAATTGACTTTGACAACTTGCTGCTACTGCTTGCTTCTCTAAAAGACCATGGGGGAGATCTTACCGACAGGCGGGGAATGGGTGGGCCGTGGACAGAGCACACCCGTCCGTTCTTGCTGGGGTGTGGGCACATACTGCAGCTCGCAGGCTGTGAGGGGGGCAGGAGATTGGCCAGCTACCCTGCTGAGCTGAGGGGTGGGGTGATCCCAGGACAGGCTGGCAGCTGGCGGAGTTTTCTTTGGGGGGGGGGTGCAGAAGGAGCAACCTGGCATTTCCTGGCCCGTTTTCTGAGTGGCCTCCAGCAGTTCCTTTAAAGACTGCTGATCAGTCCATGCTCCTACTGGTACAAATGCATGCGGAGCATGAATGGTGAATGCTCCACTCACTCGTACTTCAAAATTGCAATTGAGGTCCTATATACTTCATAGGACTTCAAATTCCATATTACAAGTGGCCTCCCGCCTGAAACAGGCAGGCACTCCGGTCGCCCTTTACAGGACCCCACCCAAGGTGATGGTGGCCAGAGCGCCAGGGTAAATTGGATGGTAAGTGACCTGATGTCATTTTCGGGCTACTAGTCCGATTTTGCTGGGCAGAGGGAATTAAAATTGGCCCTTTTCTGTGAACAAACCATTTTGATGGTTTAGTCTGTGACAGTGTCTGGCATGATATTATTTTCTGAAGTGAGATGTGGTTTGAATTCCTATGTGTAATCCTGAGACAACAAACACTTGTTCACCCAAGGCCTACTATCCCAGATTACAAGTCCCGTTCGCCTGTCACCCATCGCCCCTGTGCTTGGTGACCTACACTGGCTCCCTGGCCAGAAGGGCCTCGGTTTTAAAGTTGTCATCCTTGTTTTCAAATCCCTCCCTGGCCTCACCCCTCCCTATCTCTGTAACATTCTCCAACCCTACAATCCTCCAAGATCTCTGCGCTCTTTCAATTCTGTCCTCTTTTGCATCGCCGATTTTCATTGTTCCACCATTGGTGACCGTATCTTCAGCTCTCTAGGCCCTAAGCTCTACAATTCCCTCCCTAAACCTCTTCACCTTGCTATCTCTCCCTCCTTCTTTAAGACACTCCTTAAAACCTATTTCTTTCATCAAGCTTTTGGTCACCTGTCCTAATATCTCTTTATGTGGCTCGGTGTCAAATTTTGTTTGATAATGCTCCTGTGAATTAACTTGAGATGTTTTACTATGTTAAAGGCACTATATAAATGCAAATTGTTGTTGTTGTTGCTTTGTGGACATTCCCAAGACCCTAATTCCTTAACTTCTTCAACTGTTCTTTCCTTCTAAAACATTTAGGGGGGGAAATTCAGTTGGTTAGTGCCTCCAGTTAGCGCCTGGCGGGGCGTTAACGGGATGCTGATGCAGTAGCGCCGGGGCGAGGCGAATCCAATGGCGCACATCAAATCCGGCTGCCCCCCATAGTGCCGCCGCTACGAGTTTCCGCTGGGGACCTCAGCGCCAGGCAGATTGTGACGTCAGTGAGTGTGCAACAATCACTGGGTGCCCGATCTGCAAAATTAATTTTCTCCCCCTGCCTTAGCGCCTCGCCCCGACAGCAACAGGGCGAGGCAGTGTCAAGCAGGCAGATGCCGGCTCCAGGGGTACTATTTAAAGGGATCATGAGTAATGTGTCACAGCTGTCATGTTAGTGCAGTTTCACTGCTTCCTCGTCAGTTTGACATTGAATTAAACTGTTGCACAGTCATTTAAAAGTTGTTTAGTATCAGGAGTGTTGTGGCTACTAACATTTATTCTCACAACATATCAAAGTGCTACACTTGGTAACATTAATGGAGGCTGTACTGGCAGTTGACCTTGCCCTCCAGGATCTACGGTGGTGGGAGCAGAGGCAGCAAGAAAGATTGGAACATGTGGGCAGAGAGAGGAGAAGGGCCATGAGGGCTCTCAACAGGAGGCCTTAGCCTCCGAGGGTATTCCGAGAGCACTTCTCCTACCTCTAATTAAGTGAGGGGCAGTGTATTAGAAGGCTCCGCTTCGGCAATGAAGTGGTCACTGAACTCTGCCACCTCCTGCAACCAGACCTCGAGCCTCAGATCAGGGTGACCATGGCTCTCTCAGTGGCAGTCAAGGTCACTATTGCCCTCAGTTTCTTCACCAGCATATCCTTCTAGTCTGCAACAGGAGATATAGCTAACATCTCACAGTCCGCCGTCCATTGCTGCATCCGGGAGGTCACAGAGGCTCTCTACAGTAGGAGAAGGGACAACATTTCCTTACCCATCACCAGAGATAAGCAGGGCGAATGTGCATGTGGCTTTGCCAGGATAGTGGGCCTCCCCATGGTGCAGGGCACTGTTGACCACAAAGGCTACCACTCACTTAATGTGCAGTTGGTGTGCGACCACAGACAGTGAATCCTCAATGTGAATGCCTGCTATCCTGGCAGCACCCATGATGCCTTCATCCTGCACCAGACTCTTCCAGCCACCACGTCAAGCTCGCGACTAGCTGGTCGGAGACAAGGGTTATCGCGCTCCACCTGGCTCATAACTCCCCTCCGCAACCCCAACACTAATATAATGAGTGCCATGCCGGCACCAGGAACATCATCGAGCAGACCATTGGGATGTTCAAGCAACGGTTCCACTACCTTGACTGCTCGGGAGGAGCCCTCCAGTACTTAGCTGAGCGGGTGTCCCATTTCGTCTGCTGCAAGCTCCACAACTTGCCCATCATGAGGGCCCAGCCCTTGCCACCAGGGATTGTGGGACCACCTCAGGAGGAGGAAGAGGGAGAGGAGGAGGAGGAGGTGGAACAAGAGAGAGGGAGGAGGCAGCCACTCAATCGGCCTTACTGAAGGGCGGTCCGTGACCGCCTCAGCAGACTGCAGTTCCAATAAATTAAACCCCAGATCCCCGTTGCTCACCACATCCCCATCATTCCATCCCTGTCGCAGGCCATATCACAGTGCAAAGCTGAAATGAGAGACACCTCAAAATAATCCAAACTGAATTAATGAATTTATCAATAAACAGTGAACGCATATTTACAACAACATTATTAACTATTCGCCCTTGTGCAATCCTTTGATGCCTGCCGTTACTGTTGGCCCAGTGGCTGCCGTAGGACTGGTGGAAGGCTGCTGAGTGTCTGTGAGGGAGACTTCAGATGGTCTTGCAGGACGCCCTTGACCAGCTCTGGGCCTGAAAGGCCCGCAGTAGACTGCACCACCTCAGAATGGGCGGCAGCAGTCTAGGTTGGCTGGATGACAGGCAGCTACAAGGACAATGGCGGAGTGCCAGTGGTGGGAGCTGGAATACTGTCATCCTGAGAGATGACATCAGCTTCCTGTTCCACTGACCCACTGCCACTCCCCCAGGGCAGCACCTCAGCATCCCTAGCAATCTGTTGGAGCAGAGGTTGCTGGCCTGCTGGAAAACCGTGAAAGCCCCAGTCGACAGTGGTAGACTCAGCCACGATGGCAGCAGTCAGAGCTTGCGCTGCATCAAGCTGAGACTGCATGAGAGAAGTCTGAGATTTGATGCCACCAAGCATAGACTGCTTTAAATCACTAAGACATTGCGTCGCTTCGCCTGTGCTGCAATGGAAGCTGCTGGATCGCCCATCACACACGGCATCAGGTCTGGGTCGTCACAGTCTCTCTAGGAGTCTACCATCCTTTGCAGACTGGAAATGATGGGCTCCATGGTGTGCGCGGAGCTCTGTGCAATGTTAACATAGAAACATAGAAGATAGGAGCAGGAGTAGGCCATTCAGCCCCTTGAGCCTGTTCCGCCATTTAATCAGATCATGGTTGATCATCCAAATTCAGTACCCTGTCCCTGCATTTTCCCCATATCCCTTGATCCCTTTAGCCTTAAGAAATATATCTAACTACTTCTTGAATATATTTAATGAATTGGCCTCAACTGCCTTCTGTGGTGGAGAATTCCACAGGTTCACCACTCTCTGGGTGAAGAAATTCCTCCTCATTTCTGTCCTAAATGGCTTACCCCTTAACTTTAGACTGTGACCCCTGATTCTGGACTCCCCACCATCGGGAACATCCTTCCTGCATCTAGTCTGTCCAGTCCTGTTAGAATTTTGTAAGTTTCAATGAGATCCCCTCTCATTCTTCTAAACTCCAGCGAGTATAAGCCCAATCGACCCAATCTCTCCTCATACGTCATTCCTGTCATCCCAGGTATCAGTCTGGTGAATCTTCGCTGCACTCCCTCCATGGCAAGAACATCCTTCCTCAGATAAAGTGACCAAAACTGCACACAATACTCAAGGTGTGGTCTCACCAAGGCCCTGTACAACTGCAGCAAGACATCCTTGTTCCTGTACTCGAATCCTCTCGCTACGAAGGCCAACATACCATTTGCCTTCTTAACCACCTGCTGCACCTGCATGCTTACCTTCAGCGACTGGTGCACCAGAACACCCAGGTCTCGTTGCACTTCCCCTTCTCCCAATCTATTGCCGTTCAGATAATAATCTGCCTTCCTGTTCTTGCCACCAAAGTGGATAACCTCACATTTATCCAAATTATACTGCATCTGCCATGCATCTGCCCAATCACCCAACCTGTCCAAATCATACTGGAGTTTCTCGGCATCCTCCTCACAGCACACACGCCCACCCAGCTTTTAGTCGTCTGCAAACTTGAAGATATTACATCTGGTTCCCTCGTCTAGATCATTAATATATATTGTGTTGGAGGCGGATTCCTCCACGCTCCTTACCATTGCCGAGAGGATCTCGGGCACCCTTGCCATTGCACCTATCATCTCCGTGCGCATGCCCATCACCTTTCTTCTAAAGGCCTCCCCATCAAGGTCCTCATCTGAGTCCTGTGCAACAGAACTCGCATGCAAACTCGTCCTCCGGGGAGCTGGCCCCCGAATTACCCTTTCCCCCTGGCCTTGCTGCAGTCTGCTCATCCCCGGTGCCTCACCCTGTGCAGATCCCGCTACTATACTAGCCTCTAAAGAACGCGTAGTGCCAGTATCTGAGCTGGTGCCTGTGGGTGAGACATGCAGTGATGCAGTGTGTTCTTCCTCCTCCTCTTCTCCCGCCTCACTCTCAATGATGCCCTCAGGGACAGGCTGCTCAGGTGCTTGCTCATTATCTGAAAGCATAACTGCACATGATTCGGGTTAAGGTGAGGGGAGGGGGCAGGAAGGGAGAAATGCATGCATACAGCATGATTAGCTGGAAAGTGCGAAAGGCTTGTGGGGTGAGGGGGAAGTGGGATGTGAGAAGAAGGAGTAGGGATGAACATACCGTTGTTGTCCCCAAGGGGGTCAATGTCGCCAGTGGCCACGGCGCCCACCACCTGGCGTCCAATAATATGCAGCACTCGGGTCTCCAGCTCAGACAGTGGTTGGGTGTCAGCTTGTCCCCCAATTGTGCACTCCTGCTCCTTCCTGTTGTGAGCCACCTGGGCCTGCAAGAGAAAGGAAAGTGTGTGACTGAGTGTGGAGCAATGTGTTTGGGTGATGCGCCTGCCATAGTTGAATAGCTGTCATTGTGTGCAAGGTGTGAGATGTGGGTGTGAGTGTTGGTAGGTGGAGATTGTTGTTGGTAAGTGCTGGGTGTGTGGTGCTTTGGGCAGTGTGTGCTGACTAAGGTTCAGATGGTGGTGTGTAGCATTAGTTGAAGCATTGACTCACCCTGTCCACCTGAGTGAGGTCATTAAATTTCTTCCTGCACTGTGTGTGGGTCCTGGGGACTACAGTGCTGCCCCGAGACCTGCTGGGCAACCTCCCTCCACATGGTGGAAGACTTGCGGCGAGGGCCCCCTGCCACTTGCCGGGTAGAGCACCGCCCTCCGTCTCTCCACTGCGAACACCAATGCCTCCAATGCATGATCGCAGAGTCTGCAGGCTCTCTCCCTGGGGCGTAGATCTGCCATCATTACGGCTGCTTGAGTCATCCTTCTTCTCCTTGACCTGCTGCTACTGGCTGAGACGGCAGCACAGCCAGCAATGATGAGACTGAGGTTAAGAACATAAGAAATAGGAGCAGGAATAGGCCATGCAGCCCCTTGAGCCTGCTCTGCCATTCAATAAGATCATGGCTGATCATCGACCTCAACTCCACTTTCCCACCTGATCTCCATATCCCTTGATTCCCCTAGAGTCCAAAAATCTATCTCTCTCAGCCTTGAATACACTCAAAGACTCAGCATCCACAGCCTTTGGGGCAGAGAATTCCAAAGATTCACAACCCTCTGAGGGAAGAAATTCCTCCTTATCTCAGTCTTAAATGGCCCACCACTTATCCTGAGACTATGCCCCCAAGTTCTAGACACTTCAGCCAGGGGAAACAACCTCTTAGCATCTACCCTGTCAATCCCCTTTATGTTTAAATGAAATCACCTCTCATTCTTCTAAACTCCAGAGAGTATAAGCCCATTCTACACAATCTCTCATTATAGGACAGCTCTCTCATCCCAGGAATCCATCTAGTGAACTTTCGTTGCACCGCCTCCAAGGCAAGTATATCCTTCCTTAGATAAGGAGACCAAAACTGTGCACAGTACTCCAGGTGTGGTCTCACCAAGGCCCTGTACAATTGTAGCAACACTTCCTTACTCTTATACTCCAATCCCATTGCAATAAAGGCCAACATGCCATTTGCCTTCCTTATTGCTTGCTGTACCTGCATGCTAGCTTTCTGTGTTTTTTGCATGAGGACACCCAAATCTCTCTGAACACCAATGCTTAAAACTTCCTCACCATTTAAAAAATATTCTGTTTTTCTATTCTTCCTACCAAAGTGAATAACCTCATATTTCCCCACATTATACTCCATCTGTCACCTTACTTAGTCTATCTATATCCTTTGCAAACTTTTTGTGTTCTCCTCACAGCTTACCATTCCACGTAACTTTGTATCACCTGCAAACATGGATACATTACACTCGGTCCCTTCATCTAGGTCATTAATATAGATTGTAAATAGATGAGGCCCCCCACTAGTTACAGCCTGCCAACCTGAAAAAGACCCGTTTATCCCTACTCTCTGTTTTCTGTCCGTTAACCAATCCTCTTTCCATGCTACTATATTACCCCCAACCCCATGAGCCCTTATCTTGTGTAATGACCTTTTATGTGGCACCATATCAAATGCCTTTTTGAAATCCAAATATACTACATCCACTGGTTCCCCTTTATCTACCCTGCTAGTTACATCGTCAAAAAAAGGTTCTGCAGCATCAATGAACCTCCCCTTTAAGAACTGGAAAGTGCCTGTGGCAATGATGACTTGTGGTTAGACTGCACCTGATATTGGTCAGCACTTCGAGTTTAATGCCACTGAGCTGGGCCATTAGCGCTTGATTTAGCGCTCCAATCCTTTCTTTATGCAATAAGACTGAATTTTGCATGCATACTGAAGCATTAGCACCTAGTGCTAATTCTCAAATTTTTCAAAAGTTACCGCCCATTCCTGGGCTATAATGAATTTCTCCCACATAGACTTTTAAATCGCAGTTTTGTGTTACCCAACCATTACTTCTAGATTTATCTCCTTCTCTCTTACTCTTTTCAACCTTGATGGTATCTTGCACTACTGACCTTGCCTCTTCACCTGGCTTTCAGGTGTGCAATGATATACTTAGACACCAAAGCCTTATGAAGCTGAAGACATATGCCGTGTGCTCAGGTGTTTTTGTTTTACTCAGATGTCTCAGAAATTTGTCAAGCTTGTTCTGCGATACAAGCTGAGAAACTATACAATTTCTGCTAATAATTGTCTGTCTTAATAACAAACACAGCCATTTCTTATAAATGTCCTTATAGCCTTCACTGGATTTTTGTTGGTGTCAGCATCCAGGAAATCTGTTCATTTTACTTTGACAGAATCATTTTTATGAAAATCCCGTGTGATTAAGAGGAATCATTTTTAGACGACTATTCTTGAGTTAAATGGCTTGTGATCCACACAGGCACAAACGACCTACGCACTCTACGGGAAAACACTGCTAGGGCGGTGAGCAGGATGGCGGAAAAGGCCAGCAGGGAATTCCCCGAGGCGCGGATCGTGATCTCCACACTACTGCCCAGAAAGGACACCCCAGCCTATGTAATCCACAACACCAACAGGGAGATCGACATGAGATGTAAGGCCCTCCCCAACGTCTACCTGGCCCATCACCCAAACATCAACACAAGGGACCTCTACGACGAAATACATCTACTCAAACAGCGGATGTGGGTCTTCGCAAAAAACCTCATAAACACTGCCAAAAGACGCACCCCTCCCACCCCCTCTACCATTGGGAGCCATAACCCAAACAGGACCACCACTGTCCCCCACCCCCCTATACAAAACCAACAACAGAACCGTGCTTTTGTATCTGACCCCAGACCCCCCTCTGGACCACAGACTGTAGACGAAGAACTGAGAAAGATCAGGACGATGTTAAGCACCCTGATGGAAAGCCGGAGAGGAATGCACTAAATTATTAATATTGCTATTTTATCATTACTATTACTATTATTAGATAGCAGTATGTGCATGCCTCATGAAATTTATACTAAATCGTCATTTAGCATTATAGAAACTAGTGTTTTCACACTCGTCCCACAAAATAGGTCCATTTTATTTCATTTTGAACTATATAAATGCGTTCTTTCCACATAAGCTGCTGGAATATCCAGGGTCTCCGCTCCTCAACTTTTGGGATGAAGAGTACAGACCCTGAATTCCTAAAAGCTATAAAAGACATTGATATAATTGTGTTAACAGAAACATGGTGCCAAAAGGACGTGCCCACCCACTGTCCTCCAATGTACCATGAAATCATTGTGCCCTCAGTAAAGAACACTAAGACACGCAAGGGCAGAACCTCCGGGGGAATCTTGGTGTGGTATAAAGGAGAACTGGACAAACACATCTCGCCGATAAAACAGGGGAAATCACATGTATGGCTAAAATTAGATAAAAATATAGGAATAGCAAAAAAAGATGTCTACTTATGTGCGATCTACATACCTCCAATAGAATCGCCATATTTTGAAGAGGAGTTATTTGATACTCTCCACATGGAAATCAGCCATTTCCAGGCCCAAGGTAAGGTGCTACTATGTGGGGACCTAAATGTAAGGACCGGATGTGAACCTGACTTTATAGACCCACAGGGCAACAACCATGTGTTTGGCCAGACCCCTTTATATGTCACACCAGCCATCGCAAATCGGAACAACCTTGACTGTGAAATAAATAAAAGCGGTAGGGAGGTAGTGCAACTCTGCCGAGCCTTAGGCCTGTACATAGTTAACGGTAGGTTCAGAGGGGACTCCTCAACTCTTGGGTCTAGTGTGGTGGATTATACAATCACTCACCTGGACCCCTGCGATATCAACGCATTCACTGTCAGGCAGCAATCCCCCCTCTCAGACCATAACCAAATAAATGTGTACCTTAAACTTTCTGCCCAAACTACAGACACAAAAAAGGAACCCAGTAAGCTCCATAAAATAAACCAGACATACAGATGGGCCCCAGACAGTGGAGATAAATTCATCACAGCACTAAATTCACCTGATCTCACAAGTAAAATATCAAAATTTAAAGAAAATCTATATGAGATCACCAGAGATGGTGTAAACATGGCCATAGATGATATAAATATGATCTTCCATGAGGCAGCTGTAAAAGCCGACCTTGTGAAACAGAAGAGGAAACGTTACAAAAGACAAAATAAAAATGAGAAATGGTTTGACCACGAATGCAAAAATGCCAGAAAAGACCTGAGAAAAATATCAAACCAAAAGCATCGCCAACCAAACAATCCAGACCTACGTATTAGATACAATGAGACCCTCAAAAGATATAAACACACCATTAGGAAAAAAACACAAAATTATACCCACAAAATACTCGAAGAAATTGAAAACTCCATTAATCCAAATCAATTCTGGGATATGTGGAATAACCTGAGTACAACACAATTGCAAGCATTACCAATCCAAGATGGCGACATCTGGAGAACACATTTTGAAAACCTCTACAAAGACATCCCAATAAACGAAACAAACCCAAGTCAACATCATATCACAGAAAAACTCCACACATTAGAAGCAACAATTAAAGACAACCAAAACCCTCTAGACTCCCCAATCACATGGAAAGAACTAGCCACAAAAACAAAATCTCTCCACCTAAAGAAAGCCTGTGGTCCAGACAACATCAAAAATGAAATGCTCAAGTTCAGCAATATGGAGATGCAGGGTGCTGTACTCAAGTTATTCAACATCATATTACGTTCAGGCTGTTTTCCCGATATCTGGTGCCAAGGACTCATCTCTCCCATATATAAAAGTGGAAACAAATCAGACCCAAATAACTACCGCGGCATCTGTGTCAACAGTTGTCTAGGGAAGTTATTCTGCAGTATTCTAAATAGTAGATTACTGGATTTTCTTAACAAACATAATATCCTTAGAAAAAATCAAATAGGCTTTCTTCCAAAACACTGCACCACCGACCATATCTATACCCTTCACGCTCTCATTGAAAAACATGTACACCAAACAAAAAATGGGAAAATATTCACTTGTTTCTTTGACTTCAAGAAAGCCTTTGACTCTATCTGGCACGAAGGGCTCTATTATAAACTTCTTCAGTGTGGAATAGGGGGCAAAGTCTATGACCTTATTAAATCGATGTATCTGAAAAATAAATGCGGTGTCAAAATTGGAGACAAACGCACCAGTTTCTTCACCCAGAGAAGAGGCGTCCGGCAGGGCTGCAATTTGAGCCCGACCCTGTTCAACATATACATAAATGAATTAGCAGACATGCTGGAGAAAAGCGAGTCACCGGGTCTCTGTCTCCTGGATGGAGAAGTGAAATTCCTGTTCTATGCGGACGACCTGGTCCTGCTGCCTCCCACAGAACAGGGATTACAGCAACAACTAGACCTACTCGACAAATACTGCCAAAATTGGGCCCTAACAGTAAACCTAAAGAAAACCAACATCATGATTTTTCAAAAAAGGCCCAGGTGTCAGGAAAACAAATACCAGTTTACTCTCAGTGATACCATCATAGGACACACTATGAGCTACACTTACCTTGGTCTAACCATTACAGCATCAGGGAGCTTCAGCATAGCAGTGAATGCACTAAAAGAAAAAGCCCGAAGAGCCCTATATGCAATAAAAAGAAAATTCTACAACATCCAAATCCCAATCAAAATCTGGCTCAAAATATTTGACAGCATAATCCTGCCCATTGCGCTGTACGGTAGTGAAGTATGGGGCCCGCTCAATCACCATAGCTACACTAAATGGGAAAAACACACAATAGAAGCCCTACATGCAGAATTTTGCCGAAGCATTCTTCGCACCCAAAGGAAAACACCAACAAATGCATGCAGAGCCGAACTAGGCAGATACCCACTGATAATAAACATCCACAAACGAGCACTAAACTTCCTAAATCACCTCAAATCTAGCTCCCCAGACACCCTTCTTTTTAAAGCCTTCCAGACCCAAGAGCTAAACCCAGAAAAGAGTCCCCTGAGTCAGCTGCTACTGAAACTAAGTACTCCTACTCAGCCGGACCCTGACCAGTCCCAGACCAACACTGCCGTCCAAACACCAATCCGAGTGAACCAAATCATTAAACAATGCAAAGAAACCTACCTGGAACATTGGAACAATGTAACCAAAAGCCAAAGCAGATTAGAATGTTACCGGGCCCTAAAAAGAGAATATAAACTGGCAGACTATCTCTCGACCATCAGAGACACAAAATAGAGACAGACCCTCACCAGGTACAGACTAAGCGACCACCAACTGGCAATTGAAAAAGGAAGATACAAGAAATCCTGGCAGCCTAGAGAGAATAGAATATGTGATCAATGTCTGGCTGGCGAGGTTGAGACAGAGATGCATTTCCTCCTAAAATGCGAAAAATTCAACACAACAAGAAACATATTATTTGACAAGCTCAGCCAAACAACCCCAGATTTCAAAGAATTGGATGACCTGTCAAAATTAAGATTAGTCCTGGGAGAAGGAGACAGACCATACCTTGGTGCCAAATATGTAACAACATGTCACAACCTGAGGACTGTTTAAAATTAATGCTGAATGTACCCAACGATGTTCAACGACTTTAAATTAATACTGTTTAAACTAATATTGTATGTACCCAACGAAGGTCAAAATTGTTTGACACCTACAGAATGTTGGAAAACTGTACTTTTTGTTATGTAAGCTTTGGCAATATGGTTCCCTGTAAACTTTCATGCCAATAAAGCATTTGAATTGAATTGAATTGAAATTGAACTGATGTTATCAATTCAGGCTAATGTAAAACTTATCGCAGATAATAATATTATGACTGAAGTTGCTTCTCCCTCTTTCATTACTCCAGTCAATCTGCTGGATTTAGTCGCATTAGATATGGTAAATCCACATTTACAATGTGAGATACAGAATTAAAACACCAAAACATAGCTCCTTCCCCTGTACAGGGGATATTTCGATCCAACTGGAACGAATTTGCAAGATTGTAATATCTGCAGTGCCAAGTGGGGACAGTTAAAGGATATAATCGAGTATTAGAATGCCGTCTGTGCTCACCAGCCCATCTGCCATTAGCTAAAGTAACATCAGTGAGTGGTTTTATAAGAAATTACACGCACAGCAACTTTCTGGTCTAGATGCCAATCTGGAGGCATCCAAGCCACTGGAACTCAGAACAGTCTGAGTACACAGGAAAAAGGGAAAGAAAGACTTGCATTATAATGACCTCAGGACATCCCAAAGTGCTTTGCAGCCAATCAATTACCTTTTGAAGCGTAGTCACTCTTGGAATGCAGGCAACGTGGCAACCAAGTTGCGCACAGCAAGCTCCCACAAGCAGTGATGACATAAATGACCAAATCATGTTTTAGGAGTTGATTGAGGGATAAATATTGGCCAGGACACCGGGGAGAACTCCTCTGCTCTTCTTCGGAATATTGGCCAGGATTTTGTGGACAGCGGCGAACAATGTTCTCTTTAAGCTGCACGGCGGCGCAGTGCTCTGCAGCTCACGCGCAGCCGGTTCATCGGCTTTCAAATAGGGAAAAACTGCGCATGCGCGGTATTTGGAATGGGCCGCGCAGCCCCAGGAAACTTAAAGACGCTCCCATGTGCTTACTTCAATGGGAGATGGCAGGTGTTCAAAACAGGCAGTGCTTTCCCAATCCTTTCCCTCAGCAGCGCAGCTTTCTGGAGTCTGCCACCCATATCAATCAGGTGAGGCGAATAGCATAGATGCCTTAAAGGGGCTGTGCACGAAAAAAAAATTAAAGGTAACATTGGGGGCAAGTGAACGTGGAAGCTGTTCATTATACTTACACTTGTTGCAATGCGACTTGCAGCGGTTAGAAATCACAAACAATGCGGCGCCCTCCACAGGGAACCTGGGACCTGTGTAAACAGGGCCAGCAACGGTGTATCTCCTCAATCAATCAGATTGAAGAATCCTTACTGAGCCACACAGATTCTAAACCAGGAACTGTAAGTTAGAGTATTTAATTAGAATATTATACTTCCTAGTTCAAACTCTGCGTGCCCCAGTAAGGATTTTTCAATTTGATTGGTTAAGGAGATACACAGATGCTGGCCCTGCTTACGCAGGTCCCAGATCCCCTGTAAAGGGCGCTGCGGCAAAATGGCTTTCTACTCACTTGAAAGTTCCATTGCAAAAACCTATCGAAAATCTGTGGACAAGTGTAAGAGCAATAAACAACTGGTGCTGACCGCAAAAAATGGAAAGCAAAAATGTAATGATAATGTGACATCTATAGATCCTGAGTGAGGCCTCTGCTTCATAACCATTCTGGCGCTGAACCGTAACTGCTGTGAAATCAGCAAAGTAAGTGGCAAATTGCAGTGCTTTGTGCTCTACATTGTTATTTCCAATGTAAACATTTAGACTAAATAATTGACTTTTTCAATAATATAGTGGTGAAGTGGTTCAGTTGCGTATGGGTAAAATAAGCTAGAAATGCTACAAATTTAGAGGACACCACATATCAGAAATATGCTCACAATTCAATCTGCAATGAAGCTAAGTGCAGTATGCACTTAAGTATAGAATTCAGGCCAATATGTCAGCATCCAAGCAACGACCAGCCGGTTTAAGGATTCTCCCATGTACTTACTTCAATGGGAGACGACAGATGTTCAAAGCAGGCAATGCTTTCCCAATCCTTTCCCTCTGCAGCGCAGCTTTCTGGAGTCTGCCACCTATATCAACCAGGTGAGGCAAATAGCATACATGCCTCAATAGAATCATAGAATGGTTACAGCACAGAAGAAGGCCATTCAGCCCATCGAGCCTGTGCTGGCTCTCTGCAAGAGCACTTCAGCTAATCCCACTTCCCATAGCCCTGCCAATCTTTTTCCTTTAGGTACTTATCCAATTCCCTTTGGAAAGCCATGATTGAGTCTGCCTCCACCACCCTTTCAGGCAGTGAATTCCAGATCCTAACCACTCGCTGTGTAAAAATGTTTTTCCTCATGTTGCCTTTGGTTCTTCTGCCAACCACCTGAGTCCTCTGGTTCTCAACTATTCTGCCAATGGGAACAGTTTCTCTTCATCTACTCTGTCTGGAACCCTCATGATTTTGAACAGCTCTATCGAATCTCCTCTCAACCTTCTCTGCACCAAGGAAAACAACCCCAGTTTCTCCAGTCTCTCCACGTAACTGAAGTCCCTCATCCCTGGAACCATTCTCATAAATCTTTTCTGCACCCTCTCTAAGGCCTTCACATCCTTCCTAAAGCGCGGTACCCAGAATTGGACACAATACTCCAGTTGAGGGGAAACCAGTGTTATATAAAGGTTCCTCATATCTTCTTTTATACTCTTTGGGCTGGATTTTCCAAGCCCCGAGGAGGCTAGCATGGAGGCAGCACAGCTGGTAAATTCGGAGAAAGTGGGGGCGGATGGCAAAGCCGCCCCCATCCCGCCTCCGTGCACTTTTGCCAGGAGGCGGGAAGAGTGCAGCTTCGGGTCCCGTCTCCTGGAGGCAGGAAAGTCATTTAATCCTTTTAACTACCTGTTAACAGTTAGTTAACAGGCAAAAAAAAGGATTAGTGCCATTTTACCTTCACAGGTGAAGGATTGCCGACCTCGGAGAACCCCGCCAGGTTGGAGGAGATGTGGAGGAGGTCTGCGGCGGTCGGAGGCACTTGGAAGTAAGGTGTAGAGGTGAGTGATGGGTGCAAGTGTGGAGTGTTAAGTATGCAAGGTGAGTGTTAAGTTTTAAAAAGTGTTCACTTACCTTATTTTCTTTCTGCAGCCTTCAGCCATGGTGGATCGGGAGAGCCGACATCCTCCTCATCAATTTCACAGACTGGCTGTTGGAACCCCCGTACCAACAGCCACGTGAAATTTACAGATTTGAAAGGTTTGATGAGTCCTGAACACAAGTACTCATCAAACTAAAGAGAATGTCAGTGTTTGACAGCTTCACAGAGCTGTCAAACGCTGACATTTCTTCTTTCAAGAAGTCTTGACAGATAGCATGTCTGACATTGACATGCTCTGTCAGTGACTTCCTCCCTAATTGGCCTGCTGAGCCCGCAGGGCGGGCTTAACAAACTCAATCAGGGGGAAATCCCTCTGGTTGGTCAGGTGAGGATGGAGGCGGGACATTGACACGACAAGCAGCTGTTCCACCTCCAACTCGCCTCCATTCACAAAATCCAATCCTATGCCTCTATCCATGAAGCCCATGATCCTGTATGCTTTTTTAACCACTTTCTCAACCTGCCCTGCCACCTTCAATAATTTGTGCACACATACCCCCAGGTCTCTCTGTTCATGCACCCTTTAGTTTATATTGCCTCTCCTCGTTCTTTCTACCAAAATGTATCACTTCGCACTTTTCTGCATTAAATTCCACCAGCCTGTCTATGTCTTCTTGAAGTCTATCATTATCCTCCTCACTATAGGTTCACCATATTTCCAAGTTTTGTGTCATTTGCAAATTTTGAAATTGTGCCCTGTACACCCATGTCGTGTGGAGTAAAAATACTGGCATAGACCTATTGGGCCAAATGGCCTGCTTCTGTGCTCTAAATTCTATGTAATCACTTCACTGATCATTAGATATGTGACTTGGACCTGTAATCAGTTCTGTGCCCCACCAAGACCAATTGGGGAGCAAAGGCTTGTAAATTCAACATGCTGGGGGAGGAATCAGGTTTCCAACATTTTCAC
Source organism: Somniosus microcephalus (assembly GCF_052327205.1). Taxonomy (NCBI): domain Eukaryota; kingdom Metazoa; phylum Chordata; class Chondrichthyes; order Squaliformes; family Somniosidae; genus Somniosus; species Somniosus microcephalus. Next base: position 49,416,529 of record NC_140991.1, on the reverse strand, counting down.
AGTCTTTTCATTTCTAACTAAACGAACCTTGGTTAGACCACACTTGGGGTACTGTGTACAGTTCTGCTCGCCATATTATAGAAGGGATATAGAGGCACTGGAGAGGGTGCAGAGAAGATTTACAAGGATGATACCAGAAATGTGAGGGTATACATATCAGGAAAGGATGAACAGGCTGGGTCTCTTTTCGCTTGAAAAAAGAAGGCTGAGGGGTGACCTAATGGAGGTCTTTAAAATTATGAAAAATTTTGATAGAGTGGATACAGAGAGAATGTTTCCACTTGTGGGGAAGAGACTAACTAGAGGCCATCAATATAAGATAGTCACCAAGAAATCCAATAGGGAATTCAGAAGAAACTTCTTTACCCAAAGAGTGGTGAGAATGTGGAACTCGCTACCACAGGGAGTGGTTGAAGTGAATAGTATTGATGCATTTATGTGGAGGCTAGACAAGCATATGAGGGAGAAGGGAATAGAGGGTTATGCTGACTGAGTTAGATGAGGAAAGACGGGAGGAGGCTCGAGTGGAGCATAAACACCGGCATGGACTGGTTGGGCTGAATTGCCTGATTCTGTGCCGTATATCCCATGTAATCCTATGTAAACAATTAATTTAAAAACATTTCTTCCCAGACCTGGGCGGGAGGGCACACATGATCAAATGTCATTTCTGTTTAACCTTGAAGAGGAACGCTATTTAAACCATTTAGATCTGTAAAGATTTGGTGCAGTTTATTAGTTTGGGAAAATAGCCTACACTGAACAAGAAGGGTAGAATTTCTTCTAACTCTGTTGCTGTGTTGCAAATAGTCCTAGAATGTAACCTGCCAGAAGCCTGTCACAGCTAATCAGGAACAAAAAGGTGGCCGGCTCCTGGGAACAAATGAGTAAGGTGTCATGAGCATGTCGGCTATAATTAATAGTGCAGAGTCTAGTTTACAGGCATTAAATACAGGTTTCGCTTTTTTCTATTATTTCCTGACTATTATATCAAAAGTGACTCATTTACACCTACGCAGCATTTTGTCAGCATAATGATACGCTTTAAAAAATATACTTTCCAATTCTGGGTGCCCATGCGAACTAATTATTAATTAGTTAGTGATGAAAAAAAAGTAAGAGTGTTGGAACCTGATTCCTGCCTATAGTAAGTTGAATTTTTAAGACTTTTTCCAACTGATTTTACTGGGATGCAGGAGTGATTCAGAGTCCTATTCACCAGTGTGACCGGTGAAGTAACTGGCTGAGATTGCAAACTCAAGAAGGCTTGTGCTGCAGTGACAGAGTGTTGACATTAATAATATTTTACCTGCTTTAAACATCCACATTGGCTCACAATAAGTAAGTCTTCTGCTTTTAAAAGAAAGGAAGGAAATCATTGTGTTGTCACCGAGTGAAACACAACTTAGTGTGAATCGTTCTTGCAAATGGTTGTGAAATCTAAACTGCTCTTTTTTGACTCATACAAGACGCACTTACAAATAAACAGACAATTAAGTAGAATACGCTATTTGAAAAATTGTAAGTTTAAAAAATTGCTGTTGGTGCACTCTTTGGGGTAAACTGTACGCTATTAAAAGCTTTGGAGAAAATTTACTCCTGCTTAATAATGCTGTTTTTAGTAGCAAGATAAAACTGGGTGTTATAACGTTTGTATAGTGGGCTGATTAATGGAGCATCGGAACTCATTACTGCACGACAGATGTTCACTGGATTAAATAAGCTTTTACAATTTGTGTTGTCTCCCAATATACTTTACTTACACAAACCTGAGCTTCCTATAAACTGAAGCGTAACGTTATGTGTGAAGTATATGGCCCAACTATCTACTGCATGTGACAGACTGTCTTGTTTCAATCATGAAAGACTCTATAGGGTAGATTTTCATAGGAGTAGACCATTTAACCCTTCAAGCTTGTTCTGACATTCAGTCAGATCATGGCTGTTTTGTACATCACCTGCCTTTGAACCATGGCTTGATAACCTTACCAAACAAAAATCTATCGATCTCATTCTTGAAAATTTTAATTGACCCAGCTAAATTGATTATCATTACACCTGTTTTAGGCCCATAAAACAGGTGCAATAATGTTAAATTCAGACCCCAAAGTTCACCGACGAGTTAGAAACAGTTAATATTGATTACCAGGGCCATTACAGGAAAGTCTGTTTTAACCGGCAAAATTCAGGAGTAGGTTCAGGTATTTTTACTATATATTAGTGGCCGTGTAACCGGGGTTCCTGGATCTGTGGCCGTGTAACCGGGGTTCCTGCACTTGTGGCCATGCAACAGAAACATACATAGAAATATAGAAGATAGGAGCAGGAGTAGGCCATTTGGCCCCTCGAGCCTGCCCAGCCATTCAATGAGATCATGGCTGATCATCCAAACTCAGTACCCTGTCCCTGCCTCTCCCCATATCCCTTGATCCCTTTAGCCTTTAGAAATATATCTAACTCCTTTTTGAATATATTTAATGAATTGGCCTCAACTGCCTTCTGTGGTAGAGAATTCCACAGGTTCACCACTCTCTGGGTGAAGAAATTCCTCCTCATCTCAGTCCTAAATGGCTTACCCCTTCTCTTTAGACTGTGACCCCTGGTTCTGGACTCCCCCGCCATTGGGAACATCCTTCCTGCATCTAGCCTGTCTAGTCCTGTTAGAATTTTATAAGTTTCAATGAGATCCCCTCTCATTCTTCTAAACTCCAGCGAGTATAAGCCCAATCGACCCAATCTCTCCTCATACGTCATTCCTGCCATCCCAGGTATCAGCCTGGTGAATCTTTGCTGAACTCCTTCCTTGGCAAGAACATCCTTCCTCAGATAAGGCGAACAAAACTGCACACAATCCTCAAGGTGTGGTCTCACCAAGGCCCTGTACAACTGCAGCAAGACATCCTTGTTCCTGTACTCAAACCCTCTCGCTACGAAGGCCAACATACCATTTGCCTTCTTAACTGCCTGCTGCACTGGCATGCTTACCTTCAGCGACTGGTGCACAAGGACACCCAGGTCTCGTTGCACTTCCCCTTCTCCCAATCTATTGCCATTCAGATAATAATCTGCCTTCCTGTTTTTGCCACCAAAGTGGATAGCCTTGCATTTATCCACATTATACTGCATCTGCCATGCATCTGCCCAATCACCCAACCTGTCCAAATCATACTGGAGTTTCTCGGCATCCTCCTCACAGCACAAACGCCCACCCAGCGTTGTGTTGTCTGCAAACTTGGAGATATTACATCTAGTTCCCTCGTCTAGATCATTAATATATATTGTGAACAGCTGGGGTCCTAGCACCAATCCCTGCGGTACCCCACTAGTCACTGCCTGCCACTCGGAAAAAGACCCGTTTATTCCAACTCTTTGCTTCCTGTCTGCCAACCAGTTTTCTATCCAAGTCAGTACCTTGCCCCCAATCCCATGCGCTTTAACTTTACACGCTAATCTCTTATGCGGGACCTTATCGAAAGCCTTCTGAAAGCCTAAATACACCACATCCACTGGTTCTCCCTTATCTATTCTACCAGTTACATCCTCAAAAAATTCCAGTAGATTAGTCAAGCACGATTTACCTTTTGTAAACCCATGTTGACTTTGTCTGATCCTGTCACTGTTTTCCAAGTGCTCTGCTATTACATCTTTTATGATGGACACTAGCATTTTCCCCACTACAGGCTTACTGGTGTATAATTCCCCGTTTTCTCTCTACTGTGGCGGTCCTATTGGTTGTCCTTTATATTGAGATACATAATTCCCTTTAACTTAACTTACTTATGTATGTATAACTTACTTAACTGTATGTACTTAACTTACTTATTTGTATAACTTACCAGTTGGGGCTGTTCCCCTTTAACTTACCTGTTGGGCTGTTGCCCCTTTAAGAGGCGACCTAACGCGCTGACGTCACGCATCACGTGACGCATGCGCGTCGGCCGCCGGCCCGACTCGGGTTTCTTAGACGGCCGCTGGCACAGCCCGGCCTACCGCGACTTCGGCCGCATCGGCCAGCAGGCGGGAGCGAAGCGATCCTCCACTCCCGCGGCAAGTACCGGCACAGTCCAGCCTCGCAACCTTTGCCTCAAAGGCCAGCCTTAGTACCGGGGAGATGTACCGATGCAACGGCGCAGGTCACGTGACGGCCTAAGCGCACGCGAACGTGCTGACGTCACGATGCGGTCACGTGACGTCCAAAGCGCGGGAATATAGAGCAGAGCGTAATGAGGTCATGACGCGCCCCACGGGACTGGGAACTCAGTCCTTGTGGAGTCCCCGCTGGGACAAGACCTACAACATGGTGCTCCTGCAGTCAGCCATCTTACCTGCTGTAATTATCCTGTTCTGGTAAATAAACAACTTATTTATAGTTCGTCGAAGTTAAACTCTTTCACTTAGTGGCGATTTACCCGAACCACTACATTGGTGACCCCACGACGTGAGTACGGGAGCTCATCAATTCCAATGCTACATTGGTGACCCTACGATGTGAGTACGGGAGCTCATCAATTCCAACGCTACAATTGGTGAACCCGTATCCGTGAACGATTTTCACGGTAGCAACGCACGCCTGAACCTCGTCTTCACTCAAGACGACCAACGCACAACCAACGAACAATACGGAACAGCAACCGCTTAACACCGATTCCACCAAAAGTGACCCCATCTTTGCGAACGCTTCGCAATGGAAGCGCAGCTTGGAGGTGAGCCCGTTTTTTATGAATAATTTCATAGAAGTAGAGCACGACCAACGGCAGCTGTCGTCCACCAGCGCTACAATTGGTGGGTTTGTGAACGTTTTTCACAAACGAAGCATGCTATGGAAGCATCAGCCGTTCTGCTGTTATTACCACAATCCAGGGAGCCACGGACTCCCTCGTGCTTTTTGAAGGAAGAAGCCCTGTTCGCCGAGAACATCGATGCGGCATAGACCATGGTCTCCGTATTCGATTCTTCTACTGCCACACGGATCGTCTGTCTCTACATCCAAAGTAACAGCAAGTATACATCTCTCCAAGCGCGGGGTACAGCATGTTCGGGCCCACAAGATCGGAGCGCACCCCGCGGGGATACCACGAGGACTCATCCCCGCAAAATACGAGGATGCACTCCTCGCCCACGAGAACCCCTCCCTTGTGAACACCGATGACTCTTTCCCCGCTGATGACGCACCAGCTTTTCAGCTTGCTGGTTGTGTTACTTACTACACGATTCGGCGTGAACAAAAGCGTGCCGCCCTTCCGGCTGTTTTTTCCTAAATTTACAACTGTTACAAGTGTTGCCACCCTCCAGGTAGAGTTAACTAACCTCTCCTGAAAGCAACAACAACCTGGACCGTTGCCGCCCTTTCTCCAGTTTTCCCTTTAACAAACGCAAATGTCTATTGAAGCTGCACACATCGAGGACGGGTCCAACGGGCATCCTGCGGCCGCGATCAGCCACGTGAAAGTTGCTAGCCTCACCGATCACTGATCAACGCAGCAACTCTTCACCCTCCGTTCCGTTTACGTCGTAGCATTATGGCACGCACTGTTCCGTGCGTTCCAGCCTCCTGAAGGTTTCGCTCACCAGTCAACGGAGACATCGCCCGCGTCCGCCCAATCTGCCCGTCGCTCTGACAAGGCCTGCTGTTTCGCACGTCTCTATGGTCCTTCGCCTGACGGATACGTTTTATTTGCCAAGACGTGCGTAAGGATCCGCTTACGAGTAGTATCTTTATACCTCGCCTACTAAGTCGAGACAGCATGACCGCTGTGACCACCAGCTCGTCAGACCATCTCATCCTTGGACTTTCGTTAAAGCGAATTCTGGGGGGGCCTGTGTGGCGGTCCTATTGGTTGTCCTTTATATTGAGATACATCATTCCCTTTAACTTAACTTACTTATGTATGTATAACTTACTTAACTGTATGTACTTAACTTACTTATTTGTATAACTTACCAGTTGGGGCTGTTCCCCTTTAACTTATCTGTTGGGCCGTTGCCCCTTTAAGAGGCGACCTAACGCGCTGACGTCATGCATCACGTGACGCATGCGCGTCGGCCGCCGGCCCGACTCGGGTTTCTTAGACGGCCGCTGGCACAGCCCGGCCTACCGCGACTTCGGCCGCGAAGCGATCCTCCACTCCCGCGGCAAGTACCGGCACAGTCCAGCCTCGCAACCTTGGCCTCAAAGGCCAGCCTTAGTACCGGGGAGATGTACCGATGCAACGGCGCAGGTCACGTGACCGCCTAAGCGCACGCGAACGTGCTGACGTCACGATGCGGTCACGTGACGCCCAAAGCGCGGGAATATAGAGCAGAGCGTAATGAGGTCATGACGCGCCCCACGGGACTGGGAACTCAGTCCTTGTGGAGTCCTCGCTGGGACAAGACCTACAACATGGTGTTCCTGCAGTCAGCCATCTTACCTGCTACCTTACCTGCTGTAATTATCCTGTTCTGGTAAATAAACAACTTATTTATAGTTCGTCGAAGTTAAACTCTTTCATTTAGTGGCGATTTACCCGAACCGCTACACTACCACCTTTTTTGAACAGTGGGGTAACATTAGCTACCCTCCAATCCATGGGAACTGTTCCGAAGTCTATAGACTTTTGGAAGACGACCAGCAATGCATCTACTATTTCTAGGGCCACTTCCTTAAGTACCCTAGGATGTAGATTATCAGGCCCTGGGGATGTATCGGCATTAAATCTCATCAATTTCCCTAACACCATTTCCCTACAAATACTGATTTCATTCAGTTCCTCCCTCTCATTAGACGCTATGTTCCCCGACATCTCTGGGAGGTTATTTGTGTCCTCCTTTGTGAAGACAGAACCAAAGTATTTATTTAATTGGGTTGCCATTTTTTTGTTCCCCATTATAAATTCCCCTGATTCTGACTGCAAGGGACCTATGCTTGACTTCACCAAACTTTTTCGCTTCACATATCTATAGAAGCTTTTACAGTCAGTTTTTATGTTCCGTGCAAGCTTACTCTCATACTCTATTTTCACCCTCTTAATTAATCCCTTTGTCCTCCTTTGCTGAACCCTAAACTGCTCCTAATCCTCAGGTTTACTGCTTTTTCTGGCCAATTTATATGTCCTCTCCCTGGATCTTATGCTATCCCTAATTTCCCTTGTTAGCCACGGTTGAGTCACCTTTTTTGTTTTATTTTATGCCAAACAGGAATGAATAAATTCTGTAGTTCATCCATGCGATCTTTGAATGTTTGCCATTGTCTATCCACCGTCAACCCTTTGAGTAACTTTCCCCAATCAATCCTACCCAACTTGCGCCTCATACCATCATAGTTTCCTTTATTTAAATTCAGGACCCTCATCTCTGAGTCAACTACTTCACTCTCCATCTTAATGAAGAATTCTATCATATTATGATTGCTCCGCCCCAAGGGGCCTCGCACAACAAGATTGCTAATTAATCCTTTCTCATTACATAATACCCAGTCTAAGATGGCCTGATCTCTAGTTGATTCCTCGACATATTGGTCCAGGAAACCATCCCGTATACATTCCAGGAATTCCTCCTCCACAGTATTGTTACTAAATTGGTTAGCCCAATCTATATGTAAATTAATGTCACTCATGATAACTGCTGTGCCCTTATTGCACTTGTCTCTAGTTTCCCATTTGATGCCATCCCCAACCTCCGCATTACTGTTTGGGGGTCTGTATACCACTCCCACTAATGTTTTCTGCCCCTTGGTATTTCTCAGTTCTACCCATACAGATTCCACATCATCAGAGCTAATATCCTTCCTTTCAATTGTGTTAATCCCCTCTTTAACCAGCAATGCTACCCCACCTCCTTTTCCTTTTTGCCTGTCTTTCCTGAATATTGAATACCCCTGGATGTTGAGTTCCCAGCCTTGGTCACCCTGGAGCCATGTTTCCTTAATCCCAATCATATCATATCCGTTTACCTCTATTTGCGCAGCTAATTCATCCACCTTATTACGAATGCTCCTCGCATTAAGACACAAAGCCTTCAGGCTTGTTTCTTTAACATTTTTAGACATTTTAGAATTATTATTTACTGTGGCCATGTTTGATTTAAACCCTTGATTTCTCTGACTGCCACCTTTTCTTTTCTCCTTCCTGTCTTTTGCTTCTATCCTTGTTTCCCTTTCCTCTGTCTCCCTGAACAGGTTCCCAACCCCCTGCCATTTTAGTTTAAACCCTCCCCCAGAGCACTAGCAAACACTCCCCTAGGACATCGGTCCTGGTCCTGCCCAGGTGCAAACCGTCCAGTTTGTACTGGTCCCACCTCCCCCAGAGCCGGTTCCAATGTCCCAGGAATTTGAATCCCTCCCCCTTGCACCATTCCTCTAGTTACGTATTCATCTGAAATCTCCTTCTATTTCTACTCTGACTAGCATGTGGCACTGGTAGCAATCCTGAGATTACTACCTTTGAGGTCCTATTTTTTAATTTACCTCCTAACTCCCTATTTTCAGCTTTTAAGACCTCATCCCATTATTTACCTATATCCTTGGTACCTATATGCACCACGACAACTGGCTGTTCACCCTCCCCCTCCAGAATGCCCTGCAGCCGCTCCAAGACATCCTTGACCCTTGCACCAGGGAGGCAACATACCATCCTGGAGTCTCGTTTGCGGCCGCAGAAACGCCTATCTATTCCCCTTACAATAGAATCCCCTATTACTATAGCTCTACCCCTCTTTTTCCTCCCATCCTGTGCAGCAGCACCACCCATGGTGCCAGGAAGTTGGCTGCTGCTGCCTCCTGGAACTGTGGCCGTGTTACCGGGACTCCTGCATAAGTGTTGTGTAACCGGGGCTCCTGCACCTGTGGCCGTGTATGGGGCTCTCGTACCTTGGTGAGTATATCTCTCTATAATCCGGACTTTTTGATCAACCGGCACCACTCTGGTCCCGTTGGTGCCGGATAAAAAAGTGTTTCCTGTAATTGGTTACATCTATTCCTGACCCCTTTGCAATTGTCCCATCAAGGGGTACTAGACTGTGTCCTGAAAAAGTGATGCTGTTCAACTCACTGGGGAAGCTATTACTTTCTGTATGATAGTCAATTTAAGTGTAAAATTCATGAAAATCTGCCAGGCTATTTCTGTGTGCACTTGAAACTTGTTTGTGATTGATAAAAATGCAAAATACTGCAGACACTGGAAATCTGAAATAAAAACAGCAACTGCTGGAAACACTCAGCAGGTCAGGTAGCATCTGTGGACAGAGGGGGGTAGGGTTAATGTTTCAGGTTGTCCAACGAAAGGTCATCGACCTGAAATGTTAACCCTATCTTCCTCTCTCCGCAGATGCTGCCTGACCTGCTGAATGTTTCCACCATTTTCTTTTTTTATTGCAGATTTCCAGTGTCTGCAGTAATTTGCTTTTTTTTATACCTTTTAAAACATATTTTTCCGTGAGCTCAGACATCAAAGCAAACAGAGGGTATAATTATTGCCCTGTGCCAAGATTTTTTCAGTAAATTTTGGCTTCATCAAGTGGCAACAAGCTGGGGCTTGTAGAACGCTCTATAATTATCCAAGTTAATATATGAACTTCACCTCACAGTTATTGACTCAAATTAAGACTATCACTGCCAATATCTATGAGACCTTCAGAAAGTTTCTTGTTTTGAAACAGATTCTGTAAGTTAAATAAACCAAAGTGACTTATTTATCTGCTGTTGTTTGTCATTTTGCTTCTACTAATTTTATTCCTCAATAAACCTGATTTATAGTTATAGCCTGAGATGTACGGTCCGTCAGAGCATTATTTCTCCCTCACTGTGAGACGGCCGGAGTTACTTTTGACAGTGCACGCATTGATGGTAAATGGGGTTATTGTTCACCCGAGGCATGCTACCTCTCAGGTTACTTTGTGAGTAAGATCAGGTTTCAGTTCCTAGCAAGTGTGAGCTTGCAGCACAAAGAAGGAACTGGAATGCACCTGAAATGTAAAGAAATAACTTGCATTTATATAGCACCTTTCACAACCTCAGGAACTCCCAAAGTGCTTTACAGCCAACAAAGTACTTTTGAAGTAACAACAGAAAATGCTGGAAAAACTCAGCAGGCCAGGCAACATCCGTGGAGAGAAAATAGAGTCGACCTTTCGGGTCTAACCCTTTTTCAAAACTGAAAAAGGAAATGAAATAGATCAAAAGGCAGGGCTGGGAGAGAACAAAAGAAGTGAAGAAACATTAAGAGGTATTCAAAACGAGATGAGATGGTGATGAGCAAAAAGCGGGGGGGGGGGGGTTGGGCGGAAAGGGCCAAAACAAAGATGTGGATAAAATATAAGCAAAAATGTAATGGGGGCCAAGGTTATGATCTGAAATTGTTGAACTCGATGTTGAGTCTGGAAGGCTGTAAAGTGCCTAATCGGAAGATGAGGTGCTGTTCCTTGAGTGTTGTCACTGTTGTAATGAAGGTAGCCAATTTGTGCATAGCAAACTCCCGCAAACGTCAATGAGATATATGACCAGATAATCAGTTTCTTTAGTGCTGTTGGTTGAGAGATAAATATTGGCCAAAACACCCTTCCTCTTCTTCGAGTAGTGCAATGGAATCCTTTACATCCGCCTGAAAGGGCAGACAGGGCCTGTGCTTTAATGCCACATCTGAAAGACAGCACCTTAGTACTGTACTGAAGTGTCAGCCTAGATTTTCTGCTCAAGTCTCTGGTGTGGGACTTGAGCCCACAACCTCCTGATTCAGAGGCACGAGTGCTACCACTAAGCCATGGCTATTCTATTAAGTAAACTATTATTATTAAATTAATGAACCATTCTGTATATGTTATATAGAATAATACATATCTGGTGGTGAGTAAAACTGTTATTCGATCACAATGTTACAAACTGTTTTTTTAAATGATTTAAGACACTATCAATAACCTCTGGCTGAATAACATCTTGAAATGCCTGCCTGTTAACCTGTATACGCATTGCCAGCTATTGACATCATAAATGTATTCATGAACTTTTCTTCCAGTTTGCATCTCCCAATTTCTCTATGATTCCCTCTTGTCAGTATTTTGCAATTGTGTTCCGCTTTGAAAATAATATACCATGACACTAGAAATAGCAATCAGTGGAAAACTTCACTGAAGCATTTATGATGTTGCTGCACATAGCAATGAGAGTTTTCTTTATTCACCCACTGGATCTTTTGGTGGGCTGGAAAGTAATTTGAGGGAACTGTAAAAATTCAGCTTAATCTACTATAGTTATCCAGTTCATAGTGCCGAAAGCATGGCAGAATTGGAGCAATTATAAACCAAATAAATTTGTTTATAAAGCATCAAGTCATTTTTTATACTTCAGATAGAAATGACTCTATATAATCAAACAAATCATTACGTATGACATATCTAGCTACCTCCCCCACTTAGCAACTTGCAATGCTCTGTCCTATGTACCTCAGTTTCTATGCTAATATGAGATATATGAATATATTAACACAAAAGTGTCCCTTCTAGGTCTAACACCAAGGGTATATCTCTTTGTGATCAGCCTCGTGATACTAAATTATTTGATCCAAGATCTCGATGTTACATGTAACAAACAAAAACTAAAAACTTGATGCAAACTATGACTAACTGAATGCCTGAATGTATGCATCATTAGTACTTTGAAAAATCAATAAGGTTTAATTCAGAACGATTGGACACGGTCACACCTGTCAACTGATGCTCAGTTCAAAGGTAGCAATGCAGAAATATTGAGATAGTTCCTGAAAGGTCCTGATGCCTGCTGTCTTGCAAGATCTCAATGAGCTGATTCAAGCAAGTTCATGCTGCATTTACAAATGGGTGAAGTACTTACAGGAGAGAGATCTATTTTTAAATATTAAAAAAATAACATTCTTGCTTTGCAGGTAGGTTAATGAGTGGATCACAATGTGGTTGTTATCCTTTTAGGTTATTGTAGAGGGATTTTTTCTCTCTCTCTTAATGGTTTCTTGGCAGTTTCTATAAATGGATCATGTCCCCTACAAACCAGAAGCTTTACTTTTCTCATTATCTGCCCTTAGTGAAGAAAAGAAAAAAAATATTCAGCTCCTTTCATGTCCCTCAGGATGTCCCAAAATGCTTTAAACCCAATTAAGTACTTTTGAGGTGGTGTAACTGTTGTGATGTAGGAAACGTGGCAACGAATTTGCGCACAGCAAGCTCCCACAAACAGCAGTGAGATAATGACCAGATGTTTTAGTGATGTTGGTTGAAGGGTAAGTGTTGTCCAGGACATAGAAACATAGAAAAATAGGCGCAGGAGTAGGCCATTCGGCCCTTCAAGCCTGCTCTGCCATTCAATATGATCATGGCTGATCCTCTATCTCAATACCATATACCTGCTCTCTCTCCATACCCCTTGATGCCTTTTGTGTCTAGAAATCTATCTATCTCCTCCTTAAATATATTCAGTGATTGGCCTCCACAGCCTTCTGTGGTAGAGAATTCCACAAGTTCACCACCCTCTGAGTGAAGACATTTCTCCTCATCTCAGTCCTAAATGTCCTACCCCGTATCCTGAGACTGTGACCTCTCATTCTAGACCCCCCAGCCAGGGGAAACATCGTCCCTGCATCCAGTCTGTCTAGCCCTATCAGAATTTTATACGTTTATACAGCCATCGTGACAACTCCCCTGCTCTTCTTTGAGTAGTGCTCTGGGATATTATATGTCCAGCTGAGGGGTCAGATGAGGCCTTGGTTTAATGTCTCATCCGAAAGATGGCACCTCCGACTGTGCTGCACTCTCAATCCTGCACTGAGCTGTGTAACTCAATGATCAATGATTACCCTACTTGCAATAATCTGCCTATTGGTTAGAAGTAATCTTGCACAATAATGCTACTCACTCATTCCACAATAGTATATATTAAACACAGACCTGTCTACAACTGTAGTTTCTCGAACTAAAGCAACTATATTTACTTACAAATAATATGGAGATATGAAACATCAAACAGGTAAATATTAGAAGGACAATACAGGTAGACTACCCTTTATCCGGACTTCCGAAAACCGAAACCCTCTAAAAACCGAAGGTTTTTTCGTTCAGCGTAAGTCGTGCGTACGAACGAAAAAACCTTCGGTTTTTAGAGGGTTCCGGTTTCGGAAGCTCGGTTAAAGGGTAAGTCGTGCGCACGACCCCCCGCCGACCCCCCCGCGGACCCCGCCGGCCCCGACAACCGCCGACCCCGCCAGCCCCGACAACCGCCGACCCCCCCGCGGACCCCGCCGACCCCGACTGACTTACGCTGAGCGTCAGCGTAAGTCGTGCGCACGACCCCCCGCCGACCCCCCCCGCGGACCCCCGCCGACCCCCCGCGGACCCCCGCCGACCCACCTTCCGAAATCCGAAATTCTCCTTTATCCGAAACTCGGCTGGTCCCGAGGTTTTCGGATAAAGGATAGTCTACCTGTATATATAATTATAATAAGAAAGGCCTGCATTGGTCGAATTAAATCTTTTAAAGGATTTTTTGGATTTAAAAACAATGCCTTTGATCCTGTCTGGGCATAGCAAATTCAGATAGTTTCCATCCTTTTGTATTGCTGTATCATTTTGTAATGTAAAGCGCAATGTAACCCATTTACAGGGAATATAACAGCATACTTCATTTGACCATGTACCAGAATATAAATGGGCAATGAAGGAACAGTTGACACAGAAAAAGAGTCTATTTTACAGATAAAAATGTTTAGTACAATTACCGGTAACATACTGATTAGATATTAAAATAACCCATTCCTTTCACATCATAGAACCCCGCTGCTAATTCAATAATATTTACCAAGTCACCATTAGTCAGCAATTGATCAATGAAACAAATCATTTTGATCCGTGGATCAAATGACGCCATCTGCTTTTTAATCACAAATGCAATAAACCCATTTGATCATTCAATCTAGAGATACGCTTTAGACTTTAACTGCAAGAAATAAGCAAAAAAATGCACATTTGCAGCAGTGATATCAGAAAGGCTCGAGGTCCAGTTTCTGCTGAGTTAGTGGATCTAGGTCGGGTAGTATTTTGGGCCTTTGCCGTACTCCTGAGTTAGAAGAACGTGCCAAGATTAGTCAGAGGCTCTGCTCGTGATTCCTGCTGGAAAGTGCGCATATGCAGACAACAGGTACGGGTAGGGATTCATGCGTGAATAGTCAGCTGACACTCGCTGTCAAGGCTAACCCACAAAAAACGGTACCGGTGGCGGATCACATTCACGGAACCATTACACTGCCTGAATGCTCAGGAGAGGAGGCGGAAAAAAACAAACCAAAATGAAAGGTGCCTCTGTAGATCAGTGAGATTGAATCAGATGAACTCCTCTGACAATAAGCATATGGCGGAGATCCTTGTGCGGCCAGTAGCCAACATTAATTTCTGCCCATTCGTTCTTTCCAACAAGCTGATCAGGAGTTGTGTCCTTCTTCTCCACGCAGGAGCCGCTCAGGCTTGCTGTGCTCGTTTATTTCTATTTGCACGACTGTCATCAGTTCTTCTTTCAATCAATAAAGTGTCACATCTGTGTGGTATTCTGTTAATGAGATGCACAGAAGCAGACGTAATTCATTAAAAAATTGAGCTAATTTATAAAATAATTATCACAGAGAGCAGTAACATTCAGGGTTAAATTTCAAACAACCAGAATATCTGGGATAGAATTGATGTGCAATAATCAAACAATACATTTCCATTTTGATTGTCTTTTGTTGCTACTTCTACTACAGATTTTGATTGAGCCTGGTTTTGGGATGTAGTATATGAATAATTTGAGATGTAACGTATGGTAAGTGCAGCATGTTTGGGTGGAACAGGTGACTTTGGACCTATGGGGCTAGATTTTCAGTATAGACAGTTTTGGGGCGCTAACCTTAGCGCCCGCCCGAAGTTAGCGCCCGCCCCAAAGTAGCGCCCCGTTGCCGGAAATTCAGTGGCTTCGCCCTAAGAGATTGGTGGAGCGCTAAAAGAGGCGTTCCACTCCTATCTTTAGGCGCTAAGCCGGCGGTCCAGAGGGATAGCGCCCAGGCGGGGCGCAGCGCGGGTGCGGTCATTTTTGGACTGACAGCAGACCCCGTGGCGCCGACCAGCTCTTAAAGGGGGAAGGGACGAATTGGTCTGCTGCCACGCCCTGCACACTGCAGCCTTGCAAAGAGGCCTCAACACTGCTGCTCAGCCCCAGGGAGTCATGGCAACGCCAGAGAAGGCCCGTCAGCGTGCCCTGCGCTTCTCAGAGGGTGATCTGGACATAATGGTCACAGCTCTGGAGGTGAGGCGCAAGATCTTGTTCCCAGAGAGTGGGAGGAATCCAACCCACCACGACTACACCAAAGCCTGGAAGCAGATCGCCCAGAGGGTGACGTTCACCGGCGATGCCCCCAGGACCCACAAACAATGTCGTAAAAAATACAACGATCTGACCAGGATTGTGAAGGTGAGTAGCCTTTCCAGTCTCCTCCTCATTCTTGCATGTACACCTGACATGATGGGCAAAGGGAGCTGAAAGTCCTATTGGCCAGCCCTCAGCCAGCAGCATTGGGACAGTCATGAGCATCACATGGCCATTCGGCACTCTACACTTTGTCCAAGCTATTCCACCATGGGAGGCAGTGCACACTACATCAGGGCTTCACTCTGTCCACGCTATTCCACCATGGGAGGCAGTGCACACTACATCAGGGCTTCACTCTGTCCATGCTATTCCACCATGGGAGGCAGTGCACACTACATCAGGGCTTCACTCTGTCCACGCTATTCCACCATGGGAGGCAGTGCACACTACATCAGGGCTTCACTGCGCACTTACAGCCCGTCCTTTCTCTTGCAGGCTAAAGTAGCGTTTAATCGCCAGGCGCGTGCCAGGGGTGGCCGCGCCAAGCTGCAGAAGCTCACTCGGCTGGAGGAGCGCGTGTGTGTGCTCATGGGAGCCCGTGTGATTGTCCCCACAGCGTGCGGAGTATCCGACCCTCCACTGCCCGGCAATGGTAAGGACCTCGCCTTTTGGCCCTCTCGCGTCGCACTGGCCCATCCGAGCTACCTCCTTTGCCACTGTCCCACCAATGCGCTGAATGCCACCAGTCCTAACTCCCTCGCTGACGCCGTCTCCTCACTCTGAAGCTACTCTTGTGCATGCCTGCTTTCAGCTGGTGACGACCAGGACCCTGAAGCTGCCAGTGACAGCACCTCCGACCAGGAGAGGAGGAGGAGCAAGCCGGACCTTCGGGGGAACAGTCACGTCCCGCAGGAGAGGAGGAAATGCTTGACACCTCCTCACTGGGCGAGTGCCTGGAGGAACTGTCGCAGGGCAATGCAGCTTCTGGGACCAGTGGCGTCCAGCCACCCAGGAGCCGTGCGCGTGGCCCGCGGCCTTCCCCCCAAAGGGGGGAAGGATCAGAGGGGAGTGCTGCTGTTCGGCACACTCGCCGCCACCAACGCGGCAAGGGTCCCCTAGTTCGGCCCCCTCCTCCCTAGCGGGAGAGTCGCGACTCCAGTCCGGACACCTTCGCCTCGGAGGAGGTGCGGAAGCTGGATAAGATGGCCGAGGATTCGGACCGGCGCCACACGGAGCTCATGAGCGTGGTGGGGCGCATGCCTGAGGCCATCGAGTCGCTGGCGACCAGTGTGCGCGAGTTCGGGGCAGCAACTGCCGCGAGTGGCCGCATGCTGACTGATGCCGTCAAGACCCTGGCGGCTGTGATGCGCGCGCACAGCAGGACCACAGGGGCACTCACTGCTGCCACACGCGCTGTCTCAGGCAGGCATCGCCAGGGCAGCCGCCGCGCTGGACCATCCCAGCAAGCCGCCCCTCGGCTGATTGTTGCGGATCCTGCAGTGCGGGCCCGGCCGAGTGCCACCGCGCCACAGCACCAGCCAGCGCATCCCAGACACCAGCTGGCCCACATTGCGCCATCCGTCGCCGCCATTCCCCCACTGGGGCGTCAAGGGCAAGCGGCTGCAGCTGATGGTGGCCAGGCTCAGGTGCGCCACTCAGCAGACGGCCCCTCGAGGCCCAAACGCCGTGTAGGCCGCCCCCCAGCGGCATCTGGTGGAAGGGCATCTGAGCCTCAGGCGCCTTCCCCCAGCCTCGCAGCAGCCACTGGGCAGAGCTTGCGAAGGAGCAGCAGGCCGGGCAGGGGAGGCAAAAGGCTGGGCAAGGTCTCGCCCTCGTGGGCCACTCAGTAGAGGGTGTGGGCAGCTTTCCTTTTATATGGCGGTGGCCATCTTTATTTTGCCCATGGTTGTGTTGTTGGAGGGCTTATTTTTTGCGTTAGGCCGACGTTGAGGCCCGGTTTGAAGAAAGGTGGAGTGACTCCTCCCCAGTTTGTGGGAGTGAGTCGTTTGTTGGGCTTTTTGTGGGGCCCGTTTATTGTTTTTGGGGATTCATGTGGGAAGGGCTTTTCATTTTTGTGTAATAAAAAATTATCTTTATTCATGCAGTCTCCATGGTTGTTCTTCTTAGTGTTTGTTGGCTTCGCCGGCTGAGGGCTTGCGGAGCGGCTGCATTCATCTTCCCTCATGGCCCCTGGCCATTCCCTGACAGGGGGCTTAGAAGTACCGTGTAATAAGGTGGCGTCGTGCGGCCCTTGGCCCTGGTCACTCCCTCCTGGGAACGTACTCCTCCTCCTCCTCCTCCTCCTCCTCATGCTCCTCCTGCTCCTCCTCCTGAGGTGCTGGTCCAACGTCAGGTGGCAGTGCCTGAGTCCTGCGGATAGCCAGGTTGTGTAGCATGCAGCAAACCACCACAAATTGGGAGACCCGGTCCGGCGAATACTGGAGAGCTCCTCCGGAGCGATCAAGGCAGCGGAACCGCTGCTTGAGGACCCCAATAGTTAGCTCGATGATGTTGCGGGTGGTTTGATGGCTCTCGTTGTAGGCCTCTTCAGCAGCGGTCCTGGGCGCGCGGAGCGGGGTCATGAGCCAGGTGCACAAAGGATAGCCTTTGTCCCCGAGTAGCCATCCTCTTGGGGGAGGCTGTGCCTGGAACATGTCATGCACAGTACTCTGCCGCAGGATAAAGGCATCGTGGCTGCTGCCTGGGAAGCTGGCATTGACTGCCATGATGCGCTGCTTGTGGTCACAGACCAGCTGCACATTCAGAGAATGGTAGCCCTTCCTGTTGCGATACTGCTCGCCATGCTCCAGAGGGGCCCGCAAAGCCACATGCGTACAGTCAATGGCGCCCTGCACCAAGGGGAATTCCCCGAGTCTGGAAAATCCCAATGCGCGCTGATGCTGGCTCTCCAGGGCCATGGGGAAGGAGATGAATTGGCTTCTCCTTCTGAACAGTGCTTCGGTCACCTGGCGGATGCAGTGATGCGCGCTGTACTGGGAGATGTTTGCTATGTCCCCAGCAACGTATTGGAAGGAGCCGGTGGCATAGAAGTTCAATGCCACCGTCACCTTCACTTCCACCGACAGAGACGTCCTGCACCTGAGCTTTGGCCGCAGATCTCGGCGAAGCAGGTGGCAGATCTCTGCAATCACCTCCTTTCGGAATCGGAGCCTTTTAACACATCGCGCGGCACTCATGTTTAGGTAGGAGCGCAGCTGGCGGTATAGTCTGACTGGGTAAGGCCTACGTGGCCGACGCCTGTAGCCCCCTCTGCCTCTAGCCAGGGCTGCCCCTCTCACAATGCGCCTGCGAGCCCTACGGACATGGAGCTGCAGCTCCGCGTTGGCACCCCATGCAACCCCCATCAAATCCTGGCAAACACTCTAATTTCCAAAAGGCCACTTGCAGCGCTCTGGCCTGAGTCCAAAAATACCTGGCTCTTGCTGCTTGAAACCAGTTAGCTATCCTCCTTGTTGTGTCTCCAGAAATGCGTTGCACAAGAGTGTTTTCTGAAAAAAGGCTGGCCTTTATACTGGAGAGTACGTCCCCTTTAATTTGCGCCCCCCGGGGCCTGCGCTGGTTGTGTTGCGTTCCTTTTTCCAAACGGTCCGGCCGCCAGCCGCACAATGGGGCGGTCCGACTGAAGTTTGGAATCGGGGCGCACAAAGGGCGTTGCACGAGGATGTGACGTCATTTTCTGCGTGCGCATCCGGGCGGGCGCTAAACTTTGCGCCGGCGCTAACGGGCAACTTAATTTGGGGCGGGGCGCAAACTGCGCTGCGCCCGGGCGCTACACGCATAGCGCCCGAAAATCACTTCTCTTAAGGCGCTAACTGCTGGCGCAAGCGACTGAAAATCTAGCCCATGGTTCCCAAAGCTCTCCATCACTGGGGTTTTCTTCATGTCATGTCTGAGTCTATTGTAGACTCATCGATCGACATTGATTGCTATGATTGGTCAAAAACTCTATTATCCTTGCCCCATGCGACTACCAGGATGGTAGAAGGCGAACTAGATGGGCCGTGGCCCTTTTTTTGTCGAGCAACTCCTATGCTCCTATGTTTGTTTTGATTAAATATTTCA
Organism: Somniosus microcephalus; assembly: GCF_052327205.1. Classification (NCBI taxonomy): domain Eukaryota; kingdom Metazoa; phylum Chordata; class Chondrichthyes; order Squaliformes; family Somniosidae; genus Somniosus; species Somniosus microcephalus. The sequence goes on along the minus strand of NC_140991.1, from coordinate 49,397,115 downwards.
GAATGGACTTTGCTCTCAAGTTTGCATTTATTTTTGCAGTGTAAAGGGGGCGATTTTCCCAGCCCCGAGGAGGCGGGTTTGGAGGTGGGACAGTTGGGAAAATCGCAAAAAGTGAGGGCGGGTTCGGAACACACCTCCAATGGGAAAATCGCCCCCATAAATTTCATTTAGAAAGGTGGAACAAAAAGCAACCACCTTCCTCAAAGCTTTGTCCTTTAACCCTTCTGACTTGCTTTTTGTAAGTCATGCATCACAATGTGCAGGATTGTTTTGTTTTTTTCCCAAGAAATGGTTGATTTTTCAACTCATTAAGATGAGGGATTTTTAATGCTCAAAAATTGAACACTTGCAGGTAGCATTGACACATTTAAGGGGAGGCTTGATGCATACATGAGGGAGAAGGGAATAAAGGGATATGGGGGAAGATGGTAAGAGGTCATTAGAATAGGAGGAGGCTCGTGTTGGATATAAACACCGGCATAGACCAGTTGCTCTGAATGGCCTGTTTCTGTGCTGCAGATTTTTTGTCATTCTTATTTCGGCACCTCTTGTTAACATCAAAACTCTTAAGTGAAGCAGGGTATGGTGAGAAAGAAAGTAGAACTTCTTTCGCTCTGCCCCAACTTTAGAAGAACATCCCCTATTGCACATTTATCACATTTTCTGGAACACATATCGTGGCATCTTCCCCTGAGATTATTAATTTAGTGCCAAATTAGGGCTACTTCTCTGCTGTGTCCCATGACTGCCTTAAGGCTGCCTAACTGCATTCACATAGCATTCTTACAGCAAGCAGGCAGACTTTCATTTCATGACTCTGGACTGGAATTGAAGCTGAGCTACAGAGGCAAAAAACCAACGTACTATCCGAATATATCACGCAGTGCCTCATGAAGACTTTTACCAGTTTTTGGGCACTAACTCTAGCCTTGATTGCTTGGTTGAAAAATGTTCAAAATGATGATTAAACACTGTCCATTAAACCGAAGGAGAAGAGCAATGGGCAGTGACAATCAGCAGTGGGCAACAGGCAATTGACAGTGAAAAACAACCAACAGATGGCGGAGAACATACAGGCCAAGAGTTTCTGCTTTGGGCGCAAGCAGCGATCTGGGTGCAAATTGCGCTCAGAATTGTGCTAAATTCCTGAAGTGTTTCTTTCAAGTTTCTGCTCAAACTCATTTGCATATCGCCAAACGTAAAATCTGCCCTGAACCAGTGCAATCAGGCAGTGCTTTAGAACCTGACTTAAAAAAAAAACATTTTGCACTAAAAAATATTCCTTGATATATCCTGGTGCAGTTTTATTAATACAACTAAAAATGGGTTTAATCACAAAAGATAAGCATTTTTAATCAGTGTCTAATCCGCCACTTGCGAGTAACCCAATTTTAAATAACTGAAAATGACTTTAAAAACTATACAGCACCATTTACTAGTTATATTGGTGTACAGTAGTCAGCACCTTAGTAAATTTTAATTTTTTTTTAACGTTTTTAAAACGTGCCTATTAGTGTCCTTGCGCCTAAAAAAAAGACTTAATTTTAGAGCCTCCTCGAAGGCCTGCAAACGAGCGCAATTAGCAGAAACTCTCAATGGTGATTAATTTGTTCTGGGGGAGGAGCTGTCTTCTGTCACAATGTTTTTTAAACTAGCGCAAAAGATCGCGGAAAGTCGATTTGCACTGAATGTAATTTGCACTTGAAATTCCTCGATCTTTTGCGTTGATTTGACCGATTTCAGGCGAATTGCTCTGAAAAAAAACAGCACAACCTAAAGGAAACTCCTGCCTACAATGCACAATGGGCCACAAGTGATTGAAAGCTCATGCCCCGCAATTATCTTTACATACAGCGGGAAAGTCGAATAGAAACAAAGGCCGAGATTTCCCTTACCTCGGCGGGCCCGGTGTCGGTGGTGGGTCACGGCCCCGCTGCTGGCTCCATCCCACTGCCTATAATGAACTTACCTCAGTGGGGCTTGTTAAGCCCGCCCAGTGCATTTCCTGGCCCAATTAGATGGAGCGGGTCTGGCAATGTCATTCATGATGAGTCTTGAGCTGGTTTCATTAAAGGGACCATGGCCACCTTACTTTTGACTTTTGTGCTGAAAGTGTTCTTCAGCATTGAGGTGCTGCAAACACTGACAATCACTGCACAGAGGTGCAGGGCTGCACCCAGGCTCTCCCATGACTCCTCCATATGCTTATGGAGGGAGAGCATGCACGGAGGTCCTCTTTCTTTCCGTTGGCGGAAGAGACCTCCTCAGGAGACCAAAACAGCCTGGTTGAACATTGCAGAGGAGGTCACAAGCAGGAATGTCATCAGGAGGACCTGGGTGCAGTGGCGCAAACATTTCAATTATCTCATTAGGTCAGGAAATGTGAATACAAAGCCACACTCACCTTCGTCCTGCTGTGTCACTCATCACTCATCACATTTCCATCACTCTGCCTTTCTTACCCTGTGCCTGCACATCCTTACTCACACCAACTTACCTTGCACCTCCACCCATCCCTCTCTCTCTATCTACATTATCAAATCCCCATCTTACTAGCTACCCCTCACACTCACTCTCATCCTTGTGCAATCATACCAACTAACAACACACAAGGGTAGCCACTTGGGTGTTTTATCCAATGTTCATGTAAAGTTTCTGTTAATGTGCTGCCAAACCTTGAAACCTTTATTTTGAACACTTTCCATTCTTGGACAGATTTGTGTGCACCTTTGGAAGTGGCTTAGTGAGTTGCAGTGAATGCTGAGACATAATGGCACCCCCCGCAATGGAGATGTGTGTGAAAGAAATGGCTTGGGCATTGTAGGGATGCTTTATGGTGTTGGTATGGGGTGGTGCCAACCTGGCACACCATGTGGCAGCCAGGGTGTATAGCGTCAAGTGAAATAAATCTGGCCATGATGAGACCATTCCTGGCCTCCTGGGCAGCAATGTGGTCGGGTGCTGATGCCCTCTGTCCTGTGCAGCATCAAGTGATTGCGGAGAAGGTTGGCATTGTTGTTGGTGCTGCTGGTGTGCCTGGTGCTGCTGGTGTTGGGGCTGATTGCGGTCAGATTCTGAGGACCAAGGTGAAACAGTATAAAGGGCACCCATGCTGATAGAATAGATGGCAGGTGAAGTTGAGATGACAGAAGCGATCTGTCAATTGTGAGAGAGGTTGTTCCAATGAGGTAACACTGGATAGAGAGTTTTCTCCAAACACTTGCAGCCTGCATAAAGCTCAATCTGTCTTCCAAATGGAGTAAGCAACAGCTTCTGCACTTGGAAAGCGAACAGCTGTGAGGTGGGAGCTTTTATAGTACATTTCAAGCTGTCAATTAATCAGCTGATTCAATGGCTATTCAACTCATGTCTCAGGTTAACAGACGTGGTCCACGAGCACCGTGGACCCTGTGGGCGAGCAGTTAAAGTTGAAAGGTAAGTTTAAAACCATTATTAAGGGTCTGTCAATAAGCCAATAATTGCTTTAATTGGTTTCCTGACCCGCTGTCAAAAAAATCAAATTTCCTGGCCATAACGTCCTTTTCTAGGATAGTGACAAAAATAAATCTGCTTTGGTAGAGCTGACAAAAAAACAATTAATAATGCTCTGTTCAGACACCGTTGTGTGGGTATGCTCCAGACAAAACAAGGCCATCTCTTTATTGTCTTTGCAGCAGAGTGAATCTGAAGAACAAAGTTTTGCTGCTGTAAAACATGCAAGTGAAAATAGCAGAGCAGAATGCTGAACAACAGAAGTACAAAAGCTTTCAGAGTGCCCTGAGTGGGCAGGAACACAATGGAGTGAAAAAATCTCAATCAAACAAAAGGGGTTCTAGAAATGTAAGTCATCAAATAAGCAGGTCATTGTCATTATGTGAGAACTGATGGAAGAAAAATAAGACCTTGAGGCCTAGAAATTCGGTATAGCCCCGTTTGGGGCATTAGATCTGGCGAAGCGCTAAGAGTACCGCCAGCTGCGACTTAGCGCCACCTGGCGCGATATTGGGTCGTTGCGCCCCTGATGGTGTTTGCGGCGGTAAATCATGCGCTGCACGTGACTCTTAAGGCGCTAATGCGGAGGCGCTACCCAATATCGCTGCGGCGGGGCGCACGCAGGTGCTTTCAATAATCATTTTCCCGGAGACACACTGGCGCCGGCCAGCTCTTAAAGGGGCAGGTCAATTGGCATCACCAGACACACTCACTGCCTTGTAGGCCTTCAAAGCAGTGGGAGCCTACCTGTGGCGCACCAGCCTAGCAAGAAATGGAAAGGGTGAGGCAGAGGGCGGAACGCCTCACTGATGGGGTATTGGATGCTTTGGTTGGCGCAGTGGAATCAAGGCCAAGGAAGATGGTCGGAATGTGATTTATGTTTTGGACAGTCTCCCGGGTTTGAGAGGCAGTTATGTGCCAATGTATTAGTTTTGCTTTCTGTTGCCATAGCTTTCTCATGTTTGAAGGAACCACATTTTGTGTAATGAAACACTTCCTTCATTTACAATGGCCATGCCTGCTATTTACATGCATCTTGCCCTTCACAGGCTTGGGGGTATCAGACCGGCTGCAGATCTGGCTGAAGCAGCTGGTACAGCTCAGTCACCACCTCCTTTCTAAATCGCAGCCTTCTGACACACTGCTCCTCCGGCATGTTCATGTAGGAAAACTGTTGTCGGAAAACTCTGCCAGCGTAAGGTCTGCTGTGGCGACGTCTGTTGGCCCTCCTCCGTTTGGCCATGCCCGCCCCCCTCTCCCAGCGTCTCAGTGCCCTTTCCAGATGATTCAGCAGCAGGACGTTCCCCTCCAATGCAGGCCCCATAATAAGTGCCCACAGGAAGGTTCCCCGTTGTCAAGGCTCACCAACAGCAAGGCGATGGTCAGAAGGCAGCTGTTCCTCTGCCAGCGTGGGCCCAGTGGTCAAATGGCTCTCAGTGTGCAGGTCTGCAACTCTTTGTAGCTCTCGAGGAAGTTGTGCACCAGAAATGTGTGCCGTTTTTAAACCACACCAGTCCCCTTTAAATAACGCTCCTCCAGCCCGAAAGCGACTTGGTAAGGCCCAGGAAAACTGTCACTAATAGCGCCAGGCGCTACGGAGGGGGGCGCCACTGAATTTCCCGTCTGGGCACCGAAAAGGCGTTGCACACTCAGATGACATCATAATTAGCCTGCGCCCATGAGCGGGCGCTAAGTGTTAGCGCCGGCGCTAAATGCATACTCAATATGGGGCGAGGCGCTAAACGCCTTGCGCCCCACCGGAATTTGGCTATCGCCCCAGTTATTGCCCTCTTTAGGTGCTAATCCCTGGCGCAACCAACCGAATTTCTAGGCCTGAGACTTTTACAGATGAATTGGTTTGTGAAATTAAGCAGTCAGCAATTATGGAAAATGGTGACATTGAGCATAAAAAAAGTACAAAAGATTTCACTTACTCACATCACTATTATTTCTTTGTAACTCTTCATTCAAAAAAAATCCTTTAAACAAGATTCATTCATTTTTTACAGAGACAGGACTTTATTTTTCACTATTTTTAGCTAAATGAAGATGAGTTTCCATAGAGATACAAAGAGGTCTGGGAAGATTTTCATAACTTTAATAGCAGTATTTTTCCACATGTTATCTATTGTTCTGGGTCTTCCAAAGGTTCCTAAAGCGCTAGTCTTGCCACCGGGACTAAGTTTACAGATCATGGTCAAGAGGCCAGTGTCGGGAGGAGCAGAGAGTGGCAGTACAGTGAGTACTTAAACTCACTTTCGCGGGCTTTTTTACAGTGGCCAGTGTTGGGAGGAGCAGAGAGCGGTGGTACAGTGAGTACTGAAACTCACTTTTGTGGGCTTTTTTACAGAGGCTTACCAATCACACAGACTGGCGGCGGCGTTCTGGAGCCACGTCACAATTCAAAAAGTGATGCGGGCAAGAGGAAGCAGCTGATTGGGTGAGTATGGCCAGGTGAGTATTTATATTACTCTCTAGTTTGACAGTTAAGATTAATAGTTTATAGAATTTAGAAGGTTTTAATTTTTGTGGTTATAGTTTCTAAGGCCTGTGTTGTGTATCGGGGAGTGCTAGTAACCAAGGGCCCTTGAGTATATCATTTAATTGTAGTGTAATTAGTGGTATTGATTTTATTTAAATTAATTTGAATTAATTAAAGGGTAAGTCGTGGCAGGATAGCTCGACCTCGTGGCATGCTCCTCCTGTGTTATGTGGGAAATCAGGGACACTTCCTGTGTCCTTGATGACCATGTGTGCGGGAAGTGTATCCAGCTGCAGCTACTGACAGACTGCCTTGCGGTGCCAGAGCTGCGAATGGATTCATACTGGAGTATTCGCGATGCTGAGGACATCGTGGATAGCACGTTTAGGGAGTTGGTCACACCACAGGTAAAGGCTGCACAGGCAAGAAGGGAACGGGTGACCACCAGGCAGAGTAGTAGGCACAGGCAGGTAGTGCAGGGGTCCCCTGTGGCCATCCCCCTCTCAAACAGATATACCACTTTGGATATTTGGATACTGTTGAGGGAGATGGCTTATCGGGGGAAAGCAGCAGCAGCCAAATCCCTGGCACCATGGGTGGTTCTGCTGCACAGGACGGGAGGAAAAAGACTGGGAGAGCTATAGTGATAGGGGATTCTATTGTAAGGGGAATAGATAGGTGTTTCTGCAGCCGCAAATGAGACTCCAGGATGGCATGTTGCCTCCCTGTTGCAAGGGTCAAGGATGTCTCGGGGCGGCTGCAGGGCATTCTGGAGGGGGAGAGTGAACAACCAGTTGTCGTTGTGCATATAGGTACCAACGATATTAGGTAATAAACGGGATGAGGTCCTAAAAGCTGAATATAGGGAGTTAGGAGGTAAATTAAAAAATAGGACCTCAAAGGTAGTAATCTCAGGATTGCTACCAGTGCCACATGCTAGTCAGAGTAGAAATAGAAGGATATTTCAGGTGAATATGTGACTAGAGGAATGGTGCAATGGGGAGGGATTCAAATTCCTGGGACATTGGAACCGGTTCTGGGGGAGGTGGGACCAGTACAAACTGGATGGTTTGCACTTGGGTGGGACCAGGACCGATGCCCTAGGGGGAGTGTTTGCTAGAGCTGTTGTCGAGGGTTTAAACTAATATGGCAGGGGGTTGGGAACCTGTGCAGGGAGACAGAGGAAAGGGAAACAAATATAGAAACAAAAGACAGGAAGGAGAAAAGCAAAAGTGGAAGGCAGAGAATTCAAGGGTGTAAATCAAACAGGGCTACAGTAAATAATAATTCTAAAAGGACTGAGAGTGTTATAAAAACAAGCCTGAAGGCTTTGGCCTAGAAATTCATTATAGCCACTTTTGGGGCGGTAAAGTCGGGCGGCCGCTAAAGTTTGCACCCGGCGCAAATTCGAGGCCACTTCGCCGATATTCATTAGCTTCGCCCTAAGAGTTTTCTCAAGCGCTAAAACTGGCGATGCACGGCTCTCTTTAGGTGCTAAGCCGGAGGTGCTGAGCGATACCGCCGAGGCCGGGCGCAGCGCAGGTGTGGCCATTTCTTGATTGACAGCAGACACCCTGGCACCAGCCAGCTCTTAAGGGGGAAGGGTCGAGTTGGTCTGCTGCCACGCCCTGGACACTGCAGCCCTCCAGCTAGGCCTGAACACTGCTGCTGGACCCAAATAGCGCCTGAAAGGATGGAGAAGGCCCGTGAACGAGCGCAGTGCTTCTCAGAGCATGATCTGAGGGTGCTGGTTGGCGCTGTGGAGAAGAGACGCCATATTTTGTTTCCGGACAATGGGAAGAAGCCGGCGGCCCGCGTCTACCGGAAAGCCTGCAGGCATGTCGCCACCAGGGTGACATCCAACAGTGAGGTCCCCAGGAGCACTGTACAATGCCGCAAAAAGCTAAATGACCTCACCAGGATTGTCAGGGTGAGTACCCTTTCCAGTGTCCTCCTCATCCTTGCATGTGCACCTCACATTATGGGCAAAGGGACCTGAAAGCCCTAATGGCCAGCCCTCATGCAGCAGCTATGGGACAGTCATGAACATCAATTGCACATTGTGCACTTAACACACTGGCCAGGCTATTCAACCATGGGAGGCAGTGCACACAAGATCAGGGCTACACACTGGCCAGGCTATTCCACCATGGGAGGCAGTGCACACAAGATTAGGGCTACACACTGTACTTAGAGGCCGTCCTTTCTCTTGCAGGCCAAGCTGGCCAATAATAAGAGGAGCCGGACTGAGACCGGGGGAGGCGGACCCCAGATCCAGCCGCTCACCGAGCTGCAACAGCGCGTGGAGCGCATCATGGGTGCCCGGGTGATTGGCCCCGTTGCATCTGGAGATGCCGACCCTGTTCTGGGCACCAATGGTAAGGACATCACCTTTTGGACCTCTCTCGTCCCACTTGTGCATCAGATCTACATCCTTTGCCACTGTCCGACCAATGCGCTGAATGCCACCACTCATGCATCCCTTGCTGATGCCCTCTCCTCACTCTAAAGCTACTCTTGTGCCTTCCTGCTTTCAGAGGGTGAGGAGGAGGTCCCTGAAGTTGCCAGTGACAGCCCCTCAGAAGAGGAGGAGGAGGAGGAGCAAGAGGAAGGCGGCCCATCAGGGGAACCCTCAGCCGCAAGCCATGCCAATGTAGGGGAGACGTCTTCCCTGGAGGGGAGCGTGGGGGAAGTGTCGGAGGGGAGTGTAGCTCCTGGGACCAGCGGCCTGCAGAAACGCGGGAGGGGGGGTGGAAGCTCAGCGGCCTTCTCCCCAGAGGGGGGAAGGGTCGGAGGGGAGTCCAATTGCTGGGCCCAGCGGCGTCCAGCAATGCAGGAAGGGTCGGCCAGCTCGGCGGCCTTCTCCCCAGAGGGAGAGTCCGGCCTCCAGTCCGGAGACGGTCAACGCCGAGGAGATGCGCCGCCTCGAGGACATGTCCGCGGACTCGGAGTGCCGGCACATGGAGCTCATGGGGGTAGTGGCACAGATGCCTGAGGCCATCGAGTCCCTGTCTCGGAGTGTGACCGAATTCGGGGCCTCACAGGCCACCAGTTTGGCGGAATTCGGGGCAGCTCAGGCAGCGACTGGCCAGGTGATCAGTGGTGCCGTGCAGTCACTGGCTGCTCTGATGCGGTCACAGAACAGGGCAACACGGGCACTCACTGCTGCCACACTCGCTGTGTCAGCCAGGCATCGCCAGGGCACCCGGCGCGCTGCAGCAGCACAGCGGTCTGTCCCTCGGCAGATTGCTGCGCATGCTGCAGTGCTGGCCCGGGCGAGTGCCAGTGTCTCAGGCGACCAGCGAGCGCCTGCCATCCGCCAGCTTGCCCCCATTCCTCCAGTCGCCACTGCCACTCCCCCAGTGGAGCTGCCACGAGCTGCTGCAGCGACTGATGCTGCCCAGCCACAGCTGCAGCATTCACCAGCCGGCCCCTCGACGGCCAGACCTCGTCTAGGCCGACCCCCAAGGGCATCTGCCGTCACAACATGTGCCCCTCAGGAGCCTTCCCCCAGCCTTGCAGCAGCCACTGGCCTCACTTTGAGGAGGAGCAGCAGGGCGTGCAGGGGCCGCCAAAGTTTGCAGAAGGCATCGCCCTCGCGGGCCACAAAGTAGAGGGTGTGTCCAAATGTTTTGTTTTTTGGAATGGGTGTTTTGTGAAGGCCGAGGATGAAGGCCATTTTTGTTTACATCTTTTGTTAATCCTCCCCAGGTTGTGGGAGTGAGTCATGTGTGTGAGTGTTTTTTGGGGGTTTCGTGTGTTTTTGGTTTTCATGTGGGAAGGGCCCTGAGTTTGTACAATAAAGCATTTTATTTATTCACATTGTCCATGTTTGATCTTTGAAGTGTTTGTTGCCTTAACCGGCTGAGGGCTTGCGAAGCGGCTGCAATCATGTTCTTTCATTGGCACAAGCCATTCCCTGACAGGGGGCCTAGAAGTGACGTTCAATAAGCCGCCGACAGGCGGCCCTTGGACCTTCTGCCTCCCTCCTGGGCTGGTACTCCTCCTCCTCCTCCTCCTCATGCTCCTCCTGCTCCTCCTCCTGAGGTGGTGGTCCAACGTGAGGTGGCAGTGCCTGAGTCCTGCGGATAGCCAGGTTGTGCAGCATGCAGCAAACGACGACGAATTGGGAGACTCGCTCCTGCGAATACTGGAGGGCTCCCCCGGAGCGATCCAGACAGCGGAACCGTTGCTTCAGGACGCCGATTGTTTGTTCGATGAGGTTCCTGGTCGCTTGATGACTCTCGTTGTATGCCTCTTCAGCAGGGGTCGTGGGCGCGCGGAGCGGGGTCATGAGCCAGGTACACAAAGGATAGCCTTTGTCCCCGATAAGCCATCCTCTTGGGTGAGGCTGTGCCTGGAACATGTCAGCCACAGTTGTCTGTCGCAGGATAAAGGCATCGTGGCTGCTGCCTGGAAAGCGGGCATTGACAGTTAGGATGCGCTGCCTGTGGTCACACACCAGCTGTATGTTGAGGGAATGGTAGCCCTTCCGGTTGCGGTAATCCTCGGCATGCTCCAGCGGTGCCCGCAAAGCCACATGCGTGCAGTCAATGGCGCCCTGCGCCATGGGGAAGCCCGCTATTCTTGCAAATCCCATTGCACGCTGCTGCTGCTTGTCCAGGGTCATGGGGAAGGAGATGAATTGACGTCTCCTTCTGAAAAGGGCATTGGTCACCTGGCAGATGCAGCAATGCACGGCGAACTGGGAGATGTTAGCGATGTCCCCAGCAGCGGATTGGAAGGAGCCGGTGGCATAGAAGTTGAGAGCCACCGTCACCTTCACTGCCACCGACAGAGATGTCCTGCGCATCAGCTGTGGACGCAGATCTCTGTGAAGCAGCTGGCAGATGTCTGCAACCACCTCCCTTCTGAATCGCAGCCTCCTAACACACTGCGCGGCAGACATGTTGAGATAGGAGAACTGCTGGCGGTATACCCTGGGTGGGTAAGGCCTCACTTGGCGACGCCTGTTGCCCCCTCTGCGTCTAGCCAGGGCTGCCACTCTCTCACGGCGTCTGTAAGCCCTTCCGACATAAGGCTGAAACTCAGCGTTGGCACCCAATGCAGCCCCCATAATATGCTGGCAAACACTGGGCTCTCAATGAAGGCAAAGATAATTACAAAGCTCTGGCCTGAAGCCAAAAATACCTGTCCTAGTGTTGGGCCAAAGCAGTAAGCTCTCTTCCTTGGTCTCTCTCCAAAAATCTGTTGCACAAGAGTGAATGCTGCAAAGTGGCTGCCCTTTATAGTGCAGGGTAAGTGCCCTTTAATTTGCGCTCCCTGCGGCCCGCCTCAGCTGTGTACCGTTCCACTCAACAGTCGTTAGGGCCGCCCGGCGCACAATGGGGCGGCGCGAGTGAAGTTCCGGTTCCGGGCGCACAAAGGGCGTTGCACGATGAAATGACGTCATGACCTGCGTGCGCAGATGAGCACGCGCAAAGACTTTGCGCCGGCGCTAAATGTCTACTGAAGTTGGGGCGAGGCGCAGATCGCGCTGTGCCCGGGCGCTAAGCGCCTAGCGCTCGAGATCTGCTCCTCCTTGGCGCTAACGGCTGGTGCAGCCAACTGAATTTCTAGGCCTTTGTGTCTTAATGCGAGGAGCATTCGTAATAAGGTGGATGAATTAGCTGCGCAAATAGATGTAAACGGATATGATGTAATTGGAATTATGGAGACATGGCTCCAGGGTGACCAAGGCTGGGAATTCAACATCCAGGGGTATTCAATATTCAGGAAGGACAGGCAAAAAGGAAAAGGAGGTGGGGTAGCATTGCTGGTTAAAGAGGAGTTTAACACAATAATAAGGAAGAATATTAGCTCTGATGATGTGGAATCTGTATGGGTAGAGCTGAGGAATACCAAGGGGCAGAAAACGTTAGTGGGAGTTGTATACAGACCCCCAAACAATACTGATGAGGTTGGGGATGGCATTAAACGGGAAATTAGAAATGCGCGCAATAAGGGCACAGCAGTTATCATGGGTGACTTTAATCTACATATAGACTGGGCTAACCAAATTAGTAACAATACTGTGGAGGAGGAATTTCTAGCGTGTATACAGGATGGTTTCCTCGAACAATATGTCGAGGAACCAACTAGAGATCAGGCCATCTTAGACTGGGTATTATGTAATGAGAAAGGATTAATTAGCAATCTTGTTGTGCGAGGCCCCTTGGGGAGGAGCGATCATAATATGATAGAATTCTTCATTAAGATGGAGAGTGAAGTAGTTGACTCAGAGACTAGGGTCCTGAATTTAAATAAAGGAAACTACGTTGGTATGAGGCGCGAGTTGGCTAGGATGGATTGGGGAATGTTACTTAAAGGGTTAACAGTGGATAGGCAATGGCAAACATTTAAAGATTGCATGGATGAACTACAGAATTTGTTCAACCCTGTTTGGCATAAAAATAAAACAAAAAGGTGACTCAACCGTGGGATAGCATAAGATCCAAGGAGAGGACATATAAATTGGCCAGAAAAAGCAGCAAAACTGAGGATTAGGAGCAGTTTAGGATTCAGCAAAGGAGGACAAAGGGATTAATTAAGAGGGGGAAAATAGAATATGAGAGTAAGCTTGCAGGGAACATAAAAACTGACTGTAAAAGCTTCTATAGATATGTGAAGAGAAAAAGATTGGTGAAGTCAAGCGTAGGTGATATACCTATCAATTCCTCCAATAAAAGGCGAAGAGTTACGAAGGTGACTAAAGGTTTTTATTGACTAAATAACAGAGCCCACTCTCGTGGGTGATCCGATCCAAGCAGGAGGAATACCAGCCAGTCGCTCACCTTTATACCTGGCCTGGTGGGTGGAGCCAAGGCGGAGTCGGCAGTGGTCATCCCAGGTATAGCAGTGTGGCAAGAGGCGACCTCGTACCGTGATACAATAGTGGTCAGTGATACAGTTATAACGAACAGTGGTGAACAGTGCTAACTACTAACAGTGATACGATAGTGAACGTGGTTTACCACATTCACCCCTTGTTTAGAATTAAGTCCGGCGGGGTGAAGTGTACTACCAATTCTGGTAGGTCAGTCTGTCCGGAGGCTTCGTAAGCCTCTCCGATCGCCGCAGCGGTGGTGTTGCCTTATCCGGTGCTGGTGCCTTATCCGGTGTTGATGCTGGTGTTTGCGTGGTCGGCGAGGGCTCGTGGGGTTCCGGCATGCCGTCTACCTGGACTGAGGTTGGGGGGGTGGTGGCGGTGTTTCCGGATCGGCTGAGGGTGCGAGGTCTCGTAGGGAGACAGTGTCCTCCCGCCCGTCTGGGTACGCCACGTAGGCGTACTGGGGGTTGGCGTGCAGGAGGTTCACCCTCTCGACCAGGGGGTCCGTTTTATGGGTCCTCACGTGTTTCCGCAGCCAGACCGGCCCCGGGGCGGTCAGCCAGGTTGGTAGAGTGGTTCCCGTAGTCGACTTCCTGGGGAAAACGAACATTCGTTCATGGGGGGTGGTGTTAGTGGCCGTGCAAAGTAATGACCGGATGGAGTGCAGCGCTGTCGGGAGGACTTCTTGCCAGCGGGAGGTTGGGAGGCCCTTAGACTTTAAGGCTAAGAGGACGGCCTTCCATACCGTCGCGTTCTCTCTTTCCACCTGACCGTTACCTCTGGGGTTGTAGCTGGTGGTCCTGCTTGCTGCAATACCTCTCTCTAGGAGGAATTGCCGGAGTTCCTCGCTCATGAAGGAGGAGCCCCGGTCGCTGTGTATATAGTTCGGGAACCCGAACAAGGCGAAGAGGGCATTCAGGCACTTAATGACCGTGCTACTGGTCATGTCGGGGCAGGGGAAGGCAAAGGGGAAACGGGAGTACTCATCAACGATGTTGAGGAAGTACACATTACGGTCAGAGGACGGGAGGGGCCCCTTAAAGTCGATGCTCAGGCGCTCGAAGGGGCGGGTGGCCTTGATCAGGCTTGCTCGGTCCGGCCTATAGAAGTGCGGTTTGCACTCCGCACAGGTCTGGCAGTTCCTGGTCATGGTCCTGACCTCCTCGATGGAGTAGGTCAGGTTGCGGGCCTTAATGAAATGGTAGAGTCTGGTGACTCCGGGGTGGCAGAGCTGGTCGTGGAGGGTCTGAAGCCTATCGATATGCGCGCTGGCGCATGTCATTCGTGAAAGGGCATCAGGGGATTCGTTCAGCTTGCCTGGCCGGTACAAGATCTCATAATCGTAGGTGGAGAGCTCGATTCTCCATCTCAAAATCTTGTCATTCTTGATTTTGCCCTTCAGCTTGTTATTAAACATGAAAGCCACCGAACGCTGGTCGGTGAGGAGGGTAAATCGTTTGCCTGCCAGGTAGTGCCTCCAGCGCCGTACTGCCTCCACGATCGCCTGGGCCTCTTTCTCGACCGACGAATGTCGGATCTCGGGGCCCTGTAGGGTCCTTGAGAAGAAGGCCACTGGCCTCCCCTCCTGGTTTAGGGTGGCGGCTAAGGCGAAGTCGGATGCGTCGCTCTCCACCTGAAAGGGGATGGACTCGTCCACTGCGTGCATCATGGCCTTGGCTATGTCTCCCTTAATGAGGGAGAAGGCCGCGCACGCCTCCTCCGTGAGGGGGAAGGAAGTGCTTTCAGGAGGGGTCTGGCTTTGTCCGCGTAATTGGGTACCCATTGGGCATAGTAGGCGAAAAGCCCCAGGGTTCTCCTAAGTGCTTTAGGGCAGTGGGGGAGGGGTAGCTCCATGAGGGGGCGCATTCTTTCTGGGTCGGGGCCGATGATTCCGTTCTCCACTACGCAGCCGAGGATGGCAAGGCGCGTGGTGTTAAACACGCATTTCTCCTTATTGTAGGTGAGGTTCAGCCGTTGGGCCGTACGGAGGAATTTCTCCAGATTCGCGTCATGTTCCTGCCGGTCGCGGCCGCAGATAGTGACGTTATCTAGGTAGGGGAATGTAGCCTGCAGTTCGTTCTGGTCAACCATCTGGTCCATCTCCCTTTGGAAGACCGAGACCCCATTAGTGACACCGAAGGGGACCCTAAGGAAGTGGTATAGGCGCCCATTCGCCTCGAAGGCGGTATACTGGCGGTCCTCAGGGTGGATAGGGAGTTGGTGGTAGGCCGACTTCAGGTCGATGGTCGAGAATACTTTATACTGTGCAATCTGATTGACCATGTCAGATATGCGGGGGAGGGGGTATGCGTCCAGCTGGGTATATCTGTTTATGGTCTGGCTGTAGTCGATGACCAGGCGGTTTTTATCGCCGGTCTTTACGACTACGACCTGGGCACGCCAGGGGCTGCTGCTCCCCTCGATAATGCCCTCTTTCAGGAGGCGCCGCACCTCAGAGCTAATGAAGGCTCTGTCCCCGGCGCTATACCGCCTGCTTTTGGTAGCGACGGGTTTGCAGTCAGGGGTAAGGTTAGCAAACAGAGAGGGTGGCGGGACCTTGAGGGTGGAGAGGCTGCAGGTGTTACGCGGTGGGCGGTTTAACGTTTGCTGGTTGTTGACTGTGAGTGGGGGGAGGGGTCCACCGTATGCTAGGGTTACGCTTTGGAGGTGGGATTGGAAGTCCAGCCCTAGTAGGACGGCAGCGCAGAGATGGGGGAGGACGAGGAGTTTAAAGTTTTTATACTCCGTGCCCTTAACCGACAGGGTCACGACACAGTAGCCGCTGATGTCCGTGGCGTGGGACCTCGATGCCATCGAGATTCGGCTGCGCGTTGGTAGGACAGAGAGGGAGTAGTGGCTCACCGTGTCTGGGTGGATGAAGCTCTCCGTGCTTCCGCTGTCGAACAGGCAGGTCGTGGCGTGGCCGTTCACTTTGATGTCCATCATTGACTTGGACAGATGGTGCGGGCGGGCTTGGTCCAGGGTGACGGAAGCTAGTGTGTAGCTGAGCGAGTCGTTGTCATCTGCGGGCGAGGCGGTCGGGCGTGGTGAGTAAAATGGCGTCTCCCACGAGGTAGGGCCCCATGAGGCACTATTGGGGTCGGTTGCCTTAATCAAAGATGGCCGCCCCCATGACTCATGTGTGGGGATGCTGGCCTCAGTTGCCCTAAACAAAGATGGCCGCCCCCATGACTCATGTGTGGGGATGCTGGCCTCAGTTGCCCTAAACGAAGATGGCCGCCCCCATAGTTCGCATGCGGCACTGCTGGCCTCTGAGGATCCGCTCCTGCAGGCCTTGGAGAAGTGGCCTTTCTTCAGGCAGGTTTTACATATGGAGTTCTTGGCTGGGCAGCGCGACCTCGGGTGCTTCTCCTGGCCACAAAAAAAACAGCCGGCGGCCCGATCGCGGATGCCCGATGTCGGGGCCGGTGCCGGGGGTGGCGGGGCCGGTCGGGTCCGGGACGCCGACGCAGAGGTAGGTCCCGGGGGCGGCGCTGGGAAGGGTGCTGTGGTAGGGGTCGGGCCCGAGTCCCAGGGTCGCGAGCAGTACCTGGTGAATGCTTCCTGATCTTGGTGGGCCACTTCCAGGGAGATAGCGAGGGCTTCAGCTTTTTCCATGCTGAGGTCTTTAGCTTCCAGCAGTCTTTGCCGTGAGTACTCGGACCGTAGGCCTTTCAGGAATGCGTCGCGGATATTATCTTCAGTATTTTCGGCTGCCGACACCGATTTAAAGTCACAGTTCCTGGCGAGTGCATATAGCGCCTGTGAGAATTCGGCTACTGATTCTCCTGGCTGTTGCGGCCGTGATCTTAGGAGGTGCCTAGCGTACATGTAGTTTACCGGGGTCCGGTACTTCTGTTTCAGCAGGTTGATGGCGGTCTCGTAGGTAGTCATGTCCTCGATGAGAGTGTATACTCTCGGGCTCAGTTGTGCCTGCAGGACACTTAGTTTGGATGCCTGAGGGACGCTGGATTCTCTCAGGTATGATTCGAAGCAGACCAGCCAGTGTTTAAAGTCTGCGGCTGAGTTTGCTGCTCGTGGGTTCAGGTCCAGGTACGGCGGTCTGAGGGCTCGCAGCCAAGCTGGCTGGTGTGGCTGTGCTCCTGGGAGCTGCGCTGGTGGCTCCTCCGCCGGTTGTGACTCGTTGTCGGACATCATTAAATTTAGTCAATAAAATTGATATACCTATCAATTCCTCCAATAAAAGGCGAAGAGTTACGAAGGTGACTAAAGGTTTTTATTGACTAAATAACAGAGCCCACTCTCGTGGGTGATCCGATCCAAGCAGGAGGAATACCAGCCAGTCGCTCACCTTTATACCTGGCCTGGTGGGTGGAGCCAAGGCGGAGTCGGCAGTGGTCATCCCAGGTATAGCAGTGTGGCAAGAGGCGACCTCGTACCGTGATACAATAGTGGTCAGTGATACAGTTATAACGAACAGTGGTGAACAGTGCTAACTACTAACAGTGATACGATAGTGAACGTGGTTTACCACAGTAGGTCCCTTGCAGTCAGAATCAGGGGAATTTATAATGGGGAAATGGCACAAAGGAGGACACAAATAACCTTTCAGAAATTTCAGGGAACATAGGGTCTAATGAGAGGGAGGAATTGAATGAAATCAGTATTTGTAGGGAAATGGTGTTAGGGAAATTGATAGGATTGAAGGCAGGTAAATCCCCAGGGCCTGATAATCTACATCCTAGGGCACTTAAGGAAGTGGCCCTAGAAATAATAGATCATTGCTGGTCATCTTCCAAAATTCTATAGACTCTGGAATAGTTCCCATGGATTGGAGGGTAGCTAATGTTACCCCACTATTTAAAAAATGTGGTAGAGAGAAAATGGGGAATTACAGACCGGTAAGCCTGACATCGGTATTGGGGAAAATGCTAGAGTCCATTATAAAAGATGTAATAGCAGAGCACTTGGAAAACAGTGACAGGATCGGACAAAGTCAACATGGATTTACAAAAGGTAAATCATGCTTGACTAATCTACTGGAATTTTTTGAGGATGTAACTGATAGAATAGATAAGGGAGAACCAGTGGATGTGGTGTATTTGGACTTTCAGAAGGCTTTCGATAAGGTCCCGCATAAGAGATTAGCGTGCAAAGTTAAAGCACATGAGATTCGGTTAAGGTACTGACTTGGACAGAGAACTGGTTGGCAGACAGGAAGCAAAGTGTTGGAATAAACGAGTCATTTTCCGAGTGGCAGGCAGTGACTAGTGGGGTACCGCAGGGATCGGTGCTAGGACCCCAGCTATTCACAATATATATTAATGATCTAGACGACGGAACTAGATGTAATATCTCCAAGTTTGCAGATGACACAAAGCTGGGTCAGTGTGTGTGCTGTGAGAAGGATGCAGAGAAACTCCAGTATGATTTGGACAATTTGGGTGATTGGGCAGATGCATGGCAGATGCAGTATAATGTGGATAAATGCGAGGTTATCCACTTTGGTGGCAAAAACAGGAAGACACATTATTATCTGAACGGCAATAGATTGGGAAAAAGGGAAGTGCAACAAGACCTGAGTGTCCTTGTGCACCAGTCGCTGAAGGTAAGCATGCTGGTGCAGCAGGCGGCTAAGAAGTCAAATGGTATGTTGGCCTTCATAGCGAGAGGATTCGAGTACAGGAGCACGGATGTCTTGCTGCAGTTGTACAGGGCCTTGGTGAGACCACACCTTGAGTATTGTGTGCAGTTTTGGTCGCCTTATCTGAGGAAGGATGTTCTTGCCATGGAGGGAGTGCAGCGAAGATTCACCAGACTGATACCTGGGATGGCAGGAATGATGTATGAAGAGAGATTGAGTCGATTAGGCTTATATTCGCTTGAGTTTAGAAGAATAAGAGGGGATCTCATTGAAACTTATAAAATTCTGACAGGGCTAGACAGACTAGATGCAGGAAAGATGTTCCCGATGGCGGGGGAGTCCAGAACCAGGGGTCATAGTCTAAGGATAAGGGGTAAGCCATTTAGGACTGAGATGAGGAGGAATTTCTTCACCCAGAGAGTGGTGAACCTGTGGAATTCTCTACCACAGAAGGCAGTTGAGGCCAATTCATTAGATATGTTCAAGAAGGAGTTAGATATATTTCTTAAGGCTAAAGGGATCAAGGGATATGGGGAGAAAGCAGGGACAGGGTACTGAATTTGAATGATCAGCCATGATCTCATTAAATGGCTGAACAGGCTCGAACGGCCGAATGGCCTACTCCTGCTCCTATCTTCTATGTTGCTATGTTTCTATGTAATTACCATTAACTTTAATCATCCTTTCTATTTTGTTCTAAATTTTCTTTTTCTTTCATTTTAGTTTAGTTTAACTGATGCTGTTGAAAACATAACTGGGAAAAGTTACTGATATAAAACTATGTTCTAGAACTAGGGGGCGTAGTCTCAGGATAAGGGGTCGGCCATTTAAGACTGAGATGAGGAGGAATTTCTTCACTCAGATGGTTGTGAATCTTTGGAATTCTCTACCACAAAGGGCTGTGGATGCTCAGTCATTGAGTATATTCCAGGCTGAGATAGATTTTTGGACTCTAGGGGAATCAAGGGATATGGGGATCAGGCAGCAAAGTGGAGTTGAGGTCGAAGATCAGCCATGATCTTACTGAATGGCGGAGCAGGCTCGAGGCGCCATATGGCCTACTCCTGCTCCTAATTCTTATGTTGTTATGTTCTTATGATATCAGCAGTTTGGAAGAGCAGAATTAATATTGGTAGATAGAGTTGTAACACAGGTTTGCCTGTGTGTACATGACAGATCCTTCATGCTGATGAGCATTGTAATTCTTCCAACCTTGTTTTCCTGTTGATATATTTGGCATTGATCAATTAATTCTTTTTGACTTACAACCTAGAGTTTTGCAGACTAAATGGGGTCGTCCATCGCATTGGGTCTATATGAGTTCTTTGCTACAGCAATCCAAAACTAATCCCACTGCCCTACTCTTCCCGTATCCCTGTACAATATCTTTCTCAACAACAAGAAAAACAATTGCTGTTGTTGTTGTAGTATCTTTCTCTGCTTTGAATAGGTAGCTACCTTTTTCCTTAAAAGATTCAGGGGGGAGAAATTCGGTATCGCCCCGTTTGGGGCGCAATTATCGGCCGGGCGCAAAGTTTAGCGCCTGGCGCTAATTATCGCCTCCGACTGCAAACTTGGCTTCTATCACCCTTGGAGGTGATTGGAGCGCTAAATCAGGCGCTACACACCTCTCTTACGGCGCTAACGCCAAGGAGCAAGGCGCTACTTCAGAGCGCTGGCGAAGCTCATGTGATGTCAGTCAGCAATGGAACACAGACACACTGGCGCCAGCCAGTTCTTAAAGGGGAGGGTCGATCTTGCTCTCCATCCACACCCTGCTCATTGCAGCCTTGAATCTCGGCCTGAAGAGCCCTGTACATAAAATCTGCTGGAAAGAACAATGGAGAGGCCCAGGGAAAGAGCTCAGAGTGCAGCCCCCATAGTCTCTTCTAAATCGATGCAAGGAAGGTCAAATCAAAATGAACCAGCAAAGTGCTGCTCAGTACCCAAAACTCCTGCACACAGCATTGAGTCTCTCCAGAAGTCGCTCTCTCTCTCTCAGAATGCATGGTGCAAAAATGTCGCAGACAACAAAAGGCAGGAAGCAGTCGCCTTTAAATAGCGTTCCCCCAGTCCCTTCCCGACTGCTAAACATTCTCCTCAACCTGTCGTTGCAGGCGGCAGGCGGAAAGGCAGGGGGTACCACTCAATATCCGGTCCGGGGCACTACTGGGGCGCTGCACGCTCGACTGACATCACAATCTGCAGGCGCAGGAGATCATGGCGGTAGTGTTTAGCGCCGCCGCAAATTGTCTGGTCATTTCTCCTCATTCTCCTTGTGACAATTTTAAACTGATGACCCGTCATCACTCACTCCCTGACCAGAGGAAATAGCCTTTCCCTATCAAATCTATTAAAACCCTTCATACATTTAAAAACCTCTGCAAAATTTTCTCTTATCTCAGCTCCAGTGGAAATGTTCTCAGTATCTCAAGCCGCTTTTCATAATTATAGGTTCTCATCTCTGGCATCATCCTAATGAATCTACGCTATACACTGTGGCTTCAATGCCCTTTCAGTAATGAAGCACCTAAGATTGCCAACAAAACTGTTGGCCTAACTGTTTGCCTTGTACAAATTTATCATTATCTCTTTACTGTTGTATTCAAGGAAAGCCCTGGACTCTGCTGCCCCAGGCTCCCATGCCTTCCCAACCGTGTTACCAGTGCCGAACACTGCACCCCCCTCCCCCACCAACACCACCCCTTCCCATCCCCTGCAACTCACCTGAGTTCTGGTGGATGATCTCTGAACCGCCCGATCTCTGCCCGCCGGCAGATGACCCTGCCTCATTATACCTCATTCGGGCAGGCAGCTGTCAGGCAGAATTGAAATTAGCCGGGCATCCCAAGGAGACTTCTAGGCGGGATGTTTGATCGCACCCCCTGGATTTCCGCCCGGGAGTTAAAATCCACACTATAGAATTTTGCAGCACACAAGACGTAGGCCAGCTGTCAGAAAGAGCTGCACTTAGTTCTTTCTTTTTCAGGTATGTATCCACTTCCCATTTAAAAGCTGTTATGGACTCTGCATCCTCTGTTGATTCTGGTAGGGCATTCATCTATTGACCACCCTCTGCCAAAAAAATCTGCTAATTTCTTTTCATTCTTTTGGTGATAATCTTAAATTTAGGTCCTCTAGTTACCAACTAGTGGAAATAGGTTTCCCCCTATTTACCTTATCAATACTCTTTTAACACTTTTATCAGCTCTCCTCTTAATCTTCACGGTTCTATTGCAAAGAGCCTCACAGTCTCGAGTTTCTCCTCATGACTAAACACTCTCATCTTATCTCAGTGAATCATTTCCGCACTTTTTCCATGGCCTGAAATCCTTCCTGAAGTAGGGTGACAAAATATTACCCAATGATATGTATAGGTTTAGCATTTCCTCTTTGCTTTTGTGCTCTTTACTCTATCTATAAAATCTGGAATACCATTTTTATTTGTTAACAGATTTATGAACTTCTCATCTCACTTTTAAAGATATATGTATCTCTCTGCCTCTCTACTCTCTTTAAAATTTTACCATTCCATGTATATTTTCTCTCATTTTTTCACACAAAATGGATCACCTCACACTTCTCTGCATTAAATTTCATCTGACATCCAGCTAAACCTACCATGTTCTTCTGAAGTCACTTACAATCTACTTCACAGTTAATTACGGTCCTTTGTTTTGGTGTTGTTAGCAATTTTTGATATTATGGCCTCTATACCCAAGTCTATATCACATATATATATATAATATATATAAAAATACTTTTAAAATGTCTTAAACTAGGACAGTATTCATGAAGAGATCTGCATGTCTTTTTTGCTGCATGCAGGAGCTCTCTGTAGCTTAATTATCCCCATGCTTGCAAATATCAAACATTCTAAGAAGGCATTGTGCCACCTTTAAACCTAAAATGCAATTAAGTTGTCTCCAAAACTGTGTATTAAACAAAGTATTATTTCATTAGGAGCAGATCTCGAGAACAGATGCTCATCGTTGCAATTTTCTTCACAGCAAGCATTTCTCGTTGCATCGGGTGTCCCTCTTCTGACCAATACAAGCCAGACATAGGGCTATCCTTCTTCCAGTTGCAGAGAGGGGGAAAGGCTCTTCCACACAAATCTTGAGGTTTGCCTGGGATAGTACCGCCAATTTCTCAGAGACACTGAGGTAAATTCTTGCCTTCACCATCTGGGCAGTAGTGCGACGGAGAGGATTGCTTGCCCATTATTATATATATATATATGTAGTGGCTGCAGTTCCAGTTCATAAAACAACAGGAACAAGCCTGTGATGAATAAAAAGGTAATTAAGGTGTACAAAATAATTTACATTTTAGAGCATGTCTTGAGCTGCTTCTGTCTGCCAGTACAGCAAACCATATCACATGAGCAACGCATCAGTTTGAGACTGGTCGCTAATCACTTTATCGAATCCTCTGTAGATGTGCTCTTAGCTTTAATTTTTTTCCCAAATGAATATTATTGATTTGCTGATTAACTAACATTGGACTGTGGTAAATTTATCATTCTGTTGTGAAAGCCTGTTCTCTGAATGAATGGGTACAATGCTTACCACAATAAGAACTAGGCAGTGAGTACATCATTGTAAAACATCAAGCAGCTATAGAACGTTTCATTCGATACATTTTGATTAACACAAAAAGAAGATTGCTGTATTTTCACTTTCAAAGAGGATCTCAACCTTTATTAAACTTTGAAGTGAGCTGAAAGGTCTTTCGGGTCTTTTGTGTTTGCACCCAGCTGTGCAGCGCTCTTCACATCCATCTACAGATCTCCCGCTTGTATGAAGGCCGCGATGCATCTGTACCTGAACTGGGCTCATGGAACAATCCCTGTCCCAGAACGTGTAGGCCTGAGCCACCCGATATTGGCCCAAGACCGCACAAAGTAGAGGAGAAGCATTCGGGAAGACGCCGAACACCTCGAGTCTGTAAGGGGTTTTCGATCGCAGAGGTTTCTCTCTCTAGAGGCCTCTCTCTCTTGCACAGTAAAACCTTGAGTGGTTCAACCCACTCGCCCCTTAGGTTCTAGACACTGGTCTTTGATGCAGGAACTACAATGTAGAGAATACTCGATAGGCCAGGTTTAATGGAAATGAAATGAAATTTTATTGCATAGAGAAAACAAATCAAATGCAAGTCAATAAAAGGTACAAGGGAGGGAAAAGAACAAATTCATAATACATTACTAACTGAGATAGATACAGGCATATTATACTTTACAAAGGTCATCATGAAATGGGGAAACACACGGAACATCGAGGGACAACAACTCATTGTTAAAATGACCCCTTAGATGCCCACCCACTAAGCCTATCTAGATCAGATTGTGAGGGGCCAGAAACATGCTCACCAATCCAGTTGGAAAATATAGAGTTTTGAAAACAGGTCTGCGTTTTGATCCTTTCAGGTGCCCTGTCTCCACATGGTCAGCAGAACGCAGCGGGCTGCGACACACCTTCTCCTCCCTTGAGGTGAAGGTCACGGACAGGCTGGATGTCAGCAGGCCTGGAAGTCGATGTGGGGCGAGACCTACTGTTTG
This sequence comes from Somniosus microcephalus, assembly GCF_052327205.1. NCBI lineage: Eukaryota > Metazoa > Chordata > Chondrichthyes > Squaliformes > Somniosidae > Somniosus > Somniosus microcephalus. The sequence continues at coordinate 49,373,147 of NC_140991.1, read as the reverse complement.
ACCATTTTCATATAGGTCTCTTCCTGTCTCGTCAGCGTCCCGGGGTTGGTCGATGATCTCCCGATAGTTACCCCGGGGCTAGATGCTGACTTGATCTCCCATCTCGAACCTCGTCGTCCCCACCCGAACTCTGCACCGAACAGGGCTGCGTTGTTGATGGCTGGCGATGTTCTTCCTTCTCCAGCCCTTCCTAGCTGGCGATCTGCGAAGGATGATTCCCCCAGCTGAGGCAACCTCGATCGCTACCCCAGGTCTCCAGTTATACTTCTCAGAGAAGCCTTTATCTCCCGCCAAATCAAGGTTAGTCTTTGTTTAACTTTTGGTGGGCTTGTAGCACAGCGGGGTAGTTATTATATTTAAACTGCTTTCAGGATGGCCGGTGATGGCCATCTCTGGTCTGGAATGACCTGGTATTGTTTTGAATGTCTTCTTGATGTCTTTAATGGGGCTTTGATGCTCCCCTTATATGAATATAAAACTGTTTCCCTTTGTCTGGGTAAACATTTAGATGGCCTTTATCTACAGGCCGATCTGACTGGATCTGCATCCAATCCATATGTATGTGGTTCTGTCTGGTTTAGTTTTCTCCGAAACGGCCTTCCAGAACTTACTGTGGGCTGAATCTGTATTGATTTCTTTGTGGGTTCAATGACGAGACATTTATGAAAGAGAATGTCTTTTAATCTAAAGTCTTGTTCAACTCTTTTAACAGCATTTACAGGAGACATTAAGCTAATGATGCCTCTTAAATGAAACTCAAACTAAACTAACTGCCTTGCTTCTCTCAGTCAAATGCCCTCTGCTGGTCAGGCACAAGCAATCAATACCTGCAATCATGCTGCTAAGGCATCATAATCAAACAGGCAAATAACATCACTATTTGCTGATATCATTACATCTCCTTTTCTTAAAACAAAAGTATTTTACTTTTAACTAACAACATGTTTTCTTTGTATTAATCTGCATTTTAACTGTAACACTTAATGAACTTACATTATCATTATCATGATCAAGGTTTTTTAACCTTGCTTTGTGTGTTCACATGAAATATGTCAATACACTAGAACTTGAAGAAAGAATAAGATAACATTACTTCCTTCTATAACAATAGTCCTTAAATTTGCTCAATGAGTCTCTCAGGAGGCTTCACGTGTCTTGAGGATTTCCTGATTGATTGTCCTTGAATCTGAGTTGTTGCCTCAGATGATTGGTTCTCAGCTGTGTGATCAGGTTGTTCAACAGTATCAGTCTCTTGACCTGCTGTGGCTGGTCCCATGAGAAGATCCCTACGATTTCTTCTCAGAACAGCACCCTCATCTGTCTGAATGGTGTATGATCTTGGTTGAACTTCACTCAGGACAGTTCCCTTCTGAGTCCATGTGTTTGTTTTGTCTTTGAACCTTACTTGGTCACCAGTGTGGAGTTCAGGTAGGTTTTGTGTTCCTCTGTCATAGTAGTACTTTTGCTTTTCTTTCTGTTGTTCTTTGAACTTCCTCACTTTCTCCCCCTCTTTTGTTTTCAGGAGGTTCTCCGGGATGGGTAGGTTTGACCTTAGCCGACGTCCCATAAGGAGTTGGGCTGGTGACATACCACACTCGAGCAGCGTTGTGCGGTATACAAGCATGCTCTGGTAGAAGTCAGTTCCACTGTCTTTTGCCTTGTACTTCACTCTTTTCACTGTGTTTGCGGGCTCTCCTGGGTCAACAGCTCTGGACAACGTGTCTGCTGTATACATCAGCTTACCCGGTGTGTACGCAACATTCAGTTCATCATAGACTGTCTCTCTTACGCTTTCCACAACGAGGACTCTCTTTACCAGGTTCAGTCTCTCACAGGCTTTTAAACCTAGTATGGCTTGCACATCCTTTGGCACCACGATTAGTGCTAGCGTGTGCTCTCTGTCCTTGTGTGTCACTTTGACAATGCATCTTCCTTTCACTGGTATTTCAGTACCTGAGTATCCTGTCACTTTCACTTTGATTCCATGTATCTTTGGTCTGGGTCTAATTTTCTTAAAATCAGTCTCTGATATCACATTAACTTGTGCTCCAGTACCCAATTTAAATGGAATGTGTATGTCATTCACTTTTAGTGGAACATCCAGTCTCGTTCTTCTTTTTTGTTTTCAGACACAACATCTACATAGAACTCCTCTATCTCGCTTTCATCTACTGTATGGACCTTGCTTTGTTGCGCTTGGTTCTTGCAGCAACGGGCATAATGGTTGTTTTTGTTGCATCTATTGCATGTTTTACCATATGCTGGACACTTTCTTGGTGGATGCTGTGTACCGCATCGACTACATGACTTTCGAATGTCCCTTTCATTTTCGTTCGCTGGCCACGCCTCTTTTTTCACATTGGCGCTCGTTTTGTTAAACGGTTTGTATCCGTTCTTTCTCACTGCATCCACTTTGCAGCTATTGTCACTGAACAGCTCCTTTGCCTGCAACTTCACAGTCTCTGTAGCCCTACACAGTGCTATGGCTTTTCCCAGGTCTAGATTTTGCTCTCTTAGCAGTTTTCCCTTAGACCATTATCTGGAATACCACACACCAGTCTGTCTTTTATCAGCGAGTCTGTCAGTCCCCCAAATTCACACGATTTGCTTCTGTTTCTCAGTTCAGTCACATACTGATCAATAGTCTCACCCGTTTTCTGTACACATGTGAAAAATCTGTGCCTCTCAAATGCCACGTTACGTTTAGGTATGCAGTAGGCCTCAAACTGTTCCATTATTTTATCTAGCTTCATTTTGTCTCCATTAGCAGCGAATGTGAAGTTATTATACACCTCCAGCGCTTCATCACCCACGACATGTAAGAACAGTGACGATTTCCTTTCATTACTTTTCGCGTCAGCTCCGATTGCTGATAAATACAACCCCAAACGTTGTTTGAACCTCCTCCAATTTTCAGCCACATTACCTGTCAACTGAAGTGTCGCCGGTGGGTGTAAACCTTCCATTTTTTCACTTCGTTAGCTATTCTCCAATGGTAAGCAACGATGTTCTCTTTTGGCTTGCTAATTTGTGGAGAGCTGATTTAACTTCAGATATTTTCTCTTCATCTCTTTCAATCACTTCTGACACCATGTATTGATTTCTTTGTGGGTTCAATGATGAGACATTTATGAAAGAGAATGTCTTTTAATCTAAAGTCTTGTTCAACTCTTTTAACAGCATTTACAGGAGACATCAAGCTAGTGATGCCTCTTAAATGAAACTGAAACTAAACTAACTGCCTTGCTTCTCTCGGTCACATGCCCCTGCTGGTCAGGCACAAGCAATCAATACCTGCAATCATGCTGCTAAGGCATCATAATCAAACAGGCAAATAACATCACTATTTGCTGATATCATTACAGAATCCACAAAGGCTGGCTGGGGACTGCAGGAACCATTTTAAAGTGTCCAAAAAGCTGGTCATGGGGTCTGGTGGCCATTTTGTATGCCCCCTTTCTCTGGGCTTCTTTTAAAACAGTCTTTAAAAGTAAAGGCCTCTTCTGCCAAAGGACCCTTATCTGACAATATTAATTTTGCGGATCTTACAAGTCTCTTCGCCGGGAGCAAGCGGAAGCCAAGCGCAAGCAGCGCAAGGGGCGCACGTCAACCCAAGCACCCCACCCACCTGCCCCTTCAGCCACCGTCTGCCCCACCTGTGACAGAGACTGTAGGTCCCGCATTGGACTCATCAGTCACCTGAGAACTCATTTTTAGTGTGGAAGCAAGTCATCCTCGGATCCGAGGGACTGCCTAAGAAGAAAGAAGATTGGGCCTTGGGCTTCATTCACATGAGATCGCCCTCACACAGCTCGCCGGTGAAGAGGAATTTAACTTTGGGACGTTGTGTCGCCAGTTCCAGGCTTCATGTCGGTACTGAGAGCAGGTGGGGGGAGCAACCAGGAGGGATCAGGGCTATCGGGAGAGAGGGGACAATCGGCAGAGAGGGAGGGGATCATCAGGAGAGGGGGGGGGCAAGCAGGAGAGGGAAGGGGCAAGCAAGAGCGAGTAGAAGCAATTGGGAGAGCGGGGGAGGTGAACAGAGGCCAGCAACGGCCTTCAGCACTGTAGTGGAGGCGGGAGGATCACTCCTGCACCTCCTGGCTCCACATTCAGGTAAGTATATTTACGAAAGTTTCCCTTTTTGGTGGCAGCCTCCAGAAGTCCCTTTCAGGACAGCTGGCCGCATCTGCACCCGAATCTTAACCAACATCTGTGTTAACATTACTGGCATTCTCATAAGATATGGTATCAATATACAACAACAGGCATTTTGTTCAACATCTATTTAATAGCAAGCCATTCAATTTGCAGCGAGCTTACTGTTAGCATCACAGGTTGAATTTCCACAGGGGTTCTCCCGCTTGACTGCCGTTTCTCAGGGGTTTCCGCAGAGCTTCCGCTGAAGTTATGTCTAACCCTACTCAGGCTGCAGCTCCTACCTCCTTTGGAGAACTTCTGTTCCTTTAGGGTCCTTCGCTGCCTCCTCTAGTGCTGCAATGACTACCCTGCTGCAGCACCACCTCATTCCCTTCCTTGGCCCTGGTAGGCTCCCTTTTGGTGGTAGGAATCATGCTGGGAGCTCTCCTTCCATGGCCAATGATTAATGGCCCAGAAAAAGAGGTGTCGTGGCAGAGTCAGAAAGAGGGGGGGGCAAAGTCCCATCTGACCACTTATCACCTCAATAAGGAAAGTCCAACCCTACAAGTTTAATTCTGTTGATTGAACACAGAACTTTTATAAACTTTACAAATTCACAGCACTTAAACTCTTTGGGGTAGATTTTGACTTTGTACGACAGTGTAAAACGAGCGATAGCGAATCGGCAGCCTATTTTATATACCTCCTGATTTATTGTTTCCATTGATTTCCTCGATTGCATCTCTGCAACCTCCTCCAGCCTTACATCTTCTCCTGCACCCTTCAGCCCTCTGACTTTGTCCTTTTGTACATAGAATCTTATGGCTAGAAATTTGTTATAGCCAAGGAATGGGCAGTGTCAGTAGAAAAGTTGGAGAGTTAGCACCAGGCACAAATGCTTTAGACAGCATGCAAAATTAAATGATTAGAGTCCTAAATCAAGTCTTAAAACCCAAGCTCATTGGCGTTACCCTTAAAGAATAGACCAATATCGGGTGCAGTTTAATCGCAACTCATCATTGCCAAAGGCTTTTTTCCCAGTACTTAAAGGGGAGGTTTATTGATGTTGCAGAACCTCATTCTCAGCATTGCTGGCTGTGCATCTGCCTCAGCACAGAGAAGCAGAACAAGGAGAAGGAGCTGGAGGACTGAACCAGGTGTGCTCATGGCAGGTCCATGCCCCAGGGAGAGAGTCTGCAAATTCTCCAATGAAGCATTGGAGGCGTTGGTTTTCACTGTGGAGAGACGGAGGGTGGTGCTCTACCCGACAAGTGGCAGGAGGCCCTCACCACAAGACTTCCGTACCATCTGGAGGGAGGTAGCATAGCACGTCTCAGGCAGCACTGTGGTCCCCAGGACCCACACACAGTGCAGGAAGAAATTTATCGACCTCACTCGGGTGGTTGGGGTGAGTGAATGCTTAAACAAGCGCTACATACCACCATCTGAACCACAATCTTCACACACTGCCCAAAGCACCACACCCCCAGCACTCACCCACCAACAATCTCTACCTACCAACACTCACACCCACATCTCACACCTTGCACACAATGACAGCAATTCAACTATGGCAGACACATCACCCAAACACATTGCTTCATACGCACTCACACACTTTCCTTTCTCCTGCAGGCCAAGGTGGCTCACAACAGGAGGGAGCAGGAGCGCACAGGTGGGGGACAAGCTGACACCCAACCATTGTCTGAGCTGGAGACTCGAGTGCTGCAGATTATTGGGCGCCAGGTGGTGATGATCCCTTTAAATAACATCCCTGGAGCCGGCTTCCTGGTACTTCACGCCAGCTCTTCCTGTCGGTGTTTACTCTAGGCGCTAAGGTAGGTGGCGACAATCAATTTAGCAGATTGGGTGGTCACTGAGTGTTGCACACTTACTGACACCATGGTCTATCTGGCATTGACGTTCCCGGCGATAATACTTACCAGTGGTGCTGCAGAGGGGGCGGGATTTGGCATGCGCTGCTGGATTTGTCTTGCCTCGGCGATACTGCTCTAGTGCCCCGTTAGCGCCATCTGCTGGCGCTAATGGGAGGCGCTAAGGGGACAAATTTTTCCCCCTTAGAATCTTATAGCACAGAAGGAGAATATTCGGCTCATCATGCCTGTGCCAGCTCTTTGAAAGAGCTGTCCAATTTAGACCCACACCCCAGCTTTTTCCCCATTACGCTGCAAATTAGTCCTCTTCAAGCACATGTCCAATTGCCTTTTGAAAGTTCTTATGGAATCTGCTTCCACCATCCTTTCAGGTAATGCATTCCAGATCTTAACAACCCTCTGTGTGAAAAAATTCTGCTCATTTGCCCCCCCACTCTTTTCCCAACCTTGGCAGGACCTTCAGCTCCCTCTGCCCTATTCACTGAAAACTGTCTCTAAGCCCTTTGGGGGAGAAATTCAGTATCACCTCGTTTGGGGTGCAATTATCGGCCGGGCGCAAAGTTTAGCGCCTGGCGCTAATTATCGCCTCCGACTGCAAACTTGGCTTTTATCGCCCCTGGAGGTGATTGGAGCGCGAAATCAGGTGCTGCTTACCTGTCTTAAGGCGCAAAGGCCGAGGAGCGAGACGCTAACTCAGAGCGCAGGCGCAGCGCAGCTGATGTCAGTTAGCGATGGAACACAAACACACTGGCGCCGGACAGTCCTTAAAGGGGAGGGTCGATCTTGCTCTCCATCCACACCCTGCTCATTGGAGCCTTGAATCTCGACCTGGACAGACCTGTGACTACATTTTCCAGCCAAGGACTATGGAGAGGGTGAGAGAACGAGCTCAGCGCTTCAGTAAGTGGGCCTTGGAGGCTCTGGTTGGCACGGTGGAGCACAGAAGATCTATACTCTACCCTGAGAGTGGCAGGAGGCCTTTGCCATGCGACTACAGAAGAGTGTAGAGGGAGGTTGCTCAGCACGTCTCCTCCAGGAGCATGGTGACCAGGACCCATACTCAATGTCGAAAAAAGTTCAACGACCTCACTTGGGTCATCAGGGTGAGTGGCTTTTTTTCAATACCTCTCCATCCCTCCATCTCAACCTCACTCTATGGCCAGAGGGTCTTAAAACCCCAATGCCCAACACTCATCCAACACCTATGGCCCTCTCATGAAACACACATGCACATTCCACACCTTGCATACAGTAAGGGCTATTCAATTATGGGAGGCACATCAGGCAAGACCATGGCTGCATACATTAAGGGCTATTCAATTATGGGAGGCACATCAGGCAAGACCATGGTTGTATATTTACTCAGACACCATCCTTTTTCTTGCAGGCCAAGCTATTTCATAACAGGAGACAGCAGCAACGGACGGGTGGAGGGCGGCCTCAGTTGCAACCCCTCAGCGATCTTGAGGCGCGCGTCCACAAGATTGTGGCAAGCCAGGTGATTGGTCCCATCACCCCTGGGGAGGCCGACCTCATTCGGGATAGCAATGGTAAGGTCATCACCTTTTTCTCCTCTCTCATTCCACTTGTCCCTCACAACACCAGCCTTTGACACTTTCAATCCAACTTACTAAATCGCTGCACTCATTCCTCCCTTACTGCCACCCTGTCCTCACGCTAAAGCACTCTTGTACCTCCCTGCTTTCAGATGGTGATTCACCAGCTGAGGAGACAGGCCCTCAAGCTGCCAGTGGGAGTGAAGCTGCAGGCAAGGAGGAAGATGAAGCCGGAGCATCAGCACCACCCTCTCTCGAGGAAGCCCATGCCCACACTGGGAACACGCCTTCCCTGGAGGGGAGCGGGGGGGAAGGGTCTGATGAGGGTGAAGCTCCAGGACCCAGCGGGCTGCAGCAACACGATGGGGGTAGGGAAGCTTGGGGGCCTTCTCCCTGGAGGGAGAGTAGGCCAGCGAGTCCTGCTGCACTGGACGCAGAGGAGGAGCGGCTGATCGCTGAAATGAACACCCAGGTGGTGGACATGCACAATGGGCTCATGGGTGCAGTGGGAAGGGTGCCCGAAAGCATTGATGCACTTGCAAAAAGTGTGGAGCACTTCGCTGTAGCACAGGCGGAGGCCACGCTAATGCTTAGTGCTGCAATTCAGTCACTGGCTGCCGTGATCCCATCTCAGATTGCTCTCTTGCAGACTCAGATTGAGGCCATGCAAGCACTGACTGCTGCCATTGTCGCTGGTTTGGACACATTTTCCCGGGGCTCTCACCACGCCGCAGCAGGCCAGCAATCTGTGCTCCAGCAGATTGCTCCAGATGCTGAGGTGCTACCCCGTGGGAGTGCCAGTGTGTCAGTCGAGCAGAGAGTTGCTGTCCTCTCTCAAGATGACAGCATTCCTGCTGCCACCACTGTCACTTCCCCATTGCACTTGCCACCACCTGTAGCCCAGACTGCTGCCACCCATGCAGAGTTGGTGCAGTCTGCAGTCGGGCCCTCCAGGCCCAGAGCTGGTCGAGGCCATCCTTCAAGGGCATCTGTAGTCTCAGGTTCTGACAATCAGCAGCCTTCCACCAGCCTTGCTGCAGCCACTGGGGTCTCATTACGGAGGAGCAGTAGGGTGGGAAGGGGGGAAGTGCGTAAGGGAACGAGATCACCCTTGAAGGGCAAAAAGTAGGAGGTGTGACAAAATGTTGGTCAATTTTTTATTAAAGGCCGAGGTTCGTGTTCAAACTTTTGTTTAGTGTTTTGGACATTATCTCCAGGTTGTGAGAACCAGTTGTGTTAATGTTTGTGTTTGTTTCTATTAGTTTGTCATGAAGATATGACACACACAGTGTTTGTAAAATAAAAAAGTTTTTGTATTCAAAATGTACAGGTTTGGCCTTTGGAATCATCGCTGCCTTGGCCGGCTTTGGGGTTTGCGGGTTGGTTTCATTCATGTTGTTCTCAGTAGGGGCCTAGAAGCGGCTTGTTATCAGCCGTTGATGGACGGCCCTTGCAGTTTCAACATTATGGGCCTCCCTCCAGCCTTGGTGCTGCTACTGATCCTCCTCCTCCTCTTCCTCCTCCTCCGGTGGTGCTCCAAGGCCTGGTGGCATTGGCTGGGTCCTGAGGATTGCCAGGTTATGCAGCGTGCAGCACACAACTATGAAGAAGGAGACTCGCTCAGGCGAGTACTGCAGGGCTCCTCCTGAGTGGTCCAGACAGCGGAACCGTTGCTTGAGCACGCCGATCGTCTGCTCAACGATGTTCCTGGTGGTGAGATGGCGCTTGTTGTACCACAGCTCAGCAGGGGTGTTGGGGTTACGGAGCGGTGTCATCAGCCAGGTGCACAGTGGATAGCCCTTGACCCCGAGGAGCCAACCACTTGGCTGATGCGGTGCCTGGAAAAGTTCTGGCAGAGCAGCCTGGCCCAGGATTAAAGCATCATGGCTGCTGCCAGAATAGCGGGCATTGACAGCGAGTATCAGCTGTCTGTGGTCACAGACCAACTGGACGTTTAAGGAGTGGAACCCCTTGCAGTTTCGGAAAACCTCTGCATTCTCATGTGGTGCCCGCAATGCCACATGCGTGCAGTCAATGGCGCCCTGCACCATAGGGAAGCCCACTCTCCTTGCAATTCCCAATGCGCGTTCATGCTGTTTGGCCCGGGTCATCGGGAAAGAGATGTACTGGCTTCTCCTTTTATAGAGGGCATTTGTGACCTGACGGATACAGCAATGGACTGCGAACTGGGAGATATTGGCGATGTCCCCAGTAGCTGCTTGAAAGGAGCCGGTGGCATAAAAGTTCAGAGTGAACTGTGATTTTCACTGCCACTGACAGAGACGTCCTGGTCCTCAGTAGAGGCTGCAGATCTGGCTGCAGCAGGTGGCAGAGCTCAGTGACCACCTCCTTGCTGAAGCGCAGCCTGCGCAAGCACTGCTCCTCAGACAATTTATTGTAGGAGATTTATTGCTGAAATACCCTGGGAGGGTAAGGTGTCCTGTACAGAGGCCTGTTGGCCCTCCTCCATCTGGCCATGATTGTCACTCTCTCTCTGCATCTCTGTTGCCTCTGATCCTGCAGGCGCAGGATGACGCCCCAAATCAGTGCAGCCCCCATAGTCTCTTGGTAATCGAAGTAATGAAGGCCAAATCCAAAAGTACCTGCAAAGTGATGCTCAGTAACCAAAACTACTTCACACAGCGTTGACTCTATGCAGAAGTCTCTCCTTCTCTCTCTCAGAATCTTTCCCTCTGTCAGAATGAGTGGTGCAAAAATGTCTACCACAGAAAAAGCCAGGAAGGGGCCACCTTTAAATAGTGCCCCCCTCCCAGCCCCTCACCGACTGGGAATCATTCCAGTCTCCCTGTCGTTGCTTGCGCCAGGCGGAAAGGAGGGGGGCGCCACTCAATATCCGGTCCGGGGCGCCACAAGGGCGTTGCACGCTTGACTGACGTCAAGATCTGCGGGCGCAGGGGATTGGGGCGGTAATGTTTAGCCCCGCCGCAAAATGTCTGGTCAATTTCGCGAGCAGTGCAGACATCGCTGCGCCCAGGCGCTAGTTGCTTTGCGCCCCATTAGCGCCCTCTTAAAGCGCCAATGGGAGGCGCAAACCAACCGAATTTTTTTCCCTTTGTCTCTTCACATCTTTAAAAACCTTCTCAAAATCCATCTCTTCAAACGAGCTTTCAGTCACCTAACTCTCGGCCCACAGCTTATTGTTGAGTCTTTCATTCCTTTGATCCATATTTTTCTCCCTTCTTTCTGTAATGTGCCTTGGGACATTTTCTACATTCAAGGCATTTCATAAAGACCAGTTATTATTGTCATTACTGCACTTTGCTTTCATTCCATCTAAACACAATGAAAAGATTCGACAGCAACTGTGTTGAAGTCCTTCGCTGCCTCTTCTGGTGCTGCAATGACTTCCCTGCTGTAGCACCGCCTCATTCTCTTCATTGGCCTTGGTATGCTCCCTTTTAGTTTTGGGTATCAGGCCGAGGGCACTCCTTCCATGGCCAATGGTTAATGATCCAGGAAAAGAGGTGTCATGGCAGAGTCCTCCAGCCCTACAACCCTCCGAGATCTCTGCGCTCCTCCAATTCTGGCCTCTTGCACATCCCCAATTTTAATTGCTCCACCATTGGTGTACGTGCCTTCAGCTGCCTAGCCCGTAAGCTCTGGAATTCCCTCCCTAAACTTCTCCACCTCTCTCTCCTCCTTTAAGACGCTCCTTAAAACCTATCTCTTTGACCAAGCTTTTGGCCACCTCTCCTAATATCTCCTTATTTGTGGAACGGTGTCAAATTTTGTTTGATAACGCTCCTGTGAAGCACCTTGGGATGTTTTATGACATTAAAGGTGCTATATAAATGCAAATTGTTCTTGTTATTATTGCTGAATGTGCGGCAAACAAAAATATTTTGTTGATACTTTTTAATGAAGACTGTGCCTTTTTAAACGTCAGTGTGCTTATTGGCAAAATGCTGTCTGTTCAAACTAGATTAGAGCAGTCAGTCCTCATTGAGTATACGCTGACAAATCACCCTAAGATAGGATGGCTTGACAACACATCATAACCTCCAACAGATCAGCAGATTTACAGATTTAAATTGATATTGGAGCCAAGCAAAGAATTTGAAAGCTGTAAAATACGAGGAACAAGGTGGTGTTCAAATCAGGACAGCAGCAATTCAGGCCCAGAGACATCATTGTTTGTATTTATGTTTATTCCTCTTACAACTAGATATTAATTGAGCTATTTTTTAAAGGAGTTCTTCAATGTAACATTAATTAATGGGAGTTTTCCCACATAGGCTGTAGGAATGTTTGTCTAACATGTCGCTCTGTTTAAGGAATGCTACTTTTGTTAGCTAAGAAGGTTTTAAGGATACTTGGGGGCTAACAATTCCTATGACATCCGACCTGCCACTGCTGCAGATTCTTGTAGTGCACTCAGAGAAGAACCTCTAGACCTTCATGGCCATTTCATTTGAACACATTAGCAATGTCATCTAACAACACAAGAAAATATTGATTTTTTTCCCCACCAGCTAAAACAGAAAGGCCGCAAAATTTGGCTCTGTAGCGCTGGTAGTTCTGGCCAGTTTTGAAGAAAAAATGGCGCCCGCCTCGCTTCCGCCCACTTCCGGTGCAGCCTGCCTTGATCGCCATCCTGGTGAGTGCGATAGCGCGGGCGGTACGTGCATTCGCTGATTTGACGCATGACCTGCCATTTTCAACCTTGCCGCTCTATTAAACGCCCTCTCCTAAACACGCACAGCTGAACTTGTGAACGTGCGTTCAGCTGCACGAGGGACCTCCCATCAGCACTACTTAAAGGGCGACATCCAACTTGCAGCTTAGTTGCTTATTGCTCTTGTATTGGTTCTTGCAGAGTTTGTAGGAGCACTTGGTTGCTGGAAGAGATTTGAAAAGCTGGTAAAGTGTGCAGGGAGTGCTGCTGGGCATTGGGAAGTCATTGGCCGCTACTGGATGGCCTCTGAGTTCACCACTTGCTCCCACTCATTGGGGCTCGAGTTGCAATCCCCCTTGGGCTGCAGCATGACAGGGAGATGGAGTAGAGGCAGCAAAGAAGACAAGCTGCTCACAGAGGGAGGAGGAGGAGGGCTCTCAGCAGTGTAGGAATTACTAACGGGGTTGGGGTTATGGTCCTTGGCCAGTCAGAAGCCTCTGAGCTGCTCCAGAGCCCCCGTGCGGGTTCGAATCACTCCCCTATTCCTGGTTCTGACCGCCGGACTTATTCTGCAGCAACGTAGACAGAAAAACGAGACGCGTGGTTGGGTGCAAACAGACCAGTATTTATTGAAACAAAAAGAAACAACTTAAAAATAATCGATACAACACACCTATGCCTGGTACAGCACTTTTGCTTCACACAATACACTTATTGTCCACTAAAGCACTCTTTTGCTTAGTGCAACACTCTTTTACTTAAATACAGCACTTTACTTCTCACAGTACACTTTAATGTCTACTACAGCACTCGTTTGCTTAGTAGAACACTCTTTTACTTAAATACAGCACCTTTAATACAGCTACTTAGTGTCCACTACAGCACTCTTCTGCTTAGTGCAACACTGTTACTTAAATACAGCACTTTTCTTCTCACAGTACACTTTAATGTCTGCTACAGCACTCGTTTGCTTAGTAGAACACTTTTACTTACATACAGCACCTTTAATACAGCTACTTAGTGTCCACTACAGCACTCTTCTGCTGAGTGCAACACTGTTACTTAACTACAGCACTTTTAACTAGTGCAGCAATTTACTTAATAGGGGAGGAGAAAACGGACACAATGAGGGAAAATTGACTAAAATTACAGTTTTAACAAAATTCCCCTTAATTCCCACCCCTATACCTATTCTAAGTTGCCTTGTAATGGGCCAGAAAATGTATGCTCACCAATGAACACCTGCCCATGCCCTTGCAGTCTTAGATTCTTCACCACCCCAAAAATGGAAATACCCCAGTGTTTAAAAGTAACTGCTGGTATTCCACTCCCCTGGGCAGGCTCCTGAGTTGTAGATGGGGCACGGAGGTGAGGCTGCAGAGAGAGAGAGAGAGATGGCTTCTTGAGAAGCTATCTTATACCCCATTTGGGGCCGAAATATTTCCGCCCAAATCGGGATGTTTCTGGGCTGAACAAAATGGATCCAAACTGTCCCCATTGATTGTGATGGGGTTTGGATGAATTACCCATTTCCCTTATGATGGGTTTTTGAATGTAACCCCATTCATTGTGATGGGTTTGAATAGAGCTGTCTTGGTTTGAAAAAAAATGTCTATTTCCTTAATTGCTGAGTAAACAGCAGCCATTGTCCTATGGTCACTGGAACTGCAATTGATTGGCAGTCTCAAGTGGTTAAGCCTTTGTGTCTACATTGTAGGCTTCCTGTAAACAAACATCGATTGTCCTGTGGTGAAGCTCCTCGAACTGCCTTTGATTGACAGTTTAAATACTCCATTGCTTCAGGGGCTGTTTTTTTTTCTAGATCCTTTGTCAGCCATCTTTGATTTTCCTTTTCATATGCACACAGGCTGTGTGGTGTCTTCTGCCATGAGGTCGGACAGCCATCTTTGATTATCCTTTTCACAGCACACACACAGGTTGCCTTTCAAGTCCTTTTTGTCAGCCCGTGCTCTGCAGAGAGACTGTCTTTTGTTTTCTGCCATGAGGTCTGACGGCCATTTTGATGCCCTGGATATTTAAATGTATATTCTACCCAGGTTATCTTTAATCAAAAACATAATCTTCGGCTGTAGAAATTTCAGAAATTCTTGCGAAATCTTACAGAAGGAGGCCATACCCACCTAGGGTCTTCACTGAGCCCTTCTCCTACCTGCACCTAAGCCATGAGCAGTGTGTTCGGTGGCTCTGATTCACCAAGGAGGTGGTCACAGAACTCTGCTGCCTCTTGGAACCAGACCTGCAGTCTCAGAGCAGGGTGATGACGGCGCTGCCAATGGCCCTCAAGGTGACCATGGCCCTGAATTTTTTTGACAGTGGATCCTTCCAGGCTAGAACAGGTGACATAGCAAACATCTCACATTTTGACCTCTATTGCTGCATCCAGGAAGTCATAGAGTCTCTGTATGTAAGAGAGGGGCTTCATTGTCTTCTCTCTATTGGCAGAAGATCCACAGGTGACATGAGGAAAAACTTTTTTACGCAGTGAGTGGTTATGATCTGGAATGTACTGCCTGAAAGGATGGTGGAGGCACATTCAAATCATGGCTTTTAAAAGGGAATTAGATAAGTACCTGAAGGATAAAAAATTGCAGGGCTACGGAGTAAGGGCGGAGATTGGGACTAGTTGAAGTGCTCTTACAGAGAGCTGGCATGGGCTCGATGGGCCGAATGGCCTCCTACTGTGCTGTAACGATTCTATGATTCTATGCTATGATTCTAAACAGAGAGAAGCAGGAGGAGAACGCATGTGGCCTTGCCAAGATAGCAAGGATGCCAGCGACTGCACACACGTATCTTTGTGGGCGCCACATCTCAATGGTGAGATGTACTGTAATCACAAAGGGTACCACTCACTTAATGTACAATTGGTGCATGACCATGCCTAGCACATCATGCTGGTTAATGCCCGCTATTCTGTCAGCAGTCATGATGCGTTCATCTTGTGCCAGTCTGCTGTGCCAACAATCTTATAGCCACCATGTTGAACCCGAGGATGGCTGATCAGAGACAAGGGCTATCAGCTCTACACCTGGCTGATGACTCCCCTCCACAACCCCACCACTCGTGGCCAGCACTCATATAATGAGAGCCATGCTGCCACAAGGAATGTCATTGAGCAGGCCATCGGGGTGCTGAAGCAACGGTTCCGCTGCCTTGACCGCTCGCTGGAGCAGGTGTCCCAATTTGTAGTGGTCTGCTGCATCCTCCACAACGTGGCCATCATGAGCGTGCAGCCCTTGCCACCACGGGTTCCACGACCATCTCAGGAGGAGGAGGAGGAGCAGGAGCAGGAGGAGGAAGGGAGGAGGCAGCCTGCACATCTACATTCCAAACGGGCTGTCCGTGAGCACATCATCAGACTCTGATTCCTCGGAATGGAACCCCACATCCCTGTTGGTCAACACTTTCCCACCTTACCATCCCTCTGTTATGGAACATCACAACGTCCTCTTGGCCACAATGCTGAAATTAAAGCCACCACAAAACAAACATTCCAATTCAAATTTATAAATCAAGCAATCCAATATTACATAACGACATCAAAACTAATCACCCTTATGCATTCCCTTAGTGCCTGTCTTCCGTGTGCCTTTGCCTGTCCTAGAGCTCCGACACAGTTCTACCCCAGTGGCTGCAGCATGGTTGGTGGAAGGCTGCTGACTTTCAGTGGGGGAGACTGCAGATGTCCTTGCAGGATGACCTCGAACAGCTCTGGGTCTAGAAGGCCCGGTTGTAGACTGCAATTCCTCGGGATGGGTGGCAGCAATCTGGGCTGGGGTGGCTGACAGGCAACCTCAAGAGCACTGACGGAGTGGCAGTGGCGGGGGGGCGAATGCTGTCATCCTGAGAGAGGACAGCAGGTCCGTGCTCCACGGAGCCACTGCCACACCCTCGGGGCGGCGTCCCGGCAATCCTAGCAATCTGTTGGAGAACAGAGTGCGGGACTGCTGTGACACCCTGCAAGCCCCTTTCAACACTGGTAAACCAGTTGGGTAAAGCAGTCTGCGCTTGTGTGACAACATGCGCTGGGATGAACGCTGCAATCATTGAAATTAGCAGGCAGCACAAACATCGCCTGCTGCCTGCATTCCTTTCAACCGGCGCAGGCCGATCGGGCATCGCGATCCCCGCGCCCATTGTCGTGTCCAATCCAATTTTTAGTCTAAAAGCTTGGGGATGCCATTTTAGGGGCAAATTTTGTACAATACAAATTGTTATTGCTGTGAAATGGTAAAATGAATTGCCAAAAGGTAAATGTATATTGGCATATCATTATAAAGAAAATCAGTGTCGCCACAGTGATGTTCCTGTCCCTGGATGTTTTGGATTACCTAAGTGCAGTGCATGGGGGGGAATCAGATGAGAAGGGTTGCGTGTGCATACGGGAGTCTGCCAAACGCTCCATTCATTAACTGTAAATGGGCAGAAAATTGAGCAGGCTCCCTTGCAGCTGTGCCCTCTTCCCTGCCTGATTTTCCTCTCGGCATTGTGCTCAGGTGATCTAATACACCCAGGTCTAGGAGCAGGAAACTTTACCCTTGTCCTGTCTACTGATATTAATCTGAGATCACCAGAACACATTTTCTGTATGTTAAGAGGACATTAGTATTTATTATTTCTCACTGGGCCGAAAATAAAATCCCATCTTCTGAGAGGTTTCTTGAGTTGCCAGCCTGGGAGAATGAGGCCCACCAGTCAACATGACTTGATCAATAGTCGGAACTGTAAAACTTGGCACTTCTCTAGTAAGGAAATGTGCTATTAGTGATTTATCCATCTGCATAAAATTTTCATTTAGTGCTAAAATGTACCTTTATAATAGCTTGCCAATACTCTATTGAAGTGAAGAGTGAATACTTCTATGCTTCAGAAATAAAAAAATGAAATAAAAAGTCTGCCTTCCCTGCGTAGAGAAAACAGAATAAAGATGAGGTACACAGAACATTGAGTTGGCATGCGAGGGGTGAAGGTGTCAGGGTACCAGCTTGCTTGCAGGTTCTGCTACTTGGTTGCTGCTTTCGGAGGGAACTTTGCAGGTATTGCAAATGTATCCTTGAGCGAGGACCTGCTTGCGTCTAATTCAATAACAGGACACTCTTAAAAGCCTGTCTCCCCGAGCAACAGAGATGCAAGGAGCTCATTAGCACATTGGGTGCTGACCTGTGAAAACAAGCTGTAGCTGGCTTGTATGCACCTGCCCACCCCCCATCTCAAATTCCTGCACAGAAAGACCAACACCTATTTGGCACCTGCCGCTGAGAGATCATCTGAAGCTTCCGAAACAAATATCCCCTTTGAAACAACATGAAAGAAAATTGGGACACGTTGGAAACACTCAGGAGAACAGGCAATAATTGTAAAGGAAGGGAAATCTGCAATGTTTTTGGTTTATATCTTTTTACCGGGAACGGTAGCGTAGTGGTAATGTCACTGGGCTAGTAATCCAGAAGCCTGGACTAATGATCCAGAGAGGAGGTGGGATTGGAGGCAGGAAAGGCTGGAAAATCAGATTCAAAGAGGTCGGGTTCGGAACCTACCTCCAACCCGCATCCACGGGATTTTGCCGGTGCCGGTTTCGGAGGTCGGGAAACGTTCCCGCCTCCAGCTGGCCATTGCGCTATTTAACATCCTTAAATGCTCGTTAAGGGCCTCTCTAAGCCTATTTTGAGAGGCCCTCGTAATTTTTCCAGCATTTCGGCGTGCTCCACGCATCTCCTAAACCACGCCAGGTAAACCTGCCGGGTTGACTCGTGGGTGGCCTCCTCACTGCTGCAGGTCTAACAAAACATCATTTATTGCATCAAGGATTACTTGCAGGTGCCAGACCTTGGCTTTAAAAGGTCTCTGAGCACTTTTAGAAGGCCTTCCGAAGTCGGAGGTGCTGCAGCTTGACTCCATCAACTATGGGACCTCCTTGGAACACCATCTCCCCACTTGCAATGAGCGCTTCCCCAAAGGAGGCGTCTACAAGCAGAATGGGAATCTTTAGTTTTCTTTCTGCATCGACCTCAGATGAGGGTGAGGAGGAGGATCTGGAGGAGGAGGAGCAGGAGGAGGAGCAGGAGGAGGTCAGAGCGCTGGTGTATCGACCAGCGGCAGCGGCAGCACGCAAGCACATGGCTGCCCAGGATGCAAGGGACGAACTTATCATGGCCAGATTTGCATAGGTTGCCCAAGTTGACACATGTCCTTGGCTCCATCCTAGGACATCATTGACAATGGACCTGACTCTCTGGCCTCCTTTCACCCAGGCCACCAACCTGACAATGCAAGTGTGCTGGTGCCTGCAATGTGGAGCTGCCTAAGGCAAAAGAACAGATGGCATAACACCAACATTTTGGCTTCAAATCATTTAATACTTTCCAACAGGGATGGCATTTCATCAATACACAGAAACAGTCTCCCAATCTGCACACAGATCTGGAGGTTATATCCCTTGCTAGCTGTACCCTCACAGCCTTGGTTTCTTTGGCAGGCCTCTTCCTCTGAGATGAGTGGAAGAGCACCTCCATGCTAGCTGTCACCCCCTCCAACAACATTTGCAGCACCTCATCCAAGAGCCTCGAGGAGGCCCTTGCCTTGGAACTAGACATAGTGGTTTCTCAAAAGATGTTGGAGGTGGTGCAGGAGGCGCAGAAATGCTGTGGAATGAGCCAAGGGAGCAAGAAGTCATAAAATCAGACTGGAAAAGTGCTGTCAACAGAGGCGAGTTTCAGTCCCAAAACATTAATTGAGCAAGGGCATCCCACACCTCTGAAATCAAGTGGACAATCATGGGAAAATCGCAAATTTTTGAAACCTATCAGTGGAGGCGAGTTTCAAACCCACCCAAACTGAAACCCGCCTCCATCTCGCCTCCAGTGGGAAAATCGCCCCCGTGAGTTCAAATCCCACCACGGCAGCTGGGGAATTTAAATTCAGTTAATTAAATAAATCTGGATTAAAAAGCTAGTATCAGTAATGGTGACCATGAAACTATCGGATTGTCGTAAAAACCCATCTGGTTCACTAATGTCCTTTAGGGAAGGAAAACTGCCGTCCTTACCTGGTCTGGCCTATATGTGACTCCGGACCCACAGCAATGTGGTTGACTCTTAACTGCCCTCTGACATGGCCTAGCAAGTCACTCAGTTGTAACTAACCGCTATGAAACAAAATAATAAGAATGAAACCGGATGGACCACCCAGCATTGACCTCGGCACCGGCTACGGACACGGCAATGGCACACCCAGCCCAGTCAACCCTGCAAAGTCCTCCTCACCAACATCTGGGGACTTGTGCCAAAATTGGGAGAGCTGTCCCACAGACTAGTCAAGAAACAGCCTGGCATAGTCATACTCAGAGAATCATACCTTTCAGCCAATTTCCTGAACTCCTCCATCACCATCCCTGGGTATGTTCTGTCCCAACGGCAGGACAGACCCACCAGGGGTGGTGGCACAGTGGTATACAGTCGGGAAGGAGTGGCCCTGGGAGTCCTCAACATTGACTCCAGACCCCATGAAGTCTCATGGCTTCAGGTCAAGCATGGGCAAGGAAACCTCCTGCTGATTACCACCTACCGCCCTCCCTCAGCTGATGAATCAGTACTCCTCCATGTTGAACACCACTTGGAAGATGCACTGAGAGTAGCAAGGGCACAGAATGTACTCTGCGTGGGGGACTTCAATGTCCATCACCAAGAGTGGCTCGGTAGCACCACTACTGACCGAGCTGGCCGGGTCCTGAAGGACATAACTGCCAGTCTGGGCCTGCAACAGGTGGTGAGTGAACCAACACAAGGGAAAAACCTACTTGACCTCGTCCTCACCAATCTACCTGTCGCAGATGCATCTGTCCATGACAGCATTGGTAGCAGTGACCACCGCACAGTCATTGTGGAGGCTAAGTCTTGTTTTCACACTGAGGACACCCTCCATCGTGTTGTGTGGCACTACCACCATGCTAAATGGGATAGATTCAGAACAGATCTAGCAGCTCAAAACTGGGCATCCATGAGGCGCTGTGGGCCATCAGCAGCAACAGAATTGTATTCCACCACAATCTGTAACCTCATGGCCTGGCATATCCCTCACTCTACCATTACCAGCAAGCCAGGGGACCAACCCTGGTTCAACAATGAGTGTAGAAGAGCATGCCAGGAGCAGCACCAGGCGTACCTAAAAATGAGGTGCCAACCTGGGGAAGCTGCTACACAGGACTACATACATGCTAAAAAGCGGAAGCAGCATGCTATAGACAGGGCTAAGCGATCCCACAATCAACGGATCAGATCAAAGCTCTGCAATCCTGCCACATCCAGTCGTGAATGGTGGTGGACCATTAAACAACTAACGGGAGAAGGAGGCTCCAAGAATATTCCCATCCTCAATGATGGTGGAGCCCAGCACGTGAGTGCAAAAGACAAGGCTGAAGCATTTGCAACCAACTTCAGCCAGAAGTGTCGAGTGGATGATCCATGTTGGTCTACTCCCAAGGTCCCCACCATCACAGAAGCCAGTCTTCAGCCAATTCGATTCACTCCACATGTTATCAAGAAACGGCTGAGTGCACTGGATACAGCAAAGGCTATGGGCCTCGACAACATCCCAGCTATCGTGATGAAGACTTGTACTCCAGAACTAGCCACGCCGCAAGCCAAGCTTTTCTAATACAGCTACAACACTGGCATCTATCCGACAATGTGGAAAACTGCCCAGGTATGTCCTGTCCACAAAAAGCAGGACAAATCCAACCCGGCCAGTTACCGCCCCATCAGTTTACTCTCAATCATCAACAAAGTGATGGAAGGTGTCATCGACAGTGCTATCAAGCAGCACTTACTCACCAATAACCTGCTCACTGATGCCCAGTTTGGGTTCCGCCAAGGCCACTCGGCTCCCGACCTCATTACAGCCTTGGTCCAAACATGGACAAAGGAGCTGAATTCCAGAGGTGAGGTGAGAGTGACTGCCCTTGACATCAAGACTGCATTTGACCGAGTCTGGCATCAAGGAGCCCTAGTAAAACTGAAGTCAATGTGAATCAGGGGGAAAACCCTCCACTGGCTGGAATCATACCTAGCACAAAGGAAGATGGTTGTGGTGGTTGAAGGTCAATCATCACAGCCCCAGGACATCGCTGCAGGAGTTCCTTAGGGTAGTGTCCTAGGCCCAACCATCTTCAGCTGCTTCATCAATGACCTTCCCTCCAACATAAGGTCAGAAATGGGGATGTTTGCTGATGATTGCACAGTGTTCAGCGCCATTCATAATTCCACAGATGATGAAGCAGTCAATGCCCACATGCAACAAGACCTGGACGACGTTCAGGCTTGGGCTGATAAGTGGCAGGTAACATTAGCGCCACAGAAGTGCCAGGCAATGACTATCTGCAACAAACGAGAGTCTAATCAGCTCCCCTTGACATTCAATGGCATTACCATCGCCAAATCCCCCACCATCAACATCCTGGGGGTCACCATTAACCAGAAACTTAACTGGACCAGCCACATAAATATTGTGGCAACAAGAGCAGGTCAGAGGCTAGGTATTCTGTGGCGAGTGTCTCACCTCCTGACTCCCCAAAGCCTTTCCACCATCTACAAGGCACAAGTAAGGAGTGTGATGAGATATTCTCCACTTGCCTGGATGAGTGTAGCTCCATCAACACTCAAGAAGCTCTACACAATCTAGGACAAAGCAGCCCGCTTGATTAACACCCCATCCACCACCTTAAACATTCACTCCCTTTACCACCGGCGTACCATGGCTGCAGCGTGTACCATCTACAAGCTGCACTGCAGCAACATGCCAAGGCTTTTTCGCCAGCTCCTCCCAAACCCACGACCTCTTCCACCTAGAAGGACAAGGGCAGCAGGTGTATGGGAACACCACCACCTTCAAGTTCCCCTCCAAGTCACCCACCATTCTTACTTAGAAGTATAGTGCGATCCTTCATCGTCGCTGGGTCAAAATACTGAAGCTCCCTACCTAACAGCACTGTAGGAGTACCATCACCACACGGACTGCAGCGGTTCAAGGACGCGGCTCACCACCACCTTCTCAAGGGCAACTAGGGATGGGCAATAAGTGCTGGCATTGCCAGTGATACCCTGATCCCATAAATGAATTTTAAAAAAGAGCGTGCTGAGTTTGTTACCTTGCCTGCCCTGGTCAATCATTGTACTCCTTCCTACATTGGTCCCAGGTCTGTGGCATCAATGATGTGACACTCAGTGCCACTGCCACCTCCTACCACACTGCCTGGCTGACCTTGCAGCAAGCTTTCCCTCTCCTCGTCCGTAGCTGCTCTGGGCACCTTTCCACTTCCTTGTCCACTGATGCTCAGGGCACCTTTCCACTTCCTCGACCATAGCCGTTCAGGGCAACTTTCCACTTCATCGTCTGTAGCTGCTCAGGGCACCTTTCCACTTCATCGTCTGTAGCTGCTCAGGGCACCTTTCCACTTCATCGTCTGTAGACGCTCAGGGCACCTTTCCACTTCCTTGTCCATAGCCGTTCAGGGCACCTTTCCACTTCCTCATCCATAGACGCTCAGGGCACCTTTCCACTTCCTCATCCATAGACGCTCAGGGCACCTTTCCACTTCCTCATCCATAGACGCTCAGGGCACCTTTCCACTTCCTCATCCATAGACGCTCAGGGCACCTTTCCACTTCCTCATCCATAGACGCTCAGGGCACCTTTCCACTTCCTCGACCATAGACGCTCAGGGCACCTTTCCACTTCCTCGTCTGTAGCCGCTCAGGGCACTTTTCCACTTCCTCATCCATAGACGCTCAGGGCATCTTTCCACTTCCTCATCCATAGACGCTCAGGGCACCTTTCCACTTCCTCATCCATAGACGCTCAGGGCACCTTTCCACTTCCTCGTCCATAGACGCTCAGGGCACCTTTCCACTTCCTCATCCATAGACGCTCAGGGCACCTTTCCACTTCCTCATCCATAGATGCTCAGGGCACCTTTCCACTTCCTCGTCCATAGACGTTCAGGGCACCTTTCCACTTCCTCGACCATAGACGTTCAGGGCACCTTTCCACTTCCTCATCCATAGACGCTCAGGGCACCTTTCCACTTCCTCATCCATAGACGCTCAGGGCACCTTTCCACTTCCTCATCCATAGACGCTCATGGCACCGTTCCACTTCTTCGTCTATAGACGCTCAGGGCACCTTTCCACTTCCTCATCCATAGACGCTCAGGGCACCTTTCCACTTCCTCATCCATAGACGCTCAGGGCACCTTTCCACTTCCTCATCCATAGACGCTCAGGACACCTTTACACTTCCTCGTCTGTAGCCGCTCAAGGCACTTTTCCACTTCCTCATCCATAGACGCTCAGGGCACCTTTCCACTTCCTCGTCCATAGACGCTCAGGGCACCTTTCCACTTCCTCGTCCATCGAGGCTCAGGGCACCTTTCCACCTCCTCGTCCATAGACGCTCAGGGCACCTTTCCACTTCCTCGTCCATAGACGCTCAGGGCACCTTTCCACTTCCTGGTCCATAGAGGCTCAGGGCGCCTTTCCACCTCCTCGTCCATAGACGCTCAGGGCACCTTTCCACTTCCTCGTCCATAGACGCTCAGGGCACCTTTCCACTTCCTCGTCCATAGAGGCTCAGGGCACCTTTCCACTTCCTCATCTGTAGACGCTCAGGGCACCTTTCCACTTCCTCGTCCATAGACGCTCAGGGCACCTTTCCACTTCCTCGTCCATAGACGCTCAGGGCACCTGCCCACTTCCTCATCCATAGACGCTGAGGGCACCTTTCCACTTCCTCGTCTGTAGACGCTCAGGGCACCTTTCCACTTCCTCATCTGTAGACGCTCAGGGCACCTTTCCACTTCCTCGTCCATAGACGCTCAGGGCACCTTTCCACTTCCTCGTCCATAGACGCTCAGGGCACCTGCCCACTTCCTCATCCATAGACGCTCAGGGCACCTTTCCACTTCCTCGTCCATAGACGCTCAGGGCACCTTTCCACTTCCTCGTCCATAGACGCTCAGGGCACCTTTCCACTTCCTCGTCCATAGACGCTCAGGGCACCTTTCCACTTCCTCGTCTGTAGACGCTCAGGGCACCTTTCCACTTCCTCGTCTGTAGCCGCTCAGGGCACCTTTCCACCTCCTCGAGGAGGGCCCGTAGGTGCTCACCGTGGGAAGTTTATAGCTCTCTCTTTGGCTTTGTCTTGCGACATCTCTTCAGTGTGTAACAGCAATTTTTGAACTAAAATCAAATAGTTTACGTGATTTATAGTGATTTTAGACAAAACAAGTACAGTGTGCTGGCACTTACCGAGCACTCCCAAGTCTCACTCTGGAGTATGGCGTCTTCTCTGAGCCTTTTATAGTGGTGCGCAATTGTTTATTTGGGGTGAGCTATTGGCTGCGCCACTTCAGGTCGATGACCCTTCGTCAGAACCGGAAAAGGTTACAGATGTAGCAGATTTTAAGCAAGTGCAGGGGCAGGGAAAGGGGGAGGAGAGAAAAGAAGAAAAGGGAAGGTCTGTGATAGGGTGGAAGGCAGGAGTGATTAAATGACAAAATATATGATAGTACAAAGCAAAAGGAGATGGTAATGGGACAAGTAAAGAAAAGAAATAAAAACTTGCATTTATATAGCACCTTTCACGACCACCTCAAATCACTTTACAGCCAATGAAGTACTTTTGGAATGTAGTCACTGTTGTAATGTAGGAAACGCAACAGCCAATTTGTGCACAGCAAGCTCCCACAAACAGAAATGTGATAATGACCAGATAATCTGTTTTTGTTATGTTGATTGAGGGATAAATATTGGTCAGGACACTGGGGATAACACCCCTGCTCTTCTTCAAAATAGTGCCATATGATCTTTTACGTCCACCTGAGAGAGCAGACGGGGCCTCGGTTTAACGTCTCATCCAAAAGACGGCACCTCTAGCAGTACCGCACTCCCTCAGCACTGCACTGGAGTGTCAGCCTAGATTTATGTGCTCAAGTCCCTGGAGTGGGACTATGAACCCACAACCTTCTGACCCAGAGGCAAGAGTGCTACCCACTTTTTTAAAATATATTATTTATTGAACATTAAAAACATTTACAACATTGTGATCATTCCATTGTATCATACAAATCCATTCCGCCACTCTGCACACATATTAACATCAAAACCTGAAGTTTAATTTGTCTCCCCGAACATATATTAATCTATTGTACTTTAAAAATTGATCATAAAATACTATCTTTAAATTTCTTTCTGAATAAAACATCCACAGAGCCTTATAATGATCTTTTAGCTTATATTAAAATACTCAATTAGCTTTATTCTCCTCCCCTTAAAAAACAGAGCATTCCTTCTTTGCACAATCACAAATCTAGCCAAACTGAACATTAAATTAATTGCCACTCCGTTAGACTCAGACAGACTATCCTGCAATCCCCATCTCATAATTAAGTCCCACGGGATTCCCATTCAGTCCGCACACTGCAAAAAAAAACTCTCACAACTGTTGAACATAGTACTTAAAATCCTTTAACTGCAGACATAACACCAGTAAATGGGATAAAGTTCATCCCATGGCCCACACACTGGGCAAGTTGCCACCTCCACTCGCCCAATCTTGCACAAGACCGTCATGGTAAAAATCCGGTTATGAGCCAATTTGAAATCCCGTTCAATCCACTCTGGACATTTAAAATTCGGCCACACTCCCTTCCAAATCCTGTTGAAGTCCAGCAGTGG
Source organism: Somniosus microcephalus (assembly GCF_052327205.1). Lineage (NCBI taxonomy): Eukaryota > Metazoa > Chordata > Chondrichthyes > Squaliformes > Somniosidae > Somniosus > Somniosus microcephalus. The sequence continues at coordinate 49,347,172 of NC_140991.1, read as the reverse complement.
ATATATACTCTGCCAAAACTCCTGACCAGCAGGTGTCTTGAATCTCCATTCTCTAAATACCCCATAGATATCTCAAATATTACAGTTGTCAAATTGGACCAACTCCTCCCCTTTCTCCAGCAGAAAACTTGGAAAAGCAGGACTTATTTTACGTCCTTTGGAGATTTCCACATTTATTTCTTCCTTTCAATCCTGTGGCATTACCCTCACAATCTTCTCATACATGATCATAATTGCTTTTTCCTCTATCTCCTGATCCTCCTCCCAAACCATGTCCCTCACTACCACTTCCGGCAACCAAACTGGAATTACCTCATATAATACATCTTTCACATATATAATACCAGCTTTTATAAAAGCTTGATTAAATAATACTTCTCCTTCAATGTTGACCCACCTGTTCAAAAATAAGTGCTGTTCTAAAAATTCCTCAGCACCCATAAACTGCATACTTTAAAAAAATTGGGCCCAAGTCTCTACAACCCCCTTATAAAACCTAGGAAGAGGTTTATTCGATTTCACAAACATATTATTGTATTCCATATACAATATCCCCTGCCCTCCTATCCCACTTGTGGTTGATAATCCCCCATCATTTAATCTCTGGCCCTTGCCTCCTCTCATGCTCCTTCCCAACTTTTCGGGCAGCTGTTGCTTTCTCCTGCTCCCTCTGGCTCTTCTTCACCTCCTGTTTGAACCTTCCCTGCAGTTTCAGCCTCTTTCTTACGGTTGGGACGGGAGGAGGTAAAAGGACATGTGTTGCATCTCCTGCGCTTGCACAGGAAGGTGCTGTGGGAAGGGGAGGGGATGCTGGGGTGATTGAGGAGTGGACCAGGGTGTCGCGGAGGGAGCGGTCCCTTCAGAATGCTGAAAGGGGAGGGGAAGATGTGTTTGGTGGTGGGATCACGCTGGAGGTGGCGGAAATGGCGGAGGATGATACGTTGAATGTGGAGGCTGGTGGGGTGAAAGGTGAGGACAAGGGAAACCCTATCATGGTCTGGGAGGGAGGGGAAGGGGTGAGAGCAGAAGTGCAGGAAATGGAACGGACACAGTCAAGGGCCGTGTCAACCATGGTAGAGGGGAATCCTCGGTTGAGGAAAAAGGAAGACATATCGGAAGCACTAGTATGGAAGGTGGCATCGTCAGAACAGATGCGACGGAGATGAAGAAACTGGGGGAATGGAATAGAGTCCTTACAGGATGCGGGGTGGGTGGAAGTGTAGTCCAGGTAGCTGTGGGAGTCAGTGGGCTTATACTGGATGTTTGTCAATAGCCTATCCCCTGAAATAGAGTCAGGGAAGTCAGGAAGGGAAGGAAAGAGTTGGAGATGGACCATACGAAGGTGAGGGAAGAGTGGAAATTGGAAGCAAGGTGAATTAAATTTTCTAGTTCAGGGTGAGAGCAGGAAACAGCACTGTATACAGTCATCAATGTATCAGAAAAAGAGGTGAGGGAGGGGACCTGAGTAGGACTGGAACAAAGAATATTCCACATATCCCATGAAAAGGCAGGCATAGCTAGGACCTGTGTTGTTTTCCTTGTGGGTTCAATGATGAGACATTTATATAAAAGAGAATAACTTTTAATCTAAGGTTTGTTCAAGAATTCATACAGCTTTTCAGGACACACCATGCTTGAGCTCCAGCTAAAGTGAAACTAAAAGCTCAGCCAGCTTGTCTGCGTCACATGACCTCTGCTGCTCAGACACAAGCAATCGAACACAGACAAACATGCTGTAAGGCATAAGTAATCAAACACAGACAAATATCATCACTATTTGCTGATATCATTACATCTCCCTTTCTTAAAACAAAAGTATTTTACTTTTAACTAACAACATGTTTTCTTTGTATTAATCTGCATTTTAACTGTAACATTTAATGAACTTACATTATCATTATCATGATCAAGGTTTTTTACCCTTGCTTTGTGTGTTCACATGAAATATGTCAATACACTAGAACTTGAAGAAAGAATAAGATAACATTACTTCCTTCTATAACAATAGTCCTTAAATTTGCTCAATGAGTCTCTCAGGAGGCTTCACGTGTCTTGAGGATTTTCTGATTGATTGTCCTTGAATCTGAGTTGTTGCCTCAGATGATTGGTTCTCAGCTGTGTGATCCGGTTGTTCAACAGTATCAGTCTCTTGACCTGCTGTGTGATCAGGTTGTTCAACAGTATCAGTCTTTTGACCTGCTGTGGCTGGTTCCATGAGAAGATCTCGACGATTTCTTCTCAGAACAGCACCCTCATCTGTCTGAATGGTGTATGATCTTGGTTGAACTTCACTCAGGACAGTTCCCTTCTCCGTCCATGTGTTTGTTTTGTCTTTGAACCTTACTTGGTCACCAGTGTGGAGTACAGATAGGTTTTGTGTTCCTCTGTCATAATAGTACTTTTGCTTTTCTTTCTGTTGTTCTTTGAACTTCCTCACTTTCTCCCCCTCTTTTGTTTTCAGGAGGTTCTCCGGGATGGGTAGGTTTGACCTTAGCCGACGTCCCATCAGGAGTTGGGCTCGTGACATACCACACTCGAGCGGCGTTGTGCGGTATACAAGCATGCTTTGGTAGAAGTCAGTTCCACTGTCTTTTGCCTTGTACATCAGTCTTTTCACTGTCTGGACCGATTTTTCCACTAGTCCATTGGACTGTGGATAGTGAGGATTTGACGTTGTGTGGACAAAGTCCCACTCTTTGGCAAAGTGTCGGAAATTTGCATTGTTAAACTGGGGTCCGTTGTCTGTGAAGACCTCGCTTGCCACGCCATGTCTGGAGAATATGGCTTTCATACTTCTTATCACAGCTTCTGCTGTGGTGGTGTACAGTCTACAAACCTCTGGATACAGGGAGTAATAGTCTGTGACGACAAGATAGTCCTTCCCTTGACATACGAATAGGTCAGCGTCTACCTTCTGGTAAGGTCTGTCTGGTGCTGGGTGTGGCTTTAGTGGTTCTACCGGATTGCTTGCTCGATATTTCAGGCATATTGTGCAGTTTGACACCTCATTTGTCACATCTTGGTTCATTCGCGGCCAGTACATCACCTCTCGTGCTCTTTTCTTACACTTTTCGATTCCCAGATGTCCTCCATGGATCTTTTTTAGCATCTCTTTTCTCAGGCTCTTTGGGATAACTATTTTACTTCCTTTGTAGATGATGTCTTCGACCACTGATAGTTCCACCCTGCAGTTCCAGTACTCTGCTATGTCAGGTGAGCAGTCTTGCTTCATGTTGGGCCAGCCATCCAAGGTGTTTTTCTTCAGTCATCTCATTGTTTCATCTTTGTTTGTCTCAGTTTTTATGAGCTCCATTTTTGCATCTGCTATGGGCAGTGCACTTGTGATCATGTCCACGTAGGCGTTCACTTTTTCATCCATTGTGGTGTTTGCGGGCTCACTTGGGCCGACAGCTCTGGACAACGTGTCTGCTGTATACATCAGCTTACCCGGTGTTTACGCAACATTCAGTGTATAGTGTTGCAGCCTGATCATCATTCTTTGTATTCTAAGCGGACAGCTATTTAGTGGCTTTTGGAACAATGCAATCAAGGGCTTATGGTCAGTCTCTACACTGATTGCTTGTCCTGCCACAAACTGGTGAAATCTTTCACAGGCATATGTGATGCTGAGCAGCTCCTTTTCTATTTGAGCATATCGCGTCTCCGCGTCTGTCATTGAGCGCGATGCGTATGCAATAGTTTGCCAGTAGTCATATTGTTGCAGAAGAACGGCACCGAGCCCACTCTGTGATGCATCTGATGATATCTTGATGGGTCTCGCTGGGTCATAAAACCTCAGAACTGGTTCCTCTGTGAGCAGTTTCTTTAGATCGCTCCATGACTTCTCATGCTCATGATTCCATTCCCATTCTATGTTCTTTTCAGTTAGTCTTCTCAGTGGCGCTATTTTTTCTGAGAGGTTGGATATGAATTTACCCATGTAGTTGATCATTCCATTAAACCTCTGCACGTCCTTTTTGCATTGTGGCCTTGGCATATTCTCAATGGCATATTCCCTTTCTGGGATCTGGTCTGATGCCCTCACTGCTAAGGATATCTCCCAGGAATGTCAGTTCTGTCACCCCGAGCTGGCATTTCTCTCTATTCAGCTTCAGGTTTGTTTTCCTTGTTGCTTCCAGCACTTTTTTCAGTCTCTCGTCATGATCAGTTCTCGTGGTTCCCCATACTATGATGTCATCCATTGATGTATCAACTCCCTCCAGGTGCTCATAGATCATATGGATAGTCTTGTGATACACTTCAGGAGCTGAGGCAATGCCAAATGGTAACCTTAGGAATCTGTATCTGCCATATAGAGTGTTGAACGTGCACAGTCTTGAACTTGCTTCGTCCAGCTTCATCTGCCAAAATCCTGAGGATGCATCTAACTTGCTGAAATATTTTGCGTTTGCAAACTGTGCCATGATTTCCTCACGTGTAGGAAGCTTGAAGTGCTCTCTCTTTATTGCTCTGTTTAGATCTCTTGGATCCAGGCAAATTCTGAGCTTTCCATTCTTTTTGTCCACTACGACGAGGGAACTCACCCACTCAGTTGGCTCATCTATCTTCTGAATCACGTTCAGGCTTTCCATCCTGTCCAACTCTGCCTTCAGTTGCTTTTGAAGAGCAAACGGAACTTTTCTGCATGGCTGTATGACCGGTGTCATACTTTTATCTACTCTGATTGTGTGTTCTCCTGGAATGCAGCCTAGACCCTTAAATAGGTCTTTGTACTCTTTCATGAGTTCATCATAGACTGTCTCTCCTTCGCTTTCCACAACGAGGACTCTCTTTACCAGGTTCAGTCTCTCACAGGCTTTTAAACCTAGTATGGCTTGCACATCCTTTGGCACCACGATTAATGCTAGCGTGTGCTCTCTGTCCTTGTGTGTTACTTTGACAATGCATTTTCCTTTCACTGGTATATCAGTACCTGAGTATCCGGTCACTTTCACTTGTATTCCATGTAACTTTGGTCTGGGTCTAATTCTCTTAAAATCGGTCTCTGATATCACATTAACTTGTTTTCCAGTATCCAATTTAAATGGAATGTGTATGTCATTCACTTTTAGTGTCAACATCCAGTCTCTTTCTTCTTTTTTGTTTTCAGACACAACATCTACATTGAATTCCTCTATCTCGCTTTCATCTACTGTATGGACCTTGCTTTGTTGCGCTTGGTTCTTACAGCAACGGGCATAATGGTTGTTTTTGTTGCATCTATTGCATGTTTTACCATATGCTGGACACTTTCTTGGTGGATGCTGTGTACCGCATCGACTACATGACTTCCGATTGTCCCTTTCATTTTCGTTTGCTGGCCACGTCTCTTTTTTCACATTGGCGCTTTCTTTGTTAAACGGTTTGTATCCGTTCTTTCTCACTGCATCCACGTTGCAGCTACTGTCACTGAACAGCTCCTTTGCCTGCAACTTCACAGTCTCTGTAGCCCTGCACAGTGCTATGGCTTTTCCCAGGTCTAGATCTTCCTCTCGTAGCAGTCTTTCCCTTAGACCATTATCTGGAATACCACACACCAGTCTGTCTTTTATCAGCGAGTCTGTGAGTCCCCCAAATTCACACGATTTGCTTCGGTTTCTCTTTCATCCACTTCTGACACCATGTGTTGTTTTCCTTGTGGGTTCAATGATGAGACATTTATATAAAAGAGAATAACTTTTAATCTAAGGTTTATTCAAGAATTCATACAGCTTTTCAGGACACACCGTGCTTGAGCTCCAGCTAAAGTGAAACTAAAAGCTCAGCCTGCCTGTCTGCGTCACATGACCTCTGCTGCTCAGACACAAGCAATCGAACACAGACAAACATGCTGTAAGGCATAAGTAATCAAACACAGACAAATATCATCACTATTTGCTGATATCATTACAGGACCCATGTGGGTTCCCATAGCAACACCTTTAATTTGGAGGAAGTGAGTGGAGTCAAAGGAGAAGTTGTTCAATGTGAGAACAAGTTCAGCCAGGCGGAGGAGGGTGGGGACTGGTTGGGCCTCTGTTCAAGGAGGAATTGGAGCGTTCTCATTGGATTATTAGTTCATGAAACCCTCAGTGTCTGTACTGAAAGTAGAGTTTGACAGGGATGGAGTGGGGAAGGGCTAAAGCCAGATGCACATTTCTTTGGAACATATGGCACTGACAGTAGTTTAAACCCGAAGTTTCTATCGTGAGTGCCTGGAACATAAGCTGCAGATGAAGTCGGGAGCATCCAACAAGGAATTCTGAAGTAACAGAGTAATTAAGTCCAAAATAAGCACGGGGATATCTTGAGAGGTCCTAACGGGCAAGTTTGAAGTGACTGTCAAGGAATGCTGTTGCAGAAATAACACAGAACTTCCATTGGGTGAAGGTGACAGCAGGAAGCAATGCAGTGTGGTTCATCTGTTGGGAATGTCAGGAGCTTCTGTCTGAAGAAAGACACAGTGGAGAGTTGCTGCCAGTGAGAAACTGCTGCCAGTAGAAGGACACAGCTCAGTGATGTCAGAAGATCCTAGAGTGGGAGCCATCGTGAGTAGAGGTGTGCTGCCGATTTACACGAGGATGAGGATATTTGTATTAAGACCTTAACGCGATACGGTTGTCTTGGACGAAATGCTCATATATTTTGTGTAGAAACAGTTGGGCTCATATTTTCCGGCCACGCTTCCCCTACCTATAATTAAAGCATGAGTTTATTAGCGACTCTCACTTCCAGTGGTTTGAAACAAACAGCTCAGTTTTATGACTCCACCAGCCTTCATCATTTGTCCTTTTATACCTTATTTAAAATGAAAGGTTAACTTGTCTGCGGCCGTGAAAAGGCATTAACTGAAAGCTATTATCCTTCTCTTAATGTGCTCACAGAATTAAATAATATTGTTTGCCTTTATGAAGGGATTTCTTTCTTCAACTGTTTGCCCCAATCAAACAAGCATTTAATTTGGAGACCTTGAATTAAGTAAGTCAGAGGATGGATGACTTTCTTCAATTTTGGATAAATTAAAATTATGCATTAAAGGAGCACTAAATTACACCAGATGATTGAACGGTATTGATGTCCACTGATGTCAAGAAAATTCCAATGCATGACTGACAAGAGAAAGCGGTCTTGTCATCATTAAGCCCTTTAATTACATTGTGGAGTCAAAGCTATTCAACGTTTTCACTCTCCTAGCTCAATTAAAGCTGAACACATTGCTAGCTTGTTCTATAATACCAAATGACCATCAGTTAACACTAAATTTCCTCAGGACACCATTATTGTCTTATTACTGATCATTGAAAATGATGTCAACGGGTGTGTTTTAAAAGCACACAAAAATAAAAATATTGTTCTGCACACAAAGGTATTGTTCTCCCCTAAAGGTACTGTGTCATGCTTAGGTACAGTTCCATGAGCCAGACTTCATGCGTGAGCCCAAAGAGTGAGAATTTGATGCTATTTAAGCATGAGGAGCATCGCAATTGATACAATCCTATCCCCACTGAATGTCACATGTGTGTACTTTCCAACAGGCGGGGGCGAGGATCACTAGATAACTAGTAGGGGACTCTTTGATGATACAAAGCTGGGTGGGAATGTAAGTTGTGAAGAGGATGCAAAGAGGCTTCAAGGGGATACAGACAGGCTAAGTCAGTGGGCAAGAACGTGGCAAATGGAATATAATGTGGAGAAATGTGAAGTTATCCACTTTGGTAGGAAAAATAGAAAAGCAGAGTATTTTTCAAATGGTGAGAGATTGGGAAATGTTGGTGTACAGAGGAACCTGGGTGTCCTTGTACACGAATCACTGAAAGTTAACATGCAGGTACAGCAAGCAATTAGGAAAGCAAATGGTATGTTGGCCTTTATTACAAGAGGATTTGAGTATAAGAGTAAAAACATCTTACTGCAATTACATAGGGCCCTGGTGAGAGCACACCTGGAGTATTGTGTACAGTTTTGGTTTCCTTACCTAAGGAAGGATATACTTGCCATAGAGGGAGTGTAACGAAGGTTCACCAGACTGATTCCTGGGATGGGGGGATTCAACGAAACATAGAAACATAGAAGATAGGAGCAGGAGTAGGCCATTCGGCCCTTCGAGCCTGCTCCGCCATTCAATGAGATCATGGCTGATCATCCAAATTCAGTACCCTGTCCCTGCCTTCTCCCCATATCCCTTGACCCCTTTAGCCTTAAGAAATATATCCAACACTTTCTTGAATATACTTAATGAACTGGCCTCCACCGCCCTCTGTGGCAGAGAATTCCACAGGTTCACCACTCTCTGGGTGAAGAAATTCCTCCTCATTTCAGTCCTAAATGGCTTACCCCTTATCCTTAGACTATGACCCCTGGTTCTGGACTCCCCGGCCATCAGAAACATCCTTCCTGCATCTAGTCTGTCCAGGCCTGCCAGAATTTTATAGGTTTCGATGAGATCCCCTCTCAATCTTCTAAACTCCAGTGAGTATAAGCCCAATCGACACAATCTCTCCTCATACGTCATTCCTGCCATCCCAGGTATCAGCCTGGTGAATCTTTGCTGCACTCCTTCCATGGCAAGAACGTCATTCCTCAGGTAAGGCGACCAAAACTGCACACAATACTCAAGGTGCGGTCTCACCAAGGCCCTGTACAACTGCAGCAAGACATCCTTGTTCCTGTACTCGAACCCTCTTGCTACGAAGGCCAACATACCATTTGCCTTCTTAACCACCTGCTGCACCTGCATACTTACCTTCAGCGACTGGTGCACAAGAACACCCAGGTCTCTTTGCACTTCCCCTTCTCCCAATCTATTGCCATTCAAATAATAATCTACCTTCCTGTTTTTGCCACCAAAGTGGATAACCTCACATTTATCCACATTATAGTGCATTTGCCATGTTTCTGCCCAATCACCCAACCTGTCCAAATCGTACTGGAGTTTCACGACATCCTCCTCACAGCATACCCTCCCACCCAGCTTTGTGTCGTCTGCAAATTTGGAGATATTACATCCAATTCCCTCGTCCAGATCATTAATATATATTGTGAACAGCTGGGGTCCTAGGACCGTTCCTTGCAGTACCCCACTAGTCACTACCTGCCACTCGGAAAATGACCTGTTTATTCCAACCCTTTGCTTTCTGTCCGCCAACCAGTTCTCTATCCAAGTCAATACCTTGCCCCCAATCCCATGTGCCTTAATTTTGCACACTAATCTCTTATGCGGGACCTTATCGAAAGCCTTCTGAAAGTCCAAGTACACCACATCCACTGGTTCTCCCTTATCTATTTTACCAGTTACATCCCCCAAAAATTCCAGTAGATTAGTCAAGCATGATTTACCTTTTGTAAATCCATGTTGAATCTGTCCGATCCAGTCACTGCTTTCCAAGTGCTCTGCTATTACATCTTTTATAATGGACTCTAGCATTTTCCCCACTACCGATATCAAGCTTACCGGTCTATAATTCCCCGCCTTTTCTCTACCACCTTTTTTGAATAGTGGGGTAACATTAGCTACCCGCCAATCCATGGGTACCGTTCCAGAGTCTATCGAGTTCTGGAAGATGACTAGCAATGCATCTACTATTTCTAGGGCCACTTCCTTAAGTACCCTGGGATGTAGATTATCAGGCCCTGGCGATTTATCGGCCTTCAGTCCCATCAATTTTCCTAACACCATTTCCCTACAAATACTGATTTCTTTCAGTTCCACCCTTTCATCAGACCCTATGTTCCCCAGCATCTCTGGGAGGTTATTTGTGTCCTCCTTTGTGAAGACAGAACCAAAATATGTATTTAGTTGGTCTGCCATTTCTTTGCTCCCCATTATAAATTCCCCCGATTCTGACTGCAAGGGACCTACGCATGACTTCACCAATCTTTTTCTCTTCACATATCTATAAAAGCTTTTACAGTCAGTTTTTATGTTCCCAGCAAGCTTACTCTCATATTCTATTTTCCCTTTCTTAATTAATCCCTTTGTCCTCCTTTGTTGAATCCTAAACTGCTCCTAATCCTCAGGATTATTGCATTTTCTGGCCAATTTATATGCCCTCTCCTTGGACCTTATGCTATCCCTAATTTCCCTTGTTAGCCATGGTTGGGTCACCTTTCCTGTTTTATTTTTATGCCAAACTGGGATGAACAAATTCTGCAGTTCATCCATTCGGTCTTTGAATGTTTGCCATTGCCTATCCACCGTCAAACCTTTGAGTGACATTCCCCAATCAATCCTACCCAACTCGCTCCTCAGACCATCGTAGTTTCCTTTATTTAAATTGAGGACCCTAGTCTCCGAGTCAACTACTTCATTCTCCATCTTAATGAAGAATTCGAGCATATTATGATCGCTCCGACCCAAGGGGCCTCGTACAACAAGATTGCCAATTAATCCTTCCTCGTTACATAATACCCAGTCTAAGATGGCCTGATCTCTGGTTGGTTCCTTGACATATTGGTCCAGGAAACCATCCCGTAAACACTCCAGGAATTCCTCCTCCACAGTATTGTTACTAATTTGGTTGGCCCAATCTATATGTAGATTAAAGTCACCCATGATGACTGCTGTGCCCTTATTGCACACTTCTTTAATTTCCCTTTTAATGCCATACCCAACCTCCGCCTTACTGTTTGGAGGTCTATAAACCACTCCCACTAACGTTTTTTTCCCCTTAGTATTTCTCAATTCTACCCATACAGATTCCACATCATCAGAGCTAATATCCTTCATTACAATTGTGTTAATCCCTTCTTTAACCAGTAATGCTACCCCACCTCCCTTTCCTTTTTGCCTATCTTTCCTGAATATCGAATACCCCTGGATGTTGAGTTCCCAGTCCTGGCCTTCCTTGAGCCACATTTCCGTAATCCCAACCAAATCGTATTTGTTTACTTCTATTTGCGCAGCCAATTCATCCACCTTATTACAAATGCTCCTCGCGTTAAGACACAAAGCCTTCAGGCTTGTTTTTTTAACGCTCTTAGACCTATTAGAATTATTATTTACTGTGGCCACGTTTGATTTAAACCGTTGATTTCTCTGACTGCCACTTTTGTTTTTCTCCTTCCTATCTTTTGCTTTTATCCTTGTTTCCCTTTCCTCTGTCTCCCTGTTCAGGTTCCCAACCCCCTGCCAATTTAGTTTAAACCCTCCCCCACAGCACTAGCAAACACTCCCCCTAGGACATCGGTTCCAGCCCTGCCCAGGTGCAAACCGTCCGGTTTGAGCTGGTCCCACCTCCCCAGAACCGGTTCCAATGTCCCAGGAACTTGAATCCCTCCCCCTGGCACCATTCCTCTAGCCACGTATTCATCTGAAGTATCCTTCTATTTCTACTCTGACTAGCACGTGGCACTGGTAGCAATCCTGAGATTACTACCTTTGAGGTCCTGTTTTTTAATTTATCTCCTAACTCCCTATATTCCGCTTTTAGGACCTCATCCCGCTTTTTACCTATATCGTTGGTGCCTATATGCACCACGACAACTGGCTGTTCATCCTCCCCTTCCAGGATGTTCTGCAGCCGCTCGGAGACATCCTTGACCCTTGCACCAGGGAGGCAACACACCATCCTGGAGTCTCCTTTGCGGCCTCAGAAACACCTATCTATTCCCCTTACAATTGAATCCCCTATTACTATAGCTCTACCCCTCTTTTTCCTCCCATTCTGTGCAGCAGAGCCACCCCTGGTGCCAGGAAGTTGGCTGCTGCTGCCTTCCTCTGATAAGCCACCCCCCCCAACAGTACTCAAAGTGGTGTATCTGTTGGAGAGGGGGATGGCCACAGCGGACCCCTGCACTACCTGCCTACGCCTAGTACTCTGCCTGTTGGTCACCCGTTCCCTTTCTTCCTGTCCCAACCTCTACCTGTGGTGTGTCCAACTCCGTAAATGTGCTATTCACGATGTCCTGAGCATCGTGAACGCTCCAGTATGTATCCAATCGCAGCTCCAGCGCCGCAACGTGGTCTGTCAGTAGCTGCAGCTGGATGCACTTCCTGCACACGTAGTTGTCAGGGACACAGGAAGTGTCCCTGAGTTCCCACATATCGCAGGAGGAGCAGATCACGGGGCCCGGCTGTCCTGCCATGACTTACCCTTTAATTAATTGAATTTAAGTTAAATCAATCAATCCCACTAATTACACTACAGTTAACTGGTTTACCAACAGTCCCTGCTACACTAGAGAGACCTTAGAAACTATAAACCAGAGTTAAAGTTTAAAAAAAGAGAGAAATACTCACCAACCAATCACTTACCTGCTTCCTGGTGACGTCACACTTTGATTACTTTTTACCTCTCTCCCCTGCTGTTGAATTGGTAAGCCTCGCCTCACCCCTCCTTTTAAAGTTGCCGCGCTGCTTGTACCTCACGCAGGTCCGCTCTGGTCGGGCGTCGCTGCTCACTCCACTTCCAGGTCAGCCGCTGTGGTCGGGCCTCACCTCGCCCCTCCTTTTAAAGTTGCCGTGCTGCTTGTACCTCAGTTCAGTAGACTAGGCCTATATTCTCTAGAGTTTAGAAGAATGAGAGGTGATCTCATTGAAACATACAAAATTCTTACAGGGCTTGACAGGGTAGATGCAGGGAGGATGTTTCCCCTGGCTGGGGAGTCTAGAACCAGGGGTCACAGTCTCAGAATAAGGGGTCGGCCATTTAGGACTAAGACAAGGAGAAATTTCTTCATTCAGAGGGTGGTGAATCTTTGGAATTCTCTACCCCAGAGGGCTGTGAAGGTTCAGTTGTAGAGTATATTCAAGACAGAGATCGATAGATTTTTGGATATTAAGATAATCAAGGGATATGGGGATAGTGCAGGAAAGTGGAGTTGAGGTAGAAGATCAGCCATGATCTTATTAAATGGTGGAGCAGGCTTGATAGGCCGAATGGCTTACTCCTGCTCCTACTTCTTATGTTCTGATGTTCTTATGAGCCCACATATACTGCTCCATGAAAATTGCATCTAATCAGCACTTGAGTGCTGAACGTGCTGGTTTCTGGTTTAGCACCTCCAGGCACGTTCAAATCAAGGTAAGCAGCAATTAGCCCGAAAATTGCGTGTTAAATCCAAACTTTCAAACAGACGTCTCTTATTAGCATAGCACCCATTTAGCGCCTGTTTTTACTCTTTCACCAAAATAACCCCCCTAGAAATTGGATTGCACCCAAATTGGGGAGTAATAGCGGTGCAGTGCACACTGCTTGCACCTACTGAGGACCACGGCAAATTTTTTATTACCAGCGTGTTGGCAGCACCAGTGGTGGTCCCAGAGGGAGGAGATCGGGAGGGAGACAGCAGTTGTCGGCAGCGACTCGTGGATTTAATGTGGAGCCGGGAGGAGCAAAGTCAAAAGTTTGAAAGCTGCCTTTCTGGTGGCAGCCTCCAAAGGTCTCTGTAAGGACCTCTGGTTTTTGGCTGCCAAGTGGCTGAAGAAACTGACTGCAGCAGGCACGGCTCGTGCTGCGGCCAGGCACAATCACATTTTACAAAGGTGGCTCAAACAGGCGTTAGGTCCTGAATCTGCATATGTAAATGGCCTAACGCCCCTTTCAGGCGCATGCCCTGGACGCCTACGGAGGAACCCTAACCAATATGGTGGGTGGCGCATTTCCAACATGGAATATGTGTGCGCGCGCTGCCGGCCATAATGGACCCTCAGGTGCCCATTTTACGCCTGCGAGCCAATTTCCTGTTGCAGGCCATCTTCTAGCTTAGCTGAAACCAGGTACAGTATATCACAATAGTACGTACTTCTGCCTAGTGCCACATAACCAGAATACTACGCCATGTAGCAGCCAATCCAGCAGCTTATTCCAGAATCAAGCAGGATATGAGAAAGGATGTCCAGTAAACATTGAAAACAATCAAAGGCTGTCAGTCGAGAATTTCATGGTGCTCATATGTTTTCTCAGCTCCATTTGTCTGGACTAAAATAAAACATGTTTAACACCTGGTAAAATAGAAAGAGTTTGCTTTTTATACAAAACTTGCATTGACATAAAAGTATTTCATAGACTAATAATTCAAAAAGTCCAGTTTCAAATACTGCATCTGTATAGTTTGAGACTGTGGAACTCATTTATGCAGTCATCTTAATTAAGACCTAGATGTGCTATGTATCGACAGTGTAACCACACACCTAATATATTACACACAGGTCCAAATTATACTGATTCATGTTTTATTAAAATATGTGTGCACTGTCAGTTTAAAAGAAATCTCAGCAGTGTTATAAGACCATGCTTAATTATGATTATTAATAATACTTCCATTATTCTTTATCTCTGTCAGATCGGTTAGGGAAATGTACTTTTATTGTAACTGTATATATTAATAATTAGATATTCAATTTTTCATGCACTTACAAGTCATAGCCTAGATATTCCGATCGGCATTGTTTTAATCCCATTCAGTTTTAAATGGGTATCATTGTGGTCTGATTGGAAAATTCAGGCTTCTGTCCCATATCTCTGGAGTGGGGAGAGGTTGGGGGTTGGGTGGGGGGGTGGGGGGAAGGGAGCTGGCGAGGAGGCGGGGGGAACGGTGGTGGAGGGAGATAGAAGCTGCAGCAAGGCCAGAAGGAAAGGAGCAATATTTCTCTTACAAGCCAATGATCATTTTTGAGCCTCAAGGCCTGTGGTTCTTCGAGCCAAAGAAAGAGAGATTTAGGAAAGGCGACCAAAGGCTTGGTCAAAGAGTTGGACTTTAAGGAAGCTCTTGAAGGAGAGAAGGGAGGTGGGGAGCTGGAGGAGTTTGGGGAGGGAATGCTGGAGAATGGAACACGGGTGACTAAAGGCGGGGGAAAGTGCAGGCGAGGGTTGCACAAGAGGCCGAAGTCAGAGGAATGGAGAATTCGGGTAGATTTGTAGGGCTGAGGAGGTTACAGATGTAGGGAGTTGTGAGAGCATGGAAGGGTTTAGACACAAGGGCAAGAATTATAAATCTGAGACATTTGGGGACCAAAACTGGCAAATGGATATCAACACCTTCCCAACATCTGTATCACCCACCATGTGAGAGTATGAACAGAATATTCCAGATGAGCCCTAACTAAAGGTTTATAAAAGACACAGAATTATTTTTGTTTTATATTGAATTTTCCTTGCTACACATCCTGGTATTCCATTCACTTTCACAATAGCCTCACGGCACTGGTTGTGTATCTTCAGAAATTCATGTGCTATAGCGCCCAGATCCCTTTCCTGCTGAACAATTCTGAACCAAGCATGGCATATATATGCTTAGGGTTAGCCCTACGCACATACATGAATTTACATTAAATGACATCTGCCAGACACGGGTACATTTCCCCCGTCGCACCCAGATCGGATTGACGGTCCTAACACTAACACAGACCTTGATGTTGTCTGCCAACTTGTGGACAGGACCCATGACACCATCATCTAGATCATTAATGTTGATTTCAAAGAGCAGTGGTCTCAACACAGATTCCTACGGGACACCACGAGTAACTAGTCTCCATGAATACGTGGCTAGAGGAATGGTGCCAGGGGGCGGGATTCAAGTTCCTGGGACATTGGAACCAGTTCTGGGGGAGGTGGGGCCAGTTCAAACCGAACGGTCTGCACCTGGGCAGGGCTGGAACCGATGTCCTAGGGGGAGTGTTTGCTAGTGCTGTGGGGGAGGGTTTAAACTAAAATGGAAGGGGGTTGGGAACCTGAGCAGGGAGACAGAGGAAAGGGAAACAAGGATAAAAGCAAAAGATAGGAAGGAGAAAAACAAAAGTGGCAGTCAGAGAAATCAACGGTTTAAATCAAACGTGGCCACAGTAAATAATAATTCTAATAGGTCTAAGAGCGTTAAAAAAAAAATCCTGAAGGCTTTGTATCTTAATGCGAGGAGCATTTGTAATAAGGTGGATGAATTGGCTGCGCAAATAGAGGTAAACGAATATGATTTGGTTGGGATTACGGAAACGTGGCTCAAGGATGGCCAAGACTGGGAACTCAACATCCAGGGGTATTCGATATTCAGGAAAGATAGGCAAAAAGGAAAGGGAGGAGGGGTAGCATTACTGATTAAAGAAGGGATTAACACAATTGTAATGAAGGATATTAGCTCTGATGATGTGGAATCTGTATGGGTAGAATTGAGAAATACTAAGGGGAGAAAAACATTAGTGGGAGTGGTATATAGACCTCCAAACAGTAAGGCGGAGTTTGAGGATGGCATTAAAAGGGAAATTAAAGAAGCGTGCAATAAGGGCACAGCAGTCATCATGGGTGACTTTAATCTACATAAAGATTGGGCTAACCAAATTAGTAACAATACTGTGGAGGAGGAATTCCTGGAGTGTTTACGGGATGGTTTCCTGGACCAATATGTCGAGGAACCAACCAGAGATCAGGCCATCTTAGACTGGGTATTATGTAACGAGAAAGGATTAATTAGCAATCTTGTTGTACGAGGCCCCTTGGGTCGGAGCGATCATAATATGATCGAATTCTTCATTAAGATGGAGAATGAAGTAGTTGACTCATAAACTAGGGTCCTCAATTTAAATAAAGGAAACTACGATGGTCTGAGGAGCGAGTTGGGTAGGATTGATAGGGGAATGGCACTCGAAGGGTTGACAGTGCATAGGCAATGGCAAACATTCAAAGACCGAATGGATGAACTACAGAAGTTGTTCATCCCAGTTTGGCATAAAACTAAAACAAAAAAGGTGACTCAACCGTGGCTAACAAGGGAAATTAGGGATAGCATAAGATCCAAGGAGAGGACATACAAATTGGCAAGGAAAAGCAATAATCCTGAGGATTGGGAGTAGTTTAGGATTCAACAAAGGAGGACAAAGGGATTAATTAAGAAAGGGACAATAGAATATGAGAGTAAGCCTGCAGGGAACATAAAAACTGACTGTAAAAGCTTTTATAGATATGTAAAGAGAAAAAGATTGGTGAAGTCAAGCGTAGGTCCCTTGCAGTCAGAATCGGGGGAATTTATAATGGGGAACAAAGAAATGGCAGACCAACTAAATACATATTTTGGTTCTGTCTTCACAAAGGAGGACACAAATAACCTCCCAGAGATGTCGGGGAACATAGGGTCTGATGAAAGGGAAGAACTGAAAGAAATCAGTATTTGTAGGGACGTGGTGCTAGGGAAATTGATGGGGTTGAAGGCCGATAAATCCCCAGGGCCTGATAATCTACATCCTAGGGTACTTAAGGAAGTGGCCCTAGAAATAGTAGATGCATTGCTGGTCATCTTCCAGAACTCAATAGACTCTGGAACAGTACCCATGGATTGGCGGGTAGCTAATGTTACCCCACTATTCAAAAAAGGTGGCAGAGAAAAAGCGGGGAATTATAGACCGGTAAGCCTGACATCGGTAGTGGGGAAAATGCTAGAGTCCATTATAAAAGATGTAATAGCAGAGCACTTGGAAAGCAGTGACAGGATCGGACAAAGTCAACATGGATTTACAAAATGTAAATCATGCTTGACTAATCTACTGGAATTTTTTGAGGATGTAACTGGTAAAATAGATAAGGGAGAACCAGTGGATGTGGTGTATTTGGACTTTCAGAAGGCTTTCGACAATGTCCCGCATAAGAGGTTAGCATGCAAAATTAAGGCACATGGGATTGGGGGCAAGGTATTGACTTGGATAGAGAACTGGTTGGCGGACAGAAAGCAAAGAGTTGGAATAAACGGGTCGTTTTCCGAGTGGCAGGCAGTGACTAGTGGTGTACCGCAATGATCGGTCCTAGGACCCCAGCTTTTCACAATATATATTAATGATCTGGACGAGGGAATTGGATGTAATATCTCCAAATTTGCAGACGACACAAAGCTGGGTGGGAGGGTATGCTGTGAGGAGGATGTCATGAAACTCCAGTATGATTTGGACAGGTTGGGTGATTGGGCAGAAACATGGCAAATGCACTATAACGTGGATAAATGTGAGGTTATCCACTTTGGTGGCAAAAACAGGAAGGCAGATTATTATTTGAATGGCAATAGATTGGGAGAAGGGGAAGTGCAAAGAGACCTGGGTGTTCTTGTGCACCAGTCGTTGAAGGTAAGCATGCAGGTGCAGCAGGCGGTTAAGAAGGCAAATGGTATGTTGGCCTTCGTAGCAAGAGGGTTCGAGTACAAGAACAAGGATGTCTTGCTGCAGTTGTACAGGGCCTTGGTGAGACCGCACCTTGAGTATTGTGTGCAGTTTTGGTCACCTTACCTGAAGAAGGACGTTCTTGCCATGGATGGAGTGCAGCGAAGATTCACCAGGCTGATACCTGGGATGGCAGGAATGACGT
The DNA here is from genome assembly GCF_052327205.1 of Somniosus microcephalus. Lineage (NCBI taxonomy): Eukaryota > Metazoa > Chordata > Chondrichthyes > Squaliformes > Somniosidae > Somniosus > Somniosus microcephalus. Next base: position 49,328,915 of record NC_140991.1, on the reverse strand, counting down.
ACGAGGAGAGATTGTGTCAATTGGGCTTATACTCACTGGAGTTTAGAAGATTGAGAGGGGATCTCATCGAAACCTATAAAATTCTGTCAGGTCTGGACAGACTAGATGCAGAAAGGATGTTTCTGAAGAGCAGGGAGTCCAGAACCAGAGGTCATAGTCTAAGGATAAGGGGTATGCCATTTAGGACTGAAATGAGGAGGAATTTCTTCACCCAGAGAGTGGTGAACCTGTGGAATTCTCTGCCACAGAGGGCGGTGGAGGCCAGTTCATTAAATATATTCAAGAAAGAGTTGGATATATTTCTTGAGGCTAAAGGGATCAAGGGATATGGGGAGAAGGCAGGGACTGGGTACTGAATTTGGATGATCAGCCATGATCTCATTGAATGGTGGAGCAGGCTCGAAGGGCCGAATGGCCTACTCCTGCTCCTATCTTCTATGTTTCTATGTTTCTAACCATTTCCATTAATGACAACCCCTCTGCCTGCGAGATTGCAACCACTTTCCTATCCAATCCAGGATCTGCCCTCTTACTCCGCAGGACTCTCTTATAAAGTAACCTATGCTGCGGCACCATGTCAAAAACTAGCTGAAAATTCAAATAAAAAATGTTGACAGCATTCCCTTCATCCACCAACCTAGTGCCCTCCTCAAGAAATGCAACCAGGTTGGTGAGGCGTGACTTTCTTTTCCAGAAGCCATGTTACGAGGCTCTAATAATCTGGTTTTATTTCAGATTTACAACATCCACAGTATTTATCTTTTGTATTCGTGTTTAATTCACTGCCACTTCTCTTCCAGGAATGCCCACCTTGAAGAAGTTCTGCTCTTCTCTCTGACAGGATTTCCGTTTGTCTCTTTTACCTTTTTCTCTGCCCCTGTACTTGCTCAAAACCTGTTACATCTCTAACTTTTTCCAGTTCTGATGAAAGGGCATTGAGCTGAAACATTAACTTTGTTTCTCTCTCCACAGATGCTGCCTGACCTGCTGAGTATTTCCAGCATTTTCTGGTTTTATTTCAGATTTCCAGCAACCGCAGTATTTTGCTTTCGTATTTGATTTTATTTGTGGTGGATTATTTCTGAAATTCTGCATTCTTGATATTTCAGAGAACAGATAGCGTATTGTGGTTTGCCTGTTTGTTCACACGCAGTGACGATACCTTGGAGGACAATGATGCCATGAGTTACAATTAGCTACCTTGATTACAACATACATTTCATAGAAATGAATGATTATAAAATAAAAACTGATGGGACCTTTGACTGCTTTGTTTCTACTCCACAAGCTGCCCCACCTCAGCTTTGAACTCAGTAGCTGCTCACGTGACTGGACTGTTGTATCTTTTCTTTATTGAGAAACCAAGACAAAGAGTCAGCACCCATAGTGCAGGTCACCGCCAAGGCTGGAAAGAGTGAAAGATCAGACTTGGTGGGCTGGATTTTCATTCAGAAGTCGGGAAGGAGGCGGTACTACAACTTTCGGGTTGTAGTCCCACCTCCATTGAGATGCGGCCAATCCACGCGATTTTAACTTGATTGACCTTGTTGAGCCCGCCCAGCGGGCTCAGCAGGCCAATTAAGGGCCACCTGGCAACAGGTGACATCACAGACTGAAATTTCATCTGTCAAGACATTTTGACAGATGAAATATCAGTGTTTCACAGCTGTTTGAAGCTGTCAAACACTGACAGTCTTACTTCTAACCTGAGCCCTTCTACGCAGACTCAGTTAGAAATCTCGCCGGCACAGAAAGCTGCAGGCTGTCACTTTTGACAGCTCGCGGCCATTCTGCTTTCTGTGCTGGCTGAATGATGGACTCCTGAAACCTAGAGGCAGAAAGGCTGTAAAGGTAAGTACAGGTAATTTAAACTTCTTTGCACACTTTAGACACACCAAACACACTTACCTTTGCACTCATGCACCCATCACTCACCTGAACACCGACATCTCGACCCCTCCAAGTCCTTCAACCCGACGGCCCGACTCCTCTAACTTAGCATGGTTTGGAGCCGTTGGGAATCCCACACGACAACCTTCAAAATAGGGATTAGGCTAAAAACTGCCTGTTAACTACCTGTTAACAGGCAGTTAATTGGCACTAATCCCTTCCCGCCTCGGGTCGGCGGGTCCCAGTGCGGGGCGGGTACCCACCTCCTTTGAAACTTACATGGAGGCGGGTTTTGGGCGGGATGGTGTCGGGACCCCTGAATTCGGGATTTTAGCCCCCCGCACGCCTAAAAGCCCACCTCATGGCACACTGAAAATCGACCCCGGTAAGTCAACAAGCAGTGATTAGAAGGTATGAGAAGAACTGAAAGTAGTTTGGACCTGGTTACTTTGCAAATGTTGTCTGCAGCTTTAAGAACTGCTGTCGTTGCGGCACTCCTCAAAAGACACTTTGCATCAGTGCCCGATCCACTGTCTTCTTTGCTCCATTGCCAATGATTTCTTGTCCCTTTTACGCTCATGCTCTACCCTGTCATTGCCAGTGCTGCTCATCGATCTGCATGTTTGGGCCATGTTGCCAGCCAAAGTTATGGGGCATGCAACACGCAATTATTCTTGAAATGCTGTAAAATGCCTCCAACCAGTCGAGGCATCTGCAGTGTTGCTTCAAGCTCACAGTAATAGGCTCCACAATCATTCTGTTTGCAGCATGAGCTTCATTGTACCTATGCTCTACTTCTGTCCATATTTTGGTGCAAGGATGGCAGGGGATTTCAGAAAAGCAGGCGTTCACCTGCATAAATCAGTGCTGGTGGTCACATACCAGCTGACCATTGAGAAAATAAATCGCTTTTGGTTCATACAGAGCATAGCAATGTGCACAGGGGCCTAAATGGCAACAGGGGTGCAACTGATGCCTCTCTGGGAAGCCAACAGATCTGTAGAATTGTTTTCTCCTCTCATAAAGCTGCTATTGATAGAAGCATAGAATCATAGAATGGTTACAGCATGGAAGAAGGCCATTCGGCCCATCGAGCCCATGCCAGCTCTCTGCAAGAGCACCTCAGCTAGTCCCACTCCCTTTCCCCGTAGCCCTGCAAATTTAATTCCTTCAGATATTTATCCAATTCCCTTTTGAAAGCCGTGACTGCGTCTGCCTCCACCACCCTTTCAGGCATTGCATTCCAGATCTTAACCACTCGCTGCGTAAAAAAGTTTTTTCTTACGTTGCCTTTGGTTCTTTTTCCATTCACCTTAAATCTGTGTCCTCTGGTTTTCGACCCTTCTGCCAATGGGAACAGTTTCTCTCTATCTACTGTGTCCAGACCCCTCATGATTTTGAACACCTCTATCAAATCTTCTCTCAACCTTCTCTGCTCCAAGGAAAACAACTCCAGCTTCTCCAGTCTATCAACATCCCCTTGTTACTGGAATCATTCTCGTAAATCTTTTCTGCACCCTCTCTTCACATCCTTCCTAAAGTGTGGTGCCCAGAATTGGACACAGTACTCCAGTTGGGGCCGAACCAGTGTTTTATACAGGTTCATCATAATCTCCACACTTTTGTACTGTAGACCTCTATTTATGAAGCCCAGGATCATGTAAGCCTTTTTAACTGCTTCCTCAACCTGCCCTGCCAACTGCAACGATTTGTACACACATACTCCCAGGTCTCTCTGTTGTAGTGGGTGGCGTGTGGTGGTGTTTGGCGCGTACGCCCAGTCAGTTATGCCCCTGACTGTTTTTGTGAGCAGTTCGAAACGCTCCCACGCCCCTGGGTTCTAGACACCGGACTTAGGTACAAGGCGGCGGTACAGAGAAGACTCGAGTAGACAGGTGGTTGGATGTAAACAAAAACCAAGATTTTATTGAAGAGGAAAAACTTGATACAATCTTATGGAAAAATTACTAGTTTACACTTCTACAGGCAAAAATACAAAAGAATAATAACTATACTTATACAGGGAATGGGGAACACACGGCACATCGAGGGAAAACAACTATCTTAACAATCCCCTTATCCTTATCCCACCCCCTATACCTAACTAGATTAAGCTATGAGGGGTCAGAACTTCATGCTCACCAATCAAAAGGTTTGTTATACTCAAAACAGTGGTTGGGTTCGGGGTTCGCTCTTGGTGCTCTCTGGAGCCTGCCGTCGTCACGTGGTCTCCGGGCGCTGCAAGGGCCTTGTCCAGGTTTGAGTACCCCAAAGTTAAAGTCTCTGTTTGGGTACTTTACCTTGCAGGGATGATTCTTCATCGCCAGCCGCCAGTTTGAGTTGGTGTACAGATATTCGAAGGTTGGCCGAGGCTGAAGGCCCGATAATTCGAAGCCTCCCCTCAGTTCATCTCCTCAGTTGGTATTCTTCAGCCGGTCTTCCTCAGGTGGCTTTCCCTCCGGTGGTCTTCCCTTCTCCCCTCGTCGCGTCCCACCTCACCTGGCCTGAACTGTCCGTGTCTGCCCGACCCGGTGCCGGGGCGATTCCAAATGGAGTGGGAAAAGGGCATGGGCAAAGGCCAGGGGGTAAGCGCAGGATGGGGAAAGAGCGGCAGGTACGAGGGCGAGGGGCCGAAGAGCAGCAGCACCAGTACACCAACCAACCAACGAACTCCCACCAACGACCCAAGATTGCTACCCGGGGGCCTTCAATTATACCTTCGTCGAAAACCCGTATCTGCGCACCAAATCAGGTTAGTTCTTTGTCTTAATTTTGGCGGGCTAGTTTAAATAATGGTAGCAATCCATACTAACTGTTTTTAGATGGCCGGTAATTGCATCTACCGGCCCGATAATTGACTTGCATTGTCATGAAAGTTCCTTGATGGGCCTGTCCAGCTTCGATGGCTCTGTTAATCTGTTTCCGATAATATATGTAGACTGCTTGATGGCCTTAACTATAGGCCTAAACTGAATTTAGATTTGTCTCCAATTCGGTCTAATGCATAATTCAGAGTCCTGTCTGGTTTCAAAATACAAAGTCTCTCTTGACAGAAAAACTGCAGCTTTGGTTTCGATTTCTCCCAAGCTGTCTGCGTTGCAGAGTCCATTTTAAAATCCTACAGGTTTTCTGCCACGAGGCACGGACGCCATCTTGGGTACCTTTTTGATTTAAAATGACCACACAGGGTCCCGTTTATTAATAACAGCCTTTGGGGAAATGCAGAAATTTTGCAAATCTTACACTGTTCATGCACCTGATTCAGGATTGTACCATTTAGTTTATATGGCCTCTCCTCATTCTTTCTACCAAAATGTATAACCACACTTTTCAGCGTTAAATTTAATCTGTCATGTGTCCGCCCATTTCACCAGCCTGTCTATGGCCGCAATTTTGCCGGTGCTCAGATGGCGGGTTTTGAGGTGGGTCAGAGGTTAAATTCGTTTTGATTGACGGTGGGTTCTGAAACCGCTGTCAATCCACCTCCAAACAGCTTTCCCAAGTGTCGGGACCCCGATTTGCGAATGGACCTGACACCTGACATCTGTATGGGTAGAACTGAGAAATATCAAGGGGCAGAAAACATTAGTGGGAGTGGTATATAGACCTCCAAACAGTAATACGGAGGTTGGGGATGGCATTAAAAGGGAAATTAGAGAAGCATGCAGTAAGGGCACAGCAGTCATCATGGGTGACTTTAATTTACATATAGATTGGGCTAACCAAATTAGTAAAAATACTGTGGAGGAGGAATTCCTAGAATGTTTACGGGATGGTTTTCTGGAACAATATGTCGAGGAACCAACCAGAGATCAGGCCATCTTAGACAGGGTATTATGTAATGAGAGAGGATTAATTAGCAATCTTGTTGTACGAGGCCCCTTGGGTCAGAGCGATCATAATATGATAGAATTCTTCATTAGGATGGAGAGTGAAGTAGTTGACTGTGAGAGGAGGGTCCTGAATTTCAATAAAGGAAACTACGATGGTATGAGGCGCGAATTGGGTAGGATTGATTGGGGAATGTCACTCAAAGGGTTGACGGTGGATAGGCAATGGCAACCATTCAGAGACAGCATGGATGAACTACAGAAGTTGTTCATCCCAGTTTGGGATAAGAATAAAACAAAAAGGGTGACTCACCATGGCTAACAAGGGAAATTAGGGATAGCACAAGATCCAAGGAGAGGGCATATAAATTGGCCTGAAAAAGCGGTAACCCTGAGAATTGGGAGCAGTTTAGGATTCAACAAAGTAGGACAAAGGGATTAAATAAGAAGGGGAAAATAGAATATGAAAGTAAGCTTGCAGGGAACATAAAAACTGACTGTAAGAGCTTTTATAGATATGTGAAGAGAAAAAGATTAGTGAAATCAAGTGTAGGTCCCTCGCAGTCAGAAGCAGGGGAAATTATAATAGGGAACAAAGAAATGGCTGACCAATTAAATGCATATTTTGGTTCTGTCTTCACAAAGGAGGACACAAATAACCTCCCAGAGATGTTGGAGAACATAGGTTCTGATGAGAGGGAGGAACTGAAAGAAATCAGTATTTGTAGGGAAATGGTGTTAGGGAAATTGATGGGATTGAAGGCCCATAAATCCCCAGGGCCTGATAATCTACATCCTCGGGTACTTAAGGAGGTGGCCCTAGAAATAGTAGATGCATTGCTGATCATCTTCCAAAATTCGCTGGAATCTGGAACTGTACCCATGGATTGGAGGGCAGCTAATGTTACCCCACTATTCAAAAAGGCGGTAGAGAGAAAGCGGGGAATTACAGACCGGTAAGCCTGACATCGGTAGTGGGGAAAATGCTAGAGGCCATTATAAAGGATGTAATAGCTGAGCACTTGGAAAACAGTGACAGGATCGGACAAAGTCAACATGGATTTACAAAAGGTAAATCGTGCTTGACTAATCTACTGGAATTTTTTGAGGATGTAACTGGGAAAATAGATAAGGGAGAACCAGTAGATGTGGTGTATTTGGACTTTCAAAAGGCTTTTGATAAGGTCCCGCATAAGAGATTAGCATGTAAAGTTAAGGCACATGCGATTGGGGGCAAGGTATTGACTTGGATAGAGAACAGGTTGGCGGACAGAAAGCAGAGAGTAGGGATTAACGGGTCTTTTTCCGAGTGGCAGGCAGTGACTAGTGGGGTACCGCAGGGATCGGTCCTTGGACCCCAGCTATTCACAATATACATTAATGATATAGATAAGGGAACTAGATGTAATATCTCCAAGTTTGCAGACGACACAAAGCTGGGTGGGCGTGTGTGCTGCGAAGAGGATACCGAGAAACTCCAGGATGATTTGGACAGGTTGGGTGATTGGGCAGAAGTGTGCCAGATGCAATATAACATGGATAAATGCGAGGTTATCCACTTTGGTGTCAAAAACAGAAAGGCAGACTATTATCTGAATGGCAATAGATTGGGAGAAGGGGAAGTGCAACGAGACCTGGGTGTCCTTTTGCACCAGTCGCTGAAGGTAACCATGCAGGTGCAGCAGGCGGTGAAGAAGGCAAATGGTATGTTGGCCTTCATAGCGAAAGGGTTTGAGTACAGGAGCAAGGATGTCCTGCTGCAGTTATACAGGGCCTTGGTGAGACCACACCTTGAGTACTGTGTGCAGTTTTGGTCGCCTTATCTGAGGAAGGATGTTCTTGCCATGGAAGGAGTTCAGCGAAGATTCACAAGGCTGATCCCTGGGATGGCAGGAATGACGTATGAGGAGAGATTGGGTCGATTGGGCTTATACTCACTGGAATTTAGCAGAATGAGAGGGGATCTCATCGAAACTTATAAAATTCTGACAGGTCTGGACAGACTAGATGCAGGAAAGATGTTCCCGTTGGTCGGAGAGTCCAGAACCAGGGGTCATAGTCTAAGGATAAGGGGTAAGCCAATTAGGACAGAAACAAGGAAGAATTTCTTCACCCAGAGAGTGGTGAACCTGTGGAATTCTCTACCACAGAAGGCAGTTGAGGCCAATTCTTTAAATATATTCAAGAAGGAGTTAGATATATTTCTTAGAGCTAAAGGTATCAAGGGATATGAGGAGAAGGCAGGTACGGGGTACTGAGTTTGGATGATCAGCCATGATCTCATCGAATGGCGGAGCAGGCTCGAGGGGCCGAATGGCCTACTCCTGCTCGTATCTTCTATGTCTATGTCTATGTCTAGCTGCGGGAAGCGGATTAAAGGCAATTACCTGCCTATTAACAGGTACTTCTCAGTAATTTTCAGCCTGTTTTTGGATTTTCCTTCTTCTGGATCGGGTTTCCCAACGTCCGGACACCACGCCAGGTAAGTGTGGCGTGTTGTGAGTCTGCTGTAATGTTTGTGGATTGATGACAGCTGCAGAAGTGGCGTGAAGGATCCAATGTTGCACATGGTGAGTTTCAGAGCAAAGAAAATGTTGGGTACTGCATTTTTAATACATTTACAGATTTCTTTAGCTTACATGTTTTTAAATCCAACTATATGTCCAGTGCCACCTCATTGGGAGAACCTCTCTCACCAGTGACAGACCGCTTCTGTCACCTCACCTGAAGCTGTCATCTATTCCAACCTATGGAGGGAGTCATTGGAGAGCCTGGGTGCAAGAGGTCACCTTTGTGCAGTGATTGTCAGTGTTTTCAGCACCTCAATGCTGTCAAACACTGAGAAATCAACAGTCAAAATAAAATTGTGCGTGTTCCCTTTAAGGAAACCGGCAGATGACGCGTCATCAAATGACGTCATCAGACCCACTTCCTGTTAATTGGCTGGCAAGCCGGCAGGGCGGGCTTAACAAGGTCAATCAAGAGAAAATCTTGCCTGTGGAGCGGAGGCAGCTGGGGGCGGGACTGGAAGCGGAAACCAGCTGTCCTACACCCAACCGATGACAAAATCACGGCCTATGTCTTCCTGAAGTCTATCACTCTCCTCCTCACTGTTCAATATACTTCCAAGTTTTGTTTCATCTGCAAATTTTGAAATTGTGCCCTCTACACCCACATCCAAGTCATTAATATATATGAAGAAAAGCAGTGGTCCTAGAACCGACCACTGGGGAACACCACCGCATACCTTCCTCTAGTCTGAAAAACAACTGTTCACCACTACTCTCTGTTTCCTATCACTTAGCCAATTCCGTAGCCATACTGCCACTGTCCCTTTTATTCCATGGGCTTCAACTTTGCTGGCAAGCCTATTATGTGGCACTTTGTCGAATGCCTTTTGTAAATCCATGTACACCATGTCAACTGCATTACCCTCATCAACACTCGCTGTTACCTCATCAAAGAACTCAATCAAGTTAGTTAAATACAATTTGCCTTTAACAAATCCGTGCTGGCTTTCCTTAATTAATCCACACTTGTCCAAGTGACTGTTAATTTTGTCCCTCATTACTCTTCTAAAAGCTTCCCCACTATCGAGTTCAAACTGACTGGCCTGTAATTTCTGGGTTTATCTTTACACCCTTTTTCGAACAATGGTGTAACATTTGCAATTGTCCAGTCCTCTGGCACCACCCCCGTATCTAAGGAGGATTAGAATATTATGGCCAGTACCTCCGCGATTTCCTCCCTCAATTTCCTCAGCATCCTAAGATGCATCCCATCTGCTCCTAGTGAATTATCTACTTTAAGTAGAGCCAGTCTTTCGAATACCACCTCTTTATCAATTTTTATCCTATCAAGTATCTCCACTACCTCTTCCTTTACTATGTCTATGGCAGCATCTTCTTCCTTGGTGAAGACAGATACAAAGTACTCATTTAGTACCTCAGCCATAATCTCTGCCTCCAAGCATAGGTCTCCTTTTTGGTCCCTAATCGGCCCCAGCCTTTTACTATTTATATGCCTAAAGAAGACTTTTGGATTACCTTTTATGTTGGCTGCCATTCTATTCTCATACCCTCTCTTTGTCCCTCTTATTTTCTTTTTCACTTCTCCTTTGACCTTTCTATATATAGCCTGATTCTCAGATGTGTTTGCAACCCAACATCTGTCATACGCGCTCTTTTTCTGCTGCATCATATTTTCTATCTATTTTGTCATCCAGGGAGCCCTGACTTTAGTTGCCCTGCTTTTCCCCCTAGTGGGAATGTACCTCAACTGTACCTGAACTATTTCCTCTTTAAAGGCAGCCCATTGTTACATTACAGTTTTGCCTGCCAATCTTTGATTCCATTTTACCCGGGCCAGATCCGTTCTCATCCCACTGAAATTGGCCTTCCCCCCAGTTAAACATTTTTACTCTAGATTGTTCCCTGTCCTTTTCCATAGCTAATCTAAACCTTATGATACTATGATCACTGTTCCCTAAATGTTCACCTACTGACACTTGCTCCACTTGGCCTACCTCATTCCCCAGAAGCCGATCCATCAATGCCTCCTCCCTCATCGGGCCGGAAACATACTGATCAAGAAAGTTCTCCTGAACACACTTTAGAAATTCTTCCCCATCTCTACACTTAACACTATTACGATCCTAGTCTAAATTAGGATAGTTAAAGTCCCCTATTATTACTACTCTATAGTTATCGCACCTCTCTGTAATTTCTCTGCAAATTTGCTCCTCCATATCTTTCCTACTATTTGGTGGCTGATAGAATACACCTAGTAGCGTAATAGCACTTCTATTATTTCTTAACTCTAGCCATATAGATTCTGTCCTTGACCCCTCCAGGACATCCTCCCTCTCCAGCACTGTAACACAACCCTTAACCAATACTGCCACACCACCTCCTATCTTTCCTTCCCTATCTTTCTTGAACACCTTATAACCAGGAATATTTAATACCCAATCCTGCCCTTTTTTGAGCCAGGTCTCAGTTATTGCCACAACATCACATTCCCATGTGGCTATTTGTGCCTGCAGCTCACCAACCTTGTTTACTACGCTTCGTGTGTTCACATACACACTGTAAACCCATCTTAGACCATCCTGTATTCTCTCTTACTTTGATCGTACCTAATACCTTTCTATTTCTTACTTCTGTGCTCTCTGCCTCTCACAATCCTTTGAGCACTTTATTTCCCCTTTCTAATGTTACATCCTGATGCCCATCCCCCTGCTAACATAGTTTAAACCCTTCCCAACAGCACTAGCAAACCTCCCCGCAAGGATATTGGTTCCGGTCCTGTTGAGGTGCAACCCGTCCGGCCTGTACAGGTACCACATCCCCCAGAACTGGTCCCAATGCCCCAGGAATCTAAAGCCCTCCCTCCTGCACCATCTCTTAACCATGCATTCATCTGCGCTATCCTGCTATTTCTATACTCACTAGGGCGTACACCAGGAGTAATCCGGAGATTACTACCTTTGAGGTCCTGCTTTTTAATATCTTTCCTAGCTCCCTGAAATCTGCCTACAGGACCTCATCCCTCTTTCTACCTATGTTGTTGGTACCGATATAGACCACGACCTCTGGCTGTTCACCCTCCCACCTCAGAATGTTCTGCGGCCGCTCAGTGACATCCTTGACCCTGGCACTAGGGAGGCAACATACTATCCTGGAGTCACATCTGCGGCCGCAGAAACACCTGTCTGCTCCCCTAACTATTGAATCCCCTGCCACTATTACTCTCACACTCTGCTTCCTCCACCTCCCACCCCATACAGCTGAGCCACCCATGGTGCCGCAGACTTGGCTTTGGCAATACTCCCTAGAGGAGCTATCGCCCTCACCAGTACTCAGAGTCGAATACTTGTTGGAGAGCGAGATGCACACAGGGGACTCCTGCATTACCTGCTTGGTGGTCCTCTTCTGTCTGGTGGTCACCCATTCCCTTTCTGCCTGCACACCCTTTTTCTGCGGCGTGACTACCCCCTGAAACGTGGTATCTACGTAGCACTCAGCCGCACGGATGCACCGCAGTGACGCCAGCTGCTGCTCAAGCTCCAAAACCCGGAGCTCGAGCTCCTCCAGCTGACGACCCTTCCTGCACCTGTGGTTGCCCAGGACACGGGAAGTGCCCTGGACAACCACATTGTCGGTAAAAGTGATGAAATTATTCGCCCTTCTGAATAATGCTTCTGTCACCTCCTTGATCGATTTGTAGACAGCAAACTGGAGATGTCTTCAGTGCTCACCTGCTAAGAGACCAATCCTTGCCTGCGATTTCCTGACATGTGCAGCCAGCAGGTGAGGCTTCCCACTGACAGTGTGCATTCATAAAGTCGATCCCATTCTGTTCGCTTTTATATGGAGTGAGCAATGTTTCTGGCAATATATTTCATGAGTTCCATATAAAACAATTAAAAGCAGGCCTGCATTTTTTTTCTCTCTCTCTGAGAGAGTGCAAATGTACAGACTGAAGTTACCCTGCCTGAGGCAAGATCTGCTTTTTTCTTTCTCCTGCGGCTGTTTACTGATGAAAGTGCCTGTCTGAAAGTTCCATAAAATACACATGAAAAAGTGAATGTGAGTATAAAGGATAAACATGTCACTTAGAGTGGGGGATGTTAAAAAAAAGTCACAACAGATAGAAACTGACGATAAAGGTATTATACTAAATAATTTCTGTGGTGACTAAAGAAGATGGGGTGCACTTCTGTTTAAAACAACTCACAAGGTGATTCAAAAATGAACTAGTGGCAACATGAGGAAACATTTTTTTACACAACGAATTGTGATCTGGAATGCACTGCCTGAAAGGGAGGTGGAAGCAGATTCAATAGCAACTTTCAGAAGAGAATTAGATAAATACTTGAAGGGAAAAAAAATTACAGGGCTATGGGGAAAGAGCAGGTGAGTGGGATTAATTAGATAGCTCTACCAAGGAACTCTAGCTACCCTATCAATTTTTAAAATCATCTTAAACACCTCAATTAGATCACCCCTTAATCTTCTATACTCAAGGGAATACAAATCTATTCTATGCAACCTTTTAGCCCCGGTATCATGCTGGTGAAAATTATTTAAGCACTGAAGTTAACCGCTAACTTTTGTTTATATGCTGAGATCGTCATTTTAGCAGACTGAGAAATTGAACCTACATCTCAAACTCTCTGTGTTATTTGTGTCTTCACATGGCCTAATTATCATGCCTTATATTTTAGCAATTTAAGGGAATGTGACTAAATAAAATTTGTGACTGAACAATCCACCAGACAGAATTACTTTCCCAAACGATCATGGCTGCTAGTCTCAACACAGACTGCCCTTAGACCAGGGGCCTGGTTTTATCGTGGGGCAGTATAGAAATGTGTGAGGTTTGAGAAAAGGGATAGACTTTGAACTTTTCACTTTTGAGATTCTAAATTTCAAGTATTCTTGAAGCTAAAGTTAAATCCTAGTGATACAAGCAGTGTGCAATCCTTTAGAGACCGCCAGGGAGATTATTTGCATTCCCAGCTGGACTACCAGGAATTGGACATAGATATATTGTCATTGTATCGCCCCAGATAGCAAAGAACACCATGCTGAGCATGGACTCCAGCAGAGACTGGATCTCTTTATAGATCGTATAAAATTATTTTGTACAAATAACTAATCTACCTTTCTTCCTGAGGTTCCAGCCAGATGTCCTACAAAAATAAATAATAAATGTGCCTTTTCTTTTTAATACATGCATGAATTGTACTTTTATATGACAGGTAAGGTAGTTCTAATCGTGCCAAATGTATCATTTTGATGAATTAACCGAAACTGCTTGTATTTAAATCACCTCTTCAAAGTTTGGAATAGTGCTCACTCCTGTAAATCAGCAAACTCTAAACAGCACTCCGATTCCAAAAAGCACTTTGATTGTAAATTCCAGATAGGCATGATTCTGGCACCTTCCTGCTGTAGATGGGTGGTTTTAATGGATAATAAGGTAATCATGGATTTGAATAACTTTTGATTCAGAGAAATTACCAGAGGGTGGACAGGGTGCTCTTCACCTCCAGAGGAAGTATGAGCCTATTTACAGATATATCCTGTTGACCACAATAGCAGGTTAGCATTTAAAAAAAATAATCTTTGATATTTTATGAAAATGTATTTTTTTTGTTAATGGCCCAGAAATTCGGGTTAGGGGCTTCCCGCGGGTGCAAGCCCCTGACCTGCACTTACCTTGCGCGCCGGCAGTTGAGCTGTAGGGCCCCGTGGAATTCCGCTCCAGGGCCTGGCCCAGCTGCCGGCGCGCTGTGCTTGCGTGTCCCAGGGGCATAGTTAGTGCGATACGTCCCCTGGGATCACGTGAGCCATGGGCAGCCAATCGGAGGAGGGAAAAGCCCATTTATAAGAGTGACAGGAAGACCTGTCAAAACTTATAAATACTACGGGCCCCAAAATAGCAGTAAACCTTCAAATAATTTTTTTTTTTAAATCACACTTTTTAAATAAACTATAAATTACATTAAATAACTACTTTAAACAATAATTTAAATTTTTGAAAGAAATAATTTTATATTCTAACGGGGCTAAAAATAAACTTACCTTGCTTTAAAGTATTTAAAAATAATAAACCTGTGGAAAAAGTGTTTTAATTTTAATTAATTGACCACTTACCTTGTAAAAAGCAGGCCTTGCACCTGCTTTTTAAATGTGTAAATCCTGCAGGCTTAACCTCGCGTGAAAACCTGCAAAAAAAAACTAAATTCAAAGCGCACGTGCAGCCTCCCCTGCGCGCGCGTTCGACCTCTGAACCCCTTCGTTCAGGGGAACAGAAGTGCGGGTTTCCCGCGCATGCGCAGTGCATGCAGGAAACCGACACTTCCATTCGGCCTACGGGTTAGTACCCCGTGCGTACTCACCCGTGGAGACCCGAATTTCTGGGCCATTGTTTTAATTTGAGTTAGCAAACTTGAAATATTCCAATTTGGCTGATGCAAGCTTTTGATTGAATTCAATAGTCACTCCTATTAACCTTTCATTTATAACAATGATTTAACAATGGAATCCGTTATGACACAACACAACTGAAGGACATAATGGAGGAAAAGCCCGAGGTTAGAGGTCAAATCTTCAGCAAAGGAGTTCAAATCAACTACCATTATGGAGCTGATTAAAGGCTGTAATGTATAACAAAATACTAGCAGATCATCTGTGATATTGCTCATAATGAGTAAGAGGCTTTATAAGAACAGTGAATTATGCCAAGTAATTTTACCAGGGGCACTGGCTTATCAGCATTGGGGTTGGTCCTGGGATTTAGAAACCCTGAGGTCTGTACTAGAATTGAGCTACAAAGTCTAGCAACATCTGAGAGGACTAGGAGGATGGTCTGAGAACACTCGATCAGCGCCCAGGGTCCACTGAAGTGGGGGTTTTGGAGTGTTTTTTAAATCATTCTCAGGATGTGGGCATTGTTGGCAAGGCGGCATTTCTTGCCCATCCCTAGTTGCACTAAGAAGGTGGTATTCTTTGTAGTAGTTTGATACAACTGAGTGGCTTGATAGACCAGTTCAGAGGGCAGTTAAGAGTCAACCGCGTTTGTCTGGGACTGGAGTCACATACAGGTCAGGCCAGTTAAGGACAGTAGTTTCTTTCTGGTAACCATTGTTTCAGGTCGATGACCTTTCAGTATGGAGTTCAGCTCTTGAATTGAATGCTGAGAAGTACATGGTTAATCCAGGCTTCTAAGCAATTAAGTTTTAAGGTCATTAACCCTGGCTCAGGTAAAGGGACGAAGCACTTAGGGAGTCATAAACAGGTTACGACCCCTCGTATTTGTACAAGGTAAGTCTGTGAGGTCAAGGGGTTGTAAAAGTGGAGCTGACCTGTCCATAGATCAATATTTTAGTACTAACTTGTTGGGGTTGATTGACACAAAAAGGGGTGAGTCCTTCTGACACATCGGACACTCAGAAGCAGAGGTATTCTTTGTCTTCTTTGTGTAGCAGTAGCAGTCTTTCTTCATACCTGTTAGTCAGAAGGGGACTTTTATTTCCTCTATTCTTCTGTGAATACTGTAATGATATCAGCAAATAGTGATGGTATTTGCCTGTTTGATTATGATTCCTTACCAGCATGTTTGCCTGATTGATTACTTATGCCTGACCAGCAGAGGGCATGTGACAGAGACAAGCAGTTTAGTTTTAGTTTCACTTTTAGATGGATCACTAACATGGTGTCTCCTGTAATGCTGTTAAAAAGAGTTGAACAGACATTAGATTAAAAGACATTCTCTTTCATAAATGTCTCGTCATTGAACCCACATACAAATCAATACATGGTGTCAGAAGTGATTGAAAGAGATGAAGAGGAAAAATCTGAAGTTAAATCAGCTCTCCACATATTAGCAAGCCAAAAGAGAACATCGTTACTTACCATTAGAGAATAGCTAATGAAGTGAAAAAATGGAAGGTTTACACCCACCGTCGAAGCTTCAGTTGACAGGTAATGTGGCTGAAAATTGGAGAAGGTTCAAACAACATTTGGAGTTGTATTTATCAGCAATCGGAGCTGACGAGAAAAGTGATAAAATGAAAGCGTCAGTGTTCTTACATGTCGTGGGTGATGAAGCGTTGGAGGTGTATAATAACTTCACATTCGCTGCTGATGGAGACAATATGAAGCTGGATAAAATAATGGAACAGTTTGAGGCCTACTGCATACCTAAACGTAACGTGACGTTTGAGAGGCACAGATTTTTCACATGTGTACAGAAAACGGGAGAGACTATTGATCAGTATGTGACTGAACTGAGAAACTGAAGCAAAACATGTGAATTTGGGGGACTGACAGACTCGCTGATAAAAGACAGACTGGTGTGTGGTATTCCAGATAATGGTCTAAGGGAAAGACTGCTAAGAGAGCAAAACCTAGACCTGGGAAAAGCCATAGCACTGTGTAGGGCTACAGAGACTGTGAAGTTGCAGGCAAAGGAGCTGTTCAGTGACAGTAGCTGCAACGTGGATGCAGTGAGAATGAACGGATACAAACCGTTTAACAAAAAGAGTGCCAATGTGAAAAAAGAGGCGTGGCCAGCGAACGAAAATGAAAGGGACAATCGAAAGTCATGTAGTCGATGCGGTACACAGCATCCACCAAAAAGTGTCCAGCATATGGTAAAACATGCAATAGTTGCAACAAAAACAACCATTATGCCCGTTGCTGCAAGAACCAAGCGCAACAAAGCAAGGTCCATACAGTGGATGAAAGCGAGATAGAGGAGTTCAATGTAGGTGTTGTGTCTGAAAACAAAGAAGAAAAAAGAGACTGGATGTTGACACTAAAAGTGAATGACATACATATTCCATTTAAATTGGATACTGGAGCACAAGTTAATGTGATATCAGAGACTGATTTTAAGAAAATTAGACCCAGACCAAAGATACATGGAATAAAAGTGAAAGTGACAGGATACTCAGGTACTGATATACCAGTGAAAGGAAGATGCATTGTCAAAGTAACACACAAGGACAGAGAGCACACGCTAGCATTAATCGTGGTGCCAAAGGATGTGCAAGCCATACTAGGTTTAAAAGCCTGTGAGAGACTGAACCTGGTAAAGAGAGTCCTCGTTGTGGAAAGCGAAGGAGAGACAGTCTATGATGAACTCATGAAAGAGTACAATGACCTATTTCAGGGTCTAGGCCGCCTTCCAGGAGAACACACGATCAGAGTAGATAAAAGTATGCCAACGGTCATACATCCATGCAGAAAAGTTCTGTTTGCTCTTCAAAAGCAACTGAAGGCAGAGTTGGACAGGATGGAAAGCCTGAACGTGATTCAGAAGATAGATGAGCCAACTGAGTGGGTGAGTTCCCTCGTCGTAGTGGACAAAAAGAATGGAAAGCTCAAAATTTGCCTGGATCCAAGAGATCTAAACAGAGCAATAAAGAGAGAGCACTTCAAGCTTCCTACACGTGAGGAAATCATGGCACAGTTTGCAAATGCAAAGCATTTCAGCAAGTTAGATGCATCATCAGGATTTTGGCAGATGAAATTGGACGAGGCATGTTCAAGACTGTGCACGTTCAACAGTCCATTTGGCAGATACAGATTCCTAAGGTTACCATTTGGCATTGCCTCAGCTCCTGAAGTATATCACAAAACTATCCATATGATCTATGAGCACCTGGAGGGAGTTGATACATCAATGGATGACATCGTAGTATGGGGAACCACGAGACCTGAGCATGACGAGAGACTGAAAAAAGTGCTGGAAGCAACAAGGAAAACAAACCTGAGGCTGAATAGAGAGAAATGCCAGCTCGGGGTGACAGAACTGACATTCATGGGAGATATCCTTAGCAGTGAGGGCATCAGACCGGATCCCAGAAAGGTGTCCGCCATTGAGAATATGCCAAGGCCACAATGCAAAAAGGACGTGCAGAGGTTTAATGGAATGATCAGCTACATGGGTAAATTCATATCCAACCTCTCAGAAAAGATGGCGCCACTGAGAAGACTAACTGAAAAGAACATAGAATGGGAATGGAATCATGAGCATGAGAAGTCATGGAGCGATCTAAAGAAACTGCTCACAGAGGAACCAGTTCTGAGGTTTTATGACCCAGCGAGACCCATCAAGATATCATCAGATGCATCACAGAGTGGGCTCGGCGCCGTTCTTCTGCAAAAATATGACTACTGGCAACCTATTGCATATGCATCGCACTCAATGACAGACGCGGAGACGCGATATGCTCAAATAGAAAAGGAGCTGCTCAGCATCACATACGCCTGTGAAAGATTTCACCAGTTTGTGGCAGGACAAGCAATCAGTGTAGAGACTGACCATAAGCCCTTGATTGCATTGTTCCAAAAGCCACTAAATAGCTGTCCACTTAGAATACAAAGAATGATGATCAGGCTGCAACGCTATACACTGAATGTTGCGTACACACCGGGTAAGCTGATGTATACAGCAGACACGTTGTCCAGAGCTGTTGACCCAAGTGAGCCCGCAAACACCAAAATGGATGAAAAAGTGAACGCCTACGTGAACATGATCGCAAGTGCACTGCCCATAGCAGATGCAAAAATGGAGCTCATAAAGACTGAGACAAACAAAGATGAAACAATGAGACGACTGAGGAAAAGCATCTTGGATGGATGGCCCAACATGAAGCAAGACTGCTCACCTGACATGGCAGAGTACTGGAACTGCAGGGCGGAACTATCAGTGGTCGAAGACATCATCTACAAAGGAAGTGAAATAGTTATCCCAAAGAGTCTGAGAAAAGAGATGCTAAAAAGAATCCATGGAGGACATCTGGGAATCGAAAAGTGTAAGAAAAGAGCACGAGAGGTGATGTACTGGCCACGAATCAACCAAGATGTGACAACTGAGCTGTCAAACTGCACAATATGCCTGAAATATCGAGCAAGCAATACGGTAGAACCACTAAAGCCACACCCAGAGCCAGACAGACCTTACCAGAAGGTAGGCGCTGACCTATTCGTATGTCAAGGGAAGGACTATCTTGTAGTCACAGACTATTACTCCCTGTATACAGAGGTTTGTAGACTGTACACCACCACTGCAGATGCTGTGATAAGATGTATGAAAGCCATATTCTCCAGACATGGCGTGGCAAGCGAGGTCTTCACAGACAACGGACCCCAGTTTTACAATGCAAGTTTCCAACACTTTGCCAAAGAGTGGGACTTTGTCCACACAACGTCAAGTCCTCACTTTCCACAGTCCAATGGACTAGTGGAAAAATCGGTCCAGACAGTGAAAAGACTGATGTACAAGGCAAAAGACAGTGGAACTGACTTCTACCAGAGCATGCTTGTATACCGCACAACGCCGCTCGAGTGTGGTATGTCACCAGCCCAACTCCTTATGGGACGTCGGCTAAGGTCAAACCTACCCATCCCGGAGAAACTCCTGAAAACAAAAGAGGGGGAGAAAGTGAGGAAGTTCAAAGAACAACAGAAAGAAAAGCAAAAGTACTACTATGACAGAGGAACACAAAACCTACCTGAACTCCACACTGGTGACCAAGTAAGGTTCAAAGACAAAACAAACATATGGGGCTGGATTTTGCTACGGGGGCGGGTTGGAGGTGGGAAACCCACATTCGGGCTTGTTGTCCCTCCTCCATGGAGATGTGGCCAACCCACTGGATTTTCCTCTGATTGACCTTGTTGAGCCCGCCCTGTGGGCTCAGCAGGTCAATTAAGGGCCACCCGGCAACAGGTGACGTCAGAGATTGACATTTCATCTGTCAAAAGCTTTTGGCAGATGAAATATCACTGTTTAACAGCTGTTTGAAGCTGTCAAGCACTGAAAAACTGCTAATTCAGCCTCAGTCCTTTCTCAGGATAACATTAAAATCATTTTGCTGCAGAAACCAAGAAGCTGATTTTTTTTTTTAAATCGGAGCTTCTGTGGTTCTTGCAGCTGACTCCCGACTCCTGTAAAGGTAAGTAAAAGTAAGTTAAACTTATTTAAACATTTTAAACACTTGCAAAACACTTACCTTTGCACTCCTGCACCCCTCACTCACCTGAACACTGGGCATCTCGACCCCTCCAAGACCTCAGGCCCACGTCCCGCCTCGAAAACTTTTCATGGTTTGGAGCTGTCGGGAAGCCCACAAACCAGCAATAAAAATCGCGAATAGGCAAAAAACTACCTGTTAACAGGCAGTTTAATTGCCTTTAATCCCTTCCCGCCTCTGGGAGTCGGGTTCCAGCACTTGTCGGCAACCCGACTCCTATGAAATTGACATGGAGGCGGGTTGGAGGCGGGATGAGGTCGGGGCCCCCGGATCTCCGATTTTTATCACCCGCATGCCTCCAACCCGACTCCAGGGGCTTAGGAAAATCCAGCTCATCGACTCAGAAGGGAACCGTCCTGAGTGAAGTACAACCAAGATCATACACCATTCAGACAGATGAGGGTGCTGTTCTGAGAAGAAATCGTCGAGATCTTCTCATGGGACCAGCCACAGCAGGTCAAAAGACTGATACTGTTGAACAACCTGATCACACAGCTGAGAACACATCATCTGAGGCAACAACTCAGATTCAAGGACAATCAATCAGAAAATCCTCAAGACGCGTGAAGCCTCCTGAGAGACTCATTGAGCAAATTTAAGGACTCTTGTTATAGAAGGAAGTAATGTTATCTTATTCTTTCTTCAAGTTCTAGTGTATTTACATATTTCATGTGAACACACAAAGCAAGGTTAAAAAACCTTGATAATGATAATGTTAATGTAAGTTCATTAAGTGTTACAGTTAAAATGCAGATTAATACAAAGAAAACATGTTGTTCGTTAAAAGTAAAATACTTTTGTTTTAAGAAAGGGAGATGTAATGATATCAGCAAATAGTGATGGTATTTGCCTGTTTGATTATGATGCCTTACCAGCATGTTTGCCTGATTGATTACTTATGCCTGACCAGCAGAGGGCATGTGACCGAGACAAGCAGTTTAGTTTTAGTTTTGCTTTAGATGGATCCCTAAGATGGTGTCTCCTGTATTGCTGTTAACTTGTTGAACAAGCTTTAGATAAAAAGACATTCTCTTTCATGATTGTGTCATCATTGAACCCACATACGAATCAATACAAATACCTTTACCTAGCAGGTGTAAGAGGTATCCTTACCAGTACAAGGTACCTTTAAGGGCAGAGTGTCAGAGGCTAGGAGCTAAATTATGACTCCACTAGCCCTTCACAGGCAGAGCTAAGAATGTCACTTAATTGCCAGTAATCTGAGATTGAGAAATGTGAGAGGGAAGCCAGCTCGGATATTGTCACTCGTGTTTCAGTCGGAACCAAAGACCCAAGTGAAACTGATAGCTCTGCCACAAAAGGGTTCATTGGCTCAACACTCTAGAAGCTAATGCCTGTTTCCTAGAGAAGGAAAGGTTGACACAACCACGCCGAGCATGAGAATGAGATTGTGTAAGCTCTGAATGTTGTTTGTCACACATGTAGACTTGAACTATTTTATAGATTAGCTATTCAAAGCTGTTAACTTGTTGGCTACCTAAGGAATTACTCTTAAAGTAATATCACTAATTTATAACCTCAGACACTAGTCAACAACATCTTCCGTTTACATAGCGCCTTTAATGTAGTAAAACATCCCAAGGCACTTCACAGAAGTGTTATCAAGCAGAATTTGACATCGAGCCACATAAGGAGCTTTAGGAGAGGTGACCAAAAGCTTGGTCAAAGAGGTAGGTCTTAAGAAGAATCTTAATCCAGGAGAGGGAGGTAGAGAGACAGAAAGGTTTAGGGAGGGAACTTCAGAGCTTTGGACCTAGACAGCTGAAGGCATGGCTATAATTAATACTCAGCATCTGTTAGCATTGATTTACAGTGATCCATTGAATTGCCTAAGCTACTCATTTTGTTAAGGAACTCTGGGGGAAAAATTCAGTTGTTTGCGCCTCCCGTTAGTGCCTTAAGAGGGCGCTAATGGGACGCAAAGCAACTAGTGCCCGGGCGTGGCGATATTTGCGCTGCTCGCGAACTTAACTAGACAATTTGTGGCGGCGCTAAACACTACCGCCACATTCTCCTGCGCCAGCAGATCGTGACGTCAGTCGAGTGCGCAATGCCCCGGTAGCACCCGGGACCGGATATTGAGTGGCGCCCCCTGCCTTACCGCCTGCCGCTAGCAACGACAGGTTGAGGGGAGCGTTTTGCAGTCAGAAAGGGACTGGGGGAGCGCTATTTAAAGGTGACCACTTCCTGCCTTTTTTGTTGGTGCCATTTTTGCACCACGCATTCTGAGAGAGAGAGAGACTTCTGGAGAGATTCAACGCTGTGTGAAGGGGTTTTGGGTACTGAGCAGCACTTTGCAGGTTCATTTTGATTTGCCCTTCTTTGCTCCACCAGCGCTCTAAGGTAGCACCTCGCTGCTTGGCCTTTGCGCCTTAAGACAGGTGTGAAGTGCCTGATTTAGCGCTCCAATCACCTCCAGGGGCGATAAAAACCAAGTTTGCTGTCGGAGGCGATAATTAGCGTGAGGCGCTAAAATTTGCACACAGCCGATAATGGCACCCCAAATGGGGTAATACTGAATTTTTCCCCCTCTGTCCATTAATAATATGCTACTCAACTGCTAGGTAACTCTGATTACATTTATACATGTCTATTAAGCGTGCACCCAATTTTAACTTTAAGTTGTGGTTTGTAACCAATAAATAGTGTTTAGTGCATGACTTGTGGTCTGACTTTTTCCTTGATGATTTGTCAAGAATGCGCTGATCAACATCACTCAGCAGCTTGAGAGTAAACTAACTGAGGGTTAGTAAATCAAACACATTTCGATCCGAACTGGTTAGTGTAAGATGCTTTGGTGATCTGAGTCATGCATCATTCATCCCTAAACTTACGCTGGGAGGTAAAATCCCAAGACATTTCCTTAGTAAGGAGTTCAAGGAGGGAATTAAAGATTCATCTGGATCCTTGACATATCTTCAGCAGGATACTGAAACCCAGCTTTCTTACACTTCACTAAAGGACATTCGTGAACCAGTTGGGTTTTTATGACAACCCGACAGCTTCATGGCACTTTTTTACTGATACCAGGGGGGCGATTTTGCCAGCCCTGTGGAGGCGGGTTTGGAGGTGGGACTGCCGGAAAAATGGCAGAATCTGGGGGCAGGTACCCAACCCGCCTCCGTGCCATCTTCCCAGGAGGCAGGTACCCGACCCGCGCCGGGTCCCGTCTCCTGGAGGCGGGAAGGGGATTACAGCCACTTAACTGCCTGTTAACAGGCAGTTAAGAGGATTATCCTCATTTTTCCATTAGAGGTGCGGGCTTCCCGACGTCGAGAAACCCCGCCAGGGTCAGCGAGGCGAGCAGTGGGTCTGCGGGGGTCGGAGGGGTCCAAAAGTGCGCTGTGGAGGTGAGTGATGGGTGCAAGTGTGGAGAGGTAAGTATGTGAGGTGAGTGAAAAGTGATAGAAAAAGTTTCCTCACCTTTGTTTCTTCCTGCAGGCTTCAATCGTTGGGGATGCGGAGGCTCCGGCATCGCCATGGCAGAGATGACAGAATGGCTGCTGCATTCTCCGATCCAACAGCCATCTGCTTTCTGCTCACAAAATAGGTTTGGTGAGCTGTCAAAGGATGACAATTCATCTGTCAAAAAGTTTTGACAGATGAAATGTCACACGCTGACGTTCTCTGTAACCGGCTTCCCGTTAATTGGCCTGCTAAGCTCGCTGGTGTAATACACATATTACACGCTATAATATTCTACAAACTGTGTCAGCTGTGGGTAGCACTCTCTAGGTGGGAGGGGCTAGGAGTGAGCAGGTGCTGCTGGATGCCTGATTACTTCAGGGAGTTGGAGTGAGTTTGTAAAAAGTTGGTGATGGTTTTTTTTTCAGGTTTTAGGGCCTTTTTGGTCCATAAACAGCAGCTAGATGGCTGCGGAGGGGGCCCGGAGTGCCGGGCCCCTCAGGGGACAACATTCCCAGGATGAATTTAATCAGGGGAGAAAATATTAGGGAAATGGAGAATAAAAGGCTCAAAGATTTGGGCCGGGATCCCTGGAGGTTTGGAAAAGAAAACACGGTGGTGGTTCAGTGCGAGGATAAGGTGATATGAGCTTGGGATATTATCCAGGCAGTACATGAGGACTGCGGCGAGGGAAGCTGCTTTGCCTGCAAACCAAAGCCGAATGTTGGGTTCACGGTGATGGTCAGTGGCCGAGGGGAGGTGGAAAAACATTTACAGAGTTTGAAGGTTGGAGATAAGTTCTTGGAGGTATCTCTGCTATATTCTGAAGAGGTGGTGGTCGCATTCTTAAACCTGCCAGTTTAAATTGAAGACGATGTGCTAATAAAAAAGTTGGAGTCATGGAACATTAAAATTTGCTTGGCCATAAAGAGGAGATACTATCCAGGAACGCGGGTAGCAGATGGAACCCGTTATGTAAAGGTGCGGTTCCCAGAGGGGTGAAGTCATTGCCGTATAGCATGACATTCTAGACAATGGAAGGAGTGCGGTACTTCTGGGTGCTGCATGATAACCAGGTGAAGGTTTGGTATTATTGCCTTGGGCATGACCATCTTGTAAGAAGCTGTCCAGACTTGTACTGTTATAACTGCAGTGAGTCTGGACACGCCGCTCAGAGTGGCAAGGCGGAGAGCTGTGGGGTGTGTCACAAAGCCCCCACCCGCTGTGAGTGTGAGGCAGAAGGAAGCCCCTTGAGTGATGATGAGATGGGAGAAGGAGCAGGAGGTGTGAGTGGAGCAGCCAGAGGAGCGGAGCAGGTGGAGGACACAGCTGGTGAATGGAAGGAGAAAAGAGCACAGGAAGAGGCAGAAGATTGCAGAGCAGAGAACAGGATGGAGATGGAAAAGGACAAAGACAGCGGAGGGCAGCACGGGTCAAGGGCAGAGTTGAGCCATAATAGAGCTTAACTCTCCCTAAAGAATCTGGTGTCCGCGGGCGGAGAGGAGGTGGGAGCGGGGTGCGGGGTAAGTATAAGTACTTCAAAGAAAGACGGGGAGTCAGATATCTTGGGGAGCAGGAGGGGACAAGACAAGGAAAGGGTGCAAGAGGCAGGAGCCTTAAAGGAGCAGCAGGACGGAAGCGGGGAGACAAAGATGCCAGAAGGGAGCAAGATAGGTGCAGATGCGCTATTGACCCAGAGAGCGAAGGAACAGGGAGCAAGGGTCAGCGGTGGAGATGAGGCTGAAGGGAGTGGCGCTGTTGGAGAAACCGTGATAGCAGGAAGACTCTCTAAGGGAGATTATGGGCAGGATTTTCATTGGGCCGTGGAGGTGGGATTGGAGGCGTGTGGGGGGTTAAAATCTCGAAATCGGGGGGCATGAACCCATCCCGCCCCAACCCGCCTCCATGCCAGTTTCAAAAGAGGTGGATACCCGACCTGTGCTGAGACCCGCCTCCCCGAGGTGGGAAGGGGAATGGTGCCAATTAACTGCCTGTTAACAGGTAGTTAACAGGCAGTTTTTAGCCTAATCCCTATTTTTATTGCTGAAGTGTGGGATTCCCGATGGCTCCAAACCACGCCAAGTTAGCGAGGCGGGCTGTTGGGCTGAAGGACTTGGAGGGTTCGAGATGTCTGGTGTTCAGGTGAGTGATGGGTGCATGAGTGAAGAGGTAAGTGTGTTTGGTGTGTGTAAAGTGTTTAAAGAAGTTTTACTTACCTTTACAGCCTTCTTTCCTTCAGGTCTCGGGAGTCCCTCATCTCACCGGCACAGAAAGCAGAATGGCCGCGAGCTGGCAAAAGTTGCAGCATTCAGCTTTCTGTTCTGGAGAGATCTCTAAATCAGCCTGAGAGGAAGGAATTAACTTAGTGTGCAGATTGTCAGTGTTTGACAGCTTCAAAGAGCTGTCAAACGCTGATATTTCATCTGTCGAAAGTTCTTGACAGATGAAATGTCAATCTGTGACGTCACCTGTTGCCGGGTGGCTCTTACTTGGCCTGCTGAGCCCGCTGGGTGGGCTCAACAAGGTCAATCAAGTGAAAATCGCGTGGGTTGGCCACAACTCGATGGAGGCGGGACTACAACCCCAAAAGTTGTAGTCCCGCCTCCTACACGCCTCCAGAATCAAAATCCAGCCCTAGGTATCTAACGGGGAGCAGGGACGGGAAGTTACAGAAGAGCTCGAGAGGGAGGAGTCAGAGGGGACAGAGACATGGAAGTGGGGGGTGGGGTGGCATCGTGTGGTAAGGGAAAGATTAGTGAGGGGCAGAAGGAGGGAGAAGGGGCAGCTCCTCGGACCAAACCTAATGTAAGGAAGAGGCTGAAACTGCAGGGAAGGTTCAAACAGGAGGTGAAAAAAGAGTCGGAGGCTGCAGGAGAAAGCCACAGCTGCCCGAAAAGTTGGGAAGGAGCATGAGAGGAGGGAAGGGCCAGAGATTAAATGATGGGGCGATTATCAGGCATACTTCCCTTATTCGGAGCCATTATTACATTGGTCTCGATTAATGCGGACGGACTGAGGGGTGAGAAGAAATTGCAGCAGTTGTTGCAGTGTTTTAAAGGCACTGACTTGTTGTGTCTGCAAAAAACCTTTTGGGATGAGGATATCCTGGAAAGAGTTTGGAAGGTTTTGAAGGGAGAGGTGTTTGCAAGTTGTGCAAACAATAACCGTAGAGGGGTGGCTGTTTTGGTGAGTCCATACATAAAAGAGAACGTTGCCTTGGTGGACAAGGACACTAAGGGGAGATTTTTACAGCTAGAAGTAAAAATGGTGGAGTTTAATTGCGATCTCTTTAATATCTATTCACCGAATGACCATTGCAAGCGTCACGAGTTTTTTCGGTGGTTATTCACTATAGTGGCAGAGGCAGAAAACTCTTGTATAGTGGGGAATTTTAATGTATTTTTATCTCGGGTGAACATTTCAGCCCAGATGACCTTTAAGGATGATAACTCCAGAGGACGATTGTAAAAATGATGGCAAATTTAAATTTGAGAGACTTATGAAGGGATCGGAACCCGGAACAAGGGAGTTCTCCAGAAGAGGTTGGGTGGATGAAGTTTTAAAACAGAGCTGAATAGATTTTGTGTTAATGCAGGAAAGGTTAAGTTCTGAGGTGATGGAGATTTATTACAGAAAAGTATTTTTTAGTGACCACTTGGCTTTGGTTCTTAGAATTAGGAACAGCAGAGTTAAGATCGGTCCAGGGCTGTGGATTATAAACAATGAATACCTGAAAGAAATTGCTTATAAAGAAGGGATTTTAAATATATTAAAGAACGCTCAGAAGGAACCTTTATTCTCGAAAGAAAGAAGAGTTTGGTGGAACAATTTCAACTATGAGGTCAAAGTTTTTTCGATACGTTATGGGAAAGAGAGAGCAGCAGCTAACTGGCATCGAGAAGAGAATATAAACAGAAGGTTTACGGATATCTGTAAAGCAGTTGATGGAAGGGATAAGGGAACAGAGACCAAGTGGGTGGTTTTAAAGGAAGAGTGGGAATTATTGCAAGCTGAAAAATGCAAGGGGCCTTTCTCCGGGCAAAGACTATGTGGTGTATGTAACCTGTTCCACCTTAAGAGAACTACCTTAAGAGATGTACTACTTTCTCTTGGCTGCTGTATACTGTAATACCGGTGGTGACCACACCGGTATATAAACGTTGTGTAGTGATTTGCTGGGCAGTTCAGCCCTGACCTCCGAATAGTAAAGACCTGTTAAAGTTATTCTTGTTGTCTGTGTCCAGTGATTTATAATAAGCATAACTGGGACACACAGACTCAACAGTGGCGACGAGTCCGATCTTACCCTGCGGCAGTTTTACATCCGAGGCAGCTTCGTCCTCAGAACGGGCGTCGAGAAGAGGCATCCGCCCTCATCATCCTGCTGAGCACCACATCGCACGGGAGGCATCGAGAACCCGGGTTAAAAAGACAAATTCTGACCACGAAGCCCTCCATCAGCGACAGGCAGTGATCATCCCTTCTACCATGGTGGTGGGTAAGCCGATCAGCGACACGAGCAGAAAGTCGGCCGCGTTGGCTGTGGAGTAGGGGAGGGAAAACGGAGGAAAAAGGGCAGAGAACTCGACCGCGGCCGGTGAAAAGGGCCGGGCTGCAATCGGGGCCGAGAGGTGCAGCGACTGGGGCAGCGTTAAGGCCACGAGAACCGCGGAGAACTCAACCGCAGCCGGTGTAAAGGATCGGCCTGCAAGCGGGGCTGAGAGGCGCAACAGCAGGGGAAGCGTGAATGCCCACGGGAACCGCGGGGAGCAAAAAAAGCAGCGTCGGGGAATTGAGAACTGCTGGGGAGGCGAGAACGGCAGCAGCACGGCAATCGCCATTGCAGCCAGCGGGGGAAGAAGGCAAACGCGGGAAGCTGCCATTTTAGTAGGCGGGGGAAGAAGACAAGCGCGGGAAGCCGCCATTTTGGGAAAAAGAAAATTTAAAGAAACTTGCAAGGATGCCTAAACATGGTAACATCAATGCTTTTGATAGCGATGTCGAAGATTGGGCCACGTATGTAGAACGCATGGAAGTTTATTGTAAAGCAAATGAGGTACCAGATGATAAGAAAGCACTAACCTTATTAAACTCAATGGGTGCGAAGACGTACGGGCTATTGAAGCACCTTTTATCACCAGATAAACCGACGGATCAGACTTTCGCGAATATTGTTACTGTCCTGAAAAATCATTTAAACCCCACGCCGCTGCTGATAGCGGAACGATTTAAATTTTACACAAGAACGCAGCTGAAAGAAGAAAGCAACGCTGAATTCTTAATTGAACTGCGTAAGCTATCAAAGTACTGTCAGTTTGGAACAGGACTAGCAGATGCGCTGAGAGATAAATTTGTGTGTGGATTGTTAAAAGAAGGAACACAAAAGCGACTGCTAGAGGAGAATGATCTTACGCTTGATAAAGCTGTCACTATTGCAGCATCGCACGAAGCCGCAGCGAGAGGCACTGCGGAAATGCAGCTAAGGTCATCGGAACTCAGCACCAATCAAATGGCCTTGGGTGCAGTAAAGTGTTATCGTTGTGGAAAGACAACGCACGATCAGAACCAGTGCTGGTTCAAAAATCAGGAATGCAGAAAATGTGGCAGGTTTGGTCACATAGCTAAAGTATGCCGGTCAGGAAAGAAGACCAGCAACAAAAAGTCACCGCAGGAAAAGTGCAGAAAGGTACACAAGGTGACAGAGAACAGTTCGGATGAACAGAAGTCAGATTCAGACTCCAGCAGTAAGGAACTGGGTTGTCTAAGAGTACACAATGTGGGTAATGAAGCAGACCTCCAAACTATCTGGGTCACACTTCAGATAGCAGGAGTCCAAGTGAAGACGGAATTGGACACTGGATCGGCATTGACGGTCATGAATAAGCAAGATTACAAAAGGTTATTCCCACATATTCCCCTACGGGATACGGAGATAGTATTGAAAACATACACGGGGCAAAGAGTATACCCCATCGGAAAGATAAAGGTAAAGGTGGTCCACAAGGGCAAAGAAAGCTGAGGAATGGACTTATATGTGCTACCTGAGGGAGGTCCACCACTACTGGGACGGGAGTGGATCAGGAGAATAAATATGGACTGGCGTTCCTTAAAAGCACTAACGGTAGATTCCGGTAAAAAAGATGTCAAACCTAAACGATTGTCCAGAATATTGGACGATGCTAAAGAGGTGTTCCAACAGGGACTGGGAACACTGAGAGGAATTACGGCAAACATCAAGGTTGAAGAACATGCAAACCCGAAATTTTTCAAAGCCAGACCGGTACCTTATGCGATACGACCTGCTGTGGAAGCTGAGCTGGAAGGGCTAGAACATTCAGGAGTACTGTCTAAGGTGGACTGGAGTGAGTGGGCCACGCCCATTGTTCCCATCATGAAGCGTTCATCGAGCAACAAGCCGGGGGAACTGGGGAAGGTTCGCATCTGTGGCGATTTCAAGATCACTGTTAATCCGGTGGTTCACACGGTGCAATATCCACTTCCGCGGATTGAGGATATCTTCGCTTCATTGTCTGGCGGGAAACACTTCACCAAGATAGACCTGGCGCAGGCGTACTTACAGATGGAAGTTGAGGAAGAGTCACGCCAGTATCTTACGATCAACACGCATAGAGGCTTGTATCGGTATAATAGACTGGTTTTTGGAGTGGCATCGGCTCCAGCAATTTGGCAGAGGGCCATGGAGCAGGTATTACAGGGAATTCCAGGCACACAATGTTACCTGGATGATATTCTGATTACAGGAGATGATGATGAGGAACACCTTGCAAATTTGGAACTGGTGCTCACCAGATTGAAAGAATATGGACTTCGAGTTAATCGCCAGAAATGTGAGTTCTTTCAGAAGTGGATCTCGTACTGTGGTCATGTCATTGACCAGGAGGGGCTTCATAAGTCTCCTGACAAGATCGAAGCTGTTGTGAAGGCTCCCGCTCCGGATAATGTATCCCAGTTGAGGTCGTTCCTAGGGTTGATTAACTATTACCATAAGTTTCTGCCAAATTTATCCACGGTGCTGTACCCGCTGAACGCTCTTTTGCAGAAGGGAGTACCATGGAAGTGGAGCGAGGACTGTAAGAGGGCCTTTCGCAAAAGCAAGGCATTGATCACCTCAGAGGAAGTGTTGGCTCACTTCAACCCAACGCTGCCTATTCGTTTGGCTTGTGATGCTTCTCCATATGGTATTGGGGCAGTACTCTCACACAAGTTGCCAAATGGCTTGGAGAGGCCAGTCGCGTTCGCATCCAGATCATTGACCTCCGCTGAGCGCAACTATGCTCAGATAGATAGGGAGACTCTCAGCCTTGTGTGGGGAGTAAGAAGTTTAATCATTACCTGCAGGGCCAAAAGTTTACGCTACTGACAGACCACCAGCCGTTGGTATCCATTTTTAACCCTAAGAAGGGTGTTTCGGTGATGACAGCACAGAGGCTCCAGAGATGGTCCCTTTTCCTAGGGGCACATCAATATCAGATCGAGTTCAAAGGTACAAAGCAGCATGGTAATGCTGATGGGCTGTCGCGCCTGCCACTACCTACAGCGGAGGAGGCACTGACGGTTGACCCTGTTGAGTTATTTCACTCGTCCATCATCGAATGTTTACCAGTCACCAATGCAAGTATTGAAAGAGAAACCAGGAACGACCCGACACTGTCCCAGGTCTACGAATTGAAAGTGAAGGGATGGCCAGCACATGGTGATCCACTGTTATCGGCATTCTCAACAAGACGAGAACAGCTGTCCGTCTGTCAAGGAACATTGATGTATGGAACAAGGGTGATTATTCCTCCTAAGTTAAGAGAGAGAGTTCTAAAGGAACTGCATGAAGGTCATCTGGGGGGAGTCAAGATGAAAAGCCTTGCTAGGGCTTATGTGTGGTGGCCGGGTATCGACCAACAGATAGAGGATCTGACGAAAAGCTGCTCAGGGTGCCAAAAAGTGCAAAATGCACCTCCGATTGCACCGCTGCATCCATGGGAATGGCCTTCAACCCCATGGCAACGTGTACATATTGACTTTGCTGGTCCATTCATGGACTCCATGTTTTTAATTGCGGTGGACGCACATTCTAAATGGCCAGAAGTGATTAAGATGACTACCACTACCTCGGAAAAGACGATCGCGGTGCTAAGAACGATATTTGCAAGAAATGGATTGCCAGAACAAATATGTTCAGACAACGGACCGCAGTTCGTGTCAGAAGAATTCCAGAAATTCATGAAGAAGAATGGGGTGAAACATTATACCTCTGCCCCATATCATCCGGCTACAAACGGGTTGGCCGAGAGATTTGTACAAACATTCAAAAAAGCAATAAAGGCCATGAGCGAAGATCAGATTCCACTGCAACACAAGGTGGACAATTTCCTACTGGCATATCGAAACGCCACTCATGCAGTGACAAACCAAAGTCCTGCCATGATGTTCTATAACAGGAGGCTGCGGTCCAGGTTGGACTTGTTAAAACCAAATGTGCGGAGGGAAGTCGAAAACAAACAGTTCCAGCATATAAATAACAAGACCACTCGGAGTTTCGAAATAGGATAACCAGTGTTAGCCCGGGACTATAAAAATGAGAAATGGCAATCTGGAACAATTCGGGCCAGACAAGGACCCCTGATGTACACGGTAGATATTGGTGAAAATGTAATACGACGTCATGCTGACCAACTGGTAGAATCGAGAACAAGGGTCGAACCCATGGTTACGGCAGAGACAACCGTGGAAGAAGTTAGTGAACCTGAAGCATCTACCTCAGAAGTGAATGTACCTGATGATGATGTCCAATCCATAAGAGATCAACTAGATGAGTCACCCCAGCAACGAGAATCAGAGACCCCTGAAAGGCGTTATCCAACTCGGATCAGGAGGCCTCCTCAGAGACTGAATCTTTGAACTGTTTTGCATGAAGTTGTATATATATATATATATGTTATTATGTTATGTTAAATGGGGATATACACTGTTAAGCTAAAAAGGGAGGATTGTGGTGTATGTAACCTGTTCCACCTTAAGGTAGTTCTCTTAAGAGATGTACTACTTTCTCTTGGCTGCTGTATACTGTAATACCGGTGGTGACCACACCGGTATATAAACGTTGTGTAGCGATTTGCTGCGCAGTTCAGCCCTGACCTCCGAATAATAAAGACCTGTTAAAGTTATTCTTGTTGTCTGTGTCCAGTGATTTATAATAAGCATAACTGGGACACACAGACTCAACAGGCTAAAGATACATTGGAGGGAGAAAGATGCACTAGATATTTTCTAGAGCAAGAGAAACTGCGACAGAGATTATCATTAATTGGAGAGTTGAAGGTTGGGGAGAAGATCATTAATGAAAGTGGTGAGATTTTGGAGGTGGCTAGTAGCTTTTATCAAGAGTTATACACAAAAGAAGACATTTTCAAATTGGCGATGGAGAAGGTTAGTGCTTTTATTGAAGAGGGTTTAAAGGAGGATGAGAGAAGCATGTGTGACAAAGAAGTAGGATTACCGGAAATAAAAGTAGCAATAAGTGGAATGAGTGGGGGCAGGTTGGGGTGGGGGGGGGGGGCGGCGGTGCGGGGTGGGGTTGGGGGGAAGCCCAGGGTCTGATGGACTAAGTGCAGAATTTTATAAAGAATTTTTAGAGATTTTAAGTCCATTGCTCTTAGAGGTTTTTAAGGAGATTAAAATTGAGGGAAGCCTGGCCCCATCTATGAGGAGAGGTATCATAAGCTTAGCTTATGAAAGTAAAGGGGATAGAAGGGACCTAAAGAATTGGAGGCCCATCGCATTATTAAATGTGGATTATAAGATCTTGGCAAGGGTTATGGCAAATCGTATGAAGGAGTTGATGCTGCAGATAGTTTTGCCCTCTCAGTCCTATGGAGTCAGGCCGGGACATCGCAGACTCTGTGGTCTCAATTGTAGGATTCACAAAATTTCCACATTCTCCCAAGGTTATTAATAAAAGGGACCCTATGGACAATTTAAAAAGGGTACCCAAAGATGGCGTCCGCACCTCGTGACCGAAAGCCTGTAAGATTTTAAAAGCCTGAACTCTGCAGCACAGAACAAGCAGCTTTGGGAAATCGAAACTTAAAATGCATTTCTGTGAAAAGGACTTTTGTGTTTGAAGGGCCAGACAGCTGAGCAAACATTTGAATATGCATTTTCGTCAAATTGGAACAGATCAACCCAGTTAGGCCTAAACATGAGGCCATTAGTTTGTCCGCATAATTAATCGGAAACAGCTTAAGGAAGCCATCGAGGCTGGACAGGCCGATTAAAATGCATTAATGACAATACAGCCCGGACATCAGGCCATTAGGTGCGATAAACGGCCATCTAAAAACAGTTATTCTGGATTGGTATAATCATTTAAAACAGCCCGCCAAAATTGAAACAATGGACTAACCTGATTTGGCGCGCAGATAAGGGCCATTCGAAAGGAGTATAACTATAGGCCCTTAGTAGCAATCTCGCTCTCTTGTTCTCTTCTCCTGACTCTGACCTCTCGTCTGGTCTTGGGGCTGCCGCCGCTCGCACTCGAGCCCTGGCCTCGTGGCGGGTCTCTCCTCGCTCCCCGCAGTAAGATTTCAGCAGTCAAGGACGACCATACCAACAGCAGGGGAGGGGAACGAGACCCGAGTCCATAGTCATCCAGGACACCCAGGCCACAAAAAGGGGCGAGACGAAACTGAGCAGGTAGCCCAGGACTGTTATAGTAGCCCAAAGAGGCGAGATGAATCGAGATGAAGAGTAAGGTAGACCCGACAAAGAGCAGAGAAGGGCAGCAGAAGACGTATTAATTAAGACCGAGCGCCGAGTTATAAGCTGACGCTTGGGGAAGAAAGTATCTGAGGACAGTGAGGCAAAACTCTTGTTGAACACTGCGAAAAACGCAGGTCTCCTCGCCCCAACGAATATACTGGCGTTTGACGTTTGGGTAGCAAAGTCTAAGCAGTAAAGACTGCTAACTGCCCCATTGACAAAACGTTACTGCCGACGACCGCCCGAGGGAGAAGAAGAAGAAAACCCATCGCGACGAGACGACAACGGTAGCTGAAGAGAAGAAAGGTGTGTCGCAGCAGCAGCTCCAGCACCGCACCCTGAGGCCACGTGGCGATGGGGTACCTAGAAGGACAAAAGACCAAACCTCAAAACCCGCATCCGTTAAAACAGCTGGCCTTGTTTTGGATTGGTGAGCAAGAATTCTGACCCCTCATAGCTTAATCTAGTTCGGTATAGGGGTGGGATAAGGATAAGGGGATTGTTAACGTAGTTATATTTCCCTCGATGTGCCGTGTGTTCCCCATTCCCTGTATAAGTATATAGTTATAGTGTTATATGCCTGTAATTGTTTCTCTACCAGTAACTTTTCTCATAAGACTGTGTTTTCGTTCCTGTTTTAATAAAATCTTGGTTTTCTTACACCAAACCACCTGTCTACTCAAGTTTTCTGTATCGCTGCCTGTACCTAAGTCCGGTGTCTAGAACCCAGGGGCATGGGAGCGATTCGAACCGCTCACAGACAGTCAGCGGCATAACTGGCTGGGCGCACGTGCCACCCGCCACCCCCTACACAATCCGAGATGCAATAGAGCTCATGGAAAAGAGTGGGAGGGTGGCTTATGTGTTAAAGATAGATCAAACGAAAGCCTTTGATAGGGTCTCTCATGACTTTCATTGATGGTTTTGGAAGCATTTGGTTTTGGGAAAAATTTCATTGAGTTGGATAAGGATTTTTTTATTCAAATATATTTAGTTGTGTTAAATGTAATGGTTTTTTATCCAAGTATTTTCCGATACAGAGGTCAGTGAGACAGGGTTGTTCCTTTTCCCCATTGTTGGACACATTGGTAGTAGAAGCATTAGGTTACATGATGCGAAAGGAACACGGTGTAGTCGGGATTGCGGTTCCCAATTCTGGGTGGGTGTTGGTGATACACCAATATGCAGATGACACAACCTTAACGTTGAGAGATGGGGAGTCAGTGAGGAATGCTGTGGGAGTAGTGGAGGATTATTGCAGAGCTTCAGGAGCCAGAGTGAATTATAGTAAATCCCAATGCCTGGTTGCAGGGAGGGGTAGGGGGGAATAGTTGGAGGAAAGCCCCTTTAAGGTGGTGGAGGTTTTGGAAGTTCTGGGGGTGCATATGGGGTGCAAGAAGGACAGGGATGAAGTGGGTCAATTAAATTGGGAACCAAAGGTTGTGAAAATTAAGAAGATTTTGGGAAGATGGGGAAAGAAGGTGGTTGAAAGTGCAAGGAAGAGCGACAGTGGTGTCTGCTCTCCTGCTATCTAAACTATGGTACTTATTGACGGTGGAAGATATTCCTGAGTGGGTGGAAAAGTCCATCCGAGAAGCTTGTGTGAGGTTTTTATGGGAAGGGAAACCAGCCTTGCTGGCTTACAATACCATCATTGGACAGCGAAAGCAGGGGGGACTCAATTTCCCAGATATTGATTTGAAGAAAAAATCCTTTAGAATCAAATGGGCGAAGAGATTTCTTCAGAAGTCAAATACAAGTTTTTGGAAGAGTTGCTTTGAGCATTTTTAAAAACGAAGTGGGATAGGAGGGCAGGGGATATTATATATGGAATACAATAATATGTTTCTGAAATCGATTAAACCTCTCCCTAGGTTTTATAAGGGGGTTTGGGCCCAATTTTTAAAAAGTGTGCAGTTTATGCCCAAGGGTGCTGAGGAATTTTTAGAACAGCCCTTATTTTTGAACAGGTGGGTCAACATTGAAGGAGAGGTATTATTTAATCAAGCTTTTATAAAAGCTGGTAATATATGTGTGAAAGATGTATTATTTGAGGTAATTCCAGGTTGGTTGCCGGAAGCGATAGTGAGGGACATGGTTTGGGAGGAGGATCAGGTGGTAGAAGAGAAAGCAATTATGATCATGTATGAGAAGATTGTGAGAGCAATGCCACAGGATTGGATGGAAGAAATAAATGCGCAAATCTCCAAAGGAAGTAAAATACGTCTCGCTTTTCCAATCTTTCTGCTGGAGAAAGGGGAAGAGTTTGTCCAATTTGACAACTGTAATACTCGAGATTTTTATGGGGTATTTGGATAATGGAGATTTAAGACACCTGCTGGTCAGGAGTTTTGGCAGAGTATATACCCACAGCTGGACTTCAACAGGATTTGGAAGGGAGTGTGGGCGAATTTTAAATGTTCAGTGTGGATTGAACTGGATTTCAAATTGGCTCATTACGGGATTTTTACCATGACGGTGTTATGTAAGATTGGGCGAGTGGAGGTGGCAACTTGCCCAGTGTGTGGGACACGGGATGAGACTCTGTCCCATTTACTGGTGTTATGTCCACAGTTAAAGGATTTTAAGTACTATGTTCGACAGTTGTGTGAAGTCTTTTGCTGGGTGGGGACCGAAGAGCAAGAATGGGAATCCCGTGGGACTCAGTTTTGAGATAGGTATTGCAGGAGAGCCTGGCCGAGTCTAGCGGAGCGGCAATTAATTTAATTTTCAGTTTGGCTAGATTCGTGATTGTGCAAAGAAGGAATGCTCTGTTTTTTAAGGGGAGGGGAATAAATCTAAAAGAGTATTTTAAACATAAGCTAAAAGACCATTACAAGGCTCTGTGGATGTTTTATTCAGAAAGGAATTTAAAGAAAGTATTTTATGATTCATTTTTAAAGTACAATAGATTAATATATGTTACGGGAGACAAATTAAACTTCAGGTTTTGATGTTAATATCTGTTGGAAAATGGCAGTGCATAGTGACAGAATTGAGTTATATGATACAATGGAATGATCACGATGTTGTAAATGTTTTTATTGTTCAATAAATAATAGCTAATTTTTTTAAAAGTGCGTAGCACTCTTGCCTCTGAGTCAGAAGGTTGTGTGTTCAGGTCCCACTCCAGGGACTTGAGCATAAAAATCTAGGCTGACACTCTAGTGCAGTGTTGAGGGAGTGCTGCACTGTTGGAGGTGTTGTCTTTTGGATGAGACATTAAACCGAGGCACCATTTACTCTCTCAGGTGGATGTTAAATATCCCATGGCACTATTTCAAAGAAGAGCAAGGTAGTTATCCCTGGTGTCCTGGCTGATATTTATCCCTCAATCAACATAACAAAAACAGATTATCTGGTCATTATCACATTGCTGTTTGTGGGAGCTTGCTGTGTGCAATTTGGTTGCCGCACTTCTCACATTACAACAGTGACGACACTCCAAAAAGTACTTCATTAGCTGTAAAGTGCTTTGAGACATCCGGTAGTCGTGAAAGGCGCTATATAAATGCAAGTCTTTCTTTCTTTTAACTGCACATACCCAGAATGCACAGACGCAGTTGAAAGCTCTGTCCAGCTGTCGTGAGGTACAAATATCCAAAGTCCAAGCTTAAGAGACAAGCTAAGGCCTTGAAGTGAATGCTTTAATTACAGGAAACTTTGTTATATCCGGCACCGACGGGACCGAGCTGTTGCCGAGCTATCAAAACTGCCGGACATACAAAGTTAATGTTGAAGCGTACAGAGGTTTTCATCTCCGTATCTGACAACAAACACTGTTGCTTAGCAACAGCTTGTAAACAGTCGGCCCGTACCTTGGAAGCGTCTCTGTAGCTTAGCAACAGCTTCAGAGAGACTTTCCAGAGCCCGACTGTTGAAAACAAAGCCACGAGAAGAAAAAAAACCTAACAAAACGACGCCTGATTTCTGCTGGTAGATCGAGGTTTCCGGACATACAACCTCCGGATAAACCAAAGTTTCCTGTAATGTATAAAAAGACACCAGAAACATTTTATAGGTAAATTTAATCATATTATTCACCAAATTCACCAATGTGTATTATTTTATTTTGTTTAAAACATTACTTTGAACATTTGAAATTTCAGTTCCTGCGAAAACATGTAAGACAATTTTTTTTTGAAAAAGCTTTTTGAGTGATTCTTTTGGTTCAACGAAGCATGGAAGTAAAATGTTACAGTGAATTGTTGACATACTTAGGTAGAATTTTCCCTAATATTAGTAATTATATACAGATCTTTCAATGTGGCATGTTAACATCCGGCTTTTAAATTCTAAAGGCATGACGCAGGAACTCAAGTTAATGTGTACAGGAAGTGTACCATATGGCTGATCTTTTAAATATAAATATAGGCCAGCCAGCCAGGAGCAAATATTGGGAAATTGTGGATGTAATCCCCACAATTGTCCACCCATTAAAATTAATGAACAGGAAATGGTAGAGAGAGCACCTGACACTGCAACTCAGGAAGGCTATATTAGCCTTGGAGGAGGCACAGTGCAGATCCTTGGTCAGACCCGATGGGGAGTACTGCATTTAATTTTGGTCTCCGAACCACAAGAGAGATAGATTAAGCTTGCAAGGGGTACAGTGCAGATTCACCGGAATGATACCAGGGCTTAAAGGGTTAAATTATGTGAACAGGTTGCATCAACTTGTCTTGTATTCCCTTGAGTTTAGAAGAGTGAGTGTAGAACTAATTGAGGTGTTTAAAATGATAAAGGGATTCAATTGGGTAGATACAGAGAAGCTATCTCATTTGGTGGGGGAATCGAAAACAAGGGGGCACGATCTTAGAATGAGAGCTTGCGGGAGTGAAATCAAGGCGCACTTTTTCACACAAAAAATTCTCTCCCTCAAAAGGCTGTTGACACTGGGTCAATTGAAATTTTCAAGACTGAGATTGACAGATTTTTACTAGGTAAGGGTATCAAGGCAAATGGATCGAAGGCGGGTAAATGGAGTTGAGGTACAGATTAGTCGTGCTTTAATAGAGTGACGGAATTGGCTCGAGGGGCTGAATGGCCTACTCCTGTTCCTATACTCCTGTGATACACGTTTCTGATGAATGAGTTTCCGCACCATGGGTGTATATTCCGAAAACCACCCCCAAATAGTTTAATACGGCCCTACAAACTTTAGTAAACAAGTTTAATGGTATACAACAGCATGTAGAATAATGATTGCATGCTTGATCTGTCTTAATTATTGCCAGTGCTTATTTTATATAATGATCTGCAAATGACTGTACTGTGTTAGTGCAAAGAAGAGTACAATGGACATCACTGCCCACAAAATCTGTCTTATGTGAGGCACATAATTTCTTCAAGGTCACAACATTTGAAGGCCGTCAAGTCAGTTGATTGACAAATCAATGATCATTGTGAGATAAAATGAAATATGGAGCATTTCCAGAGTGGATTATAAAAGAGATTAGAATGGAGCATCATAAATTGTTGAGCCATTAAGAATGGCATGATATACTGTACTTGTGCTTAGTCTCCTAAAAAATATTTTGCAAAGAAAAAATTAGCTTATGATAATTATTACTGCTGCAAGCATAGCCCCCTCTCGTTTAGTCGCTACATGAAACATCTTTTCCTCATAAAAATTCTATTGATAAAAGAACATAGGTCTTCAGTTGTTTGAACCCTGAAGTATTAAAGCACTTCTGCATATATTGCTAGATAGTAATTTCATGATAACACTATTCAGTCAATTCAAAGGAAGCTGCTGGTAAAGAAACAGCCTGTGCATCCATTTTATCATCTTCCTCTTTTCCATTATCCACAATCAAGACTGCATGGTTTTCAAAGTTATAAAATAGAAACGAGAAGATGCTATTTTACTAGCTTCAAAGGACTTGCAGGAGACAATTTTCTACAATAAATGAAAGCATTAAATGAGTTTCCATAGTTTCCACTGAGCATTAGTTCAGCAAATAATAAAAAAAAAATCCAGCTACATCTCTAGCTATCTATATGCTGAAGCTTGAAGAATGGGGTTTGGGAATCTGCAATACATTTTTTCTTCAACAGTGTATTTGTAAGAGTCTAAAATCATGTCTGTTGAAAGATGCAATGGCTTTCCACATAGAATTTTGCTCTGTGGTTATTCTACTTTCTCTTTAAGCCTATTTTGACTTTATAAACTTTATCTTGGCATAGCTGCATCTTCTGCTGTGAGATCCTGAACAGAAACATGCTGCTACAAAAGCAAAACACTGCAGATGCTGGAAACCTGAATAAGAACAGAAAATGCTGGAAATACTCAGCAGGTCAGGCAGCATCTGTGGAGAGAGAAACTGAGTTAACGTTTCAGGTCGATGACCCTTCGTCAGAACTGGAAAGGTTAGAGATGTAACAGTTTTTAAGCAAGTGCAGAGGCAGGGAGAGGGGGGGAGGAAAGAACAAAAGGGAAGGTCTGTGATTGGGTGGAAGGCAGGAGAGATTAAATGACAAAAGGGATGATGGTGAAATGCAGAAAGAGATGGTAATGGCACAAGTAAAAAAAACAAAAGATGGCTCTAGAGGAGGTGTAAATGGGAATATCAGAATCATCAGCAATAGCAGCCATTCAAAAAAATGGGGGCAGAGATTATGATCTGAAAATGTTGAACTCAAAGTTGAGTCTGGAAGGCAGTAAAGGGCCTAAACGAAAGATGAGCTGCTGTTCCTCGAGCTTACGTTGAGCTTCATTGGAACAGTGTAGGAGGCTGAGGGCAGAGAGGTCAGAGTGGGAGTTGTTGAATCCGTGATTCTTAGAGTATGATGTTTTCCAATAACTACACAGAGGCTGTAACTTAACAATCAACAGGTGTTTACTGGAGGAGGGTAGTCTAAAGGCTGACAGCACAGAGGCATGCTCAAGGCTTATATACAGGTGTGGTCACTGCCAGTACTACAGTACACAGGAGCTGTAAAAGTAGTTCTCTCTTAAAGGTACATACACTACAATTCCTCCCATGTTAGATTAGCAGTACCCATAATGTTCAAATAACAATTAACACTTTAACATGCACATCAAACTGAAATAGTCCATTTATAGATTCAGTCTTTGGGGCGGCTTCCTGATCCTTTCTGGATAGCGCCTTTCCTGAGGTTCTTGTTCTTGGTGCGGAGGCGATTCTGGCCCCTTTTCGTCGGTTATTTCATCAGTTTCCACTGCTACTGTTTCTGAGGTAAATGCTACTGGTATGTCGGGTTCATCCCCAGGGACGCGAGACATGGGGTTGACTCATTCCTGTGACGCTAAGATCTGGTCGACGTGGCACCTCACAATGTTCTCCCCGACATCCACTGTGTACATTAATGGCCCCTGCCGTGTGCATATCGTTCCGGGTTGCCATTTCTCTATTCGGTAGTCACGGGCCAAGACTGGTTGTCCTACATTGAAGCTCCTTGTCGGCTTCTCATTGATGTGCTGGAATTGTTTATCCTCAACATTTCTTCGCACATTTGGTCTGAGCAAATCCAGATGAGATCTCAACCTTCGGTTAAAGAACATCATGGCCGGGGTCTGGTTGGTAACTGCATGTGTCGCATTTCTGTAGGCTAACAGGAAATTGTCCACCTTATGCTGTAGTGGAATTTCATCATCGCACATGGCCTTTATCACCTTTTTAAAGGTTTGTACGAACCTCTCAGCCAATCCATTTGTGGCTGGATGATACGGGGCGGATGTGTAATGCCTTACCCCATTCCTTCTCATAAATTTCCGAAACTCTTCGGACACAAACTGTGGTCCATTATCAGAGCAAACCTGCTCTGGCAAGCCGTTCCTGGCAAATATGGTCCGTAGGACTGCAATCGTTTTCTCTGTAGTGGTTGAGGACATTTTTATCACCTCAGGCCATTTCGAGTGCGCATCCACTGCTATTAAGAACATTGAGTCCATGAATGGACCAGCAAAATCAATATGCACCCGTTGCCATGGAGAGGAGGGCCACTCCCATGGGTGTAGAGGGGCATGTGGTGGTGCATTTTGGACCTTCTGGCATCCTGAGCAGCTCTTGGTTAGGTTCTCGTTATGTTGATCGATCCCCGGCCACCACACATAAGCCCTAGCAAGGCTTTTCATTTTCACCCCTCCCAGATGACCTTCGTGAAGCTCATTGAGCACTCTCTCCCTTAACTTGGGTGGAATTACCACTCGGGATCCACACATCACTGTCCCCTGGCATACTGACAGCTGTTCTCTTCTGGATGAGAATGCTGGCAACAGTGAGTCGCCATGTGTTGGCCATCCCCTCACCGTCAAATCTTATACCCGAGACAGTGTCGGATCATTGCGGGTCTCCTTCTCTATATCCGCGTTAGTTACTGGCAATCGTTCAATTATTGACGAATAAAATATCTCGATAGGGTCCACCGCTGGTGCTTCCTCCACAGTAGGCAGTGGCAGGCGTGATAGCCCATCAGCGTTTCCATGCTGTTTCGTGCCTTTATATTCTATTTCATATTGGTTCGCCCCTAGAAAAAGGGACTATCTTTGTAGCCGTTGTGCAGTCATCAACGGAACGCCCTTCTTTGGATTGAAGATGGAGACAAGTGGTTGGTGGTCAGTCAGCAAGGTGAACATCTGCCCATGCAGATAGTGGTTGAATTTTTTTACTCCCCATACTAGGCTGAGGGCCTCCCTGTCAATCTGGGTGTAGTTGCGCTCAGCTGAGGTTAGTGACCGAGACGCAAAGGCTGCTGGCCTCTCCAACCCGTCTGGGAATTTGTGCGACAGCACCACTCCAATACCATAGGGTGATGCATCACATGCCAACCAAATTGGTAGTGCTGGGTTGAAATGGGCCAACACCTCTTTTGAGGTGATCAATTCTTTGCACTTCTGGAAAGCTCG
Organism: Somniosus microcephalus; assembly: GCF_052327205.1. Classification (NCBI taxonomy): domain Eukaryota; kingdom Metazoa; phylum Chordata; class Chondrichthyes; order Squaliformes; family Somniosidae; genus Somniosus; species Somniosus microcephalus. The sequence goes on along the minus strand of NC_140991.1, from coordinate 49,285,570 downwards.
TTTACATTCGTCATTCCACTTCCATGGTACCCCCGTTTGCAGTAGGGTGTTCAGTGGGTGTAATACTGTCGACAAATTTGGTAAGAACTTATGGTAGTAGTTTACCAGCCCGAGGAACAACCTCAGTTGTGACACATTTTCCGGTGCTGGAGCCTTGACTACTGCCTTAATCTTTTCAGGGGACTTATGTAACCCCTCTTCATCAATAACGTGGCCACAATACGAGATCTGCTTCTGGAAAAACTCGCACTTGTGGCGATTAGCTCGTAGCCCATATTCCTTTAATCTGGTGAGCACCTTCTCCAGGTTGGCGAGGTGATCACTGTCATTTTTACCCGTGACCAGGATGTCGTCCAAATAACACTGGGTCCCTGGAATCCCTTGCAGGACTTGATCCATTGCCCTTTGCCAAATAGCCGGAGCCGATGCTACCCCGAACACCAGCCGGTTGTATTGGTAGAGACCTTTATGAGTGTTGATCATGAGGTATTGTTTCGAGGCTTCTTCTACCTCCATTTGCAGGTACGCCTGGGCCAGATCAATTTTGGTGAAGCGTTTATCTCCAGATAGCGAGGCGAAAATATCCTCAATCCGTGGAAGCGGATATTGTACCTTGTGAAGGATTGGGTTCACTGTCACCTTAAAATCCCCACAGATGCGGACCTTCTTTGGTTCCCCAGGCGTATTACTGAACGACCTCTTCATTACAGGAATGATGGGTGTAGCCCACTCACTCCAGTCTACTTTGGACAGTACTCCTGAATGTTCCAACCCTTCCAGCTCTGCTTCGATGGCTGGTCGGATCGCATAAGGCACCGGTCTGGCCTTAAAAAACTTTGGGCTTGCATTTCCCTCTATTTTAATCGTTGCTGTTATGCCTTTTAGTGTTCTGAGTCCCTCCTGGAACACTTCTTGTGCATCAGTTAGCATTCTTGACAGTCGTCCAGGTGTGACGTCGTCATCCTTTTTGGCCTCAACCTTCAGTGCCTGTATGGAATGCCAATCTAATTGTATCTTCCGGCTCCATTCACGTCCTAGTAGTGGTGGTTCTCCATCTGGCAATACATATAGGTCCATTTTAGGTATTTCCTGGCCTTTGTATATCACTTTCACTCTTATTTTTCCTTTGGGGTAGACTTTTTGCCCCGTGTAAGTCTTCAAGACAATCTCTGTAGCTTTCAAGGGTATATGTGAAAATAGCCGCTTGTAGTCCCTTTAGTTTATAACTGTTAGGGCTGATCCTGTGTCCAATTCCATTTTCACTTGGACTCCGTCTATCTTGAGCGTGACCCAGATAGTCTGGTGATCCTCCATTTTGATTACCTTATGTAGTTTCAGACAACCCAGCTCCTTGCTTCCGGAATCTGTATCACTTTTCTGTTCGTCTGAACTACTGTCCATCACCTTATGTACCTTTTTGTACTTCTCCTGTGGAGATTTCTTGCTGCTGGTTTTCTTCCCTGACCTGCAGACTCTTGCTATGTGTCCTGCTTTTCCACACTGTCTGCACACTTGGTCCTTGAACCAACAATCCTTCTGGTCATGTGTTGTTCTGCCGCAGCGATAACACTTCCCTGCTCCATATGACATTTCATTGGTGCCATATTCTTGCGGTCTCCGTTTTGTATCTCTGCAGTGCCCCGTGTGGCTGCTTCGTGTGATACTGCCATGCTGAAAGCCTTGTCCAGCGTAAGATCCTTTTCTGATAGAAGCCATTTCTGGGTTCCTTCACTTTGAAGCCCACACACAAACTTGTCCCTTAACGTATCTGCTAGTCCCACTCCAAACTGGCAGTGTTTCGATAGCTTGCACAGTTCCGTTAAGTACTCAGCATTACTTTTGTCTTTATGCTGGTTCCTTTTGCGGAACGTAAATCTTTCTGCTATCAACAGCGGTGTGGGGTTTAAGTTGTCCTGTAGGATTTCTACTATGCTTTCAAAATTCTTATCCACGGGCTTCTCTGGGGTTATTAGGTTTCGTAGTAAGCCATAAGTTTTTGCACCCATGGAATTTAACAAAACCAGTGCTTTCCTAGCATCTGGCACTTCATTCGCCCTGCAGTACACCTCAATGCGTTCCACATATGTCGCCCAATCTTCGACTTCCTTGTCGAACGCAGTGATACTGCCACTCTTTGGCATCCCTGAGTGTGATTTAACTGTCTAAAATGGCGTCTCCCGCGCTCTCCCTTCTTCTCCGCTGGCACAAAATGGCGTCTCCCGCGCTTTCCTTTCTTCCCGCGCTCGCCCTTCTTCTCCGCTGCAGCTTCAAAAATGGCGTCTCCCGCGCTCTCCCTTCTTCTCCGCGGCTCAATGGCGTCTCCCGCGCTCTCCCTTCTTCTCCCCGTGGACGCGGTTCAGCCGTTGAGCCCTGGCTGTGCTCTGCGCGTTCTCCTGTGCGCCTTTCCCATTGCCGTCGCTCGGTCCTGAACCCGGCTGCTGCTTTCCCCTCTCTCTCTCTCTTTTTGTTTTTCCTCGACGCCGCTCGGTTTTCAACAACCGGCTGCACCCTGTGCGCTTCACCCTCTCTCTTACCCCGTCGACGCTGCTCGGCTTTTTCTCTGCCGTCGGTCGGCTCCAGCCGCTGCTGTCCGGGAAGGGTCTGCACTGTACCTGTTGCCAGTCTGTTGCTGGATCGTCGTGGCTGGGGAACCAAGCCCGGCTCTCAACAGCCTCCCCTGCGATGTTCACTCTCTGCCGGATGACTGGGCGGTTGCTCGTGGTCGACGCCCGTGCTTCTGGCCTCGACTTTCTTCCACCGCCCTCCCGGAGCGAATCCTTGAAGGGAAATGCAGAGTTGCAGGTAGATTCGAATCGACCTCGTTGCCACTGTTAAATCCGTGATTCTTAGAGTATGATGTTTTCCAATAACTACACAGAGGCTGTAACTTAACAATCAACAGGTGTTTACTGGAGGAGAGTAGTCTAAAGACTGACAGTACAGAGGCATGCTCAAGGCTTATATACAGGTGTGGTCACTGCCGGTACTACATTATACAGGAGCTGTAAAAGTAGTTCTCTCTTAAAGGTACATACACTACAGGAGTGGTCCGGAGAATTAAAATGACAGGCATCCTGAAGATCAGGGACGCAATTGCAGCTTGACTGGAGGTGTTCCACAAAGCCGTCACCCAATCTGCGTTTGGTCTCCCCAATGTAGAGGAGACCGCATTGTGAGCAGAAGAAGAAACATGCTACTGTTAGCTAATTTAGAAAATTAAAATACAATATGATTTAAATTATGTCTACTATTATTTAAACTATGTTTCAGCTGTCGCTTTGTGGCAGCACTCTCGCTTCTGATGTGGAAGGTTGTAGGTTCAAGTCCCACTCCAGGGACTTGAGCACAAATTCCAGTGCAGTACTGTGGGAATGTTGCACTGTTGGAGGTGCCATCTTTCAAATGAGTTGCTAAACCGGGTCCTGTCAGCCCACTAAGGATACAAAACATTCCATGGCACTACATCGGGCAGCACGGTGGCATAGTGGTTAGCACTATGCCTCACAGCGCCAGGGACCCGGGTTCGAATCTGGCCTCGGGTGACTGTCTGTGTGGAGTTTGCACATTCTCCCCGTGTTTGCGTGGGTTTCCTCCGGGTGCTCCGGTTTCCTCCCACAGTCCAAAGATGTGCGGGTTAGGTTGATTGGCTATGATTAATTGACCCTTAGTGTTAGGGGGATTAAATACGTGGGGTTATGGGGATAGGGTGGGATATGTGTTGGTGTAGGGGTTACGGGGATCGGGTGGGATATGTGTCGGTGCAGGCTCGATGGGCCGAAATGGCCTCTATCTGCACTGTGGGGTTTCTGTGATTCTGTGATCAGAGACAGCAGGTAATCTCTTCCGGTGTCCTGGCCAATATTTATCCCTCAACTAACATCACTAAAAAACAGATTATCTTGTCATTATTACATTGCTGTTTGTGGGAGCTTGCTGTGTGCAAATTGGCTGCCATTTTTCCGACATTACAATAGGTATTGACTTGGATAGAGAACTGGTTGGCGGACAGAAAGCAAAGAGTTGGAATAAACGGGTCATTTTCCGAGTGGCAGGCAGTGACTAGTGGGGTACCGCAAGGATTGGTCCTAGGACCCCAGCTGTTCACAATATATATTAATGATCTGGACGAGGGAATTGGATGTAATATCTCCAAATTTGCAGACGACACAAAGCTGGGTGGGAGGGTAAGCTGTGAGGAGGATGTCATGAAACTCCAGTACGATTTGGACAAATTGGGTGATTGGGCAGAAACATGGCAAATGCACTATAATGTGGATAAATGTGAGGTTATCCACTTTGGTGGCAAAAACAGGAAGGCAGATTATTATTTGAATAGCAATAGATTGGGAGAAGGGGAAGTGCAAAGAGACCTGGGTGTTCTTGTGCACCAGTCGCTGAAGGTAAGCATGCAGGTGCAGCAGGCGGTTAAGAAGGCAAATGGTATGTTGGCCTTCGTAGCAAGAGGGTTCGAGTACAGGAACAAGGATGTCTTGCTACAGTTGTACAGGGCCTTGGTGAGACTGCACCTTGAGTATTGTGTGCAGTTTTGGTCGCCTTACCTGAGGAAGGACGTTCTTGCCATGGAAGGAGTGCAGCGAAGATTCACCAGGCTGATACCTAGGATGGCAGGAATGGCGTATGAGGAGAGATTGTGTCGATTGGGCTTATACCCACTGGAGTTTAGATGATTGAGAGGGGATCTCATCGAAACCTATAAAATTCTGTCAGGCCTGGACAGACTAGATGCAGGAAGGATGTTTCTGATGGCCGGGGAGTCCAGAACCAGGGGTCATAGTCTAAGGATAAGGGGTAAGCCATTTAGGACTGAAATGAGGAGGAATTTCTTCACCCAGAGAGTGGTGAACCTGTGGAATTCTCTGCCACAGAGGGCAGTGGAGGCCAGTTCATTAAATATATTCAAAAAAGAGTTGGATATATTTCTTAAGGCTAAAGGGATCAAGGGATATGTGGAGAAGGCAGGGACAGGGTACTGAATTTGGATGATCAGCCATGATCTCATTGAATGGCGGAGCAGGCTCGAAGGGCCGAATGGCCTACTCCTGCTCCTATCTTCTATGTTTCTATGTTTCTGTAGTGACGACACTTCAAAAGTACTTAAATGGCTGTGAAACAGTTTGAGACGTCATAAGGTTGTGAAAGGTGTGGAAATGATAGCATAGTAGTTATATTACTGGACTAGTAATCCAGGCCTGGACTAATGAGTTCTAAATCCCACCATGGTTGCTGGCGAATTTAAATTCAGTTAATTAAATAAATCTGGAATAAAAAGCTAGTATCAGTAATAATGACTATGTAACTACCGGATTGTTGTATGAACCCATCTAATGCCCTTTAGGGAAGCAAATCTGCCATCCTTACCTGGTCTGGCTTATATGTGACTCCAGACCCACAACAATGTGGTTGACGCTTAAATGCCCTCTGAAATGGCCTAGCAACTGACTCAGTTGTATCAAAGCGCGACGACAGAGTATAATAAGAATAAAACTGGACGGACCACCCAGCATTGACCAAGGCATCAGATTTGGATACGAGAAAGGCACAGCAACCCAGTCAACCTTGCAAAGTCATCCTCACTAACATAGAATTGTAGTGTCCGTGTGTAGATAAAGACACTGAAGACAGGAGTTGGTTCATAGGTATTTACTAAGCAAGGCTGGGGGGGGTTCTAAAGGATATACACAATACACAGGCTTATATAGCCCAAGTGGCAATTACCGGCATTACGCACACCTGGGGCTCTTAAAGGCACATACACCACAATTGCACTTAAAGGCACATACACCACAATTCCTCCCCTTCTAGCTAACTAGTACATCATATTTTAAGTAATTATTAATTACATGTTATATGCAAAATAATATACATTGCTGTATTAATTAATTGTAAGTTAGTCTCTCAGGAGGCTTCCTGACTCGGTCCGGATAACGCCTCGGGGGTGTAGTAGTTTCTGGTGGTGTAGTAGGTTCTTCTGGCAAGGCTGATTCGGCTTGAAGGCCAGTGTCGGGTTCATCGGGTTCCAGTATCACCGGATCGGAGGTAGATATGGGTATCTCTACTTCATCGTTAGATGTATAGCGTGGTGGTGTAGGTTGTCCCTTTTCGGATGACTTGATGATTTGGTCAGCATGGCGCCTTATTATGCTTTCTCCGATGTCCACGGTATACATCAGTGGTCCTAGTCGTGTGCAGATAGTTCCAGGCTGCCATTTCTCGGTACGGTAGTCCCGGGCCAAAACCGGTTGGCCTATCTGGAAGGCCCTAGTTGGCCTTTCATTCATGCCCTGAAACTGTCGGTTCTCCACGTCCCTTCGGATGTTGGGCTTGACCAAATCCAGCCGGCATCTTAGGTTTCTATTGTAGAACATCATGGCGGGAGTTTGGTTTGTAACCATATGTGTTGCATTCCTATATGCAAATAAGAAGTTATCCACCTTGTGCTGAAGTTTTATGTCTTCATTACCCATGGCCTTTATGGCCTTCTTAAAGGTCTGGACAAACCTTTCAGCCAATCCATTGGTGGCGGGATGGTATGGGGCGGACGTGTAGTGCTTTACCCCATTGTTCTTTAAGAACTTTCTGAATTCTTCGGACACAAATTGCGGTCCATTATCAGAACATATCTGTTCCGGCAGCCCATTCCTGGCAAATATGGTCCTTAATACTGTGATGGTTTTTTCCGTGGTGGTGGAGGACATCTTTATTACCTCCGGCCACTTGGAGTGTGCATCAACTGCGATTAAGAACATTGAGTCCATAAATGGACCAGCAAAGTCGATGTGCACCCTTTGCCAGGGAGATGAGGGCCACTCCCATGGATGTAGAGGGGCCTGTGGCGGAGCATTTTGGACCTTCTGGCATCCTAGGCAGCTCTTGGTCATGTCTTCGATGTCTCCATCGATACCTGGCCACCATACAAACGCCCTAGCTAGGTTCTTCATTCTCACTCCACCCAGATGCCCCTCGTGAAGCTCCTTTAGCACTTTATCCTGGAGTTTGGGTGGAATCACCACTCTGGATCCACACATCAAGGTTCCTCGGCATACTGACAGCTGTTCTCTTCTTTGTGAGAATGCTGGCAACAGTGGTTCACCATGTGCTGGCCATCCCTTCATTGTTAAATCGTAGACCCGTGAGAGAGTAGGGTCATTTCTGGTCTCCCTTTCAATGGCAGAATTTGTCACCGGTAGACATTCCACTATGGTAGAGTGGAATATCTCTACTGGGTCTACTGTAGGTGCCTCTTCTATCGTTGGCAACGGCAGGCGCGATAAACCGTCAGCATTCCCATGCTGTTTTGACCCTTTGTATTCAATGTTGTATTGGTGTGCCCCTAGAAAAAGGGACCACCTCTGTAGTCTTTGTGCCGTCATAATGGGGACACCTTTCTTAGGGTTGAATATGGAGATGAGGGGTTGATGGTCAGTCAGCAAGGTAAATTTTTGTCCGTGTAGGTAATGGTTGAATTTCTTCACTCCCCATACCAGGCTGAGTGCTTCCCTGTCTATCTGGGAATAGTTACGCTCAGCTGAGTTCAATGAGCGTGACGCAAAAGCTATCGGCCGTTCCGAGCCATCAGGGAATCTATGGGACAATACCGCTCCTATGCCGTAAGGGGATGCATCGCACGCCAGTCTGATTGGTAGTGATGGGTTGTAATGAGCCAAAACTTTCTCGGATGTGATTAAGTCTTTACATTTATGGAAGGCACGTTTACAGTCTTCGTTCCATTTCCAAATCATTCCTGTGTGTCGAAGATCATTAAGAGGGTGTAGAATAGTTGATAAGTTCGGTAAAAATTTATGATAGTAATTTATTAATCCCAGGAATGACCTCAATTGTGAAACATTTTCAGGTGCTGGGGCTTTTATAACTGCTTCAATTTTTTCAGGTGACTTATGCAACCCTTCCTTATTAATTATGTGGCCACAATATGATATCTGATTTTGGAAAAATTCGCACTTGGGGCGATTTGCTCGTAGGCCCCGTTCTTTCAGCCTAGTGAGCACCTGCTCCAAATTGGCAAGGTGCTCGTTGTCGTTTTCTCCTGTTATAAGGATGTCGTCTAGGTAACACTGAGTCCCCGGAATCCCTTGCACGACTTGCTCCATAGCTCTTTGCCAGATAGCTGGAGCTGATGCTACTCCAAAAACCAGTCGATTGTACTGGTACAGGCCTTTGTGTGTGTTTATTGTGAGATACTTTTTAGAGGTCTCCTCAACCTCCATCTGTAGATATGCCTGTGCCAAGTCAATTTTTGTGAAACGTTTTCCTCCGGATAGTGAGGCGAAAATATCTTCTATCCTCGGAAGAGGATACTGTACCGTGTGAAGGACCGGGTTTACAGTCACCTTAAAGTCCCCACAGATGCGAATTTTTCTCTGTTCCTCAGAGTTATTTTTCAATGCTTTTTTCATGACTGGAACGATGGGCGTTGCCCATTCGCTCCAATCTATTTTGGATAATACGCCTGCCTTTTCCAAATTCTCCAGCTCTGCCTCGACTGCCGGACGTATTGCGTATGGCACCGGTCTTGCCTTAAAAAATTTTGGAATTGCTGCATCTTCCACTTTTATTGAGGCGGTGATGCCTTTCAAGGTTCCTAGTTTCTCTTGAAACACTTCTTTGGCGTTGGCCAAGATGTCTTTTAATCGTTCAGGTATGATGTCATCATTGTTTTTTTCCTTACTGGTCACCGTCAGTGCCTGAATGGAGTGCCAGTCTAAACGTATCTTCCTTATCCATTCACGTCCCAACAACGGTGGACCACCATCTTGTAGAATGTATAAATACAACTTTTGTATTTCTTTGCCGTTGTATACCACAGGCACCTTTATTTTTCCTTTGGGGTATACTTTCTGCCCCGTATATGTTTTTAAGATAATGGATGTGTCTTTTAGAGGTATATGCGAAAATAGCCTCTCGTAATCTCGTCGATTTATTACGGTTAGAGCTGATCCTGTATCTAGCTCCATTTTAACTGGGGACCCTGCTATTGTGAGGGTAACCCAAATGGTCTGGTAATCTTCATTGGCAATTACATTATGTAATTTGAGAGAGCTTAGTCTCTTGTTTCCGGAGTCGCTATCGCTCTTCTGGTCTTTGGAGCTACTGTCCGTCATCATTTGTACCTTTCTGTGCTTTTCCTTATTGATTCTTTTCCCGTTAGTGGATTTTTTATTTTCAGATCGGCATACACGTGGAATGTGTCCCATCTTTCCGCATCGACTGCATGCTTTTTCTTTGAACCAACAATCCCTCTGGTCATGGTTGGATCTGCCGCAGCGATAACATCTCTCGAAACCCCGTGTCATTTCATGGGTGCCGAAGTCCTGTGGCCTTTGCTGTATCTTTGCCGCTCCTATTGCACTGAAAGCCTTGTCCAGTGTTAAATCTTTTCCAGAAGATACCTTTTTTTGTGTTTCTACACTTAGGGGATCGCAGATGAATTTGTCTTGCAGAGAATCTGCCAGTCCTGCCTCGAATTGGCAGTGTAGGGTATGAACAATCTCCTCAAAATTCTTGTCCATCGGTTCGGCTGGAGTGATTAAGTTGCGTAACAGCTTGTATGTTTCTGCGCCCATTAGATCCAGAAGCACTGAAGCTTTTTTTTCATCTTCTATTTCATTTGCGGTGCAAAACACCTCCACTCTTTCTACATATGTGGTCCAATCCTCTATCTTGTTATCAAAAACATCAATATTGCCAAAGTTAGGCTCTGTTTCATTATCAAAAGCATCAATATTGCCAGACTTAGGCATTTCAAAAAAGATATGGCGCTTCCCGCGCTTTTTCTTTTTTCTCCCTGTAGCAACGATATGGCGCTTCCTGCGCTTTCCCGCCGCTGCTACCGATAACAACGCTGTTTTACTGTGGTTTCCGTTTATTCACTGTTGGAGACTCGTTCCCGACGGAGGTCTAAACGCTGACCTGCTTGCCGCGCCGGCCGTCTCCCGAGTGCACCCTCCCAGTCTGTTATTGCTTGCCTCCGATTTCGCTGCCTGTCTCAGCTGTAGAGCCCGCCGCTGGAGCCCCAGCCTGACGCCCAGGAAGGATTAGCGCAGTACCTGCCACCAGCTTGGCCAGCTGGTGAAACCACAGTTTCTATTACTTCCTTGAGTCTTCTGGACGCTGGAGGAATCGATGTCCTTGAGGTGCTGCCGAATTGCAGGTAAGTCCGTTTCCACTTCGTCGCCACTGTAGTGTCCGTGTGTAGATAAAGACACTGAAGACAGGAGTTGGTTCATAGGTATTTACTAAGCAAGTCTGGGGGGGATTCTAAAGGATATACACAATACACAGGCTTATATAGCCCAAGTGGCAATTACCGGCATTACGCACACCTGGGGCTCTTAAAGGCACATACACCACAATTGCACTTAAAGGCACATACACCACAAGAATCATAGAATGGTTACAGCACAGAAGGCCATTTGGCCCGTCGACCCATGCTGGCTCTCTGCAAGAGTGCTTCAGCTAGTCCCACTCCCCTGCCCATTCCCCATAGCCCTGCAAATTTCTTTCCTTCAGATACTTATCCAATTTTCTTTTGAAAGCCGTGATTGAATCTGCCTCCACCACCCTTTCAGGCAGTGGATTCCAGATCCTGACTACTTGCTGCATAAAAAAGATTTTTCTTGCGTCACATTTGGTTCTTTTGCCAATGACCTTAAATCTGTGTCCTCTGGTTCTCGACCCTTCAGCCAATGGGAGCAGTTTCCCTCTATCTACTCTGTCCGGACCCCTCATGATTTTGAACACCTCTATCAAATTTCCTCTCAATCTTCTCTGCTCCAAGGAGAACAACTCCAGCTTCTCCAGTCTATCAACGTAACTGAAGTCCCTCATTCCTGGAATCATTCTCGTAAATCTTTTCTGCACCCTCTCTAAGACCTTCACATCCTTCCTAAAGTGTGGTGCTCAGAATTGGACACAGTACTCCAGTTGGGGCCGAACCAGTGTTTTATACAGGTTCATCATAATTTCGACACTTTCATACTCTATGGGCTAGATTTTGTGAATGGAGGCGAGTTGGAGGCGGGACAGTTGCTTGTCGTGTCAATGTCCCGCCTCCATCCTCACCTGACCAACCAGAGGGATTTTCCCCGATTGACCTTGTTAAGCCGACCCTGCGGGCTCAGCAGGCCAATTAGGGAGGAAGTCACTGACAGATCACGTCAACGTCAGACGTGCTATCTGTCAAGACATCTTCAAAGAAGAAATTACAGCTTTTGACAGCTCTGTGAACCTCTGTGATGCTCTGTGAAGCTGTCAAACACTGACATTCTCTTTAGTTTGATGAGTCCTTGTGTTCAGGACTCATCAAACCTTTCAAATTTGTAAATTTCACATGGCTGTTGGCACAGAGGTTCCATCAGCCAGTCTGTGAAATTGACAAGGAGGATGTCAGCTCTCCCGATCCGCCATGTCTAAAGGCTATAGAAAGAAAACAAGGTAAGTGAACACTTTTTAAAACTTATCACTTAGCTTGCATACTTACCACTCCACACTTGCATCCATCACTCACCTCCAGATCTTACTTTCAGGTGCCTCCAACCACCGCAGACCTCCTCCATGTCTCCTCCAACCCGACGGGGTTCTCCGAGGTCGGGAAGCCTTCACCCTAGTTAAAAGGATTGAATGCCTTTCCCGCCTCCAGCAGACGGAACCCGAAGCTGCACATCTTCCCGCCTCCTGGCAAAAGGGCATGGAGGCGGGATGGAGGCGGCTTTGCCATCCGCCCCCACTTTCTCCGAATTTACTGGCTGTCCTGCCTCCATGCCCGCCTCCTCGGGGCTTGGAAAATCCAGCCCTATACCTCTATTTGTGAAGCCCAGTATCCTGTAAGCCTTTTTAATTGCTTTCTCAACCTGCCCTGCCACCTTCAACGATTTGTGCACACATACCCCCAGGTCTCTCTGTTCATGCACCCCCTTCAGGATTGTACTCTTTAGTTTACATGTCCTCTCTTTCTTTCTACCAAAATGTATCACTTCACACTTTCTGCATTAAATTTCATCTGTCTCGTGTCCGCCCATTTCACCAGCCTATCTATGTCTTCCTGAAGTCTATCACTCTCCTCCTCACTGCTCACTATACTTCCAAGTTTTGTTTCATCTGTAAATTTTGAAATTGTGCCCTGTACACCCACATCCAAGTCATTAATATATATCAAGAAAAGCAGTGGTCCTAGAACCGACCCCTGGGGAACACCACTGTACACCTTCCTCCAGTCCGAAAAACAACTGTTCACCACTACTCTGTTTCCTGTCACTTAGCCAATTCCGTTACCATGCTGCCACTGTCCCTTTTATTCCATGGGCTTCAGCTTTGCTGGCAAGCCTATTATGTGGCACTTTGTCGAACGCCTTTTGTAAATCCATGTACACTACGTCAACTGCATTACCCTCATCAATCCTCACTGTTACCTCATCAAAGAACGCAATCAAGTTAGTTAAACATGATTTGCCTTTAACAAATCTGTGCTGGTTTTCTTTAATTAATCCACACTTGTCCAAGTGACTGTTAATTTTGTCCCTGATTACTGTTTCTAAAAGCTTCCCCACTACTGAGGTCAAACTGACTGGCCTGTAGTTGCTGTGTTTATCTTTACACCAACAATGGTGTAACATTTGCAATTCTCCAGTCCTCTGGCACCACCCCCTGTATCTAAGGAGGATTTGAATATTATGGCCAGTACCTCCGCGATTTCCTCCCTCAATTTCCTCAGCATCCTAGGATCTGGGGTCTTTTGCCAAATTTGGGGGCGATGTCCCACAGACTAGTCAAGCAACAGCCTGACATAGTCATACTCACAGAATCATACCTTTCAGCCAATGTCCCAGACTCGTCCACCACCATCCCATGGTATGTCCTGTCCCACCGGCAGGACAGACCCACCAGAGGTGACAGCACAGTGGTATGCAGTCGGGAGATAGTGGCCCTGGGAGTTGTCAACACTAACTCCAGACTGCATGAAGTCTCATGGCATCAGGACAAACATGGGCAAGGAAACTCCTGCTGATTACTACCTACTGCCCTCCCTCAGCTAATGAATCAGCACTCCGCCATGTTGAACACCACTTGGAAGAAGCACTGAGGACAGCAAAGGCCCAGAATGTACTCTGGGTGGGGGACATCAATATCTGTCACCGAGTGGCTCGGTAGCATCACTACTGACCAAGCTGGCCGAGTCCTGAAGGACATAGCTATCTGGGCCTGCGGAGGTGGTGAGAGAAATAAAATGAGTGAAAAACATAATTGACTTCATCCTCACCAATCTACCTATCGCAGATGCATCTGTCCATGACAGCATTGGTACGATGAACACTGCACAGTTCTTGTGGAGACCAAGTCTCATCTTCAAACTGAGGATACCATTCTTCATGTTGTGTAGCACTACCACCGTTCTAAATAGGATAGACTCAGAGCAGATCTAGCAGCTCAAAACTGGGCATCCATGAGGCACTGTGTGTCAACAGCAGCAGCAGAATTGTATTCCACCACAATCTGTATCCCTCTACCATTACCATCAAGTCAGGGAACTAACCCTGGTTCAATGAGGAGTGTAGAAGAGCATGCCTGGAGCACCAGGTGTACCTAAAAATGCAGTGCCAGCCTAGTACAACACAGGACTGCATGCATGCTAAACAGCGCAAGTAGCATGCTATAGACAGAGCTAAGAAATTGCACAACCAATGGATCAAATTACGGCTCTGCAGTTCTGCCACATTCAGTTGTAAATGGTGGTGGACAATGAAACAACTAATGGGAAGAGGAGGATCCATGAATATCCCCATCCTCAACGATGGCAGAGCCAAGCACGTGAGTGCAAAAGGCAAGGCTGAAGCATTTGTAACCATCTCCAGCCAGAGGTGCCGAGTGGATGATCCCTTTCAATCTCCTCCTAAGGTCGCCACAATCACAGAAGCCAGTCTTCAGCTAATTTGATTCACTCCACGTGATATCAAGAAACAACTGAGTGCACTGGATAGAGCAAAGGGCCCCGACAACACACCAGCTGCAGTGCTGAAGACTTGTGCTCCAGAACTAGCCGCGCCTCTAGCCAAGCTGTTCCTGTACAGCTACAACACTGGCATCTACTCGACAATGTGGAAAATTGCCCAGGTATGTGCTGTCCACAAAAAGCAGGACAAATCCAGTCGGGCCAATTATCACCCCATAAGCCTACTCTCAATCATTAGCAAAGTGATGAAGGGTTCGTCGACAGTGCTATCAAGTGGCACTTACTCCCCAGTAACCTGCTCACCGACATTCAGTTTGGGTTCCGGCAGTATCACTCAGTTCCAGAGCTCATTGGTCCAAACATGGACAAAAGAGCTGAATCCCAGAGGTGGGGTGAGAGTGACTGCCCTTGACATCAAGGCAGCATTTGACCGAGTGTGGCATCAATGAGCCCTAGTAAAATTGAAGTCAATGGGAATTGGGGATTGCCTGGATGAGTGCAGCTCCAACAACACTCAAGAAGCTCGACACCATCCAGGACAAAGCAGCCCGCTTGATTGGCACCCATCCACCACCTTAAACATTCACTTCCTCCACCACCGGCGTACCGTGGCTGCAGTGTGTACCATCTACAAGATGCACTGCAGCAACTCGTCAAGGCTTCTTCGGCAGCACCTCCCAAACCTGTGACCTTCACCACCTGGAAGGACAAGAGCAGCAGTCACATGGGAACACTACCACTTCCAAGTTCCCCTCCAAGTCACACACCATCCTGGCTTGGAAATATATCACCGATCCTTCATCGTCGCTGGGTCAAAATCCTGGAACTCCCTCCCTAACAGCACTGTGGGAGTACCTTCACCACACGGACTGCAGCGGTTCAAGAAGGCAGCTCACCGCCACCTTCTCAAGGGCAATTAGGGATGGGCAATAAATGCTGACCTTGCCAGCGACTCCCACATCCCATGAACGAATAAAAAAAAATTAAATGCATGTCTTTCTTTTCTTTCTATTGTTTCAAATATAAAAATGTTCCCATTTTAAAGCACCTAAGGAGCATGAGAGTCTGAGGAAGAAGTAAGACCACTGAATCACTTGTGAAAAATGATAATCGTTTAATTTAAAATGCCTCACTTGTTGGACAATTTCCCACTTTGGTTTTAAATGTTCTGGAGGTTTGATTTTCTCTGCAATACAGTGGTTAAAGCATTTGTGTGCATATTTTAACATTTATTGACGCATCTATTTTCAGTGACTGTACAGAGTGATTTTAAGCGCAGCTTTAGCCACTGCATTTTCAGAAGAAATTAAACTCTTTGGCCTAGAAATTCAGTTGTTAGCGCCAGCCGCTAGCGCCTTAGGAGGAGGAGAAGTGGGGCGCGAAGCGGCTGGCGCCCGGGCACGGCACGATCTGCGCCTCTCGCGAACTTCAGTCAAGATTTAGCGGTGGCGTAAAACCGCAGCGCCCGCTCAGCTGCGCGCGCAGATCCTGACATCATTTCATGGTGCAACGCCCTTGGTGCGCCCCGAACCGGATCTTCAGTGGCGCCCCCCTTCTGTGCACCTGGCGCCCCCAGCGGCTGGCTGAGTGGAACGGTTCCCAGTCGCTGCGGGGTGCGGGGGGTGCTATTTAAAGGGGACTCTTCCTGCATTATAAGTGGCAGCCATTTTGTTCCACTCCTGTGTGAGAGAGAGATATTTGGAGAGAGACAAAGGGAGAGAGCTTTCTGCTTTGACTCAACGCTTGCACAGGTACTTCTGGCTTCAGGCCAGAGCTTTGCAGTTGGATTTAACTTTCAGTGCCATAGCCTTGAGTCGCCACATATAATAGGGGCTGCAGTGGGTGAAAACGTTGGGTTCCTGCATTGCATTCAAAGGGCTCAGAGACACCGAGAGAGAGTGCCAGTCACAGAATCACAGAATCACAGAAACCCCACAGTGCAGATAGAGGCCATTTCGGCCCATCGAGCCTGCACCGACACATATCCCACCCGATCCCCATAACCCCTACACCAACACATATCCCACCCTATCCCTGTAACCCCACGTATTTAATCCCCCTAACACTAAGGGTCAATTTATCATAGCCAATCAACCTAACCTGCACATCTTTGGACTGTGGGAGGAAACCGGAGCACCCGGAGTAAACCCACGCAAACACAGGGAGAATGTGCAAACTCCACACAGACAGTCGCCCGAGGCCGGATTCGAACCCGGGTCCCTGGCGCTGTGAGGCAACAGTGCTAACCACTATGCCACCGTCATGGCCAGATGGAGAAGGGCCAACAGGCATCGGCACATGAGGCCTTACCCACCCAGGGTATACCGCCAGCAGTTCTCATATCTCAACATGTCTGAGGAGCAGTGTGTTCGGAGGCTGCAATTCAGAAGGGAGGTGGTCACTGAGATCTGCCACCTGCTTCAGAGAGATCTGCAGCCACAGCTGATGAGCAGGACGTGGCAGTGAAGGTGACGGTGGCTCTCAACTTCTATGCCACCGGCTCCTTCCAATCCACTACTGGGGACATTGCAAATATCTCCCAGTTCACGGTACATTGCTGCATCCGCCAGGTGATGAATGCCCTCTTCAGAAGGAGACATCAGTACATCTTCCGCATGACCCTGGACAAGCAGGAAGAGTGTGCAATGGGATTTGCAAGAATAGTGGGCTTCCCCATGGTCCAGGGCACCATTGACTGCACGCATGTGGCTTTGCGGGCACCTCTACAGAATGCCGAGGATTACCGCAACCGGAAGGGCTACCATTCGCTCAACGTCCAGTTGTTATGTGACCACAGGCAGCTCATACTAACTGTCAATGCCCGCTTTACAGGCAGCAGCCATGATGCCTTCATCCTGCGCCAGACTTCTGTGGTGGACATTTTCGAAGCCCCGGCTCACCCAGGAGGCTGGCTTCTCGGGGACAAGGGCTATCCTTTGTGCACCTGGCTGATGACCCCACTCCGTGCGCCCAGCACCCCTGCTGAAGAACGATACAATGACAGCCATCAAGCTACCAGGAACATCATTGAGCACACAGTTGGCGTGCTCAAGCAACGGTCCCGCTGTCTGGACCATTCCAGAGGAGCCCTACAGTACTTGCCTGAGCGAGTCTCCCATTTCGTTGTAGTGCGCGGCATGCTGCACAACCTGGCTATCCTCAGGACTCAGCCACTGCCAGTAGACATTGGAGGACCACCAGAGGAGGAGGAGGAGCACCAAGATGGGAGGGAGGCAGATTATTGCAACTCGGTTCTAGGCCCCCTCTCAGGGAATGGCTTGTGCCAATGAAAGAACATGAATGGAGCTGCTCCGCAAACCCTCAGCCGGTCAAGGCAACAAATAGTTCAAACTGCAAACATGGACAATCTGAATAAAGAAAATGTCTTATTTTACAAACTCTGTGCCCTTCCCGCATGACAAACAAATACAGAGAAACCCCCCAAAAAACAGTCAGACACATAACTGGCTCTCACAACCTGGAGAAATTTAAAAAAACATTTAAACAAAAATGACCATGATCTTCGGCCTACATATAAAAAACAAACACAACATTCTCGGCCTTCATATATAAAAAAACATAACATTCTCGACCTTCATATAAAAAACAAACATAACAATCTCGGCTTTCACATATAAAAAAACATAACATTCTCGGCCTTCATACAAAAAACAAACACAACAATCTCGGCCTTCATATATAAAAAAAACTTTTTGCCACACCTTCTACTTTTTTACCTGCGAGGGTGATCCGCCTCGCTTCCGCGATTGGCCCCTTCCCGCCCTGCAGCTCCTCCTCAATGGGACCCCAGTGGCTGCAGCAAGGCTGGGGGAAGGCTGCTGAGGGTCAGATGGTGAGACGGCAGATGCCCTTGGGGGACGGCCTGGACTGTAGTGTCCGAGGATCAATAATACTCAGACTGCAGGAGAACAATAAAACAGGTATTTACTGAACAGAGAGTAATTCAAGACTGATGTACAGAAGCCTGCTATGGCTTTATATACAGGGGTGGTCACTACCGGTACTGCAGTATAGAATCAGTTCTTCTCTTAAAGGTACATACACAACAATTCCTCCCCTTTTAGATAAACAGTACATAACATTCATTTAACAACTAAATAATAACTAATTACAATTACAATTTTCTCTGTACTATATACATCAACTGAAATAATCATTTATAAGTTCAGTCTTTGAGGAGGCTTCCTGATCCTGACTGGATAGCGCCTTTCTCGAGTATCCTGTTCTTGCGGCGGAGTTGATTCTGGTTCATTGTCATTGGTTGGTTCGTCAGCTTCCAATACCACTGCTTCTGAGGTAGACGCAATCTGTACTTCGGGTTGATTACCAGGTGCCTC
The DNA here is from genome assembly GCF_052327205.1 of Somniosus microcephalus. Lineage (NCBI taxonomy): Eukaryota > Metazoa > Chordata > Chondrichthyes > Squaliformes > Somniosidae > Somniosus > Somniosus microcephalus. Next base: position 49,267,228 of record NC_140991.1, on the reverse strand, counting down.
TGCTCGTGGTATGGGTTTGGCTTGTTCCTGTGACTCTAGTATCTGGTCAGCATGGCATCTCACGATGCTCTCTCCAACGTCCACTGTGTACATTAGTGGTCCCTGCTGTATGCATATCATTCCTGGCTGCCATTTTTCTGTTCGGTAGTCGCGGGCCAAGACTGGTTGCCCTATCTTGAAGCTCCTGGTTGGTTTCTCATTTATGTGCTGGAATTGCTTATCCTCAACATCTCGTATTATGTTTGGTTTGAGCAAATCCAGGCGACATCTTAGCCTTCGGTTGAAGAACATTATGGCTGGAGCTTGGTTGGTGACTGCATGTGTCGCATTCCGGTAAGCAAACAAGAAATTATCCACCTTGTGTTGTAGTGGTATGTCGTCATTATGCATTGCCTTTATTGCCTTTTTAAAGGTCTGAACAAACCTCTCAGCCAATCCATTTGTGGCTGGATGATATGGGGCAGATGTGTAATGCTTCACCCCATTATTCCTCAGAAACCTCCGGAAATCCTCTGACACAAACTGTGGCCCATTGTCGGAGCAAATCTGTTCTGGCAAGCCATTCCCGGTGAAGATGGTCCGTAGGACTGCAATAGTTTTCTCCGTGGTGGTGGAGGACATTTTGATGACCTCTGGCCATTTCGAATGGGCGTCCACAGCGATTAGGAACATTGAGTCCATAAATGGACCAGCAAAATCAATGTGTACCCGTTGCCATGGAGATGAGGGCTACTCCCATGGATGTAGCGGGGCCTGTGGTGGAGCGTTTTGGACCTTCTGGCATCCTGTGCATCTCTTGGTCATATCCTCGATTTCTTTATCGATTCCCGGCCACCACACAAATGCCCTGGCTAGGCTCTTCATTTTTACCCCTCCCAGATGACCCTCATGAAGCTCATTGAGCACTCCATCTCTCAACTTGGGTGGAATTACCACTCGGGATCCACACATCAAGGTCCCCCGGCACACTGACAGCTGTTCTCTCCTTAGCGAGAATGCTGGCAGTGAGTCGCCATGTCAAATCATAGACCCGAGAGAGTGTCGGGTCATATCGGGTTTTCTTCTCTATACTTGAGTTTGTAACAGGTAGACATTCGACTATGGTCGCATGGAATATCTCAACAGGGTCCACTGCAGGTACTTCCTCTACCGTAGGCAACGGTAGGCGCGATAGCCCATCAGCGCTTCGATGCTGTTTCGTACCTTTGTACTCTATGTCGTACTGATGTGCCCCTAGAAAAAGTGACCATCTTTGCAGCCGTTGCGCCGTCATCACCGGAACGCCCTTCTTTGGGTTAAAAATGGAGACCAGGGGCAGATGATCAGTCAGTAGGGTGAATTTCTGCCCGTGCAGATAGTGATTGAACTTTTTCACCTCCCACACCAGGCTGAGGGCCTCCCTGTCAATCTGGGCGTAGTTACGCTCGGCTGAGGTTAACGAGCGCGACGCAAAGGCTATTGGCCTCTCTGAACCGTCAAGGAATTTGTGTGACAGCACCGCTCCGATGCCGTAGGGAGACGCATCACATGCTAACAGAATCGGTAGTGTTGGATTGTAGTGGGCCAATACTTCTTTTGAAGTGATTAGGCATTTACATTTCTGAAAGGCACGCTTACATTCATCACTCCATTTCCATGTTGCTCCAGTTTGCAGCAGGGCGTTCAGTGGGTGCAGAATTGTAGATAAATTCGGCAAGAACTTATGGTAGTAGTTCACCAACCCGAGGAACGACCTCAGTTGCGACACATTTTCCGGTGCTGGAGCCTTGACTACAGCCTCAATCTTGTCCGGCGACTTATGCAACCCTTCCTCATCAATCATGTGGCCACAATACGAGATTTGTCTCCTGAAGAACTCGCATTTGGGGCAGTTGGCTCGTAGCCCATATTCCTGTAATCTCGTGAGCACCTGCTCCAGGTTGGCAAGGTGTTCACTGTCATTTTTGCCCGTAACCAGGATGTCGTCCAAATAACACTGGGTCCCCGGGATCCCTTGCAGGACTTGTTCCATCGCCCTCTGCCAAATAGCCGGGGCTGATGCTACCCCGAACACCAGTCGATTGTACTGGTAAAGGCCTTTGTGAGTGTTTATCATGAGGTATTTCCTAGATGCTTCTTCCACCTCCATTTGTAGATACGCTTGGGCCAGATCAATCTTTGTAAAGCATTTCCCTCCAGATAGTGAGGCAAAAATATCTTCTATCCGTGGAAGTGGATATTGTAGTGTATGTAACGTTCCACCTTTAAGAGAACTATTTTAAGGGCTGCACTACTTTATCTTGGCTGCTGTATACTGTAATACCGGTGGTGACCACACCGGTATATAAGTGCTGTGTAAGGATTTATTGGGCAGTTCCGCCCTGACCTTCAACCAGTAAAGTCCTGTTAAAGTTTACTCTTGTGGTCTGTGTAGTAATTCGCAATATAACACACAGACTTAACAGTGGCGACGGGTTCGATCTTACCCTGCGGCAGAGATACATCCAAGGCAGTTAACGGGCGTCAAGAAGAGGCATCCGCCCTCGTCATTCTGCTGAGAGAAGACTCAAGTCTGCAGAGCAAAGGAAGAAGGAAGAATTCTGACACGAAGCCTTCCATCAGCAACAGGCAGTGATCGTCCCTTCTATCACGGTGGTGGGTGAGCCGATCAGCGACGAAAAGCAAGTCGGCCACGTTGACTGTGAGTAGGGGAGAAAATAAAAAAAACGGAGGATATAAGGGCGGAGAACTCGACCACGGCTGGGGGAAAAGAGCCGGGCAGAAGTCGGGGCCAGAGGCGCTGAGACTGGGGCAGCGTAAGGCACGGAAGCCGCGGTGCAGGCAAACGCAGCCGGTGTGAGAGGCTGCAAGCGGGCTGGGAGATGCAACAGCATCGAGAGCAAGCTCGGCCGTGACCGGTAAACAAGGCCGGGCAGCTACCGAGGCCGCGAGGCGCAGCGACCGAGAACCGCTTGCGCGGGAGAAAATAAAACAAATTAAAAAATTTTTTTTAAAAACCGCGGAGAACTCAGCCGCAGCCGGGGGGGAAAGGACCGGACTGCAAGAGGGGCTGGGAGGCGCGATTGAAAACCGCTGGGGAGGGCGAATGCAGCAATATGGCAATCGCCGTTACAGCCAGCGGGAGAGACAGAGCCTGAGCGAGCGGGAGAGACAGACCGAGCGAACGAGGGAGAACGAGACCGAGCGAGACCGAGCGAGCGAGGGAGACCGTGCGAGCGTGGGAAACCGCCATTTTCAGAGGCGGGGAAGAAGACAAGCGCGGGAAACCGCCATTTTCGGAGGCGGGGAAGAAGGCAAGCGCGGGAAACCGCCATTTTTGAAAAAAAAGAAAGTTAATGAAAAATTTCGTTGTTGTTTCTCAAAAAGATTGCGAAGATGCCTAAGCGTGGTAACATCAACGATTTCGATCCCGAGGTGGAAGATTGGGCCACGTATGTAGAACGCATAGAGATATATGGTAAGGCAAATAACATATCAAATGATGATAAAGCACTAACCTTACTAAACTCAATGGGTGCGAAGACATACGGGCTATTGAAGCATCTTCTATCACCAGCTAAACCAGCGGATCAGACTTTTGCTAATATTGTTGCTGTACTGAAGATCATTTGAACCCCACACCGCTGATGTTAGCGGAATGATTTAAATTTTATGTGAGAACGCAACTGAAAGAGGAAAGCAACGCGGAGTACTTGGTTGAACTGCGTAGGCTAGCGAAATACTGTCAGTTTGGGGAAAATCTGACAGAGGCACTGAGAGACAAGTTCGTGTGTGGGTTGTCGAAGGAAGGAACACAAAAGCGACTGCTCGAAGAGAATGATCTTACACTTGATAAGGCTGTCACTATTGCAGCATCGCACGAAGCCGCAGCTAGAGGCACTGCGGAAATGCAGCTGAAGGCAGCGGTACTCAGCGTAGATCAAATGGCTTCGGGTACAACGAACTGTTATCGTTGTGGGAAGACAACACACGATCAGAACCAATGCTGGTTTAAAAACCAGGAATGTAGAAAATGTGGCAAGCTTGGTCACATAGCTAAAGTATGCCGGTCAGGAAAGAAGACCAGCAACAAAAAGTCACCGCAGAAAAAGTACAGAAAGGTACATAAGGTGGCTGTGAAGAGTTTGGATGAACAGAATTCGGATTCAGACTCCAACAGCAAGGAACTGGGTAGTCTGAGAATTCACAATGTGAGTAAGGAAACTGACCGACAAACTATCTGGGTCACACTGCAGATTGCAGAAGTCCAAGTGAAGATGGAATTGGACACCGGATCGGCGTTGACGGTCATGAATAAGCAAGATTACAAAAAGTTATTCAAACATATTCCCCTACGGGATACGAAGATAGTATTGCAGACATACACGGGGCAAAAAGTATACCCCATCGGAAAGATAAAAGTCAAGGTGATACACAAGGGCAAAGAACACCAAGGAATGGACTTATATGTACTACCTGAGGGAGGTCCACCACTTCTGGGACGGGAGTGGATCAGGAAAATAAATATGGACTGGCACTCCCTAAACGCAATAACGGTAGATCCCGGAAAGAAAGATGGCAAACCTGAACGATTGTCCAGAATATTGGATGAGGCTAAAGAGGTATTCCAACAGGGACTGGGAACACTGAGAGGAATTAAGGCAAAAATCAAGATTGCGGAACATGCAAACCCAACATTTTTCAAAGCCAGACCGGTACCTTATGCGATACGACCTGCTGTGCAGGCTGAACTGGAAGGGCTTGAACATTCAGGGGTACTGTCTAAGGTGGACTGGAGTGAGTGGGCCACGCCCATTGTTCCCGTCATGAAGCATTCATCGAGTAACAAGCCAGGGGAACCGGGGAAGGTCCGCATCTGTGGAGACTTCAAGATCACAGTTAATCTGGTGCTTCACACGGTGCAATATCCGCTTCCACGGATTGAGGATATCTTTGCTTCATTGTCTGGCGGGAAACACTTCACCAAGATAGACCTGGCGCAAGCGTACTTACAGAAGGAAGTTGAGGAAGAGTCGCGCCAGTATCTCACAATCAACACGCACAGAGGCTTGTATCGATATAATAGACTGATTTTTGGAGTGGCTTCGGCTCCAGCGATTTGGCAGAGGGCCATGGAGCAGGTCTTACAGGGAATTCCAAGCACTCAGTGTTACTTGGACAATATCCTGATTACAGGAGAGGACGAGGAGGAACACCTCGCAAATTTGAAACTGGTGCTCACCAGGTTGAAGGAATATGGCCTTCGAGTTAATCGCCAGAAATGTGAGTTCTTTCAGAAACGGATCTCGTACTGTGGTCATGTCATTGACCAGGAGGGCCTGCACAAGTCACCTGACAAGATCGAAGCTGTTGTGAAGGCCCCCGCTCCGGATAATGTATCCCAGTTGAGGTCGTTCCTAGGGTTGATTAACTATTACCATAAGTTTCTGCCAAATCTATCCACGGTGCTGCACCCGCTGAATGCTCTGTTGCGGAAAGAAGTACCATGGAAGTGGAGCGAGGACTGTAAGAAGGCCTTTCGCAAAAGCAAGGCATTGATCACCTCAGAGGAAGTGTTGGCTCACTTCAACCCAACGCTACCTATTTGTCTAGCTTGTGATGCTTCCCCTTATGGTATTGGAGCAGTACTCTCACACAAGTTGCCAAATGGCTCGGAAAGGCCAGTCGCATTTGCATCCAGATCATTGACCTCCGCTGAGCGCAACTATGCTCAGATAGATAGGGAGGCTCTCAGCCTTGTGTGGGGAGTAAAGAAATTCAATCATTACCTGCAGGGCAAGAAGTTTACACTGCTGACAGACCACCAGCCGTTGGTATCCATATTCAACCCTAAAAAGGGCGTTTCCATTATGACAGCGCAAAGGCTACAGAGGTGGTCCATTTTCCTAGGGGCACACCAATATGACATCGAATACAAAGGGTCAAAACAGCATGGGAATGCTGACGGGTTATCGCGCCTACCGTCGCCAACGGTAGAAGAGGCGCCTACAGTGGACCCAGTGGAAATGTTCCACTCAACCATAGTGGAATGTCTACCAGTAACAAATTCTACGATCGAAAAGGAAACAAGAAATGACCCGACTCTCTCACGAGTCTACGATTTAACGGTGAAGGGATGGCCAGCACATGGCGAACCAATGTTGCCAGCATTTTCGCAAAGAAGAGAACAGCTGTCAGTGTGCCGAGGAACTTTGATGTGTGGATCCAGAGTGGTGATTCCACCCAAACTCCAGCATAAAGTGCTAAAGGAGCTTCATGAGGGGCATCTGGGTGGAGTGAAAATGAAGAACCTAGCCAGAGCGTTTGTGTGGTGGCCAGGTATCGATGGAGACATCGAAGAAACGACCAAGAGCTGCCTAGGATGCCAGAAGGTCCAAAACGCCCCACCACAAGCTCCTCTGCATCCATGGGAGTGGCCCTCATCTCCATTGCAAAGGGTACATATCGACTTTGCTGGTCCATTTATGGACTCAATGTTCTTAATCGCGGTGGGTGCACACTCCAAGTGGCCGGAGGTAATAAAGATGTCCTCTACCACCACGGAAAAAACCATCACAGTATTAAGGACCATATTTGCCAGGAATGGGCTGCCGGAACAGATCTGTTCTGATAATGGACCGCAATTTGTGTCCGAAGAATTCAGGAAGTTCTTAAAAAACAATGGGGTTAAGCACTACACGTCCGCCCCATACCATCCCGCCACCAATGGATTAGCTGAAAGGTTTGTCCAGACCTTCAAGAAGGCCATAAAGGCCATGGGTAATGAAGACATAAATCTACAACATAAGGTAGATAACTTCTTGTTGGCGTACAGGAATGCAACACATGCGGTCACAAACCAAACTCCCGCCATGATGTTTTTCAATAGAAGACTAAGATGCCGGCTGGATTTGATCAAGCCAAACATCAGAAGGGACGTAGAGAACCGACAATTTCAAGGCATGAATGAAAGGCCAACTAGAACCTTCCAGATAGGTCAACAAGTTTTGGCCCGGGACTACCGTACCGAGAAATGGCAGCCTGGAACTATTTGCAAACGACTAGGACCGCTGATGTATACCGTGGACATTGGTGAAAGCATAATAAGGCGCCATGTTGACCAGATCATAGAGTCATCCGAAAAGGGCCAACCTACTCCACAACTCTATACGCCTAATGTTGAAGCAGAGATACCCATAGCATCTACCTCCGATCCGATAATACTGGAATCAGATGAACCTGACACTGGCCTTCAAGCCGAATCGACCTTGCCAGAAGAACCTACTACACCACAGAAAACTACTACACCACCAAGGCGTTATCCAGACTGAGTCAGGAAGCCTCCAGAGAGACTGAATCTGTGAACTGTTTTTACATGAAGTTGTGTATATATGTTATGATGTTATGTTTAATGGGAATATATACTGTTAACCTAAAAAGGGAGGATTGTAGTGTATGTAACGTTCCACCTTTAAGAGAACTATTTTAAGGGTTGCACTACTTTATCTTGGCTGCTGTATACTGTAATACCGGTGGTGACCACACCGGTATATAAGTGCTGTGTAAGGATTTATTGGGCAGTTCTGCCCTGACCTTCAACCAGTAAAGTCCTGTTAAAGTTTACTCTTGTGGTCTGTGTAGTAATTCGCAATATAACACACAGACTTAACAGATATTGTACTGTGTGCAGGACTGGGTTCACAGTTACCTTGAAGTCCCCACAGATGCGAACCTTCTTCGGTTCCCCAGGCGTGCTGCTCAATGATTTCTTCATTACAGGAACGATGGGTGTGGCCCACTTGCTCCAGTCCACCTTGGACAGCACACCCGAATGCTCCAGATTCTCCAGCTCTGCTTCAATGGCTGGGCGGATCGCGTAAGGTACCGGTCTGGCCTTAAAAATTTTTGGGTTTGCGTAATCTTCGATTTTTATCGTTGCCGTTTCTCCTTTTAGAGTCCCAAGTCCTTGTTGGAACACCTCTTTCACGTCAGTTAGAATCTTTGACAGTCGACCAGGTGTGACGTCATCATCCTTTTTATCAGTCACAGTTAGCGCCTGAATGGAATGCCAATCCAATTGTATTTTTCGGATCCATTCACGTCCCATTAATGGTGGTCCTCCATCTGGTAGTATATATAGATACAGTTTCTGTGTTTCTTTGCCTTTGTATTCAACTGGCACCCTTATTTTTCCTCTGGGGTAGACTTTTTGCCCCGTGTATGGTGCAGTCGGGAGAGCAGGAGGCCAGTAACTGCTGGTGCAGTCGGGAGAGCAGGAGGCCAGTAACTGGTGAGTTTAAAAGCTCACCTTTCGGGGGCTTTTTCTTTCACAGCTGGGGCAGTCGGGAGAGCAGGAGGCCAGTAACTGGTGAGTTTAAAAGCTCACCTTTCGCGGGCTTTTTCTTTCACAGCTGGTGCAGTCGGGAGAGCAGGAGGCCAGTAACTCTTATATAGGTGGAGCTGTTGCTAAACCCGAAACACTACAGTGTAGTGTCTCCCACCCTTCCACCTCCTCTAACCTTTTAGGGGTTAGGGGAAGTTGAAAAGGTAGGTTCAATTTATTTTATTTCAGGAGCCTAACCTAGGTGGAAAAGGTTCCAGGACAGGAGGCGGCAGTGAAAATACAACACCAGAAAACAGGTAGGTGACTGGTTGGTGAGTACTTTCACAAACTTATTCTAAGTAGAATTCAATAATTAAGCTAAATCGTAGTAAATAAAAGGGTATTGTAAGGGTTAAGTCATGGAAGGGCAGCTCGGACCCGTGTCATGCTCCTCCTGTGCCATGTGGGAAATCAGGGACACTGTCCCTGACAACTATGTGTGCAGGAAGTGTGTCCAGCTGCAGCTCCTAGCGGACCGCATGGCGGCGCTGGAGCTGCGAATGGACTCACTCTGGAGCATACGCGATGCTGAGGATGTTGTGGATAGCACATTCAGTGAGTTGGTCACACCGCAGGTAAAGGCTAGCTCAGACAGTAAATGGGTGATGAAAAGGCAGGGTAAAGGCAGGAAGGTAGTGCAGGAGTCACCTGCGGTCATCTCCCTCCAAAACAGGTTTACCGTTTTGGGTACTGTTGGGGGAGATGACTTATCAGGGGAAGGCACCAGCAGCCAGGTTCAGGGCACCATGACTGGCTCTGCTGCACAGAAGGGTGGGAAAAAGAGGGATAGGGCTATAGTGATAGGGGATTCAATTGTAAGGGGGATAGATAGGAGTTTCTGTGGCCGAGACCGAGACTCCAAGATGGTATGTTGCCTCCCTGGTGCAAGGGTCAAGGATGTCTCGGAGCGGGTGCAGAGCATTCTGAAGGGGGAGGGGGATCAGCCAGTTGTCGTGGTACATGTAGGTACCAACGATGTAGGTAAAAAGAGGGAGGAGGTCCTACAAGCTGAATTTAGGGAGTTAGGAGCTAAATTGAAAAGTAGGACCTCAAAGGTAGTAATCTCTGGATTGCTACCAGTGCCACGAGCTAATAAGTTTAGAGAGAATAAGATAGATAAGCTAAATACGTGGCTTGAGCAGTGGTGCAAGGGAGAGGGATTTAAATTCTTGAGGCATTGGAACCAGTTCTTGGGGAGGAGTGACCTGTACCAAGGGGACGGTCTACACCTGAACTGTGAGGGAGCCGATGTCCTCGGGGTAATATTTTCTAGGGCGGTTCGGGAGGATTTAAACTAATTTGGCAGGGGGATGGGAACCTAGGTAGTGGAAAAGAGGGAAGTCATATGAAGTCAGAAATAGATGGTAGAAAGGTGAGAAGCAATAAGCAAAGGAGAGAAACACAAAGGGCCAAACTAATTCATAATGAGAGTGTGAAAAAAGCAAGCCTGAAGGCTTTGTATCTTAATGCTAGAAGCATTAGGAACAAGGTGGATGAATTAGTTGTGGAAATAGAGGTAAACAAGTATGATTTGATTGGGATTACAGAAACATGGCTGCAGGGTGGGCAAGGCTGGGAACTTAACATCCAGGGATATACAATATTTAGGAAGGATCGGCAAAAAGGTAGGGGAGGTGGGGTAGCATTGCTGGTAAAGGAGGGGATTAATGCAATGGAAAGGAAGGATATTAACTCGGATGAAACGGAATCTGTATGGGTAGAAATGAGAAATAGCAAGGGGAGGAAAACGTTAGTGGGTGTGATATATAGGCCTCCAAATAGTAATATGGAGGTGAGGGAAGGCATAAAAAGGGAAATTAGAGAAGCGTGCGATAAGAGCACAGCTGTCATCATGGGTGACTTTAATTTACATATTGATTGGGCTACCCAAATTAGTAAAAATTCTGAGGAGGAGGAATTCCTGGAATGTTTTCGGGACGGTTATCTGGACCAATATGTCGAGGAGCCGACTCGAGATCAGGCCATTTTAGACTGGGTATTGTGCAATGAGAAGGGACTTATCAGCAATCTTCTTGTACGAGGCCCCTTGGGTCAGAGCGATCATAATATGATCGAGCTCTCAGTCGAGATGGAGAGTGAGGAAATTGAATCAGAGACTAAGGTCCAGAACTTAAATAAAGGGAATTACGAGGGTATGAGACGGGAATTGGGTAAGATTGATTGGGTGGTGTTTCTGGGGGGATTGACAGTGGATAGACAATGGCAAGCATTCAAAGATAGAATGGAAGAATTCCAGAACATGTTTATACCGGTTTGGCATAAAAATAAACCTAAAAAGGTGACTCAACCGTGGATAACGAGGGAAATTAGGGACAGCATAAAATCAAAAAAAAGGGCATATCAACTGGCAAAAAAAAGCACCAGACCGGAAGATTGGGGGCAGTACAGGATACAGCAAAAGAGGACAAAGGGATTAATCAGGAAGGGGAAAATAGAATACGAAAGTAAACTTGCAGCAAACATAAAGACAGACTGCAAAAGCTTTTATCGGTATATCAGGAGGAAAAGACTGGTAAAATCCCAAGTCGGTCCCTTGCAGTCCGATTCGGGAGAATATATAATGGAGAATAAGGAAATGGCAGACCAATTAAACTCATACTTTGGTTCTGTATTCACAAAGGAGGACACAAATAACCTCCCAGGAATATCGGCAAACATAGGGACTAATGAGAGGGAGGAGCTGACAGAAATTAGTATCTCTAGGGATATGGTGTTGGGTAAGTTGAGGGGACTGAAGGCCGACAAATCCCCGGGGCCTGATAAACTACATCCTAGGGTACTTAAGGAGGTGGCCCTGGAGATAGCAGATGCTCTAAGGATCATCTTCCGGAACTCCATTGACTCGGGAACAGTACCCGTGGATTGGAGGGTAGCTAATGTTACCCCAATATTTAAAAAGGGGGGTAGAGAGAAAGCAGGGAATTATAGACCAGTAAGCCTTACATCGGTTGTGGGCAAAATGCTAGAGTCCATTATTAAGGATAAAATAGCGGAGCACTTGACAAATGGGGAAAGGATCGGACAGAGTCAACATGGATTTACAAAGGGTAAATCGTGTTTGACTAATCTGCTGGAATTTTTTGAGGAAGTAACTGGTAAAATAGATGGGGGAGAGCCAGTGGATGTGGTGTACCTTGACTTCCAGAAAGCCTTCGATAAGGTTCCACACAAAAGATTATCATGCAAAATTAAGGCTCATGGGATTGGGGGCAAAGTATTAACGTGGATAGAGAACTGGCTGGCGGATAGAAAACAGAGAGTTGGAATAAACGGCTCGTTTTCGGAGTGGCAGGCAGTGACCAGCGGGGTGCCGCAAGGATCTGTCCTGGGACCCCAGCTGTTCACAATATATATAAATGATCTGGATCAGGGAATTGGATGCAATATTTCCAAATTCGCTGACGACACTAAACTAGGAGGAGGGGTGGGCTCTGATGAGGATGTCAGGAGGCTACAGTGCGATTTGGACAGGTTGGGGGAATGGGCGGATACGTGGCAGATGCACTATAATGTGGATAAATGCGAGGTTATCCACTTTGGGGGTAAAAACAGGAGGGTAGATTATTATCTAAATGGCAGTAGATTGGGAGATGGGGAAGTGCAGAGGGACCTGGGTGTTCTTGTGCACCAGTCACTGAAGGAGAGCATGCAGGTGCAACAGGCGATTAAGAAGGCAAATGGTATGTTGGCCTTCATATCAAGGGGGTTCGAGTATAGGAATAGGGATACCTTACTACAGCTGTACAAGGTGCTGGTGAGACCGCATCTGGAGTATTGTGTACAGTTTTGGTCGCCCCATCTGCGGAAGGATGTTCTTGCCATGGAAAGAGTGCAACGGCGATTCACCAGGCTGATACCTGGAATGGCGGGAATGACCTACGAAGAGAGATTAAATAGTTTGGGCTTGTACTCACTGGAGTTTAGAAGATTGAGAGGGGATCTCATCGAAATATATAAAATTATGGCAGGCCTGGACAGGCTGAATTCAGAGAGAATGTTTCCAATGGCCGGGGAGCACAGAACCAGGGGCCACAGTCCAAAAATAGCGGGCAAATCATTTAAAACAGAGATGAGGAAGAATTTCTTCACTCAAAGAGTGGTGAGCCTGTGGAATTCCCTGCCGCAGAGGGCTGTGAAGGCTAATTCAATAAATATTTTCAAGAGAGAATTGGATATATTTCTGAAGGCTAAGGGGATTAAGGGTTACGGAGAAAAGGCGGGGACGGGGTACTGAACTGGTAAGATCAGCTATGATCTCAGATGAAGATCAGCCATGATCTCATTGAATGGCGGAGCAGGCTCGAAGGGCCGAATGGCCTACTCCTGTTCCTATCTCTATGTTTCTATGTTTCAATACAATGGACGTGTCCTTCAAGGGTATATGTGGGAATAGCCGCTCATAGTCTCGTCGATTCATGACAGTTAGGGCTGATCCTGTATCCAATTCCATCTTTACTTGGGACCCTGCTATCATGAGGGTGACCCAAATGGTTCGGTGATCCTCCTTTGCGATCACGTTGTGTAACTTTAGACAACTTAGTCTCCTGCTCCCGGAGTCATTATCACTCTCCTGATCTTCCGAACTACTGTCTGTCATTTTTTTTACTTTCTTGTACTTTTCCTTAGTAGTTCTAGTTGTGTTGGTTTTCTTTCCCGACCTGCAGACTCTTGCTATATGTCCCATTTTCCCGCATTGCCTGCATACTTTGTCCTTAAACCAGCAGTCGTTCTGATCATGGGTTGTTCTGCCACAGCAATAGAACTTTTCTGCTCCATACGCCATTTCCTTAGCGCTGTATTCTTGTGGTTTCTGTTGCATTTCCGCAGCTCCCCGTGCTGCTGCTTCGTAGGATACTGCCACGCTGAAAGCCTGTTCTAGCGTCAGGTCCTTTTCCGAAAGTAGTCGTTTCTGGGTTCCTTCACTCTGGAACCCGCAGACAAACTTATCCCGTAAGGTGTCTGCCAGTCCTGCTCCAAACTGGCAGTGCTTCGATAACTTGCGTAGTTCTGTAAGATAGTCAGCATTGTTCTCATCTTTGTGCTGGTTTCTTTTATGGAACTTGAATCTTTCTGCTATCAGCAGCGGTGTAGGGTTTAGGTGTTCCTGTAAGATATTAACAATCTCTTCAAAACTTTTCTCCATTGGTTTAGCTGGGGTGATTAAATTCCACAATAGGCCGTATGTTCTCGCGCCCATCAAATTTAATAATACCGACGCCTTCTTTCCATTGGCCACCTCATTGGCATTGCAGTACACTTCAATTCTTTCCACATACATGGTCCAGTCTTCTACCTCGTTGTCGAAAGCAGTGATACTGCCACTCTTCGGCATCTTGGGTGATTTAAAATGGCGCCTCCCGCGCTTTTCCTTCTTCCACAATGGAATAAAATGGCGCCTCCCGTGCTTTTCCTTCTTCCCCTTGCTGCCATGCTGCTCCTAGCATTCTACAGGGTAATGGTTGCGACCCGCGGCTTCGGCGCGTCTCACTTTTCCTTCCCCGCGTTCTATCCTCTCCACGCTGCCCTGTTCTTGAGCACCGACCGCGCCCTGTGCGCTCCACCCTCTCTCTCTTTTCCTCCCGACGACGCTGCACGGCCCCTTTGCAGAGCCGCTCGATCGAGCCCGAGCCCGCTGCAGTCCAGAAGGGTCAGCGCACTACCTGCTACCAACACGACTTGCTGGAACACCTCGACTGGGGAGCCAGGCCCAGCTCTCCACAGCATCCCCTGCAACTCTCCGATGGGTCCCTGGGCGGTTGCCCGCGGTCGATGCCCGCCATTCTGACTTCGACCTCCAAGAAGCTTCTCTTCAGGGAAAAGATCCCCGTGAGGTGATGCAGTACTGCAGGTGAGTTCAAACCTGCCCGTCGCCAGTGTAGTGTCAGACTGCAGGAGAACAATAAAACAGATATTTACTGAACAGAGAGTAATTCAAGACTGACGTACAGAAGCCTGCTATGGCTTTATATACAGGGGTGGTCATTGCCGGTACTGCAGTATAGAATCAGTTCTTTTCTTAAAGGTACATACACAACATGGAGCAGCTCTGGGCCTGGAGGGCCCGGCTGCTGACTGCTCCAACTCTGCTTTGGCGGCAGCAGTCTGTCCTACAGGTGGTGGCAGCTGCAGTGGAGGAGTGACAGTGTTGGCTGCAGGAATGCTGCCAACCTGACAGAGCACAGGCGCTCCCTGGTCGGCTGATACACTGGCACTCGCACGGGCCAGCACTGAAGCATGCGCAGCAATCTGCTGAAGCACAGACTGCTGGGCTGTTGCGGCACGGCGAGGGCCCCGGCGATGCCTGGCCGATCCAGCGAGGGTGGCAGCAGTTAGTGCCCGTGTGGCCCTGATCTGTGTCTGCATCAGACCAGCCAGTGAATGCATGACACGACTGAGCACTTGGCTGGAAGCCGCCTGTGATGCAGCGAAGTCCTGCTGACTCCAAGCCTGTGCTACCGCGAAGTCTTGTAGACTCCTGGCATGTGCTGCCCCGAATTCCTGAACACTCCTTGCCAGTGACTCTATGTAGTCAGGCATCCTTGCCACTGCAGCCATGAGCTCAGTGTGCCTGTGCTCAGCCTGGGCGACCATTTCACAAGGAGCCGCACCTTCTTTGCGCTCACCGTAGCAGGACTGGAGGCTGCACTCACCCTCCGGGGAGAAGGCCGCTGAGCTTCCCCACCCCTCCCGCATTGCTGCAGCCCGCTGGGCCCCGGAGCTTCACCCTCATCAAACCCTTCCCCCCTGCTCCCCTCCAGGGAAGACGTGTCCCCATCATGGCCATGGGTTGCCTCGGCTGAGGGTGGCACTGATGGGCTGGCTTCCTCTTCCTCCTCCTCGAATTCTGAATCAGACACAGTGCCAGCTTGAGGGCCCGCCTCCTCACCTGGCGATTCAGCATCTGAAAGCAGGGAGGCACAAGAGTTGCTTTAGAGTGAGGACAGGGCAGCAGCGAGGGAGGCATGAGTGCTGCTATGCACTGCATTGGTTCGAGAGTGGCAAAGGATGCTGGTGTGAGGCACAAGTGGAAAGAGAGAGGTCAAAAAGGTGATGACCTTACCATTGCTGCCCAGAACGGGGTTGGCATCTCCAGCAGCGACGGGGCCAATCAGCCGGCCTCCCATAATCCACTCCACTCGCTGCTCCAGGTTGCTGAGCTCTTTAAGGTGAGGACAGCCTCCCCCGGTCCGTAGCTGCTGCCTGTGATTGTGGGCCACCTTGCCCTGCAAGAGAAAGGACGGCCTCTAAGTACACTGTCAAGCCCTGATCTTGCCTGCACTGCCTCCCATGGTGGAATAGCCCTGACAGTGTCAAGCCCTGATCTTGCCTGCACTGCCTCCCATGGTGGCATAGCCCTGACAGTGTGAAGCCCTGAACTTGCATGCACTGCCTCCCATGGTTGAATAGCCCTGACAGTGTGAAGACCTGAACTTGCATGCACTGCCTCCCATGGTGGAATATCCCTGACAGTGTCAAGCCCTCATCTTGCCTGCACTGCCTCCCATGGTGGAATAGCCCTGACAGTGTCAAGCCCTCTTCTTGCCTGCACTGCCTCCCATGGTGGAATAGCCCTGACAGTGTCAAGCCCTCATCTTGCCTGCACTGCCTCCCATGGTGGAATAGCCCTGACAGTGTCAAGCCCTCATCTTGCCTGCACTGCCTCCCATGGTGGAATAGCCCTGTCAGTGTGTAAAGTGCTGAATGTGCAAGTGATTTTCATGAGAGTCCCAAAGCTCTTGGATGAGGGCTGGGCATTGGGGCTTTCAGGTCCCTTTGGCCATAAAGTGAGGTGCCCATGCAGGGATGAAGAGGATACTGGAAAGGGTACTCACCCTGACAACCTGAGTGAGGTCGTTGAACTTTTTTCTGCATTGCACAGGAGACCTGCCAACCATGCTGTTGGAGGTCACCCTGTTTGCCACCTCCCTCCAGGCTTTTCTATACTCACTGGGCAGCGGCCTCCTGCCACTATCAGGGAAGAGGATAGGTTGCCTGCGCTCCACTGTGCCAACCAGTAGCTTCAGGGCACCGTTGCTGAAGCGCTGCGCTCGCTCCCTAGCCTTATCCATAGTCGTGGGCGTGGAACTGTTGAAGCAGCTATGTTCAGGCCTTGATTCAGGGCTGCAGTGTGCAGGGCGTGGCAGCAAAACAATTCGACCCTCCCCCTTTAAGAGCTGACCGGCACCAGCGTGTCTGCCTTCAATCAGCAGCTCGCCACACCTGTGCTGCGCCCACCCTCGGTGGTAGCGCCTCGGCTCGCCGGCTTAGCACCTTATGATAGTCGTGCACTGCCTGCTTTAGCGCAGCAGCAACCTCTTGGGGCGATGCAACTCAATTTCGGCGAAGGTGGCGCTAAGTTGCGCCGGGCGCTAAATTTAGCGAACGCCCGGCTGTAGTGCCCCAAACGTGGCGATAGTGAATTTCTAGGCCTTCATGTACACAAGTTGCAAAATAATCATTGTGATGCACTAGTTTTTGACTTTGTCGCGAGGTTGCTCAGTGATGAATTTACATATCTCACACTTGCTATACATTACACAGCTGTTCATAAACCACCAGTTGAACCCACCTTGACCTTCCATTAATGCAGTGTAGTAAGCAGGTATGGCACTTACAATTACCCCTCACAAACTGCCATGAATGACCACTGGGTAAAGTACACGATGAACCCCACTGGAGACTTCTTTCATTCTTGTGTAGCTTAAGTGAGGCATAGTTAAAGTTTTATGGTGTAACACTCACTCCTGCCAATGTAAAACTCCCTGGCCTTCTGTGCTCCTTACAGACATTAAATCTGAAATTAATTCTCGCCATCAGCAAATCTCATCATTACCCTGTCCCAGATCCTGGAGTCAGGATGTTTGCATAATTGTCAACAGGCCAAGTCTTGCCCGCTATTGAGAACTTACACATGGGCTGGAATTTTTCCATAAAAAAGTGGAGCGTGGGGGCAACTAAATTGTTAAAAATGGGCTTCACGACCTGATCCCGCCTCTAACCCGCCCACTTCCGGTTTTGCCGGAGGGGGGACGGGGGATGGGCAACCAACCCACTCCCAGGGGGCGTTACCATAATTTAAATATTGTAATGAGGCTGGAAGCCTCTTTTCCCCATCAATTTTGAATTTAACTGCCTGTGGACGGGTTTCACACAATTCATGAAACCCGGCAGTTAAACTGAGGTGGGGACTGCTGCATCCAGGTGATAGGTGGCTTTATCCCTACCTCCTGAATCCAGGGTCCCTGCCTAGCCCCCCGCCCCCCCCGCGAGCGGAGACCTCCCCAACGAGGCATCCAATTGCCCCCCCAGGCCTCCCCTCGCCACACCCCCTCCAACGATGATGATGAGGCCGGTCACGATCATCCGCAGCCCCCCCCACAATCCCTGGCATACCCACCCGATCCTGGCCGACCCCTCCCCCACCGCGATCTCTGATTTTTCCCCCCACGATTCCCGATCCCCTGCCCCCACTTGCCTGCCGATCCCTGACCTCCCCCATCTCCGATCCCCTGCCAATCCTGCAACACCGCCCCCCCGCCGATCCTCTCTGCCCCTTCCTGATTGCTGACCCCCACTCGCCGATTGACAACCCCCCCCCCAACCTGCCGATTGCCGACCCTCCCCCGCGATCCCTCCCCAGACCGGCCCCTGGCAACTCAGGCCTACCCACCTGCAGCCAGCCAGCCTCTCAAGCTCTCGGAAACTGAGGCCTCACATTCAAATTAGACCCTGCTGGTAAAGTTGGCAGTGCCTGCGGGAAACCCGGCACTCGCCCCCAAACTGCCTCCCCGAAGAAAATTCTGACCATGGTTTCGGAGGTGTGGGGCTGGGGGGTGGTGGGGCGTCAGTGTGAAACTTGGGCTGGGTGGAAAACCTGTTTTGCTGGAGGCAAAAATATTTCTCTGAATTACCATAAGAAAAAACATGGGAGATCCACTAAACTATAATATATTAAAATGATTATTTAGGTTGCGTACTCCATTGAAAAGTGTTATGTAAGCATTCTCATGTTAACATGTCTACACTTAGCTGTCATGTTTCCTTGTGGCACCAGCAGGCGACACTATAATAGGAGTTTCAACACTCATTTCTCACTTGGCTATCGTGGTTGGATGAGCAGAAATTTCCTTCAATTTAATATTGGGAAGACTGAAGCCACTCACTTCATTCCCTAGCCATTGATTCCATCTCCCTTCCTAGCCACTGTCTGAGGCTGAACCAGACTGTTCGCAACCTCAGCATCCTATTCGACCCTGAGCTGAGCTTCTGACCCCATATCCTCTCTACCACCAAGGCCGCCCAATTCCACCTCTGTAATTTTGCCCATCTCCAATCTTGCCTCAGCCCATCCACTGTTGAACCCCTCATCCTTGCCTTTGTTACTTCCACACTCGAATATTGCAATCCTCTCCTGGCTGGGTTCCCATCTTTCACCCTTCATAAACTTGAGCTCATCCAAAATTCTGCTGCCCGTATCCTGACTCGCCCCAGTCCCATTCACCCATTACCCCTGTGCCCACTGACCTACGTTGGCTCCCAGTCCGGCAACGCCCTCAAATTTAGAATTTTCATCCTTGTATTCAAATCCCTCCATGGCCTTGCCCCTCCCTATCTCTAACCTCCGCCAGCCCGACAACCCTCCGAGAACTCTACGTTCCTCAAATTCTGGCCTCTTGCGCATCCCCGATTTCATTGACTCCACAATTGGCAGCTGTGCCCTCAGCTGCCTAGGCCCCAAGCTCTGGAATTCCCTCCCTAAACCTCTCCGTCACGCTACCTCTCTTTCCTCCTTAAGATGCTCCTTAAAACCTACCTCTTTGACCAAGCTTTTGGTCATCTGTACTAATATCTCCTTACGTGTCTCGGTGTCAAATTTTACTTGATAACACTCCTGTGAAGCACCTTGGGGTGTTTTACTACATTAAAGGCGCTATATAAATGCAAGTTGTTGTTGTGGTTGGCTGTCACTCATCAAGCTAGGAGTTCTGAGCCGGTTGATTGGTCACTACAGCTTCTGTACTGCTGCACTCTCTTTCTCAGCCACCCATTCTATTTTATTTCCCAACCATTTGCTTCACTTTTTGCTCCATTTCTTCCCCATTCACCTGCTGCATGAATCTTTATAGAACTAAAATGATTGTCTCCGCCTGTAATGATCAGTAACCTGTCATTCTAGAATGGTATACTAGGTGGAGCTGTAGAGCTGTATGTATATAAGACTAGGCTACCCACAAGGCAGTAGTCAAGATGGATGCTGTAGAAGTCCACATGGCATGAATAAAGTGACTAGCTCAAGCTAGCTGTTCATAATGATAATGTCTAGTTATTAATGAACATAACATGGTACCAGGATTGGTAAAATCTGCTGAATATTGTGAAACACGACATGGAGCATTTGAAGCCACCGGAGGGTTTGAAACTCACGGGGAATGTCGACTGCAATTGGCGGACTTTCAAACAACAATTCGAACTCTACATTGCTGCCATCGGGTTCGGTACGATGCCAGACGCAAGGAAAATAGCGTTGCTGCTCACGGTTGCAGGCCCACAGGCGATAGAGGTATTTAATACGTTTGTATTTAATCAAGAGGAGGACAGAAAAAATTGGACGATGTGCTAAAGAAATTTGATACACATTGTTCTCCCAAAAAGAACGGAACCTATGAGAGGTACGTGTTCTGTTCACGGACACAGCAGCAAAATGAGACTTTTGATAGCTTTGTGACTGATCTGAAACTGAAAGCACAGACATGTAATTTCTCTGAAATGAAATCATCCATGATTCGTGACCAGATTGTGTTTGGTATTCATGATAACAAGGTCAGGGAACGTCTGTTGAGGGAAACCGAACTAACATTGGAAAATGCTATGAAAATATACCAAGCCAGTGAGCTAGCTCAAAAGCACGTGAAGACTTTCAGTGAAAATAATAATAATGCGATTGTAGTAAGTGATAGTGCTGCTGTCGGTGCTGTGTACTACAAAGGGAAGAAACGTGGGCAGAACAGAAATGAAAAGCAATCGGAGGAAGGAATTTTTAATTGTAAATGCTGTGGTTACAAACACCAGTCACGACAATGCCCTGCGTTTGGGAAAATGTGCACAAAATGTCATGGAAAGAATCACTTTGCCAAACAATGCTTTTCAAAAGTAAAAACAAAGAAAGGGCAACGAGTTAATGTGATTGAAGACACTGATTTAAGTGAGACATTTTTTGTATGAATGGTGTCATGTGACAATATACAAAAGGATACAGAAAATGTGCAGCCCTCAGGAATGGACAATGCTGAACATAAAGTTAATGCAGTAAAAGAGGACAAATGGATAATGTCACTGCAGGTAAATGGAGCATTAGTTACATTGAAACTAGACACTGGGGCAAAAGCAAACTTAATCAGTATGAGTGACGTTAAAAACATGAAAGAAAAGCCCAAAATACAGAAAAAGTCAGTACTACTGAAGAACTATAATGGACAGAAAATAGATAGCTTAGGTGTATGCAGACGTAAAGTGACAGTCAAAGACAAAGTGCATCATCTCATGTTTTCTGTTGTGGCTGAAGGACGTGATTCACTACTAGGTGACAAAGCTTGTGAGGACTTAGAACTGGTCAAGAGAATCTACCATATAAACTGTGCCATAAGCAGACCAGATGACTCATTGGATTCTGTAGTGAGTAATTTCCAGGATGTGTTCAAAGGATTTGGAGTTCTACCATTCACTTACAAGATCCAGCTAAAGGTGCATGCTCAGCCAGTGGTACATGCTCCACGGAGAGTTCCAGCACCCCTGCATGACCGGCTCAAGAAAGAACTGGACAGAATGACCACGCTAGGAGTCATCAGGAAAGTCGAAGTGCCAACAGACTGGGTTAACTCCATGGCATGTGTAAAGAAAAAGAACAATGATCTAAGAATATGCATGGATCCAAAGGATTTAAATGCAAACATAAAACGTGAACACTACCAGATTCCCAAGCGAGAAGAAATCACCAGTGAAATGTCAGGTGCCAGATACTTCACAAAGCTCGATGCCTCACAAGGATTTTGGTAACTAAAACTGGATGAAGAGAGCACCAAATACTGTACCTTCAACACACCATTTGGCAGGTATTGTTTCCTCAGAATGCCTTTCGGGATAATATCTGCATCTGAAATCTTTCATAGAGTGATGGAACACATAATTGAAGGTCTGGAAGGAGTTCGGGTCTATGTTGATGACATCATCATCTGGGGCTCCACACTGAAAGAACACAATGAGAGACTGACTAAAGTGCTACAGAGCATACGCCGGAATGGACTGAAGCTCAACAAAGCCAAGTGTCAGTTTGGCGTCCAGGAAGTCACTTTCCTAGGAGATAATCTATCTGGTAAAGGAATAGAGCCAGATATGGAAAAAGTAAACGCCATACTCAACATGCCCCGACCCACTGACAAAAAAGGAGTGCTACGCATCATGGGGATGATAAACTTCATTGGAAAGTTCATTCCTAACTTGTCAGCCAAGACAGCCTGTCTGCGAGACATGCTACATAAAACAAATGAGTTCGCATGGACAGAAAGACATGAACAAGAGTGGATGAACCTCAAAACAGTGCTGACAACCACACCTGTACTCATCTTCTTTGACCCAACAAAGAGAATCAAAGTGCCAACGGATGCATCAAATGATGGCCTAGGCGCGGTCTTGCTACAAGCAGAGGGTGAAGATTGGAAGCCTGTTGCCTATGCCTCCAGGGCTATGACTGATTCTGAGTGTCGATAGGCCCAGGTTGAAAAGGAATGTCTAGGCTTGGTAGTTGGACTAGAAAAGTTCCATGGCTACATATATGGACTTCCCACCTTCACGGTTGAGACAGACCACTGCCCACTGGTTGCCATCATAAAAAAAAACCTGAATGAGATGTCTCCAAGGATTCAACGACTCATGATGAAGCTGCAAAGATATGACTTTGAACTGATCTACACACCAGGCAAATACATAGTGTTAGCAGATGCACTATCCCGAGCACCCACAATGAGTCATGTGAGCTCTACTGAAGAAGACGTGGATGTTCATGTGAGTATGGTCACTGCTGCGCTGCCCATGTCAGACACAAAATCAAAGCAACTAGCAGAAGAAACAGTAAAAGATACAGTGTTACAAACAGTAATAGAGAACATTCATCATGGTTGGCCAAAAGGCTCCTGTCCAAAGTACTTTCACATAAGGTCAGAATTGAGTGTCGCAAGTGGACTATTACTAAAACAGAACAAAATAGTCATTCCACAG
The DNA here is from genome assembly GCF_052327205.1 of Somniosus microcephalus. Lineage (NCBI taxonomy): Eukaryota > Metazoa > Chordata > Chondrichthyes > Squaliformes > Somniosidae > Somniosus > Somniosus microcephalus. The sequence goes on along the minus strand of NC_140991.1, from coordinate 49,244,574 downwards.
CCTCTACGTCAAGACATGCTCAAAAGGATTCATGAGGGACACCTCGGAATTGAAAAATGCAAAAGGAGAGCAAGAAACACTGTTTATTGGCCTGGCATAAATAAGGACATTGAGAACATGATAGGCAAATGTGAGACATGTCAGAAACACCAAAACAAACAAGCAAAGGAACCAATGATAGTAGCTGACTTACCAACAGTGCCATGGCCAAAGGTTGGTATGGAACTTTTTCATTTGAATGGTAAAGAATATCTATTAGTGATTGACTACTATTCTAACTATCCTGAGATGGCGCTGCTCTCAAGCACCACAGCAAGCAGTGTCATAATGCATGCTAAATCCATCTTCGCCAGACATGGAATTCCCAGGATTGCCGTTAGCGACAATGGTCCGTGCTTCAACTGTAAGGAGTGGAAACAGTTTGCAGCACAGTATGACTTTCAGCACATCCCATCCAGTCCTTTGTATGCTCAGTCGAATGGTAAGGCAGAAAAAGGTGTTCAAGTTCTCAAACAGCTATTGAAGAAAGCGACAGAAAGCAAGTCTGATCCTTATCTCGCCCTGCTGAGCTACCGAGCCTCACCTTTAGACTGTGGTTCTTCACCTGCTGAACTCCTAATGGGTCGCAAGTTGCATACCACGCTACCCTGCTGTGCAAAAGAAAAGCAGAGTAAGGAACTGAGACAGAGACTTCAACTGTTAAAGCTGAAACAGAAATCATACTATGACAAGTCATCCAAAACTCTAAAACCATTGACAAGGGATGATGTTGTCAGGATTGAGGATCCAGATGCATGGAACAGGAAAGCTACAGTTCTTGAGGAAGTAGGACCAAGGTCATACACTGTTAGAACTGAGGAAGGACAGATTCTCAGGAGGAACCGCCATTCCCTCCTGAAAACACAAGAAACTATCCAAGAGCAAATCGATGACAATGCCGAAACTGAATTTTGTCATTCACCACCAGAACAATCTAACACAAACACACATACAGGCTCTCATGAAAACACATCAGACTTACCTGTGCTGAGAAGATCCACACGTGAAGTAAAAAAGCCTGATAGACTTAATCTTTGAATATAAAGTAAAGCTTTGAAAATGTGTTGACTGTTGTGAAAATGTTTATGTTTATAGAGCACTAACAAAAGTGTTACTGATATCATCTTTATCGTGTTTCTTGAAAGTTTATTGATATTGATTGATATTAATTTTGTTTAACCTCAAAGAAAGGGGGATGTAATTATCAGTAACCTGTCATTCTAGAATGGTACACTAGGTGGAGCTGTAGAGCTGTATGTATATAAGACTAGGCTACCCACAAGGCAGTAGTCAAGATGGATGCTGTAGAAGTCCACATGGCATGAATAAAGTGACTAGCTCAAGCTAGCTGTTCATAATGATAATGTCTAGTCATTAATGAACATAACATCCGCCCAGCGTGAAAGGGACTGTAGTGGCCTAAAAATGGTGTCAGGTCACTTGACACACTGTTTAGAATGATGTTCCAGCTGCCGCCATCTTGAGAAGTGTCCTGCGGAGGGCAGCCAGAGCAACTGCCCGTTTCAGTGGGAGGCCACTCATAATATTCTAATTAGGGTTCTATGACATACATAGGACCCCGATGACATTTTGGTGGTACAAATATGCAGAGTGTGCACTGACAACTCTCCACCCATCTGCACTGTTATTGAGTGGCGTAACCAGCTGTCCTTAAAGTGGCTGCTCAAAAATCAGTCCTTAGATATTTTTAACTCTTAATATTGTGGGAACAGGAAGAGCAGGACTGCTTCTCCTGGAACCCCAGGCATACCCGGACTCATTGCTGGCCCCATGTGTGGCCCACCTCAGGATCACCTCCCCCCACCCCTAACCCTTTGCACCCCCCACCCCGCCCCCTCACCATCCTCAGCTCCGACTGTCAGTCAGTTTGACTCAGTTTTGAGGACACATTTTAGGCAATTGTTAGGGCATTTCTCTGTCAGGGTTTAATAAATAGAGGCACAGAGGCACAGCGTACAAGAGTAAAGAGGTATGATAAATTTGAATACAATATTAGTTAGGCCACAGTTAGAGTAATATATGCTGTTTTGGGTATTAAAGCCACACAGAGGTATAGCCCTTTTTAGACTCTTCCCAATTGTCCGAAGCTGATGCCATATTGGTAACAGTGGCGGTTTTTATTTGATATTTTTTTAATTCTATTTTTCTCTGCTTTATTGTCTATTGTCTCTGCGTTGATGGCCCATCTTGTAGACATTGAAGCTAATGGCCTTACTGACTGTAATCAAGTCTCAGAATATTGTCCTCTTTACTAATTTAATTAGAGGAATGACTGTAACCGTGGCCTATCAAAACTAAGAGATTAAATATAGTCTACCAAGACCCAATATTATAAACTAATCAAAGTGGTTGTAGATCAGACAAAGGAATAAACAGCATATTTGCTCAACTTGAAAAGCCTATTATCAACTGTAGCAGTTTAAGGTGACTCCACTGTTACATACAAGGTGAAATTTTAATTTCTTTCAGACCAGTTTCCCCAATTAACTTTTAAACCCATATTTCCTTATAGAGTGTACAATATAGATTCAGCAGGATGACGCCAAGGAGAGGAAACTACAGTTATGAAGAGAGATTTGAGAGAATGGGACTATTTCCACTGGAGCAGAGAAGACTAAGTGAAGATTTATTAAAGGTTTTTAAAATTATGAAGGGCTTTGATAGAGTGAATAGGGATGATTCGTTTCTCTGGTTAGGGAGTCAGTGACAATTTCAATTGTCACTAAGAGAATGAGGAGAGACAGTAGGAGTAATTTCTTTCTGTAAGAGGTTGCTAGAGCATGGAATGATTTGTCACAGGGAACGGTTGAGGCAGAGATCACTGCATCTTTTAAGGAAAAAATGGATAAATATTTGAAACAGAATACAGGGGAGAGAGCAGGGCAGTGTGATTAGTCCTGGGTTGCTCTAACAAATAGTCAACACAGACAGAATGGGCCGAGTGGCTTTCTGTTATGCTGAAAACATCCATTGTTCTGTGGTTCTAATGGACTTTGTCATGTTAGGCATATTCCAACCTATCTATCACATTTCCCTGTAGCCAATAGGATTTCCAATGTTAATCTGAGCCTTGTGATGTTACGCTGGAACTGTCACAGAGAAATTGTTGAAAAACTGCTTTGAGTCCGACTGCAGTTGCAGTCAGTAGCCAACAGGTGACGCTGCTTTATTTGCTCTTCACAAATGGCTCAAACTTTCCAAAACTTTCTTGCTATTTTCTTTCTCTCACTAACCGACATTTTTATTGTCCAAAGTTAGGGTTTAATCACAATTAAAAAATACATATTTCACAATAGCATGATTATGTTTATGCAGCCAATTGTCTTTTGTGTCTTTGATTGTCCTCAGTAAAGTTTTCATTTGAAGGCCTCAGCCTCTCCCAAAAGCCTGGGCCTATAGTTAATATTTTTGCCAGAGCTGTGATGCTGTTAGCAGAATTTGGATCATGCCGTCTAAGCATGTGTCACATACCTAATTTCCCAGGATGTGTCAGTACCATTCAGTCTACTGTACTGATGAAGTATTTTTCTTTAGTTTTCTTGTAGTTTCTGCTCAGTTGTTTTGAACATTGAATAGATCAAAGAGCAAGGGAGAAAATTTTAAAAAGAACGAGGAAGCAAATGGATGAGTTCAGATAAAGTTCATGAATAAGCTTATAAGAGGGGACAGAGGGGACAGTGTGAGATTACTTTTAAAAGAAGGATCAGATATTCCAGGACATGGAAACATCCTTGTGGGATTTAGGAGCGTCTATGAGGTAACCCACCTTGAATAGTGTAACCTCTGCACTTACGTGAGCTCTTAAGAGGAATACACATTGTGTGTTAGCACAAAAGTTAATTTATTTAAAAGAGCAGGTTTGGCACTTTGTACAGAGCTTAAAGCATGAAATTTATACTGGCTAGACTCCAGCAAATAGTATGTAATGAGGTGTTAAACTGATCCATTTAGAGAAACAATTTACAGATTTTGCAAAAGTGAGAAAGGCACCATGAATTTGTTGCTCAAATATGCATTTGTGGTGGAACCACCAGAGGATTACAGACAATTGTATATAATTCCTTTTACAGCAATGTAGTACAGCTGGGGGCTGCACCTTTAATGTATCTGTTAACTGTACTCCACGTGATAACGTCATGCCATCCGTCACGTGATCTCTCAACGGCGGGAAGAACGTGATGACTTCATGACATCAGAGCTCGGAACCTGCTAGCAGTTGAGCTCGGAACCTTCTAGCAGTTTCCAGAGAGGCTTTCAAGCAGACCAGACCTATTTGCATTGTATCCTACAGTTTCCTGTACATCTTCGTTTGCTCATTAAATTTTATTGTTTTTGATTTTCTGAGTCGATCTCAATTCTTCGGCTAGGAACCCCAGTTCCTACATTGGTGACCCCGATTTCTTCGAACAATTTTCGTTGAAGTTACATCATGGACACGAACGCCGTCACCCTCGAACTGCCGCAATTTTGGGAGCAACAAATGGCCGCGTGGTTTTTCCAGGCAGAAGTCCAATTTGCAATCCGGGGAGTAGCAGCGGATTCGACTCATTATTATTACGTCGTCTCCGCCCTCGACAGCGCCACGGCCTCGCGGGTCGTCAGCCTCCTCGAGAGTCCACCGAACGATGGCAAGTACGAAGCTTTAAAAGCACGTTTACTGCAGATTTTCGGTCTGTCCAAGTCGGAGCGCGCTTGCAGACTTATCTCCATGCCCGGCCTCGGGGACTCAAAACCCTCAGAGCTCATGAGCCAAATGCTCACGCTTTTGGGCTCGGAATCACAATATTTTCTGTTCCGCGAGCTGTTTCTCTGTCAACTACCAGAGCCAGTACAGACGGCCTTGGCCAATTCCACGATCACGGATTGTGCTGAACTCGCCGCGGAAGCGGATAAAATATTCACCGTCTCACAACAATCTTGTGCAGCCACGAGGCGCCTGTTAGATCCGTGATTCTTTAAATAGGATGTTTCCCCAAGAACTACACGGAGGCTGTAACTTAACAATCAACAGGTGTTTACTAGAGTAGAGTAGTCTCAAGACTGAAGTACAGAAGCCTGCTCCGGCTTTATATACAGGTGTGGTCACTGCCGGTACTACAGTATACAGGAGCTGTAAAACAGTTCTCTCTTAAAGGTACATACACAACAATTCTTCCCCTTTTAGATTAACAGTACCATAACATTTGTTTAACAATTAACATTTTTAACATGCAACATTAACTGAAAATAACCCATTTATAAATTCAGTCTTTGGGGCGGCTTCCTGATCCTTTCTGGATAGTGCCTTCCCTGAGGTTCTTGTTCTTGGTACGGAGACGATTCTGCCCCCTTTCATCGGTTAGTGCATCAGTTTCCACTGCTACTGTTTCTGAGGTAGATGCTACCGGTATGTCGGGTTCATCCCCAGGTACGTGAGACATGGGGTTGACTCGTTCCTGTGACGCTAAGATCTGGTCGACGTGGCGTCTCACAATGTTCTCCCCGACATCCACTGTGTACATTAATGGCCCCTGCCATGTGCATATCGTTCCGGGTTGCCATTTCTCTGTTCGGTAGTCACGGGCCAAGACTGGTTGTCCTACATTGAAGCTCCTTGTCGGCTTCTCATTGATGTGCTGGAATTGTTTATCCTCAACGTTTCTTCGCACATTTGGTCTGAGCAAATCCAGACGAGATCTCAACCTTCGGTTAAAGAACATCATGGCCGGGGTCTGGTTGGTAACTGCATGTGTCGCATTTCGGTAGGCTAACAGGAAATTGTCCACCTTATGCTGTAGTGGCATTTCATCATCGCACATGGCCTTTATCGCCTTTTTAAAGGTTTGTACGAACCTCTCAGCCAATCCATTTGTGGCTGGATGATACGGGGCGGATGTGTAATGCCTTACCCCATTCCTTCTCATAAATTTCCGAAACTCTTCGGACACAAACTGTGGTCCATTATCAGAGCAAATCTGCTCTGGCAAGCCGTTCCTGGCAAATATGGTCCATAGGATTGCAATAGTTTTCTCTGTAGTGGTTGAGGACATTTTTATCACCTCAGGCCATTTCGAGTGCGCATCCACTGCTATTAAGAACATTGAGTCCATGAATGGACCAGCAAAATCAATATGCACCCATTGCCATGGAGAGGAGGGCCACTCCCATGGATGTAGAGGGGCATGCGGTGGTGCATTTTGGACCTTCTGGCATCCTGAGCAGCTCTTGGTTAGGTCCTCGATTTGTTGATCAATCCCCGGCCACCACACATAAGCCCTAGCAAGGCTTTTCATTTTTACCCCTCCAAGATGACCTTCGTGAAGCTCATTGAGCACTCTCTCCCTTAACTTGGGTGGAATTACCACTCGGGATCCACACATCACAGTCCCCTGGCATACTGACAGCTGTTCTCTTCTGGATGAGAATGCTGGCAACAGTGAGTCGCCATGTGTTGGCCATCCCCTCACCATCAAATCATATACCCGAGACAGTGTCGGATCATTGCGGGTCTCCTTCTCTATATCCGCGTTAGTTACTGGCAATCGTTCAATTATTGACGAATAAAATATCTCGATAGGGTCCACTGCTGGTGCTTCCTCCACAGTAGGCAGTGGCAAGCGTGATAGCCCATCAGCGTTTCCATGCTGTTTCGTGCCTTTATATTCTATTTCATATTAGTTCGCCCCTAGAAAAAGGGACCATCTTTGTAACCGTTGTGCAGTCATCACCGGAACGCCCTTCTTTGGATTAAAGATGGAGACAAGTGGTTGGTGGTCAGTCAGCAAGGTGAACTTCTGCCCATGCAGATAGTGGTTGAATTTTTTTACTCCCCATATTAGGCTGAGGGCCTCCCTGTTGATCTGGGCGTAGTTGCGCTCGGCTGAGGTTAGTGACCGAGATGCAAAGGCTACTGGCCTCTCCAACCTGTCTGGGAATTTGTGCGACAGCACCACTCCAATATCATAGGGTGATGCATCACATACCAACCGAATTGGTAGTGCTGGGTTGAAATGGGCCAACACCTCTTTTGATGTGATCAATTCTTTGCACTTCTGGAAAGCTCGTTTACATTCGTCATTCCACTTCCATGGTACCCCCGTTTGCAGTAGGGTATTCAGTGGGTGTACTACTGTAGACAAATTTGGTAAGAACTTATGGTAGTAGTTCACCAGCCCGAGGAACGACCTCAGTTGTGACACATTTTCCGGTGCTGGAGCCTTGACTACTGCCTCAATCTTTTCAGGGGACTTATGTAACCCCTCTTCATCAATAACATGGCCACAATACGAGATCTGCTTCTGGAAAAACTCGCACTTGTGGCGATTAGCTCGTAGCCCATATTCCTTTAATCTAGTGAGCACCTTCTTTAGGTTGGCGAGGTGATCACTGTCATTTTCGCCCGTGACCAGGATGTCGTCCAAATAACAGTGGGTCCCTGAAATCCCTTGCAGGACTTGATCCATTGCCCTTTGCCAAATAGCCGGAGCCGATGCTACCCCGAACACCAGCCGGTTGTATTGGTAGAGATCTTTATGAGTGTTGATCGTGAGGCATTGTTTCGAGGCTTCTTCTACCTCCATTTGCAGGTACGCCTGGGCCAGATCAATCTTAGTGAAGCGTTTACCTCCAGATAGCGAGGCGAAAATATCTTCAATCCGTGGAAGCGGATATTGTACCGTGTGAAGGACTGGGTTCACTGTCACCTTAAAATCCCCACAGATGCGGACCTTCTTTGGTTCCCCAGGCGTATTACTCAACTACCTCTTCATTACAGGAACAATGGGTGTAGCCCACTCGCTCCAGTCCACTTTGGACAGTACTCCTGAACGTTCCAAACCTTCCAGCTCTGCTTCGACGGCTGGTCGGTCGGTCTGGCCTTAAAAAACTTTGGGCTTGCATTTTCCTCTATTTTAATCATCGCTGTTATGCCTTTTAGTGTTCCGAGTCCCTCCTGGAACACTTCTTGTGCGTCAGTTAGCATTTTTGACAGTCGTCCAGGTGTGACGTCATCATCCTTTTTGGCCTCAACCTTCAGTGCCTGTATGGAATGCCAATCTAATTGTATCTTCTGGACCCATTCACGTCCTAGTAGTGGTGGTCCTCCACCTGGCAATACATATAGGTCCACTTTTGGTATTTCCTGGCCTTTGTATATCACGTTAACCCTTATTTTTCCTTTGGGGTAGACTTTTTGCCCCGTGTACGTCTTCAAGTCAATCTCTGTAGCTTTCGAGGGTATATGTGAGAATAGCCGCTTGTAGTCCCTTTGGTTTATGACTGTTAGGGCTGGTCCTGTGTCCAATTCCATTTTCACTTGGACTCCGTCTATCTTGAGCGTGACCCAGATTGTCTGGTGATCCTCCATTTTGATTACATTATGTAGTTTCAGACAACCCAGCTCCTTGCTTCCGGAGTCTGTATCACTTTTCTGTTCGTCTGAACTACTGTCCATCACCTTATGTACCTTTTTGTACTTCTCCTGTGGAGATTTCTTGCTGCTGGTTTTCTTCCCTGACCTGCAGACTCTTGCTATGTGTCCTGCTTTTCCACACTCTCTGCACACTTGGTCTTTGAACCAACAATCCTTCTGGTCGTGTGTTGTTCTGCCGCAGGGATAACACTTCCCTGCTCTATATGACATTTCATTGGTGCCATATTCTTGCGGTCTCCGTTGTATCTCTGCAGCGCCCCGTGCAACTGCTTCGTGTGATACTGCCATGCTGAAAGCCTTGTCCAGCGTAAGATCCTTTTCTGATAGAAGCCGTTTCTGGGTTCCTTCACTTTGAAGCCCACACACAAACTTGTCCCTTAACGTATCTGCTAGTCCCATTCCAAACTGGCAGTGTTTCGATAGCTTGCGCAGTTCCGTTAAATACTCAGCATTACTTTCGTCTTTCTGCTGGTTCCTTTTGTGGAACTTAAATCTTTCTGCTATCAGCAGCAGTGTGGGGTTTAAGTGGTCCTGTAGGATTTCCACTATGCTTTCGAAATCCTTATCCACTGGCTTCTCTGGGGTTATTAGGTTTCGCAGTAAGCCATACGTTTTTGCACCCATGGAATTCAACAAAACCAGTGCTTTCCTGGCATCTGGCACTTCATTCGTCAATGCGTTCCACATATGTCACCCAATCTTCGACTTCATTGTCGAACGCTGTGACCCTGCCACTCTTCGGCATCCCTGGGTGTGGTTAGACTTTCTAAAATGGCGTCTCCCGCGCTTTCCTTTCTTCCCGCGCTCGCCCTTCTGCTCCGCTGCGGCTTCAAAAATGGCGTCTCCCGCGCTCTCCCTTCTTCTCCGTGGCTCAAATGGCGCGCTCTCCCTTCTTCTCCGTGGCTCAAATGGTGTCTCCCGCACTCCCTTTCTTTCCCCGCGGACGCTGCTCAGCCCTTGAGCCCTGGCTGCGCTCTGCACGTTCTCCTGTGCACCTCTCTCGTTGCCGCCGCTCGGTCCTGAACCCCGGCTGTGCTTTACCCTCTCTCTCTTTTTGTTTTCCGTCGACGCCGCTCGGTCTTCAACCCCCGGCTGCGCCCTGTGCGCTCTACCCTCTCTCTTACCCCGTCGACGCTGCTCGGCCTTTTCTGTGCCGTCGGTCGGCTCCAGCCGCTGCTGTCCGGGAAGGGTCTGCGCTGTACCTGTTGCCAGTCTGTTGCTGGATCATCGTGGCTGGAGAACCAAGCCCAGCTCTCAACAGCCTCCCCTGCGATGTTCACTCTCTCTGCCGGATGACTGGGCGGTTGCTCGTGGTCGACGCCCGTGCTTCTGGCCTCGACTTTCTTCCACCATCCTCCCGGAGCGAATCCTTGGAAGGAATTGCAGAGTTGCAGGTAGATTCGAATCGACCTCGTCGCCACTGTTGAATCTGTAATTCTTAAGGTATGGTGTTCTTCAATAACTAGACGGAGGCTGTAGATTAACAATCAACAGGTGTTTACTGGAGGAGGGTAGTCTAAAGACTAACAGTACAGAGGCATGCTCAAGGCTTATATACAGGTGTGGTCACTGCCAGTACTACAGTATACAGGAGCTGTAAAAGTAGTTCTCTCTTAAAGGTACATACACTACAAGGACCTGATCATAAGGAATGTGGGATCCACTTACAGGACAGCCCGCTCAGCTCCTTAAAACCTACCTCTTTGACTAAGCTTTTGGTCCTCTGTTCTTATGTGGCTCAGTATTTGATAACGCTCCTATGAAGCGTCTTGGGACATTTTACTACGTTAAAGGCATTCTATAAATGCAAGTTGTAGTTGTTGAGATGCTGAACCCAAGAGGATATTTAGAACAGATTCAAAACCTTCATTGCCTGTCAGCAAAATAGATTATGAAACCCCTTTGTCATTCCTTCCACTGAAAATGACATGTGAACTCAGTTCTTCAGTGACCCATTCTTACATTTCATCCTTGTTTACTCCTGTAGGTGTGCCTGTTGAATGAAGAGAAGCAGAGGGAGAACAAAAAGCAACTGTTTCAGATTTTGCACCATTTCCCGTCTAAAATTAGGCAGTACAACTTGGAAAAATCTGGCCTATATCGTTCATACAGGCAGGGAAGGAAAGACAAATGAGTGGAGCGAGTGGAAGGAACGGCGTGCGGCAGTAACATTTGCAGTACATTTCCATTTCAAGTGTCCATTCAGTTGGTGCTCTTAACTCCTGAGCTGCAATGTTGTGGGTTGAAGCCGCACTTGAAGATTTCAGCGCTTAATCTCGGCTGACCTCTCAGTGCTATACCGAGGGAGTGCAGCATTGTAAGAGGTGTCATTGTTCAGATGAACTGAAAAACTGAGGCCTCATCTGTCAGTTCCACTGGTTCAGTTGGACACTAACAATCTCATGCCACCATTTGCACAAGAGTGGAAGGTTCTCACGACTTCCATTAATCCCTCAGCCAACACTAGCAAAAACACTTCAAGTGCTCATTCATCTGCTTTCTGTTTGTGGGACCTTGTCTATCACACGGCTGCCACTTTTACCCATGCAGCAATAACTGCACTTCAAAGTATTTCATCGTTTGCGAAGAGCTTTGGGATTTTTTCTGGAAAAAAAATGTGATTAAGTGCCAAATAACCGCAAGCTCTTTCTCTAAGTGAGTGGGCAATGCTCTGGCAATAAATAAGTAAACGAAAGGAAGAGGAATGACTCAGGTGGCAAATAATGAAATGAGCCAGAACACTGAGCAAGGAGAGAATAAAGTAAATGAATAGGATGGGCTGAAGATGAAACAAGTCAGAGAAATAAAGGTGGAGGCTCAATGAGGAACCAATGTTGCAGCTGAATGGACTCGGAAAAAAATCTTTAATAAATGTGCTCAGAAACATTGAAGCAACTGTTTTGTTCATCCGTTCAAATATTCCACTCATTTGTCTTTCCTTCCCTGCCTGTATGGACGATATAGGTCAAATTTTTCCAAGTTGTAAAGCAGCAGCAAACCAGAAAACTGAAAGATAGAAAACGTATGCATCAAAAGTGAGGACAGCAACTGGAAAACCAGCAAGTGCCTATGAAAGCAGCCCACCAATCTGAAAAACCTGATTAAAATTACTCATAAATTTGTCTCTTGTTTCGTTAAGGACCTGAAAACATTTTTTTGCTCGGATACCTTGCATTTCTCAAAGGACTGGGCCTGCAATTGATATTGTCACCAAAGCGCTCACCCTACGAGCGGCAGAGAATCACCAACTGCACTGTTGCTTGCAAGCCCCAACACGCCGCTGTCTAATCCTATGCAACATCAGCCAAGTGTACAGAGGCAGCAAATACAATTTGTAACACAGCAAGCAGGTAAAAACGTGAGTAATATTTGCACAAAATATTCCAACTGCGTGTCGATTAAGTTTTGGAACCCTCAAGTCCAACCTCCGTTAGAAGCCCGAGTTTGGCTCGGAGGCCGTTATCCATGCTTCTGAGGTGGCTACCTTCTGGTCTCCTGGTGGGACTTCGAGAAAAGCCATGGGAGGTAGGATTTAAAAAAATAAATAAATAAAGCTAATTTGTCTATCAGGCGATGTGCCTTGCTGCTGCCTGCCCTGCTCCAAGTACTTCCTAGCCTAGCTTGTCAAATTTGCCCGAAGGCCTTCTCAGCCGGGCACATCCAGCCCTGCCCACAGCCGTACACAGGCAACCCCCCCGGCTGTTCCCACCCCAAAGCTGTTTTTTTCCCATACTCTCAGCATTCAGCTTCACCACTGCTGAGGCAAAGCACAGCATTGAATCTACTGTCAGTGAGGGCTAAATCCAGCTTGCCTTCTTACTCTCTTACCTACAAAGTCTGAGTAGCCAATTTGCACACAGCAAGGTCCCACAAACAGCAATGTGAGAAACTCTTTTTAGTGATATTGGTTGAGAGATAAATGTTGGCCAGACGATCTTTTATGTCCACCTGAGAGGATAGACAGGGCCTCGTTTTAACGTCCCATCTGAAAGACGGCACCTCCGACGGTGCAGCAATCCTTCAGTACCGCGCTGGGGTGTCAGCCGAGATTTTGTGCTATGACTCTGCAAGCTCTGCTGGGATTAGCGCAGGAGGGCGGGACCCAGTTCAACTGACAGGATCACAGTTCGCGCATTTATTGGGGCCATTGTGTATAGCAAGAAAAGGTGAAAGAAATCAATTAGCTACGTAGGCGGTTGCCAGAAGATAAAAGATTAGACAGGTTTGTTTACAGATAAGTGAGATCGAAATGTTATCAAAAACAGGAAATGGCAGCCCAGGGAACTTAATTCTTGACATCAATCTTCACAAATGCAGACTAGTTTCAGATTCATCATTTTGGCTCACGAATCTAATATATAAAAATGTCAATAAAGCATATGTTTTGTGAACCTCTAGGAATTAAGGAAGAGATCTGCCTGGTAATAATTTTAAAGCTGACTCACTATACAGTAAATAACAGTCTGGATATTAAGGTTACCATTATTGTTATTAGCAATAATGCCAGTTCACAAATTCAGATTTTTTATATTGGGGAAAATAACTTACTTTTTGTGCCTTATCTTGTCTCTGAGAAAGGTCTCAAGCACTTTGCACTCATTTTTTGAAATACAGTCACTGTTGTTACACAGGCAGATAATCTGTGCACAGCATGACCCAACCAACTACAAAGAGATGAATAACTGGTTAATCTGTTTTTTTTTTGGTGGTGTTGGTTGAGAGATGAATGTTGCCTGGAAGATTGGAAGAATTCCCTGCTGTTTTCAAAATTGGGATCTTTTACGTCCACCTGGAGGAAGGAAAGGAGTTGAAGGGATTTGGGAACAGGATCAGTAAATGTGATTAGAAATATTTGCTCCTGTGGAGTTTAAACATAAGAACATAAGAATTAGGAGCAGGAGTAGGCAATCCGGCCCCTCGGGCCTGCTCCGCCATTCAATAAGATCATGGCTGATCATCGACCTCAACTCCACTTTCCCGCTTGATCTCCATATCCCTTGATTCCCCTAGAGTCCAAAAATCTATCTATCTCAACCTTAAATATACTCAAAGACTCAGCATCCACAGCCCTCTGGGGCAGAGAATTCCAAAGATTCACAACCCTCTGAGTGAAGAAATTTCTCCTCATCTCGGTCTTAAGTGGCCTACCCCTTATCCTGAGACTATGCCCCCAAGTTCTAAACACTCCAGCCAGGGGAAACAACCTCTCAGCATCTACCCTGTCAAAGGAGAGGGGGACTGTATGAGGAGGCAGTGCCTTGCAGATATTACTCTCTCCATCCCAAATAAAATTGCTCCGATCTGCCCGATCTTCACCTGCCGGCAGCCGGCCCAGCTATCTCTTTACGTCTATTTTGGTGAGCAGCTGGCTCATGGGTTGTAAATGAAGCCCAGCAATTACTATTGGCTGGGCCTCCACCAAGTCAGCTGGTGAGTCCTGTTGGCTTTCCACCCGATAGTTAAAACCCCCCCAGTGAATCAGCATGAACTAAGCTCCTTTTCTGTATGACTACAATCTCCAAGAATAACAGAGCATGGTATACGTGCACATTGTCCTTTAATACAAGGAACTCAAGAGTGACCATAAGCCAACCCGTTCTTTTCTCACACCATGCTTCCTCTGAGTGGCTAAGCATGCCATTCTTACTTTCTCCTGTTCTAATGCTTTGCCACTTCATCTAGCTGCAACCTGAAGGTTGGTATCATGAGAGGTGCTTGGCTACTCCTGTGAAAAGACTCATGGGTGAGGTGAATCCTTCTCTCAAGGCAGGAAGGGAGTCGCTGCTGGTATCAGAATGGTACCGGGGCTAAAAGGTTTAAATTATGAGGACAGGTTGCAACTATGCAACTAGGCCTCCGAACAGTTGCAACTATGTTGGACGGAGTATCAATCAGGAAATAGTTGAGGCTTGTAATAAGGGAACATCTATAATTATGGGGGATTTTAACTATCATATTAATTGGACAAATCAAATTGGGCAGGGCTGCCTTGAGGATGAGTTCATTGAGTGTATTAGGGATGGGTTTCTTGAGCAGTATGTAACTGAACCGACCAGGGGGCAAGCAACCTTAGATCTGGTCCTGTGTAACGAGACAGGATTAATTAAAAATGTCCTAGTAAAGGATCCCCTTGGAATGAATGACCATAACATGGTTGAATTCCATATTCAATTAGAGGGTGAGAAGGTTGGATCTCAAACAAGCGTGCTAAGCTTGAATAAAGGAGACTATGAAGGTATGAGAGCGGAATTGAGTAGAGTGGATTGGGAAAATAGATTAAAGGGTAAGACGATACATGATCAGTGGTGTACATTTAAGGAGTTATTTTACAACTTCCAAAAAAAATATATTCCACTGAGAAGAAAAGGGTGTAAAAGAAAAGACAGCCATCCATGGCTAAGTAAAGAAATTAAGGATAGTATTCGACTAAAAACAAGGGCATATAAGGTAGCCAAATCTAGTGGGAGGATAGAGGATTGGGAAAACTTTAAAAGACAGCAAAAAATAACAAAAAGATTGATTAAGAAAGGGAAGATAGATTATGAAAGTTGATGCGCTATCAACAATACCAAAGACTACGAAATGGACTTATATGAAGTAGGCTTTTATTGACTAAGAACTAGAGCATGCCTCTGCTAGTGAATCCATCCTAAGAGCTCCCGGGGGAAGGGTGGTGAGTCACCTTTATACCCGGGCTTAGGGGTGGAGCCAGGGGCTGAGACATGCCTGGACTTGTACAGGGTTAACTGTGGTTTACCACACAGGCATGTACAGGTTAACAGTGGTTTACCACATTCACCCCTCGTTTAAAAAAAGAGTCCGGCGGGGTGAAGTGTTTCAAAAGTTCGTATACGAAAGTCTCTCCGGGGGTCTTGTCTGCCGTAATGATCTTCGTGGTGCCGGTTGCGGCGGTTCTTTGCCCGCGGCTGCTTCTCACGTGGGACGGAGCACTGGCGTGTCGTCCTCTCGGGGTAGGGATGGCACCGGCATGTCGTCAGTTCGTGGTAGACACCCCGGTGGTGCGTCGTGGGTAGTGGTGGTGGGTGGAGGTAGTGGATGGTGATCGATGGTGTTTCGGGTGGTACCTGAGGGTGCGAGGTCTCGAATTGAGACTGTGTCCTCCCGCCCGTCAGGATACGCCACGTAGGCGTACTGTGGGTTGGCGTGGAGGAGGTGAACCTTTTCGACCAGGGGGTCCGTCTTATGGCTCCTCACGTGTTTCCTGAGCAGGACGGGTCCCAGAGATGTCAGCCATGGCGGTAGTGATGTCCCCGAGGTGGATTTCCTGGGGAAGACGAACATCTTCTCATGAGGGGTGACGTTTGTGGCAGTACAGAGCAGTGATCGCATGGAGTGGAGCGCATTGGGGAGGACATTTTGCCAGCGGGAGATTGGGAGGCCCTTGGATTTTAGGGCGAGCATGGTGGTATTCCACACCGTTGCGTTCTCCCTCTCTACCTGTCCGTTACCCCGGGGGTTGTAGCTGGTAGTCCTGCTCGTGGCTATGCCCTTCTCGAGCAGGCACTGGCGCAGCTCGTCGCTCATGAACGACGAGCCCCTGTCGCTGTGGATGTAATTGGGGAAGCCAAATATGACAAACAGGTCGTGGAGGCACCTGATGACTGTGGCGCTGGTCATGTCCGGGCAGGGGATGACGAAGGGAAAACGGGAGTACTCGTCAATAATATTGAGGAAGTACGTGTTGCGGTCAGAGGAGGGAAGGGGCCCCTTGAAATCGACGCTGAGACGTTCGAAGGGGCGGGTGGCTTTAATCAGGTGTGCCCTGTCTGGCCTATAAAAATGCGGTTTGCATTCGGCGCAAACCTGGCAGTTCCTGGTCATGGTCCTGACCTCCTTGATGGAGTAAGGCAGGTTGCGAGCTTTAATAAAGTGGAAGAACCTGGTGACCCCCGGGTGGCAGAGATCATTGCGGAGGGTCCGTAGCCTATCGACTTGTGCGTTGGCACATGTCCCATGGGATAGGGCGTCTGGGGGCTCATTAAGTTTTCCGGGCCGGTATAAGATATCGCAGTTGTAGGTGGATAACTCGATCCTCCACCGCAATATCTTATCATTTTTGATTTTCCCCTTTGTCTGTTGTTAAACATAAATGCTACTGACTGTTGGTCAGTGAGCAGGGTGAAACGTTTACCGGCCAGGTAATGCCTCCAGTGCCGTACAGCCTCCACTATTGCCTGGGCCTCCTTCTCGACTGAGGAGTGTCGAATTTCGGGGCCCTGGAGGGTCCGTGAAAAGAAGGCCACGGGTCTCCCCGCCTGGTTAAGGGTTGCGGCTAGGGCGAAGTCGGATGCATCGCTCTCCACTTGGAAAGGGATGGACTCATCCACTGCATGCATTGTGGCCTTCGCAATGTCCTCTTTTATGAGGGTGAAGGCCGCACGGGCCTCTGCCGTCAGGGGGAATGAGGTTGACTTGATGAGGGGCCGGGCTTTGTCCGCATAGTTGGGCACCCACTGGGCGTAGTAAGAGAAGAACCCTCGGCATCTCTTCAGGGCTTTTAGGCAGTGGGGGGGGGTAGTTCCAGGAGGGGGCGCATTCGGTCGGGGTCGGGGCCGATGACTCCGTTTTCCACCACGCAGCCAAGAATAGCGAGGCGCGCGGTGCGGAACATACATTTTTCTCTGTTGTATGTCAGATTCAGCCGTTGGGCCGTACGGAGGAATTTTTCTAGGTTGGCGTCGTGGTCCTGCCGGTCATGGCCGCAGATGGTGACGTTGTCTAGATAGGGGAAGGTGGCCTGCAGCGCGTTCTGGTCAACCATCCGGTCCATCTCCCTTTGGAAGACCGAGACCCCGTTGGTGACGCCGAAGGGGACTCGGAGGAAGTGGTAGAGGCGACCGTCAGCCTCGAAGGCCGTGTACTGGCGGTCCTCAGGCCTGATGGGGAGCTGGTGGTATGCCGACTTCAGATCAATCGTCGAGAATACCCGGTATTGTGCTATCTGGTTGACCATGTCAGATATGCGGGGAAGTGGGTATGCGTCTAATTGCGTGTATCGATTGATCGTCTGGCTGTAATCAATAACCAGGCGCTGTTTTTCGCCAGTCTTTACTACCACCACTTGGGCTCGCCATGGGCTGGTGCTGCCCTCGATAATCCCTTCCCTCAGGAGTCTTTGTACTTCTGATTTAATAAAGCTCCTATCCCTGGCACTGTACCGCCTGCTTTTAGTAGCAATTGGCTTGCAGTCTTTGGCGAGGTTAGCGAACAACGGGGGGGGGTTTGACCTTCAGGGTGGACAGGCTGCATACTTTGCGCGGCGCCGTGTTTAAATTCTGCTGGCTGCAGACTGTAAGTGGGGGCAGGGGCCCACCATATGCCATCGTGACGCTCTCCAGATGGCACTGGAAGTCTAATCCTAGCAGTACGGGAGCGCAGAGCTGTGGCAGGACGAGGAATTTAAACTCTCTGTGCTCCACGCCGTTCACTGTCAGAGTCGCTACACAGTAGCCGCCGACGTCCGCCGTATGGGACTTTGAGGCCATAAAGACCTGGTGGCGTGTGCGCATAACCAATAGGGAGTAGCGTCGCACCGTGTCGGGGTGGATGAAGCTCTCCGTGCTTCCGCAGTCGAAAAGGCAATTTGTGGTATGGCCATTTACCTTTACGTTCATCATGGACCTGGCTAGTTGATGGGACCTAGATTGGTCCAGGGTGATGGAGGCCATCGTCGAGGTCGGTGGGTCGCTGTAGTATTCGCCCGCGCCGAGGGCCTGGTCCCGAGATGGTGTCCAAGATGGCGGCTCCCCCTCGGCTGGTGGTGTCCAAAATGGTGGCCCGCATGGCTCACACGTGGTTGGTGGGGTCCAAAATGGCGGCCTGTACGGTTCACACGCGGCGCTGCTGGAATTGGTGGTCGATTTTGCCTTGCACACTCTCGCGTAGTGGCCTTTCTTGCCGCATTTGGAGCAGGTCGCGTCCTTTGCTGGGCATTGCTGTCTGGGGTGCTTGGCCTGGCCGCAGAAGTAGCATTTCTGGCCTCTGGTCATTGCAGCTGTAGTTGGGCTGCTGGCGGCTTGTGGCCTTACCAGGTCACAAGATGGCTGCTCCCGTGGCATCCACGTGGCCATCCGGTCAGGGGGGTAGGCGTCCATGTTCTGGAGGGCCACGTCTAACGAGTTAGCGAGGCCACCGTCTTCTGCAGGTCAAGCCCCCTCTGTTCCAGCAGCCTCTGCCGAGTATAGTTGGACCTGATGCTGGTTACGTAGGCGTCTCGGATCAGGTCTTCCGTGCATTCCTTGGCCGTCACCGCTTTGCAATTACAGTCCCGGCCGAGGACTCTCAGTGCCAGTAAATATTCAGCGCCCGATTCCCCGGGGCGCTGTTTTCGGGTAGCCAGGAGGTGTCTGGCGTAGACCTCGTTAACAGGCTTCACGTATTGTTCCTTTAGCGTCGCGATGGCAGCCGCGTAAGTAGTGGCATCTCGGATGATCGAGTAGACTCGGTGGCTCACCCGTGAGTTCAAGACAAGCCGTTTCGCGTCATCTGTAGTGACAGTAGTGCTGGAGGCCTCCAGGAAGGCTTTGAAACAGCTCAGCCCGTGTTCAAAGTTATTGGCTGCATCTGCTGCTTGAGGATCCAGGTCTAAACGTTCCGGCTTCAAGATTTGCTCCATGTTGAAAATTAGTCAATAAAATTGATGCGCTATCAACAATACCAAAGACTACGAAATGGACTTATATGAAGTAGGCTTTTATTGACTAAGAACTAGAGCATGCCTCTGCTAGTGAATCCATCCTAAGAGCTCCCGGGGAAAGGGTGGTGAGTCACCTTTATACCCGGGCTTAGGGGTGGAGCCAGGGGCTGAGACATGCCTGGACTTGTACAGGGTTAACAGTGGTTTACCACACAGGCATGTACAGGTTAACAGTGGTTTACCACAAAAGTAAATTAGCAAAAAATATAAAAACAGATAGTAAGAGTTTTTATAGTTATATAAAAAGAAAAACGGTGGCTAAAGTAAATGTTGGTCCCTTAGAGGATGAGACCGGGAAATTAATGGTGGGAAATATGGAGATGGCAAAAACACTGAATGAATATTTTGTATCAGTCTTTACAGTAGAAGACACTAAGAATATCCCAACACTGGACAAACAGGGGGCTATAGGGGGGGAGGAGCTAAACACGATCAAAATCACTAAGGAAGTGGTACTCGGTAAAATAATGGGACTCAAGGCGGATAAATCACCTGGACCTGATGGCTTACATCCTAGGGTCTTGAGGGAAGTGGCGGTAGGGATTGTGGATGCATTGGTAATAATTTTCCAAAACTCCCTGGACTCAGCAAAGGTCCCGGCAGACTGGAAAACTGCTAATGTAACACCCTTATTTAAAAAGGGCAGTAGACAGAAGGCTTGAAACTATAGACCGGTTAGCCTAACATCTGTGGTAGGTAAAATTTTGGAGTCCATTATTAAGGAGACAGTAACAGGACATTTGGATAATCATAATTTAATAGGACAAAGTCAGCATGGTTTTATGAAGGGGAAGTCATGTTTGACAAATTTGCTGGAGTTCTTTGAGGAAGTAACATATAGGGTGGATAAAGGGGAACCAGTGGACATAGTGTATTTAGACTTCCAAAAGGCATTTAACAAGGTGTCACACAAAAGATTATTGCTTAAGATAAAAAATCACGGGATTGGGGGTAATATTCTGGCATGGATAGAGGATTGGCTATCTAACAGAAGGCAGAGAGTTGGGATAAATGGTTCATTCTCAGAATGGCAATCAGTAACTAGTGGTGTTCCGCAGGGGTCGGTGCTGGGTCCCCAACTCTTTACAATCTATATTAATGATTTGGAGGAGGGGACCGAGTGTAACATATCAAAGTTTGCAGATGATACTAAGATGGGAGGGAAAGTAGTGAGTGAGGAGGACATAAAAAACCTGCAAGGGGACATAGACAGGCTAAGTAAGTGGGCAGAGATTTGGCAGATGGAATACAATACTGGAAAGTGTGAGGTTATGCACTTTGGCAGGAAAAATCGTAGAGCAAGCTATTATCTTAATGGCAAGAAACTGGAAAGTACTGAAGTACAAAGGGATCTGGGGGTCCTGGTGCACGAAAATCAAAAGGTTAGTATGCAGGTGCAGCAAGTGATTAAGAAGGCCAATGGAATGTTGGCTTTCATTGCTAGGGGGATAGAATATAAAAATAGGGATGTATTGCTTCAGTTGTACAAGGTATTGGTGAGACCGCACCTGGAATACAGCATACAGTTTTGGTGTCCATACTTAAGAAAAGACATACTTGCTCTCGAGTCAGTACAAAGAAGGTTCATTCGGTTAATCCCGGGGATGAGGGGATGGACATATGAGGAGAGGTTGAGTAGATTGGGACTCTAATCATTGGAGTTCAGAAGAATGTGAGGCGATCTTATTGAAACATATAAGATTGTGAAGGGGTTGGATCGGGTGGATGCGGGGAGGATGTTCCCGATGGTGGGTTAAACTAGAACTAGGGGGCATAGTCTTAGAATAAGGGGCTGCTCTTTCAAAACTGAGATGAGGAGGAACTACTTCACTCAGAGGGTGGTAGGTCCATGGAATATGCTGCCCCAAAAAGCTGTAGAAGCTACATCATTACATAAATTTAAAACAGAAATAGACAGTTTCCTAGAAGTAAAGGGAATTAAGGGTTACGGGGAGCGGGCAGGAATTTGGACATGAGTCTAGGTTCGGATCGGACATGGCCCTGTGGGTAGCGGAGCGGGCCCAGGGTCCGTGTAGCCTGATCCTGCTCCTATTTCGTGTGTCTAATTATGTTAGATTCAGGAGATGGTTCTGTGATAGTAGATTGGCGGTTAGGATCAGATCAGCTATGATCTTATTAAATGGCGGAGCAGGCTCGAGGGGCCGATTGGCCTACTCCTGCTCCTATTTCTTATGTTCTTATGTTCTATTAGGCTTGTATTCCCTTGAGTATAGAAGATTAAGGGATGATCTAATTGAGTTGTTTAAGATGATTAAAGGATGTGATAGGGTAGATAGAAATAAACTATTTCCTTCAGTGCGGGAGTCCAGATCAAGGGGTCATAACCTTAAAATGAACCTTAAAATTAGACCTAGGTCATTCGGGGCAATGTCGGGAAGCACTTCTTCACACAAAGGGTAATGGAGATCTGGAACTCTCTCCTCCAAAAAGATTAGGTCAATTGAAAATTTTAACACGATAAGGTCCCGCATAAGAGATTAGCGTGTAAAGTTAAGGCACATGGGATTGGGGGCAAGGTACTGATTTGGATAGAGAACTGGTTGGCCAACAGGAAGCAAAGAGTTGGAATAAACGGGCCTTTTTCCGAGTGGCAGGCAGTGACTAGTGGGGTACCACAGGGATTGGTCCTTGGACCCCAGCTATTCACAATATATTATAATGATCTAGACGAGGGAACTAGATGTAATATCTCCACGTTTGCAGATGGAAGTGCAACGAGACTTGGGTGTCCTTGTACACCAGTCGCTGAAGGTAAGCATGCAGGTGCAGCAGGCGGTTAAGAAGGCAAATGGTATGTTGGCCTTCGTAGCGAGAGGCTTCGAGTACAGGAACAAGGATGTCTTGTTGCAGTTGTACAGGGTCTTGGTGAGACCACACCTTGAGTATTGTGTGCAGTTTTGGTCGCCTTATCTGAGGAAGGATGTTCTTGCCATGGAGGGAGTGCAGCGAAGATTCACCAGACTGATACCTGGGATGGCAGGAATGACGTCCGAGGAGAGATTAGGTCGATTGGGCTTATACTCGCTGGAGTTTAGAAGAATGAGAGGAGATCTCATTGAAACTTACAAAATTCTAACAGGACTAGACAGACTAGATGCAGGAAGGATGTTCCCGATGGCGGGGGAGTCCAGAACCAGGAGTCACAGTCTAAGGATAAGGGGTAAGCCATTTAGGACAGAGATGAGGAGGAATTTCTTCACCCAGAGAGTGGTGAACCTGTGGAATTCTCTACCACAGAAGGCAGTTGAGGCCAATTCATTAAATATTTTGAAGAAGGAGTTAGATATATTTCTTAAGGCTAAAGGGATCAAGGAATATGGGGAGAAGGCAGAGACAGGGTACTGAGTTTGGATGATCAGCCATGATCTCATTGGATGGCGAAGTAGGCTCGGGGGGCCGAATGGCCTACTCATGCTCATATCTTCTAAGATTTTATGTTTCTATGTTTCTAAAACTGAGATTGATAGACTTTTGTTAGGCAAGAATATTAAGGGTTATGTATCTAAGACGAGTAAATGAAGTTACATTATAGCTGGATTGAGCTGATCAGCCATGATCTAATTGAATGGCAGAACAGACTCGAGGGGCTGAATGGTCTACTCCTGTTACTATGGCTGCATCTTTGGAGAAATTGCCTGTGCAGCTTGGTTGTGCCTTCTACATGCCATTGATGTGGTGCTCTGAGGGAGCAGACTGGGTGCCTGGCATGTGCTGGTGTTAGGAGAATCATCAGAATCATGCTGGTCACCTCCGGCCATCACCATTCCAGCGTGCCCTGGAACTGTGAACTGGATCAGCAGGCTGTCTGGTCTAATGCCAACTCACAGATCCTGAAAGCTCCGATAGATAGTACACTGCATCCCCAGGTTCTGAACGCTGGTATGAAAGGTCTCATCTAATCTGTTCCCTGCTGTGGAGGAGAAGGCAGGTCCTGAACCGCTTCTGAAATGGTGGGCTGCTGCAGATTACGGTGAAGCCGTCATAAACTCTATTGGTGTCTGCAACAAGGAAAAAGCATCCCTAATGCAGCAGCAAATGAGGGCTGTAGACTCCAGAATCACAGCTGTAAGTAGCTGCACATCCTCCAAGTCTCATCTTGGACCCTACACCTGATGTTCCTCAAACATGCTTCAGGTGAGTGCTCATATTATTACATAGAATTACAAAGAATTTACAGCACAGAAACAGGCCATTTGGCCCAACTGGTCTGTGCTGGTGTTTATGCTCCACACCAGCCTCCTCCCACCCTACTTCATCTCACCCTATCAGCATAACCTTCTATTCCTTTCTCCCTCATGCACTTATCTAGCTTCCCCTTAAAGGTATCTATGCTATTCGGCTCTAAAGCTACGAGGAGCATTTGACCTCTGCTGTGAAGTTGGCACTTCCTTATTCACTCCCTGCTCCCCTGGCTCCTTTGCGCTCTGTGAATCACCGGGTGCCACATCCCCCCTGACACTAATTCCTCTCCCCCCTGTTCATGTTCGTGGAGATGGAAACTCTATGGCCCTGATATTTATGGGGAGGTGGGGAGGGTTTGGGGGAGGCCGAAAACTGCTGAAGAACCCATCAAGACTGGGGACGCGGATATCCCGCTGAACTTAACGAAAGGACCTCATCATCATTTTGTTCTTCTGTTTCTTTACCCGACAGCTGGCCAAATTGACAGGTTGGCTGGTTGCCGGGCAGGAAACCCAGCAGCAGGAAGCCGTAGCTGGGGACCCTTAGGGATGCTCCCCGGCAATCAGGAGGCGGGCAGGTCGGCTTTCAGGGCTTGGGCAAAAGGAAGGTTGACTGCGATCACAACATGGAGAGGTCGGTGAGCGGGGTTTGGGGGGGTGGCGGAAGGAGCGAGGCCATCTCAGGAGGGAAGTTCAGCGATCATTGCTTGGGGGTGCTGGTATCATCCAATATCAGCTGGATGGAGAGAGAGAGGTCATCAGGGTTGATGGGGGTGGAGGTCAGTGATCGCGGCAGTGGGGAGAGAGAGGCCTCGATCGACATGAGGGAGGCCGAAGCCTCCTTTGAGGGGTCGTGGTGAGCACTCCTGCTCCTCCTGGCTCATAAAAGGCATTTAACTTGTGGAACCGATAGCTCCAGCCTCCCTTTGACTGCCGGGTTTCCCGACTTCTGGGAAACCAGCGTGGCATCTGTAAAATTTAAATCAGGCTCCCAATTGCACGGTGAGAGCATTTAATTAAAAAATATTTAAATGTTTCAATTAATCTATTCAAAATAAATTATTCACTCAGTAACATTGTGGGTTTCCCAATCGTTGGTTGGTAAGGAACTGAATTCAATGTGAACTGGGTGATGTAAGGCAGGTTGGCTTAGACATCATTCACTCCTAGCCTTAAAACCAGATGTTGAACCCCTTCTTAGTGAGGAGTGAAAAACAGCAAAAAAAATCAAGACTTGCGTTTATATAATGTCTATCATGACCTCCGGACATTCCAACGCCAATGATGTACTTTTGAAGTGTAGTCACAGTTGTAGAAAACGCGGCAACCAATTTGCGCGTAGCAAGGTCCCAGAAACAGCAATGTGATAATGACCAGATTATGTGAGGGGGTTAAGGATTCTTCTGGTTCCTTGGCATTTATTTGTCGGGATATCTATAAAACCCAGTGGGCTAGATTTTCAGTTGCTTGCGCCAGCAGTTAGCGCCTTAAGAGAAGTGATTTTCGGGCGCTATGCGTGTAGCGCCCGGGCGCAGCGCAGTTTGCGCCCCGCCCCAAATTAATTTGCCCGTTAGCACCGGCGCAAAGTTTAGCGGCCGCCCGGATGCGCGCGCAGAAAATGACGTCACATCCTCGTGCAACGCCCTTTGGCCGCCCCGAATCCAAACTTCAGTCGGACCGCCCCATTGTGCGGCTGGCGTCCAGAGCGTTTGTAAAATGGAACGCAACACACTCTGGGGAGCGCAAATTAAAGGGCACTCCTCCTGCACTATAAAAGGCAGTCTGCATGTGTTGTGTGGAAGGATCCAGTGTGTTGTTGTGAACAGTGTATTTATGTTTCCGGCCACCACCACCACCACCACCACCACCACCTCCTCCTCCTCCTCCTCCTCCTCCTCCTCCTCCTCCTCCTCCTCCTCCTCCTCCTCTTTTCCCCCCCAGACTCTGCCTTTGCAAAAAACACATGCACCCTTCCCCTTTAAGAGCTCACTGGCACCAGAGTGTCTGCCGTGCGCTGCGCTCGGGCGCAGCGCTCTGCACCGCCGGCTTAGCGCCTAAAGATAGTAGTGGAACGCCTCTTTTAGCGCTCCACCAACCTCTTAGGGCGAAGCCACTGAATTTCCGGCAACGGGGCGTTACTTTGGGGCGGGCGCTAACTTCGGGCGGGCGCTAAGGTTAGCGCCCCAAAACTGTCTATACTGAAAATCTAGCCCAGTGTTCTTACACTGTTGTCTCTCCAGCCATCTGCTGCTGCAATCTTTAGTCATTCTTGGTTTTTTAAAGGCTGCGCTCCTAATTTCCAAACCTCCCCAGTGCACTACTCCTATGTTACATGGGAGTCACGCTACTGAACTGCCAATAACTATTTAAATGAGTTGACCCTGTAATTTATGGTGGGGGGCAGCGCTAGAGATGATTGGCAAGCCTCTGGGGCACAACATCTGCATGGCTCAGTTCACTTCCAGGGACAGATTGTCGTGGTTGTTATATCGATAGAGAATGATGTGTACAGGTGAAATGTAGTTACAGAGTATTGAGCAAAGGCCTTGCTAGATGTGTGTTATAGACTGTGGGGACTGATATTGGCATGCTGCTAAAGGTATAATTTATGCACAGTGCTTTCTAGCTACTTGATTGAACTGGGGAGATTGCACAGAATAAAATATCTATTGTTAACTTACCAAATATCTGGGGATAAGCATTTCCCTCCTCAGGGACTAACTTGAAAACCTTTGCTTTCATTTCTTCTAGGCACGTAAGTGCTTAATTTTTGGTGGGACTGCGCCTCCTCAAAGTGCTTTGGACCTTTGAGCATTGAAGTCAATTTTCTTCTTGGCAACTCTTTTGAAGTTGTTAATGCATTTTCTGCAGTCTCGTGGCCTTCAACAAATGTTCAAAATGATATTAAGTTTTTCTGCCCCAGTCAAGCAATCATGGACTGTCCCTCTGGGTATTTTCTTAAATAAGCATCTTTACATTTTATGAACTGCTCACCAAACATAAACGATGCAGGTTTAGGAAAACATGGCTGTCTGTTGTCTGCTTCTGGCTGCCATTTCCACCCCCCTTTACCAACCCTAGCATATGATGCCACTTTAATTTGCCAACCTCTGATTGTGCCTTCAACTTACTTGTGCTGGAATGTCTTTCCTAAGCGACAGTGATAAGTTAAGTTGGTGCTGTTTTGGGAATGATAGCATTCCTGATTGGGCAGCAAGCAAAGGTCTTTAAGAGTAACATTTCTTGGCCAGCAAAGGTGTTGGCTCACTGGCCAATTCAAGCACCATGCAACTTCCTGAACCTCGTTTCTCACTGGCATTACTTGCAGAATGTGCAATAACTTCATCAGGTAGTGAAAAACAAAACAGATCAGGGCATTGTCATGCAGATCTCGATTTTTCTGATTTCCTGATCAGATCATATCTAACACTAAGCCCAACCTTTAAAATGGGCATCAAAGGTCAGGACGGTTATTGCCTGTTGGAAGGGAATCTCTTAAATGTACTCTGCAATTTTTTTTTACATGCCATTCTATTGCACGGTATGGGATTGCTTTCAAAATGCCCCAATTACAGAATTCCATAAAAGTGTCAGCCGTGGCTCACCCTTGCCTCTGAGTCAGAAGGTTGTGGGTTGAAGCCCCACTCCAGAGACATGAGCACAAAATTTAGGCTGACACTCCAGTGCAGTGCTGAGGGTGTGCTGCAATGTCGGAGGTGCCGTCTTTCGGATGAGACGTTAAACCGAGGACCCGTTTGCTCTCTTGGGTGGACGTAAAAGAGCCCATGGCACTATTTCGAAGAAGAGCAGTGGAGGTATCCTCGGTGCCCTGTCCAATAGTTTTCAACATCAGTAAAACAGATTATCTGGTCATTATCTCATTGCGGTTTGTGGGAGCTTGCTGTGCGCAAATTGGCTGTCGTGTTTCCTACATTACAACAGTGACTACACCGCAAAACAGTACTTCATTGGCTGTAAAGTGCTTTGGGACATCCGGTAGTTGTGAAAGGTGCTATATAAATGCAAGTCTTTCTTTTTTCTTTCATGCAAGAAGAGAAGTAACCCCTAAATTTATGCCACCAACTGTGTCTTTAGGCCAGGCACAGCTACTTGGCAATAACTGAAGGGAATTCCCTCTGCATGCTCCAATTCAGCAAACAATTACCCTAATATTGTGCTATCCTGGGTGCTCCTGAGGCACAGGATCACAGGAGGTGTTTGGCTCCTTATGCTGTACAGAAGGATCATGGGACTGAGGTGGCTCACTCATGTCAGCTTGGTCCTGGCAAGGAGCTGTTGCTGGCTGTATCACCTCCCACATTCCACTGGTGTGCTGCGCTGGGGAAGAAGGCTGGAAGCCTGGCATAAGCTGCTGTCCTGAGAGACCACAGCACCAGGCAGGTGGGCACCAGCCATTGCCATTCCAATGGCCCCTGGATCTGTGGCCCCACTGATCAGTGGGATGGTTGGCCTAATGTCACCCATCAGATCCTCAAAGCCCTGAGCGACATTTTAACTTCTGGGCCTCATTTAAATGTATCAGGCCTGACTCCTGCCCGAACCAAGTGTCAATGACGTCAGGCTGGCGAGCGCAGCAAGAGGCTGTAGCCCGGAACCGTCCCCAGCAGCCAGGTAAGTGATGAGGGTGGGGGGAAAGGTAGGTGTTTGCCGTGGGGGGAATGGAAGCCAGGGGCTCTAGGTTTCCTCATGGGGCCTGCTCCTCCAGGCCCACAAGGAAACCTTTCACCAAAAAAAATGTACTTGTCTTTTCATCCCTCTTCTGGGTTCGCCTGGTGGGACCGACACTGGGCACTGAACGAGGCTGCTGAGAGTTAACATAACATCGGGGGCTGAATGACGTCATCAGACCTCGACTTTCGAATTGCAATGAGGCCCTCGCCTGCCTGTCGCGAGGGCCTCACTGGCTGGCAGGCCGGCTGGCCAGAATGCGTCTGTTAAAATGGCGCATGGTGCGAGGCCAACGAGGCCCAGGTGAGTAGGTCGCTGCAAGCGTGTGAATCTCCTGCACACCCCGTTCTCACAGAGCACAGGAGCGGGATTGAAATTGAGCTTTTAATTTTATGAAAGTGACCCGCTATTCCCTATAAATTTCAATTAAAATCTCTACAGGTTTAATAGGAAAAATGGCATCAGATTTCTGTGCCTCCTACAAATGAGTGTAGAAAATCCTGTTTGGCAATTATTACATGTCAAAACATAAAAAGAGGACAAGGCCATCTAATTATAATGTTGCACAAGTTTGCGCTATTGTGCAGTAAAGGAGCCTAGCTTGATTAACCACGCAACAGGATGAGAACAAGCACTATGCAAATTAGTTTTTTTTTCCTTGTTCTTTTGTGTCCGACCAAAGAGCTGACTGCTGTTAGCAATTGTTGATGGTGGATTTAGATTCCTTGAGAAAAGGAAGAAACATGTTTTTCTTTCTTTGGGCTGCAATAAAGTGCGTGGAAAATACTGGGACCGCTTTCAATGAATTAACTTTGAACTAACAGAGGCAAATTTCCCCCAGGTACTCAAAGAAGCAGACGAAAGGAAGCTCCAAAATGCTTAGGCCTATAATAAAGATGATGCTATTCATGTCCTCTTTATGTGTGAGGCATATGTGAGCAACATATGCAGGAATAATCAATGTGGCAAACCACTGAGTAGTTAAATATATAACAATATTATGGTTATTGTCCCACCACTGGCGGCTGTGCCTTCAGCTGCCTAGGCCCTAAGCTCTGGAATTCCCTCCCTAAAACTCTCCACTTCTCTCCTCCTTTAAGACGCTCCTTAAAACTTATCTCTTTGACCGAGCTGTTCTAATATCTCTTTATGTGGCTCGGTGTCCAATTTTGTGTGATGATTGCTCCTCTGAAGCACCTTGGGTCGTTTTACTACGATAAAGGCGCAAGTTGTTGTTGTTGTTGTAAGAAACCCGGCAATCAATTTGTGCACAGCAAAGCCCCACAAACAGCAACGTGATAATCTCTTTTAGTGATGTTGGGTGAGGGGAAAATGTTGGCCAAGATTCCTCTGCTCTCCATCGAAAAGTGCCACGGGATCTTTTACCGTCCACCCGGGAGGGCAGGTGGGGCCTAGGTTTAACATCTCAGCCAAGACACAGCACCTCCAACAGTGCTGCACTCCCTCAGTACTGCGCTGAAGTGTCAGGCTAGATTATCTGCTCAAGTCTCCTGAAGTGGGGCTTACACCCACAACCTTCTGACTCAGAGGCGAGAGTTCTGCCATTGAGCCACAGCAGTAAATGGGCAGCTAGCAGGATTGTGCCTGTGTAGGAGGTGACAAGCTCATGCGCTCGTTCTTTAGAATACACTCTTACTGGCTTTTGAATGTGCATACGGTTAGTGAGCCGATTGCAACTAAACACTGTAAGGATAGATTGCTTAGAAATCTAGCCAGACGAAATCCGGCTTGAGTGAAGCAGCCACAGGTCCGTCAGCTAACCTATGACGAAAATGGCAGCCTTGGAGTAGTGGCGGTAGTGAGCTGTCCCTCGCTAAGCTTCATTGAAAATGGAAGCCATTCAAAATAGAACTTTAATTTGGTATATTGTTAGCTGTGGAATCATACCGTTAGTGCTTCTATCATGAATAAATCCTACTGATGCCTTGAAGTCTTTGATAACTATAAAAATGCTGAAACCCTTAGCAGCAGCAGTTCAAGTTGCACTTACCAGCTGGGAAGATTAGAACAAGAGCTGAAACTGTCTGTGAGATGATTGGACACGTTTAGCAATTCGGCCAAGAAATTCCGGTGGTGCATTTAAGCCACCAGAAGTGCAGCGGAGTGAGACTTCTGCCAACTTGCCCGGTCCTGTCAAATTCTGAAGTCAGGGTCATTTAGCTAGTAGGAGCAAGCCCCTCAATAGTGCTTGATGTAAGAAAACTACTAGGCACTTGGTCTAAGCATTAAACAAAGCTTTTGTAAGGGGTCGTTTTAACGAGCTTGTGGTGTGCGAGATCGGTTTTTGATTTCACACTGCTCGTGAGCGGTTCCGAAGC
Organism: Somniosus microcephalus; assembly: GCF_052327205.1. Taxonomy (NCBI): domain Eukaryota; kingdom Metazoa; phylum Chordata; class Chondrichthyes; order Squaliformes; family Somniosidae; genus Somniosus; species Somniosus microcephalus. The sequence continues at coordinate 49,214,157 of NC_140991.1, read as the reverse complement.
GCTCCCCCCTCACCGGTTCTAGACACAGGGCTTATTGCCAGACCACCTTGATGTGTTGGCCCAACTTGTGACTCGGAAGACAAATGGATCAGGTGAGACAAGGTAAGTTTTAAATCAAAGGTATCTTTATTTTTAAGGAGAATAAAACATAGAGAATGAAGAAACAATGCAGACAAAAATCATGAACACGCCTCTCAATGGGAACTAAAATTTAACACACAAGAGTTACTTTGACTATCATAATACATCAATTCTAGATCAGCGATATAATAAAACGGGGTGGAGAAAGCGCACGGCACAACGAAGGATGAATAACACTCCTGAATTACAAAGCCCTTAATATTAAAAACCCTCCCGTCTCTACAGTATACCTCAACTAGATCAGCTAGGTGGAGTTGGGCCTCTATGCTCACCAGGGTTTTTAAAACTGTCCTTGACCTTGGTGCTCCTGTATCGTCCGGGATCTCCAATCTTCCTTATGGGACCGGCTCCTGAACCTGCTCTCCTGCTCGAACTTGTAGGCCCTCTGTGCTCCTCGAACCGTAATCGAACCTCTCCACTCGCTCTGCCTTTGACCTCGTGTCTGTGTGAAACTGTGTTTTTTTCTCTTTTCCCCCAACAGTTATACTGTTTTCTTGCTCTTATCTTGGTGCCAAATCAGGGGTTTTCTTTTGTTAAAGTAATGGGCAGGCTGCTTTGACAAAAGCGGGTACTTTAATTTAATGTCTTGTAAATGAAACTAATGGGATCTGTCCTGTGTCCCTCTGAGTTTGGTACAGATAATAGGTTTTGTCTGTGCTCTGCGATCTCAGAGATGGGTTTGCGTTTTGCTAGCAATTAACACGCCTTGAGGTGTAAATACTTTTGCTTTGACTTCGTTACTACTGTAACCATTTTACCATATCAATTGCAGCCAGTTCTGGAATCTTCTAATCGGTGGCGACTCAGGTTTCTTTAAGATACTGCAGTGGTATGTCCTTCTGAAATGAGTCATGTGATCTGCCAACTCCATCTTGTGTTCATAAAATGTGGCCATTTCAGGGGTTTTACAATGTAGACTGTATTTTCCTGGATTTTTGCAAATCCTACACTTTAATCAACTGTTTTACAACATGGAGGTCTAGTTGTGTCCTTCACTAGTTCCTGTTAAGAATGTCCTGCGCAAGCTGGGCCCGTGCCCGAGTATTATACTCTCCCTGGACAGTACCACCTGCAGGCCGCTCAGTATTATTTCATAAGTCTTTCTTTCATGAATGCTGGTGTCGCCAGTGAATTTCAGAGCAGTACCTTGCCACCCTGTGTGGGGGTGGGCACAGAGTGGTCTGGCTGAAGATGTAATTACCATGACTTCACTCCCTGGAGGCAATTGATCTTTCCTGGATTGATACCAATTTGCATCAGGTAGCGTGGGGCCTAGATAAGGCTCTGTACTGCAAGCATACCTGCTTCATACAGATGTACCTGTCACTACCCATACAAGAGACATAACTGGCAGAATTTCTGGCTGCCTGGGATCCTGCCAGTCACATGGGAGCGATCACAAAGGAATGTATGTGTGAGAGACAGTCAGAGAGATCATAAGGGAGCGTATGTGTGAGAGACAGTCAGAGAGGTCACCAGGGAGAATATGTGTGATAGATGGTCAGAGAGATCACAAGGGAGTGTATGTGTGATAGACGGTCAGAGAGGTCACAAGGGAGTGTATGTGTGATAGACGGTCAGAGAGGTCACAAGGGAGTGTATGTGTGATAGACGGTCAGAGAGATCACCAGGGAGTGAATGTGTGATAGACGGTCAGAGAGATCACCAGGGAGTGAATGTGTGACAGGCGGTCAGAGAGGTCACAAGGGAGTGTTCTGAGTGTCGGTTATTTCCCTGACATCTGGAACAAAGGACTCATAACACCCATATACAAAAGTGGGGACAAAATCGACCCAAACAACTATCGAGGCATCTGTGTAAACAGTAACCTGGGGAAGGTATTCTGTAGCATCATAAACAAAAGACTTATAAACTTCCTTGAAGAGCACAATGTCTTGAGTAAAAGCCAAATTGGATTCCTGCCAAACTATAGAACATCCGATCATATCTTCACCCTACAGACCCTAATTGACAAACACGTTCACCATAACAAAAGCAAAATCTACGCATGCTTTGTAGATTTCCAGAAGGCTTTCGACTCCATCTGGCATGACGGTTTATTCCTGAAACTTATCGAAAGCGGGGTAGGAGGGAAAACATATGATGTAATTAAATCAATGTATACAAACAATAAATGTGCAGTTAAAATTGGAGACAAACAAACAAAATACTTCCCACAGGGGCGGGGGGTGACGCAGGGCTCGCCAATCTCACCGACACTCTTTAATATTTACATTAATGGATTGGCAAAACTACTTGAACAATCTACAGCACCCGGCCTCACCCTATATGAATCCAAGGTTAAATTCCTCCTCTATGCCGACGACCTGGTTCTGCTGTCACCAACTAAGGAGGGTCTACAGCAGAACCTGGACCTGCTGGAGTCGTACTGCCAGACTTGGGCCCTGACAATAAATCCCCAAAAAACCAAAGTCCTTGTGTTCCAGCAAAGATCCAAACAACATGGACCCACAATAAATTTCACAGTAGGAACAACCAAAATTGAACAAACCACTCACTACACATACTTGGGCTTAAAAATCAGTTCTACGGGAAACTTCAAACTGGCTGTGAATGAACTGAAAGAGAAAGCAAGAAGGGCTTTCTATGCCATCAAAAAATCAATCCAAATAGAAATCCCAATTAGCATTTGGCTCAAAATTTTCAAATCAGTAATTGAACCAATTGCACTCTATGGCAGTGAGGTCTGGGGACCACTAACACAACAAGATTTTGCAAAATGGGACAAACACCCAATTGAGATCCTACATGCGGAATTCTGTAAAAGTATCCTCCGGACTCAAAGGAAAACAGTAAACAACGCATGCAGGGCGGAACTAGGCCAATACCCATTAATAATCACTATCCAAAAAAGAGCCACCAAATTTTGGAATCACCTACAAATAAGCAACCCCCAATGCTATCACTACGACGCCCTGAAATGCCAAGAGCTGACCATAAAGAAGAATACCCTCAGTCAACTAGTCCTGGGACTCAATAAAGTAACTAATAACAATACTAACAATAACCAGCCCCAGGACAGTGACAGGGTAACACAAAGAATTCGACCCAACACAATCGTCACTAAGCAAAAGGAAAAATATCTGTCATATTGGGCAGAAACAACAAAAACCCAAAGCAAACTCAATTGCTACTTGGCCCTAAACAGACAATACAACATAGCTGATTACCTGACCATGGTAAAGGATAACAAACTGAGAAGAACCTTGACAAGGTACAGACTTAGCGAACATAGCCTAGCGATCGAAAAAGGCAGACACAGGCAGACCAGGCTGCCAAGAGAAGACAGGATATGCTCTCACTGCAGTCAGGGAGTAGTTGAGACAGAGATGCACTTCCTCACAGCCTGTGGAAAATATCAGGGCATCAGAGAGAATTTCTATCAAAAATTCTCACAAATATGCCCTGAATTCAGAAATCTGACTGACAACCAAAAACTCCCATTCCTACTGGGGGAGGAGAGAAGCTGTGTAACACTGGCGGCACACTATGTTACAGCTTGCCATGAACAGAGGGACAACCAGTAAACTAAGACAAGAGTATATATAAACAAGGCGAAAATATATTTATAAACTCAGGGATATACCTGTTTATACACTGTATGAATGGAACCGCGTTTATGTGTTCAACCATAAATGTATTTTGATGCTTTGGCAACATAAGATGTACCTTATCATGCCAATAAAGCGATTTGTATTGTATTGTATTGTATTGAGTGTATGTGTGATAGACGGTCAGAGAGATCACCAGGGAGTGAATGTGTGAGAGACAGTCAGAGAGATCACAAAGGAGCATATGTGTGAGAGACAGTCAGAGAGATCACCAGGGAGTGAATGTGTGACAGGCGGTCAGAGAGGTCACAAGGGAGTGTATGTGTGATAGACGGTCGGAGAGATCACCAGGGAGTGAATGTGTGATAGACGGTCAGAGAGATCACCAGGGAGTGTATGTGTGAGAGACAGTCAGAGAGGTCATCAGGGAGTGTATGTGTGATAGATGGTCAGAGAGGTTATCAGGGAGTGTATGTGTGATAGATGGTCAGAGAGATCACAAGGGAGCATATGTGTGAGAGACAGTCAGAGAGATCACCAGGGAGTGAATGTGTGATAGACGGTCAGAGAGATCACCAGGGAGTGTATGTGTGATAGACGGTCAGAGAGGTCACAAGGGAGTGTATGTGTGATAGACGGTCAGAGAGGTCATCAGGGAGTGTATGTGTGATAGATGGTCAGAGAGATCACAAGGGAGCATATGTGTGAGAGACAGTCAGAGAGATCACCAGGGAGTGTATGTGTGATAGACAGTGGGGGGAATTTTAACCCCAAAAACGGGTGGGTTGGGTTCGGGTGGAAGGTGAAAGTGTTAAAAATCTGAATCCTGACCCCAACCTGCCTCCAACCCGCTCACTTTTGGTTTTAATGGAGGCGGGACGGAGGCAAGTTGGCACTTTAAATATTATAATGAGGCTCCGTGCCACATTTGGAAGACCCATTTTAAATTTAACTCTGATTTCAGATAATGCACTGGAGGTCTTGGTGGAAGAGGTGGGAGAAGGAGTGAAGTCCTGTATCCAAAGGGGGGTAGGAGACTCTCCAGACTTATGCTCAGGGGGCAGTGGGAACAAATAGCGGCGGACGTCAATGCCAGGAGTGTTGCTCCAAGAACGTGGTTGCAGCGCAGGAAGAAGTTTAACGATCTGACATGAGTGGTCAAGGTGAGTGACTTCATCTTCAAATGGCACATCCTACCAACTGCACCACTAGCTTCATCCACTGCTCAATTCAGTATATCCCCATCAGCCACCTACCAACAATCTCTGTCAATCAGTAATCAACCCTAACATTCATATGCATTACCTCATAGTCATAGGCCTAGAAATTCAGTTGTTAGCGCCAGCCGCTAGCGCCTTAGGAGGAGGAGCAGTGGGGCGCTAAGCGGCTAGCACCCGGGCAAGGCGCGATCTGCACCTCTCGCGAACTTCACTCAAGATTTAGCGGCGGCGCAAAACCGCAGTGCCCGCTCAGCTGCGCGCGCAGATCCTGACGTAATTTCATGGTGCAATGCCCTTGGTGCGCCCCGAACTGGAATTTCAGTGGCGCCGCCCTTCTGTGCACCTGGCGCCCCCAGCGACTGGTAGAGGGGAATGGTTCCCAGTCGCTGCAGGGCGCGGGGTCACTAATTAAAGGGGACTCCTCCTGCATTATAAGTGGCAGCCATTTTGTTCCACTCCTTCTGTGTGAGAGACGGATATTTGGAGAGAGACAAAGGGAGAGAGCTTTCTGGTTTGACTCAGCGCTCGCACAGGTACTTTTGGCTTCAGGCCAGAGGTTTGCACTTGGATTTAACTTTCAGTGACATAGCCTTGAGTCGCCACATATAATGGGGGCTGCAATGGGTGGAAACGTTGGCTTACTGCATTGCATTCAAAGGGCTCAGAGACGCCGTGAGAGAGTGCCAGTCATGGCCAGATGGAGAAGGGCCAACAGGCGTCGGCACAGGAGGCCTTATCCACCCAGGGTATACCGCCAGCAGTTCTCATATCTGAACATGTCTGAGGAGCAGTGTGTTCGGAGGCTGCGATTCAGAAGGGAGGTGGTCACTGAGATCTGCCACCTGCTTCGCAGAGATCTGCAGCCACAGCTGAGGAGCAGGACGTCTCTGTCGGTGGCAGTGAAGGTGACGGTGACTCTCAACTTCTATGCCACCGGCTCCTTCCAATCCGCTACTGGGGACATTGCCAACATCTCCCAGTTCGCGGTACATTGCTGCATCCGCCAGGTGACCAATGCCCTTTTCAGAAGGAGACGTCAGTACATCTCCTTCCCCATGACCCTGGACAAACAGCAAGAGCGCGCAATGGGATTTGCAACAATAGCGGGCTTCCCCATGGTCCAGGGCGCCATTGACTGCATGCATGTGGCTTTGCGGGCACCTCTAGAGAATGCCGAGGATTACCGCAACCGGAAGGGCTACCATTCGCTCAACGTCCAGTTGGTGTGTGACCACAGGCAGCTCATACTAGCTGTCAATGCCTGCTTTCCAGGCAGCAGCCATGATGCCTTCATCCTGCGCCAGACTTCTGTGGCAGACATTTTCGAAGCCCAGGCTCACCCACGAGGATGGCTTCTCGGGGCAAAGGCTATCCTTTGTGCACCTGGTTGATGACCCCGCTCCGTGCGCCCAGCACCCCTGCTGAAGAGCGATACAATGACAGCCATCAAGCAACCAGGAACATCATTAAGCACACAATCGGCATGCTCAAGCAACGGTTCCGCTGTCTGGATCGCTCCGGGGGAGCCCTACAGTACTCGCCTGAGCGAGTCTTCCATTTTGTTGTAGTATGCTGCATGCTGCACAACCTGGCTATCCTCAGGACTCAGCCACTGCCAGCAGACATTGGAGGACCACCAGAGGAGGAGGAGGAGGAGGAGGAGGAGGAGGAGGATCACCAAGACGGGAGGGAGGCACAAAGTGCAAGGGCCGTCCGTCGGCGGCTTATTGCAACTCGGTTCTAGGCCCCCTCTCAGGGAATGGCTTGTGCCAATGAAAGAAGATGAATGGAGCCGCTCCGTAAGCCCTCAGCCGGTCAAGGCAACAAATAGTTCAAAATGCAAACATGGACAATGTGATTAAAGAAAATTTTTTACTGTGCAAACTCTGTGCCCTTCCTGCATGACAAACTAATTCAGATAAACGCCCCAAAAAACAGTCAGAGACATAACTGGCTCTCACAACCTTCAGAAAATGAAAAAAACAGTTAAACAAAAATGACCATGAACCTCGGCCTTTATAAAAAACAAACACAACAGTCTCGGCCTTCATATATAAAAAAACCTTCTCGGCCTCATATATAAAAAAAAATTTGGCCACACCTTCTACTTTTTCCCCTGCGAATGTGATCCGCCTCGCTTCCGCGAGTGGCCCCTTCCCGCCCTGTAGCTCCTCCTCAAGGGGACCCCAGTGGCTGCAGCAAGGCTGGGGGAAGGCTGCTGAGGGTCTAGATGGTAAGACGGCAGATGCCCTTGGGGGATGGCCTGGACCAGCTCTGGGCCTGGAGGGCCCGGCTGCTGACTGCTCCAACTCTGCTTGGGCGGCAGCAGTCTGTCCTATGGGCGGTGGCAGCTGCAGTGGAGGAGTGACAGTGTTGGCTGCAGGAATGCTGCCAACCTGACAGAGCACAGGCACACCCTGGTCGGCTGATACACTGGCACTCGCACGGGCCAGCACTGCAGCATGCGCAGCAATCTGCTGAAGCACAGCCTGCATGACTGCTGCGGCACGGCGAGGGCCCCGTCGATGCCTGGCCGATCCAGCGAGGGTGGCAGCAGTTAGTGCCCGTGTGGCCCTGGTCTGTGTCTGCATCACACCAGCCAGTGAATGCACGGCACGACTGAGCACTTAGCTGGAAGCCGCCTGTGATGCAGCGAAGTCCTGCTGACTCCTAGTCTGTGCTGCCACGAAGTCCTGCAGACTCCTTGCCTGTGCTGCACTGAATTCTTGCAGACTCCTGGCCTGTGCTGCCCCGAATTCCTGAGAACTCCTTGCTAGTGACTCTGTGGAGTCAGGCATCCTTGCCACTGTAGCCATGAGCTCAGTGTGCCTGCGCTCAGCCTGGGTGCCCATTTCAGCAAGAAGCCACACCTCCTCTGCGCTCACCGTAGCAGGACTCGAGGCCAGACTCTCCCTCCGGGGAGAAGGCCGCCGAGCTTCCCCGCCCCTCCCGCGTTGCTGCAGCCCGCTGGGCCCCGGAGCTTCACTCTCCTCAGACCCTTCCCCCCTGCTCCCCTCCAGGGAAGACGTGTCCCCATCATGGCCATGGGCTGCCTTGGCTGAGGGTGGCACTGATGGGCCGGCTTCCTCGTCCTCCTCCTCGATTTCAGAATCAAACACAGTGCCAGCTTGAGGGCCCGCCTCCTCACCTGGCGATTCAACATCTGAAAGCAGGGAGGCACAAGAGTTGCTTTACAGTGAGGACAGGGCGGCAGCGAGGGAGGCATGAGTGCTGCTATGCACTGCATTGGTTCGATAGTGGCAAAGGATGCTGGTGTGAGGTGCAAGTGGAAAGAGAGAGGTCAAAAAGGTGATGCCCTTACCATTGCTGCCCAGAACAGGGTCGGCATCTCCACTGGCGACGGGGCCAATCAGCCGACCTGCCATAATGCACTCCACACACTGCTCCAGGTCGCTGAGCTGTTTGAGGTCAGGACGGCCTCCCCCGGTCTGCCGCTGCTGCCTGCAGTTGTGGGCCAGCTTGCCCTGCAAGAGAAAGGACGGCCTCTAAATACAGTGTCAAGCCCTGATCTTGCCTGCACTGCCTCCCATGGTGGAATAGCCCTGACAGTGTCAAGCCCTGATCTTGCCTGCACTGCCTCCCATGGTGGAATAGCCCTGACAGTGTCAAGCCCTCATCTCGCCTGCACTGCCTCCCATGGTGGAATAGCTCTGACAGTGTGTAAAGTGCTGAATGTGCAAGTGATTTTCATGACAGTCCCATAGCTGCTGGATGAGGGCTGGGCATTGGGGCTTTCAGGTCCCTTTGGCCATAAAGTGAGGTGCACATGCAGGGATGAGGAGGATACTGGAAAGGGTACTCACCCTGACAACCCGAGTGAGGTCGTTGAACTTTTTTCTGCATTGCACAGGAGACCTGCCAACCATGCTATTGGAGGTCACCCTGTTTGCCACCTCCCTCCAGGCTTTTCTATACTCGCTGGGCAGTGGCCTCCTGCCACTATCAGGGAAGAGGACATGTCGCCTGCGCCCCACTGCGCCAACCAGTAGCTTCAGGGCACCCTCGCTGAAGCGCTGCACACGCTCCCTAGCCTTCTCCATAGTCATGGGCATTGAACTGTTGAAACAGCTGTGTTCAGGCCTTGGTTCAGGGCTGCAGTGTGCAGGGCGTGGCAGCCAAACAAATCCACCCTCCCCCTTTAAGAGCTGACCGGCGCCAGCGTGTCTGCCTTCAATCAGCAACTCGCCGCACCTGCGCTGCGCCCGCCCTCGGTGGTAGCGCCCCGGCTCGCCGACTTAGCGCATTATGATAGTCGTGCATCGCCTGCTTTAGCGCAGCAGCAACCTCTTGGGGCGATGCAACTGAATATCGGCGAAGGTGGTGCTAAATTTAGCGAACGCCCAGCTGTAGCGCCCCAAACGTGGCTATACTAAATTTCTAGGCCATAGAGTCATAGAGCCATAGAGTTATACAGCACAGAAATAGGCCCTTCGGCCCATCGTGTCCGCGCCAGCCATCAAGCCCTGTCTATTCTAATCCCATTTTCCAGCACTTGGGCCTAGAAATTCAGTTGCGTGCGCCAGCCGTTAGCGCCTTAGGAGGAGTAGATCTCGAGCGCTAGGCGCTTAGCGCCCGGGCGCAGCGCGATCTGCGCCTCGCCCCAACTTCAGTAGACATTTAGCGCCGGTGCAAAGCCTTTGCGCGCCCTGCTGCGCGAGCATGATTATGACGTAATTTCCTCGTGCAACGCCCTTTGTGCGCCCCAAACCGGAACTTCAGTCGCGCCGGCCCATTGTGCGCCGGGTGGCCCTAACGACTGTGGAGTGGAACGGTGCACAGCCGAAGCGGGCCGCGGGGAGCGCAAATTAAAGGGCACTTACCCTGCACTATAAAGGGCAGGCATTTTGCAGCAATCACTCTTGTGCAACGGATTTTTTGAAAAAAACCAAGGAAGGGAGCTTACTGCTTTGGGCCAACACTAGGACAGGTATTTTTGGCTTCAGGCCAGAGCTTTGCAATTCGCCTTTACTGATATCTCATTGTTTGGCAGCATATTATGGGGGCTGCATGGGGTGCCAATGCTGAGTTTCAGGATTATGTCGGAAGGGCTCGCAGACGCTGTGTTAGAGGGGCAGCCCTGGCTAGACGCAGAGGGGGCAACAGGCGTCGGCAACGTGGGCCTTACCCACTCAGGCAATACCGCCAGCAGGTCTCGTATCTCAACATGACTGGCGCGCAATGTGTTAGGAGGCTGCGATTCAGAAGGGAGGTGGTTGCAGAGATCTGCCATCTGCTTCACAGAGATCTGCGTCCACAGCTGAGTTGCAGGACGTCTCTGTCGGTGGAAGTGAAGGTGACGGTGGCTCTGAACTTCTATGCCACCGGCTCCTTCCAATCAGCTGCTGGGGACATTGCTAACATATCCCAGTTCGCCGTCCATTGCTGCATCCACCAGGTCACCAATGCCCTTTTCAGAAGGAGACGCCAATTCATCTCCTTCCCCATGACACTGGAGAGGCAGCAGCAGCGTGCAGTGGGATTTGCAAGAATCGCGGACTTCCCCATGGTGCAGGGCGCCATTGACTGCACGCATGTGGCTTTGCGGGCACCTCTGGACCATCCCGAGGATTACTGCAACCGGAAGGGCTACCATTCCCTCAATGTACAGCTGGTGTGTGACCACAGGCAGCGCATCCTAGCTGTCAATGCCCGCTTTCCAGGCAGCAGCCACGATGCCTTTATCCTGCGACAGACTACTGTGGCTGACATCTTCCAGGCACAGCCTCACCCAAGAGGATGGCTTATCGGGGACAAAGGCTATCCTTTGTGTACCTGGCTCATGACCCCGCTCCGCGCGCCCAGGACCCCTGCTGAAGAGGCATACAACGAGAGCCATCAAGCGACTAGGAACATCATAGAACAAACAATTGGCGTCCTCAAGCAACGGTTCCGCTGCCTGGATCGTTCCGGCGGATCTCTGCAGTATTCGCCGGAGCGAGTCTCCCAGTTCGTGGTCGTTTGCTGCATGCTGCACAACCTGGCTATCCGCAGGACTCAGGCACTGCCACCTCACGCTGGAGCACCACCTCAGGAGGAGGAGCAGGAGGAGCATGAGGAGGAGGAGGAGGAGGAGGAGGAGTACCAGGCCAGGAGGGAGGCACAAGGTCCAAGGGCCGCCCGTCGGTGGCTTATTGAACGTCACTTCTAGGCCCCCTGTCAGGGAATGGCTTGTGCCAATGAAAGAACATGAATGTAGCCGCTCCGCAAGCCCTCAGCCGCTTAAGGCAACAAACACTTCAAAGATCAAACATTGACAATATGAATAAATAAAATGCTTTATTGAACAAACTCAGGGCCCTTCCCACATGAAACCCAAAAACAGACAACACCCCCCAAAAAACAGTCACACACATGACTCACTCCCACAACCTGGGGAAGAATAACAAAACATTTAAACAAAAACGGCCTTCATCCTCGGCCTTAACAAAACAACCATCCCCAGAAACAAAACAACCATCCCAATATAAACAAACATTTGTCCACACCCTCTACTTTGTGGCCCGCGAGGGCGATTCCTTGTCCAGCCTTTGGCGGCCCCTGGCCGCCCTGCTGCTCCTCCTCAAACCGTGCCCAGTGGCTGTTGCAAGGCTGGGGGAAGGCTCCTGAGGGGCACATGTCATCACGGCAGATGCCCTTGGGGGTCGGCCTAGACGAGGTCTGGCCCTCGAGGGGCCGGCTGGTGAATGCTGCAGCTGTGGCTGGCCAGCATCAGTCGGACCAGCATCTCGTGGCAGCTCCACTGGGGGAGTGACAGTGACGGCTGGAGGAATGGGGGCAAGCTGGCGTATGGCAGGCGGCCGCTGGTCAAGTGACACACTGGCACTCGCCCGGGCCCGCACTGCAGCATGCGCTGCAATGTGCCGAACGATAGACCGCTGTGCTGCTACAGCGCGGCGGGTGTCCTGGCGATGCCTGGCTGACGCAGCGAGTGTGGCAGCAGTGAGTGCCCGTGCTGCCCTGGTCTGTGACCGCATCAGACCAGCCAGTGACTGGACGGCACCACTGATCACCTGCCCACTCGCTGCGTGAGCTGCCCCGAATTCCACCCAACTCGCTGCCTGTGCTGCCACGAATTCGGCACGACTCGCGTCCTGTGCTGCCCCGAATAGCTCCAAACTCCTGGCCTGTGAGGCCCCGAACTCGGCCACACTATGAGCCAGGGACTCGATGGCCTCAGGCATCCGTGCCACAACCCCCATGAGCTCGGTGTGCCGGCGCTCTGAGTCCACGGACATTTGATCGAGGAGGCGCAGCTCCTCGGAGTTGACCGTCGCCGGACTGGAGGCCGGACTCTCCCTCTGGGGAGAAGGCCGCCAAGCTGGCCGACCCTTCCCGCGTTGCTGGATGCCACTGGGCCCAGCAACTACACCCCTCTGGGAAGAAGGCCGCTGAGCAACCGCACACCCCCTGTGTTGCTGCACACCACTGGTCCCAGGAGCGACACTCCCCTCCGACACTTCCCCCACGCTCTCCTCCAGGGAAGACGTGTCCCCTACATTGGCATCCCCTGGCGCGGGTGAGGGTTCCCCTGATGGGCCGCCTTCCTCTTCCTCTTCCTCCTCCTCCTCCTCCTCCTCTTCCGAGGGGCTGTCACTGGCAGCTTCAGGGACCTCCTCCTCACCATCTGAAAGCAGGAAGGGACAAGAGTAGCTTTAGATTGAGGAGAGGGCATCAGCGAGGGAGGCATGAGTGGTGGCATTCAGCGCATTGGTCGGACAGTGGCAAAGGATGTAGATCTGATGCGCAAGTGGGACGAGAGAGGTCCAAAAGGTGATGTCCTTACCATTGGTGCCCAGAACAGGGCCGGCATCTCCACTGGCAACGGGCCCAATCACCCGGGCTCCCATGAGGCGACCCACGCGCTCTTCCAGGTCAGTGAGCTGCTGGATCTGGGGACCGCCTCCCCCGGTCTCAGTCCGGCTCTTCTGATTGTGGGCCAGCTTGGCCTGCAAGAGAAAGGACGGCCTCTAAGTACAGTGTGTAGCCCTCATCTGGTGTGCACTGCCTCCCATGGTCGAATAGCTTGGCCAGTGTGTAAAGTGCAGAATGTGCAATTGATGTTCATGCCAGTCCCATAGCTGCTGGATGAGGGCTGGCCATTAGGGCTTTCAGGTCCCTTTGCCCATAATGTGAGGTGCACATGCAAGGATGAGGAGGACACTGGAAAGGGTACTCACCCTGACAATCCTGGTGAGGTCATTGAACTTTTTTCTGCATTGGACAGAGTTCCTGGGGACCTCGCTGTTGGCTGTCAGCCTGATGCCGACCTCCCTCCAGGCTTTCCTGTAGACGCTGGTCGCAGGCTCCTTCCCACTGTCCGGGAACAGGTGTTTGAGTCTCCTCTCCAAAGCCCCAACCAGCAGCTTCAAATCATGGCCAGAGAAGCGCTGCGCTCGTTCACGGGCCTTCTGCATCTTTCCCGGCGCTATTTCTGTTCAGCAGCAGTGTTTAGGCCTAGCTGGAGGGCTGCAGTGTCCAGGACGTGGCAGCAGACGAACTCGACCCTTCCCCCTTTAAGAGCTGGCCGGCACCAGGGTGTCTGCTGTCAATCAAGAAATGACCGCACCTGCGCTGCACCCGGCCTCGGCGGTTTAGCTCAGCACCGCCGGCTTTGCGCCTAAAGATAGTTGTGGAACGCCAGTTTTAGCGCTCGAGCAAACTCTTAGGGCGAAGCTACTGAATATCGGCGAAGTGGCCTCGACTTTGCGCCGGGCGCAAACTTTAGCGGCCGCCCGACTTTTCCGCCCCAAAAGTGGCTATACTGAATTTTTAGGCCTTGGTCCCTAGCCTTGTATGCTATGGCATTTCAGGTGCTCATCTAAATGCTTCTTGAATGTTGTGAGGGTTCCTGCCTCTACCACCCTTTCAGGCAGTGAGTTCCAGATTCCAATCACCATCTGGGTTAAAAAGTATTTCCTCCAATCCCCGCTAAACCTCCTGCCCCTTACCTTGAAACTATGCCCCCTGTTTATTGACCCCTCTACCAAAGGGAAAAGTTCCTTTCTATCTACCCTATCTATGCCCCTCATAATTTTGTACACCTCAATCAAGTCCCCCCTCAGCCTTCTCTGCTTTAAGGAAAACAACCCCAGCCTGTCCAGTCTCTCTTCATAGCTGCAGCGCTCCAGCCCAGGTAACATCCTGGTGAATCTCCTCTGCACCCTCTCCAAGCAATGACATCCTTCCTATAGTGTGGCGACCAGAACTGCACACTGTATTCCCGCTGTGGCCTAACTTGCATTTTGTACAGCTCCATCATAACCTCCTTGCTCTTATATTCTATGCCTCGACTAATGAAGGCAAGTATCCCATATGCCTTCTTAACCACCTTATCTACCTGTCCTGTTGCCTTCAGGGATCTATGTACTGTACATGCACACCAAGGTCCCTCTGATCCTCTGTCCTTTCTAGAATCCTCCATTCATTGTGTATTCCCTTGCCTTGTTAGTCCTCCCAAAATGCATCACCTCACATTTTTCAGGGTTAAATTCCATTTGCCACTGTTCTGCCCATCTAACCAACCCATCTATATCGTCCTGTAGCCTGAGGCTTCCCTCCTTGCTATTTTCCACTCCACCAATTTTCATGTCATCTGCGAACTTACTGATCATACCTCCTACATTCATATCTAAATCATTAATGTACACTACAAACAGCAAGGGACCCAGCACCGATCCCTGCAGTACGCCACTGGACACAGGCTTCCAGTCACAAAAACAACCTTCGACCATCACCCTCTGCCTCCTGCCACTAAGCCAATTTTGGATCCAATGTGCCAAATTGCCCTGGATCCCATGGGCTCTTACCTCCTTGACCAGTCTCCCATGCGGGACTTTGTCAAAAGCCTTATTGAAGTCCATGTAGACTACATCAACTGCACTACCCTCACCCACACACCTACTCACCCCCTCGAAAAATTCAATCAAATTGGTTAGACATGATCGCCCTCTGACAAAGCCATGCTGACTATCCTTGATTAATTCTTGCCAAGTGGAAACTAATTCTGTCCCTCAGAATTTTTTCCAATAATTTCCCTACCACTGATGTTAGGCTCACTGGCCTGTAATTCCCTGGCTTATCCCTACTGCCCTTCTTGAATAATGGTACTACATTGGCTGTCCTCCAGTCCTCTGGCACCTCCCCTGTGGCCAGAGAGGTACTGAAAGTTTGTGTCAGAGCCCCTGCAATCTCCTCCCTTGCCTCACACCGCAGCCTGGGATACATCTCGTCTGGGCCTGGGGATTTATCCACTTTTAACCCACTAAAACCGCTAGTACCTCCTCCCTCTCAATACTAATTTGTTCAAGTATATCACAATAGTCACTCAGTTAGCACTGCTGCAAGCCTCGCACCCACAACTCACAGCTCGCACACTCTGTCAGCTATTCCACCAAGACGGCCACATCAACCAATCATATTGCAGCACACTTACTGACTTTTTCTTGCAGGAGAAGGTGGCATATGACAACAGGCAGCAGCAAAGAACGAGAGGAGGACAAGTGCGCCTGCATATCTTAACCCCCATGAAAGAGGCAGTGCTAGCCATCATGAGGGGTGACTTAATAGAGGTCTTTAATATTATGAAAGGTTTTGATAGAGCAGATACTGGGAGAATGGCTGTGATTTTGCTAACCTCGGCGGGTACATGGCAGGCGATGTGGGTGGCGGTCCCGAATTCGCTGCTTATGCTTATGGAGGGAGTCACAGCACGCAGGGAAGTCCTCTTCCCTTCCCACAGGTGGAAGACACCTCCCCAGGAGATCAACACAGCCTGGCTGCACATTGCAGAGGAGGGCACAGGCAGCGATGTGATCAGGAGGGCCTGGGTGCAGTGCTGCAAACGTTTCAATGATCTCAGTAGATCACGAAACATTAGCACAACGCCACACTCAACCTCCTCCTGCTATGCCACTCATCACATCCCCATTACTCTGCCTTCCCTACCCTACTCCTGCACATCCTTACTGACACCAACTCACCTTGCACCTCCACCCATCCCTCTCTATCTACATTATCACTTCCCCATCTCACTAGCCACCCCTCACACTCACCCTCATCCTACTGCAAGAATACCAACTAACAACACACAAGGGTGGGCAGTGCACAAAGGGGAGGTCTCTTCTGCCCATTGGAAGGAAAGAGAACCTCCCTGCTTACAGTGACTCCCTCCATAAGCATATGGAGGGTACCACGGGAGAGCCTGGATGCAGCCCTGCACCTCTGTGCAGTGCTTGTCAGTTTTGCAGCACCTCAGTGCTGTAGAACACTGACAGCACAAATGTCAAAATAAATTTGCGCATGTTTCCTTTAAGGAAACCGGCTGATGACGCGTCATCAAATGGTGTCATCAGACCTACTTCCTTCAATTGGCCGGGAAATGCACTGGGCGGGCTTAACCAGCCTTATCTGGGGAAAATCATTCTACACAGCGGGCTGGAGCCAGCAGTGATGTCAGGACTCACCACCGACGTTGCCCATCATGGACTAACTGAGGTTGCTGAAATCCAGCCCTTTGAGACTATAAAGAGCTGATGGAATAGATGGCAGGTGAAGTAGAGATGATCTCCACTCAGCTGAGTATTGCAGGGCTCCTCTTGAGTGGCCCAGGCAGTGGAATTGTTGCTTGAGGACGCCGATGGTGTGCTCTACAATATTTCTTGTGGCAGCATGGCTCTCATTATAGGCCTACTGTGCATGTCTGAGTGGGTTCCGAACCAGAGTCATGAGCCATGTCATAAATCATGTCAGCCTTTGACTTGCCACGGTGGGTCAAATACAGGTGGCACAGAGGACTGTCGCAGAATGAAGGAACTGCCAGGATAACGGGCATTCACCTGCATGATGAGCTGCCTGTGGTCACACACCAGATTCACAATGAGGCAGTGGAATCCCTTTCGGTTCACGAAAATGGCCGCATTCAGCTGAGGCACATGCAAGGCAATGTGCGTGCAGTCTTTGGAACCCTGCACCATCGAATCCTTGCAAACCCTCGTGCTTGCTCTGCCTCCTTGTCTCTCTGTGTATAGAGGGCCTCAGTGTACTGCACACTGCAAGATGTCACTTATATCTCCAGCAGCAGCCTGGTAGGAGCCAGATGCATAAGAGTTAAGAACATAAGATAGGATCGTAGGAACAGTAGTGATACGCTTATCAATTACTTCATAAAAGGTGATGAGTCGAAGAAGAGATGATGAGTCGAAAGAAGAGATGAATAAGGCTTTTATTAGCTAAGAAGAGACCATGCTTCTTCGTGAGTGACTGAACAAGTCTGAACGAAACCCACACAGTGGTGGGTGGAGTCAGCTGAGGCATGCCTCCATACACAGCGCCACCCAGAGGTGGCAATATACAATACAGTGGTTTACCACATTCACCCCTTGTTTAATGTGAAGTCCGGCGGGGTGAAGGGTACTACAAGTTAAGTCTATCAGGAGGCCTTGTCTGACGTCCTGATCGTCGTGGTGGCGGCGGTGGTGTTGCAGCATCCGACGTCTGGTCTGGTGTCTGGGTGGTTGGCGAAGATTCCTGGGGCTTTGGCATGCCGTCTGCAGGGGTTGGGTTGGGAGGGGTGGTGGGGGATAACAGTGGTAAGGGGGATAACGGTGGTAAGGGGGATAACGGTGGTAATTCAGGGGTACCCGAGGGTGCGAGATCTCGTATGGAGACCGTGTCCTCCCGCCCGTCTGGGTATGTCACCCAGGCATACTGGGGGTTGGCGTGTAGGAGGTGCACCCGCTCGACCAGGGGGTCCGTTTTATGCGTCCTCACGTGCCTCCGCAGTAGGACGGGCCCAGGAGAAGTCAACCATGCCGGTAGCGAGGTTCCCGATGTAGACTTCCGGGGGAAAACGAACATTTTCTCATGAGGGGTCGCATTAGTGGCAGTACAAAGCAGTGACCGAATGGAGTGAAGCGCTGCAGGGAGGACCTCCTGCCAGCGGGAGGTCGGAAGGCCCTTAGATTTTAGTGCTAAGAGGACTGCCTTCCAAACCGTCGCGTTCTCCCTTTCCACCTGGCCGTTCCCCCGGGGGTTGTAACTGGTGGTCCTGCTCGTGGCGATACCTCTTGTTAGCAGGTACTGCCGAAGTTCGTCGCTCATGAACGATGAGCCCCTGTCGCTATGTATATAGCTGGGGAACCCGAACAGAGCGAAGATGTCATTCAGACACTTGATGACCGTGGTACTGGTCATGTCTGGGCAAGGGATGGCAAAGGGGAAACGGGAGTACTCATCAACTATATTGAGGAAGTACACATTGCGGTCAGCGGAGGGGAGGGGCCCTTTAAAATCGACGCTCAGGCGTTCGAAGGGGCGGGTGGCCTTGATCAGGCTTGCTCTGTCCGGCCTATAGAAGTGCGGTTTGCACTCGGCGCAGATTTGGCAGCTCCTGGTCATGGTCCTGACCTCCTCGATGGAGTAGGGCAGGTTACGGGATTTGATAAAATGGAAAAACCTGGTGACCCCCGGGTGGCAGAGGTCATTGTGGAGGGACTGCAGCCTATCACTCTGCGCGTTGGCGCATGTACCACGTGATAGGGCATCTGGGGGCTCATTGAGTTTCCCTGGCCGATACAAGATATCATAATTGTAGGTGGAGAGTTCGATTCTCCACCTCAAGATCTTGTCGTTCTTGATTTTACCCCTCTGCTTATTATTAAACATAAAAGCTACTGAACGCTGGTCAGTGAGCAGGGTAAATCGTTTCCCGGCCAGGTAATGCCTCCAGTGACGCACCGCTTCTACAATAGCCTGGGCCTCCTTTTCGACGGAGGAGTGTCTCGTCTCGGGGCCCTGGAGGGTCCTTGAGAAAAAGGCCACGGGTCTGCCCGCCTGGTTAAGGGTCGCGGCTAGGGCGAAGTCGGAGGCATCGCTCTCCACTTGGAAGGGGATGGACTCATCCACCGCGTGCATTGCGGCCTTCGCGATATCGTTCTTGATAAGAGTGAAGGCTGCACACGCCTCTGGTGTCAGGGGGAAGGAGGTGGCTTTGATGAGGGGCCTGGCTTTGTCTGCATAGAGGGGCACCCACTGGGCGTAGTAGGAGAAAAACCCCAGGCATCTCTTCAGTGCTTTTTGGCAGTGGGGAAGGGGTAGCTCCATTAGGGGGCGCATTCTGTCGGGGTCGGGCCCGATGACTCCGTTCTCCACCACGCAGCCGAGGATGGCCAGGCGCTTGGTGTGAAACATACATTTTTCCTTATTGTACGTTAGGTTCAGCCGTTGGGCCGTACGGAGGAAATTTGCTAGATTAACGTCGTGGTCCTGCTGGTCGTGGCCGCAGATGGTGACGTTATCCAAATAGGGGAAGGTTGCCCGCAGCGCGTTCTGGTCAACCATTCGGTCCATCTCCCTTTGGAAGACCGAAACCCCGTTGGTGACGCCGAAGGGGACCCTAAGGAAGTGGTAGAGGCGGCCGTTTGCCTCGAAGGCAGTATACTGGCGGTCCTCATGGCGGATGGGCAGCTGGTGGTACGCTGACTTAAGGTCGATGGTGGAGAATACTTTGTATTGCGCAATCTGATTGACCATATCAGATATGCGAGGGAGGGGGTACGCGTCCAGCTGGGTGTACCGGTTTATGGTTTGGCTGTAGTCGATTACCATGCGGCGTTTTGCAGTGGTTTTAACGACTACAACCTGGGCTCGCCAGGGGCTAGTGCTACCTTCGATAATGCCCTCCTTCAAGAGCCGCTCCACCTCAGAGCTGATAAAAGCTCTGTCCCCGGCACTGTACCGCCTGCTTTTGGTAGCGATGGGTTTACAGTCGCGGGTGAGGTTAGCGAACAGGGGAGGGGGGGGGACTTTTAATGTGGAAAGGCTGCAGGTGGTTTGCAGCGGGCGATTTAAAAGTTGTTGGTTGCAGACTGTGAGTGGGGGGAGGGGTCCACCGTATGCTAGTGTGACACTCTTAAGGTGGCACTGAAAATCCAACCCTAGCAGGACGGCAGCGCAAAGACGGGGCAGGACTAGCAGTTTAAATTTTTGATATTCAGTGCCCCCTACTGACAGGGTCACCACACAGTAGCCGCTGATGTCCATTGACTGGGACTTGGACGCCATAGAAATGCGATGGTGCGTTGGCAGAATCGTGAGGGAGTGGCTACGTACCGTGTCGGGGTGGACGAAACTCTCTGTGCTCCCGCTGTCGATCAGGCAACTGGTGGCGCGGCCGTTTACCGCGATATCCATCATGGAGCTGGATAGATGGTGAGGGTGGCCTTGATCCAGCGTCACGGAGGCCAGTATGTGGCTTAGTGAGTCACTATAGTCATCCGCCGAGACGGTGGTCGGTTCCGGTGACGAAATGGCGGTTGAGTGCGTTGGATACGATGGCGGCGGATGCCATGCGGCCGGGGGTACACAAAATGGCGGATAAGATGGCTGCTCCCACGGCCCGCACGCTGCGCTGCTGGCTGGCTTCCCCTTGCAGGCGTTAGCGTAATGGCCTTTCTTCCCGCAGCCCGAGCAGGTAGCTGTCTTAGCTGGGCAGTGCGCTCTGGGATGTTTTAACTGGCCACAGAAATAGCATTTTTGGGCCTGGTTACTGGGCATCGAAGCAGTTCTTACCGGAGGCTGCTGTCTCGGTTGGGTCGCTGCAGCGGTTGGTGCCGGGGGCGGCGGTCCCGTGTCCCACGGTTTCGATTGCCATGTCTCGGCGCCGTTACGGGGGTATGCCTCGAGGTTTCGGTGGGCCTCCTCTAACGAGAGCGCAAGGGCAATGGCCGTCTTCAGGTCGGGTTCCTTGCTTTCTAGCAGTCTCTGCCGGGTGTGGTCTGACTGGAGGCCCCTGACGAAGGCATCACAGGCGAGTCCCTGCGCGTGCTCCACAGCCGTTACCGCTTTACAATCGCAGTCTCTGCAGAGTGCCAGTAGCGCCCGTGCAAATGCCCCTACCGATTCTCCCGGTTGCTGCCTGCGGGATCCCAAGAGGTGTCGGGCGTAAATTGTGTTCACTGGGCGCGTATATTGCCCTTTTAGTAGCTCGAGGGCCGCCACGTACGTATTAGAGTCCCGGATTAGCATATATACTTGATGGCTCACCTGGGCGGTCAAAATTTTCAGTTTGTGATCCTCCTCTGTAACCTGTGAGATTGCGAGGAAGGATTCAAAGCAGCTCAGCCAGTGTTCAAACTTGGCTGATGCACCCACATCTTGAGGGTCGAGGTCCAGGCGTGGTGGTCTGAGGGCTCTCAGCAATGTCTGCTGTATCCGTTGCTGTTGTTGCTCCTCAGGTGTCGCCATTTAACTTTTAGCTAATAAAATTGATACGCTTATCAATTACTTCATAAAAGGTGATGAGTCGAAGAAGAGATGATGAGTCGAAAGAAGAGATGAATAAGGCTTTTATTAGCTAAGAAGAGACCATGCTTCTTCGTGAGTGACTGAACAAGTCTGAACGAAACCCACACAGTGGTGGGTGGAGTCAGCTGAGGCATGCCTCCATACACAGCGCCACCCAGAGGTGGCAATATACAATACAGTGGTTTACCACAAGTAGTAGGCCATTTAGTCCCTCAAGCCTGTTCCGCCATTCAATGAGATCATGGCTGATCTGTGACCTAACTCCATATACCTGCCTTTGCCCCATATCCCTTAATAACTTAGGTTAACAGAAATCTATCAATCTCAGATTTAAAATTAACAATTGATGCAGCATCAACTGCTGTTTGCAGAAGAGAGTTCCAAACTTCTACCACCCTTTGCATGTAGAAGTGTTTCCTAACTTCAGTTCTGAAAGGTCTGGCTCTAATTTTTAGGCTATGTCCCCTAGTCCCAGATTTCCCAACCAGCAGAAATAGTTTCTCTGGTAAACTTGAGGTCATCCAAAGCTCTGCCGCCTGTGTCCTAACTCGCACCAAGTCCCGATCAACCATCTCCCCTGTGCTCGCTGACCTACATTGGCTCCCAGTTAAGCAACGCCTTGATTTTAAAATTGACATCCTTGTTTTCAAATCCCTCCATGGCCTCGCCCCTCCTTATCTCTGTAATCCTCGCCAGCCCTATAATCCCCCAAGATCTCAGCGCTCCACCCATTCTGGCCTCTTGAGCATCCCTGATTTTAATTGCTCCACCTTTGGCAGTTGTACCTTCAGTTGCCTAGTCCTAAGCTCTGGAATTGTCTCCCTAAATCTCTCCGCCTCTCCACTTCTCTCTCCTCCTTTAAAAAGCTCCTTAAAACCTACCTCTTTGACCAAGCTTTTGGTCACCGGTCCTAACATTTCCTTCTATGGCTCGGTGTCAAATTTAGTTTTTTTTGACAATGCTCCTGTGAAGCACCTTGGGAATTTTTATTACGTTGAAGGCGCTATATAAATATAAGTTGTTGTTGTAGTTTGTGTAATCTCTCCTCGTAATTTACAATTTGGAGTCCAGGTATAATTCCAGTAAATCTATGCTACACTCCCTCCAAGGCCAATATATCCTTCCTAAGGTATGTTGCCCAGAACTGAACACAGTACTCCAGGTGTGGTCTAAACAGGGCTTTCGATAGCTGTAGCGTGACTTATAACAAGTTGTATTCTAGTCCTCCAGATATAAAGGCCAGCATTCCATTAGACTTTTTGATTATTTTTTGTACCTGTCCATGACATTTTAATGATCTATGTACATGGATCCCTAAGTCTCTTTGGACCTCCACTGCTTCTAGCTTTTCACTATTTAGAAAGTACACTGATCTATTCTTTTTAGGTCCAAAGTGGCTGACCTCACACTTGCCTATATTGAAGTCCATTTGCCACAGTTTTACCCATTCACAATCTATTAATATCTCTTTGTAATTTTATGCTTCTGTCTACATTGCTTACAATGCCACCTATCTTTGTGTCATTGGCAACTTTGCTTATGTGACTTTCTATCACATCCTCTAAGTTGTTAATAAATGCAGTGAATAGTTGAGGCCACAACACAAATCCCTGTCGGACACCACTAGTCACATCCTGCCAATTTGAGTACCTGCTCATTAACCATACTCGCTGTTTCCTGCTGCTCAGTCAGTCTCCTAAACAGGTTAATAACTTGCCCTCAATTCCATGAGCTTCACTTTAGCTAGCGTGAGAGACTTTATTGAATGCCTTCTGTATGTCCCTATAAATAACATCCATAGACATTTCCCTGTCCACTACTTTAGTCACCTCTTCAAAAATTTCAATTAGGTTAATCAGGCATGACCTACCCTTTACAAATCCTTGCTGGCTCTCTCTGATCAGCTGAAAAATGTCATGGTGTTCAGTCACTCTATCCTTAATTATAGATTCTAGTAATTTCCCAACAACAGATGTTAGGCTAATTGGTCTATAATTCCCTGCTTTCCCTCTCTCATCTTTCCTAATTTGCTGAAGGATTTGTTAAAGACAAATCGTGTTTAACTAACTAAATCGAGTTTTCTGATGAGGTAACAGAGAGAGTTGATGAAGGCAATGCGGTTGATGTAGTGTATATGGACTTCCAAAAGGCATTTGATAAAGTGCCACATAATAGGCTTGCCAGCAAAGTTGAAGCCCATGGAATAAAAGGGACAGTGGCAGCATGGATACGAAATTGGCTAAGTGACAGGAAACAGAGAGTAGTGGTGAACGGCTGTTTTTCGGACTGGAGGAAGGTATACAGTGGTGTTCCCCAGGGGTCAGTACTAGGACCACTGCTTTTCTTGACTTGGACTTGGGCATACAGGGCACAATTTCAAAATTTGCAGATAACAAAAACTTGGAAGTATAGTGAACAGTGAGGAGGATAGTGATAGACTTCACAGGCTGGTGAAATGGGCGGACATGTGGCAGATGAAATTTAACGCAGAAAAGTGCGAAGTCATACATTTGGTAGGAAGAACGAGGAGAGGCAATATAAACTAAAGGGTACAATCCTAAAGGAGGTGCATGAACAGAGAGACCTGGGGGTATATGTGCACAAATCGTTGAAGGTGGCAGGGCAGGTTGAGAAAGCAGTTAAAAAAGCATACAGGATATTGAGCTTCATAAATAGAGGCATAGATAACAAAAGCAAGAAAGTTATGATGAAGCTTCATAAAACACTAGTTCGGCATCAACTGGAATATTGTGTCCAATTCTAGGCACCGAACTTTAGGAAGGATGTGAAGGCCTTAGAGAGGGTGCAGAAAAGATTTACGAGAATGATTCCAGGGATGAGGGACTTCAGCTCCGTGGATAGACTAGAGAAGCTGGTGCTGTTCTCCTTAGAGCAGAGAAGGTTGAGAGGAGATTTGATAGAGTTATTCAAAATTATGAGGGGTCTAGACAGAGTAGATAGAGAGAAACTGTTCCCATTGGCGGAAGGGTCGAGAACCAGAGGACACAGATTTAAGGTGATTGGCAAAAGAACCAAAGGCGACATGAGGAAAAACTTTTTTTACGCAGCGAGTGGTTAGGATCTAGAATGCACTGCCTGAAAGGGTGGTGGAGGCAGACTCAATCGTGGCTTTCAAAAGGGAATTGGATAAGTATCTGAAGGAAAAAAAAATGCAGGGCTACGGGGAAAGGGAGGGGAAGTGGGACTAGCTGAAGTGCTCTTGCAGAGAGTCAGTACGGGCTCGATGGGCTGAATGACCTCCTTCTATGCTGTAACCATTCTATGATTCTAAATAGTGGAGTGACAGTAAGGGAGCACATGTGTGTGTGAGAGAGATGGGGAAGGGGGTGGAAGTGTGAGAAAGTCTGTGAAAGATGATGAGGGTGTGTATGAGACAGACAGTGGGGTCAATTTTACCAGAGTGTGTGACAGTGTAAGAAAAATGGAATGTGAGAAGTACTAGACAGAACAATAGAAGAAGGTACTGCAGTCTAAACTGATCAGGTGTTCTTTTCTAGTTTTAATCAATGTTAACTAAAGTAATGGATCGATTTCATCTTGTGTGAGTGTCACTTCACCGATTAGAAATGATTAAACAAGTTCAGCCCACTTTGAGTGTTTAATGTGGAATGAATGCCAAAACTTCCATTTGAACTGTATGTGCAGACTCGCAGGTGCCTCTTTGTCACTGATAACAAAGCACACAAATGCTTAAAGGTTACCTCTATCCTCTAGTAGGATTCTCATGAATAAGATCAGATAGTTTTATAACTTTTCAGTGGTAATTACCATTGAATTATTAAGTAAAACCAGTATGCTATACATAGACTTGAAAAATGATCATCGTGTACTCATTAATATTGTGTCAGAGCTGGTTTTTTTGTACTAATTATTCTGTGCTTTTGGATGACTAGCCCCCATGACTATTCTAGATGCTAAAATATGCAAAAGTACAAAACATTCTATTCTGTTGATTGATTACATTTTCACTCTGATTACATATTTCATGTTTGCTAACTTGGTATTCGCAATAAAGTAAAGACAAACTTTGTTGTTTTGAATATAGCCATGTTAACACTGCACCTGAGACCCAATGTGTTTCTGTGAAACACTATTTCAGCTGATTTTTGTGGTTCTGCTGGTTAGTTGTAAAAATCCATTAGCAATAGCTTGCATGGGTGAACTTTTGTCCAGAAACTAATATCACGCACCTCACATATTGTATACATATACTGCAAATTCTGTAAACTGTAAAATACTCAGCTAGTCAGAATGTTCTACTTTTCCCAAGATTCTTCTAGAATTATTTGTTGTAATTCAACATAAGTAAGATCTTAAATCCCCTCTACTAGCATGAAACATGTATATCAAGCATCTCCTTATGTATCTATCGATCAATCATATATTAAAAGCTTTGCATCACACTTACTTCCTGTATCAAGCTCGTGCCATGCTTTTTTGTTACCCTACATATGTAATCTTATATCCATCGTGTTTTTCTGTCATGATTTACAGTCATACTTCAATTTTCCTATGTGCTGCAGTACTGGTTTAACTGTGGCACTAACCTAATGCTTACACCTTCCTATGATTGGCTGTAGTTGATCATGTGATCAACTCCAGCCGTGGTCCTCTCAGCCATGACTTCCAGATCTATTGGGCCCTTCCCCTTATTAGTGGCACCATCACCTGTTGTGTATGTAATATGTGTGCTACTTTGAACCTATGGACAGGACTGCACTACTTGTAGGGCGTAGTGATACGCAGTACCACTCCTGGCCATAGGGGTATAAATAGTACTGTGGGTACTGATCTCCCCTCAGTTCCCGCCTGTGGGCATGAAGTAAAGACCTACGTATAGTCCCTACCTCCAACCAGTAAAGACCTGTTTGAGTTATATGTTTAAGTCTTTGTGTTAATTGTTCAATACAATACACATACTTAACACTGGCGACGAGTCAGGTTCTTACCCTGCGGCAGTTGAAGAGAGGTTTCAAACATCACCACCCCACTAGAAGCGACAGGTTTTAGGACTCTGAAGCCTCCATCAGCGACTGAGCACTGGAGTGCAGCAGCCATCCTGACAGCTTCCAGCGACTGACAGAAGTCTTTCTGCAGTTTCCTTGTTCAACCTAGGTGGTGGGGTAAGCCGTGCAGCGTTGGCTGCAAAGACAGGGCTGGGGAAGTTGGAGAAGATAAGGGCGATCGCAATCCCTGATAAGAGCCGCGGTGAAACGCGCGAGCGGGTAAGCCAGAGCCCGGGAGGGAGCAAGCAAGAGCCGCGCGAGCGGGTGAGCCAGAGGCCGGGAGCCGCTTCAAGTGCGAGGCGCAGCGCGGGCCAGCGATCGGGACCAAAGATAAGGGCCGCACTCGGACTGAAAGGCGCGGCGGCTGCAGAAGCTCAAGGTGCGAGAGCCGCGGTGCACAGCGCGGGCTATCGATCGCGGCGAAGATAAGGGCCGCACTCTGGGGCTGAAGGGAGACGGCGTCGGGGGATGGGTGAAGACCGCCAAGCGCGGGAAAACCGCCATTTTGTGGGCGGAGGACGACGGCAAGAGCGGGAAGCCGCCATCTTTGATAACAAGTAAACAAAATAAAATCTGAGAAATTGCAAATCTACAATGCCTAAACATGGTAATATTAGCACCTTTGATAGTGACCTCGAAGATTGGGCCATATATGTTGAAAGAGTAAAAAATTATTGTAAGGCCAATAAAATTCGTGACCAAGATAAAGCTCTAACATTATTAAATTTAATGGGTGCGAAGACATACGGGCAATTGAAACACCTGTTATCACCAGATGAACCGGCGGATAAGACGTTCGATGAGATTGTTACTGTCCTGAAAGATCGTCTAAACCCCACGCCGCTGATGCTAGCGGAATGATTTAAATTTTACGACAGAAGGCAGCTACAGCATGAAAGCAATGCTGAATATTTGCTGGAATTGCGTAAATTAGCGAAATATTGCCAGTTTGGAACGGGACTGACAGATGCACTACGAGACAAATTTGTGTGTGGTTTATTTAAACAGGATACACAAAAGCGACTGCTCGAGGAGAATGAGCTGACGCTTGAGAAGGCGGTCACTATGGCAGCAGCACACGAAGCCGCAGCGAGAGGCACGGCAGTAATGCAGCTATGGTCACCGGAGCTCAGTGCACACAAATTGGGTGTGAGTTCTGGCAAATGTTATCGTTGTGGAAAGACAACGCATGATCAGAACCAGTGTTGGTTTAAAAACCAAGAATGTAGAACGTGTGGTAGGCTTGGACATATAGCTAGAGTATGCAGGTCAGGGAAGAAGACCAGCAACAAGAAGTCACCGCAAGGAAAATACGCAAAGGTACACAAGGTGACCGAACAGGAGTCCGATTCAGACGCTAGCAGTAATGAACTGGCTAGCTTAAGCTGTAATGAACTGGCTAGCTTAAGAGTACTCAACGCTGGTAAGGGTGCAGACCTCCAGACAATTTGGGTCACTCTTCAGATAGAAGGAGTCCAAGTAAAACTGGAATTGGACACTGGATCGGCATTGACGGTCATAAATAAGAAAGATTACGGAAAGTTATTCCAACATATTCCCCTACAGGATACGGGGATTATATTGAAAACATACACGGGGCAAAGAGTGTACCCCATCGGGAAAATAGAGGTTGCAGTGGTCCACAAGGGCGAAGACAGTCAAATAATGGACTTATATGTGATATCTGAAGGAGGTTCTCCACTACTAGGACGGGAGTGGATTAGGAAAATGAATATGGACTGGCATTTCCTACAAACAATAACGAGTGAGAACTCAGTGAAGATAGTCGGCCCAGACTCTGGAACGGATGATGGTAAGCCCAACTCAGGTGCAAAAGACAAAGTTTCAGCACAGAATTCCACTGAGCAACAACAACATAGTTTAACTGTGGATTCTGAGTCTGGCAAGTCTACTGATGTGCCCACTTCTGAGGGACACCGGGCTCGAACTCAACTCCATTTCAAACTACAACAGCAATTAGAACAAATGCTTCGCCGTTTTGAGCAAGAGTTGAATGCAACGAAAGAGTTCTTTGATATAGAGTTGGAGAATCTGGAAAGACAACAGAAGCAGCTGATGGAGAAAATGGAGCAGGAGCACACAAAACGTCTGATGTCAGAGGAGTTAATGGTCAGCCAACTCCTGCATATGCTGAAGGACAGGACTCTGAAATGGGAAAAACTTGAACACGAACTTCAATATTCAAACGAAAGGGGTTCGGAGCTCTCAAAGGTTATTGGAAGAGCTGAGGTGGCAACACAGACTGAGATGACTGCAACAGAGCAGCCCTTGGATGCCAAAAGTACGCTGACTCACGTCAACGTAGAACAACAGACCGCTGAAACAGCTGCTCCGGTAGAGGGATTGAATAGTCCGATCAATCAATCTCCAAAAGAAGTTGAAGTAGTAAAATCTCAAATGAGGTCATTAGTAAACGACTTGCTGAAAGCCCAGAAAAAGCTGGATGAAGAGGTACGCATGAAGAAGTCTCTTCAGGAAAGATGTCTGGACTTGGAACAAAAGCTGGGTATGGAGGAAATAGAAGACCCTCTCGCTGGCCTAGATCAGGACGACACCGAATATTACTATGTCCTGTCCTGCCCAACTTGTAACTTCGACTCCCACCATACAGAAATCATGGAGGAGCACCGAAAGTCTACGGAACATCGGGAGAAGGTGGCTCTACTACGGAAAAAGGAGGAAGAGAAGGAGGAACTGCGCATGCAGCTGGCAGCTGACAGTGGAGCCCAGAGAGTCTCCAAGAAGCAGAAAAGGAAAAGTCGAAACAGAAGATGACCCATCTGAACCATTATTACCTCTACCAGATCACACACGTGGTCCCTCCGAACGGAGCCAATTCAGTTCGGAAGTTCAAACTGTTAAATCCATGGAAGGACTATTGAATGAGTCACTCCAGCAACGTGAACCGACTACACCACAGAGATTGAATCTGTGAACTGTTTTCCGCAGAGACTGAATCTGTGATCTGTTTTGACATGAAGTTATCTATGTATCTATGTTATTCTGTTATGTAAACCTGAAGTTATATATGTATATATGTTATTACGTTATGTTAAATGGGGAGATGACTGTAAAGCTAGGAAGGGAGGAATGTTGTGTATGTAATATGTGTGCTACTTTGAACCTATGGACAGGACTGCACTACTTGTAGGGCGTAGTGATACGCAGTACCACTCCTGGCCATAGGGGTATAAATAGTACTGTGGGTACTGATCTCCCCTCAGTTCCCGCCTGTGGGCATGAAGTAAAGACCTACGTATAGTCCCTACCTCCAACCAGTAAAGACCTGTTTGAGTTATATGTTTAAGTCTTTGTGTTAATTGTTCAATACAATACACATACTTAACATCACCCATTCTTTATGCCATCTCCTTCTTGTTCCTGGTGCTACTGCCAGTGTTCTGATGTTGCCATTGGTTGCCCACCCTGTTCCCAATGCACCACTCACCACCCTCTCTCACTTTGCCCAGTTCTGCTACTTGCTCCATTGAAATTTGAGGCCTTGGGTTGCCTACCAACCCCTCCTTCACCTCTGCCTCCACCTCCTTCACCCTATCCTTCATATCAGACCCCTCATCAGATATGTCTTCTATTCTTTTTTCCAGCACTGAGCTAAGAACTGGTACTAACTGCATTAAAGCACTTGTAATTATATATATTATGTTATATAAAACAGACCTTTTTTAAAGTTTGGGGGAGAGGGGACAGAGGCAGAGAGAGGTGGGGAGGAAAATAAAAGAAAGTCTTGCATTTATACAGCGCATTTCACAACCATCAGACGTCCCTAAGTGATTTACAGCCAATTAAATACTTTAAAAAAAAAGTGTAGTCACTGTTGTAATGTAAGAAACACGGCAGCCAATTTGGGCACAGCAAGCTCCCACAAACAGCCATGTGATAATGACCATTTAATCTGTGTTTTAGTGATAAATATTGGCCAGGCCATCAGGGATAACTCCATTGCTCTTCTTCTAAATAGTGCCATGGGATCTTTTACATCCACCTGAGAGAGCAGACGGGGCCTCGGTTTAATGCCTCATCCGAAAGACAGCACTTCCGACAGTGCAGCACTGGATTGTCAGCCTAGAATTGTTGTGCTGAAGTATTTGAACCCACAACCTCCCATGCCTGAGAGACAAGGGTGCTACCAAGTGAGCCACAGCTGACACTGTAGGGATAAGGGTGGGCTAGATGAGGCAATGGAATAGAGGAAAGGGAAGGGGTTAGAGGAAGGTGGATAGTCGTGAATGGGGCTGAATGGGTTGATGATGGGGAGAAGGTGGAATGGGGTGTTGGGGAAGAGATGAGTCATGTGCAAATCTAGTGCACTGGGAAATTGGCAGGAAATTTGGGAACCTTGGGGGAGGGAAGAAGGAAGGGTTAGGGGTGAGGGGAAGACGGGAGAGAGATCAGGTGAAAAGGATATTGAATGAATGCTGGGAGTGAAGAAGGAGAGGAGGGAATGAGACAAAGTCTTCTTGTGCTATCCTTTATGTTCCCCATCAAAACATCTCATTCCCAGTATTCTTTTTTAATTCCCACTTCTGGTGTTTGTTTTTTTCAGTCCTGCTCCTTGTGTTTGTGTGTTCACTTTAGTCTTTCTATCATTGCTTATGTTGTTCTAGCCCTGCGTCTGATGCTTCTGTGTTTTTTAATCCTACTCCTTGGCCTAGAAATTGGGTTGCGCCCGAATTAGGGCGTGATCCGGATGCAGCGCGTACCTAAAGAGGCCGAAAGCAGGATAACTACAGGGAGTCCTAACCAATATGGAATACAGCACACTTCCAGCACAGACTGAGCGCATGCCACATTGGATCCTGCGGTCCCCAACTTTCATCTGAAAAATAGGCTCTATGCAATCGAATTTCCAGCCCATAATTGTACTTGTGTCTTTATTTCTGTTTTCAGTCTTTGTGTCTTTTTTTTTAAGTACAGCTCCCAATGCAAAGGGATGGAAGTTATGCTACATTTGTATAAAGCTCTGGTTAGACTGAATCTGGAGTCCTGCATTCAGTTCACAGGAAGGGTATATTGGCCTTGGAGAAGGTACATTGTACATTTACCAGAATGATACCGGGGCTAAAAGGGTTAAATTATGAGTTCAGGTTGCATAGAATAGGCTTGTATTCCTTTGAGTATAGAAGATTAATGGATGATCTAATTGAGGGGTTTAGGATGATTAAAGGATTTGATAGGTTAGATAGAGAGAAACTATTTCCTCTGGTGGGGGTGTCCAGAACAAGGGGGCATAACCTTAAAATTAGAGTTAAGCTGTTCAGGGGTGATGTCAGGAAGCTCTTCTTCACACAAAGGGTAGTGGAAATTTGGAACTCTCCCCCTCAAAAAGCTGTTGAGGCTAAGTCAATTAAAAAATTTGAAGTGAGATAGATAGAATTTTTTAGGCAAGGGTATTAAGGGATATGGGCCTAGAAATTCGCTATCGCCGCGCCAGGTCTTTAGCGCCCGAAATTTAGCGCTCGCCCGGATTCCCGTAGCGCCCGCCTGAAATTCAGTTGCGGCGCCCCAAGACGGAGCGGGCACTATTGCAGGGTTTGGCCGCCTCGCTTGGGGCGATGAAAGTCAATTTCAGGCGTCCAGTTGCCGCTGCGGCACCCGATGCGGTGCGGCAGGCTGGGGTACTGCAGGCCTCCTCCTTCTCTTAAGGAGGAGCTGCCTGCAGCCGTGAGATCGCCGCTGGATTCCCCCGGCAAATGAGCCCGGCACCACGGAGAAGTGCCGGGCTCGCGGGAGTCAGACACCAATGCCACGGGGGGGTGGTGCAGGAGTCCGGGGAGGGAGGTGCGGCCAGGCGCCCGCCGGGAAAGTGGCCGCCCGCCTCTCCACCTTTATGCGCCGGCCTCTCGGAGCTGCAAGGCCCCGTTTTTCAAACGCTGTTTGCGGCCGCTACGGGCGAGGCGGCCGCAACTGAATTTGGCCGTCGGCACGGAATCGCGTTGGAACCGGGGCGCTGCGCACACCGATGACGTCATCGGTGCTGGCGCAGCGCTACCGGCTAACGCCGATTTTAGGGACCAACTGAATTTCGGGCACTAAAAAACTTCCGGCGCAAACCACTCTTTAGCCAATAAGTGGGCGCAAACGCGACTGAATTTCTAGGCCATGAAGCAAAGGTGGGTAAATAGAGTTAAGATACAAATTAGCCATGATCTAATTGAATGGTGGAGCATGCTCGAGTGGTTGAATGGCCTACTCCTGTTCCTATGTTTCTATTCTTTGTGTTTTTTTAGTTTCCTTTAATCCCATAGAAATACATAGAAGTTACAACATAGAAACAGGCCATTCAGCCCAACCAGTCCATGTCAGCGTTTACCCTGCATCTTAACAAATAGTCCTAATTATTTTACCCACCCTGTTTCCATATCCCTTCATCCCCTTATCCTCCAGACCAAATCTTCAGGACCTGATGGCTTACACCCCAAGATATTAAAAGAAAAAGGGTGAAGAAATTGCTGATGCATTAATCATAATCTTCCAAAGCTCTCTAGACTCTGGAGTGGTGCCTTTGGATTGGAAAATTGCAACTGTCACTCCATCATTTAAAAATAGAGGGAGCAAGAAAAAAGAAAACCACAGACCTGTCAGTTTAACATCAGTTGTGAGGAAGGTACTGAAATCGATCATCAGGAATAGAGTGGCTGAGCACTTGGGTAAATACAAGCTGATCAAAGAGAGTCAGCATGGATTTGTGAAGGGTAGGTCGGTCATGTTTGACGAATCGATTTGAGTTTTTTGAAGGAGTCACTTACTTGGAGGATAGGGGAGTGTCTGGGGATGCTGCCTATATGAACTTCCAGCAATCATTGATGAGATTCAGCACAAGAGGTTATAAGCAAAAATGAAAGCGAATGGAATTGGAGATAACCTTGAGACGTGGATCAGTAATTGGCTGGGAATTAGGAGACAGAGGCCGCGATTTTGCCGGTGCTCAGAGGGCGGGTTTGGAGGTGGGTCTGCTGTCAAAACCAAAATGATTGACAGTGGGTTGGGAGCTCGCTCCGAACCCGCCTCCACGTAAGTTTCCAAAGTGTCGGGTCTGCAATTTCAGAACAGACCCGACACCAAGCGGCGGGGGAGGCATTAAAGATAGTTAAATTCTTGTTAAATGCTTGTTAACTACTATTTTGCCAGGCTATTTCTATTTTACCACTTTTTTACTGAGGTTCACGTCATTAAGAGATCACGTCAGGTAAGTAGGTCGGGTTCTCTATGTCTCCCCATTGCTGTGAATAGGTGACAGCGGCAAAAGTAGCATGAAAACTACCATTTCACAGCTGGTCACTTTCCAATGCCAGAAGCTTGAGCTTTCAGGACTTGGAAGACACTTTTGAGCTGTATGCAGTTTGGAAGGGTTTGGAGTAAACTTCCTATTCACTATCACCTCCTTGGAGCAAGCTCTCCCACCATTGACAGATCGCTTCTGTCATCTCAACTTCAGCTGCCATCTATTCCAGCCCTTGAAAAAATCTCACCTTGGTCCTCCGAATCCCTCCACAATCAGCCCCAACACCAACATCACCAGGCATACCAACATCACCAACAACAATACCAACCTTCTCCTAAATCACCTGATGCTGCACAGGACACAGGGCATCAGCACCCGACAACATTGCTGCCCAGGAGGCCAGCGATGGCATTACCATGGCCAGATTTACTTCACTTGACGCTGTACACCCTGGCATGATGCACCAGGTTGACACCACCCCACACCAACACGATAAATCATCCCCACAATGTCCAAGCCATTCCTTTCACACTCGTCACCATTTCGGGGGGGGGGGTGGGGATGTTATGTCTCACCATTCACTGGAACTCACTAAGACACTTCCAAAGGTAAGCAAAGATCTGTCCAATAAGGTAAAGTCTTGAAAATATAGATTTCAATGTTTGACAACACATTAACAGAAACTTCACATCAACATTGGCTAAAACACCCATGGGCCTACCCTTGTGCGTTGTTAGTTCGTATGCTTGAGGTAGGATGTGGGTGAGTGTGAGGGGTGGCTAGTGAGATGGGGAATGTAGATAGAGAGGGATGGGTGGAGGTGCAAGGTAAGTTGGTGTGTGTAAGGATGTGCAGGAGTAGGGTAGGGTAGGCACAGTGATGAGGATGTGATGAATGGCACAGCAGGATGAGGTTGAGTGTGGCTTTGCAATAATATTTCGTGATCTACTGAGATCATTGAAAGGTTTGCGCCACTGCAGCCTGGTCCTCCTGACGACATCCCTGCCTGTACCCTCTTGTGCAATGTGCAACCAGGCTGCGTTGAACTCCTGGGGAGGTCTCTTCCGTCTATGGGAAGGGAAGAGAAATTCACGATGTGCTGTGACTCCCTCCCTAAGCATAGGGAGGGAGTCATGGGAGAGCCTGGGTGCAGCCGTGCACCTTTGTGCAGTGCTTGTCAGTGTTTGCAGCACCTCAATGCTGTAGAACACTGACAGCAGAACGGTCAAGATCAATTTGGACATGGCCCCTTTAAGGAAACTGGCTGATGACGCGTCATCAAATGACATAATCAGATCAGCTTCCTTTTAATTGGCCGGGAACCTCACAGGGCGAGTTTAACAAACCCCATCAATGGAAAATCACTTGGAGAGTGCGGGCTGGAGTAGGCAGCAGGCTGGGGCCACGCTACCGACCCCGGCCACCCCGGACTCGCCTCGGTCGGCGAAATCGTGGCCATAGAATATAATGAAGGGAAAGTACTCTGATTGGCGGGTTGTGACAAGTGGTGTACCTCAGCTTTTTACCATACATATCAATGACTTTGAGGAAACAATAGAGAGTTGTGTATCCAAGATTGAAGGTAAGATGGGAGGCACAGTAAGTAGTGTGGAAGGGAGAAGAACGTTACAAAGGGACATGGATAGATTGTGTGAGTGGGAAAAACTCTGACAGATGGAGTTCAGTGTGGGGGTGTATGAGATTATTCACTTTGGATCTGAGAAAAACAAATTATCTTAACAGTAACCTAACAATAACAGCAGTCAGTATGGATTCAAAAGGAGAAGATCCTATCTGACCAATCTCTTCAAGTTCAGCAAAGCTAATAGATGTTGAACTACCTAGCCAAAACAGTAGACAATAAGTTGGAGAAGGTGGTGATCAAATGTTATAGTACTCGGTTCATACCACATCTTGAATATTATGTCCAGCACGGTGGCATAGTGGTTAGCACTGCTGCCTCACAGCGCCAGGGACCCGGGTTCGAATCCGGCCTCGGGCGACTGTCTGTGTGGAGTTTGCACATTCTCCCCGTGTTTGCGTGGGTTTACTCTGGGTGCTCCGGTTTCCTCCCACAGTCCAAAGATGTGCGGGTTAGGTTGATTGGCTATGATAAATTGACCCTTAGTGTTAGCGGGATTAAATACGTGGGGTTACGGGGATAGGGTGGGATATGTGTTGGTGTAGGGGTTACGGGGATCGGGTGGGATATGTGTCGGTGCAGGCTCGATGGGCCGAAATGGCCTCTATCTGCACTGTGTGGTTTCTGTGATTTCTGTGATTGAAGCATGGAAGCCGTACAGGGAAGGGCCATGAGGCTAATCCCCAGTTTCAGGGGCCTGAGTTATGAGAAAAGACTGAATAGATGGAGGCGTTTCATCATGGAAAGGAGGCGTCTATGGAATGATTTTATAGAGGTATATAAAATTGTTAATGGTATAGAAAAATGGAAAAAGTTAACCTGGAATATTTATTTAATTTAAACTGTGGGAATAGAACTAGAGGACACAGGTCCAAGCTAGTAAAAGGAAATTCTTCTTCACACAAAGAGTGATCAACATGCGGATTAAACTTTCAGTTAGAGCAATGGAGGCAAAACCCATTGAATTATTTAGGATACAATCAGATACTACAATGGGGGGATGTTTGGATCTCTCTGAATGGATTAAATGAGATGGCCCAAATGGTAATTATCCTGTGATCTTGTGAAAGGAGGTGGATGGCTTACAGAAGACATTACTCCAGGCAACAAGTCAAGCACAGCATGATCAGAAACCTGGACATTACAGAGAAGCATTGCATGAATAAGCTCATGCTCAGCAGGGAAGCTGTAACTGGTGTGCCATCCTATCATAGAGGACCTCTATGGACTGTGTAATAAATGGACTGTACTGCCAGTAGCAATGGCAGTCACCACTGTCCTCAATCTTTATATTACACAACGTTTCTAGGCACCCACAGGGAATACGTCAGAATTTGCCACTTGTGGTGGACTTCTCCAGTTAAGGACTTAGCTGAAGCTCTGTTTCACCAAGTACCCAATTACATATGCTTCAATACTAATCGATAGTCACAGCAAAGTAGCATAAGCTTTTTCTCAAATTGGTAGCTACCCCAAGATATCATAGACTTATTGTCTCTAGCCATTTGTGTGCCCAGCAACAATCCTATGATTCTGTCGCATACCTAAATAGCAAGGACTGTTATTCCATAACATGCAAATGTAATGTGACGCGACCAGAAAATAATACACATTAATGCTTATTGGTATGGGGTTATTGTAGGAATTAAACAACGGGGGGTTGGGGTTATTGTCTCTGGCCAGTCAGAAGCCTCTGAGCTGCTCCAGGGACCCCCGTGCGGTTTCGAAGCGCTCCCCTGTTCCTGGTTCTGACCGCCAGACTTATTCGGTAGCGATGTAGACAGAAAAACATGACTCGTGGTTCGGGTGCAAAACAGACCAGTATTTATTGAAACAAAAGAAAGAAACAACTTAAAAATAATCAATACAACACACCTATGCCTGGTACAGCACTTTTGCTTAACACTGTTCACTTATCATTTACTGCAGCACTCTTTTGCTTAGTGGCTTTACTTAAATACAGCA
This sequence comes from Somniosus microcephalus, assembly GCF_052327205.1. Taxonomy (NCBI): domain Eukaryota; kingdom Metazoa; phylum Chordata; class Chondrichthyes; order Squaliformes; family Somniosidae; genus Somniosus; species Somniosus microcephalus. Next base: position 49,177,003 of record NC_140991.1, on the reverse strand, counting down.
CCTTTAACTAGTGCAACACACCTTTAATACAGAACACTTTGCTCACTACAGCACCTCTGCTTAGTGGCTTTTACTTAAATACAGCACTTTAATACAGCTGTTTAGTGTCCACTGAAACACCTTTCTGCTTAGTGCAACACTGTTACTCAAATACAGCACTTTACTTCTTACAAATCACTTAATGTTCACTACAGCACTTCCCTGCTTAGTGCAACATGTTTATTTAAATACAGCACTTTTAATACAGAACTCAGTGTTCACTACAGCACTTCTCTGCTAGTGCAACACTGTTACTGAAATAGGGGAGGAGAGAATGGACACAACGAGGGAAAATTGACTAAAATTACAGTTCTAACAAAATTCCCCTTAATTCCCACCCCATACCTATTCTAAGCTGGCTTGTAATGGGCCAGAAAAATATATGCTCACCAATGAATGCCTGCCCCATGCCCCTGCAGTTTTAGATTCTTCACCACCCTGAAGATGGAGACACCCCAGTGTTTAAAAATAACTGCTGGTGTTCCACTCCCTTGGGCGGGCTCCTGAGTTGTAGAGGGCATGGAAGTGAGGCTGCAGAGAGAGAGAGAGAGATGGCTTCTTGAGAAGTTATCTTATACCCCATTTGGGGCCGAAACCTTCCCGCCCAGATCCAGGTGCATCTGGGCTGAACAAAAGGGATCCAAACTGTCCCCATTGTCTGTGATGGGTTTGGATGAATTACCCATTTATCGTGATGGGTTTGTGAATGTATTCCCATTCATCATACTGAGTTTGAATGGAGCTGTCTTGGTTTGAAAAAAAGCATGTCTTTCTATAATTGCTGAGTAAACAGCTTTGGAAGTTAGTGTAAACAAAAGTCATTGTCCTGTGGTCAAACTGAAACTGCAGTCTCAAGTGGTTAATCCTTTGTGTAAACATAGTAGCAGTTTCTGTCGATTGTCTCTGCAGGGAGGGGAACTCCCTGAACTGCCTTTGATTGGCAGTTTAGTCAGCCATCTTTGAGCTTCCCTTTTCATATGTCCACAGTCTGTGTCCTGACACGAGGTCGGGCAGCCATCTTTGATTACCCCTTTTTCACAGACACACACAAGCTGCCTTTTCAATGTCTTTTGTCTTCTGCCACGAGGTCTGACAGCCATTTTGATCCCTGGATTTTTAAAGGTATATTACCCAGGTATTCTTTAATCAAAAATCAATCTTTGGAACTGTCGGAAATTTTGAAATTATTGTGAAATCCTTACATTATGCATGATGCTTTCATTCTGAGATAATCAAACATATCATAGTTCCATGAGAGGGAAGGGAAGATGGATGGATGTTTGCTTGGAGATCTGCACTACAGTCTGCAACGACAGCTTTTGATATCTCATGGACTGTTTATTCTAACATCCCCCAAGTACTCCATACAATTGGAATGGATATTTTCAACTCCACACTTCATATATAGACATTTGTGGTATTGATGATTCTAGATTGAACAATAGACAGATTTTTGATTCTCATATAAAAGTTTTGGTCACAAACAGTGAAAATACTATGCAGTCCTGAGGGAATGCTGCACTATCAGAGGTGTCGTCTTTTGGATGAGATGTTAAACCAGGGCACAGTCTGCCCTCTCAATTGGATGTAAAAGATCCCATGTCACGTTTTGAACAAGAGCAGAGGAGACTTGGCTAATATTTATCCATCACCCAACATCACTAAAACATATTGGGCCGTATTTTGCGACCTCTACGGGTGCATATGAGGTGTGTACGTGCCCGTAGGGGCCGCGCAGGTTCCGGGTTTAGGCAAGCAAAGCGCATGCGCTAAATCCCAGAACTTGCAATCTGTCCTCTTGACAGATCATCCGTATCCCCAGGAGAAGGGCCTCTGCGGGTGGAGAGTTGCGCTATTTGCCCAACTTCCACCTGCTGCATACCTGTGAAATTCTTACACCTGGTAAAAGCAGGCATAAGGCCTGCTTTTACCAGCGTAAGAGTTTTAAAAAATAGAAAAATAAAATGTTATCACTCATTTATACATTGGCCCAGAAATTTGGGTCGGGGGCTTGTCGAAGTTTCGACTGTTCAATAAGACTCTGTGAAACAAAGTGATCGTCAAAGGCAGACTTTATTAACTACTTGCTAGCAAGGGGAGCTTCACGTAGGCAAAGGCTATCGTGACTTCTCCGAATACATGGACAAAAACACCTCTTTTTATACACAAAGATCAAAACCTTTTATCACATGGTATGGTATTGAGACACAACTAAATAACATTAAGGAAGAGATGAGTAAGAAATGTTTAAGGTCAACAAGAAGATGACTAAAGGGTCAGCAGAGCCTCGGTGTCTTAAGATAAGGTTAGCCCATAGATAATCAAAAGTCATGATGCAGGAATACCTTTAGATAAAGTTAATTAATTTTATACAATGGAGACGGTTTGTCTCTCACTTTGGTTCTGGACATTCATACGAATGTTTACAGTACATGTCCTTTGGTTTATCATGCTTTTGTTCTGTTAAGCTTATCTTGTTTATGGAACTGTCTAGCCTGCAAGCTACAAAGGAGTCACATCCTCTTCCTTAAACCGTTTCCTAATATGGGCCTGCCCGTTTCCCCTTATGTTATACTGTGTGAAGCCATTTTGGCCTGTTGAAACAGTTCCAGACTCCATTTTAATATAAGAGAGTATGTGTGCTTATTTTATACTAATATGTGTGGATATATATATCTATGCTGATGCACTTCTACATTCCCCCATTTTGTCCTTCCTAGGACAATATAGCCCACATTAATTCTTTCAGTCCCTTTTGTCGGTCCTCGTTTCTTTCGGGGTTCTTCGTTATCTCTCTGACAGCTTACGCATACCATCTCGATGATTACATACAGCGTAAACAATAATTTCATCGTTTCAAGTCCCTTTTTTTTTAAATGTCCCCGTCTGGTGCCTTCTTACAATGGGATGCGTGTATCCAAGTCGGTCTTTCCTTGATTTTAACAGCTGTGTTTGTTGTCAGGAGTACTTGGTATGGCCCTTCAAAGCGTGGCTGTAGTCCGTTCTTTCTTTTGAAGACCTTTACGTATACGTTATCTCCTGGTTCCAAGTTATGGCACCTTCCTTCCGCTGGTTTTGTTTGCGCCTCTTTAACCTGCTGGTGAAAGCTGGAAATACATCTCGTTAATGCAATACAATAATTTAACATGTTCTCATCCATTTTATGGATGTCCATTTGCTTAACCGTAAGTGGTGCTGAAAATGGCAGTCTTAGGGGTCGTCCCATAACAATCTCATGTGGCGATAGTCCGGTTGTCCTGTTAGTTGCTGCTCGCATTATCATCAATGCTAGGGGTAATAGTTCGACCCATTTAAGTCCAGTTTCATTGCAAAGTTTAGAAAGTTTATTCTTCAGTACCCCGTTGTACCTTTCTACTAATCCTGCAGATTGCGGGTGGTAGCTGCAGTGAAAATGTTGGTTGACCTGTAAAGCTTTACATAATTCCTTTATAATGGTTCCAGTAAAGTGTGATCCGTTGTCGCATGAAAGTTGCGTAGGTATTCCAAACCTTGGTATAACTTCTTTCAGTAAGCATTTCGCAACCGTTACGGCATCATTTTTCTTACATGGAAAAGCTTCCACCTATCTTGAAAACATGTCTATGATTACTATTACATATTTGAATCCGAGACATACAGGTAGTTCAATAAAATCCATTTGCAAATTTTCAAAAGGGCCTGATGGATTTGGGTGGGAGGCAGCCTGTACTTTCTCTGTCTTGCCTGGATTCATTTCCTGGCAAGTGGTGCACCTTTCACTAATTTGTTTTACAACTGTCATAATTCCTGGTGCATACCATGTTTGATTAATATAGTCTGCCATCCCCCCTTTGCCCGCATGCGTGAACATGTGAACGCATCGGGCAATCCATGGAATTAAAGATTTAGGAGCCACCATACGGCCATCCTGGTGAACCCATACCCCTTCGGGTGTTTTAAAACAGAAATCCCTTGCCCAACCTAACACTTCGTCCGAATCAGCCTGTGACTGGAAGGCTAAAACATCTTTAATCGAAGGTGGGTCATTATCTGATTTTTGCTGACGCAGTGCAAAGACTGATACTTGCAGCCCTGTATTGGACAGAGCTGCTGATTTAGCAGCTTTGTCTGCCCGATCGTTACCCACAATTCACAATTCACAATTCAAATCGCTTTATTGGCATGATAAGGTACATCTTATGTTGCCAAAGCATCAAAATACATTTATGGTTGAACACATAAACGCGGTTCTATTCATACAGTTTATAAATATACATTCGCCTTGTTTGTATATATTCTTGTCTTAGTTTACTGGTTGTCCCTCTGTTCATGGCAAGCTGTAACATAGTGTGCCGCCAGTGTTACACAGCTTCTCTCCTCCCCCAGTAGGAATGGGAGTTTTTGGTTGTCATTCAGATTTCTGAATTCAGGGCATATTTGGGAGAATTTTTGGTAGAAATTCTCCCTGATGCCCTGATATTTTCCACAGGCTGTGAGGAAGTGCATCTCTGTCTCAACTACTCCCAGACTGCAGTGAGAGCATATCCTGTCTTCTCTTGGCAGCCTGGTTTGCCTGTGTCTGCCTTTTTCGATCGCTAGGCTATGTTCGCTAAGTCTGTACCTTGTCAAGGTTCTTCTCAGTTTGTTATCCTTTACCATGGTCAGGTAATCAGCTATGTTGTATTGTTTGTTTAGGGCCAAGTAGCAATTGAGTTTGCTTTGGGTTTTTGTTGTTTCTGCCCAATATGTCAGATATTTTTCCTTTTGCTTAGCGACGATTGTGTTGGGTCGAATTCTTTGTGTTACCCTGTCACTGTCCTGGGACTGGTTATTGTTAGTATTGTTAGTAGTTACTTCACTGAGTCCCAGGACTAGTTGACTGAGGGTATTTTTCTTTATGGTCAGCTCTTGGCATTTCAGGGCGTCGTAGTGATAGCATTGGGGGTTGCTCATTTGTAGGTGATTCCAAAATTTGGTGGCTCTTTTTTGGATAGTGATTATTAATGGATATTGGCCTAGTTCCGCCCTGCATGCATTGTTTACTGTTTTCCTTTGAGTCCAGAGGATACTTTTACAGAATTCTGCATGTAGGATCTCAATTGGGTGTTTGTCCCATTTTGCAAATTCTTGTTGTGTTAGCGGTCCCCATACCTCACTGCCATAGAGTGCAATTGGTTCAATTACTGATTTGAAAATTTTGAGCCAAATGCTAATTGGGACTTCTATTTGGATTGATTTTTTGATGGCATAGAAAGTCTGATCCTGACTACCTGTGTAAGCCTGACATTTTTTTACTGAAATTCTAGCGGGACACATCAAAGCTTTCAGAAGATTATTAATTTGTTCTGCATTCTTAATGGTTGATCCTGAAGAGGTTAGGAATCCCCTTAATTTCCAAATCTGTCCGTAGTCATGAGCGACTCCAAAGGCGTACCTGGAATCAGTGTAGATGTTAACTGATTGGCCTGTTGCTAGTATACACGCTCTTGTAAGGGCAAATAGTTCTGCTTGTTGTGCTGAAAAGGACTGAGGTAGTGAGTGTGCTTCTATAGTTGTGTGGTCGTCTGATATGGCGTATCCAGCTTTAGGTGATCCCATCTCATCTCTAAGAGCCGACCCGTCTACATAGTATGTCAGGTCGCTGTTAGGAATGGGAGTCTCTGTTAGGTCTGCCCGAGGCTTGGTCACTAATTGGGTGACTGTTTCGCAGCAATGTGGGATTCCATCTTCTTCTGTGGGTAACAATGTGGCAGGATTGAGAACTGAACATCTCTGAATTACGAGGTTGGGGTTAGATAGTAATTCAGCCTCATATTTACTGCTGCGGGCTGACGTCAGATGTTGGGTTGCACATTTCGTCAATAGTACTTCAACTGAATGTGGCACAAACAAAACAGTTCGATGATTAAGCGTAATACTCTGAGCTTGTTGTGCAGCATAATAAGCGGCTGCCAAAATTGGCAAGCATCCAGGCAGACTACGTGCTACTGGGTCTAACTGAGTACTAAAATAAGCTAAAGGTCTTTGTTTATCTCCATGGGTTTGAGTCAAAACGGACTGGGCGAATCCTGCTTCATTATGCACAAAAAGATTGAACTGTTTCTGATAGTCTGGTAGCCCCAATGCTGGAGCTGACAACAGGGCTTGTTTTACGTTTTCAAAGGCGTCCTTTGCCTTTTGATTCCAAACAAGAGGATCTTCCTGTAGTGGCATAGAGATATCTAGCAATGGTCGGACCAGATCCGAATATCCCGTAATCCATTGTCGACAGTATCCTGTTATGCCAAGAAAATGTTTCAGCTGTTGTTTAGTGGCGGGCAATGGTGCTTGGTAAATTGCTTTTACCCTGCTCTGTGTCAGACAGCGACTATCTCCACGGAGTTCATGTCCCAAATACTGCACTTTCTCTGATACAAACTGCATCTTGGACCGTGATATTTTATGTCCCTTTGCGGCCAAGGCGTGCAGCATAATAAGCGAGTCGGTTTGACATGACTGTTTATCAGGCGAGGCTATTAGTAAATCATCGACATATTGGATTAATGTGGACCCTCCCGTAAAGGTAACGTCCTCTAGATCATGCCTGAGACTTTGAGAAAAGATTGTGGGACTTTCTGTATATCCTTGCGGGAGCCTTGTCCAAGTATACTGTGTTCCCTTGAACGTAAAAGCGAACAGGAACTGCGAATCTTGGTGGATAGGAATGCTGAAGAATGCTGAGCATAAATCAATAACAGTGTAGTATTTTGATCCAGAAGGAATACTAGTTAGGATTGTGGCAGGATTTGGCACAACTGGATAAACTGGTAGTACTGATTCATTAACTGCTCTTAAATCCTGCACTAGTCTCCATTTCCCACTTTCTTTCTTTTCGACAGGAAGAATCGGTGTGTTGCACGGACTCTGTGTCGGGACGATTATTCCCTGTTGCAACAAAGAGTTAATGACAGGCTGAATTCCTTGCTCAGCTGTCGCTGACAGTGGGTACTGGGAACGCCGAGGCAGTCGAATGGATGGTTTTAGTGTAACTTTATATGGCTTAGCAGTTAACATCTTGCCGACCTCGTTTGGATGGTTAGACCAGACTTGCGGCGGAACCTGATCAAGCAATTGTGTTTCCCTTGGGACACTTAGAGGTGGATTTTCTTGTGTAACTTCATATAAAGGACACATAATGCATATTTCGCTCGGGATGTATACTTGCAGTCCCTTTTTTGAACAAACTATTGTTGCTTGCATTTTGCACAGTAAATCTCTTCCCAATAGGTTCATAGGGGTATCGTCTGATAAGAGGAAGGCATGTTGACCAGAAAAACTGTCTGTCTGTACTTCTAGTGGCTCTGACCACGTCATTTTTTGTAGGGCACCGGAGAGTCCCACGCATGTGACCTCTGCGTCAGTGCACGGGGTTCCTCTTGCGTGTTGTTTTGTTAGCAGCGAGGTTGTGGCTCCGGTATCAACTAAGAATGGGACTTTCCTACCTTCTACTTTTATGGATAAAACTGGCTCTTCTCTAGAATTTACTGAAACTGAAGGTAACTGTGTCGGGTGGGTAACGGTCGGGACTTTGTCTCTGCGTCATGCATAGTTTTGGCCTGGGGGTCCGAATTGTTCTCCAATAATTTGACCTCCCCAAGGATTCCCTGTTGTAAAATTTGTTTGTGGACGAGTGTAAACCTGGGCTTGGGTATTTATATTATTAGGTGCGCTTCCCCAGCCTTGGTTTGACTGTTTTGGAAGCAGGCAGTCAGACTTCCAGTGTCCGATCTGACCGCAGTTATAACACGCAGAGTTTGTGACTCTTCCATTCCACTGTCCTCTGCCAAAGCCTCTCCTATTACATCCTCCAAATCCTCCCCTGTTACCCCCTCTGCCCCGTCCACCTTGCTGACCTTGATAACAGATAGTGGTTTTGGCAGTCGGGGTTTCCAGAGCCGATTGTTCCATAAAGAGAGAAGCCTTATTCTTTTGGTCTCTATTCCTCTCCTGGATTCCTTTCAGAATTTGTGTTAATTCGGGGGTTGTTTTATGTCTCCAGTCTAAGCAGACTAGAGTCAATGGTTCCCTAAGTTCTGATCTGAGACCGTTTACAAGGGCGTTAATCAGGGGAATTTGATAATTTTCCTTAGTCATTCCGGAATGTTGTCCCATGATTAATTCTATTCTTTCGATATAATCCTCAACATCCTCGTCCTTTTTTTGTGTTGTTTCAATTATTTTTGACCAATTAATTCTTTTTGGGAATTTAGTATGCATGGCTCCATATAAATCAGTCCAGAACTGGTCGGTTGGTACTGTTTCTGGATTCCCATTGTTGTTGTTTCTATGATCACTAAAAGTCTTAAACCCTCCTTCGCCTTCGGTTAACAAGCGATACTTTGAATCTTTCAGCCAAGCTCTAAACAACTGGTCGACATCCACAATGGTGGGTTGATGGCAAACAACGATGCTTTTAAGTTCGCTAATTGCCTTTTCCAAATTCTCTGCGGGGTCTGGTAATTCGTGGATTATTGTCCGTAATTCGGAAGCTGTCCAAGGGCGATGGACAGTACTTGGGGCTCCGTCTGCTTGGTGGACATTGGGAAATCGTCTTAGTGGAAAACCTGTTTCTACTGTACTGGTAGGTGGCTTGGCAGGTTGGGATCTAGTATAATAATGGGACCCTGAGCCGCTGGCACCACTGGCACCAGAATTTAGGTCAGGTTCCTGATTGTGGGGTTCTGGCGCGGCTACATCTTCTGGTTGTTCTGCTACATATGCGGGAGGTAGCCTGGGTGGGATCCTATACCATCCCTGATCTTCGTCATCACTTATGTGTGACGTATCAGACAAGAGAGGGTAAATGGGGAGTGGGGTCAAATGCTTCGGGTTAGGTTTTGAATCCCTCTGCATGTATTCCTCATGTTTAGTTAACCTATTTGTAGGTTCTTTTTTTGTTGTTTTTGGTGGTGTTCGTAGTAGCCAATCTACTGGCTTGTATACTATGATCCCTACGCTTCTGTGCTTCCTTTTTCCAATCTGAAAAGGCTGACCAATTTACTGCTTTTTTTCCTTTTCTCTGCGGGTCTCTAGCCACGAGGCAATTCTCTAGACACGTTATTCTGCCCAAATTAAAGGTTCCGTCTATAGGAAATGGGTATTTGTCATTCTTGGTCCATTTAGACCATTTAGGTAAATCAATTGTGGATGATCGGCCACAATTTTGAAAAATATGGAAAGCTGGGGTTCCCTTTTCGGGGACCTTGCTTTCTGCAGCTCCCATCCTAGTTAGTTCTTAATTTCCACTAGCTGCACTTGTTCTGGGTCGCAAGTTTTACCCTCAACCCTCTTACGACCCCTACAGGCTGACCAAAGTGCTGACAGCGATGAACAATAACATACAATAATAACAATCAAGAAAATACTAAGGAATAACTTGAAGGTCCAAACAGGTACACAAAAGAACTCAGACATAAAATAGCGTAAGTACAGTTATGCAGGCTTTCTACAAAAGCTAAATTACAATCCGACAGTTTTCTCAATCTGCGTGGTACGCTCTACAGATCGAGGCCTTATTTTACAAGCTTTTAACGACTAATGACTGAGTATCACGATCCTAAGTGCCTTTATGCCTCTCCGCCCACTTCAGGGTCCTGACCTTCGCGTGGGGGATTTCCCCTCTTAACAACCGGTCTAAGGCTGCGCGTTTGAGACAGGCACTTCCTTGTCCTAGTCGATCAACTCAGTCACCAACAGTTTTTTTTTAATCTTTACAAACTTTACATATGCATATAAGCGTTATTTTACAAAACAGTTGTGTTTTATTTCTGAATCCTTATTCTATACTTATCCTTACTCTAACTGCCTATCTATCCTTCGGGATTACTAGGTAGTCCCTTCACAGATTACGTCACTGTGCACTCTCTGCCTATCCTTCGAGCTAGTCTCTTCACAGGCCCTCTGGTACCCTTATTTCTTTCTTTCTGTATCTATCCTTCAGGCTAATCCCTTCACAGTACACTCACATATATTCCGGAACTCAACCTGGTCGCGACCTTTCTGTTGTCTCCCTTTGTCCGATAGTTTTGAAACCTGAACCGACAGTATCCTCCTCCTTTTAATGTCAAAAAGAAGCAAAAGGTTACAACAAGTTAACTCAAGTTCCAAACACACATGAGTCTTAACCGATCGCAGTGCTCCCGTCGGAAGTGACAGACTACACCTACTATGTATCTAAAGAGAAATCCTTTTCTTTTTCTGTGAGAAAACCTCACTTATGGCCATTCAGGATTTGTCATTAGCAAAGCATGGTGTCCTCGTCCGTGACTTACCGAAAGGTAGCAAGCGATCTCGGTGGAACCTCCAAGAAACTGTTGAAGTTTCGACTGTTCAATAAGACTCTGTGAAACAAAGTGATCGTCAAAGGCAGACTTTATTAACTACTTGCTAGCAAGGGGAGCTTCACGTAGGCAAAGGCTATCGTGACTTCTCCGAATACATGGACAAAAACACCTCTTTTTATACACAAAGATCAAAACCTTTTATCACATGGTATGGTATTGAGACACAACTAAATAACATTAAGGAAGAGATGAGTAAGAAATGTTTAAGGTCAACAAGAAGATGACTAAAGGGTCAGCAGAGCCTCGGTGTCTTAAGATAAGGTTAGCCCATAGATAATCAAAAGTCATGATGCAGGAATACCTTTAGATAAAGTTAATTAATTTTATACAATGGAGACGGTTTGTCTCTCACTTTGGTTCTGGACATTCATACGAATGTTTACAGTACATGTCCTTTGGTTTATCATGCTTTTGTTCTGTTAAGCTTATCTTGTTTATGGAACTGTCTAGCCTGCAAGCTACAAAGGAGTCACATCCTCTTCCTTAAACCGTTTCCTAATATGGGCCTGCCCGTTTCCCCTTATGTTATACTGTGTGAAGCCATTTTGGCCTGTTGAAACAGTTCCAGACTCCATTTTAATATAAGAGAGTATGTGTGCTTATTTTATACTAATATGTGTGGCTATATATATCTATGCTGATGCACTTCTACAGGCTTCCCGTGGGTGTAAGCCCCCGACCTGCACTTACCTTGCACGCCGGCAGTTGAGCTGTAGGGCCCTGTGGAATTCCGCTCCGGGGCCTGGCCCAGCTGCGGGCACGCTGTGCTTGCATGTCCCAGGGGCGTAGTTAGTGTGATGTGTCCCCTGGGTTCACGTGAGCCATGGGTAGCCAATCGGAGGAGGGAAAAGCCCATTCATAAGATTGACAGGAAGACCTGTCAAAACTTATAAATACTACGGGCCCCAAAATAGCAGTAAACCTTCAAATAAATTATAAAAAACATCACACTTTTTAAATAAACTATAAATTACATTAAATAACTATTTTAAACAATAATTTACATTTTTGAAAAAAATAATTTTATATTCTAACGGGGCTAAAAATAAACTTACCTTGCTTTAAAGTATTTAAAAATAATAAACCTGTGGAAAAAATGTTTTAATTTTAATTAATTGACCACTTACCTTGTAAAAAGCAGGCCTTACGCCTGCTTTTTAAATGTGTAAATCCTGCAGGCTTACCTTCCCGGGAAAACCTGTAAAAAAAAACTAAGTTCAAAGCGCACGCGCAGCCTCTCCTGCGTGCGCGTTCAACCTCTGAACCCCTTCGTTCAGAGGATCAGAAGTGCCGGTTTCCCGCGCAAGCGCAGTGCATGCAGAAAACTGGCACTTCCATTCGGCCTACGGGTGAGTACCCTGTGCGTACTCACCCGTGGAGACCCGAATTTCTGGGCCAATAAAAACCCTGTCCAATTATGTAAGTTTATTTTTAGTCCTGTTAAAACATACGCATTTTTTTTTCAAAGTATTTGATTAAATGGCATTTTAATTAATTTTAAATATGTAATTTTTTTTTATTTCATGTGTTAGTGTATTTTTTAAGTGATCCCCATTCATACTTATGGCGTTTCTGTATATACGCAACTCCCATTATTATGAACAGGGATTCCCTTCTTTTATTGGTTGGGCCAGCCCACGTGATCCCAGGGGCGCTTGCAAACTGCATGCGCCCCTGGGATACGTGGGGCTCTGCCCACGCGTACCCGGAGAGGCACAGAATCGCAAGTCTCCATACCTCCCGAGCCATCAGGTACATTTGTAGATTTTTTACAGGTCGGAGGCATCCACCCGTGGAAAGCCTCCGATCGCAAATTTTGGTCCATTATTAATCGCATTGCTGATTGTAGGAGCTTGCTGCACACAGATTGGCTGCCATATTTCCAATATTACAACAGTGACTACACTCTAAAAGTACTTCTTTGCCTGTAAATTGCTTTGGGGCATCCTGAGGTTGTGAAAGGAGCTATATAAATGCAATTGTTTCTTTCTTCTTTCGTTACAAAATAAAATATTGCAAAAACATTTCTCTTAAGGGAAAAAGCATGATAAAACCAACTTTGTTCTGTTGTACCGTTCTCCTGCAGTCTTGTGTCTTACTACTGACGGACACAACATTGGCGACGAGGCAAATTCAATCCTACCTGCAACTCTGCATCACCTCCCAGGGATTCATTCCTGGAGACTAGTAGATTGAAGGTCAAGGCCAGAGACACGGGCGTTGACCATGGGCAACCGCCCAGTCATCCAGCAGAGACTCGAGAATTGCGGGGGAGGCTGTTGAGAGCCAGGCTTGGCTTTCCAGTCACGGTGATCCAGCAAAACGGGTTGGCAACAGATAGTGCGCAGACCCTTCCCGGACAGCGGCGGGATAGAGCCCGACCGAGCGGCACAGAAAAGGGCCGAGCAGTGTCGATGGGAGAGAGAGAGAGAGGGCAGAGCACACAGGGTGCAGCCGGTGTTCAGGGGCCGAGCAGCATCAAGGAGAGGGAGAGAGACGCGCAGAAAACCGTGAGGCGCCGCCATTGCCACGAGGACCGCCGAGAGCGGCGTTGGCAGCAGCGCAGGAGAAGGGCACGAAACCTACAGGGCGCCGCCATTGCCACGAGGACTGCTGAGAGCGGTGTTGGCAGCAGCGGGGGAGGAAGGAAAGCGCGGGAGACGCCATTTTAAGCCATTTTAAACCACACCCAAAATGCCGAAGAGTGGCAGTATCACCGCATTTGACAATGAAGTCGAAGATTGGACTACATACGTCGAACGAATAGAGGTATACTGCAAGGCAAATGAGGTGTCAGATGACAAGAAAGCGCCGGTATTGTTAAATTTAATGGGTGCAAAGACGTATGGCTTATTACGAAATCTAGTAACCCCAGCGAAGCCAGTGGAGAAGAGTTTTGGAGACATAGTGATGGTACTACAGTATACATGAGCTGTAAAAAGTAATTCTCGGACGGCTCAGAGAGGCCAATAGCCTTTGCGTCACAATCACTAACCTCAGCCGAGCGTAACTACGCCCAGATTGACAGGGAGGCCCTCAGCCTAGTGTGGGAAGTGAAAAAGTTCAATCACTATCTGCACGGGCAGAAATTCACCTTCCTGACTGACCACCAGCCTCTTGTCTCCATTTTTAATCCGAAGAAGGGCGTTCCGGTGATGACTGTGCAACGACTACAAAGATGGTCACTCTTTCTAGGGGCGCACCACTATGAGATTGAATATAAGGGCACGAAACAGCATGGAAATGCTGATGGGCTATCACGCCTGCCACTGCCTACTGCGGAGGGAGCACCAGCAGTGGATCCTGTCGAAATATTTCATTCGACTATAGTTGAATACCTACCGGTAACTAACGCTCGTACAGAAAAGGAGACCCGAAATGACCCGACACTGTCTCGGGTATATGATTTGACGGTGAAGGGATGGCCAGCACATGGCGACTCACTGTTGCCAGCATTCTCGACAAGAAGAGAACAGCTGTCAGTGTGCCAGGGGACCTTGATGTGTGGATCCCGAGTGGTAATTCCACCCAAGTTAAGGGATAGAGTGCTCAATGAGCTTCATGAGGGTCATCTGGGAGGGGTAAAAATGAAAAGCCTAGCCAAGGCTTATGTGTGGTAGCCGAGAATTGATAAACAAATCGAGGACCTGACCAAGAGCTGCTCAGGATGCCAGAAAGTCCAAAATGCACCACCACATGCCCCTCTACACCCATGGGAGTGGCCCTCATCTCCATGGCAACGGGTGCATATTGATTTTGCTGGTCCATTCATGGACTCAATGTTTTTAATAGCCATGGATGCACACTCGAAATGGCCTGAGGTCATCAAAATGTCCTCCACCACCACGGAGAAAACTATTGCAGTCCTATGGACCATTTTTGCCAGGAGCGGCTGGCCAGAACAGATTTGCTCCGATAACGGACCACAGTTTGTGTCCGAAGAGTTCCGGAGGTTTATGAAGAAGAATGGGGTAAGGCATTACACATCCGCCCCGTATCATCCAGCCACAAATGGATTGGCCGAGAGGTTCGTACAAACCTTTAAGAAGGCAATAAAGGCTATGTACAATGACAACATTCCGCTGCAGCATAAGGTGGACAATTTCCTGTTCGCCTACCGGAATGCGACACATGCAGTCACCAACCAGGCCCCGGCCATGATGTTCTTTAACCGAAGGTTAAGATCTCGCCTGGATTTGCTCAGACCAAACGTACGAAGAGATGTTGAGAGTAAGCAATTCCAGCACATCCATGAGAAGCCAACAAGGAGCTTCAATGTAGGGCAACCAGTCTTGGCCCGCGACTACTGAACAGAAAAATGGCAGCCAGGAATGTTATGCACACGGCAGGGCCCACTAATGTAGACAGTGGACGTTGGGGCGAACATCGTGAGACGCCATGCTGACCAGATCCTGGAGTCACAGGAACAAGTCAACGCCATGCCGCGCCCATACGTACCTGGTGATGAACCCCACGTACAGGTCGCATCTACCCCAGAAACAGTAACATCGGAAGCTGATGACCCAACCGACGACAGGGTGCCAGAATCGCCTCCGCACCAAGAGCGAGACATTCGGGAAAGGCGCTATCCAGAAAGGATCAGGAAGCCTCCCGAAAGACTGAATATATAAATGGACTATTTTCAGCTAACGTTGTATGTTAAAAGTGTTAATTTTAATTAGTTTGATATTTAATTGTTAAATGAGTGTTATGGTACTGTTAATCTAAAAGGGGAGGAATTGTAATGTATATACCTTTAAGGGAGGAACTACTTTTTACAGCTCATGTATACTGTAGTACCGGCAGTGACCACACCTGTATATAGCACTGAGTAGTAATCTGTATAGTTCAGTTCCAGAGTGAGCCACATTGAGTAAACACCTGTTGTACCGTTCTCCTGCAGTCTTGTGTCTTACTACTGACGGACACAACATGTTCTAGTTGTCTCTGAATTCAAGGCCTTATTTGTACATTTTACCAGCACAAAGTGTGTATACCAAAATATAATTACTGTAATTCTACAACTTTACCCTTGGTAAAATAATTAAAGACATTACAGTCTATTGGTGATTAGCTGCTCAAAATAAAACCAGCACCAATTGTTTCTAAACCAGCCAGTCAACCAAATGGTGATATCGAGCCCAGTTCTGTGCATCTGTAACTTATACTGGGCGTCCTTGTGCACCAGTCGCTGAAGGTAAGCATGCAGGTGCAGCAGGCGGTTAAGAAGGCAAATGGTATGTTGGCCTTTGTAGCGAGAGTGTTTGAGTACAGGAACAAGGATGTCTTGCTGCAGTTGTACAGGGCCTTGGTGAGACCACATCTTGAGTATTGTGTGCAGTTTTGGTCGCCTTGTCTGAGGAAGGATGTTCTTGCCATGGAGGAAGTGCAGCTAAGATTCACCAGGCTGATACCTGGGATGGCAGGAATGACATATGAGGAGAGATTGGGTCGATTGGGCTTATACTCGCTGGAGTTTAGAAGAATGAGAGTGAATCTCATTGAAACTTATAAAATTCTAACAGGACTAGACAGACTAGATGCAGGAAGGATGTTCCCGATGGTCGGGGAGTCCAGAACCAGGGGTCACAGTCTAAGGATAAGGGGTAAGCCATTTAGGACAGAGATGAGGAGGAATTCCTTCACCCAGAGAGTGGTGAACCTGTGGAATTCTCTACCACAGAAGGCAGTAGAGGCCAATTCATTAAATATATTCAAGAAGGAGTTAGATATATTTCTTAAGGCTAAAGGGATCAAGGGATATGGAGAGAAGGCAGGAACAGGGTACTGAATTTGGATGATCAGCCATGATCTCATTGAATGGCGGAGCAGGCTCGAGGGGCCGAATGGCCTACTCCTGCTCCTATCTTCTATGTTTCTATGTTTCTATACTCATGTCCCTTGGTCCTCCCTAACCTATTTAACTCAAATAGCCTATCCAATTTGTGGATTAGTACAAAAATATTACTATGAAAGATGCCAGATTGTAATAAATCTCAAATGGTTCACTAATTGGTCCTTCAGGAAAGGGAACAGTGAGTCATTGACCTGCTACTCGTGTCCTAACTCGCACCAAGTCCCATTCTCCCATCATCCCTGGGCACACTGACCTACATTGGCTCCCGGTCCAGCAACTCCTTGATTTTAAAATTCCCATCCTTGTTTTCAAATCGTTCCACTGCCTCACCCCTCCCCATGTAAGAAGTCACACAACACCAGGTTATAGTCCAACAGTTTTATTTGAAATCACAAGCTTTCGGAGCGCTGCTCCTTCGTCAGGTGAAGTGGAGAGATGCATAAAGACACAGCTTATATAGTCAGAGAATAATGCCAGATGATTACAGGTAATCCCTATCTCTGTAAGCTCCTCCAGCTCTGGAACGCTCTGAGATCTCTGCACTCCTCCAATTCTGGCTTCTTGCGCATCCCTGATTTTCATTGCTGCACCACTGGTGGCTGTGCCTTCAGCTGCCTAGGCCCTAAGCTCTGGGATTCCCTCACTAAACCTTTCCATCTCTCCCCCTCTCCTCCTTTAAGATACTCCTTAAAACCTACCTTTTAGACCAAGCTTTTGGTCACCTAATATCTCCTTATGTGGCTCGGTGCCAAATATTGTTTGATAACGTACCTGTGAAGCACCTTGGGACGTTTTACTAATTTAAAGGCATCATGTAAATGCAAGTTGTTGTTGTATGGAACACGTTACCTCCACATGAGTGTGGATTCACTGCAAACATTCAAAAGGGAGCTGGAGAAGTTCACTGAAATGTGGCACATCTCACTACATATAGATGGTAGGTAGGGTATTAAAGGATATGCCTCCCATTACTGTGGTTTCCTGAAACTTGGCTGATCGACTTTGGGGGTGGGAGAGGTATATCCCAGGATTTTTCCCCTAAATTGTTTTTTTTTCTTTGCCTCTCCCAAGAGATTGCGTGGCTGGTTGGTCGCGGATAGCGGCAGATGTGGGTCAAGGAGTGCACAAGTTAGAATCATAGAATCATAGAATGGTTACTGCACAGAAGGAGGTCATTCAGCCCGTCGAGCCCATGCTGGCTCTCTGCAAGAGCACTTCAGCTAGTCCCACTCCACCACCCTTTCCCCGTAGCCCTGCAAATGTTTTTCCTTCAGGTACTTAGCTAATTTCCTTTTGAAAGCCACGATTGAATCTGCCTCCACCATGCTTTCAGGAAGTGCATTCCAGATCATAACTACTCGCTACCTAAAAAAGTTTTTCCACATGTCGCCTTTGGTTCTTCTGCCAATCACCTTAAATCTGTGTCCTCTGGTTCTCGACCCTTCCGCCAATGGAAACAGTTTCTCTCTATCTACTCTGTCTAGCCCATCATGACTTTGAACACCTCTATCAAATCTCCCCTCAAACTTCTCTGCTCTAAGGAGAGCAACCCCAGCTTCTCCAGTCTATCCACATAACTGAAGTCCCTCATCCCTGGAACCATTCTTGTAAATCTTTTCTGCAGCCTCTCTAAGGCCATCACATCCTTCGTAAGGTGCAGTGCCCAAAATTGGATACAATACTCCAGCTGAGGCTGAACCAGTGTTTTATAAAGGGTCAACATAACTTCCTTGCTTTAGTACTTTATGCCTCTATTTATGAAGCCCACTATACTTTTTTAACCGCTTTCTCACCCTGCCCTGCGCAATGATATGTGCACATATACCCCCAGGTCTCTCTGTTCATGCACCCACTTTAGAATTGTACCCTTTTGTTTATATTGCCTCTCCTCATTCTTCTTGTACTTTTCTGCATTAAATTTCATCTGCCATGTGTCCGCCCATTACATAAGAACATAAGAAATAGGAGCAGGAGTAGGCCAATCGGCCCCTCGAGCCTGCTCCGCCATTCAATAAGATCATGGCTGATCGGATCCTAACCGCCAATCTGCTATCACTGAACCATCTCCTGAATCTAACAGAATTAGACACACGAAATAGGAGCAGGATCAGGCTACACGGCACCTGGGCCCGCTCCGCTACCCACAGGGCCATGACCGATCCGAACCTAGACTCATGTCCAAATTCCTGCCCGTTCCCCATAACCCTTTATTCCCTTTACTTCTAGGAAACTGTCTATTTCTGTTTTAAATTTATGTAATGATGTAGCTTCTACAGCTTTTTGGGGCAGCATAGTCCATGGACCTACCACCCTCTGAGTGAAGTAGTTCCTCCTCATCTCAGTTTTGAAAGAGCAGCCCCTTATTCTAAGACTATGCCCCCTAGTTCTAGTTTCACCCATCATCGGGAACATCCTCCCCGCATCCACCCGATCCAACCCCTTCACAATCTTATATGTTTCAATAAGATCGCCTCTCATTCTTCTGAACTCCAATGAGTAGAGTCCCAATCTACTCAACTTCTCCTCATATGTCCATCCCCTCATCCCCGGGATTAACCGAGTGAACCTTCTTTGTACTGACTCGAGAGCAAGTATGTCTTTTCTTAAGTATGGACACCAAGACTGTATGCAGTATTCCAGGTGCGGTCTCACCAATACCTTGTACAACTGAAGCAATACCTCCCTATTTTTATATTCTATCCCCCTAGCAATGAAAGCCAACATTCCATTGGCCTTCTTAATCTCTTGCTGCACCTGCATACTAACCTTTTGAGTTTCGTGTACCAGGACCCCCAGATCACTTTGTACTTCAGTAATTTCCAGTTTCTTGCCATTAAGATAATAACTTGCTCTACGATTTTTCCTGCCAAAGTGCATAACCTCACACTTTCCAGTATTGTATTCCATCTGCCAAATCTCTGCCCACTTACTTAGCCTGTCTATGTCCCCTTGCAGGTTTTTTATGTCCTCCTCACTCACTACTTTCCCTCCCATCTTAGTATCATCTGCAAACTTTGATATGTTACACTCGGTCCCATCCTCCAAATCGTTAATATAGATTGTAAAGAGTTGGGGACCCAGCACTGACCCCTGTGGAACACCACTAGTTACTGATTGCCAGTCCAAGAATGAACCATTTATCCCAACTCTCTGCTTTCTGTTAGATAGCCAATCCTCTATCCATGCCAGAATATTACCCCCAATCCCGTGATTTTTTATCGTAAGCAATAATCTTTTTTGTGGCACCTTGTCAAATGCCTTTTGGAAGTCTAAATACACTACGTCCACTGGTTCCCCTTTATCCACCCTATATGTTACTTCCTCAAAGAACTCCAGCAAATTTGTCAAACATGACTTCCCCTTCATAAAACCATGCTGACTTTGTCCTATTAAATTATGATTATCCAAATGTCCTGTTACTGTCTCCTTAATAATGGACTCCAATATTTTACCTACCACAGATGTTAGGCTAACCGGTCTATAGTTTCCAGCCTTCTGTCTACTGCCCTTTTTAAATAAGGGCGTTACATTAGCAGTTTTCCAGTCTGCCGGGACCTTTGCTGATTCGAGGGAGTTTTGGAAAATTATTACCAATGCATCCACAATCCCTACCGCCCTTCCCTCAAGACCCTAGGATGTAAGCCATCAGGTCCAGGTGATTTATCTGCCTTGAGTCCCATTATTTTACCGAGTACCACTTCCTTAGTGATTTTGATCGTGTTTAGCTCCTCCCCCCCTATAGCCCCCTGTTTGTCCAGTGTTGGGATATTCTTAGTGTCTTCTACTGTAAAGACTGATACAAAATATTCATTCAGTGTTTTTGCCATCTCCATATTTCCCACCATTAATTTCCCGGTCTCATCCTCTAAGGGACCAACATTTACTTTAGCCACCCTTTATCTTTTTATATAACTATAAAAACTCTTACTATCTGTTTTTATATTTTTTGCTAATTTACTTTCATAATCTATCTTCCCTTTCTTAATCAATCTCTTTGTTACTTTTTGCTGTCTTTTAAAGTTTTCCCAATCCTCTATCCTCCCACTAGATTTGGCTACCTTATATGCCCTTGTTTTTATTTGAATACTATCCTTAATTTCTTTACTTAGCCACGGATGGCTGTCTTTTCTTTTACACCCTTTTCTTCTCAGTGGAATATATATTTCTTGGAAGTTGTAAAATAACTCCTTAAATGTACACCACTGATCATGTATCGTCTTACCCTTTAATCTATTTTCCCAATCCACTCTACTCAATTCCGCTCTCATACCTTCTGTGATGAAATATTCCATTCATCACTGCCTGTGACTGTGGTTGGTTTCAGGTTTCAGTTCCCTTACCTCAGTTCCGTCTCCTCACCATTGTATTGTATATTGTAATGTATTGTGTGTAGGGCTCCGCCCATACCTGGCCCCTATGTAAGCAAGCTCAGTCTGGCCTCATATCCAGTACTGCAGACCTCCAGATGGAAGATACCTCTCTCCACTGCATGTTACCTTCTAAGTTAATAAAAGCCTTGTTTTGTTTCGCTAACATCGAGTCTCGGAATTATTGAGGCACATCACCTTCATAGTCTCCTTTATTCAAGCATAGCATGCTTGTTTGAGATCCAACCTTCTCACCCTCTAATTGTATATGGAATTCAACCATGTTATGGTCACTCATTCCAAGGGGATCCTTTACTAGGACATTTTTAATTAATCCTGTCTCGTTACACAGGACCAGATCTAAGGTTGCTTGCCCCCTGGTCGGTTCAGTTACATACTGCTCAAGAAACCCATCCCTAATACACTCAATGAACTCATCCTCAAGGCAGCCCTGCCCAATTTGATTTGTCCAATTAATATGATAGTTAAAATCCCCCATAATTATAGATGTTCCCTTATTACAAGCCTCAACTATTTCCTGATTGATACTCCGTCCAACAGAGTTGCAACTGTCCGGAGGCCTGTAGACTACGCCCACTCGTGTTTTTTTCCCCTTATTATTCCTTACCTCCACCCAAACTGTTTCATTATCCTGATCTTTTGACCCAATATCATTTCTCTGTATTACAGTGATTCCTTCCTTTATTAACATAGCCACCCCACCTCCCCTTCCTTCCTGCCTGTCCTTCCTGATCGTTAAATAACCTGGTATGTTTAATTCCCAGGCATTGTCACCCTGCAGCCTTGTTTCTGTAATGGCCACAAGATCATACCCATATGTAGTTATTTGTGCCATTAACTTGTCTATTTTGTTACGAATTCTACGTGCATTCAGATAGAGAACTTTCAAATATGTTTTGTGACACTTAGTTCCTGCTTTTGCCCTTTTTATTACTTTACCTTTTACTCCATACCTTCTGTCCCTTCCTGACACACTCTGGTTTTTAATTTCCCCACTGCTACATAAGTCTATGACCTTCTCTGTTGTCATTTTTATTATTTGCTCTCTAGGAACCTCCTCCCCACTAGTTAGTTTAAAGCCCTCTCTACTGCCCTAGTTATATGATCTGCCAGGACTCTAGTCCCAGCGCTGGCCAAGTGAAGCCCGTCCCAACGGAACAGCTCCCTCCTGCCCCAGTACTGGTGCCAGTGTCCCAGGAAGCAAAACCCATTTCTCCCACACCAGTCTTTGAGCCATGCATTTAACTCTCTAATTTTATTTGTCCTAGCCAAATTCGCTCGTGGCTCAGGTAATAATCCAGAGATTATTACCCTTGAGGTTCTGTTTTTTAATTTGACCCCTAGCTGCTCATACTCCTTTAACAGAACCGGCTTCCTAGTCCTATCTACGTCATTTGTACCAACATGGACCACGACAACTGGATCCACCCCCTCCCACTGCAAGTTTCTTTCCAGCCCAGAGGCGATGTCCTTAACCCTGGCACCGGGTAGGCAACACAGCCTTCGGGACACTCGCTCTCGGCTGCAGAGAACTCTATCTATCCCCCTAATAATACTATCCCCTACCACTACAACATTTCTATTTACTCCCCCCTCTTGAATGGCCCCCCGTTCCACGGTGCTGTGGCCAGGTTGCTCATCCTCCCTGCAGTCCCTGCTCCTGTCCCCACAGGGAGTAAGAACCTCGAACCTGTTGGTCAAGAGCAAGGGCTGCGGCCCCTCCAGCTCTACCTCCTGGATCCCCGTACCTGCCTCACTCGTAGTCACACCGTCCTGTCCCTGACCATGGGCTACATCTGAATTACTTAACTTCATAGGTGTGACCACCTCCTGATACACAGAGTCCAGGTACTTCTCCCCCTCCCTGATGTGTCACAGTGTCTGAAGCTCAGACTCCAGCTCATCAACACGGAGCTGGAGTTCCTGTAGCAGCAGACACTTGTCACAGACGTAATCACCGTGAGCCTCAATGGGGTTCACCGGCTCCCACATCTCGCAACAGTAACACATCACCTGCTCCATTCTATTTAATTAATTAAATTTTTTATTGTTAGTTATGGACACCCTCTGCCCGATTTTATATGCTAGTATCCCCTTTAATTAATTGGATTTAAATTAAATCAATCCCTCTAGTTACACCAGTTAAATGGTTTACCAACAGTCACTCTGCACCAGAAAAGCCTTGGTACACCACAGCAACCTTAAAAACTATAAACCACAGACTTAAAGTTTTAAAACAAGAGAAATACTCCAACCAGTCACCTCCCTGTTTTGTGGTGACGTCACACCTTGAATACTTTTTACCTCTCTCCTTGCCTGAGATTGGAGATTGGTGAGGCCTACCTGAGCCTCTGGGGCCTCTTGTAGTCGCTCTGCCGCGCTGCTCCGCCTCCACCCACTGCCGATGCCACACTGAGGCCTACCTGAGCCTTTGGGGCCTCTTGTAGTCGCTCTGCCGCGCTGCTCCGCCTCCACCCGCTGCCGATGCCGCACTGAGGCCTACCTGAGCCTCTGGGGCCTCTTGTAGTCACTCTGCCGTGCTGCTCCGCCTCCACCCACTGCCGATGCCGCACGGAGGCCTACCTGAGCCCCTGCGGCCTCTTGTAGTCGCTCTGCCATGCTGCTACATAAGAACATAAGAACATAAGAAATAGGAGCAGGAGTAGGCCAATCGGCCCCTCGAGCCTGCTCCGCCATTCAATAAGATTATGGCTGATCTGATCCTAACCGCCAATCTGCTATCACTGAACCATCTCCTGAATCTAACAGAATTAGACACACGAAATAGGAGCAGGATCAGTCTACATGGCCCCTGGGCCCGCTCCGCTACCCACAGGGCCATGACCGATCCGAACCTAGACTCATGTCCAAATTCCTGCCCGCTCCCCGTAACCCTTAATTCCCTTTACTTCTAGGAAACTGTCTATTTCTGTTTTAAATTTATGTAATGATGTAGCTTCTACAGCCTTTTGGGGCAGCATATTCCATGGACCTACCACCCTCTGAGTGAAGTAGTTCCTCCTCATCTCAGTTTTGAAAGAGCAGCCCCTTATTCTAAGACTATGCCCCCTAGTTCTAGTTTCACCCATCATCGGGAACATCCTCCCCGCATCCACCTGATCCGACCCCTTCACAACCTTATATGTTTCAATAAGATCACCTCTGATTCTTCTGAACTCCAATGAGTAGAGTCCCAATCTACTCAACCTCTCCTCATATGTCCATCCCCTCATCCCCGGGATTAACCGAGTGAACCTTCTTTGTACTGACTCGAGAGCAAGTATGTCCTTTCTTAAGTATGGACACCAAAACTGTACGCAGTATTCCAGGTGCGGCCTCACCAATACCTTGTACAACTGAAGCAATACCTCCCTATTTTTATATTCTATCCCCCTAGCAATGAAAGCCAACATTCCATTGGCCTTCTTAATCACTTGCTGCACCTGCATACTAACCTTTTGAGTTTCGTGCACCAGGACCCCCAGATCCCTTTGTACTTCAGTACTTTCCAGTTTCTTGCCAT
This sequence comes from Somniosus microcephalus, assembly GCF_052327205.1. Taxonomy (NCBI): domain Eukaryota; kingdom Metazoa; phylum Chordata; class Chondrichthyes; order Squaliformes; family Somniosidae; genus Somniosus; species Somniosus microcephalus. The sequence goes on along the minus strand of NC_140991.1, from coordinate 49,152,835 downwards.
TAAGGTCCCGCCTCCACCCGCTGCCGATGCCGCACTGAGGCCTACCTGAGCCTCTGGGGCCTCTTGTAGTCGCTCTGCCGCGCTGCTCCGCCTCCACCCGCTGCCGATGCCGCACTGAGGCCTACCTGAGCCTCTGGGGCCTCTTGTAGTCGCTCTGCAGCGCTGCTCCGCCTCCACCCGCTGCCGATTCCACCAGCCTGTCTATGTCTTCCTGAAGTCTATCACTATCCTCCTCACTGTTCACTATACTTCCAATGCTTGCGTCATCTGCAAATTTTGAAATTGTGCTCTGTACACCCAAGTCCAAGTTATTAATATATATCAAGGAAAGCAGTGGTCCTCGTACTGACCCCTGGGGAACACCACTGTGTACCTTCCTCCAGTCCGATAAACAACCGTTCACCACTACTATCTGTTTCCTGTCACTTAGCCAATTTCGTATCCATACTGCCACTGTCCCTTTTATTCCATTGGCTTCAACTTTGCTGGCAAGCCTATTATGTGGCACTTTATCAAAAGCCTTTTGGAAATCCATGTACACCACATCAACTGCAACCCTCTCTGTTACTTCATCAAAAAATCAATCAAGTTAGTTAAACACGATTTGCCTTTAACAAATCCATGCAGCCTTTCCTTAATTAATCCACACTTGTCCAAGTGAATTTTAAATATGTCCCGGATTATCGCTTCTAAAAGCTTCCCCACTACCGAAGTTAAACTGACTGGCCTGTAGTTGCTGGGTTTATTCTTACATTCTTTTTTGAACAAGGGTGTAACATTTGCAACTCTCCAGTCCTCTGGCACCATCCCCATATCTAAGGAGGATTGGAAGATTATGGCCAGTACCTTTGCAATTTCCATTTTTACTTCCCTCAGCATCCTAGGATACATCCCCATCTGGTCCTGATGACTTATCTACTTTAAAAAAGGGTCATCGACCTGAAACGTTAACTCTGTTTCTCTCTCCACAGATGCTGCCTGACTTGCTGGGTATTGTTGTGTCTCAAGGGGTTTTATACCTTTAACTATATAACAATTAAGAAGGACTCCGGGGTGGAGAGTTTAGTTAACGGCCATTTTATTTACAACTAGCAGGAGTATCCGGCGTTGCTGAGGGAAATGAAGAAACCTCTGCAACTCCAAGTGTGGTTAGGAGAGAGAGAGAGAGAGAGAGGGAGGGGGGGAAGGAGAAAGAGAGAGAGGGGGAAGGAGAGATAGAGAGAGGGGGAAGGAGAGAGAGGGGGAAGGAGAGAGAGAGAGAGGGGGAAGGAGAGAGAGAGAGAGAGGGGGAAGGAGAGAGAGAGAGAAGGGGAACGAGAGAGAGAGCGAGGGGGAAGGAGAGAGAGAGCGAGGGGGAAGGAGAGAGAGAGAAAGGGGAAGGAGAGAGAGAGAGAGGGGGGAAGGAGAGAGAGAGAGAGAGAGGGGGAAGGAGAGAGAGAGAGAGGGAAGGAGAGAGAGAGAGAGAGGGAAGGAGAGAGAGGGGAAGGAGAGAGAGAGAGAGGGAAGGAGAGAGAGAGAGAGGGAAGGAAAGAGAGGGAGGGAAGGAGAGAGAGAGAGAGGGAAGGAGAGAGAGAGAGAGAGAGGGAAGGAGAGAGAGGGGAAGGAGAGAGAGAGAGAGGAAAGGAGAGAGAGAGAGAGGGAAGGAAAGAGAGAGAGGGGAAGGAGAGAGAGAGAGAGAGGGAAGAGGAGAGAGACAGAGAGAGAGAGGGAAGGAGAGAGTGTGGGAAGGAGATAGAGAAGAGAGGAAGACACCGCGGGGAAGGGGAAGGACTCAGCCCGGCCTTGGCAACCCAGAGCCCCCGTGCACGGCGGCTCCCGCTCCGGACCGCTCCCCTGCTCGCTGTCGCTCGTGCTCCTGGGCCGCGTGGTTGTATCTGTCTCTGTCAGTCTCGGGCTCTTGGCGTGGATAGGGAACTGGCTGTCAGATAGAAAACAGAGAGTTGGAATAAACGGCTCATTTTCTGAATGGCAGGCAGTAACAAGTGGGGTACCACAGGGATCTGTCCTGGGCCCCCAGCTGTTCACAATTTACATTAATGACCTGGATCAGGGAGTCGGATGCAGCATTTCCAAATTTGCAGACGACACTAAACTAGGAGGGGGGGTGGGCTCAGAGGAAGAGACCAGGAACGCTCTATAATGTTTGAGTTAAGCACGGACATAAACACAGACAGACAGACAGAATTTGTCCGTTTTTTGAACGTTTTCTGTATATTGTCTGAGCAATTTTTGTCTGACCAAAAAGTAAAAACACCTATGACACTCCCCTAATCATAAGCTTTCTTTTGATATAACATATGTGTAGGTACGCTCTCTAACTTTTGAGTTTACCGCAGACAAACTCACTCAACGCTAATGAGCGGAATTCCGTTCTTTGAACGTTTTCTGTATACTGTCCGAGCAATTTTTGTCTGACCAAAAAGTAAATACACCTATGACACTCCCCTAATACACATTCAAAATACACAACATATTTCCTCCCCCTTAAAATAGAATGTCCACAAAACAGAATAACTGAAAATGACTATAACTTTGGAAGAGAGGGTAGACTGCCTCTACATTCCGCTAACCCTGGGGATTATTCTGCCCCATGCACACAGGTTTGCACTAACTGTAACTAAGGCACTCTGGAGGCTGCCTTTCTCTTTGGGGGTAACGCCTAGTCTCAGGAGCAAGCTCTGGCTGGCTCTCCCGTGACCCTGCAGGCGTGGCTTCCTTCCTCGATGGCACAAGAGTGGATGACCAGTCCCTGCTGGAACCCCCAGCAGGTCCTTGATCCTCTGTTTCTTGGGTTACATGTGGCGACTGTCTTGGCAGTAACTGGTCTACATGCCGTCTCCATGTTCGGTCGTCTCCGGTGCGGACTCGGTATGAAACGGGGCCCGTCTTTTGAATGACCGTAGCCGGGACCAACTGCTCCGGGGTGGTGTAGTTGCGCGTGAGGACTTTGCCCCCCAACACAAAGTGTCATTCTTTGGACCTCGAGCGCATCTGCTGACTTGATCCTGCTGATTGGCGTGCACCACTGCTTCTGTGGACGTTGGCCTCAGCAGGTCAAGGCGTGTCCATAGCTGCCTTCCCATGAGTAGGTAAGCAGGAGATGCTCCAGTCGTAGCATGAGGCGTGTTTCGGTATTTCAGCAAGAAAGCATTCAGGCGCTGCTTTAGAGGAGCATCACTTCTTGCCGCTTTCAACGCACGTTTCAGCATTCTGACAAATCTTTCCGCCAATCCATTCATGGATGGATGATAAGGCGTGGCAAGAATGTGTGCTGGATTCCATTGCTCTTGAGGAACTCCTCCATCTCCTGGGATGTGAACTGTGTTCCATTGTCGGTTACGATCTGCTCTGGCAGACCAAATCGCCCGAACATCTCTCTCAGAGTTTTGATGGTTTTCTCCGTAGTGGTAGTGGACATTACTGCACCCTCCGGCCATTTGGAATGGGAGTCCACCGCGACCAGGAACATCGCTCCTTCCACTGGTCCCGCGAAGTCCAGATGGATCCGTTGCCACGGTGTCGCCGGCCATTCCCATGGATGCAGTGGTGCTGCTCTTGGCGTATCCCTGGTTGTCTCGCATGATGGGCATGATTTCGCTTCAACTTCAATTTCATGATCCAGACCGGGCCACCAGAAGTAGCTTCGTGCTAGCTCCTTCATCCGGACAATACCACAATGCCCTGAGCGCAGCTCGTTGAGGACATGTTTCCACAGCTTTGGTGGCATGATCACTCGCATGCCCCAAAGGAGGCATCCTGACGTGACAGACAACTCCTTCCCTCTTGACAGGTAGGGTAAGATCTCCTCGCATCACCCGATCCAGCACCTTGGATAGCGTAGGGTCCACTCTGTTCTCTTTCTTGACCTGGCGGGCCGTGACAGGGGCATTGCTCACCATGTCAAAGTAGAAAATCTTCTGCTCACAGCCTTCAGAGGGCACAGGCAGCGGAAGTCTTGACAATCCGTCCGCATTGCCATGTGCTGCTGACCTCCGGTATTTGATGGTGTAATTGTGAGCACTTAACATCAGCGCCCAGCGTTGCATCCTGCATGCTGCCAGGGAGGGTATTCCTGTGTGTGGACCAAAGATCGATGTCAGAGGACGATGATCCATCAGCAAGGTGAATTTCCTTCCGAACAAGTAGTGATGGAACTTTTTGATTCCAAAGATGATGCCCAAAGCCTCTTTTTTGATCTGCAGGTATTTCACCTCCGCCTTGCTCAGGGACCTTGACGCGAATGCAATCGGCTTCTCTTCGCCTGAGGGAAAGATATGGCACACGACCGCACTGACGCCATAAGGCGACGCGTCACAGGCCAGCTGAATCTGCAACGATGGGTCAAAGTGCGTCAACACTCTGGGGTCAGTCAAAGCTGCTTTGGCTTTCTTGAATGCAGCTTCGCACTCCTTCGTCCACGCCCAGGCCTTGCCCTGACACAGCAACTCATGTAATGGCTTCAACAGTGAAGCCAGCTGTGGAATAAACTTTCCGTAATAGTTCAGGAGACCTAAGAATGACTGCAGCTGACCGACATTTGTAGGTGCAGGAGCTTCGGCAATGGCTATCACTTTTGACGGTGCTGTGTGTAGGCCGTCCGCGTCGATGACATGGCCTAGGTACTCCACTGATGGCTTGAAAAATTCGCATTTGTCCTTGCGAACGCGTAAGCCATATTCTTCAAGTCTTCCCAGTGTCTTCGTCAGGTTCTGCAGATGCTCGTTGTCGTCCTTTCCTGTGACAAGGATATCGTCGAGATAACATTTTACCCCTGGAATGCCGCTTAAGATCTTGTCCATAGCCCGCTGAAACAATGCTGGTGCTGACGTTATACCAAAGGGTAGGCGGCAGTACCTGTAGAGGCCCTTGTGGGTGGTGATGGTGAGGTACTTCTGTGAGTCCTCTTCTACATGCATCTGCAAGTAGGCTTGGCATAGATTAATCTTGCTAAACTTCTGATCACCTGCTAGACCCGCGAAAAGATCTTCAATGATGGGGATGGGGTACTGTTCAGCTGAGAGCTCAGGGTTCACTATTACTTTGAAATCTCCACATAAGTGAACCGCGCCGTCACTCTTCATCACTGGTACCATGGGCGTGGCCCACTCACTGTGCGAAACCGGCACCAGGACCCCTATCTTGACCAGACGCTCCAGGTCAGCCTCCACCTTTGGTCTGAGGGCATAGGGAACATTCCTGGCCTTCAGGAATCGTGGCTGGCTGTCAGGCTTCACCTTGAGTTTGACCGTAATCCCCTTCATACTCCCCAATTCTCCGTCAAAGACAGCCGCATGCTTTGTCAACACTGCCGCTAGCCCCGCCTCTTCGACTGACACCGCATTCACTTTTTTCCAATCCAGATGAATTTTCTCCAACCATGACCTGCCCATCAGGGATGGATACTCACCCTTGACCACATAAACTGGCAGCATCACGGTTTGTCCATTAAGCTCCACCTTGACCTCGGTCTTACCCAGCATTGGGACTGTTTCCCCAGTGTAGGTCTTTAAGATGAGCTTGGCCGGCATCAGTGATAGGTGGTTCAGTTTTTCTTTGAATAGCTTCTCTGAAATCAAGGAGACAGCGGCCCCCGTATCCAGCTCCATTTTGACCGGTATTCCCTCTAGTAGTGGAGTGACTCCATAGCCTGATGAGCCTCCATTCACCGTAAACACATGGAGATTCAGCTCCCCATCAGAGTCTGTGTCACTGTCTTCCTGTTCTTGTTTCACCATGTGTAGGTTTTTCTTTTTAGAACGCCAGTTGGATGTGTTTCCTTGTTTGTTTTTGTGTGTCTCTGTGTAGGATTGTTTGCTTTGCCCTTTACACACACGTTCAATGTGTCCTTTCTTTTCACATTTCCGACAGGTCAGGTCTTTACACCAGCAGTCAGATGGCTGATGACCTGACCTTCCACATCTGTAACACTCTCTGGCGCCCCTTGCATGCTTATCCGGTGTAGCTGCTACCCTGTGCACTCTTGTTGCAGCCCCCAACAGCTGTGCATCTTTAGCTGCTAACTCCATAGACACAGCGAGCTCCACTGCTGATTTAAGCGTCAGTTTGTCAGTCGTGAGCAAGCGCTTCTGTTTTGCTTCACATCTTAATCCACACACAAACCTATCACGGACAGTGTCATTTAGAGTTTCATCAAACTTACAATGCTCAGTTAGCTTCTTTAGCACTGCTACATATTCGGCTATGGACTCACCCTCCCCTTGGTTTCGTTTGTGAAACCTGAACCTCTCGGCAATCAGCAGCGGCTTGGGTGCGAAATGTGTTTCCAAAACTTCCACAATCTGATCATATGTCTTAGCGCCGGGCTTATCCGGGTGCATCAAACTCCGTAACAAGCCAAATGTTTTTGCTCCGATCACACTGAGGAATGTCGCCACTTTCACGTCAGCTTCAATGCCATTTACAGTCACGAAAAATCCAAAACGCTCTGTATAAGCACTCCATTGCTCCGCCGTTTCATCAAATGGTCCAAATGCTCCGGTTAGCATAGCCATTTTGTTTTTTCTTTACAGTCCTTTTCCTCCACTTTTTAAAAAATTTTACAGTCCTTTTCCTCCACTTCGTTTCACTGTATCGTTACTCTCCCCCTTCTTATTTGTGTAACACACGAACCGCCACCTTTACGAGGTGATTGCATCAGCACTAAACTGCGGGCGTGCCATTAAGAAAAGACAGGAACTTCTTACTTTAAACATCGCCGATTCCAGTGCAAAGTGATGCGCAAGTCCGTCGTCCTCGTCGCCAGTTTTGTTGTGTCTCAAGGGGTTTTATACCCTTACCTATATAACAATTAAGAAGGACTCCAAGGTGGAGTGTTTAGTTAACGGCCATTTTATTTACAATGTGCTTCTTCACTCAATGCACTACATTTCCCATAGTGCACTGCAAATCACCACTACGGTATCCCATGTGGGACAATTCTAATACACATTCAAAATACACAACAGGTATTTCCAGCATTTTCTTTTTTTATTTATTATTTATTATCTACTTTAAGTACAGGCTACCTTTCTACTGCCTCCTCTTTATCTATTTTTATTCCATCCAGTATCTCAACAACCTCCTCTTCCATTATGACTTTCGCAGCATCTTCTTCCTTGGTAAAGACAAATGCAAAGTACTCATGTAATACCTCAGCCATACCCTCTGCCTCCATGCGTAGGTCTCCATTTTGGTCGCTAATCGGCCCCACCCCTCCTCCTATTACCAGTTTATTATTTATATGCATATAGAAGCCTTTTGGATTCCCTTTTATGTTAGCTGCCAATCTATTCTCACACTCTCTCTGCCCCTCATATTTCCTTTTTCACTTCCCCTCTGAACTTTCTATATTCAGCCTGGTTCTCACTTGTATTCTCAGCCTGACATCTGTCATACGCCCTCTTTTTCTGCTTCATCTTACTCTCTATCTCTTTCGTCATCCAGGGTGCTCTGACTTTGGTTGTCCTACCTTCCCCCCTTGTGGGAATGTACCTCGACTATACCTGAACCAACTCCTCTTTAAAGGCAGCCCATTGTTCGATTACAGTTTTACCTGCCAATCTTTGATTCTATTTTACCTGGGCCAGATGCTTTCTCAACCCACTGAAATTGACCTTCCACCAATTAAATATTTTGACTCTGGATTGCTCTCTGTCCTTTTCCATAGCTAATCTAAACCTTACGATACTATGATCACTGTTCCCTAAATGTTCCCCTACTGACACTTGCTCCACTTGACCCGCCTGATTCTACAGAATCAGATTGAACAATGCTTCCTTTCTCATTGGGCCAGAAACATACTATTCAAGAAAGTTCCCCTGAACAAACGTCAAAAATTCTTCTGCTTCTCTGCCCTTTACACTATTTCTATCCCAGTCTGTATTAGGATAGTTGAAGTCCCCCATTATCACTACTCTATAGTTCTTGCACCTCTCTGTAATTTCCCTGCAAATTTGCTCCTCTATATCCTTCCCACTAGGTGGTGGTCTATAGAATACACCTAGTAGTGTAATGGCACCTCCATTATTTCTTAACGCTAACCAAATAGATTCTGTCCTTGACCCCTCCACGACATCCTCTCTCCCAGCATTGTAATATTCTCCTTAATCAATACTGCCATCCCACTTCCTTTTCTTCCTTCCCTAACTTTCCTGAACACCTTATACCCAGGAATATTTAGTACCCAATCCTGCCCGCTTTTGAGCCAGGTCTCCGTTATCGCCACAACATCATATTCCCATGTGGCTATTTGTGCCTTCAGCTCACCAATCTTATTTACCACGCTTCGTGCATTCACATACATTCACTGTAAACCTATCTTAGACCTTCTTGTATTCTCTCTTAGTCTGACCTCACCTAAAACCATACGATTTCATGCTGTAGTGCTATCTGTCTCTCCCAATCCTTTGTGCATCATGTTTCTCATTTCTAATGCTACATCCTGGTGCCCATCCACCTGCCAAATTAGTTTAAACCCTCCCTAACAGAACTAGCACAGGATGTACATTCCAAGAGACTGAAGTGCCCTGCCATGCCTTTATTTACTATACTACTAACTAAAGGTCTTAGCTAACTGTGGTGTATGTGCCTTTAAGAGCAATTGTGGTGTATGTGCCTTTGAGAGCCCCAGGTGTGCGTAATGCCGGTAATTGCCACTTGGGCTATATAAGCCTGTGTATTGTGTATATCCTTTAGAAACCCCCCCCCCCACACTTGCTTAGTAAATACCTATGAACCAACTCCTGTCTTCAGTGTCTTTATCTACACACGGACACTACAGTGGCGACGAAGTGGAAACGGACTTACCTGCAATTCAGCAGCACCTCAAGGACATCGATTCCTCCAGCGTCCAGAAGACTCAAGGAAGTAAGAGAAACTGTGGTTTCACCAGCTGGCCAAGCTGATGACAGGTACTGCGCTAATCCTTCCTGGGCGTCAGGCTGGAGCTCCAGCGGCGGGCTCTACAGCTGAGACAGGCAGCGAAATTGGAGGCAAGCAATAACGGACTGGGAGGGTGCACTCGAGAGACGGCCGGCGCGGCAAGCAGGTCAGCGTTTAGACCTCCGTCGGGAACGCGTCTCCAACAGTGAATAAACGGAAACCACAGTAAAACAGCGTTGTTATCGGTAGCAGCGGCGGGAAAGCGCGGGAAGCGCCATATCGTTGCTACAGAGAAAAAAAAAGCACGGGAAGCGCCATATCTTTTCTGAAATGCCTAAATCTGGTAATATTGAGGCTTTTGATGGCGAAATAGAAGATTGGACCACATACGTGGAAAGAGTAGAGGTTTATTGCACTGCAAATGGAATAACAGATGAAAAAAAAGCTTCAGTACTTCTGAACTTAATGGGTGCGAAGACATACGGGCTGTTACGAAATTTAATCACTCCAGCCAAACCAAAGGACAAGACTTTTAAAGAAATTGTTGATACCCAGCAGGAGCATTTAAACCCAACACCGCTGCTGATAGCGGAACGATTCAAGTTCTTCAAGAGAAATCAACACAAGAATGAAAGTAACGCTGATTACCTAACCGAATTAAGAAAGCTATCAAAGTACTGCCAATTCGGAGCAGGACTATCGGATTATCTTCGAGACAAATTTGTTTGCGGTCTCTTAAGTGAAGGAACACAAAAAAGACTGCTTTCTGAAAAAGATTTAACATTGGACAAAGCTTTCAGTATGGCTGTATCATACGAAGCAGCAGCAAAAGGAGCTGCAGAGATACAACAAGAGACATAGGACTTCGGCACCCATAAAATGACACAGGAGTTCGGAAGATGTTATCGCTGCGGCAGATCCACCCATAACCAGAGGGACTGCTGGTTCAAGGGCAAAGCATGCAGGCAATGTGGTAAGATTGGACACATTGCACGGGTATGCCAATCTGGACAAAATAAATCCACTGACAGAAAACAAAAAATCAATAAAGAAAAGTACAGGAAGGTACAAATGATGACGGACAATAGCTCCGAAGACCAGAATAGCGATAGCGACTCCGGAAACAAGAGACTAAGCTGTCTCAAATTACATAATGTACTTGCCAAAGAGGATTACCAAACCATTTGGGTTACCTTCACAATAGCAGGGTCCCCAGTTAAAATGGAGCTAGATACAGGATCAGCTCTAACCGTAATAAATCGACGAGATTACGAGAGGCTATTTTCGCATATACCTCTAAAAGACACATCCATTATCTTAAAAACATATACGGGGCAGAAAGTCTACCCCAAAGGAAAAATAAGGGTGCCTGTGGTATACAATGGCAAAAAAATACAAAAGTTGTATTTATACATTCTACAAGATGGTGGTCCACCGTTGTTGGGACGTGAATGGATAAGGAAGATACGTTTAGACTGGCACTCCATTCAGGCACTGACGGTGACCAGTAAGGAAAAAAACAATGATGACATCATACCTGAATGATTAAAAGACATCTTGGCCAACGCCAAAGAAGTGTTTCAAGAGAAACTAGGAACCTTGAAAGGCATCACCGCCTCAATAAAAGTGGAAGGTACAGCAATTCCAAAATTTTTTAAGGCAAGACCGGTGCCATACGCAATACGTCCGGCAGTCAAGGCAGAGCTGAAGAATTTGGAAAAGGCAGGCGTATTATCCAAAATAGATTGGAGCGAATGGGCAACACCCATCGTTCCAGTCATGAAAAAAACATTGAAAAATAACTCTGAGGAACAGAAAAAAATTCGCATCTGTGGGGACTTTAAGGTGACTGTAAACCCGGTCCTTCACATGGTACAGTATCCTCTTCCGAGGATAGAAGATATTTTCGCCTCACGTTTCACAAAAATTGACTTGGCACAGGCATATCTACAGATGGAGGTTGAGGAGACCTCTAAAAAGTATCTCACAATAAACACACACAAAGGCCTGTACCAGTACAATCGACTGGTTTTTGGAATAGCATCAGCTCCAGCTATCTGGCAAAGAGCTATGGAGCAAGTCCTGCAAGGGATTCCGGGGACTCAATGCTACCTAGACGACATCCTTATAACAGGAGAAAACGACAACAAGCACCTTGCCAATTTGGAGCAGGTGCTCACTAGGCTGAAAGAACGAGGCCTACGAGCAAATCGCCCCAAGTGCAAATTTTTCCAAAATCAGATATCATATTGTGGCCACATAATTAATAAGGAAGGGTTGCATAAGTCACCTGAAAAAATTGAAGCAGTTATAAAAGCCCCAGCACCTGAAAATGTTTCACAATTAAGGTCATTCCTGGGATTAATAAATTACTATCATAAATTTTTACCGAACTTATCAACTATTCTACACCCTCTTAATGATCTTCTACAGACAGGAGTGATTTGGAAATGGAACGAAGACTGTAAACGTGCCTTCCATAAATGTAAAGACTTAATCACATCCGAGAAAATTTTGGCTCATTACAACCCATCACTACCAATCAGACTGGCGTGCGATGCATCCCCTTACGGCATAGGAGCGGTATTGTCCCATAGATTCCCTGATGGCTCGGAACGGCCGATAGCTTTTGCGTCACGCTCATTGAACTCAGCTGAGCGTAACTATGCCCAGATAGACAGGGAAGCACTCAGCCTGGTATGGGGAGTGAAGAAATTCAACCATTACCTACATGGACAAAAATTACCTTGCTGACTGACCATCAACCCCTCATCTCCATATTCAACCCTAAAAAAGGTGTCCCCATTATGACGGCACAAAGACTACAGAGGTGGTCCCTTTTTCTAGGGGCACACCAATACAACATTGAATACAAAGGGTCAATAAGAGCTAATAAGTTTAGAGAGAGTAAGATAGATAAGCTAAATACGTGGCTTGAGCAGTGGTGCAAGGGAGAGGGATTTAAATTCTTGAGGCATTGGAACCAGTTCTTGGGGAGGAGTGACCTGTACCAAGGGGACGGTCTACACCTGAACTGTGAGGGAGCCGATGTCCTCGGGGTAATATTTTCTAGGGCGGTTCGGGAGGATTTAAACTAATTTGGCAGGGGGATGGGAACCTAGGTAGTGGAAAAGAGGGAAGTCATATGAAGTCAGAAATAGATGGTAGAAAGGTGAGAAGCAATAAGCAAAGGAGAGAAACACAAAGGGCCAAACTAATTCATAATGAGAGTGTGAAAAAAGCAAGCCTGAAGGCTTTGTATCTTAATGCTAGAAGCATTAGGAACAAGGTGGATGAATTAGTTGTGGAAATAGAGGTAAACAAGTATGATTTGATTGGGATTACAGAAACGTGGCTGCAGGGTGGGCAAGGCTGGGAACTTAACATCCAGGGATATACAATATTTAGGAAGGATCGGCAAAAAGGTAGGGGAGGTGGGGTAGCATTGCTGGTAAAGGAGGGGATTAATGCAATGGAAAGGAAGGATATTAACTCGGATGAAACGGAATCTGTATGGGTAGAAATGAGAAATAGCAAGGGGAGGAAAACGTTAGTGGGTGTGATATATAGGCCTCCAAATAGTAATATGGAGGTGAGGGAAGGCATAAAAAGGGAAATTAGAGAAGCGTGCGATAAGAGCACAGCTGTCATCATGGGTGACTTTAATTTACATATTGATTGGACTACCCAAATTAGTAAAAATTCTGAGGAGGAGGAATTCCTGGATTGTTTTCGGGACGGTTATCTGGACCAATATGTCGAGGAGCCGACTCGAGATCAGGCCATTTTAGACTGGGTATTGTGCAATGAGAAGGGACTTATCAGCAATCTTCTTGTACGAGGCCCCTTGGGTCAGAGCGATCATAATATGATCGAGCTCTCAGTCGAGATGGAGAGTGAGGAAATTGAATCAGAGACTAAGGTCCAGAACTTAAATAAAGGGAATTACGAGGGTATGAGACGGGAATTGGGTAAGATTGATTGGGTGGTGTTTCTGGGGGGATTGACAGTGGATAGACAATGGCAAGCATTCAAAGATAGAATGGAAGAATTCCAGAACATGTTTATACCGGTTTGGCATAAAAATAAACCTAAAAAGGTGACTCAACCGTGGATAACGAGGGAAATTAGGGACAGCATAAAATCAAAAAAAAGGGCATATCAACTGGCAAAAAAAAGCACCAGACCGGAAGATTGGGGGCAGTACAGGATACAGCAAAAGAGGACAAAGGGATTAATCAGGAAGGGGAAAATAGAATACGAAAGTAAACTTGCAGCAAACATAAAGACAGACTGCAAAAGCTTTTATCGGTATATCAGGAGGAAAAGACTGGTAAAATCCCAAGTCGGTCCCTTGCAGTCCGATTCGGGAGAATATATAATGGAGAATAAGGAAATGGCAGACCAATTAAACTCATACTTTGGTTCTGTATTCACAAAGGAGGACACAAATAACCTCCCAGGAATATTGGCAAACATAGGGACTAATGAGAGGGAGGAGCTGACAGAAATTAGTATCTCTAGGGATATGGTGTTGGGTAAGTTGAGGGGACTGAAGGCCGACAAATCCCCGGGGCCTGATAAACTACATCCTAGGGTACTTAAGGAGGTGGCCCTGGAGATAGCAGATGCTCTAAGGATCATCTTCCGGAACTCCATTGACTCGGGAACAGTACCCGTGGATTGGAGGGTAGCTAATGTTACCCCAATATTTAAAAAGGGGGGTAGAGAGAAAGCAGGGAATTATAGACCAGTAAGCCTTACATCGGTTGTGGGCAAAATGCTAGAGTCCATTATTAAGGATAAAATAGCGGAGCACTTGACAAATGGGGAAAGGATCGGACAGAGTCAACATGGATTTACAAAGGGTAAATCGTGTTTGACTAATCTGCTGGAATTTTTTGAGGAAGTAACTGGTAAAATAGATGGGGGAGAGCCAGTGGATGTGGTGTACCTTGACTTCCAGAAAGCCTTCGATAAGGTTCCACACAAAAGATTATCATGCAAAATTAAGGCTCATGGGATTGGGGGCAAAGTATTAACGTGGATAGAGAACTGGCTGGCGGATAGAAAACAGAGAGTTGGAATAAACGGCTCGTTTTCGGAGTGGCAGGCAGTGACCAGCGGGGTGCCGCAAGGATCTGTCCTGGGACCCCAGCTGTTCACAATATATATAAATGATCTGGATCAGGGAATTGGATGCAATATTTCCAAATTCGCTGACGACACTAAACTAGGAGGAGGGGTGGGCTCTGATGAGGATGTCAGGAGGCTACAGTGCGATTTGGACAGGTTGGGGGAATGGGCGGATACGTGGCAGATGCACTATAATGTGGATAAATGCGAGGTTATCCACTTTGGGGGTAAAAACAGGAGGGTAGATTATTATCTAAATGGCAATAGATTGGGAGATGGGGAAGTGCAGAGGGACCTGGGTGTTCTTGTGCACCAGTCACTGAAGGAGAGCATGCAGGTGCAACAGGCGATTAAGAAGGCAAATGGTATGTTGGCCTTCATATCAAGGGGGTTCGAGTATAGGAATAGGGATACCTTACTACAGCTGTACAAGGTGCTGGTGAGACCGCATCTGGAGTATTGTGTACAGTTTTGGTCGCCCCATCTGCGGAAGGATGTTCTTGCCATGGAAAGAGTGCAACGGCGATTCACCAGGCTGATACCTGGAATGGCGGGAATGACCTACGAAGAGAGATTAAATAGTTTGGGCTTGTACTCACTGGAGTTTAGAAGATTGAGAGGGGATCTCATCGAAACATATAAAATTATGGCAGGCCTGGACAGGCTGAATTCAGAGAGAATGTTTCCAATGGCCGGGGAGCACAGAACCAGGGGCCACAGTCTAAAAATAGCGGGCAAATCATTTAAAACAGAGATGAGGAAGAATTTCTTCACTCAAAGAGTGGTGAGCCTGTGGAATTCCCTGCCACAGAGGGCTGTGAAGGCTAATTCAATAAATATTTTCAAGAGAGAATTGGATATATTTCTGAAGGCTAAGGGGATTAAGGGTTACGGAGAAAAGGCGGGGACGGGGTACTGAACTGGTAAGATCAGCTATGATCTCAGACGAAGATCAGCCATGATCTCATTGAATGGCGGAGCAGGCTCGAAGGGCCGAATGGCCTACTCCTGTTCCTATCTCTATGTTTCTATGTAAAACAGCATGGGAATGCTGACGGTTTATCACGCCTACCGTTGCCAACGATAGAAGAGGCACCTACATTAGACCCAGTAGAGATATTCCACTCTACCATAGTGGAATGTCTACCGGTGACAAATTCTGCCATTGAAAGGGAGACAAGAAATGACCCTACTCTCTCACGGGTCTACGATTTAACAGTGAAGGGATGGCCAGCACATGGCGAACCACTGTTGCCAGCATTCTCGCAAAGAAGAGAACAGCTGTCAGTGTGCCGAGGAACCTTGATGTGTGGATCCAGAGAGGTGATTCCACCCAAACTCCAGGATAAAGTGCTAAAGGAGCTTCACGAGGGGCATCTGGGTGGAGTGAAAATGAAGAACCTAGCTAGGGCGTTTGTATGGTGGCCAGGTATCGATGGAGACATCGAAGACATGACCAAGAGCTGCCTAGGATGCCAGAAGGTCCAAAATGCTCCGCCACAGGCCCCTCTACATCCATGGGAGTGGCCCTCATCTCCCTGGCAAAGGGTGCACATCGACTTTGCTGGTCCATTTATGGACTCAATGTTCTTAATCGCAGTTGATGCACACTCCAAGTGGCCGGAGGTAATAAAGATGTCCTCCACCACCACGGAAAAAACCATCACAGTATTAAGGACCATATTTGCCAGGAATGGGCTGCCGGAGCAGATATGTTCTGATAATGGACCGCAATTTGTGTCCGAAGAATTCAGAAAGTTCTTAAAGAACAATGGGGTAAAGCACTACACGTCCGCCCCATACCATCCCGCCACCAATGGATTGGCTGAAAGGTTTGTCCAGACCTTCAAGAAGGCCATCAAGGCCATGGGTAATGAAGACATAAAACTTCAGCACAAGGTGGATAACTTCTTATTTGCATATAGGAATGCAACGCATATGGTTACTAACCAAACTCCCGCCATGATGTTCTACAATAGAAACCTAAGATGCCGGCTGGATTTGGTCAAGCCCAACATCCGAAGGGACGTGGAGAACCGACAGTTTCAGGGCATGAATGAAAGGCCAACTAGGGCCTTCCAGATAGGCCAACCGGTTTTGGCCCGGGACTACCGTACCGAGAAATGGCAGCCTGGAACTATCTGCACACGATTAGGACCACTGATGTATACCGTGGACATCGGAGACAGCATAATAAGGCGCCATGCTGACCAAATCATCAAGTCATCCGAAAAGGGACAACCTACACCACCACTCTATACATCTAACGATGAAGTAGAGATACCCATATCTACCTCCGATCCGGTGATACTGGAGCCCGATGAACCCGACACTGGCCTTCAAGCCGAATCAGCCTTGCCAGAAGAACCTACTACACCACCAGAAACTACTACACCCCCGAGGCGTTATCCGGACCGAGTCAGGAAGCCTCCTGAGAGACTAACTTATAATTAATTAATACAGCAATGTATATTATTTTGCATATAACATGTAATTAATAATTACTTAAAATATGATGTACTAGTTAGCTAGAAGGGGAGGAATTGTGGTGTATGTGCCTTTAAGAGCAATTGTGGTGTATGTGCCTTTGAGAGCCCCAGGTGTGCGTAATGCCGGTAATTGCCACTTGGGCTATATAAGCCTGTGTATTGTGTATATCCTTTAGAAACCCCCCCCCAGACTTGCTTAGTAAATACCTATGAACCAACTCCTGTCTTCAGTGTCTTTATCTACACACGGACACTACACTAACCACTGACCTAACATAGAGAGAAAAAGACAAAGGTAATACTCCCAAACCAATCACCTACCTGCTGTCCTGTGACATCACTCCTTGATTTTTTTTTTCTTGTTTTTGAATTCAAATGTACCGCTGCCGCTCAGGTCCGCTCTGCTCGAGGCCTTCCCTTCCTGCTGTATTTATGCCACCGCTCCTCCTCTTGCTGCCACTCAGGTCCGCTCTGCCCGAGGCCTTCCCTTCCTGCTGTATTTATGCCACCACTCCTCCTCTTGCTGCCACTCAGGTCCGCTCTGCCCGAGGCCTTCCCTTCCTGCTGTATTTATGCCACCACTCCTCCTCTTGCTGCCACTCAGGTCCGCTCTGCCCGAGGCCTTCCCTTCCTGCTGTATTTATGCCACCACTCCTCCTCTTGCTGCCGCTCAGGTCCGCTCTGCCCAAGGCCTTCCCTTCCTGCTGTATTTATGCCACCACTCCTCCTCTTGCTGCCACTCAGGTCCGCTCTGCCTTGTAATAAAGGCCAACATACCATTTGCTTTCCTAATTGCTTGCTGTACCTGCATGTTAACTTTCAGTGATTTGTGTACAAGAACACCCAGGACCCTCTGAAGACAAAACATTTCCCAATCTCTCACCATTTAAAAAATACACTGCTTTTCTATTTTTCCTACCAAAGTGGATAACTTCACATTTCTCCACATTATATTCCATTTGCCATGTTCTTGCCCACTCAATTAGCTTGTCTATATCCCCTTGAAGCCTCTTTGCATCCTCCTCACAACTTGCATTCCCACCCAGCTTTGTATCATCAGAAAACCTTGATATATTACACTTGGTCCCCTCATCCAAATCATTGATAGAGATTGTGAATAGCCTAGGCCCAAGCACTGATCCTTGTGGTACCCCACTAGTTACAGCCTGCCAACCCGAAAATGACTCGTTTATTCCTACTCTCTGTTTTCGGTCCATTAACCAATCCTCAATCCATGCTAGTATATTACCCCCAATCCCATGAGCTCTAATTTTGTTTAATAACCTCTTGTGTGGCACCTTATCAAATGCCCTCTGAAAATCCAAAAACACCACATCCACTAGGCCCCCCCTTATCTATTCTGCTAGTTACAACTTCAAAAAACTCTAACAGATTCTTCAAACACGATTTCCCTTTCATAAATCAGTGTTGGCTCTGCCCAACCCTATTATTATTTTCTAAGTGCCCTGTTACTAGGTCCGTAATAATAGATTCTAGCATTTTCCCTACTACTGATGTCAGGCTAATAGTTTCCCATTTTCTCTCTCCCTCCTTTCTTAAATAATGGGGTTACATTTCCTACTTTCCAATCTGTGGGAACCGTTCTAGAATCTATGGAATTTTGAAAAATGACAACCAGTGCATCCACTATCCCTATAGCCACCTCTTTCAAAACCCTCGGATGTAGGCCATCAGGTCCAGGGGATTTATCGGCTTTCAGTGTCATTCATTTCTCCAGTACTATTTTTTTACTAATACTAACTTCTTTAGTTCCCCATTCTCGCTAGAAACATAAGGGGAAAAATTGAGTCGCGCCCCCTTTGGGGTGTTAGCTTCGCCGGGTCGCTACTCCCAGTAAAATTAGCGCCCCTGCTGCCGAAATTGAGTAGCTGTGCTCCAAGAGGGAGGCGGAGCGCTACTGGAAGCACCCTGCCTCCCTCTTGGGGTGCTGCGAGGGACTATTGCGGCACATCGTGCCGCGGTATTGCAGGCCTTCCTTCCCTTCTTAAAGGAGATGGGCTTTGCGCAATGCAACCCGGAGCCCAGCTGGGCCACTGGGGATCAGAGTGCCAGCAAAAGAGCCCGGCACTCAATAGAAGTGCCAGGCTCAATGAGCGCAGCCGACACTCCGCGGGGGTTGGGGGGGTGGGGGGCAGTTCAGGAGGCTGGGGAACGGCAGTGGAGGCAAATGCTGACAGGCGGCCAGCAACAAAAATAGCCGCCTGGTACCTCACCTTTAAATAGCGCTGCCCCGGCCGCAGGTAGGCTCCCCTGACCCCGTCGGACATAGCGTCCGGCGGTAATTCAGGGGACGCTACCGAAGATCGCGGCCGTGGTGCGGGCGGGGCGCTGCGCACGGCGATGATGACATCAGCGGCGGCACAGTGCTGCAGGGTGCTAACGGTTGCCGCTAACCTCCTGCTGAATTTCGCGGGAGGCGCTGACAGTGCCGCGCCCAGGCACTCATTGATTTGCGCCCAAAGCAACCAAATTTTTCCCCATAGATTTAGAAAAATAGGAGCAGGAGTAGGCCATTCGACCCTTTGAGCCTGCTCCGCCATTCAATATGATCATAGCTGATCCTCTATCTAAATACCATATTCCCGCTCTCTCCCCATACCCCTTGATGCCTTTTGTGTCTAGAAATCTATCTATCTCCTTCTTAAATATATTCAGTGACTTGATCTCCAAAGCCTTCGCTGGTAGAGAATTCCACAGGTTCAATTCTCCTCATCTCAGTCCAAAATGTCCTACCCCGTCTCCTGAGACTGTGACCCCTTGTTCTAGAACCCCCAGCCATGGGAAACATCCTCCCTGCATCCAGTCTGTCTAGCCCTGTCAGAATTTTATACGTTTCAATGAGATCCCCTCTCATTCTTCTAAACTGTAGTGAATGCCGCAGTCAAGAATGCCTACGGCCCAAGCACCAAAGGTCCTACCCCACTGCGGGCCAAGAACGGAGAGGTACTCATCAAGGACAGGGAGACAGTCAGTGCTCGCTGGAAGGAGCACTTCGAAGATCTCCTTAACCGAGACTCTGTCTTCAACGTGAGTGTCCTCAACTCCATCCCGCAGCATGCTACCCGCCACCATCTCAGCACAACTCCAGCCCGGCATGAGGTTGAAAAGGCCATCCGACAACTGAAGAACAACAAGGCCTCAGGAGCAGATGGAATCCCTGCCGAGGCACTAAAGCATGGTGGAGAAGCACTACTGGTGCGAATTCATGAACTAATTTCTCTTATCTGGAAGGAGGAGAGCATGCCAGGGGATATCAGAGACGCTGTAATTGTGATGATCTTCAAGAAAGGTGACAAGTCCGATTGCGTTAATTACAGAGGAGATTCCCTGCCACAGGGAAAGTCATCGCAAGAATCCTCCTCAATCACTTTCTCCCAGTGGCCGAAGAGCTCCTCCCAGAGTCGCAATGCAGATTCCGCCCACTAAGGGGCACAATGGACACGATCTTCTCCGCGCGCCAATTACAAGAAAAATGCAGGGTACAGTGCCAACTGCTGTACATGGCCTTCTTTGACCTCACAAAGGCCTTTGACACTGTCAACCATGTGGGATTATGGAGTGTTCTTCTCAAATTCGGCTGCCCTCAAATGTTTGTCACCATCCACCGCCTGCTTCTGGACAACATGCAAGCCGTGATCCTGACCAATGGTTCCACCACAGAGCCAATTCATGTACGGGCCGGGGTCAAGCAAGGCTGTGTCATCGCACCAACGCTCTTCTCAATCTTCATTTCGGCAATGCTCCATCTCACCCTCAGTAAGCTCCCCGCTGGAGTGGAGCTAATTTACAGAACAAACGGGAAACTGTTCAACTTCCATCGCCTCCAGTCCAGATCCAAGGTCGTCCCTTCCTCTGTCGTCGAATTACAGTATGCAGACGACGCTTGCATCTGCGCACACTCGGAGGTCGAACTCCAAACCATCATTAACGCCTTCACCAAAGCGTACGAGAGCATGGGCCTTACATTAAACATCCGTAAGACAAAGGTCCTCTAACATCCTGCCCCCGCCACACAGCACTGCGTCCCGATTATCAAAATCCATGACAAGGCCTTGAACAACGTGGACCACTTCCCATACCTCGGGAGCCTACTGTCAACAAGGGCAGACTTCGATGAAAAGTCCAACAGTGCCTTCAGTGTGCCAGTGCAGCTTTCGGTCGCCTGAGGAAGAGAGTGTTTGAAGACCAGGGCCTCAAACCCGGCACCAAGCTCATCAAGAGCAGTAGTAATACCCACCCTCTGTATGCCTCAAAGACATGGACCATGTACAGCAGGCACCACAAAGCACTGGAGAGGTTCCACCAATGCTGCCTCCACAAGACCCTGCAAATCCATTGTCAGGATAGACGCATCAACGTCAGTGTTCTCGCTCAGGCCAACATCCCCAGCATCGAAGCTTTGACCACGCTCGATCAGCTCCGATGGATGGGCCACATCGTCCGCATGCCTGATACGAGACTCCCAAAACAAGCTCTCTACTCAGAGCTCCGGCGCGGCAAGAGAGCCCCAGGTGGGCATAGGAAACGCTTCAAGGGCACCCTCAAAGCCTCCTTGAAAAAGTGCAACATCCCCACCGACACCTGGGAATCCCTGGCCCAAGACCGTACAAAGTGGGGTAGAAGCATCTGGGAAGGCACCGAATACCTCGAGTCTCTTCGCCGGGAGCAAGTGGAAACCAAGCGCAAACAGCGGAAGGAGCGCACGTCAACCCAAGCACCCCACCCACCCACCCCTTCAACCACCATCTGCCCCACCTGTGACAGAGACTGTAGGTCTCGCATTGGACTCATCAGTCACCTGAAAACTCATTTTTATGCGGAAGCAAGTCATCTTTGGTTCTGAGGGGCTGCCTAAGAAGAAGAATACAGGCCTAGTTGACCCAATCTCTCCTCGTACGACAGTCCTGCCATCCCAGGAATCAGTCTGGTGAACCTTCGCTGCACTCCCTCTATGGCAAGTGTATCCTTTCTTAGGTAGGGAGACCAAAACGGCACACAGTACTCCAGGTGCGGTCTCACCAAGGCCCTGTATAACTGTAGTAAGACATCCTTGCTCCTGTACTCAAATCTTCTTGCAATGAAGGCCAACATACCATTTGCCTTCCTAACTGCTTGCTGCACCTGCATATTTGCTTTCAGTGACTGGTGTACAAGGACATCCAGGTCCCTCTGTACATCAACATTTCCCAATCTATCACCATTTTAATAATACTCTGCCTTTCTGTTTTTCCTATCGAAGTGGATAACTTCACATTTATCCAGGTTATACTGCATCTGCCATGTATTTGCCCACTCACTCAACTTGTCTAAATTGGCTTGATACCTCTTTGCATCCTCCTCACAATACAATACAATACAAATCGCTTTATTGGCATGATAAGGTACATCTTATGTTGCCAAAGCATCAAAATACATTTATGGTTGAACACATAAACGCGGTTCCATTCATACAGTGTATAAACAGGTATATCCCTGAGTTTATAAATATATTTTCGCCTTGTTTATATATACTCTTGTCTTAGTTTACTGGTTGTCCCTCTGTTCATGGCAAGTCACAATCTCACTTAGTTTCATGAAGTCAGCAAACTTGGAAATATTACATTTGTTTCCCTCATCCAAATCATTGATATATATTGCGAATAGCTGGGGCCCAAGCACTGATCCCTGCGGTACCCCACTAGTCTCCGCCTTACACTCCCAAAAAGGCCCATTTATTCCTACTCTCTGTTTCCTGTCTGTTAACCAATTTTCAATCCATGCCAGTATATTATCCCCAATCCCATGTGCTTTAATTTTGCACACTAACCTCTTATGTGGGAATTCATCAAAGGCCTTCTGAAAATCCAAATACGCCACATCCACTGGTTCTCTCTTATCTATTCTACCAGTTACATCCTCCAAAAACTCCAGTAGGTTTGTCAAATAAGACCCTTGGTTCTCCACTATTTCCGGGATGTTTTTCGCATCTTCTTCCATGAAGACAGACACAAAGGGCTGGATTTTACTTATCAAGATGAATTTGAGGCGGGACTACTGCCTTCGGAGTTCTAGTCCTGCTCCCCTGTGACGTCTGACAAACAGATGCTATTTTACCCTGATTGGCCTTGTTAAGCCCACCCTGCGGGCTTGCCGGCCAATTAAGGGAAAGCCGTTGTCAGATGACGGCAGTTGATGACACTTCATCTGCCGGTTTTCTTAATAGCATATGCACCACACTTGTTTGACAGATGATTTGACATTGAGGTGCTGTCAAACACTGACAATCACTGTCCAAAGGTGAGCCCTTGCTCCCGGGCTCTCCAATTACTCTCTCCTTAGGATAAAACAGATGGCAGCTGCAGCTGAGATTGCAGAAGCCATCTGTCACTTCTCCCGATGAGATGAGCCTACACAAACGCTTCACAGGTTGTCACCTGCAGAAACATCTAACCACATTAAAATTTACTTTCACAACATGTCTTTACCTCTGATATTAACCATTGTCCCATTGCATCCTTCACACCACTTCTGCAGCTGTCATCCAAAGACCAGAATAACGACAGACCCACAGCATGCCTCACCTACCCTGGCGGAGTTCCCCGACATCGGGAAGCCCGCAGCAGCAGTCAAAGGGCTTGAATTTCCAAGCCCCGTGGAGGTGGGTTTGGAGGCAGGAGTGGTGGGAAAATTGCAGAATCGGGGGGCAGGAACCCATCCCGTCCCCAACCCGCCACTGTGCCAATGTCCCAGGAGGTGGGTATCCGGCCTGTGCTGGGAGCCACCTCCCCGAGGCGGGAAGGGGATTAGTGCCAATTAACTGTCTGTTAACAGGTAGTTAACAGGCAGTTTTTTGCTTAATCCCTATTTTTAGCCCTGAAGTGTGGGCTTCCCGATGGCTCCGAACCACGCCAAGTTAGCGAGGCGGACCGTCGGTCTGAAGGGGTTGGAGGGGGGTCGAGATGTCCGTTGTGCAGTTGAGTGATGGGTTCATGTGTGCAGAGGTAAGTGTGTGAGGTAAGTGTAAAGTGTTTAATAAGTTTTACTTACCTTTACTTTCTCCTGCAGGCTTCCTTCCTTCAGTTCTCGGGAGTCCCTCAGTTCACCGGCACGGAAAGCAGAATGGCCGCTGAAATGTCAAAAGCTGCAGCATTCTGCTTTCTGGTCTGGAGAGATCTCTAACTGAGTCTGAGTAGAAGGACTCAAGTTAGAAGACAGATTGTCAGTGTTTGACAGCTTCACAGAGCTGTCAAATGCTGATTTTTCATCTGTCAAAAGCTCTTGACAGATGAAATGTCAATCACTGACGTCACCGGTAACCAGGTGTCCCTTAATTGGCCTGCTGAGCTCGCTGGGTGGGCTTAACAAGGTCAATCAAGGGAAAATAGCGTGGGTTGGCCACAAGTCGATGGAGGCGGGACTAAAACCCAAAAAGTGGGAGTCGCACCTCCATCACATCCCCATTGACAAAATCCAGGCCAAAATGTTGGAAAAAGCCCCTTAACTACCTGTTAACAGGCAGTTGAATGGTTAGCATACTTTTCCCGCCGCGAGGAGTCAGTTCCCTGCACAAATTGTGTATCCAACTCCCGGGGAGATTGGTTGGAGGCATGTTGGGAGTGGGATTGGGACCTGCTCCCATTTTGGGGGATTTTTCCAGCAGTCCCGCCTCCAAACCCGCCTCCTCAGGTCTGGTAAAATCCAGTCCAATGTATTTGTTTAATTTCTCGGCCATTTCCTTATTCCCCATTATAATTTCTCCTGTCTCAGCCTGAAAGGGACCCACATTTACTTTTGCTAATCTTTTTCTTTTTACATACCTATAGAAGCTTTTACAATCTGTTTTTATGTTTCTTGCTAATTTATTCTCATATGCTATTTTCCCTTTCTTTATCAATTTCTGGGCCCTCCTTTGCTGAATTCTAAAATCCTCCCAATCCTCAGGCTTACTACTCTTTTTGGCAACATTTTAGCCTCTTCCTTTGATCTAACACTATCTTTAACTTCTCTTGTTAGCCACGGTTGGACCACTTTTCCTGTCGGGTTTTTGTGCCTTAAAGGAATGTATATTTGTTGTAAATTATGTATTAATTCTTTAAATGCTAGCCATTACTTCTCTACCATCATACCTTTTAATGTAGTTTCTCAATCTATCTTAGCCAACTTGGCCTTCATACCTACATAGTTTGCTTTGTTTAGATTTAAGACCCTAATTTCAGATTTAATTAAATCACTTTCAAACTCAATATAAAATTCTATCATATTATGGCCACTCTTCCCTAAAGGCCCCTTTACTACAAGGTAATTAATTAACCCTTTCCCGTTGCACAATACTAGATCTAAAATAATCTGTTCACTAGTTGGTTCCTCAACATACTGATCTAGAAAACTATCTTGCATACATTCCATGAATTTGTCCTCCACACTATTACTGCAAATTTAGTTTGCCCATTCTATATGTAGATTAAAGTCCCCCATGATTACTGTATTACCCTTTTACATGCGCCTCTAATTTTCTGATTTATATTCTGCCCTACATTTACAACTACTGTTTGGGGGCCTATAAACAACTCCCACCAATGTTTTCTGCCCCTTGCTCTTTCTTAGCTCCACCCAAACTGATTCTACTTCTTGATTTTCGGAGCAAAGATCCTTTCTCTCTACTGTCTTTATCCCATCCTTTATTATCAGGGCTACCCCTCCTCTTTTCCACTTTGCCTATCTCTTCTAAAAGCTAAGTATCCTGGAATATTTAGTTCCCAACCGTGGCCACCTTGCAACCACATCTCCATAATGGCTATTAGATCAAACCTATTAAAATCTATCTGCGCTATTAATTCATCTACAGGAAACTTTTGTTTAACCGGAGGTTAAATGTCCGGAAAGCTCTATCTACCGGCAAAATTCAGGAGCCGTTTCCTATAAGTTTTTTTACTTCTCGTTGCTTTTTTTTTCCAGTCAGGCTCTGCAAGGTCTAGCTGAAGCTGTTGCTTAGCTACAGAGATGCTTTTAAGCTGCGGCCGACTGTTTTGAAGCTGATGCTAAGCAACAGGGTTTGTTGATTCACACGGAGCTCAAAAGCTCCGTATGTTTTAACATTAGCGCTGGTTTCTATGGCAGTTTTGATGGTACGGCACCAGCTCGGTCCCGTCAGTGCCAGATACCAGAAAGTTTCCTGTATTTCGTTGCGAAAGCCTCGCGCATTCAGATATAGTACTTTTAGCTTTGACTTATTTCACTCTTTCCCTGATGTCACCTTACTCACTGATGCCTTATTACCTTAATTACTCTCTCTGGCCCTTCCTGACCCACTCTGCTTATTTTTAACCAGAACTCTACTCTGCTCTAGAGAACCTTAGTTACTCAGTTAGGCTTAAAGAGCAGCGCCTATTTACTCTAGAGCAGCGTAGTCTTAGAGGCGACCTGATAAAGGTTTATAAAATAATGAAAGGGCTGGATAGAATGCCTATTTGATAGATTATTCCAATTTGACAGATTGGGCAGGACTAAGAGATATACGTTTAAACTACGCAGATGTAGGAATAGACTGGATGTTAGCCAATTCTTCTTTTCCATAGAGAGCTGTGAGCCTTTGGATTGCATTGCCAGTTGGCGCAGTGCGTGCTGACTCTCTGCGTGCCTTCAAGAGGGAACTGGACGAATTCTTGACTGGGGCAAAGATTGCATCATATAGAAGAGAAGTGAATTGAATGATAACACATGGTCCTGTAGGGGGGCATCCTTTACCTGGTTTACGGTAATTTACCTGGTCGGGCAGCCTTTTTCCACTGCACTGTGACCAATTCCAATCAGTGGTTTTGAATCGCTAAACCCCTCCTTCCAGTTCTGCCTGGAGGAACATATAATTAATGATATATTAAAAACGGACAAAAGATCTGGATGCAAGAAAGTCAAATTTTATTAAAGCTAAAGAAACTACACCACACGATCAAAGTAATCACGGTAAAATTGCTTAACAGGGGACAGGGGAAGGCAGATGGCAAAAATGAGGGATAAATGGCTACAATGTTAATCTTACAATCTTAGCAACAGTTCCCTTAAATTACCACCCCTTTACTTCTCACTAGATTGTCTTGCTAGTGGGTCAGAAGCTTTGCTCACCTGCAATCCAAAGAGTAAAAAAAGAAGAGAGAGAAGCTTCTGGGAAGCTATCTTTTATACCCCTTATTTTTGGGGCCTGCCCAGATCTGATGTTTCTGGGCTAAAACAAAAGAGATCCAAACTGTCCACTTGTCTGGGATGGGTTTGGATAACATTGCAGTTTAAATGTGTCCATTGTCTGTGAGGGCTTTTGAATAAAGCTGCAGTGGTTTGAATGTGTTCTTGATTGTCTGTGAGGGGTCATCAAATAAAGCTATTTCCTTGATTGCTTGAGTAAATAGCCTTGAAGGTATTGTAAACAGAAAGTAATTGTTCTGTAGTCAACTGAGACTGCAGTCTCAAGTGGTTACTTCCTTGTGTACACAAAGTAGCAGTTTCTGTAAACAAATTGATTATCTAACTTCCCGAACTGCCTTTGATTGGCAGATTCAAACGGGCTACTCCCCAGTGCAAACAAGCAGCTAGTAGGTTACCGGACCCACCCAATACCACAGGGTGACTGACAGCTCGGGCTCCATTCATATGCTAACAGTCTGTCTGCCCTTTTGAAATTCTGTTTCCATGAGGTCTGTTCAGCCATTTTTAACAGTCCAAAACTCAAGAGTACATCTTTTAATAAAATGTACAATCTTAAAGTGTGCGATTTTCACAAAGTTCTTTGATTCCAGTGTCCAAGTGCTGCCTAGCTTACGAGCTTTTTAACGCAGCCTTTTTGTGGTTCTGGGTATGTTTTAAAACATTGTCCAACCCAGACAATTTAAATCACACAAGTCTTCACCCACGATGTGGATTAATATTTCCCAATCTTCGGGGGCTGAGGGGATTTTGCGACCCCTACATCCATGTGCTCTGTTGGATTTTTAAAAATTTATTCATGGGATGTGGGCGTTGCTGGCAAGGCCAGCATTTATTGCCCATCCCTAATTGCCCTTGAGAAGGTGGTGGTGAGCCGCCTCCTTGAATCATTGCAGTCCACGAGGTGAAGGTGCTCCCATAGTGCTGTTAGGGATAGAGTTCCAGGATTTTGACCCAGCGACAATGAAGGAATGGCGATATATTTCCAAGTCAGGATGGTGTGTGACTTGGAGGGGAATTTGGAGCTGGTGATATTCCCATGCGCTTGCTGCCCTTGTCCTTCTAGATGGGTTTGGGAAGTGCCGTCAAAGAAGCCTTGGCGAGTTGCTGCAGTGCGTCTTGTAGATGGTGCACACTGCAGCCATGGTACACCGGTGGTGGAGGCAGTGAATGTTTAAGGTGGTGGATGGGGTGCCAATCAAGCGGGCTGCTTTGTCCCGGATGGTGTCGAGCTTCTTGAGTGTTGGAGCGGCACTCATCCAGGCAAGTGGAGAATATTCCATCACACTCCTTACTTGTGCCTTGTAGATAGCGGAAAGGCTTTGGGGAGTCAGGAGGTGACTCACTCGCCGCAGAATACCTAGCCTCTGACCTGCTCTTGTAGCCACAGTATTTATGTGGCTGGTCCAGTTAAGTTTCTGGTCAATGGTGATTCCCCAAGGTGTTGATAGTGGGGGATTCGGTGATGGTAATGCTATTGAAGGTCAAGGGGCGGTGGTTAGACTCTCTCTTGTTGGAGATGGTCATTGCCGGGCGCTTATTTATGTGGCTTGTTTCCATCATCTGACGGGGTCAGAGAGGAATTTTGCAGAGCATTTTTTCCCCTTTCTGGCCTGTGTTTTTCTCTGTTTTTTTTGTCTCTATCAGGAGATTACATGGCTGCGGGGAGAGGAGTAGGGGTGGGGGGTTGGTGGGTGGGGGTTGCCGTGGGGCAGTAGGAAGTGTCTGGTCATGATGCTCCAGCTGTCATGAGTGTGGGACAGGATTGATGGACCAGTTGGCCTCTTCCTGCTCTTCATTTCCGTATGTATGTATGCATATTAAGCCCCTTCCATCCACAGACCAAGCACAATTTCCTATCATGGACTTTTCCCACTTAATTTAATCCCTCAGAAAAAGTGTGTAACACTTCTCTGCCAACTAAATGTGATCAGGGACTATTTCAGAATATCCATCCCCATATCTATACTATTGATGACTGGTCACCTTCAGTGGTTAAGAGTACGGCTTCTGTTTCAGCACAACAGAGTGTCGCTATGGTGTGCGTCTCAAAACAACAACAACTTGCACTTACATAATGCCTTTAACGTAGTAAAACGCTCCAAGGCGCTTCACAGGAGTAAGGAAAAAAACAAGCAATAAGTTGCTGTGAATCTATGTTGTTTCAATTCATGCTGAGGTATCTGTTGTTCTCTATCCTCTTAGGGTGCCATTTCTTTACTCAAAGTGTAGAGAGTTTCTGTTCTGCAGTTGAACATAGCGATTCACTCATGTCAAAATTCTAACTGAATGTCTTGGCTTCATGCCATTGAGTTATTTTTGGCCTTAGGTGTCACTCACTTTTCAACAACTGCGTGTACATTTCCAGTGTGTATTCAAAAGAACTTTCCTCTCCATTTATTTATCTAAATTTCAACTAATAGAAAAACATCACAGTGAGCTTAAATACAGAGGCATTCAGAATGACACGGCAAACATAAACAATCAACTATACTGAGGGAATGCTTCACTGCCGGAGGTGCCGTGTTTTGGAGGAGACGTTAAACCAAGGCACTGTCTGCCCTCTTAGTTGGATGCAAAAGGTCCCATGGCACTATGTGAAGAAGAGCCAGCAAGTTCTTTCAGTGTATTGGCCAACTGTTATCCCTTAACCAACATCACTATAAACATACATTCTGATCATTTATCTTATTGCTGTTTGTGGGACCTTGCTGTGCACAAACTGACAGCTACATTTTCCTCCATTACAGCAGTGACTATACTTCAAAAGTGCTACATTGGCTGTAAAGTACTTTGGGACGTCCTGCGGTCATGAAAGGCGCTATGTAAATACAACTTCATTATTTATCTTTTTTTTATTCATTCCTGGGATGTGGGCGTCGCTGGCAAGGCCAGCATTTATTGCCCATCCCTAATTGCCCTTGAGAAGGTGGTGGTGAGCCGTCTTCTTGAACTGCTGCTGTCCGCGTGGTGAAGGTACTCCCACAGTGCTGTTAGGGGGAGAGTTGCAGGATTGTGACCCAGCGACGATGAAGGAATGGTGATATTCTTCCAAGTCAGGATGGTGTGTGACTTGGAGGGGAACTTGGAGGTGGTGGTGTTCTCATGCGCCTGCTGCCCTTGTTCTCCTAGGTGGTAGAGGTCGCGGGTTTGTGAGGTGCTGCTGAAGAAGCCTTGCCGATTGCTGCAGTGCATCTTGTAGATGGTACACACTGCAGCCACGGTGCACTGGTGGTGGAGGGAGTGAATGTTTAAGATGGTGGATGGGGTGCCAATCAAGCGGGCTGCTTTGTCCTGGATGGTGTCAAGCTTCTCGAGTGTTATCGGAGCTGCACTGATCCAGGCAAGTGGAGAGTATTCCATCAGACTCCTGACTTTTGTCTTGTAGGTGGAGGAAAGGCTTTGGGGAGTCAGGAGGTGAGACAGTTGCCACAGAATACCAAGCCTCTGACCTGCTCTTGTAGCCATAGTATTTATGTGGCTCGTACAGTTAAGTTTCTGGTCAACGTGAACCCCAGGATGTTGATGTTGAGGGATTCGGTGATGGTAATGCCGTTGAATGTCAAGAGGCAGTGGGTAGGTGCTCTCTTGTTGGAGATAGTCATAGCCTTGTGTGGCACGAGTGTTACTTGCCATTTATCAGCCCAAGCCTGAATGCCGTCCAGGCCTTGCTGCATGCGGGCATAGACTGCATCATTACCTGAGGAGTTGCGAATAGCACTGAACACTATGCAGTCATCAGCGAACATCCCCACTTCTGGCCTTATGTTGGAGGGAAGGTCAATGATGAAGCAGCTGAAGATGGTTGGGCCTGAGGAACTCCTGCAGCGATGTCCTGCGGCTGAGATGATTGGTCTCCAACAGCCACAACCATCTTCCTTTGTGCTAGGCATGATTCCAGCCAGTGGAGAGTTTTTCCCCTGATTCTCATTGACTTCAATTTTACTTGGGCTCCTTGATGCCACACTCGGTCAAATGCTGCCTTGATGTCAAGGGCAGTCACTCTCACCTCACCTCTGGAATTCAGCTCTTTTGTCCATGTTTGGGCCAAGGCTGTAATGAGGTCTGGAGCTGAGTGGTCCTGGCAGAACCCAAACTGAGCTTCAGTGAACAGGCGATTAGTGAGTAACTGCCGCTTGATAGCACTGTTGACGACACCTTCCATCACTTTGCTGATGATGGAGAGTGGACTGATGGGGTGGTAATTGGCCGGATTGGATTTGTCCTGCTTTTTGTGGACAGGACGTATCTGGGCAGTTTTCCACATTGTTGGGTAGATGCCAGTTTTGTAGTTATAATGGAACAGCTTGGCTAGAGGCGTGGCTAGTTATGGAGCACAAGTCTTCAGCACGACAGCCGGGATGTTGTCGAGGCCCATAGCCTTTGCTGCATCCAGTGCGCTCTGCCATTTCTTGATGTCACGTGGAGTGAATCGAATTGGCTGAAGACTGACTTCTGTGGTGATGGGGACCTCAGGAGGAGGCTGAGATGAATCATCCACTCGGCACTTCTGGCCGAAGATGGTTGCAAATGCTTCAGTCTTGCCTTTTGCACTCGCGTGCTGGGCTTCGCCATCATTGAGGATGGGAATGTTCATGGAGCCTCCTCCTCCCGTCAGTTGTTTAATAGTCCATCACCATTCCTGACTGGATGTGGCAGGACTGCAGAGCTTTGATCTGATCTGTTGGTTGTGGGATCGCTTAGCCCTGTCTATAGCATGCTGCTTCTGTTGTTTAGCATGCATGCAATCCTGTGTTGCAGCTTCCTCAGGTTGGCACTGTAAGAAGTGTAAATGTTTTCCTCCAGTCTAACAGTACTTAGAGTTCGGACCCGCATTCAAACAGACAACTCGAGACAAAGATTTCAGGGTAACTATCCTTTACTTAAAATCAACATACATACTAACAGCAGTGAATGAACAGTTCGGCGGTGAGGAGTAGTTCTCTTCTCTGTGCGATTGATCAAGTCACCCGACTCACTGCAGTAGCCCCTAATGTCTTTCGACTGCACTTTTTATGTTGGATCACAGGCACTTACACCTCATCGTCATCTTTTTCTTCCCGTGCCTTCTGTAACAGCTTGACCAACTTTCGCTGTTGAGGTGGCAAGTTATTATCAGTAAGTATAAAACAATCACCAATACAAAAGCAAAACACTGCGGATGCTGAAAATCTGAAATAAAAACAGAAAATTCTGGAAATACTCAGCAGGTCAGGCAGCATCTGTAGAGAGAGAAACAGAGTTAACGTTTCAGGTCGATGACCCTTCATCACGTTTGTCTTTTAATCACTCCTGCCTTCCATCCTATCACAGACCATCCCTTTAGTTCTTTCCTCCCCTCCCCCCTCTCCCTGCCCCTGCACTTGCTTAAAAATCTGTTACATCTCCAACTTTTTCCACTTCTGACAAAGGGTCATCACCCTGAAACATTAACTCTGTTTCTCTCATTACAGATGCTGCCTGACCTGCTGAGTCTCTCCAGCATTTTCTGTTTTTATAATACAATCACCAGCTGAACAATGACCAAGACATTGTGAGGGTGCCGGTTAGTTCCCTCAGTAACCCCTAGATGGCACCTTCACTTGTTTTTTTCCCTTTGCTAATTGTTACTAGTTTCTCCTGTGTTTATTACTTAACTGCCTTTTATCAGGTTTATTGGTTTCACCTGTTTTTGCTTGTATTTAAGTTCTGTGGTTTCTTCCCTCTGTGCTCAGTCTTGACAAGCCATTTGCCTAGTGGTAGCTTGTCTTGAGCTCCTATGTTTGTAACTGTTTACCTGTGTGATTCTAGTAAAGTACTTTTATTTAAGACTGCATACCTGCTTCTCGCCTCGTCTGTCTGCACTTGGGTCCAGAACCAGCCTCGCCCTGACAGACATGGGAGATAATCCTTCTCCATGAGTGAACCTCGATATTCCTACCAATATCCCACTAGGACGAATCATTCCCAACCCTCGTCTTGTTAAGCATTTATTCACATAAGCAAGTAAATATTACTGCAAAGGATGATTTAAAAGAGCAATTGCACCAGTATGTGACTTGGTTCGGCTATGACATTCAACCACTGCAAGAAAACTTGGTAGAGTTAATGAGGCGCGTCAATCAGTCCCAGAAGCATTATTATACCTTGGCCCAAGAAAACCATGAGCGACGAAAGGAAATATCCAGGGTTGGGAATCCTCTCGCTATGAAGGCCAACATACCATTTGCCTTCTTAACCGTCTGCTGCACCTGCATGCTTACCTTCAGCAACTGGTGCACAAGGACACCCAGGTCTTGTTGCACTTCCCCTTCTCCCAATCTATTGCCATTCAGATAATAATCTACCTTCCTGTTTTTGCCACCAAAGTGGATAACCTCGCATTTATCCACATTATACTGCATCTGCCATGCATCTGCCCAATCACCCAACCTGTCCAAATCATACTGGAGTTTCTCTGCATCCTCTTCACAGCATACACGCCCACCCAGCTTTGTGTCATCTGCAAACTTGGAGATATTACATCTAGTTCCCTCGTCTAGATCATTTATATATATTGTGAATAACTGGGGTCCTAGCACCGATCCCTGTGGTACCCCACTAGTCACTGCCTGCCACTCGGAAAATGACCCATTTATTCCAACTCTTTGCAGCCTGTCTGCCAACCAGTTCTCTATCCAAGTCAGTACCTTGCCCCCAATCCCATGTGCTTTAACTTTGCACGCTAAGCTCTTATGCGGGACCTTATCGAAAACCTTCTGAAAGTCTAAATACACCACATCCACTGGTTCCCCCTTATCTATTCTACCAGTTACATCCTCAAAAAACTCCAGTAGATTCATCATCGGCGACCACTCGAATTCGAGTATGGTATGTCCTTCATCAGTCATCTACTTGTGGGTCTTCAGGTGGCTGTGGAGGCCAATCCGAGATCCACAGACTCTACTACAGTGTGGGCATGTAAGACTATTGGTAGTAACTGGAGTATGGCTCTTCTTAAGTTGTTGTCTCTCCTTACGGCGCTGGCATTTATCCTCAGCGGCACGCTGGAGATTCTTTTCATGTAGTGCGGCACCGTTGTGGATGCATTTTCTCCAATTGTCTCTGTCCAGTGCGATTTCCTCACAGTTATTAATGTCGATATGGAACTTTTTAAGGATTACTTTGATGTTATCTTTGTAACGCTTCTTTTGACCACCAGGAGACCTCTGCCCTTCCTTCAACTGGGAGTACAGAACCTGTTTTGGGAGACGTAAGTCTGACATGCGAATGACATGTCCAATCCATCGGAGTTGATGCTGCATGATGAGCGTAGTGATGCTGTAGATATTGGCCTCTTCAAGTATACTCCAGTTGGTACGCTTGTCCTCCCAGCTGACCCTCAAGATTTTGCATAGAGAGCATTGGTGGTATTGCTCTAAGGCTTTGAGGTGTCTACTGTACTTAGTCCAGGTTTCAGCTCCATATAAAAGGGTGGGAAGAATGATGGCTTTGTATACAAGAATTTTAGTTTGGACTTGGAGGTCATGATTTTCAAAGACTCTCCTCCTCAGTTTAGAAAAGGCTGCACTTGCACAACTCAGGCGGTGATGGATTTCAGAATCAATGTCAGCTTTGGAGGATAAATGGCTACCAAGATATGGAAAGGTGTTGACATTTTCAAGGGTGTTATTATCAATCTTTATAGAGGGAGGAGTTGCAAGCTGATTAGGTGATGGCTGGTGGAGCACCTGGGTTTTCTTTATATTCATGGTGAGGTCCAGAAGTTTGTAGGCTCTGGAAAAAGCATTCAAGGTGTTTTGTAGATCATGCTCGGAAAGAGCTGTGATGGCGTTATCATCTGCATACTGTAACTCCATAATGGTAGTGATGGAGACTTTACTCTTGGCCTGAAGCCTGTTGAGATTGAAAAGTCGGCCATCAGTACGGTAAAGGATTTTAATTCCGGTGGGCAGATCATTGCCGATGAGATGGAGGATAAATGAGATGAACATTGCAAAAAGGGTTGGAGCAATGATGCAGCCCTGTTTTACTCCTGTCTCAACTGTAAAGGGCTCTGAAATAGAACCGCTGCTGCTGAGAACTGCTGCGGACATGTTGTCATGTAGCAGCCTCAGAACTAAGACGAATTTATCGGGGCAACCAAGCTTAGACAAGATATGCCATAAAGTCTGGCGGTGGACGGTGTCAAAAGCTTTAGTTAAGTCTATGAAAGCTATGAACAGTGGTTGCTTTTGTTCACGGCATTTCTCCTGTAATTGACGTGCTGTGAAGATCATATCAGCTGTTCCTCTGGATGGTCGGAAACCACACTGCGACTCCGGAAGCACCTCCTCAGATAACGGCAAAAGTCTGTTAGCAAGGACACGGGCAAGCACTTTTCCTGTGGAAGAAAGAAGGGAGATACCTCGGTAGTTACCACACACCGACTTTTCCCCCTTTTTAAAGATAGTAACAATCAAAGCATCTCTGAGATCTTGTGGAATTTCTTCCTGCTGCCATATTTTTAGGAGGAAGGCATGTATGTGTGTCAGGAGCTCAGGGCCACCTTTTTTAAGGATTTCTGCTGGAATCCCATCTGAGCCGGCAGCTTTGTTGTTTTTCATGGACTTGATGGCATTCTGCACTTCTACAATGCTTGGGGGTGCCCCCATTTCCTCCCTTTCTGGTCTCTGCGGTAATTGATTGATGGACTCCAGATCTGCGCTACTGTGTCGGTTGAGCAGTTCTTGAAAATGCTCCCTCCATCTTGTGTCAATTGCCTCCTTGTCCTTGAGCAGAGTTAAACCATCCTTAGAGCGTAAGGGGTTTAAGCCATGGTAGCTTGGTCCGAAAACTGCCTTGGTGGCACTGAAGAAGCCTCTGGAGTCCCCAGTATGAGCCATACGTTGTATTTCTAGGGACTTTTGAGACCACCAGTTGTTCTTCATCTCCCTTATTCTCTGCTGGACATCTGCCTTAACTCTAGCATGAGCCTCTCTTTTGGCCTTGCTGCTGATATTGTTTTGCCAGGCGCAGAAAGCTTTCCTTTTCCTTTCTATAAGCTGCTCAATTTCTGAGTTGTTCTCATCAAACCAATCCTGATGTTTTCTGGACTTGAAACCGAGTATGTTCTGGGAGGTGTTGAGGATAGTGGCTTTCAGCAGTTCCCAATGTTCTCCAGTATCATGTGGGTATTCCTTTGGAAGACTTTGCCTGATGGAATCCTGAAAGCACTTCTGTATGGCAGTGTCCTCAAGACATTCAATGTTTAATTTTGTCCGGAACTGCTTCTTCTGAGCACGTATCTTGGGCTTTAGTTTGAGGGACATAGTTGCTCGGATAAGGCGATGATCTGTCCAGCAGTCATCAGTGCTGAACATGGCCCTAGTGACCAGAACATCACGACGATCCCTTGCCCGTACAATGATATAGTCAATGAGATGCCACAATTTTGAGCGGGGGTGCCTCCAGGAGGTTTTGTACTTGTTTTTTCGTTGGAAGAAAGTGTTTGTGATTATGAGGTTGTGCTCAGCACATTTAGTGAGAAGAATTAGTCCGTTTGAGTTGGACTTTCCGATACCCTCTTTTCCTATGATGCCTTTCCATAGTTGGTAATCCTGACCGACCCTGGCATTGAAGTCCCCAAGAAGAATGACGTTATCGTCTTTTGGGATACCAGACAAGGTTTTATCCAGGTCAGCATAGAAGATCTCCTTTACTTCATCTAGCGAATCCAGGGTGGGAGCATAAGCACTCACAACTGTTGCCATCTGATTGTTGGATAGGGTTAGACACATTTTCATGAGGCGTTCATTGATTCCCACAGGAAATTCGGAGAGTTGGCTAACAAGTTCATTTTTGATGGCAAATCCAACTCCATGGATCTGGGGGTTTTCCGTTGGCTTCCCCTTCCAGTAGAATGTGTATCCCCCCTTCTCCTCCTTCAATTGACCTTCTTCTGCTAGTCGAGCTCACAGGTTCATAGGTTCACGCAAGCCTCTCCACCACGACAAGGTGGCGATCCAAGGAAAGGTCCAGTAGATTAGTCAAGCATGATTTACCTTCTGTAAATCCATGTTGACTTTGTCCGATCCTGTCACTGTTTTCCAAGTGCTCTGCTATTACATCTTTTATAATGGACTCTAGCATTTTCCCACTACCAATGTCAGGCTTACCAGTCTATAATTCCCCGTTTTCTCTCTACCACCTTTTTTAAATAGTGGGGTTACATTAGCCACCCATGTCACTTTCATGGTACAATTCCACACCACCCTATCCCAATTGAACCCGCAACCGGGGGCTGAATGTTCTGCTACATCGTAGGGGCAGATGAACGCATCCCAAGCTTGAGCGCATCCGGTAAGATCTGGGGCCACCCATGTGGTCCCATGCACTCGGGTCACGTATTGTGGGGGTTCATCATACTCTACTAGGTGGTCTCCCCGACACACCCCTATGTTCTCTACATGGAATAAAGGACTTGGGGCCGTGTTTTCAGGCAGAATGGGATAATATAATACCTTTGCCTCTACCAATCACACTCGTGTTTCACCGGGTATACCTGTACCAAACCTCTGACTTGGCACATAGTCATGGTAAGTTGGTAAGTGGACATCGCCATCAGATGTCAATCAGCCACCCATGAGGGGAGTTTCCCCTCAGCAATGCGCTGAAGGTTTTCTTGGGTTTGTTCCACCAACCAAGACCCATACATTGTACATACATAGTCATAGATTCATAACAACACAGAAGGAGGCCATTCGGCCCATTGTGTCTGTGCCGGCTCTCTGTAGAGCAATCCATTCAGTCCCATTGCCCCCGCTCTATCCCCGTAGCCCTGCTAGTTTATTTCCCTCAAATGCCTATCCAGTCTCCCCTTGAAAACATTGAGTGTCTCCGCTTCCACCACTTGCGTCGGCAGCGAGATCCAGGTCCACACCACTCGCTGTGTAAAAAGATTTTTCCTCACATCCCCCCTGTATCTCTTGCCCAAAACCTTAAATCTGTGTCCTCTAGTCCTTTTACCATCAACTAGTGGGAACAGCCTTTCCCCGTCTAGCCTATCCAAACCCGTCATAATCTTGTACACCTCTATCAATTCACCCCTTAACCTCCTTTGTTCTAATGAAAACAAATCCAGCTTCTCCAACCTGTCCTTGTAGCTAAGATCCCCCATCCCCGGAACCATTCTGGTGAATCTCCTCTGCACCCTCCCAAGGGCCTTCACATCCTTCCTAAAGTATGGTGACCAGAATTGGACATCGTTTCACTTGGTCTCACTAGAGGCATTCCTCCTTTAAAACCTGATTTAACATCTTAGCATGAAATTCTAGATATTTTACCACATCCTGCAGGGGTATAGTCATAATTTGGTCCTCCTCCAATTCCTCCTGTTCCTGATCATTCATTTCATACAAAACTTTCCTTAAATGGTTTCTAACCGTCTTTACAGATTGGTCTAGGCTGGCCAAATCAAGGCTATTAGTGAGGGAGGTTCTGGTGTTGAACATGGTTGCAATGTCATTCAACAGGCTCCGCCACCTTCTGGTATGATTCACCTGGGCAGTAAACCGAGAACCATTTTCCCCAAATGTGCCATTAGACCCATAACCACCCCTAGCCTCAATGTGGTATAATGACTCCAATTCTGATTCCGCCAGCGTTTCACTGGTCTTTTCACAAAATCCCTCTATCAGCTCCTGCATCATTTTTCTATACAATTGTGCTGTTTCAGGCTTGCACCAGCCAGTCAGCCCCAGTTCGGTCAGATTCAACATTGCTGGTACTCCCTCATGGTGCATGTCGTGGTACAGCACCATTCGAGTCGGGATAACCACCAGCCCATTTGTTGGCCCAAGATGTGTCTGGGGCAACTCTCCTGGCCCTTCTGTGTTTTATTTGTAGGGAGGGGAAGTTTAGGATGGACTTTCAATTCCACAGTGTATATTACAGGAAACTTTCATTTAACCGGAGGTTAAATGTCCGGAAAGCTCTATCCACCGGCAAAATTCAGGAGTCGGTTCAGATAAGTTTTTTTACTTCTCGTTGCTTTTTTTTTCCAGTCATGGCTCTGCAAGGTCTAGCTGAAGCTGTTGCTTAGCTACAGAGATGCTTGCAAGCTGCGGCCGACTGTTTTGAAGCTGTTGCTAAGCAACAGGGTTTGTTGCTAGATACGGAGCTCAGAAGCTCTATGTTTTAACATTAGCGCTGGTTTCTACGGCAGTTTTGATGGGACGGCAACAGCTTGGTCCCATCAGTGCCGGATACCAGAAAGTTTCCTGTATTCCGTTGTTACATTCCTGCACATGATAGGTCCTAGTGCAGTTTGGATGACTACTGTGTTGGCATGACCGCCTTTCCTGAATGTACCATTAGTAGGGCATGATTTTGCCATCGCTATCTAGTAGTTTGATGGGAATTTCACACTGTGGGGGCATCTCGACATTCTGTATCCCCAGGGGTCTTACACACCCGTAGAGTCCCTTGTGTTCCCACCACCACCGTGGCCAACATAACATGGTCTCTCCGTCACCTTCCGACTGAGTTGGGCTCCCATGGTTCCCCCTAGGATCCCCTATCTGATGGTACCTTGTGTTGTTACCTGCCTTCGCTTGGATAAACCATACATAGCTGACTTGTAGTCTCACTCTTACACTTTACACATATCCCCCTCCCTTCTTGGACCTCATATATGGTCACCTGTAAAAACCCGAGCAACTTGTTTCACACATGCCCGGGATGGATCAGAGGGTAACCTCCCAAGCGGTACCTTGGGGCGAAGTTACTGGGGTGATGGTAATCTGACTGTCGTAACTTGAACCGCTGGGCCTACTTTCATATATAAGCTCCACTGTCGTTACTATCGTTCCACCGTAGAGCGCTCTGTCACACAGCAACCAAAATAGTCTCCCCATCTTTACTCTGCCTTGTTCTGGCCTGTGGGAGAAGGGAACAAAAGCAGAGTGTTACTCCCGGTCTGGCATCCCTTCACCCTACCATCGGCTACTCAGGCTCTATACTAACTTTTCGCTATACCGCCTTGGCCACTCACAGGGCCGTTGCCTCAGATTGTAACCATACTGTACCTGGGGAGGCACCGCGACAGGCGGAGGTGCCTCATTGGGTGGGGGCACCGGATTAGGCACCCCTTCTCCTGCATCCCATTGGAGAGGATGAGTCAGTCTCACCATGCTCATGATCGTGGCTTGCTGTCTTCTTGACCTGCTGGTGTACTGAAAAAGCTTCATCTGGTTAATGTGAAACCATTTGATTTTCCTAGGTAGTTGAACCACGTACACCATAGGACTAGCTTTGTCAACAATGCTATACGGCCCCTTGTAGAGGGCTTCAAAGACTCCCACCCTCGCATAGTTTCGTACCATCACCTGGCTTCCTACTTCCCACTCCTGGGGTTTACTCGGAGCCAAGTGTACTCGGTTGTGTTGGTGAGCCTTCCTAATGTTATGGGCGGCCCTCAGGTGTACCTCCTTTAAAGTTTCCCAAAGGTCGCTCAGGAAGTTATCCCTGGTCACTTCCTCCACCTGCTTGTCTGTCAAAGTGGGAACCAACAGATGTGTGGGGGTTCGCACGGGTTTCCCTGTTACCAATTCACATGGGGAGTAATCCATTCCTTTGGAGTCTTTACTGCGTATTCCCATAAGGATTAGGGGAAGTACCTCATCCCTGTTTGAGTTCCTGAAATTCACCCATAATCACCTAGGAATTTTTTTTTTTTTTAATTCCCATTATATTACCATCTCATCTCATTCAGGTGCCCTGGAGAAACTTTAATGTCCAATACAGTATGATCATTACCACTTAACCTCTTCCCAAATCAATCCAAGTTATCGAGCAATTCAGTCTCAAGATGAGGGATGTTAGTTACCTAAAAAAAAAACTTCTTTCTGAATACACAGTTTGAGTGGAACCATGTAGATAGGACCTATTCAAAAAATAAATTTGATTAACCCCTTAAATTTCAGATAAATTCCCATTCCCGAGTGCTTGAGCAGCAACTCATATCAATTTATCTAATCAATTTTAATTTCTAAAACAAATTATGTCCAGGCTTGTGATTTAACAAAATAAAACAGAAGTATTTGCAATTGCATTTGGATGTAAGTCCTTTATCTTCCCTCGAGCAATCTGTTTTGAAAGATAACACATGACTCCAAATAGTTAATTCCAAGCATTAAAAAAAGTCTTAAGTCCAATTTTGTCACCATGCTGGGACCATTCGAGATCCATCAATGTCTGCAGATAAGAACTTAAATTCTGAACATTATTGGAGCTCCCACTACACTTTCCCAGCAAAGTTCAAGCTCCGTAACAGCTTGAAGTAATTTCTATATCAAAGAACCACTCTGGGTAATCCTGCACCATCAACACTCATCTGGCTCCCTGCTTAAAAGAAAAAAACATAAAATCCATTGAGGCTTTCCTGCGAGCCCAATGGGTTAATGCATCAATTCCTGATTCCCTTCTGTCACTGTGGGGAGTTAACTTCTTTTATTGTATTTCAAAAGACAAACGCAAACATAATCAATCGATGTCAGCTTGTATCACACAACAAAAGACTAAAGACAGAAGAAGCCCTAGAGGAGTATAAAAAGTGCAGGGGCATACTTAAAAAAGAAATTAGGAGGGCGAGGAGGGGCCATGAAATAACACTGGCGAGCAAAATAAAGGAAAATCCTGAGATGTTTTATAAGTATATTAAGGGCAAGAGGATAACCAGGGAAAGGGTAGGGCCCATTAGGGACCAAAGTGGCAATCTGTGTGTAGAGCCAGAGGATGTACGCGGGGTTTTAAATGAATTTTTTGCATCTGTGTTCACTATGGAG
The DNA here is from genome assembly GCF_052327205.1 of Somniosus microcephalus. Taxonomy (NCBI): domain Eukaryota; kingdom Metazoa; phylum Chordata; class Chondrichthyes; order Squaliformes; family Somniosidae; genus Somniosus; species Somniosus microcephalus. The sequence goes on along the minus strand of NC_140991.1, from coordinate 49,111,332 downwards.
AAAGACGATGCAGACATAGAAATCGGGCAAGGGGACTGTGACATACTTGAACATATTAGCATCGAGAGGGAGGAGGTGCTAGCGGTTTTAGCGGGCCAAAAAGTGGATAAATCCCCAGGCCCGGACGAGATGTATCCCAGGCTGCTGTGGGAGGCAAGGGAGGAGATTGCAGGGGCTCTGACACTAATTTTCAGAACCTCTCTGGCCACAGGGGATGTACCAGAGGACTGGAGAACAGCTAACGTAGTACCATTATTCAAGAAGGGTAGCAGGGATAAACCAGGGAATTACAGGCCAGTGAGTCTAACATCTGTGGTGGGGAAATTATTGGAAAAAACTCTGAGGGACAAAATTAATCTCCACTTGGAGAGGCAAGGATTAATCGGGGATAGTCAGCATGGCTTTGTTAAGGGTAAATCATGTCTAACAAATCTGATCGAATTTTTCGAGGGGGTGACTAGTGGGGTGGATGAGGGAAATGCTGTGGATGTGGTGTACATGGACTTCAGTAAAGCTTTTGACAAAGTCCCGCATAGGAGACTGATCAAGAAGGTAAGAGCCCATGGGATCCAGGGTGCCTTGGCGCGTTGGATCCTAAACTGGCTGAGTGGCAGGAGGCAGAGGGTGATGGTCGAAGGTTGCTTTTGTGACTGGAAGCCTGTGTCCAGTGGGGTACCTCAGGGATCGGTGCTGGGTCCCTTATTGTTTGTGATCTACATAAATGATTTGGATGAAAATGTAAAAGGTATGATCAGTAAGTTCGCAGATGACGCGAAAATTGGTGGGGTGGTAAATTGCGAGGAGGAAAGCCTCCGGCTACAGGACGATATAAACGGGTTGGTCAGATGGGCGGAAAAGTGGCAAATGGAATTTAACCCTGAAAAGTGCGAGGTGATGCATTTTGGACGGACAAATAAGGCAAGGGAATACACAATGAGTGGTAGGACCCTAGGAAGTACAGAGGGTCAGAGGGACCTTGGTGTACATGTACATAGATCCCTGAAGGCAGCGGAGCAGGTAGATAAGGTGGTTAAAAAGGCATATGGGATACTTGCCTTCATTAGCCGAGGCATAGAATATAAGAGCAGGGAGGTTATGATGGAGCTGTACAAAACGCTGGTGAGGCCACAGCTGGAGTACTGTGTGCAGTTCTGGTCGCCTCACTATAGGAAGGATGTGATTGCTTTGGAGAGGGTGCAGAGAAGATTCACCAGGATGTTACCTGGGATGGAGCGCCTCAGCTATGAAGAGAGGCTGGACAGGCTGGAGTTGTTTTCCTTGGAGCAGAGAAGGCTGAGGGGGGACCTGATTGAGGTGTACAAAATAATGAGGGGCATAGATAGGGTAGATAAAGAGGAACTTTTCCCCTTAGTGGGGGGGTCAATAACAAGGGGGCATAGATTCAGGGTAAGGGGCAGGAGATTTAGAGGGGATTTGAGGAGGAACTTTTTCACCCAGAGGGTGGTTGGAATGTGGAACTCAATGCCTGAAAGGGTGGTGGAGGCAGGAACCCTCACAACATTCAAGAAGCATTTGGATGAGCACTTGAAATGCCATTGCATACAAGGCTATGGACCAAATGCTGGAAAATGGGATTAGACTGGACAGGGATGGATGGGCGGCGCAGACACGATGGGCCGAAGGGCCTCTTTCTGTGCTGTAAAACTCTATGACTCTATGACTCTATGACTCTATGAACTTCTCGCAGCATTCAAATTTTTAAAACTTTTGCCAAACAAAAAATTTACTTTTGCAAGTCTTTGTGCCTTTAACATTTGCAAAGATCCTGACCAATTCAATTCAGCAGATTAAAACATCAGACATCATTAGTAACACCACTACAAACATTCTGTAAAACAACTCCACACACAATAGCATTCCCCTTTCCCCCGCCCCCGGTCACACATTCTTGAAATTGGTCAGAAATTTTTTTTAAATGCCAATTGTTGATGTGATTGCCTCATGTCCAGAACGAGAGGCTTTCACACAATTTACACCAACCAGAATTTCACCATGGCCATAATAAAGGCTGGTTTTAATAGGTTAATTAACCTCAATAACTCCAATTTAATTCAGAGCAATATCTTAAGCTAACCAGTACCACTTGAAAAAGAGGGAGGAGCCACAATAACAGAAACATTCACACATGCTTTGTTAAAAAGACACTTAACATTCACAGTGAAAACAAAAAACTGTAGCACAGCAGAAAAGAGAAATGATCTTCCCTTTTCTCCTTTATTCCGTCATAACTATGTTATCCTTTTTCCCTTAAACCAATTTTCAATTTCTGATGTTTTCTATTGAATCCCATTTTGAACTGATTCAAAACCTTAAACTCACAGGCCTAGAAATTCACTATGGCCCTGCCAGCTGGCTAGCGCCCAAAAGTTAGCGCTGGGCGCGAGCCAGTTGCGACTGTCAGAAATTCAGTTTTTGCGCCCCAAGTCGGAACCTGGCGCTATTCCAGGGTGTGCCCGCCCCCACTTGGGGCGCTGAAGCTGAATTTCAGCGCTGTAGGCGCCGCTGCGCCACCCGCTGCGGAGCGGCAGGCTGCGGTACTGCAGGCCTCCTCCTTCTCTTAAGGGGGAGGTGCCTGCAACGGGGAGATCGCCGCTGGATAGTGCCGGCAAATGAGCCTGGCACCACGGAGAAGTGCCGGGTTCGCGGAAAGCAGCCGGCAATGCCGCGGGGGGGGGTGTTGGAGGAGGCCGGGGAAGGAGGTGCTGGCAGGCGGCCGCAGAAAAAGCGGCCGGCCGCACCTCCACCTTAAAGCGCCCCACTAAGGCTACAGTACGGCCCCGTTTTCTGATCGCTGTTTGCGGCCGCTGCGGAAGAGGCGGCCGCAACTAAATATGGGGGTCGGGCCGGTATCGGGGCGGAACCGGGGCACTGCACACACCGATGACGTCATCGGTGCCGGCGCAGCGCTGACGGCTACCGCCGCCATTACCGCTGCGCTGAATATCAGCGTAAACTCCTCTATTGGCGCAGAAGCCCTCTTTGGGCGGTAACTGGCCGCAAAGCTGGCAGCGCCTTACTGAATTTCTAGGCCACAGTCTGTATTATATGGGACCTCAAATTCCCGATCCAACATAGAAACATAGAAACATAGAAGATAGGAGCAGGAGTAGGCCATTCGGCCCCCCGAGCCTGCTCCGCCATTCAATGCGATCATGGCTGATCATCCAAATTCAGTACCCGGTCCCTGCTTTCTTCCCATACCCCTTGATCTCTTTAGCCTTAAGAAATATATCCAACTCCTTCTTGAATATATTTAATGAATTGGCCTCTACTGCCTTCTGTGGTAGAGAATTCCACAGGGTCACCACGCTCTGGGTGAAGAAATTCCTCCTCATTTCTGTCCTAAATGGCCTACCCCTTATCCTTAGACTGTGACCCCTGCTTCTGGACTCCCTGACCATCGGGAACATCCTTCCTGCATCTAGTCTGTCTAGTCCTGTCAGAATTTTATAAGTTTCAATGAGAGCCCCTCTCATTCTTCTAAACTCCAGCGGGTACAAGCCCAATCGACCCAATCTCTCCTCATACGTCATTCCTGCCATCCCAGGTATCAGCCTGGTGAATCTTCGCTGAACTCCTTCCTTGGCAAGAACATCCTTCCTCAGATAAGGCGACCAAAATTGCACACAATACTCAAGATGTGGTCTCACCAAGGCCCTGTACAACTGCAGCAAGACATCCTTGTTCCTGTACTCAAACCCTCTCGCTACGAAGGCCAACATACCATTTGCCTTCTTAACCGCTTGCTGCACCTGCATGCTTACCTTCAGCGACTGGTGCACAAGGACACCCAGATCTCGTTGCACTTCCCCTTCTCCCAATCTATTGCCATTCAGATAATAATCTGCCTTCATGTTTTTGCCACCAAAGTGGATAACCTCACATTTATCCATGTTAAATTGCATCTGCCATGCTTCTGCCCAATCACCCAACCTATCCAAATCATCCTGGAGTTTCTTGGCATCCTCCTCAAAGCACACATGCCCACCCAGCTTTGTGTCATCTGCAAATTTGGAGATATTACATCTAGTTCCCTTGTCTAGATCATTTATATATAATGTGAATAGCTGGGGTCCAATGACTGATCCCAGCGGTACCCCACTAGTCACTGCCTGCCACTCGGAAAAAGACCCATTTATTCCAAATCTTTGCTTTCTGTCTGCCAACCAGTTTTCTATCCAAATCAATACCTTGCCCCCAATCACATGTGCCTTAACTTTACACGCTAATCACTTATGCTGGACCTTATCGAAAGCCTTCTGAAAGTCCAAATATACCACATCCACTGGTTCTCCCTGTAAAGTATGTGTCTATACTTAATCCAATAATGAAGAGACAGCTTGGAAGATTCAACGTAGGTCTTTACTTAATACCAACAGGCGGGAACTGAGGGGAGATCAGTACCCACAGTACTATTTATACCCCTATGGCCAGGAGTGGTACTATGGTATCACTACGCCCTACAAAGTAGTGCCGCTCTGGCCATAGGTTTAAAGTAACATACATATTACATACACAACATTCCTCCCCTTTTAATTAAAACGTACCCGTGCAATTAAGTCAACAGATGCACCATAACTAGGGCTAATAACATTTGGTAACACAATATACATAACATATTTACATCAGAGTTGTCTACCTATATATATAATATAAAAAGAAACATGTTATAGATTCAGTCTCTGAGGAGGCCTCCTGTCTCGACTAGGATAACGTCTTTCTCTAGTCGGTCTCGGTGTAGGTGGCGGTACTTCCGTCACCACCTCATCGCTGGAGTCGTCGGTGTCTGATGGCACATCCTGTGCCGTGGAGATCACTGGAGTGCTGAACTCCTCGCAATCCTGAGACCTCTGTAATGACGAGCTGGGCCGTGATTCCACTGTAGCAATGTGCTGAGACGTTTGAGGTCGTGAATCAGTTGGGTTTCTGGACTCCACAAGTTGATCAGCATGTCGTCTGATTATGCCGTCCCCTGTATCCACTGTGTACATCAAAGGTCCCTGGCGGGCCTTTATCGTACCAGACCGCTACTTTTCATTTCTATAATCACGGGCCAACACTTGCTGCCCCACCTCGTGTGGTAAACCACTTTTATCGTTCACTATCGTTACACTATAGTTATCACTGTTGTATTGTTATCACTGTTCTCACTGTTGTATCACTATACGAGGTCGCATCTTGTCGCGCTGTTATACCTGGGCTGACCACCTCCGACTCCGCCCATGGCTCCACCTACCTGCCCAGGTATAAAGGTAGTCGACTGGCTGGTATTCCTCCTTGTTGGACCCGATCACCCACGAGGGTGGGCTCTGTTATTTAGTCAATAAAAACCTTTAGTTACGTTCCTAACTCGTCGCTTTTTATTGGACGAATTGATAGGTATATCAATTTTATTGACTAAATTTTAAAGATGTCTACTACTGGCCAGCCAGAAGCCCTCCCAGAAGCACAGCCACAGCAGCTTTCAGACACCGGGCTACACCAGCCACACCAGCCGGCTTGGCTGCAAGCCCTCAAACCACCGTACCTGGATCTAAACCCACAGGCAGCAAACTCAGCCCTCGACTTCAAACACTGGCTGGGCTGCTTCGAATCCTACCTGGAAGAATCCGGCGTCCCTCAGAGATCCAAACTAAGAGTTCTGAACGCCCAAGCGAGCCCGAGAGTATACGCACTCATCCAGGACATGACTACATACGAGGCCGCTATCAACCTACTGAAACAGCAGTACCGGAGCCCGGTAAATTACATGTACACCAGGCGCCTCCTAAGATCCCGCCCGCAACAGCCAGGAGAGTCTGTAGCTGAATTTTTACGGGCGCTAAAAGCACTCGGCAGGAACTGTGACTTTAAAGCGGTGACGGCTGTTGAAAATACGGAAGATAATATCCACGATGCCTTTGTGAAAGGCCTACGGTCCGACTACTCACGGCAAAGACTGCTTGAAGCTAAAGACCTCAACCTGGACAAAGCTGAAGCCCTCGCTCTCTCCCTAGAGGTGGCCCATCAGGACCAGGAGGCGTTTTCCAGGTACTGCTCGCGACCCTGGGACTCGGGCCCGACCCCTACCGCAATACCCTTCGCAGCGCCGCCCCCGGGACCTACCACAGCATCGGCGTCCCGGACCCGACCGGGACCGCCACACCCGGTACCGGCTCCGACATCGGGCACCCGCGATCAGGCCGCCGGCTGCTTCTTTTGCGGCCAGGAGAAGCACCCGAGGTCGCGCTGCCCAGCCAGGAACTCTACCTGCTCAACCTGCAGGAAGAAAGGCCACTTCTCTAAGGCCTGCAGGAGCGGATCTTCAGAGGCCAGCAGTGCCTCATGCGAACTGTGGGGGCGGCCATCTTCTTTCAAGGCAACTGAGGCCAGCATCCCCACACGTGAGTCATGGGGGCGGCCATCTTTGATCAAGGCAACCGACCCCAATAGTGCCTCATGTGAGTTATGGGAGCAGCCATCTTCTCCGCCATTTTGTCCTACCTCGTGGGAGACGCCATTTTACCCACCACGCCCGACTGCCACCGGGCCTCCGGACCCGACGACCGCCTCGCCCGCAGACGACAACGACTCGCTTACCTACACACTAGCCTCCGTTACTCTGGATCAAGCCCGCCCGCACCACCTGTCCAAGTCGATGATGGACATCAAAGTAAACGGCCACGCCACGACCTGCCTGTTCGACAGCGGAAGCACGGAGAGCTTCATCCACCCAGACACGGTGAGCCACTACTCCCTCCCTGTCCTGCCAACGCGCAACCGAATCTCGATGGCATCGAGGTCCCACGCCACGGACATCAGCGGCTACTGTGTTGTGACCTTGTCGGTTAAGGGTACGGAGTATAAAAATTTTAAACTCCTCGTCCTCCCCCAGCTCTGCGCTGCCGTCCTACTAGGGCTGGACTTCCAATCCCACCTCCAAAGTGTAACCCTAGCATACGGTGGACCCCTCCCCCCACTCACAGTCGACAACCAGTGAATGTTAAACCGCCCACCGCGTAACACCTGCAGCCTATCCACCCTCAAGGTGCCGCCACCTTCCCTGTTCGCTAACCTCACCCCCGACTGCAAACCCGTCGCTACCAAGAGCAGGCGGTACAGCGCTGGGGACAGAGCCTTCATTAGCTCTGAGGTGCAGCGCCTCCTGAAAGAGGGCATTATCGAGGGGAGCAACAGCCCCTGGCGTGCCCAGGTCGTGGTCGTTAAGACCGGCGATAAAAATCGCCTGGTCATCGACTACAGCCAGACCATAAACAGATACACCCAGCTGGACGCATACCCCCTTCCCCGCATATCTGACATGGTCAATCAGATTGCACAATACCGCGTATTCTCGACCATCGACCTTAAGTCGGCCTACCACCAACTCCCTATCCACCCCGAGGACCGCCAGTACACCGCCTTCGAGGCGAATGGGCGCCTATACCACTTCCTTAGGGTCCCCTTCGGTGTCACCAATGGGGTCTCGGTCTTCCAAAGGGAGATGGACCGGATGGTTGACCAGAACGGGCTGCAGGCCACATTCCCCTATCTAGATAACGTCACCATCTGCGGCCGCGACCGGCAGGACCATGACGTGAATCTGGAGAAATTCCTCCGTACGGCCCAACGGCTGAACCTCACCTACAATAAGGAGAAATGTGTGTTTAACACCTCGCGCCTTGCCATCCTTGGCTGTGTAGTAGAGAACGGACTCATCGGCCCCGACCCCGAAAGAATGCGCCCCCTCATGGAGCTACCCCTCCCCCACTGCCCTAAGGCACTTAAGAGAACCCTGGGGCTCTTCGCCTACTATGCCCAATGGGTGCCCAATTATGCGGACAAAGCCAGACCCCTCATGAAGTCCACATCCTTCCCCCTCACGGAGGAAGCGTGCGCGGCCTTCTCCCTCATCAAGGGAGACATAGCCAAGGCCACAATGCACGCAGTGGATGAGTCCATCCCCTTCCAAGTGGAGAGCGATGCATCCGACTTCGCCCTAGCCGCTACCCTTAACCAGGAGGGGAGGCCGGTGGCCTTCTTCTCAAGGACCCTACAGGGCCCCGAGATCCGACACTCGTCGGTCAAGAAGGAAGCCCAGGCAATTGTGGAGGCGGTACGGCGCTGGAGGCATTACCTGGCAGGCAAACGATTTACCCTCCTCACCGACCAACGTTCGGTTGCTTTCATGTTTAATAACAAGCTGAGGGGCAAAATCAAGAATGACAAGATCTTGAGGTGGAGAATCGAGCTATCCACCTACGATTATGATATCTTGTACCGGCCAGGTAAGCTGAACGAACCCCCTGATGCTCTTTCACGAATTACATGCGCCAGCGCGCATATTGATAGACTTCAGACCCTCCACAACGACCTCTGCCACCCCGGGGTCACCAGACTTTACCATTTCATTAAGGCCCGCAACCTGACCTACTCCATCGAGGAGGTCAGGACCATGACCAGGAACTGCCAGACCTGCGCCGAGTGCAAACCGCACTTCTACAGGCCGGACAGAGCAAGCCTGATCAAGGCCACCCGCCCCTTCGAGCGCCTGAGCATCGACTTTAAGGGGCCTCTACCGTCATCTGACCGCAATGTGTACTTCCTCAACATCGTTGATGAGTACTCCCGTTTCCCTTTTGCCTTCCCCTGCCCAGACATGACCAGTACCACGGTCATCAAGTGCCTGAACGACCTCTTCGCCTTGTTCGGGTTCCCGAACTATATACATAGTGACCGGGGCTCCTCCTTCATGAGCGAGGAACTCCGTCAGTTCCTACTAGCGAGAGGTATTGCAGCAAGTAGGACCACCAGCTACAATCCCCGAGGGAACGGCCAGGTGGAAAGAGAGAACGCGACGGTATGGAAGGCCGTCCTCTTAGCCTTAAAGTCTAAGGGCCTCCCAACCTCCCGCTGGCAGGAAGCCCTCCCGACAGCGCTGCACTCCATCCGGTCACTACTTTGCACTGCCGTTAACGCCACCCCCCATGAACGAATGTTTGTATTCCCCAGGAAGTCGACTACGGGAACCACTCTACCAACCTGGCTGACCTCTCCGGGGCCCGTCTTGCTGCGAAAGCACGTGAGGGCCCATAAAATGGACCCCCTGGTCGAGAGGGTGAACCTCCTGCACGCCAACCCCCAGTACGCCTACGTGGCTTACCCAGATGGGCGGGAGGACACTGTCTCCTTACGAGACCTCGCACCCTCGGGCACTCCGGAGACACCACCTTTACCCCCCCCCACCACCCCCCCAATTCCAGCCCAGGTAGACGGCATGCCGGAACCCCACGAGCCTTCGCCGACCACGCAGACACCAGCATTAACACCGGATAATGCAGCACCGCCGCTGCGACGATCGGAGAGGCTTACGAGGCCTCCGGACAGACTGACATACCAGAACTGGTAGTACACTTCACCCCGCCGGACTCAAATCTAAACAAGGGGTGAATGTGGTAAACCACTTTTATCGTTCACTATCGTTACACTATAGTTATCACTGTTGTATTGTTATCACTGTTCTCACTGTTGTATCACTATACGAGGTCGCCTCTTGTCGCGCTGTTATACCTGGGCTGACCACCTCCGACTCCGCCCATGGCTCCACCTACCTGCCCAGGTATAAAGGTAGTCGACTGGCTGGTATTCCTCCTTGTTGGACCCGATCACCCACGAGGGTGGGCTCTGTTATTTAGTCAATAAAAACCTTTAGTTACGTTCCTAACTCGTCGCTTTTTATTGGACGAATTGATAGGTATATCACCTCGAAGCTCCGTGTTGTTGTAACCGCAGAAGTACTCGCTCCAGGTTAGCGAGGTGGTCGTTATCCGTTTGTCCTGTCACCAGGATGTCATCCAGGTAGCATTGCATTCCTGGAATGCCCTGTAAGACCTGTTCCATGGTCCTCTGCCATATTGCCGGGGCGGACGCCACACCAAATACCAGGCGATTGTACTGGTACAATCCCTTGTGTGTGTTAATCGTTAGGAGCTTTTTCGAGTCCTGTTCCACCTCCATCTGTAAATAAGCTTGACAAAGGTCAATCTTCGTAAAGTGTCTACCCCCAGCTAATGATGCGAATATGTCCTCTACTGTACCGTGTGCAGGACTGTGTTAATAGTTATCTTAAAATCCCCGCAAATGCGAACCTTCTTTGGTTCCCCCAGTGTGTTATTTGCAGATTTCTTTATAACTGGGATGATGGGCGTGGCCCACTCACTCCACTCAATCTTTGTAAGGGCACCTGCACTCTCTAAGGCATCCAGTTCTGCTTCCACAGCTGGCCGAATGGCGTAAGGCACCGGTCTGGCCTTACAAAACTTGGGGTTTGCGTCTTGAGCAATAGTTATTTTTGCTCTAATGTCTTTTAAGGTCCCCAGCCCTTGTTGGAACACCTCTGGCATTTTTGCCAATATTTTCGACAGCCTGCTTGTAATGGTTGAATCATCCTTGGTGGTCTCTACTTTTAACTCGTGTATCGACTTCCAGTCGAAATTGATTTTTCTTATCCATTCCCTACCCAAAAGTGGTGGTCCACCGTTTGGTAGGACGTATAAATAAAGCCCTGGCACTTTTCTGCCGTTGTATTTAACTGTTACTTGCATTTTTCCCTTCGGGTAAACTTTTTGTCCCGTATATGTTTTTAATTTAATTTCCGTATCCTTTAAGGGAATGCGTTTGAACAGCCTTTTATAATCTTGTTCATTAATTACTGATAGGGCTGAACCCGTGTCCAGCTCCATATTAACTTCGACGCCTGCTACCTTCATTTTAACCCACATTGTGCTGTGTTCCTCCGTTTTGTCTACACCATATAACTTGAGACATCCCAGACCTTTAGGCTCTGCTTTTGTGCCTTCCTGTGACTCGTCTGAGCTACTGTCAGACATCTTATGTATTTTTGTCCTTGCCTTGGTACTGCTCGGACTGCCCCCACTATTGGGTTTCGTTCCCGACCGACAAACTTTCGCTATATGCCCCTTTTTCCCACACTGCCGGCATATTTTATCACAAAACCAACAATTACTTTGGTCGTGGGTGGTTTTGCCACAATGGTAGCATTTACCTTTGTGAAATGTCACCTCATGGGTGTCATAGCAGGTTGTGTTTTGTCGCATTTGAGCAGCACCCTGTGCTGCTGCTTCATGGACCGATGCTATTTCAATCGCCTGATCTAGGCTGAGCTGTTTCTTGGCTAGCAACCATTTTCGTGTACTCTCATTTAACATGCCACAGACAAATCTGTCTCTGATCGCGTCTGCCAAAAAGGCTCCAAACTGGCAATGTTTGGACAACCTTCTGAGCTCATCCAAATAGGCTGCCTGCGACTCATCATTCCTTTGGTCGCGTCTGTAGAAGCGGTACCTTTCCGCTATAAATGGTGGCTTAGGGTTTAAATGTTTCCTTAACGTATCAACAATTTGGGCATACGTTTTGTCTGCTGGCTTTTCTGGAGTAAGAAGATTCCTCAGCAGACCGTATGTTTTTGCCCCCATAAAATTTAATAAGGTTGCTGCCTTTTTGTCATCTTTCACCTTGTGTACTATGCAATAAAGTTCATGCCTTTCGACATAGGCATCCCACTCTTCTGTGTCCTCAACAAATTCTGACAACCAACCTTCTTTAGACATTTTAAACTGCTGAAGAGCTTTTCCCGCCTTTGTCCACTAGATGGCGTTTAAAAAAAATTTTTAAACTGCTGAAGAGAAAAAACTTTTCCCCTTTGTCCACTAGATGGCGTTTTTCCCGCCTTTTCTCCCTCTACTGTCAACGACCTCTCTCCAGCTTCGTTATTTTTGGCCCTTGCAGCTCCCGTTATTGCCACCGCTGCTATTAGACCTTCCCCTCTCGTGGCCCGCTCGTCCTTGTGGCTCCGTTTGTTCCCCAGATCGCCTGCCCGTTCTGGCCCTTGCAGCTCCCGTTCCCCGGGAAGGATTTCAGTTTACCTGGCCCTGGGTGGACTTTTGCCCCATGGCTGGAGCGCCCATTCAGCCTCTTCTCTCAGCTGCTGCAGCCTCCACTGGAAACCTCTCTCTCTCTCTCTGTTGCTGCTGCTCCTCCCGAACCTGGAGTGCTGGGCGGTTTCCTTTGGTCGACGCTGGACTCTGCAGGCGGGCTGGTAAGAAGCCTCTCTCCTGCTCTCTCCGTACTGCTGCCGTTCCTTTGTTGCACCGTGTACTGGTGAGCTCGAACCTTACTCGTCGCCAGTGTAAAGTATGTGTCTATACTTAATCCAATAATGAAGAGACAGCTTGGAAGATTCATAGGTTTAAAGTAACATACATATTACATACACAACACTCCGTTATCTATTTTACCAGTTACATCCTCAAGAAATTCCAGTAGATTAGTCAAGCATGATTTACCTTTTGTAAATCCATGTTGACTTTGTCCGATCCTGTCACTGTTTTCCAAGTGCTCTGCTATTACATCTTTTATAATGGACTCTAGCATTTTCCCCACTACCAATGTCAGGCTTACGATGTAATTCCCTGTTTTCTCCCTGCCACCTTTTTTGAATAGTGGGGTAACATTAGCTACCCTCCAATCCATGGGTGCTGTTCCAGATTCCATCGAATGTTGGAAGATGATCAGCAATACATCTATTATTTCTATGGCCACTTCCTTAAGTACCCTAGGATATAGATTATCAAGCCCTGGGGATTTATTGGCCTTCAATCGCCTCAATTTCCTTAACACCATTTCCGTACAAATACTGATTTCTTTCAGTTCCTCCCTTTCATCAGACCCTATGTTCCCCGACATTTCTGGGAGGTTATTTGTATCCTCCTTTGTGAAGACAGAACCAAAACATGTATTTAATTGGTCTGCCATTTCTTTGTTCCCCATTATAAATTCCCCAGATTCTAACTGCAAGGGACCTACGCTTGACTTCACCAATCTTTTTCACTTCACATATCTATAAAAGCTTTTACAGTCAGTTTTTATGTTCCCTGCAAGCTTACTCTCATATTCTATTTTCCCCTTCTTAATTAATCCCTTTGTCCTCCTTTGTTGAATCCTAAACTGCTCCCAATCCTCAGGTTTACTGCTTTTTCTGGCCAATTTATATGTCCTCTCCTTGGATCTTATGCTATCCCTAATTTTCCTTGTAAGCCACTGTTGAGTCACCTTTTTTGTTTTATTTTTATGCCAAACTGGGATGAACAAATTCTGTAGTTCATCCATGCAGTCTTTGAAAGCTTGCCATTGCCTATCCACCATCAACCCTTTGAGTGACAGTCCCCAATCAATCCTACCCAACTCGCGCCTCAGACCATCGTAGTTTCCTTTATTTAAATTCAGGACCCTAGTCTCTGAGTCAAATACTTCAATCTCCATCTTAATGAAGAATTCTATCATATTATGATCGCTCCGACCCAAGGGGCCTCGTATAACAAGATTGCTAATTAATCCTTTCTCATTACATAATACCCAGTCTAAGATGGCCTGATCTCTGGTTGGTTCCTCGACATATTGGTCCAGGAAACCATCCCGTAAACACTCAAGGAATTCCTCCTCCACAGTATTGTTACTAATTTGGTTAGCCCAATCTATATGTAGATTAAGGTCACCCATGATGACTGCTGTGCCCTTATTGCACGCTTCTCTAATTTCCCTTTTAATGCCATCCCCAACCTCCGCATTACTGTTTGGAGGTCTATATACCACTCCCACTACCATTTTCTGCCCCTTGGTATTTCTCAGTTCTACCCATACAGATTCCACATCATCAGAGCTAATATCCTTCCTTACAATTGTGTTAATCCCTTCTTTAACGAGCAATGCTACCCCGCCTCACTTTCCTTTTTGCCTATCTTTCCTGAATATTGAACACCCCTGGATGTTGAGTTCCCAGCCTTGGCCACCCTGGAGCCATGTTTCATAATCCCAATCAAATCATATTTGTTTACCTCTATTTGCGCAGCTAATTCATCCACCTTATTACGAATGCTCCTTGCATTAAGACACAAAGCCTTCAGGCTTGTTTTTTTAATGCTCTTAGACCTATTAGAATTATTATTTACTGTGGCCATGTTTGATTTAAACTGTTGATTTCTCTGACTGCCACTTTTGTTTTTCTCTTTCCTATCTTTTGCTTTTATCCTTGTTTCCCTTTCCTCTGTCCCCCTGTTCATGTTCCCAACACCCTGCCATTTTAGTTTAAACCCTCCCCCAGAGCACTAGCAAACACTCCCCCTAGGACATCGGTCCCAGCCCTGCCCAGGTGCAAACCGTCCGGTTTGAACTGGTCCCACCTCCCCCAGAACCGGTTCAAATGTCCCAGGAATTTGAATCCCTCCCCCTCGCACCATTCCTCTAGCCACGTATTCATCTGAAATATCCTTCTATTTCTACTCTGACTAGCACGTACTAATGTACCCCGATCCCCTCCCCCTTCGCCAGACACCAAGTACCAGCTATGGTGCATAGGGTTCATGGACGGAGGCCGAGCTTCCTCTGGCGGGGCATTCCCTGGTCCCTTATCCGATTTTTCATCACCCCCTTCATCAACTTCACTATCACTTTCTTCACTATCCTGTCCATCCTTCCCAAATGAGGGGGGTCATGGCACATACAATGCCTCTTTGAATTTGCAACTTCTCCTCCAATTCCCTAATCAGCTTATTACATTTAGTGTGATCCCCACGGATGCTCCGTTCCTCCAGCGCCTGTTTCTGGATGACCCTAAACACAACCTGCAGGACCTCATTAACCTTTTCTACCTGCTCTGCCTGATGTCTGCTTGGACGCCTCCTCCGACCAGACATCACACTGATCCTGGTTATTCATACACTGGCTCTCAAGGTACAGTTCCTTAATACACCACCTCTCCTTTGCCTTATCAAACTTCTCCACAAGCCTTTTCCTACTTTCCCTTTCTTCTTCTAATTCCCTCAGAAGTCGGTTTACCACCTCTTCTCTATCACTGGCCTTATTTGCCAGATCTTCTATCTCCTTTCGCATCTTAATTTTCGTACACTCATCTTTTTTGAACTGTCTCTGGTATGCCATTAACCAGACGGCCTTCATCATCCCTGGCTGACACATGGACCCTTGTGTCCATTGTTTGGCCTCAGAGATCAGGTTATCCCCGTCTATTATGACCCGTACCCATCCCTCCTTGAGGGGAAACTTCCATGTCATGTATTTCAATACTAACTCATCCATCGTCTTTGCCATTGTTTGTTCTGAGCGGGTCTCTGTTCGGGTGCCAAAATCTGCAAGATGTGTAAATTTTTTCCATCAGTCTAACAGTACTTAGAGTTTGGATCCGTATTGGAACAGACAACTCGAGGCAAAGATTTCAGGGTAACTATTCTTTACTTAAAATCAACAGCGATTACAAGCAAGTACAAACATACATATGTACTAACACCAGCGAGTGATCAGTTCGGCGGTGACGAGTCGGTTCTCTTCTCTGTGCAATTGATCAAGTCACCCGACTCAGTGCAGTAGCCCCTAGTGCCTTTCGACTGCACTTTTTATACCCCAAAACATAGCAGACCGCCCAATGCATACGTTTCCCAGACCACGTTAACAATGGCCAGTAGTTCTTTCTTTTTCTCCTCTCCTTATCTGTTAGTCAGTGGGCCTCAAGGCCTGTTACGCCATTGTCTGAAGAAGTTCCTATTAACAATGGCTCAAAAGTTTGTTTTACAGAACTCTCAAGGCCCTCTTTCTTATCTGTGATTTTTGCGGAATTTGCCCAGTAACATGGCCCTCAGTCTCTCAAGCTATGTCGGTCCATTAAATTTGGTCAACTTTGAGTTTAGTCAAGTTACTTTACAGCAATGATGTAATTCTACAGCACCTCATTTTTAGGTACACCTGGTGCTTCTCCTGGCAAGCTCTTCTACACTCCTCATTGAACCAGGGTTGATCGCCTGGCTTGATGTTAATGGTAGAGTGAGGGATATGCCGGGCCATGAGGTTACAGATTGTGGTGGAAAACAATTCTGCTGCTGCTGATGGTGCACAGCAGCTCATGGATACCTAGTTTTGAGCTGCTAGATCTGTTCTGAATCTATCCCATTTAGCATGGAGGTAGTGCCACACAACACGATGGAGGGTGTCCTCAGTGTGAAGACATCTCCACGAGGACTGTGCGGTGGTCACTGCTGCCAATACTGTCATGGACAGATGCATCTATGACAGGTAGATTGGTGAGGACAAGGTCAAGTAAATTTTTCCCTCGTGTTGGTTCTCTCACCACCTGTCGCAGGCTCAGTCTGGCAGTTATGTCCTTCAGGACTCGGCCAGCTCGGTCAATAGTGGTGCTACCGAGCCACGCTTGGTGATGGACATTGAAGTCCCCCACCCAGAATATATTCTGTGTCCTTGCTTCCCTCAGTGCTTCGTCCAAGTGGTGTTCAATATGGAGGAGTACTGATTCATCAGCTGAGGGAGGGCGGTAGTGGTATTCAGCAGGAGGTTTCCTTGCCCATGTTTGACCTGATGCCATGAGATTTCATGTGGTCTGGATTCAATGTTGAGGACTCCCAGGGCCACTCCCACCCGACTGTATACCACTGTGCCGCCACCTCTGGCGGGTCTGTCCTGCCGGTGGGACAGGACATACCCAGGGATGGTGATGGAGGAGTCTGGCACATTGGCTGAAAGGTATAATTCTGTGAGCATGACTGTGTCAGGCTGTTGCTTGACTAGTCTGTGGGACAGCTCTCCCAATTTTGGCACAAGTCCCCAGATGTTAGGGAGGAGGACTTTGCAGAGTCGACTGGGCTGGGTGTGCCGTCATCGTGTCCGAAGCCAGTGCCGAGGTCGATGCCAGGTTTTCCGTCCCGTTTTATTCTTATTATTTTTTCTTGTAGCGATTTGTTACAACTGAGTGGCTTGCTGGGCCATTTCAGAGGGCAGTTAAGAGTCAACCACGTTGCTGTGGGTCTGGAGTCACATATAGGCCAGACCGGGTAAGGACGGCAGATTTCCTTCCCTAATGGACATTAGTGAACCAGATGGGTTTTTACAACAATCCAGTAGTTTCTTGCTAGTTTTTTTATTCCAGATTTATTTAATTAACTTAATTTAAATTCCACAGCTGCCATGGTGGTGATTTGAACTCACGCCTCTGGATTATTAGTCCAGGCCTCTGGATTACTAGTTCAGTACCATAATACTATGCTAGCGAGTTCCTAATATCTCCCCTCAGCCTCTTTTGTAGCATCCAATTGTTTCTTAAATTCCATGGTTTTTGCCTCCATTACTCTATCTAGAAGTTTATTACAAGTGTTGATCATTCTTTGTGTGAAGAAAAACTTCCTGATCTCTGTCCTAAAAGTACCCGTTTTTAGATTGAATCTGTGTCATCTTGTTCTAATCCCACAGTTTAATATAGAGTAATATTTTGGGTTAACTTTTTCCATACCCTTATCAATCTCATACACGTCTATAAGAAAACCTCTCAAACATCTCATTTCCAGGATAAAAAACCCAGGCTTTGCCATCTTTTCCTCATAATCCATACACCTGTCTCTTGAGAATCAGCCTTGTGGCTCTTCTGTACAGCACCCCAGTGTCATGTTTCTTGGTGACTAGAACTGGATGCAATAGTTAAGCTTTGGTCTGATCAGAGCACTGTACAATTTGAACATTACCTCCTCTGATTTATGTTCCACTGTTTTGGCTAGGTAATTCAACATTCCATTGGCTTTGTTGACTGCTGCTCTGCCTTGGTTGGACATGTTTAACATTAAGCCTATTAAAACTTCTTGGTCTCTTTCAGCTTCATCCCTAGCGATTTCAACACCATCAATGTGGTGTATGCATGCTGCCTATTTCCCTTTCCAAGTGCAGCGCTTTACATTTGTCTGCATTAAATATTTGTCTGTCATTGTTCTGCCAATGTACGCATTTTGTCCACCTCATTCTGTAACTTTTGAACTAACTCTTTGATTCCACTGTCCCTCCTATTTTCACATCATCTACAAATTTGACCACTTTGCTTTGAGTCCAGGTTGCTTATGTAAATTTGAATCCGTAGTGGTCCAAGGACCAAGCCCTGAAGCACCCCACTCAGAACTCTCTCCCAACAACAGTAACCCCCCACCAAACCCTCCCCACTGCACTGCGCCACCCCCCCCGCACCCCACCCCCACACTCTGACATAACTGCCCTTCAACCAGTTTCTTATCCATTCGCAGGGAATCCCCGCACCTCGGGCTAGAAATTGGACCTTGTTGCACCCGTTTTACGGCGTAAAGCGAGCACAATGAGGGCTAATTTTAGGGACCATCGCCCTGCACACTGAGGACACCTGACAGACATCTGACCCGATATTTGATTGGGCCATTTTTCAGGTGTCTGGGGGGATAGCCTAAAATAGGCATCAGGCCCCCTTGTATATGTTAGTAAGAGTCTAATGCCTGTTTTGGGGCCCTTCTGCAAAAGTGGGCTGCCCTGAGCAGAGCATCGGAATGACTCCACTTATGATTTGTGGATATGGATGCAGCCTAGGAAGCAGCCGCCACCAAAAAGGTAAGTAAAAAAAAAACGTTTTTTAAATTTTGATGTGGAGTCGAGAGGTGCAAGAATACTAATCTGGGCTCCACAGAACTCCCGAGGACCGCTGCCGTCTGCGATCAGCCCCCCTCCCGCTGTCCTATCCCCCCGGCACTGTCGACGAGGCTACTTGTAGAGGCACGACAAGTGCCGGCAGCTCGCCCGGATTATCTACCGGTTTTTGGCACGTGTTGCAGCCCCATTGCTGCTTTCGCACCTGAAACTGGACGTCGGTGAATTTCAATTCCCTTGAGTTTAATTTATAGCATTCTGTGTGTAGCTTTGCCCAATGCCTTTTGGAAGTTGAGATAAACCATGTTGTAGGAGGTCTCCTAGTACCCTTGAGTTGCCACTTCCTCAAAGAAGGTGAATAGTTTGGTCAGGCAGGATCTTTCCCTACTGAATCTATTGTGAGTACTGTTGACTAGATTGTTATTGTACAGGTGATCTGGAAATTTGCTCCTTATAATAAGTGTGATTATTTTACATGGAATAGAAGTAAGTCTATAGTTGCCTGTTGATAATTATAGCTTGCAATTGTAGTTGCCTGTGTCTGTTTTGTTGCCCTTTTTGAATATGCCACCACATCAGCCTGTTTTCCTGTGGTTTCCTTGATGTACTGGATCAAGAAGCAGTCCCGCACTAAATCTACCTTCTCTGACTCTAAACAACTTGGATTTTCCCAATTTATATTTGGTTGATTGAAGA
Organism: Somniosus microcephalus; assembly: GCF_052327205.1. Taxonomy (NCBI): domain Eukaryota; kingdom Metazoa; phylum Chordata; class Chondrichthyes; order Squaliformes; family Somniosidae; genus Somniosus; species Somniosus microcephalus. Next base: position 49,092,105 of record NC_140991.1, on the reverse strand, counting down.
TTCCCATCTCCCCTCTTGGCTCGGCATCCGTTTTTCCTGACGCCTCTGCGAAGCACTTTGGGATGATTTTCCACATTAAGAGCACTATATAAATGCAAGTTGTTGTTATCTTAATCTTGACAGTTAGAAAATCACGTACTGAGCTTTACTGACATGTGCTGTCAGTGGGTAAGGCTCAAAAGGTAAACGTACTCTTTGGTGTTCTTCAAAATGGGGAATAAAAAGGTGGAGTTTTTTCAGGGAGGGAACCTGTGAAGTCCATTTGTCCCCAGGCAGATTGACCACAAAGTCTTTGCTGGTCATGAACTTTCCTATGTATACATGATAGGACAGGCTTGATGGGCCAAATATCCTTTACTTGCTATGATCTGGTTACATACCCTGGATTAAAAAGGATTACTATTGATGTAGTTACTACTGATGAATCTGCCTTACATTGTCAGGCTTAGCCATTTCCCCAAACCAGTTCCTCAAAACATTTCATCATGAATTACATAGAAAATAACAAAAGAAAGTTAACATTAATCTTGCTTCTTCAATAACAATTTTTGAATGATACTGATGATAGGCCTCTCTCCTTAAAAGTGTGTAATTTGCTATCAGGAATGTAATTTCAACCTGAAGTCACTGTAGGTGCAATAAAATTGAAGCATTTATCTATCTACACAAGATTCAATTTACTGTTCACACAGAAATAAAGATGCAACCAGACATTATTCATTAATATACAAGAGAATACATTTAGGTAGACTATTCAATTACATAGGTTTGTTGAATGAATATTTCATAAATCAATGAATTCATAAAAAATGAATTCTTTGATAAAATAAAAGAAACCTGACTTGGATTTCTACAGCACTTTTCATCTCCTTAGGACATCTCAAATCATTTCACAGCCAATGATTTACTCTTTGAAGTGTGGTCATTCTTGTGATGAGAGCAAACACAACAACCACTTTTGTGCACTGTAAGATACCGCAAACAGCACTGAGATGTTAATTTATTTTTGCTCTGGTGGTGTTGGTCAAGAGATGATTTTGGGCAGAGTAGCATAAGGATCGCGAACTTCGGCCCTGTAGCGCCTGTTTTTTTTGGCGCTACAGGTGTTGTTTTGCGCCCAAAATGGCACACATGCACCAGACACCATTTTGGTGAGGTCGCTAAGGAGCGGACACTGGGAATGTGTTCTGGAACTATGCAGAGTGCGCAGATCGTGATGTCAATCAGCATGCAACACTGATTTGACACCGGTGCTGCCATTTTCGACTTGAATGCTGCAGCCAACACCCTCTCTTAAACAGGCACAACTAAACATCCGTTCAGTTGGTGGATCGCCCACCAACACTATTTAAAGCATTTATCACTTGCTTTCAGGTTAATTGCTGATTTATTTCTACTGGCTCTTGGTGAGTTTGTAGAGATGTTTCTTGGTTTGGTGGTTTGTTATGAAGTTGCTGAAGTGTCCAGGGAGTGGTGTGGCAGGTCACTTCATGGCTTCTGCTCAGACTAGTTGCTCCCAGACATGGGTGCTTTCGTTTGTTTCCACCTTGGCCTGCAGCATGATAAGGAGAATGAGCAGAGGCAACACAGAGGAGGACCAGCTGTTCAAAGAGGGAGGAGGGAGAGAAGCAGGAACCATAACCACCCAGGGTCTTCAGGGAGCACTTCTCCTAACTCGACCTCAGTGTAAGGCTTGCAAAATTCTACAGGTTGCCCCAAACCAAGAAAAGAAGAGATTTTGGACTGTTTTAAAGAATATTGGGCCAAAAGCGACTTAAAATCAAAACCCCAGGATTTCTGCTAGTTTAAAAGGCATGTTCAGGCCTGTGAAAAGCTGCAACAAAGGGAATGGGTTGGACAGTGTGCAGGGGGCATCTTTTACCTGGTTTACGGTAATTTACCTGGTCAGCAGCCTTTGCCTGCATTCTGACCAATTTAAACAGCGGTTTCAAATCGCTAAACCCCACCTTCCAGTTCTGACTGGAGGAGCTTATAATTAATGATATAATTAAAACGGATGAATGATCTGGATGTGAGAAAATCAACTTTTATTAAACTAAAGAAACTATACCACACGAACACAGTAATTACAGTAAACTACTTAACAGGGGAGGACAGATGGCAAAAAAATGAGGGATAAATGGCTACAATGTAAGTCTTACAATCTTAGCAATTTCCCCTAAATTACCACCCTCTAACTCCTTACTCGGTTGCCTTGCTGAGGAGTCAGAAACCTGCTCACCTGTGGTCCAAGGAAATAAGAGAGAGAGATAGCTTCTCAGGAGCTATCTTTATATCCTGCGAGCTCCTGCTGTTTGGCGCTGAAAGGGTCTGTGTGCAAATTTGCGCCAAAAAGTTCGAATACACAAGAGAAAGGCCATGATTGGCTGACTCAAACAGGCTTGGAGTGGTTTGAATGTGTCTTCGTTCTGGGGCAAAAATGTTCCCGCCCACATCCGGAGTTCTCTGGGCTAACAAAAGGGAGTAATGGGTGATTCAAAAACCCATTCATTCTAAACTGTTCCCTATCAAAGTCCTTTCCGTAGTTTTGGTGTGTCTCATTGTGTGTAAGGGGCTTTGAATGGAGTTGGATTACTATGTAAACAGAAACCCATTCATTGTGGTTACTGAAACTGCAGTCTCAAGTGGTTTACTCCCTTATGTCAACATCCTGCAGTTTCCTGTAAACAAACATTGCCTCTGTTGGGAAGGGAAACTGCCTGGTTTTGATTGACAGAATCTGACTGCCACTGCTTGATCCTCCCACTTTCCACAGACATCCACGAGCTGCTTTCCAAGCCCCATTGTCCCTGCCATGCTTATCTGATGGCCATTTTTTAAACCCCTTTGCAATTTACCAAACTCAAGGGAACAATTTTATTAATAAAAATGTACTGTCTTAAAGTGTGCGAATTTTTCCACAAAGTTCCTCGATTCTGGTGTTGCCCACGTGCTGCCCTGCCAATGAGCTTTTCAATGCAGCCTTTTTCAGTTCTGGGTATGTTTTAAAACATTGTCCAACCCAGAGACAATTTAAAGTCACGCACAATCTCCATCCACGATGTGGATTAATATCTCCAGTGTCTTTGGGGCTAAGGGATTTTGCGAGCCCCTACATTCCACCCTTTGGATACTTCCAACTTGCTTGTAGTATCCACTTGAAGAAAGTGAGCAAAATTTTCTGACCCCCGACAAACAACCATCCCCTGTATTTACCAATAGCTACCTACCACTGATCCCCGACTCATCTATTCCCCTCAAATTTGAGAAAGAAAACCATGGTACGGTAGGCATCTACAGATACATCAATTTACAATAAGGGGTCTCATACCCCTGCATCACTTGTTACATTATAACATATTACAAAATGTTGCATTCTTGGTTATACAATGTAATCAAAAATGATCCCAAGCACGGAGAGGGTCCTATGCCTCTGCTCAGCTTGGAGCTGTCACAAAATGATCCCAAGCATGGAGAGGGTCTTATGTCTCTGCTCAGCTTGGAGCTGTAACAAAATACAAAAAAAAACCTTGTTTAACAACATGCTTAAATAAACCCTGACCATCACGTGCCAATGATGGGTCACAAAATTCGCGTGGGTAATTGCTCCTCCCACCCGGGCAGTAAATGTTCCTTCCACCCCACCCCCTTGAATGGTCTTAAACCTTTTAAAAACAGGAGAATGGATTTTACAGAACAGTCTGCTCCACCAGCCCCGAGCCGTTCCCTTGTCCCTATGTGGGGGCGGGGTACCGCTCATGTTTAAAATTACCTTTGCACAGACCGAGACCGGGGAGTATGGGATCACGACTCCCAGTCCCTCCCCCTCCCATCTACCCTTGACTGGCTGCAGAAAATGATGGGTGCCTGTGTGGCAGCTCTCCCTGGCCCCACACTCAAACTTGGATCCCAGATCCGACCACCCACTCATCCTCCCCAACCACACTTACACTCTAACTTTTCCCGTGGGCCCCCGGTGAGTTCCTCCCTTCCCCGAACGCACCCACGTGACTCTTGGGTCTCCCCCTCCCCTTTACAATCTTTCCCGGGCCATCACCACCCACTCCCGAGGAATGCGCCCCTATCTGCCAAGGTGCCCGCTCTTCCCCACCATGACTCCTCAATAGCGAGGTCTCCCGCAAGTGAAATTTGATCAGGATGGTGCTGGGTTGGGGGCCATGCCCCAACCAGCTGGGGCCATCCCTTCCGCATAGGAGGAGTAGGCAAGTTCCTCCGGACCCTGTCCGGTTTCTCCCGAAGGTCGCTGCGGGGTCTCCTCCTGGATTCGTCCAGTGGCGAGGTGATCCCCAATATTCTGTATCCATATCTTCAGTCGATGCCCAGCTCGGGCTGGGCGAATAGGGCTGCTCCTTGGTCCACTCTCCTGTAAAATACTTAAAAGGACATGCAGCCAGGTCTCTCACTGACCTGCTGCCTTAGGTGGAGACATGGTCGGGTCCCTCGACCTCGGACCAAAATAAAAGCATTTGGGCACAATTATAAACTTAAACTTTAAAAACTACTAGTTATATCAAAACTTACAATTCACCTTAAAAGCATGCTATACAATGTAACTTAACACAAAGCTATAATACAAATGCCGCCCGTCTCCGGATGGCCAGGCTAATCTCTGGTGTCACTGTCGCAGATTACTGCTGCCTGCAGCAAAGCTGGACTGTCTCCTGCTGCTTGTCCCTGGCAGCTTATGGCTGCTGATTGGGGACCTCTGTGATCTGTTTCCTCCTGGGCTCGGGAGATTGCTCTTTGTGGCAGGTACCCTGGTGACCACCTTTTCTTGGGCTTGCGGACCCGCTGAGACCTTCTGAGGGGCGTCTCTGTGGGGGAAACTTTGGCTGACGGACCCTGAGCCTGGGTCACAGCCCTAGCTGGCTGGGAACCTTCTCCCCCTGATGTAAACAGCCCGGACTGTATCATGTACCTGGCAGCCTGCCGGTACTCCGGGTTTGTCTCCTTTTCCCTACCCACTCCTGTACTGGGGGCAGGTATTCCCTCACCACCCACTGCTGATGGCTGAAAATCTTCCTCTCCAGGTCCAAAACCTGGTACCGGCTCCCCTGCAAGAAGAATTGCTATCCCTGCCTCCCCAGGGTCCCACACCATAGGGGGAACCACTCTGGAGCGGGCTGGAAAGCTTGTTCCTTTAAACAGGTGACTGCGCCTGCACGAATCTCCTCCCCGGAGTCCCTCGGCAGAATCTCTGAAACCTCTGTATCCAAACAGGCGGCTGCGCCTGCGTGAGAAAACTGAGAAAGAGCCGCTGTGGTCCCGCAGGCAACTGCGCCTGCATGAACAATCTCTTCACAGGGCTGGGGAACCACTACACTAGCTCAGGCAACCGCGCCTGCACTTTCGGTTTCCTTGAAAAAGATAGGAAGAACCACTGGGTCTTCCAAGCAGGCTACTGCGCCTGTGCGTATAGATTGGGAAGCGGGCATCTTTAAACGGCCGACTGCGCCTGCGTGCTCGGCCTCACAGAGAAAAGGAGTCACTGGGGGTTCCAAGTCCACGACTGCACCTGCGCAAACCCGATGTTGGGAAACCTCTCCCCTCAGGCGCACGAATGTGCCTGCGCGGGAAAACCGAAGAAGAGCCGCTTGGGTCACGGGCTGGGGAACTGCGCCTGCGCGAAGCTGGTGTTGGGAAACCTCTCCCCTCAGGCGTGCGACTGCGCCTGCGTGAACCTGTTGTTCAGAAGACTGGGGGATTCCTGTCTCGAGACCAGCGACTGTGCACGTGCGGGCAGCCTCCAAGCGATCTTCTGTGAATGAACTGGCAGCAGCCTGCGGATTTCTGCTCTCAGGTTGCTGTTTCTCTGTTTCTAAACTAAACAGCGGGTTTGAATTTAAACTTTGGCCAAAACTTAGGTCCCACTGGGGCGGGGAAGTGTCCCAATTGGTGGGCCGGACAACTTTTCCCCTGGAACAAGCCACAGTGCCTGTCTTTACAGCCTGTGAACTTGAACTGGTATGGTCAGATTTATACAAGTTTCCTGATTTTCCCTGTGTCCCATCCCTGCCTGTAATCGCTGCCACTGGCCCGGACCCATATGGGTCCCAGAAAGTGCCTGCACGTGCACCGGCCAGTCATTGTAGGGAGGCAGAGGTGGGCCAGGGGGCTGCAGCCCCACTGATGGCTGCTACCTTTCCCTGATTGGCCCTGAGGAAAGATTTTATCGACTCCAGGATGGACTCGACTGTACTGGGAGGAATTTCTGTCTCTTCCTTCTGAGTTGGGGCTGCGGGGGTCCTGGCTTTATCATCTCTCCCAGGCTTTTTACAATCCCTGCACCAGTGGCCATCCTCCCCGCACCTGTAACAAGTGACCTTGTTCTGGGAGGGACGGCTCCCCTCCTGGCGTCACTCTTTCTTGTATTGAGCCCCAGGTTTGACCTTGTGGACCTTACCCTTGTGCTGGGGGGTCCCACTATTCCTACCATTCATATATGCCACCGTGAGCTGCTGGATTGCAGTCTCTTCGGTTGCTAGGGGGTCTCGGGGGTCAAACCAAGTGTCAGCCTTCGCTTTTATCTGGGGCAGGCAATTGAACACCAGGCAACGAAGCCATTGGGTCCGCTGCTGCTGGTTCAGTTGTGCCCTATTTTGTCCCCCTGTACGCGCGCTGTTGTAGACTGGCCACAACCTGTTTGCAAATGCCTGTGGGGTCTCCCCTTCCTTCTGCAGCATTTTCCCTAAGCGATCGAACGGATTGCCGTCGTTCGCACCCATGGCTTCCAGTATTTCCTCCTTTAGGTCCTCAAAACCCTTCTGCCCTCCCTTAGCCTCATCTGAAAGAGTCTGATAGAGCGTACTATCTACAGAGAAAAGCAACATTTTGGCTTTCTCTTCCTCATCACAGCCGTTAACACAGGCTGCCTGTTCTATCCCTTGCAAGTGCACTGAGGGGTCTCCATTTTCAGAGAGCAGGGGAATATGTTTCACCAGGCCTCTGAGCTGTGGGGTATCATAGGCTACCAGATAGGTATGCTGAACAGCTCCTGGGTCATTATCGTTCACGGGTGGACCGAACCTCCATTGTTGGAGGGGGTACACTGCTCCTGGTCCCTGCCTGCCTAGCGGGACCTGCTGGCGTTCTCCTACCACCCCATTGTCCACCCCTTCTTGTTGCCAGAGCTCCTCAAAACTCGGAGCTGTGGGCTGCTGTCTTGGGATCTCTAATTCCCTAGCCAGCCCTTCCCTGGATGTTGCCTGTGGGGTGGTTTGATTTGGGCTGCTGGTACTGTCCGGTGGACTTCCCTTCGAACTTATGAGACATACCATCCCTTTAGTCCTCCTTAACTCCATACCCAAACTCTCTATCTTTCGGTTACATAGGGTATGATCTGCTCCACCAAACCTTTGGCCACAGGCCAGCTTATAAGCTGCCTTTACCTCCTTAGCCATTTCCTCCTGCTCTTACTTCTGAGGTGAGGTGGGCATTCTCTTCCCGCAGCCTCATCTCGTTACTCCTTGCTTCTGTAAACTGGCACTTTAGGAACTCTATCTTGTGCTTCGCATGGCTTTTGCCCTCACTAGCTTCTTGGGTGAAGTGTGCGTTTTCCTGCTGTAGCCTCATCTGACTGTCCCTAGCCTCTGTGACTTCCTGCACAAGGCGCTCTATTTTTGCCTGGCATTTCGTGACCTCTAGGGTGAGGCGTGCATTTTCTTCCCGCACCCTCATCCCACTATCTCTGGCCTCGTTCACCTCTCTTATGAGGTGTTCTACCTCCACCTGGCATTTTTCAAACTCACACTCCCGATTCTTGGCCTCTGTAACTTCCTTCCGCACCATCATCTCACCCTTCTTAACCCAGCCACCTATACCATAATAGGTCAGCTTACATGCTGCCACTAACTTCTGCAGGACTACCCACAGATTGAAAGCAAGAAAGGCAATAGCTGATGCTTTCTCCAGATCCAGACCACTCATCATATCAAAAACTGCCTCCAGTCCTGCCGTGGTCGCCAATTTGCAGGGGGCATCTTTTACCCGGTTTACAGCAATTTACCTGGTCAGCAGGCTTTGCATGCACTCTGATCCATTTAAACAGCGGTTTCGAATCACTAAACCCCACCTTCCAGTTCTGACTGGAGGAGCTTATAATTAAAGATATAATTAAAATGGACGAATGATCTGGATGTGAGAAAATCAACTTTTATTAAACTAAAGAAACTATACCACACTGTAATGTATATACCTTTAAGGGGGAACTATGTTTTACAGCTCATGTATACTGCAGTACCGGCAGTGACCACACCTGTATATAGCACTGAGTAGTAATCTGTACAGATCAGTTGCAGTGTGTGGTAAACCACTGTTTGTATTCCACTGTGTACATGCCTGGACATGCCTCGGCTGACTCCTCCCACAAGTCCTAGTATAAAGGTGACTGCTCCCCAGCCCTTTGTATTCTGGACCGGTCGACCACTCGAGGCAGACCTTCATTCTTTTGTTAATAAAAGCCTTTAGTTACTCTCTTAACTCTCAGTCTTTTATGAGTAATTGATAGCGCATCAATTTTATTAACAAAATTTTTATAATGGAGAAGATCCTCACACCAGCATGCCTGGACTTAGATCATCGGGAGGCGGACTCATCCACCAAGTTTACTCACTGGCTTAAGTGTTTCGAAAAATTCCTGACCGCCTCCGCAGCAATCAAATCGGACGAGGACAAACTGGATATCCTGACCTCCAAAGTGAACCACCGAGTGTACTCGGTCATCCAAGACGCGACCTCGTACGTGGACGCTATCAAGCTCCTCAAGGACCAGTACACGCGCCCAGTGAACGAAGTGTACGCCAGGCACCTTCTGGGGAGTCGTAAACAACAACCTGGGGAATCGACCGTGGAATACCTTCAGGCACTGTCTGTGCTTGGCCGGGCCTGTGGTTGTAAGGATGTAAAGGCCGCCGTGTACACAGAGGAACTTATCCGGGACGCTTTTGTAGCGGGCCACAGATCCAATTACACCCGACAGCGACTGTTGGAGCAGAGTGACCTCGACCTCAACAAGGCCTCTGAACTCGCACTATCATTGGATGCAGCCTACCGGGGCATGGATGCCTACTCCTCTGCACCGTGGACGCCGCGGGGAATGACAGCCTGGGACACGGTAGGACCGCCTCATAGTGCTGTGCTACCCCAGCCACACCCCAGCAATGGCCCAACTACCGCAGCAGTGTCCCAAGGCCAGACAGCAGTGCCCCAAGGCCAGAAATGCTACTTCTGTGGCCAGGCAAAACACCCCAGAGCGCGCTGCCGGGCGAAAAACGCGATCTGCTCGGGCTGCGGGAAGAAGGGACACTACGCGAGCGTCTGCAGGGCCAAAGCCACCACGAACCCCAGCAGCGCCGCGTGTGGGCCATGCGGGCCGCCATCTTGGGCCTCCCCGGCCATGTGCGAACCACCGGTACAGCAGCCATTTTGGACGCCTCCAGCCACATGGGGATCATGGACGCCGCCATCTTGGATGACAGCTGGAACGCAGCAGGCCCACAACACCGCCTCATCTGATACCCGCAGCGACACACCGACCCCTACACTGGCATCCGTTACACTGGACCAAGCGAGACCGCGCCAGCTGGCCAGTTCCACAATGGACATTAAGGTAAATGGTCACGATACAATCTGCCTTTTTGACTCTGGGAGCACGGAGAGCTTCATCCACCCCGACACGGTGTGGCGTTGCTCTCTCCCAGTCCTGCCTGCGCACCAGCGGATTTCTATGGCCTCCGAGTCCCAGTCGGCGGACATCGGCGGCTACTGCATGGCGACACTCATAGGAGACGGGACTGTGTACGATCATTTTAAACTTCTGGTCCTGCCCGACCTCTGCGCTGCCGTCCTGCTGGGGTTAGATTTTCAGTGCCACCTTAAAAGTGTTACGATGGCGTACAGTGGACCCCTACCCCCACTCACAGTCCGCAGCCAGCAGCTTCCAAATTGCCCGCCGCGCACCAGGTGCAACCTCTCCACACTCAGAGTCACCCCCCCCCCCCACTGTTTGCTAACCTCACCCCCGACTGTAAGCCCACCGCCACAAAGAGCAGGCGATACAGTGCCGGGGACAGGGTTTTCATTAAAACCGAAGTGGAGCGGCTCCTGAAGGAAGGGATTATTGAGGGCAGCACCAGCCCCTGGCGAGCCCAGGTTGTGGTCGTTAAGACCAGCGAGAAGCAGCGCCTGGTCATCGACTACAGCCATACAATAAATCGCTACACCCTGCTGGACGCCTACCCACTCCCCCGCATAGCTGATATGGTCAACCAGATCGCGCAGTACCGCGTCTTCTCGACCATTGACCTGAAATCAGCGTACCACCAGCTCCCTATCCGCCCTGAGGACCGCCAGTATACTGCCTTTGAGGCAAACGGCCGCCTCTATCACTTCCTTAGGGTTCCCTTTGGCGTCATCAACGGGGTCTCCGTCTTCCAAAGGGAGATGGACCGGATGATAGATCAAAATGCATTGCAGGCCACTTTCCCATATCTGGACAATGTGACCATCTGCGGCCGTGACTTGCAGGACCATGACGCAAACCTCGAAAAATTCCTCCGCACCGCCCAACTCCTGAACCTGACGTATAACAAGGAGAAGTGCATATTCCGCACAAACCGCCTCGCCATCCTTGGCTGTGTTGTGGAACACGGAGTCATCGGCCCCGACCCCGACCGGATGCGTCCCCTTATGGAACTCCCACTGCCCCACTGCCTCAAGGCCCTGAAGAGGTGCCTAGGGTTTTTCTCCTATTACGCCCAGTGGGTCCCCTACTATGCGGACAAGGCCCGTCCGCTGATCAAGTCCACCTCTTTTCCCTTGATGGCAGAGACCCGCTTAGCCTTCCACCGTATCAAGGAGGACATTGCCAAAGCCACCATGCACACAGTGGACGAATCCATCCCATTCCAGGTGGAAAGCGACGCGTCCGACTTTGCCCTGGCCGCTACCCTCAATCAGGCGGGGAGACCCGTGGCCTTCTTTTCACGAACCCTCCAAGGCCTGGAGACCAGACACTCCGCTGTTGAGAAGGAGGCCCAGGCGATTGTGGAGGCTGTGCGTCATTGGAGGCACTACCTGGCCGGAAAACGATTTACCCTGCTCACTGACCAGCGTTCAGTTGCTTTTATGTTTAACAACAAGCAGAGGGGCAAAATCAAAAATAACAAGATCTTGAGGTGGAGAATCGAACTTTCCACCTACAATTACGAGATCTTGTACCGGCCCGGGAAGCTCAATGAACCCCTGGATGCGCTATCGCGTGGCACCTGCGCCAGCGCGCAGATTGATAGACTGCGGGCCCTCCACAATGACCTCTGCCACCCGGGGGTCACCAGGTTCTTCCACTTCATCAAGGCCCGCAACCTGCCTTACTCTATTGAGGAGGTCAGGACCATGACCAGGAACTGCCAAGTCTGCGCTGAGTGCAAACCGCACTTTTATAGACCAGACAGGGCCCACCTGATAAAAGCCACTCGCCCCTTCGAGCGCCTGAGCGTTGATTTTAAAGGGCCTCTCCCCTCCTCCGACCACAATGTGTACTTCCTCAATACTATTGATGAGTACTCCCGTTTCCCATTCGCCATCCCCTGCCCGGACATGACCAGTGCCACGGTCATTAAATGTCTGAACGACCTCTTCACCCTGTTCGGTTTCCCCAGCTATATCCATAGCGACCGGGGCTCATCGTTTATGAGCGACGAACTCCGTCAGTACCTGCTAACTAGGGGTATTGCCACAAGCAGGACCACCAGTTACAACCCCCGGGGGAACGGACAGGTGGAAAGAGAAAATGCGACAGTTTGGAAGGCCGCCCTGCTAGCCTTAAAGTCTAGGGGCCTTCCAACCTCCCGCTGGCAGGATGTGCTCCCCGATGCGCTCCACTCTATTCGGTCACTGCTCTGCACTGCCACTAACGCCACCCCTCATGAGAAAATGTTTGTCTTCCCAAGGAAGTCCACATCGGGGACATCGCTACCGCGATGGCTGACGTCCCCAGGGCCGGTTCTACTGAGAAGACATGTGAGGACCCATAAAACGGACCCCCTGGTCGAGAGGGTCGACCTCCTCCACGCCAACCCCCAGTATGCTTACATTGCATACCCGGACGGGCAGGAGGACACAGTCTCCAGAAGAGACCTTGCACCCTCGGGGGCCGCAGTAACCCACTACTCACTACCACCCCCCCCCACGACCCGATATCCAGCCCCAGCAGACGGCAGGCCTGGGCCCCGCGACCCGCTCGACATCTACGAGGACGACACGCCTGTGCCACAGCCTACGCAGGACTCGACACCGGAAGCTCCACTACCCCTGCCGTCGCCACGCCGATCACAGCGGCAGACAAGACCTCCGGAGAGACTCCAATAAACTAACTTTTAATACACTTCACCCCGCCGGACTCAATTTTAAACAAGGGGTGAATGTGGTAAACCACTGTTTGTATTCCACTGTGTACATGCCTGGACATGCCTCGGCTGACTCCTCCCACAAGTCCTAGTATAAAGGTGACTGCTCCCCATTCCTTTGTATTCTGGACCGGTCGACCACTCGAGGCAGACCTTCATTCTTTTGTTAATAAAAGCCTTTAGTTACTCTCTTAACTCTCAGTCTTTTATGAGTAATTGATAGCGCATCACAGTGTGAGCCACGTTGAGTAAACATCTGTTGTACCGTTCTCCGCAGTCTGTGTCTTATTATACACGGACGCAACATTGGCGACGAGGCAGGTTCGAACCTACCTGCAACTCTGCATCACCTCCCGGGGATTCGTTCCTGGAGATCAGTGGATTGGAGGTCAAGGCCAGAGACTCGGGCGTCGACCACGGGCAACCACCCAGTCATCCAGCAGAGACTCGAGAATTGCGGGGGAGGCTGTTGAGAGCCAGGCTTGGCTTTCCAGTCGAGGTGGTCCAGCGAAACGGGCTGGAAACAGGTAGTGCGCAGACCCTTCCCGGACAGCGGCGGGCTAGAGCCCGACCAAGCGGCACAGCAAAGGGCCGAGCAGCGTCAACGGGGGAGAGAGAGAGAGGGCAGAGTGCACAGGGCGCAGCCAGTGTTCAGGGGCCGAGCAGCGTCGGAGAGAGGGAGAGAGAGACGCGCAGAAACCCGCGAGGCACCGCCATTGCCATGAGGACCGCCGAGAGCGGCATTGGCAGCAGCGCAGGAGAAGCGCGCGAAACCTACAGGGTGCCGCCATTGCCATGAGAACCGCCGGGAGCGGCGTTGGCAGCAGCGGGGGAGGAAGGAAAGCGTGGGAGACGCCATTTTAAGCCATTGGGAGACGCCATTTTAAACCACACCCAAAATGCCGAAGAGTGGCTGCATCACCGCATTTGACAATGAAGTCGAAGATTGGATTACATATGTTGAACGAATAGAGGTGTACTGCAAGGCAAATGAGGTGTCAGATGACAAGAAAGCATCGGTATTGTTAAATTTAATGGGTGCAAAGACGTATGGTTTATTACGAAATCTAGTAACCCCAACGAAGCCAATGGAAAAGAGTTTTGAAGACATAGTAACGATACTACAGGGACATTTAAACCCCACACCGCTGCTGATAGCAGAAAGATTCCAGTTTCACAAATGGAACCAGCATAAGGATGAAAGCAATGCTGATTATTTAACAGAACTGCGCAAACTATTGAAACACTGCCAGTTTGGAGCGGGACTGGCAGATACCTTAAAGGACAAGTTTGTGTGTGGGCTTCAAAGTGAAGTAACCCAGAAACGGCTTTTATCTGAAAAGGACCTTAAGCTGAAAAAGGCTTTCAGCATTGCAGTATCATATGAAGCAGCAGCACGTGGCGCTGCAGAGATACAACAGAGACCGCAAGAATATGGCACAAACAAAATGGCATATGGAACAGAGAAGTGCTATCGCTGCGGCAGAACAACACACAACCAGAATGATTGCTGGTTCAAAGACAAAGTGTGCAGACAGTGTGGAAAAGTAGGACACATAGCACGAGTCTGCAGGTCGGGAAAGATAACCAGCAATAAGAAACCTACCAAAGGAAAGTACAAGAAGGTACATAAGATGACGGAGAATAGTTCAGACGAACAAAAGAGTGATAACGACTCCGAAAGCAGGGAACTGAGTTGTCTGAAACTACATAATGTGATCACAACGGAGGATCACCAAACTATTTGGGTCACTCTCAAGATAGCAGGAGTCCAGGTAAAGATGGAATTGGACACAGGATCAGCCCTAACAGTCATAAACCGACGGGACTACGAGCGGCTATTCTCACACATACCCTTGAGAGACACAAAAATTATTTTGAAGACGTACACGGGGCAAAAAGTCTACCCCAAAGGAAAAATAAGGGTGACCGTTATATTTGTAACGGTAAGGAAACACCAAAACTAGACCTGTATGTAATGCAAGATGGAGGACCACCATTACTGGGACATGAATGGATCCGGAAAATACAACTGGATTGGCACTCCATACAGGCACTGACTGTGGCTGACAAAAAGGATGACGACGTCACACCTGGGCGACTGTCAAAGATCCTAACTGACGCGAAAGAAGTATTCCAGCAAGGACTCATGTTGTGTATGTACCTTTAAGGGAATAACTAGTCTTAGACTGCAGTACCGGCAGTGACCACCCCTGTATAAAAGGCCCTAGCAGGCTTCTGTAGTTTCAGTTTCAAGCTGCCTCTTGTTCAGTAAAGTACCTGTTAAATTGTTCTCCTGAAGTACGTGTATTATTGAGGCGCGGACTTTACAGTGGCGACAGGTAAGTTCAAACTCACCTGCAGTGTGGCATCATCTCACGGGATCTCGCCTGAAAGGAAGGTCCTGGAAGGTCGTAGTCTGAGCAACGGGCGTCGACCGAGGGCAACCGCCCGAAGAATCCATCGGTGTTTGGAGAATTGCGGGAGAGACTGTGGTTCCAGTGAATCGTGCTGGTAGCAGGTAGCGCGCTGACCCTTCCGGACTACGGCGGGCTCAAGCTCGATCCAGCGGCTCTACAAATCGGGCCGCGTAGCGTCGCCAGGAAAAGAAAACAAGAGAGAGAGGGTGGAGCGCACAGGGCGCGATCGGTGCTTGAGAACAGGACAGCGGAGAGAAACTACACGGGGGGGAAGGAAAGCGAGATGCGCCAAAGCTGCGGGTCACCGCCATTACCCCGTAGAACGCTCGGAACAGCGTGGCAGTAAGGGGAAGAAGCAAAAGTGCAGGAGGCACCATTTTATCCCGTTGGGGAAGAAGCAAAAGCACGGGAGGCGCCATTTTATTCCATTGGGGAAGAAGCAAAAGCGCGGGAGGCACCATTTTAAATCGCCCAAGATGCCGAAAAGTGGCAGTATCACTGCTTTCGACAACGAGGTAGAAGACTGGACCACGTATGTGGAAAGAATTTAAGTGTACTGCAAGGCAAATGAGGTGGCTGATGGAAAGAGGGCGTCGGTATTATTAAATCTGATGGGTGCGAGTACGTACGGCCTATTGCGGAATATAATTACCCCAGCTAAACCAATGGAGAAAAGTTTTGAGGAGTTTGTTCATATCTTACAGGAACATCTAAGCCCTACACCACTGCTGATAGCAGAAAGATTCAAGTTCCATAAAAGAAACCAGCACAAAGATACTGGCCTAGAAATTGAGTTTTGGCGCAGCCAGGGCTTTAGCGCCGGAAGTTAGTGCCGGAGCTAAGTCGCGCTGGTCGGGCCCAAAATTCACCAATTCTGCGCCCAAACGGCTGCCGGCGCTGCTGAGAGCTGTTTGCGCCTGAAATCTGGCGCTGCGCGCTGAATATCGGCGCTATTCCAGCGCTGCGGCGCCCGCTGCGGTGCGGCAGGTTCGGGAAGTGCAGGCCTCCTCCTTCCCTTAAGGAGGAGCTGCCTGCACCCGGCCGCGGCCCGCGAAAATCTTTTTAAAAATGAGCCCGGCACCTCGGACAAGTGCCGGGCTTGCTTCTGTTCCGGGGGGGGGGGGGGGGGACGTCCGGGGAGGGAGCTGCGGCCAGGCGGCCGGCGGGAAAGCGGCCGGCCGCCGCGGTGCCTTTAATGCGCCGGCGCAAAGTCATGTAAGACTCTGTTGCCAGAGTCTTAGTTGCGGCTGCCACGGGCGAGGCGGCCGCAACTGAATTTTGGCGCTGGGGCCCGTTGGCATGGCAACCGGGACGCTGCGCACACCGATGACGTCATCGGTGCCGGCGCAGCGCTACCGGTCTACCGCGGCGGAAGGGCCCCAGGCAATTTCGGCGCCGGCGCCAATTGCAGCGCTAGGCCCTCTAGCGCCGCAAAATCGGCGCTAAGGGCACTGAATTTCTAGGCCTCTATCTTACGGAACTACGCAAGTTATCGAAGCACTGCCAGTTCGGAGCAGGACTGGCAGACACCTTACGGGATAAGTTTGTCTGCGGGCTCCAGAGTGAAGGAACCCAGAAATGACTACTTTCAAAAAAGGACCTGACGCTAGAACAGGCTTTCAGCGTGGCAGTATGCTACAAAGCAGCAGCACGGGGAGCTGCGGAAATACAACAGAAACCACAAGAATACAGCGCCAACGAAATAGCGTATGGAGCCGAAAAGTGCTATCGCTGCTGCAGAACAACCCATGAGCAAAAGGACTGCTGGTTTAAAGACAAAATATGCAGGCAATGTGGGAAAATGGGACATATAGCAAGAGTCTGCAGGTCGGAAAAGAAGACCAACACGACAAGAACTACTAAGGAACAGTACAGGAAAGTAAAGAAACTGACAGATAGTAGTTCAGAAGATCAGGAGAGTGATAAGGACTCCGGGAGCAGGCGACTAAGCTGTTTAAAGTTACACAACGTGATCGCAAAAGAAGATCACCGAACCATTTGGGTCACCCTCATGATAGCAGGGTCCCCAGTGAAGATGGAATTGGACACAGGATCAGCCCTAACTGTCATGAATCGACGAGACTATGAGCGGCTATTCTCACACATACCCTTAAAGGACACGTCCAATGTATTGAAGACATACACGGGGCGAAAGGTCTACCCCAGAGGAAAAATAAGGGTGCCAGTTGAATATAACGGAAAGGAAACACAGAAACTATACATGTATATACTACGAGATGGAGGACCACCATTATTGGGATGTGAATGGATCCGAAGACTACAATTGGATTGGCATTCCATTCTGGCACTAACTGTGACTGACAAAAAAGATGATGACGTCGCACCTGGACGTCTGTCACAAATTCTATCTGACACGGAAGAGGTGTTCCAACAAGGACTTGGGACTCTAAAAGGAGTAAAGGCAACCATAAAGATTGAGGATAACGCACCCCCAAAATTTTTCAAGGCCAGACTGGTGCCATACGTGATACGTCCAGCTGTGGAAGCTGAACTGGAGAGTCTGGAGCGTTCGGGGGTGCTGTCTAAGGTGGACTGGAGTGAGTGGGCCACACCCATCATTCCTGTAATGAAGAAAGCATTGAGCAGCACGCCTGGGGAGCCAAGGAAGGTTCGCATCTATGGGGACTTCAAGGTGACTGTGAACCCAGTCCTGCACACAGTACAGTATCCGCTTCCGTGGATAGAAGATATTTTCACCTCACTATCTGGAGGGAAACGTTTTACAAAGATTGACCTGGCTCAAGCGTATCTACAAATGGAGGTGGAAGAAGCATTTAGGAAATACCTCACGATAAACACTCACAAAGGCCTTTACCAGTACAATCGACTGGTATTTTGGGTTGCATCGGCCCCGGCTATGTGGCAGAGGGCAATGGAACAAGTCCTGCAAGGGATCCCGGGGACCCAGTGTTATTTGGACGACATCCTGGTTACGGGTGAAAATGACAATGAACACCTTGCCAACCTGGAACAGGTGCTCACGAGATTGCAGGAATATGGGCTACGAGCCAACCGTCCCAAATGCGAGTTCTTCAGGAGACAAATCTCGTATTGTGGCCACATGATTGATGAGGAAGGGTTGCATAAGTCGCCGGACAAGATTGAGGCTGTAGTCAAGGCTCCAGCACCAGAAAATGTGTCGCAACTGAGGTCGTTCCTCGGGTTGGTGAACTACTACCATAAGTTCTTGCCGAATTTATCTACAATTCTGCACCCACTGAACGCCCTCCTTCAAACTGGTGTAACATGGAAATGGAGTGATGAGTGTAAGTGTGCCTTTCAGGAATATAAATGGCAAATCACTTCAAAAGAAGTATTGGCCCACTACAACCCAACACTACCGATTCGGTTGGCATGTGATGCGTCACCTTACGGCATTGGAGCGGTGCTGTCACACAAATTCCGTGACGGTTCAGAGAGGCCAATAGCCTTTGCATCGCGCTCACTAACCTCAGCCGAGCGTAACTACACCCAGATTGACAGGGAGGCCCTCAGCCTGGTGTGGGGGGTAAAGAAGTTCAATCACTATCTGCACGGGCAGAAATTCACCCTACTGACTGATCAGCAACCCCTGATCTCAATTTTTAACCCAAAGAAGGGCGTTCCGGTGATGACGGCGCAACGGCTGCAAAGATGGTCACTTTTTCTAGGGGCACATCAGTATGACATAGAGTACAAATGTACGAAACAACACGGAAACGCTGATGGGTTGTCGCGCCTACCGTTGCCTACGGCAGAAGAAGCACCTGCAGTGGACACGGTGGAGATATTCCATGTGACCATAGTCGAATGTTTGCCTGTTACAAACGCAAGTATTGAGAAGGAAACCCGAAATGACCCGACACTCTCTCGGGTCTATGATTTGATGGTGAAGGGATGGCCAGCATATGACGACTCACTGTTGCCAGCATTCTCGCCAAGGAGGGAACAGCTGTCAGTGTGCCGGGGAACCTTGATGTGTGGATCCCGAGTGGTAATTCCACCCAAGTTGAGAGATAGAGTGCTCAATGAGCTTCACGAGGGTCATCTGGGAGGGGTAAAAATGAAGAGCCTAGCCAAGGCATTTGTGTGGTGGCCGAGAATCGATAAAGAAATCGAGGATATGACCAAGCGATGCACAGGATGCCAGAAGGTCCAAAACGCTCCACCACAGGCCCTGCTACATCCATGGGAGTGGCCCTCATCTCCATGGCAACGGGTACACATTGATTTCGCTGGTCCATTTATGGACTCAATGTTTCTAATTGCTGTGGACGCCCATTCAAAATGGCCAGAGGTCATTAAAATGTCCTCCACCACCACGGAGAAAACTATTGCAGTCCTAATTGGCTGAGAGGTTTGTTCAGACGTTTAAAAAGGCCATAAAGGCAATGTATAATGATGACATACCACTGCAACACAAGGTGGATAACTTCCTGTTTGCTTACCAGAATGCGACACATGCAGTAACCAACCAAACTCCAGCCGTACTGTTTTTCAACCGGAGATTAAGATGTCGCTTGGATTTGCTCAAACCAAACATAAGACGAGATGTTGAGGATAAGCAGTTCCAGCACATAAATGAGAAGCCAACCAGGAGCTTCAAGATAGGGCAACCAGTCTTGGCCCGCGACTACCGAACAGACAAATGGCAGCCAGGCACGATATGCACACAGCAGGGACCACTAATGTACACAGTGGACGTTGGAGAGAGCATCGTGAGACGCCATGCTGACCAGATTCTAGAGTCACAGGAACAAGCCAAACCTGTACCACAAGCATGTGCACCTGGTAATGAGCCCGAAGTACAGATTGCATCTACCTCAGAAGCAGGGGTATGGGAGGCTGACGAACCAACCAATGACAATGAGCCAGAATTGACTCCACCGCCAGAACAGGATACTCAAGAAAGGCGCTATCCAGTCCGGATCAGGAAGCCTCCTCAAAGACTGAACTTATAAATGATTATTTCAGTTGATGTATATATTACTGAGAAAATTGTAATTGTAATTAGTTATTATTTAGTTGTTAAATGAATGTTATGTACTGTTTATCTAAAAGGGGAGGAATTGTTGTGTATGTACCTTTAAGGGAATAACTGGTCTTAGACTGCAGTACCGGCAGTGACCACCCTTGTATAAAAGGCCCTAGCAGGCTTCTGTATTTTCAGTTTCAAGCTGCCTCTTGTTCAGTAAAGTACCTGTTAAGCTGTTCTCCTGAAGTCCGTGTATTATTGAGGCGCGGACTTTACAACTCGGAACACTAAAAGGCATGACAGCGACGATTAAAATTGAAGAAAACGCAAGTCCAAAAATTTTTAAGGCCAGACCGGTACCTTATGCGATCCACCCAGCCGTCGAAGCAGAGCTGGAGAGTCTGGATCGTTCAGGTGTTCTGTCCAAGGTAGACTGGAGCGAGTGGGCTACACCCATCGTCCCTGTGATGAAAAAGTCGTTGAGCAGCATGCCTGGGGAACAAAGGAAGGTTCGCATCTGTGGGGACTTTAAGGTAACAGTGAACCCGGTCCTTCACACCATACAATATCCACTTCTGCAGATTGAAGATATTTTCGCCTCGCTATCTGGAGGGAAACGCTTCACTAAGATTGATCTGGCCCAGGCGTATCTGCAAATGGAGGTAGAAGAAGCATCAAAAAAATACCTCACAATCAACACCCATAAAGGTCTCTACCAATACAACCGGCTGGTATTCGGGGTAGCATCAGCTCCGGCTATTTGGCAGAGGGCAATGGAACAAGTCCTGCAAGGGATCCCAGGGACCCAGTGTTATTTGGACGACATCCTGGTCACGGGCGAAAATGACAGTGATCACCTTGCGGACCTGGAGCAGGTGCTCATTAGATTGCAGGAATATGGGCTCCGAGCTAACCGCCCCAAATGCGAGTTTTTTAGAAAACAGATCTCGTATTGTGGCCACGTTATCGATAAAGAGGGGTTACATAAGTCCCCAGAGAAGATTGAGGCAGTAGTCAAGGCTCCAGCACCGGAAAATGTGTCACCACTGAGGTCGTTCCGCAGGCTGGTAAACTACTACCATAAGTTCTTGCCAAATTTGTCTACAATACTACACCCACTGAACACCCTACTGCAAACTGGGGTGCCATGGAAGTGGAGTGACGAATGTAGACGAGCTTTCCAGAAGAGCCAAACACTAATCACATCGAAAGAGGTAATGGCCCATTACAACCCGGCATTACCAATTCGGTTGGCATGTGATGCGTCACCCTACGGCATTGGAGCGGTGCTGTTGCACAAATTCTCAGACGGCTCAGAGAGGCCAATAGCCTTTGCATCACGATCACTAACCTCAGCCGAGCGTAACTACGCCCAGATTGACAGGGAGGCCCTCAGCCTAGTGTGGGGAGTGAAAAAGTTCAATCACTATCTGCACGGGCAGCAATTCACCTTGCTGACTGATCACCAGCCTCTTGTCTCCATTTTTAATCTGAAGAAGGGCTTTCCGGTGATGACTGCGCAACGACTACAAAGATGGTCACTTTTTCTAGTGGCACACCACTATGAGATTGAATATAAGGGCACGAAACAGCATGGAAATGCTGATGGGCTATCACGCCTGCCACTGCCTACTGCGGAGGAAGCACCAGCAGTGGATCCTGTCGAAATATTCCATTCGACTATAGTTGAATACCTCCCGGTAACTAACGCTTGTATCGAAAAGGAAACCCGAAATGACCCGACACTGTCTCGGGTATATGATTTGACAGTGAAGGGATGGCCAGCACATGGCGACTCACTGTTGCCAGCATTCTTGACAAGGAGCCAACAGCTGTCAGTGTGCCGGGGGACCTTGATGTGTGGATCCCGAGTGGTAATTCCACCCAAGTTAAGGGATAGAGTGCTCAATGAGCTTCACGAGGGTCATCTGGGAGGGGTAAAAATGAAAAGCCTAGCCAGGGCTTATGTGTGGTGGCCGGGAATCGATAAACAAATCGAGGACCTGACCAAGAGCTGCTCAGGATGCCAGAAAGTCCAAAATGCACCACCACAGGCCCCTCTACACCCATGGGAGTGGCCCTCATCTCCATGGCAACGGGTGCATATTGATTTTGCTGGTCCATTCATGGACTCAATGGCCTAGAAATTCAGTTGCGTTCGCCAGCCGTTAACGCCATAAGAGGGGTAGATTTCCAGCGCTAGGCACTTAGTGCCCGGGCGCAGGCCGATCTGCGCCTACGCCCAACTTCAGTTGACATTTAGCGCCGGCGCAAAGTGTTTGCGCCCGCTCAGCTGCGCGCGCAGCTTATGAAGTCATTTCGTCGTGCAACGCTGTTTGTGCGCCCCAAACCGGAAATTCAGTGGCGCCCGCCCAATGTGGGCGTGGCGCTGTTAAGAACTGTGAAGTGGAACGCAGCAGAGGCCCTGCGGGCCTCGGGGAGCGCTAATTAAAGGGCACTTACACTGAACTATAAAGGCCAGCCATTTTGCTGCAATGACTTTAGTGCTTTGGATTTCTGGACAGAGACCAAGGAACAGACCTTACTGATTTGGGACAACATAGGAGAGGTATTTTTGGCTTCTGGCCAGAGCTTGGAAATTTGACTCTTTGTGATTTCACTGTTTGCAAGTTTATTATGGGGGCTGCATGGGGTTCCAACCCTCAGTTCCAGCATTATGTGCGAAGGGCTCGCAGACGCTGTGTGAGAGGGCCAGCCATGCCTAGACGCAGAGGGGCCATCAGGCGTCGGCAACGTAGGCCTTACCCACTCAGGGAATACCGGCAGCAGGTGTCCTATCTCACCATGACTGCCGCGCATTGTGTTAAGAGGCTGCGCTTCAGAAGGGAGGTGGTTGCAGAGATCTGCCAGCTGCTTCACAGAGATCTGCATCCACAGCTGATGTGCAGGACGTCTCTGTCAGTGGAAGTGAAGGTCATGGTGGCTCTGAACTTTTATGCAAGTGGCCCCTTCCAAGCCGCTGCTGGGGACATAGCGAACATCTCCCAGTTCGCCGTGCATCGCTGCATCCGGCAGGTCACCGATGCCCTTTTCGCAAGGAGACACCATTTCATCTCCTTCCCCATGACCCTAGAGAGGCAGGAGCAGCGTGCAGTCGGATTTGCCAGGATCGCCGACTTCCCCATGGTGCAGGGCGCCATTGACTGCACGCATGTGGCTATGCGGGCACCTATCGACAATGCCGAGGATTACCGCAACCGGAAGGGCTACCATTCCCTCAATGTACAGCTGGTGTGTGACCACAGGCAGCGCATCCTAGCTGTCAATGCCCGCTTTCCAGGAAGCAGCCACGATGCATTTATCCTGCGCCAGACTACTGTGGCTGACATGTTCGAGGCACAGTCTCCACCAAGGGGATGGCTTATTGGGGACAAGGGCTACCCTTTGTGCACATGGCTCATGACCCCGCTCCGCGCGCCCAGGACCCCTGCGGAGGAGGCATACAACGAAAGCCATCAAGCCACAAGGAACATCATAGAGCAAACGATTGGTGCCCTGAAGCAACGGTTCTGCTGCCTGGATCGATCCAGCGGATCTCCACAGTATTCGCCGCATAGAGTCTCCCAGTTCGTTGTCGTTTGCTGCATGCTGCACAACCTGGCTATCCGCAGGACTCAGGCACTGCCACCTCGCGTTGGACCACCACCTCAGGAGGACGAGCAGGAGGACCATGAGGAGGAGGAGGAGGAGGAGTACCAGCCCAGAAGGGAGCCACAAGGTCCAAGGGCTGTCCGCCGGCGGCTTATTGAACGACACTTCTAGGCCCCGTCAGGGAATGGCTTGTGGCAATGAACGCACCTGAATGCAGCCGCTCCGCAAGCCCTCAGCCGGTTAATGCAACAACCACTTGAAACATGACACCTGGACAAGCTCAATAAATAAAAAGCTTTATTTAACAAACTCAGGGCCCTTCCCACATGAAACAGAAAAACAGACAAGACCCCCAAAAAACAGTGAAAAACATATCTCACTCCCACAACCTGGGGAGGAATAACAAAACTTGTCAATCCAATTGGCCTTCATCTTCGGCCTTTCCAAAATAAGCCCCCCCCCCTCCAGAACACAAACACCCCCATATAAAAAAAACAGTTGCCTACACCCTCTACTTGGTGTGCCGAGAGGGCGAGTCCTTGTGCAGGCTTCTCCGGCCCCTGCCCGACCTGTTGCTCCGCCTCAACCTGGGCCCTGTGGGTGTTGGAAGGCTGGGGGAAGGCTCCTGAGGGCCACAATGCGTAACGGCAGATGCCCTTGGGGGTCGGCCTAGACGAGGTCCGGCCCTGGAGGGTCCGGCTGCTGACTGCTGCAGCTGTGGCTGGGCAGCATCAGTCTCTGCAGCAGCTCGTCGCACCTTGGCTGGGGGAGTGGCAGTGGCGGCTGCAGCAATGGGGGCAAGCTGGCTGATGCCAGGCGCTCGCTGGTCGCCAGAGACACTGGCACTCGGCCGGGCCGGCACTGCAGCAAGCGCAGCAATCTGGTGGAGGCCAGACCGCTGTGCTGCAGCAGGGCGGCGGGTGCCCTGTCGATGCTTCCGTGACACAGCGAGTGTGGCAGAAGTGAGTGCCCGAACTGCCCTGTTCTGTGCCCGCATCAGATCAGCCAGTGTCTGCACGGCACCACTCATGAACTCGCGACTCGCGTCCTGTGCTGCCGCGAGTTGGTCGACACCCCTGGCCTGTGCTGCCGCGAGTTGTTCGACACCCCTGGCCTGTGAGTCCCCGAAAGCGGCCACACTATGAGCCAGGGACTCAATGGCCTGAGGCAACTGTCCCACAACCCCCATGAACTCGTTGTGGCGCCGCTCGGAGGCCGCGGACATTTCATCAAGGAGGCGCACCTCCTGGGCGAGGACCATCTCCAGACTGGAGGGCGGACTCTCCATCTGGGGAGAAGGCCGCCGAGCTGCCCGACCCTTCCCGCGTGCCTGGACGCCACTGGGCCCAGCAACTGCCCTCCCCTGCAACACTTCCCCCCTCTGGGGAGAAGGCAGCCGTGCTGCCCGACCCTTCCCGCGTGCCTGGACGCCACTGGGCCCAGGAGCTACACCCCCCCGCAACACTTCCCCCCTCTGGGGAGAAGGCAGCCGTGCTGCCCGACCCTTCCCGCCTGCCTGGACGCCACTGGGCCCAGGAGCTACACCCCCCTGCAACACTTCCCCCCTCTGGGGAGAAGGCAGCCGTGCTGCCCGACCCTTCCCGCCTGCCTGGACACCACTGGGCCCAGGAGCTGCACCCCCCTGCAACACTTCCCCCTGGCTCTCCTCCAGGCAAGACGTGTCCCCTCCATTGCCATCCTCTGGCGCGGATGAGGGTTCCCCCGATGTGCCGCCTTCCTCTTGGTCCTCGTCATCCTCCTCTTCCGAGGGACTGGCACTCTCAGCTTCATGGACCTCCTCCTCACCAGCTGAAAGCAGGAAGGCACAAGAGTAGCTTTAGAGTGAGGATAGGGCGTCAGCGATGGAGGCATGAGTGGTGGCATTATGCGCATTGGTCGGACAGTGGCAAAGGATGTAGATCTGAAGTGCAAGGGGAACGAGAGAGGTCCAAACGGTCATGTCCTTACCATTGGGGCCCAGCACAGGGTCGGCATCTCCAATAGCAACGGGGCCAACCACCCGGCCACGCATGAGTCGAGCCACGTGCTCCTCCAGGTCACTGAACTCCTGGAACTGGCCATGGCCTCCCCCGGTGACATTCCGGCTCTTCATATTCTTGGCCAGCTTGGCCTGCAAGAGAAAGGACGGCCTCTAAGTACAGTGTGTTGCCCTGTTGTTGTCTGCACTGCCTCCCATGGTCGAATAGCATGGCCAGTATGGTGCCCTGTTGTTGTGTGCACTGCCTCCCATGGTCGAATAGCATGGCCAGTGTGGTGCCCTGTTGTTGTGTGCACTGCCTCCCATGGTCGAATAGCTTGGCCAGTGTGTAAAGTGCAGAAAGTGCTATTGATGATCATGCCAGTGCCATAGCTGCGGGAGGAGGGATGGCCATTAGGCCTTTGAGGTCCCTTTGCCCATAATGTGAGGTGCACATGCAAGGATGAGGAGGACACTGGAAAGGGTACTCACCCTGACCATCCGAGTGAGGTCGTTGTACTTCTTGCGGCATTGGTCCGCACTCCTGGGGACATCGCTGGTGGATGACACCCTGTGGGCGATTTCCCTCCAGGCTCTCCTGTACTGCCTCCTGGGAGCCTTCTTGCCACTGTCCGGGCACAAGATCTCTCTTCTCTTTTCAAAAGCCTTAAGCAGCACCCTCAAAGCATGCTCTGAGAAGCGCTGCGCTCGTTCACGGGCCTTCTGCATGGCTTCAGGCGCTATTTGGGTCCACCAGCAGTGTTCAGGCCTAGCTGCAGGGCTCCACTATCCAGGGCGTGGCAGCAGACAAAGTCAACCCTTCCCCCTTTAACAGCTGGCCGGCGTCAGGGTGTCTGCTGTCAATCAAAACATGACCGCACCTGCGCTGCGCCCGGCCTCGGCGCTATCAGTCCGCACCGCCGGCTTAGCGCCTAAAGATAGGAGTGCAACGCCAGTTTCAGCGCTCGCCCAAACTCCTTGGCCAAATCTACTGAATTTCGGCGAAGTGGCCTACACTTTCCGGCGGGCGCTAACTTTAGCGCCCGCCCGACTTTAGCGCCCCAGAAGTGGCGCGACTAAATTTTTAGGCCAATGTTTTTAATAGCCATGGATGCGCACTCGAAATGGCCTGAGGTCATCAAAATGTCCTCCACCACCACGGAGAAAACTATTGCAGTCCTACGGACCATTTTTGCCAGGAATGGCTTGCCAGAACAGATTTGCTCCGACAATGGACCACAGTTTGTGTCCGAAGAGTTCCGGAGGTTCTTGAAAAAGAATGGGATAAGGCATTACACATCCGCCCCGTATCATCCAGCCACAAATGGATTGGCTGAGAGGTTCGTACAAACCTTTAAGAAGGCAATAAAGGCTATGTACAATGACAACATTCCGCTGCAGCACAAGGTGGACAATTTCCTGTTTGCCTACCAGAATGCGACACATGCAGTCACCAACCAGGCCCCAGCCATGATGTTCTTTAACCGAAGGTTAAGATCTCGCCTGGATTTGCTTAGACCAAACGTACGAAGAGATATTGAGAGTAAGCAATTCCAGCATATCCTTGAGAAGCCAACAAGGAGCTTCAATGTAGGGCAACCAGTCTTGGCCCGCGACTACCGAACAGAAAAATGGCAGCCAGGAACGATATGCACACGGCAGGGCCCACTAATGTACACAGTGGACGTTGGGGAGAACATCGTGAGACGCCATGCTGACCAGATCCTAGAGTCACAGGAACAAGTCAACCCCATGCCTCGCCCATACATACCTGGTGATGAACCCGATGTACAATTCGCATCTACCCCAGAAACAGTAGCATCGGAAGCTGATGAACCAACCGACGACAGCGGGCCAGAATCGCCTCCACACCAAGAGCAAGACACTCGGGAAAGGCGCTATCCAGAAAGGATCAGGAAGTCTCCCCAAAGACTGAATATATAAATAGACTATTTTCAGCTAATGTTGCATGTTAAAAGTGTTAATTGTAATTAGTTTGATATTTAATTGTTAAATGAGTGTTATGGTACTGTTAATCTAAAAGGGGAGGAATTGTAATGTATATACCTTTAAGGGGGGAACTATGTTTTACAGCTCAAGTATACTGCAGTACCGGCAGCGACCACACCTGTATATAGCACTGAGTATTAATCTGTACAGATCAGTTGCAGTGTGAGCCACGTTGAGTAAACACCTGTTGTACCGTTCTCCGCAGTCTGTGTCTTATTATACATGGACGCAGCACACACGAACACAGTAATTACAGTAAACTACTTAACAGGGGAGGACAGATGGCAAAAAAACAAGTAATAAATGGCTACAATGTAAGTCTTACAATCTTAGCAATTTCCCCTAAATTACCACCCCCTAACTCCTTACTAGGTTGCCTTGCTGAGGAGTCAGAAACCTGCTCACCTGTGGTCCAAGGAAATAAGAGAGAGCGATAGCTTCTCAGGAGCTATCTTTATATCCTGCCAGCTCCTGCTGTTTGGTGCTGAAAGGGTCTGTGTGCAAATTCGCGCTGAAAAGTTCGAATACACAAGAAAAAGGCCATGATTGGCTGACTCAAACGGGCTTGGAGTGGCTTGAATGTGTCTTCGTTCTGGGGCTGAAATGTTCCCGCCCACACCCGGAGTTCTCTGGGCTAACAAAAGGGAGTAATGGGTGATTCAAAAACCCATTCATTCTAAACTGTTCCCTATCAAAGTCCTTTCCATAGTTTCGTTGTGTCTCATTGTGTGTAAGGGGCTTTGAATGGAGTTGGATTACTATGTAAACAGAAACCCATTCATTGTGGTTACTGAAACTGCAGTCTCAAGTGGTTTAATCTCTTATGTCAACATCCTGCAGTTTCCTGTAAACAAACATTGCCTCTGTTGGGAAGGGAAACTGCCTGGTTTTGATTGACAGAATCTGACTGCCACTGCTTGATCCTCCCACTTTCCACAGATATCCACGTGCTGCTTTCCAAGCCCCATTGTCCCTGCCATGCTTATCTGATGGCCATTTTTTAAACCCCTTTGCAATTTACCAAACTCAAGGGAACAATTTTATTAATAAAAATGTATTGTCTTAAAGTGTGCGAATTTTTCCACGAAGTTCCTCGATTCCGGTGTTGTCCACGTGCTGCCCTGCCAATGAGTTTTTCAATGCAGTCTTTTTCAGTTCTGGGTAGGTTTTAAAACATTGTCCAACCCAGAGACAATTTAAAGTCATGCACAATCTTCATCCATGATGTGGATTAATATCTCCAGTATCTTCGGGGCTGAGGGATTTTGTGAACCCCTACAACTGTGGTACAGACAGTTTGAGTATTGGAAAAGGCCAGATTGTCTGTGAATGTTCAGGACTGTCCCAGTCATTCTACATAAAGACAATAGGCCCACGGGAGGAGAGTTCCCGCCGATAACCCACCGGGCCATCAAGTACATGAATAATACAACACATGCCAACAACCAACAAAAGAGACCCTGGCCCCAGCAGGAGAAGACAATCAAACAACAGATTAACCACTCAGAAAGATTTCCAAAAACATTTTGCACACTTAAAACTGATTTCGAAGCAATCCCGAAACCAGTTAAAAGCCAATTAAAGATAGATAGGACCAGCCCCGAAACTCGATAAAGAATTTAAAACTACTGAAGTTAACGTGCCCGCCCAAATTCTAACAAGATTAACAGGCTTCGTTTAGTATAAACTAAAGACCTGTCTCCACAAGAAGTCAGTTCGGTGAGTTCAATGGGTTCGATCAGTTCGATCAGTTTTATTCAGTCAGAGAATTGAAACAGCAGTCAGTGAATTGAAGTCAGCAGTACAGTTCGGACAGACACAGGCAGAGGCACAGCTCATTCGAAAGACATCTGCCTCGGGACAATCAATCGACGGAAGGACAACAGAAGGGGAACAGAAAGGAATCGCAGCAACCAAGTGCCCCACGAAACAAACAACCAACAATATTACCAACAACTAGATAATATTGGGCCACCGCGACCAACAAGAAACCAACTCGGAAGAAACCGAAGATCTGTAAGTTTTTCCCACTCTACAAACTATTCCTGCGTTTGGTGAGCATTTCCCTTGTCCTCTGAAATCCAACCTAGTTAGGGTAGTGGCATTGGGAGGGGTGAAGGATTTTGTCTATTGTCATTCTCCCTCATATATTCTGAAGTGTTCCCCCTTTTAGAGTGATAAGATTATTGTGTTGTGTATATTTTCTTGTCTCAAATAAAAACCAAAGTTCTTGTATCAAATTCAGTTGTTTGCTGCAATTTCATTACAACCCCAAATAAGTCCAGGTCTAGAACCAAGGGAGTGGGAGCAATTCAAACCACTCAGGGAGTCAGAGGCAAAGCTGACCACACACACCACCCCTTACATCAGTGAGGAACAGTGCATGTGGCGTCTCTGCTTCACTAAGGAGATGCTCACTGAAGTCTGCCACCTGTTGCAGGCAGACCTGCAGCCTCAGAGCAGGGCAACAACAGCTTTGCCAATGGCTGTGAAGGTGACCGTGGCCTTGAATTTCTATGTGTCAGGCTCCTTCCAGGCTGGAGTAGGCGACATTTGCAACATCTCTCAGTTCACCATTCACCGTTGTATAAGGGAGGTCACTGAGGCTCTGTATGCAAAGAGAGGGGAATCGGATACCAAGCATTGACTTGCATGATGCACTGAGTATGGTCGCACAGCAGCTAGACATTGAGGGAGTGGATTCCCTTCCGGTTGTGGTACATCTGAGTTCACATGCGGCGCCTGTAAAGCGGCGTGTGTGCAGTCAATGGCACCCTGCACCATGGAGAAGCCTGCTATCCTGGTAAGGGCACTGGTGGAGAGGCCATAGTGGGAGGACGGATGTTGTCATCCTGAGAGAGGAGAGCAGGTTTGTTATCCATGGAGCCACTACCACTCCCCTGGGATGGCAGCTCAGCAATCCTAGTAATCTGTTGGAGGACAGATTGCTGGGCTGCTGTGACCCTGCAAGCCCCTTTCCACACTGGTAACTACAGCCATGATGGCAGCAGTCTGTGCTTGCATGGCATGGCAACAAGCTGAGCTTGCATTACAGATGTCTAAGCTTCCTCTGCAGCGCTAATGGAGTAGCCCATCACTTCTATGTTAGAAAGGATGGACTCTGTCATAAATCGCAACTTCTACAAGAAGTACTACTGAACGGCCAGCTGAGGGCGCCGCCCGAGGAGTATAACTACTCGGACGTGGGCCCACCTTGGCCAGAGACAGTCTGGAAACAGGAAGCTAGTGACTAATAACTAGACCTCCATGTTTTGTTACAAGTCGATTAAAGCCTTGCTTTATGTACAACCAAGTGCGTAGTGAGTCTTGATTAGTTCAGACTCCAAGCTCTGCGCAAAGCCCTGTGCAAGGTTGGTGCTGGACTCCTCCATGCTTCTTGGCATTGAACGCAGGCTTTCTGGCAGGCCTGCCAATGTACCAAGCATTTTGTTGTGCATACCCATCAGCCTTATCCAAATTCAAAGGCCAAGATCTTTTACAGCCGCCTGAGCAGGCAGAGACAGGGCCTCCATTGAACATTTCATCCAAAAGATGCATTTTTGACCATGCAACATACCCTCCATACTGGACTGAAGCATTAGTCTAAATTACATGCTTGAGTCCTGCAGTAGTGTTTGAAACCACAACCATGGCTTAGAAGAAATAGTATTACCACTGAACCAAGCTATTTTATGTGCTTTAATGTAGGAACATCAATGTTTGGCCTGCTGAATACTTAAAAATCTACTGTTGTTATCACCAGTTCTCAGTTTTTTCTGTTCCTGTATTGGAATTACATATGGCAAAATATTCAGATCCGTTGCACCTGATTTTTCGGCGCTACGGGTGCCGTTTTGTGATGAAAATGGTGACCACGCTGCTTCTGGTGCGTGCCATGCCAGATGCCATCTTGGTGAAGGCGCTAGTGTTGGCGCTGGGCGCATGCGCCAGAGGTATGTAGAGTAGGCAGATCATGACATTAGTCAGCGGGGAAAGCTGATTTGACACCAGCGCTGCCATTTTCATCCTCAATGCTGGAGCGAACACCCTGTGTTAACCTCGCACAGCTGAACATGTGTTCACCAGCAGCAAAGACCTCCCACCAGTGATATTTAAAGGAAGCTGCAGTTGTACAGGGCCTTGGTGAGACCACATCTTGAGTATTGTGTGTAGTTTTGGTCGCCTTATCTGAGGAAGGATGTTCTTGCCATGGAAGGAGTTCAGCGAAGATTCACCAGGCTGATACCTGGGATGGCAGGAATGACGTATGAGAACATAAGAACATAAGAAATAGGAGCAGGAGTAGGCCAATCGGCCCCTCGAGCCTGCTCCGCCATTTAATAAGATCATGGCTGATCTGATCCTAACCGCCAATCTACTATCACAGAACCATCTCCTGAATCTATCAGAATTTGGCACACGAAATAGGAGCAGGATCAGGCGACACGGCCTCTGGGCCTGCTCCGCTACCCACAGGGCCATGTCCGATCCGAACCTAGACTCATGTCCAAATTCCTGCCCGCTCCCCGTAACCCTTAATTCCCTTTACTTCTAGGAAACTGTCTATTTCTGTTTTAAATTTATGTAATGAGATTGGGTCGACTGGGCTTGTACTCGCTGGAGTTTAGAAGAATGAGAGGGGATCTCATTGAAACTTATAAAATTCTGACAGGACTGGACAGACTAGATGCAGGATGTTCCCGATGGCCGGGGAGTCCAGAACCAGGGGTCACAGTCTAAGGATAAAGGATATGAGGAGGAATTTCTTCACCCAGAGAGTGGTGAACCTATGGAATTCTCTACCACAGAAGGCAGTAGAGGCCAATTCATTAAATATATTCAAGAAGGAGTTGGATATATTTCTTAAGGCTAAAGGGACCAAGGGGTATGGGGATAAAGCAGGGACAGGGTACTGAATTTGGATGATCAGCCATGATCACATTGAATGGCGGAGCAGGCTCGAAGGGGCGGATTGGGCTACTCCTGCTCCTATCTTCTATGTAAATCTATGTAAATCTATGAATCATCAACTGCTATCAAGTTAGTTGCTGATTAATTTCTACTGGCTCTGTGTAAGTTTGTGGAAGTGTTTTCAGTTTTCTAGAGTTGTTTAAAGTTGTTGAGGTGACAGGGAGTGATGCTGCAATTGGAGAAGGCCTTACTTCTGACTTCTCAAGGGTTCTGGTCAGACCACTTGCTCCCAGTCATGGGTGCTCTAGTTGTCATCCCCCTTGGCCTGTAGCATGACAGGGAGATGGAGCAGAGGCAGCGAAGAAGAGGACAAGCTGCTTGCAGAGGGAGGAGCAAGAGGGGGAGAAGGGCTCTCAGTAGGAGGGCTTAACCACCTAGGGCCTTCCGAGAGCAATTCTCTTACCTCAGCCTGAGCCAGGAGCAGTGTATGAGGCATCTGCACATTACAAAAGAGGTGCTCACAGAACTCTGGCAGCTCTTGCAACCAGACCAGCAACCTCACACTAGGCAAGGACAGCACTGCCAGTGGCTGTGAAGGTGAGCATAATGTGCCCTGAATTTCCTTGCGAAGCTGGTGTGCTGCCTCCATTCCTCTGAACGGGCGTGGGTTGATCGCACATCGCGATCCACCCTGCCCATTTTTGGGGGGCTAACCAATTTCAAGGCCACAGTATTTTAAAGAAAGAAAGAACTTTCGGGCTAAACCTGCATGATTTCCTGATACGCATCCTTAGGACCACAAAAAAATGACTCCACTGACTAGGAATGCAGATTGCCACCAACAGCACTGTTGCGTCAACGTATTATTTTGACAAGAGCCACCCCAATAATTATAGTTAGGAGAAAGGAGCAATTTTCTGGGTACTAAATTAAAACCAGAAGAGAAATAATTAATATTCTCTGACTATCAGTGAGTTGCCAGACAGTTGCTCATTTGTGCTGATGGTATTTACACAGATCATTTATTCTTTTACAGGAAGCTATGATCCTCAAGCAATAAAGGATACATTTTTCTGCTTTTATTTTACTACTCTGCAGGGAATCCCATCTGTTTGCCCTGTGGGTCAAATGATAACTCCTTGATATGGTTCCATTCCAGCTTTCTGCCTCTGCGCTTGCTGAGACAGCTAATTTTTTGCCTACCCCGCTGCCAGATACCTTGCATTGTTCCAGCATGGGTGAAACTATCTATTTAGGAAAGCTGTGTAATTAAAGCCATATGTCTCTGCACTATTATCAGGATCGAAATATATTAACGTGATAACATCAACCTGTGGCTGCTAAAGTTGCAATAAAATGGAAGTGTCATATATCTGTCTAGTCAAAACTCAAATTACTGTTCACATAAATGTCCACTGCAAGAGAAAGATTTGCCCGGTCATTACTCAGTTGTGGCCTTTGTGCCTTGTGCCCTGCGTTCTAGTGTTTATCAACTGAAAATGATTAACTGAATGATAATGGCCAGGTTATTGCACTGGTCTGTCATGTTATTGCCCAAGTGTGTAATGGGTTTTCCTGGCCTTCATTATTTAAGCTTCATTATTCATTGTCAGCTTGTACTCATTATAAAGACTTGCCACCCGTGTGCCCACAAATATTCTAATCGAGGGCAGGTGGGTAGATGGATTGCCGCCTACTCCTGCTTTTCGCCATTAAAACATGTGCAGAAGGAAAACAAAGCAACACTTATAACTGTACTACTTAATTGTTTTTTAAATAGTGGAAGCAAAATGAGTCATTGCTTTTGAGGAGCACAGTGCCAGCTCTGTCTTTTGATGAGAATTGTAGGAGAGTTAAAAAGATATTTTAACTTCTTTTTCCATGAAGCCACCACTTCTCCACTGAGCTGGATGTGCCGTCCTACCTTTTAATCCAGTTGGGGTATGAGATGGTCAAGGAAATGGGATTAGAGTAGATGGCTCCAGTTAAGAGGACAGAAGCAATGGCCTCACTCTGTGCTGTGATTTCTATGATCCTACGCTTGCTGATCTACATTGGCTCCTGGTCCAACAGCCCCTCAAATTTAAAATCTTATCCTTGTGTTCAAATCCCTCCATGGCCTCCTCCCTCCCTATTTCTGTAACCTCCTCAAGCCCAACAAACCCTGAGATCTCTGCGCTCCTGTAATTCTGGTCGCTTGCGCAGCCCCGATGTTAATCGCTCCACCACTGGCAGCCGTGCCTTCAGTTGCTTAGGCCCTAAGCTCTGGAATTCCCTCTCTAAACCGCCCCGCCTCTCTCCCCTCCATTAAGACGTTCCTTAAAACCTACCTCTGTGAACAAGTTTTTGATCACCTGTCCTAATTGTTGTGTATGTAACCGTTTACCTTTAAGGGAACTATAGAATGTAACCATTCGCCTTTAAGAGCACTACTTTAGGGTGGCACTATTTGTTGGCTCATGTATACTGTAATACCGATAGTGACCACACCAGTATATAAGGGTTGTGATACGTTAACTAGGGCAGAATCGCCCGAACCTCTGAATAGTAAAGACCTGTTTTATTTTGTTAATCGTGGAGTCTGTGTATTATTTACAATACAACCCACAGACTTAACATTGGCGACGAGTCGGATTCGAACCCTGCGGCAGTTATTCCACGGCGGCTTCATCCAAAGACAGGACGTTGAAGAGAGGTTTCAATCCTCACCACCCCACTGGAAGCGACAGGCATTAGGACCCTGCAGCCTCCATCAGCGACTGAAAACTGGAGGGCAGAAGAAACAGGGCTGGGAAGACAGAGGTACAGGCACTCGCGATCGGCAGATAAGGGCCGGGCCGCTTTGAAGTGAGGGGCGCAGCCGGGCCATCGAGCGCAACCACCGATAAGGGCCGCACTCGGGCTGAAAGGGCAGCGGCTGCAGAAATTGAAGGCGCGAGAGCCGCGGTGCACAGCGCGGGCCATCGATCGCGATCGGGAGATAAGGGCTTTGGAGTGCGAGGCGCAGCCGGGCCATCGATCGCAAGCACTGATAAGGGCCGGGCCGCTTTCAAGTGCGAGGCGCAGCCGGGCCATCGATCGCATCCGCTGATAAGGGCCGCACTCGGGCTGAAAGACAGCGTCAGGGGACGGGTGAAGACCGTCAAGCGCGGAAAAACCGCCATTGAAGTGGGCGGGGAGAGCGAGAAGCGCGGGAAAGCCGCCATTTTTCGCGGGAAAACCGCTGGGGAAGAAGACAGAAGCGGGAAACCGCCATCTTAGAAAATTAATTAGAATTTTCAGAAAGGCTGGTGTGTTCTCAAGAAGAGAGGAAAAATAAGAATAAGTAAAGCAATACTTGTGGTGTTCTCAAGAAGAGAAGAAAATTAATAATAAGTAAAGAAATACTTGTGCTGTTCTCGGAAAGAGAAGAAGATGCCTAAGCGAGGAAATATTAATGATTTTAATGCTGAAATAGAAGACTGGGCCACGTATGTGGAACGCATAGGAATATATTGCGTAGCTATATACGACAAGGCAATAACTTTGTTAAATTCGATGGGAGCAAAAACATACGGGCTCTTGAAACATCTAATAGCATCAGTTAAACCAGTGGACCAGACCTTCGAAGAGATCGTAGCAGTGCTGAAGGATCACTTGAACCCCACACCGTTGATGCTGGCTGAACGATTTAAATTTTACGCCAGAACCCAGAGGCAAGATGAAAGCAATGCGGAATACTTAGTCGAACTGCGTAAGCTAGCGAAATACTGCCAGTTTGGAGGGAATTTGACAGAGGCGCTGCGGGACAAGTTCGTATGCGGCTTGGCCAAAGAAGGAACACAGAAGCGACTTCTGGAAGAAAACGACCTCACACTGGACAGGGCTGTCCTCATAGCTTCATCGCACGAAGCCGCAGCGAAAGGAACGGCGGAAATGCAGCAAAAGGCGGCGGCACTCGGGGTGGACCAAATTACTGCAAGCAATTCCAAATGCTACCGTTGTGGAAAGACAACGCACGACCAGAATCAGTGCTGGTTTAAGAACCAAGAGTGCAGGAAATGTGGCAAACTGGGTCACATCGCGAGGGTATGCAGGTCCGGAAAGAAGACCAACAAGCAAAGGAAGCCACCACCACAAGGAAAGTACAACAAGGTACATCAGGTGGCTGAAAAGAGTTCAGACGAACAAAATTCAGACTCAGACCCAAACAGCCAGGAGTTGGATAGTCTGAGAATCCACAATGTGGGTAAAGTGACTGATCTACAGACGATCTGGGTCACACTAAAAATAGCTGGAGTCCAAGTACGAATGGAGCTGGACACGGGATCAGCTGTATCAGTCATCAACCAAAAGGACTACCACCGGCTATTCTCTCACATACCCTTAAGAAATACCAAGTTCGTATTACAGACATACACGGGGCATAACGTATACCCCATGGGGAAAATAAGAGTCAAGGTGAGAGATAGGGGTAAAGTACACCCAAGAATGAATTTGTACGTACTACCTGAGGGAGGACCACCACTTCTAGGACGGGAGTGGATCAAGAAAATAGACATGGAATGGCACTACCTACAAGCAATGACGAGTGAGGACTCGGTGCAGACAAGCAGCTCAGGCTCCGAGCCGGAAGACGATAAGTCCAGCTTACGTATGAAAAACAAGGTTAACATGAACTCACGGACTAAGGTTGGAAAATCGATGGCGTGCATAAAGACAGAGAATTCTGAGTCTGTTCAAGCTACAGACATATGCATTACGGAGGAACACCGGGCTCGAACTCAACGTTATTTCAAAGTACAACAACAATTAGAACAATTAAGTTACCGCCTCATACAAGAGATGAAAACAATGAAAAAGTTCTATGACACCGAATGGGAGAGTCTGGAAAGACAACAGAACCTACTGGCTCAAGCAGAGAGCGACCATAGAGCCATCGTGACCAATTACCGATCACACCTCCCTTATGATGTTCAGGAGTTAGAATATTTGCATGATCTAGAGATACAGCAGAAGGGCAAACCACACTACACTGAGGATTTTGTTCTGCAATTAGAGACGGAGCTAGTGCAGGCAAGGTTAAGAGAAGTTGAATCGCAGGGTGCTCTTAAGGAGATGCAGAAACAAATCTTGGACATGGAAAAGAGAAACGCTTCTTTACCTGATGTGAATAATGTGGACATGTTGCGAGAGGGGATTATTGAGGTGAAACTGAAAGAAGCTAAGCAAAGGATGTTGGAACTTGAAACACAGAACCAAATCAGCAGAAATCAGCTATGTCGAGCAGAGAAGGAGTGCTATGGTCTACATGAGAAGGTGCAATATCTCTCAGCCCAGAATAAGGGGCTACTCACTCAGTTAAATGAGAGTAAACGGGAAATGGCTGAGATAGACTGCAAGAATAAAGAAGAATTGATGGCAGTGAGACTTCGAGAGGCAGATAGCATAGCAGCCTTGGCTGAACTCCAACAGGAAATTGCAAAAAAACCAATTGCAGAGGAATCTTCAGGAAGCCAGGATTTTATTCCAGTCCTTCTTTACGACTCCTTACAAGCAGAGTGTGAGAAGTTGAAAGAACAGTATGGACAGGCCCAGGCTACAATTCTGGAGGGGATTAACTCGGCAACCCCCGAAAAGCTAGTTTCAGTAGAAGCATATGAACAACTAAAGGTTGAACATGAGCAAGAAGTCCAAAGGCTGCAGGAAATGTTTGATGAGCTCCAGGCCAAGGCTGCCTATCGGTAAAGAGTCCATCCATAGATGAAACATTAGTGGTGGAAGAGGAGAGGGGTTTGGAGCTCTCAAAAGTTATGGAAATAGCTGAGGTTGCAACACAGACTGAGAAGATGGCAGCAGAGCAACCCTTGGATACCAAAATTACGCTGACTCACGTCAATATAGAACAACAGACCGCTGAAACAGCTGCCCCGGTAGAGGGATTGA
The DNA here is from genome assembly GCF_052327205.1 of Somniosus microcephalus. NCBI lineage: Eukaryota > Metazoa > Chordata > Chondrichthyes > Squaliformes > Somniosidae > Somniosus > Somniosus microcephalus. The sequence goes on along the minus strand of NC_140991.1, from coordinate 49,053,849 downwards.
ATAGTCCGATCAATCAATCTCCAAAGGAAGTTGAAGTATTAAAATCACAAATGATGTCATTAGTAAACGACTTGCTGAAAGCCCAGAAAAAGCTGGATGAAGAGGTACACATGAAGAAGTCTCTTCAGGAAAGATGTCTGGATTTGGAACAAGAGCTGGCTAACGTCCAGCTGGGTATGGAGGAAATAGACGACCCTCTCGCTGGCCTAGCTCAGGACGACACCGAATATTACCATGACCTGGTGGACTACACCGAATATTGCGATGTCCTGTCCTGCCCAGCTTGTAACTTCGACTCCCAAAGTGCAGAAATCATGGAGGAGCACCAAAAGTCTACGGAACATCGGGTGAAGCTGGCTCTACGACGGAAACAGAAGGCAGAGAAGGAGGAACTGCGCAGGCAGCTGGCAGCTGACAGTGGAGCCCAGAGAGTCTCCAAGAAGCAGAAAAGGAAAAGTCGAAACAGAAGATGACCCCTCTGAACCATTATCACCTCTACCAGATCACACACGTGGTCCCTCCGAACGGAGCCAAATCAGTTCGGAAGTTCAAACTGTTAAATCCATGGAAGGACTATTGAATGAGTCACTTCAGCAATGTGAACTGTTTCCCGCAGAGACTGAATCTGTGATCTGTTTTGACATGAAGTTATATATGTTATTATGTTATGTTAAACATGAAGTTATGACGTTGACTCCATCGAGAGTGTTAAGTATGTGTATTGTATTGAACAATTAACACAAAGACTTAAACGTATAACTCAAACAGGTCTTTACTGGTTGGAGGTAGGGACTATACATAGGTCTTTACTTCATGCCCACAGGCGGGAACTGAGGGGGATCAGTACCCACAGTACTATTTATACCCCTATGGCCAGGAGTGGTACTGCGTATCACTACGCCCAACAAGTAGTGCAGTCCTGTCCATAGGTTCAAAGTAGCACACATATTACATACACAACATTCCTCCCTTCCTAGCTTTACAGTCATCTCCCCATTTAACATAACGTAATAACATATATACATATATAACTTCAGGTTTACATAACAGAATAACATAGATAACTTCATGTCAAAACAGATCACAGATTCAGTCTCTGCGGAAAACAGTTCACAGATTCAATCTCTGTGGTGGAGTCGGTTCACGTTGCTGGAGTGACTCATTCAATAGTCCTTCCATGGATTTAACAGTTTGAACTTCCGAACTGAATTGGCTCCGTTCGGAGGGACCACGTGTGTGATCTGGTAGAGGTAATAATGGTTCAGATGGGTCATCTTCTGTTTCGACTTTTCCTTTTCTGCTTCTTGGAGACTCTCTGGGCTCCACTGTCAGCTGCCAGCTGCATGCGCAGTTCCTCCTTCTCTCCCTCCTTTTTCCGTAGTAGAGCCACCTTCTCCCGATGTTCTGTAGACTTTCGGTGCTCCTCCATGATTTCTGTATGGTGGGAGTCGAAGTTACAAGTTGGGCAGGACAGGACATAGTAATATTCGGTGTCATCCTGATCTAGGCCAGCGAGAGGGTCTTCCATTTCCTCCATACCCAGCTGGGCGTTAGCCAGCTTTTGTTCCAAGTCCAGACATCTTTCCTGAAGAGACTTCTTCATGCGTACCTCTTCATCCAGCTTTTTCTGGGCTTTCAGCAAGTCGTTTACTAATGACCTCATTTGAGATTTTACTACTTCAACTTCTTTTGGAGATTGATTGATCGGACTATTCAATCCCTCTACCGGAGCAGCTGTTTCAGCGGTCTGTTGTTCTACGTTGACGTGAGTCAGCGTACTTTTGGCATCCAAGGGCTGCTCTGTTGCAGTCATCTCAGTCTGTGTTGCCACCTCAGCTCTTCCAATAACCTTTGATAGCTCCGAACCCCTTTCCTTTGAATATTGAAGTTCGTGTTCAAGTTTTTCCCATTTCAGAGTCCTGTCCTTCAGCATATGCAGGAGTTGGCTGACCGTTAACTCCTCTGACATCAGACGTTTTGTGTGCTCCTGCTCCATTTTCTCCATCAGCTGCTTCTGTTGTCTTTCCAGATTCTCCAACTCTATATCAAAGAACTCTTTCGTTGCATTCAACTCTTGCTCACAACGGCGAAGCATTTGTTCTAATTGCTGTTGTAGTTTGAAATGGAGTTGAGTTCGAGCCCGGTGTCCCTCAGAAATGGGCACATCAGTAGACTTGCCAGACTCAGAATCCACAGTTAAACTATGTTGTTGTTGCTCAGTGGAATTCTGTGCTGAAACTTTGTCTTTTGCACCTGAGTTGGGCTTACCATCATCCGTTCCAGAGTCTGGGCCGACTATCTTCACCGAGTTCTCACTCGTTATTGTTTGTAGGAAATGCCAGTCCATATTCATTTTCCTAATCCGCTCCCGTCCTAGTAGTGGAGAACCTCCTTCAGATATCACATATAAGTCCATTATTTGACTGTCTTCGCCCTTGTGGACCACTGCAACCTCTATTTTCCCGATGGGGTACACTCTTTGCCCCGTGTATGTTTTCAATATAATCCCCGTATCCTGTAGGGGAACATGTTGGAATAACTTTCCGTAATCTTTCTTATTTATGACCGTCAATGCCGATCCAGTGTCCAATTCCAGTTTTACTTGGACTCCTTCTATCTGAAGAGTGACCCAAATTGTCTGGAGGTCTGCACCCTTACCAGCGTTGAGTACTCTTAAGCTAGCCAGTTCATTACTGCTAGCATCTGAATCGGACTCCTGTTCGGTCACCTTGTGTACCTTTGCGTATTTTCCTTGCGGTGACTTCTTGTCGCTGGTCTTCTTCCCTGACCTGCATACTCTAGCTATATGTCCAAGCCTACCACAAGTTCTACATTCTTGGTTTTTAAACCAACACTGGTTCTGATCATGCGTTGTCTTTCCACAACGATAACATTTGCCAGAACTCACACCCAATTTGTGTGCACTGAGCTCCGGTGACCGTAGCTGCATTACTGCCGTGCCTCTCGCTGCGGCTTCGTGTGCTGCTGCCATAGTGACCGCCTTCTCAAGCGTCAGCTCATTCTCCTCGAGCAGTCGCTTTTGTGTATCCTGTTTAAATAAACCACACACAAATTTGTCTCGAAGTGCCTCTGTCAGTCCTGTTCCAAACTGGCAATATTTCGCTAATTTACGCAATTCCAGCAAATAATCAGCATTGCTTTCATGCTGTAGCTGCCTTCTGTCGTAAAATTTAAATCATTCCGCTAGCATCAGCGGCGTGGGGTTTAGATGATCTTTCAGGACAGTAACAATCTCATCGAACGTCTTATCCGCCGGTTCATCTGGTGATAACAGGTGTTTCAATTGCCCGTATGTCTTCGCACCCATTAAATTTAATAATGTTAGAGCTTTATCTTGGTCATGAATTTTATTGGCCTTACAATAATTTTTTACTCTTTCAACATATATGGCCCAATCTTCGAGGTCACTATCAAAGGTGCTAATATTCCCGTGTTTAGGCATTGTAGATTTGCAATTTCTCAGATTTTATTTTGTTTACTTGTTATCAAAGATGGCGGCTTCCCGCTCTTGCCATCGTCCTCCGCCCACAAAATGGCGGTTTTCCCGCTTCTGCCTTCTTCCCCAGCGGTTTTCCCGCGAAAAATGGCGGCTTTCCCGCGCTTCTCGCTCTCCCCGCCCACTTCAATGGCGGTTTTCCCGCGCTTCTCGTCGCTGACTTTCAGCCCGACTGTGGCTCTTATCTCCTGTGCGATCGCTGGTGCGCCGCCCGCCCGAAACGGTTCTCAGCCCTTATCACCGGTGCGATCGCTGGCCCGCTAAGCGCCTCCCGCTTGAAGCGGCTCCCGGCCTCTGGCTCACCCGCTCGGCGGCTCTTGCTCGCTCCCTCCCGGGCTCTGGCTTACCCGCTCGCGCCCTCCCGGGCTCTGGCTTACCCACGAGGTTATGGAGGCTTCAGGGTCCTAATGCCTGTCGCTTCCAGTCGCTGGAAGCTGTCAGGATTTCTGCTGCCCTTCAGTTTTCAGTGGGGTGTTGAGGATTGGAACCTCTCTTCAACGTCCTGTCTTTGGACGAAGCCGCTGTGGAATAACTGCCGCAGGGTTCGAACCGACTCGTCGCCAGTGTTAAGTATGTGTATTGTATTGAACAATTAACACAAAGACTTAAACATATAACTCAAACAGGTCTTTACTGGTTGGAGGTAGGGACTATACATAGGTCTTTACTTCATGCCCACAGGCGGGAACTGAGGGGGATCAGTACCCACAGTACTATTGATACCCCTATGGCCAGGAGTGGTACTGCGTATCACTACGCCCAACAAGTAGTGCAGTCCTGTCCATAGGTTCAAAGTAGCACACATATTACATACACAACAGAGAGTATATCTGTAAATTGTTATATGATGTTGACTCCATCGAGAGTATATCTGTAAACTGTTTATATGAAGTTGAAGATTGTATGTTTAAAGGGGATTCTGTAAGTAATAAGCTAAAAAGGGAGGAGTGTTGTGTATGTAACCGTTTACCTTTAAGGGAACTATAGAATGTAACCGTTCGCCTTTAAGAGCACTACTTTAGGGTGGCACTATTTGTTGGCTCATGTATACTGTAATACCGATAGTGACCACACCAGTATATAAGGGTTGTGATACGTTAACTAGGGCAGAATCGCCCGAACCTCTGAATAGTAAAGACCTGTTTTATTTTGTTAATCGTGGAGTCTGTGTATTATTTACAATACAACCCACAGACTTAACACTAATGGCTGGAATTTTCCAGGTTGTCAGCGGGTGGGATTGGTGGTGGGTCTGGTGGAAAAGTTATTTTTTTGACAGCGGGTTGGGAACCCCGTGTCAACCCGCCGCAACACACCTCTCCCAATGTTGGGACTGTCACCGTTGAGCAAACCCGACAGGTAGCGCAGGCGACCAAATTAAATGAATTATAATGTACTTACCAGGCACTTAACAGGCTTTATTACCTTACTTTTTAACTTTAACTTCATGGCCATGGGAATCACGCTGTTTGGTGACCGCGTTTGTCAACCTGAGGCGGGTGTTCAGCAGCCATTGCTCCAGCTCCAGCCACTGCAGCCTGGCCCTCCTGACCACATCCCTGCTTGTGAAGTCCTCTGCAATGTGCAACCAGGTTGTGTTGGTCTCCTGGGGAGGTGTCTTCCGCCCATCGGAAGGGAAGAGGACCTCCCTGCGTGCTCTGACTCCCACCAGAAGCATATGGAGGGAGTCATGAGAGAACCTGGGTGCAGCCCTCTGCCTCTGTGCAGTATTTGACAGTGTTTGCAGCACTTCAATGCTGTAGAAAACTGACTGCACAAATGTCAGAAGTAAGGTAGTCATGGTCCCTTTAAGGAATTCAGCTGATGACGCATCATGAATGACGTCACCAGACCCGCTTCCTCTAATTGGGCCGGGAAACGCACTGGGCGGGCTTAACAAGGCCTATCAACATAAATTCAATTTGGACAGCAGGATGGAGCCAGCAATGGGGCAACCACCCGCCCACACCGGACCCGCCGAGGTAAGGAAAATCTCGGCCAATATCTCTTTTTGTGGCTTGCTGTCAAATTTTGTCTGATAACGCCGCTGTGAAATGCCTTGGGATGTTTTACTACGTTAAAGGCACTATATAAATGCAAGTTGTTGTTTCTATGAATATTGTAGAGATTTGCCTGATAACCATGGGAGAACATGGAGCACATTTACAGAGCTTTCCCTTGAGAGATTTAACAGATGGGCAGATTCCACAAGAGGACAGATTGCACGTGGTGTGTGGGAGAAGCAGGTTGGAAGGACCAAATGGTCTTTGCTCATTTCATGCATTTCTGCATTTTCACAAATTAGCTGTTGGCACAGTTCAATACTCAGCTTAAAACAAATTGAATATTTACATAATAGGCATACCCCAGAAGGGTTAAACATCTTTAGCAAGTATTTTATAAATACAGTACTAATATAGCAAATACCGACTGACTGCTGGTGTTGAGGAATCAGGGGTCTTCGGTTTCCTCTCACTTTTGCTTCTGGTTTCTTTTCTTGACGTCAGTCAGTCATGCAGAGATATGGTTCCTTTGCTCAACAGTCCTTTCTTATTGTGTGAGGTTAGGTAGTGAATGCTGAAGGGCTGACGGACACAAGAGGTAACAGGAGCAGATTGGCAAGGAGGGGAAGCAGGCAGGGCTTGGGCCTGGAGCATTGGCTGGGGGCACAAGGTCACAGGAAAAGGCACGTGCATTTAGAATGGCAAAAGATCGTAGGCCGGGGCAGAGGTGGGAGGCACGAGTGTCTCGGGTGGCTGGGGTTGGCAAGGCATGGTAAGAGGAAATGAGGAAGGGGAAAAGCCATGGCTTCTCAGTTGGGGGTGGGATTGAAGCAGTAAGTGGGGGGGGGTGGCGGGGGTGGGGGGGAGGCGGACAGCATAGGTGCTTGGGGTTGGTGGAGCACCCATGGTCCTGGAGGGGTAATGACAGGTGGGTAAAGGATCTGGGTGCTTGGCAGCTGGACGAAGTGCAAGTGGTGGCAGTAGGATTTCTGCACAACATGAGAAAACTCTATAAGGAATATCACCCACAGTATCTGAAAAGCCAGGGTTCCACTGCCAAGCTTAAGGAGCTGAAATTGGTCTTTGCCGATAGCGCAAAAATGGGCTCATGGTGTATCGGCAGCCCATTTTATACCACGCCTGTTCAACGCTGGCAGAGTGGGAAGAGCTCCGAAGAATTTCCCAACCAGTCTGACTCTTAGTGCTCTGTAATCTTCTTGTTGTGTATTTGAAATTACTCCGATATGCAGCTACAGGAGTACTGCAGTGGAATCTGCTTGTAATGATCACAGCTTGTAGTCAGTTCCATGTGGGTTTGCCTCCAGTTGTACAGATATTGTGCTGAGCTCCTGTGATGCCTTGCAGGGCTCCTTAGAGCTAATTGGCAATTTAAACAGCTGAATACTCAACTGCATGGTGCTAAAGTAACCGTTAGGTGATTATGGATTTGAAGATCCTAAATCTGAAACATGCTTATGCATGATATATTACATCAGTATGGAAAACTGGATTTTATAAGAATAAATGTTGGGAAAGTAAAATGGGCAACAATATTGGCAAGCAACGATGTAGAACAACAATGCGAAACATTTAAAATGGTGTTCAACAGAGTGCAGGAACAATATATTCTGCTAAAAGGAAAGAACACACTAAACATTAATGAGACTCCATGGATGAATAAAGCCATAAGGGAACAATTGAGGGTAAGGAAAGAGGCATACATTAAGTACATGGACAGCAGGGTAAGGGAGAATATGAAGAGATTAGGAGAGAAGTCAAAAAAATATTCGGAAGGCAAAGAGGAACTATGAAATTAAATTATCAAGGAACATCAAATAAATTAGTAAAATATTTTACAGGCACATCAATAAAAAAGGATGGCTGGGATGGGAATAGGGCCAGTAAGGGATAGACAAGGTAATACCACAGGTAACGATAGAGAGATGGCAGAAATATGAAATAATTATTTTGCTTCAGTATTTACCAGGTGGACATGACATTGGATGATGAGATTAGTAATGAGATATGTGCATTTGACATAAAAAGAGGGGTTATATTAAATAAACTAATCAAACTCAAAGAGGATAAATCCCTGGTCCGGATGGATTGCATCCACACTTTTTAAAAGAATCTAGTGAAGAGATAGCAGAGGCATTAATACACATATTTAATAATTTGTTAGAAAAAGGTGTAGTTAACATACACACTGGTGGATAGTTCACATAATACCTATATTTAAGAAGGGGGATAGAACATGTCCAGGGAATTCTAGACCAGTCAGCTTAACATCGGTGATAGGAAAAATAATGGAATCCCTACTAAAGGAGAAAATGGAAGAACATCTAGAAACAAAAAAAAGTAATGAATAGTCAGCATGGATTTCAAAAGAGAATGTTTTGCTTGACCAACCTTAATAAATTTTTTGAAGAGGTAACAGAAAGAGTAGACAATGATAATGCAGTAGATGCAATTTATCTAGATTTTCAAAAGGCCTTCGATAAGGTACCACATAATAGACTGATGAATGAGGTCAGAGAATGCGGAGTCAGGGGACAAGTAGCAGAATAGATAGCTGGCTTCAAGACAGAAAGCAGTGAGTAGGGCTAAAAGGTAGCTATTCACAGTGGCAGAAGGTGGGTAGTGGTGTTCCACAAGAATCAGTGCTGGGACCACTTGTTCACAATTTATATTAACGATTTAGACTTTGGAATCAAAAACACAATTTGAGGATAGTCAATACTGAGGAGGACTGCAGCAAGTTACAGGAGGAAATTAATAAACTTGCAGAATGGACATATAATTGGCAAATGAAGCTCCACACAGATAAATGTGAGGTATTACATTTTGGTAGGCAGAATAGGGAGGTCACTTATTACTTGGAGGGTGCGAGTCTAGGTAGGGTAGAAGAACACAGGGATCTCGGAGTACAAATACACAAATCACTAAAAGTTGCGACACAGGTTAGCAAGGCCATAAAAAAAGCAAACCAAGCACTAGGATTTATTTCTAGAGGGATAGAATTGAAAAGCAGGGATGTTATGCTAAACCTGTATCAAACCTTTCTTAGACCACACCTGGAGTACTGCGTACAGTTCTGGTCGCCATATTATAAAAAGGATATAGAGGCACTGGAGAGGGTGCAGAGAAGATTTACAAGGATGATACCAGAAATGTGAGGGTATACATATCAGGAAAGGATGAATAGGCTGGGTCTCCTTTCGCTTGAAAAAAGGAGGCTGAGGGGTGACCTAATGGAGGTCTTTAAAATTATGAAAGGATTTGATAAAGTGAATGCAGAATGTTTCCACTTGTGGGGAAGAGCATAACTTGAGGCCATCAATATAAGATAGTCACCAAGAAATCCAATAGGGAATTCAGAAGAAACTTCTTTATTCAAAAAGTGGTGAGAATGTGGAACTCGCTACCGCAGGGAGTGGTTGAAGTGAATAGTATAGATGCATTTAAGGGGAGGCTAGACAGGCATATGAGGGTAAAGGGAATAGAGGGTTATGCTGAGAGATTTAGATGAGGAAAGACGGGAGGAGGCTCGAGTGGAGCATATACGCCGGCATGAACTGGTTGAGCCGAATGAGCTATTTCTGTGCCGTATATCCTATGTAATCCTCACTTATACTGCTCAGATTGCCGATTTGCTCGGTACTGTTTGACGCTACCTGGTATTTAAGCTTATACAACTCACGCTTCTGTTGCAATGTTAGGATGAATGTACCTCATATTAATATGGTTTGCATTGAGAATCTTTCACTCAGTGCTAACTTAATGGCACATTTATCATCATGCATCTGAGCTGCAGCACACATGGAGAATTGGCTATTATGATCAGCTGCTTATAGTGGCCAAGTTGATCACTGAAGAAGAATGAGAAAGAAGTTACATTTATACAGTACTTCACAGTCAATCAATTACTTTTGAAATGTAGGCACTCTTGGAATGTAAGCAAGCAATGTAACTCGTTTGCACACAATATGGGGCGCGATCTTGCCAGCCCTTGGGAGGCAGGTATGGAGGCGGGACTGCCGTAAAATGGCATAATCTGGGGGCAGGTGCCCATCCCGTCCCCAACCCGCCTCCGTGCCATCTTCCCAGGAGGTGGCTAGCCGACCCGCGCCGGGTCCCGTCTCCTCGAGGCGGGAAGGGGATTACAGCCACTTAACTGCCTGTTAACAGGTAGTTAACAGGCAGATAAGAGGATTATCCCCATTTTGCCCACACAAGTGCGGGCTTCCCAAAGACTGCGATCCCCGCCAGGGCCACTGAGGTGAGCAGTGGGTCTGCGGGGGTTGGAGGGGTGCAAAAGTGCGCTGTGAAGGTAAGTGATGGGTGCAAGTGTGGAGAGGTGAGTATCTGAGGTAAGTGGAAAGTGTTAGAAAAAGTTTACTTACCTTTGTTTCTTCCTGCAGGCTTCAATCGTTGGGGATGTGGAGAGTCTCGCACCTCCGCGGCAGAAATGACAGTTGGCTGCTGCATTCTCCAATGCAACAACCATCTAATTTCTACTAAAGAAAGAAGTTTGATGAGTCTTCAATTCAAGAACTCATCAAACTAGAGAATGTCAGTGTTTGACAGCTTCACAGAGCTGTCAAACGATGACAATTCATCTGTCAAAAATTTTTGACAGATGAAACGTCATACGCTGACATTCTCTGTAACCGACTTCCCCTTAATTGGCCTGCTAAGCCCGTTGGGCCAGTTTAACAAGGTAAATCAAGGGAAAATAGCGTGGGTTGGCCAGTAGTCGATGGAGGCGGGACTGAAACCCGACAAGTGGGAGTCCCGCCTCCAAAAGCTCCCCATTGGCAAAATCCAGCCCATGGTTGCACAAACAACAATGACCACTTAATCTGTCTTTATGATTTTGGTTGGCCATGACAATGGGAGAACTCCTTATCCTTCTTCAAAAACATGACATTGGATCTTTTATGTGCACCTGAACAAGCAGATGTCTCACCCAAAAGACAGCACCTCTAACAATGCAGTACTCCCTTAGTACTGCAATGGAATGTCATTGTAGACTATCGGGTTGTGAAGGAGAAGCATCCGGGAAGGCGCCGAACACCTCGAGTCTCTTCGCTGGGAGCAAACAGAAGCCAAGCACAAACAACGGAAGGAGCGCACGTCAACCCAAGCATTCCACCCACCCGTCCCTTGAACCACCGTCTGCCGTGGCCACCTGTGACAGAGACTGTAGGTCCCGCATTGGACTCATCAGTCACCTGAGAACTAATTTTTAGTGTGGAAGCAAGTCATCCTCGGTTCCGAGGGACTGCCTAAGAAGAAGAGGATGATTTTAGTTGGCCAGGACAACGGGAGAACTCCCTATTCTTCTTCAAAAACATGACATGGGATCTTTTATGTGCACCTGAACAAGCAGATGTCTCACCCAAAAGACAGCACCTCTAACAATGCAGTGCTCCCTTAGTACTGCAATGGAATGTCATTGTAGACTATGGGGTTGTGAAGGAGAAGCATCCGGGAAGGCGCCGAACACCTCGAGTCTCTTCGCTGGGAGCAAACAGAAGCCAAGCACAAACAACGGAAGGAGCGCACGTCAACCCAAGCATTCCACCCACCTGCCCCTTCAACCACCATCTGCCCCACCTGTGACAGAGACTGTAGGTCCCGCATTGGACTCATCAGTCACCTGAGAACTCATTTTTAGCGTGGAAGCAAGTCATCCTCGGTTCCGAGGGACTGCCTAAGTAGAAGAGGATGATTTTAGTCGGCCAGGACAACAGGAGAACTCCCTATCCTTCTTCAAAAACATGACATGGGATCTTTTATGTGCACCTGAACAAGCAGATGTCTCATCCAAAAGTCAGCACCTCTAAAAATGCAATACTCCCTTATTACTGCAATGGATGTCACTGTAGACTATGTGGTTGAATTGCCATGAGGTTTTCATAATCGTTTACCAATACTTTGGTGAAAAACTCATGGAAAAGCCAGAGAAACGGGATAAACACTATCCAGGCCATTTCTTCAGCATTTCGATGGATCTACTGCCAAAGTTATGGTAGACAATCGAGAGAACCCCCGCAGTAAATCCTGGAGTGAGGTTTGAACCCACAATCTTCTGACTCAGAGATGACAGTGCTGAGCCAAATTGGCACTATAATTGGACTCTACTGTACTTTCAAGCTACTGGCCCCTAGATTTGAAAATCTCCACTCCAGACACTTGACATACCAAGGTCATCAATTACCACTAGATCTCAACTGTCAGGAGTTAGGATTTTTTGAATGCTGGCCAGTTTTAACAGTCAGCAATAAGTTGACCCAAGAGAGATTTTTAGCTTTGCATGACTGAGATGGGGGCATTTTGCATTTTATACCGTGTTATATTTTGCAAATGTCTTCAGTAACTAATATTTTTTCTACAGTTCACGGCACTTATGAATACTTTTATGATTTTAACTTTCGTAACAAAGATAACCTTGGCCTTTTAATGGCCATCATAGAAATTTCAGTACAGAGGGGGCTATTTGGCTCATTGTGCCTGTTCTGGTGCTAATTATCCCGTCCCATTTCCGTGCTCTTCCTTTGTGCCCTTTAATATGTTTTGTCTTCAGGTGCTTATCTAATTTCCCATTTGAATATTGGATTCAATAGTTACATGTACAAAGCATCACTTATTCTGAATTATATCTTCTTGTTACCAATTCTTAAATTGTAGGTGGCACTGATTATGTTCCATTTTTCATTTTCCGTACCGACAAACAAATACGAATATTTCCAGTGTAATGAAATATGGCTGCCTGTGTCTATTTTGTGCTGTTTACTTCTGCCCTTTTCTGACACTTTTCAACTGACGGTGGCTTTTTAAAACAGCAGAGCAAACTTCATCAAAAGGCTTTGTTTGTTATAAAGGGATCAAGTCGTTCAGGGGATGTCTCTGGATGGCACCCTCCCCGGGCTCGGGAACTGTCGTGTCCTGAAGGAGGCTTGCGAGTTCTACCAGCTCAAGCAGCGCGCCGCCGAGTATTACCAGCGCAATGCGGTGCCGCACAGAATGCAGCAAGTGCTCAACACAATGGGCCGGGTTTTCTGATCGGAGGCTTCCAGCGTGCAGATGCCTCCGATCGGAAAAAATCTACGCACTTACCTGCTGGCTCTGTAGACCTGAGGCTTCCGATCCTGGGCCTCTCCTGATCCGCGCGCGCATAGGCCCAGGTATCCCAGGGGCGCATGCAGTTCGCAAGCGCCCCTGTGATCACGTGGGCCATGGGGTACCAATGAAAGAAGGGACTCCCTCTTCACACTTTTGGTAGGTATCCACGGACAGATCTGTCAAAAGTACAAATGGGGATCAATAAAAACACAGTTAAACATTAAATACATTTTTTAAAACATCACGTATTTAAAATTTGTTAAAATTGCATTAAATTAAATATTTTAAACAAAAATGTAATTTTTTGAAAAAAATAATTAAAGTTTTTTACAGGGCTAAAAATAAAGTAACCTTTTTTTTAAAAGTATTTAAAAATTATAAATGAGTGAAATATTTTAATATATTTTTTAAACTTTTTTAATTGCTTTTACCAGGCATAAGGTTTTTTAAGGTTTCCAGTGGGCGGAGGTTGTGCAGAAAGCAGGCGGATGATCTGTCAAGAGGATTCTTGACCGATCGCAAGTGCCAGTTTTCAGCACATGCGCTTCGCATGCCTAAAGCTGGCACTTGCGAGGCCCCTACAGGTGCGTACACAGCTCGTACACACCCGTGGGGGTCAGAAGATCCGGCCCAATGTTTTATGACAAACCCGATGAAGTTTACGGGCATCTGATAGGTAGTTCAAAGTGAGGCCTAACGGGGAAGGCAAAAGAGGCAGAATTTCCATTTTTTTTTGTCAGTGTTCAGCCAGTGGTTCAGTTGGGCAGCACTCTCTAGCCTCTGAGCCAGGAGGTTTACAGGTTCAAGTCCCATTCCAAAGACTTAAGCACAAAAAGTCAAGGCTGACACCCCAGTGCAGTACTGAAGGAGCGCTGCACTGTCGGAAGTGCCACCTTTCAGATGAAACGTTAAACCGAGGCCTCGTCTGCCCTCTCAGGTGGACTGTAAAAGATCCAAGATTGGCCCAGAAATTCGTGTCGGGGGCTTCCCGCGGGTGCAAGCCCCCGACCTGCACTTACCTAGTGCGCCGGCCGTTGAGGCCTGGGCCTGCGTGCATTTCCTGTCTGTGGCCCGGTTCAGCTCCCGGCGCGCTGTGCTTGCGTGATCCAGCGACGTAGTTAGTGCGATGCATCGGCTGGGATCACGTGAGCACTGGGCAACCAATCGGAGGAGGGAAAAGCCCATTCATGAGTTTGACAGAAAGAACTGTCAAACTCATGAAAACTCCGGGCGCCCAAAACAGTATTTAACCTTAAAATAAATTTGAAAAAAAATCACACTATTTAAATCAACTATAAATAACATTAAATAACTATTTTAAACAATAATTTAAATTTTTGAAAAAAATAATTTTATAAAAAATCGGGGCTAAAAATACACTTACCTCACTGTAAAGTATTTAAAAATAATAAACCTGTGGAAAAAAGTTCTAATTTTAATTAATTGACCACTTACCTTTTAAAATGAAGTCCTTACATCTGGTTTTTAAATGTGCAAAAAGTACAGGCCTTCACGCACGGGCAAACCTGTAAAAAAAGCGGAAGTTCAACGTGCACGCGCAGACTCCTGCGCGCATGCGTTCGACCTCTGAACCCCTTCGTTCAGAGGATCGGAAATGCCGATTTCCCGGGCATGCGTAGTGCATGCAAGAAACCAGCACTTCCATCGGGTCCACGCGTGGGTACTCCGTCCGCACTCACACGTTGGGACCCGAATTTCTGGGCCACTATATCAAAGAAGAGCAGGGGAGTTATTCTTGGTATCCTGGCCAGTATTTATCCCTCAATTAACTTCACAACTATACAGATTATCTGGTCATTATCACATTGCTGTTGGTGGGAGCTTGCTGTGCGCAAATTGGCTGCCGCGTTTCCTATATTACAACAGTGACTACACTCCAATAGTACTTAATGGCTGTAAAGTGCCTTGAGTCGTCTGGTGGACGTGAAAGGCGCTATATGAATGCAAGTCTTCCTTTCATAGAATCATAGAATTATAGAATGGTTACAGCACGGAAGAAGGCCATTTGGCCTGTCGAGCCCATGCCGGCTCTCTGCAAGAGCACCTCAGCTAGTCCCACTCCCCTGCCCTTTCCCCGTAGCCCCGCAAGTGTTTTTCCTTCAGATACTTATCCAACTCCCTTTTGAAAGCTAAGATTGAGTCTGCCTCCACCACCCTTTCAGGAAGTACATTCCAGATTTTAACCACTCGCTGCGTTAATAAAAAATTTCTTACATCGACCTTGGTTCTTTTGCCAATCACCTTAAATCTTTGTCCTCTGGTTCTCGAACATTCTGCCAAGGGGAACAGTTTCTCTCTATCTACTCTGTCCAGACTCCTCATGATTTTGAACACCTCTATCAAATCTCCTCTCAATCTTCTCTGCTCCAAGGAGAACGACCCCAGCTTCTCCAGTCTATCAATGTAACTGAAGTCCCTCATTCCTGGGGTCATTCTTATAAATCTTTTCTCCACCCTCTCCAAGGCCTTCACATCCTTCCTAAAGTGTGGAGCCCAGAATTGGACACAGTACTCCAGTTGGGGCCGAACCAGTGGTTTATACTGTAGGGGGTGGTGTGTGGGTCAGCCTCACCACTGACTTATGTGGTTCGAATTGCTCCCACTCCCTTGATTCTAGACCTTGGACTTATTTGGGGTATGTGACAAAAGTGCAGCAGACAACTGGTTTTGGTGCAAGAACCTTTGATCTTTATTCAAGAAAGAAAATACAACATAACAATCTTATACTCTAATAAAAATGGAGAACATTTTAATACATATGAGGGAAAATACAGTAGAAAATACCTCACCCCTCCCAATCCCACTTCCTAGCTAAGTTGAACTCTAGAGGACCAGGGATAATGCTCACCAAACAAATCCTTGACAGTTGAGCTGGTTCGTGGTTTCGGGGTTTGCTGGATGTGTTGGTCGGTGTCTGCCGTACCCCAGACGCGGTAGAGGACTTCGACTGCTGGTCAGTCTTCACGAGTTTGCTGATGCGGTAGGGTGCATTTTGGATTTATGGGGTGAGTACCCACTTTTCTTCTGTAGAGATAGGGTTTAGAGTTCCTTTTAAGTAAAAATCTTACCCGGGGGTAAATCAGGAATAGATTGTAGAGTGGAAAACTTTTGAATCTTCGGTTTTCTCCTGAGTTGTTTTTCTTTGGTCGCGGTGGCTCGCTATTACCAGGTTGGTTGGTGGTAATATTTTGTTGGTAGTTTCGTAAGGCTCTTGTTGCCGTGATGTGTTCGATGATGTCCTGGGTCACTGAAGCTGTTGAACTTGGGTGTACGGTAGAATGCTGCCCCGTCTCGATGCTCTGGCTTCTTCTTGTGTGTTGCTTCTAGAGAGAACTCTCTTCTTGAGAAAACAGGCCTTCAATTATACTTTGAGGGGCCTTCTAATCTGCGCGCCAAATCAGTCCCAGTTTATTGTTTGATTTGGGTGGGCTCATTAATGGTAACTTGATTAGAATGTGTAAAATGGTTTTGGGATGCTGTACTGATTATTCAATGAGCTATTGAGCTCCAGTTAATTGTCATAGCTATACTCAGGTTTTGAGTCTCCTGTCTGAGCCCGAGATTTCTATGTAGGTTGGCGAGGTGATTTGCATTATGCATGTTTTGGATGGGTCCTGTGTTTTGGGTGGGGACTGCTCCTCCGTGGGTCGATTGTTAGGATGTTAATGTCTGATAGGGGCTGAGTGAGGTTACACAGATCCCCAGACAATTTGATTTACTCCAATACCCAAACTGTCGTTACAGAGGTTGATCCCATTCCCTGTTGCAGCCTTTTCTCCCTTTACAGGCCCAACATGCCTTTTAAAATGCCAAATCTTGGTTTCCGACCTTGAATCTCCCTCTGTTAGGCCCAATGCGCATTTTATCATCCTGAAGCTTGTTAGAAAGTGTCCAAAGTCATTTTCCTTAGGATTTTCTTCTAGCTTTGGGGGATCTGTGAATTTTGAGAATCTTACAGTACAGGTTCAGCATAGTTTCCACTCTTTTGTACTCTATGGGCTCGATTTTGCTTTTGGGGTGGGCTGGGGGCGTGTCAGCCGCTTTTCATGTTAGTCACCCAACTCCAATTTGATGTGGAAAAAATATGCGATTGTCACCTAATTGGGCAATTGATTTCCAGCGTGTGGGAACCTCTGGCCCACTTAGTCTTTCCATCCTGAAAATCGCGTTCCGATGACGTCATCAGTGCTGGTGGATTTAAGGCCTGCAAGCAGCCTTGCTTCTTCTGCAAACTGCAAAACTTATGCCCTTTGCTGTGATAGATTGCTCCGGCCAATATGTCCAGCAGTAGGCCAAAGTCTGCACCAAGGTTCGATGATGCCGCCCTGCAAGCTCTGGTGGAGGGAGCAAGAGGAAATAAGGAGGTGCTCTTCCCTTCCTCAGGGAGGAAGAAGCCTCCCCAGCAGACGAAAGCTGTGTGGATGCAAGTGGCCCAAGAGGTCAACTCGTTGTCTATGTGCCGCAGAACCTGGCTGCAGTGCAGGAAGAGGTTTCATGACCTTCTGCGCACTGGAAAAGTGAGTATGACTTTCCCATCGCCCTCAATCTGATCCCCGTTGCCTCTCCTCACCAGCACTCAGCTTTAACAACCTCTTCCTCCACATCCCACTTGACACTGACATCCCTGCACCCTTACCCATTCACCTCTCTCTCCATTGTCACATTCATCTAACTATTCGGCTATGCAGCCCTCACACTCCCTATCGTTGTGATGCTATGAACACAACTTACAACACACAGGGAGGGCCCTTGGTCTTGCCACCTCACTCCATCTTTGTCTCCTTCTAACCATCAATGATATGGATTCTCTACACTCACTCCTTCATTCTCACTCAAACTCCACTTGACTCCCTCATTGCAGGAAAAGAGAGCTCACAATAAGAGGTAAAAAGCGAGGACAGGAGGAGGGCCACCCTCAGTAGCCCAGCTCACCCCTTGGGAGGAGGCAGCCCTGGAGATCATGAGAGTGGAGGACGATGCGCAAGTGGGCGACGGACAGACGGGTGCATCAGAGCAAGCTGGTGACAGAATAGTTTATCATCTCTCTCAGTGACATTGCATGAGTCACTGATAATTATTCTGATGTTCTAACAGATTGACTTTTGATAATCTGCAATATTCAATGTGCATGTAACCTTGGCCTCACATCTGACTCTTTCCTTTACTCCCCCACAGGACCATCGAAAGCCCCCATCCTCACTATCCAGGAGGAACAGCCTGAGCCTCCAGGCTCCTCAGAGGAAGCTGCAACCTCTGAGGGCGCAGCGTCAGCAGAACTCAGCGCACCCAGCACCAGCGCAGACACTCACACCTCGGTGGTACCTTCGCGAGATAGTTCAGTGTTGTCACCTGGTGTATCACAGCTCACAAGTGAGCATCAGCAGATTGTGGAGACAGGGACAGCAGTGGAGAGTCCTAGTCGGAGGGCGCAGGACTCTGCCAGCTTGGCTCAGCTGCAGGTCGACCCTCTGCCTTCGGGTCCATCCAGAAGAAGAGCGGTGCTGGAACTCCAGGAAGAGGTGCAGGAGACTCTGGCACGTTTTGTCTCCAGGGTCGCTGCGAGTGTGGAGCGGATGGAGGAGTCCATCGCTAACATGAGCAGAGCCTTTGTGGAGGCGTCGGTGCATAAACGCATCACCACGGAAAGGATGGCAACCTCCTTGGAAAGGATGGCTACCGTAGGGGAGAGGATGGCTATGGCCATGGAGGCGCTTAGTCGCCAGGGTCGTGAAAACATGGTATTTGTTCAGAATAGACTGACATCTCTTGAGGAGCGATGGTCAGCTCTTGAGCAAACAAACCAGACCTTCAGGCAAGTCCTTGGGAGTAGGACTTCCAGTACAGAAATGGGTCTTCATGGCCCCTCTGAATTGCAACAAGGTGCTGTCAAGCCACTTGCTAGCTCTGAAGTGGGGCTGACCCATGAGAAGGATGTTGGTGGCATACAACAAGGAAGTGGGGGCTCCTCTCCAAGTGCTCACACTGCCATGCCACTGCAGAGCCCTTGGTCAGAGCCCCACCAGAGTCCCCAACCAACTGAGCTCGGCGTCTCAGCCCCTGCACAGCCGCAGGAACAGCAGACTGTTGCCGAGCCCTCACAGGTTCGCAACCCCAGAGGACGCCCGCCAAAGGTGTCGAGACAGGAGCAGGAAGTGCTCATTCAAAGTGGAGAGAGGGGTTTCCCAGGAGGTCACACTGGAGATGGGCGTCAGGCTCCAAACTTCCACAACAATGAATAGGCCTGTTAAAACTTCCCCCAGACCTGAGACAACAAAGTTCTGCCACCTGCAAATGAAGATTGCTGAAAGCTCCTTCTTAATGGTGGAGCTGCAGCTGTTATTAAGCAATCCACTTGTGCTGCTGCCAGGTTTCACTGGCATGTTTCAGAGGAGGCGTGCAGCACGTGGGAAAACTGTTAAAATCAGAAAGGCCTCTCAAAATGGGAATATAGAGGCACTTAATTGGTTGTTAAGGGCCTTAAGGGCCTATCCTGCCTCTTGCAAGCGGGATGGAGACGGGGTCAGAAAACTCACATGTGGGAAAATTGCTCGGAGGCAGGATTGGGCCCGCCCGCCAGTTTTTGCAATTTTAACACCTCACATGCCTCCAATCCCTTCTCCTCGGGCCTGGCAAAATCGAGCGCTATACTCATGTATATATTCATGAAGCCCAGGATCCCATAAGCCTTTTTAACTTCTTTCTCAAACTGAACTGCCACCTTCAACGATTTATGCACATATACCCCCAGGTCTCTCTGTTCGTGCACCCACTTCAGGATTGCACCATTTAGTTTATATGTCTTCTCCCCATTCTTTCTACCAAAATGTATCACTTCACACTTTCCTGCATTAAATTTCATCTGCCACGTGTCCGCCCATTTCACCAGCCTGTCTATGTCTTCCTGAAGTCTATCACTCTCCTCCTCACTGTTCTTCCAAGTTTTGTTTCATCTGCAAATTTTGAAATTGTGCCCTGTACACCCACGTCCAAGGTATTAATATGTATCAAGAAAAGCAGTGGTCCTAGAACCGACCCCTGGGGAACACCGCTGTGTACCTTCCTCCAGTCTGAAAAACAACCGTTCACCACTACTCTCTGTTTCCTATCACTCAGCCAATTCTGTATCCATACTGCCACTGTCCCTTTAATTCCATGGGCTTCAACTTTGCTGGCAAACCTATTATGTGGCACTTTGTTGAACGCTTTTTGGAAATTCATGTACATCAACCACATTACCCTCATCAACTCTTTCTGTTACCTCATCAAAAAACTCAACCAAGATGGTTAAACATGACTGGCCTTTAACAAATCTGTGCAGGCTTTCCTTAATTAATCCACACCTATCCAATTAAATGAATATTTTGCATCTGTGTTCACTATGGAGAAGGACGATGTAGGCATAGAAATCAGGCAGGGGGATTGTGATATGCTTGAACAAATTAGCATTGAGAGGGAGGAGGTACTAGTGGTTTTAGCGGGCTTAAAAGTGGATAAATCCCCAAGCCCAGACGAAATGTATCCCAGGCTGCTGTGTGAGGCAAGGGAGGAGATTGCAGGGGCTCTGACACAAATTATCCGAACCTCTCTGGCCACAGGGGAGGTACCAGAGGACTGGAGGACAGCTAATGTAGTACCATTATTCAAGAAGGGAAGTAGGGATAAACCAGGGAATTACAGGCCAGTGAGCCTAACATCAGTGGTAGGGAAAGTATTGGAAAAAATTCTGGGGGACAGAATTAGTCTCCACTTGGAGAGGCAAGGATTAATCAAAGATAGCCAGCATGGCTTTGTCAGGGGGAGATCATGTCTAACCAATTTGATTGAATTTTTCGTGGGGGTGACTAGGTGTGTGGATGAGGGTACTGCAATTGATGTAGTCGACATGGACGTCAGTAAGGCTTTTGACAAAGTCCCACATGGGAGACTGGTCAAAAAGGTGAGAGCCCATGGGATCCAGGGCAATTTGGCACATTGGATCCAAAATTGGCTTAGTGGCAGGAGGCAGAGGGTGATGGTTGAAGGTTGTTTTTGTGACTGGAAGCCTGTGTCCAGTGGTATACCGCAGGGTTCGGTGCTGAGTCCCTTGCTGTTTGTAGTGAACATTAATGATTTAGATATGAATGTAGGAGGTATGATCAGTAAGTTCGCAGATGACACGAAAATTGGTGGAGTGGTAAAGAGCGAGGAGGGAAGCCTCAGGCTAAAGGACGATATATGTAGGATTCGCAAAATTGGACTTTGTATTAATAAGGGTCAAATGGCAGAAGAGGCCATGATTTTAAAGACTGTTTTAAAAGAAGCCCAGAAAAAGGGGCATACAAAATGGCCACCATACCATGTGACCAGCTTATTGGGACACTTTAAAATGGTTCCTGCGAAACCTCAGACAGCTTTGTGGATTCAACCCACAGTAAATTCTGGAAGCCGTTTCTGAGAGAACGAAACCAGACCCACACATATACATATGGATTAGATGCAGATCCAGTCAAGATCGGCCTGGAGACAGAGGCCATCTAAATGTTGATCCAGACAAAAGGGGACAATTTCATATTCATGAGAACAGCACCCAGGACTAGATAACGAGATCAGCAGGACATTAAAAACAATGAAGGTCATTCCAGACCAGAGATGGGCCTTTACCGGCCGTTTAAAATATTTGAAAACATAATAACTACCCTGCTGTGCTCCCAGCCCGCCAAAAGTTAAACAAAGACTAACCTGATTTTGGGCGGGAAGTGGAGACTCCTGAAGAAAGGTATAACTGGAGGAGTTGGAGTTGTACAGACAGGCTCTCAAGGTGACACCGGAGTTGTAGTTGCGAAGACGGTTGGAGACAGCAGTGGGTGAAGAGGAGTCGCTTCGGGAGAAGATCAGCAAACTCCTCTCCACCATCGGAGGAGGAAGAAGAATCAAGCCAACATCAAGAAGGCCGTTTTGAAGCCGGCGTCCCACCCCGGGGAAAACATCGGGAGATCATCGACCATCCCCAGGCTGTTGCCGGAACGAGAGGCCATCGACCCAACTTGGGAGAAGAGACAAAAACGAACTGAAGAAGTGATGGGAGCCAGCCCAAGGCTCCTCTAACCGGGGTCGAGCCGATGATCCCCGACCCCGCCGACATCCAGAACCAGCCGGTGTCCAGCCGCCCCCGATCACCACCTCAGGAGAGAGGTGTGGCGCAGCTCGCAGGGGCTCCACGATCCACGTGGAGACGGAACGCCTGAAAGGATCAAACGCAGACTGGTTCAAAACCTTACACTTCCTAGTTGGATTGGTGAGCATGTTTCTGGCCCTTCATAATCAGATCTAGATAGGTTTAATAAGGGGGTGGATTTAAGGGTACAATTAACATGAGTTGTTGTCCCTCAATATTCCGTGTGTTTCCTTATTTCATGATGATTTTTGTAGAGCATAAGATGCCTGTATTTGCCTTAGTTAGTATTGTGTCGTTATGATTTGTTTGTGTTTTTCCCTCCCATGTACTCTCTTATCTGCTTGCATTTGATTTGATATTTTTCCTTATGCAATAAAATTTCATTTTGTTTCATCAAACTTGGTCTACAAGAGTTTTCTCTACATTGTAGTTCCTGCCCCAAAGTCCAGAGTATAGAATCTAAGGGGCGAGTGGGTCGAACCACTCAAGGTTTTACTGTGCAAGAGAAAGAGGCCTCTAGAGAGAGAAACCTCAGAGACATCTCTCAAGGAAAACCCCTTACAGAAAATGGCGACCGTGGCAGGACTCTGGCAGCAGGATTGCAATGTAGTAGATCCAAGTTTGAATGGTCGAAATGCAATGGATGAGAGGATAGCGGATTATGTCTTTGGCAAGGTAAATCTCACTAAGCAGTGGATTTCCGATCTCTTACTGGATGGGCGTCCGGTGGACAGAGAGCAAAGAGCATAAGAAGTCAGTGGAGAAGGCAGTGTGGCTGATGTGTTACAAGAAGCAGGTCCAGATTTTTGACCGGGTCGTTGCAGCACAGGCAGCCAAGATCACAACCCAGGCAGCAGAGATAGAGGAAAAGGCCATGGGAGGGGAAAAACTCATCACAGCGCTTCACGCGCTGAATCAGGAACGGCAAGTGGTAGCTAGTCAACATCAGGCTAGGATAGAGTACCTGGGGTGCCAGGTTACTGAGGCAAAGATTAATGAAATGAGGATACGGGAGAAAAATGCCCGCCTCGCACAACAGCTAAGAGTGCAGGAGGAGAGAGTAGTGGAGGATAAGGCGGCTTACAAGCTAGCCCTCGAGCACGGGTTTGAGAGCACAGACCACGGCCCCTGCCAAAAGACCATAGAGGGCCTAAGAACGGCCCTGGTAAAGGCAAAAGGCATTGTGTGTCTCGTCAGCCCGAAAGCTAGTCACATGGACTTTTTAAAGGAATCAAAACAGCCGATTCCAGCTGAGGTAATTGTGGTACCAGCCACCGAGCCCTCAGCACCGCCGAGCTATAGTGAGACTTGGCCGGAAAAAGAGGAGGTAGCCGAGGTGGTGTGTGAGGAAGAACCACTGGTCGCAAAGCCGGGACCGGCACCAATGTGTCCCACTCGGCACCAGAGGTTCGGTCCCAACGCTGCCGATGGCAGTATCGGACCCCACCAGAACCAGCTCGTGGTGCCCTACGCTGGCCCGCAATTAAGGTCCATGGTGAGCCACCTCGCACGACTCACAGTAAAGGGGGATCCCTCGCTTCATTTCAGGGAGATAGAGGAAACAGCAGCCATTAATGACTGTGATGATCAGGAACAGGTGAAACAGTTGTTTTTCTCCCTGGATTGCACAATCCTTCAGTGCCTCTCAGAGGATAGTAAGAGGGGACGGAAAGGGTATGCGGATCTCAGGGAGGAAGTTTTAGAAGTGATGGGAGTGGACGACGGTAGTCCGTTCGACCGTGTAGAAGGGACCGTGCAGCTATCTGGAGAACTCCCACGGGTTTTCGCAGAAAGGCTGTGGCCAGTATATCGACGCAGCTGTCCGGGTATGCCTGAACGGGCTGCAATGAGCGACGAACAGTGGGTTCATTGGCTCTGTTGCTTGGTTACCAACAGCTTGCCAGAGATACGGGCCCTAGCCAGATCTT
The DNA here is from genome assembly GCF_052327205.1 of Somniosus microcephalus. Classification (NCBI taxonomy): domain Eukaryota; kingdom Metazoa; phylum Chordata; class Chondrichthyes; order Squaliformes; family Somniosidae; genus Somniosus; species Somniosus microcephalus. The sequence continues at coordinate 49,030,098 of NC_140991.1, read as the reverse complement.
GGTTTGATCCCCAAGGTCCTGGTGTCACGGAGGAGACGGTGCTCCGTCAGCTAAATGTTGCGTACAAGAATTGTAGAGGTCAGGAAACACCTCCCCAGAAAGGAAAGGTGCATGAAGCAAAACCCGCAGCCCCAAGCAAGAAGGAGTGGCGTCAGGAGGGGAATCGCCCTGTCCAAGCCAAGCTCAATTGCTATGGGTGTGGGAAGGATGGACATTGGCACAAGGACTGTAGAAATCCGTGGAAGGATAATAAGGGAAAATTTCCCGCAGCCCAAGCCCAAGCCCAGACCGCCGCCCCAGCACCAGCCCAAGCCCAAGCCGTAGCTCCTGTCCCAGCACAAGACGTTGGTGCAGCTATGAACCCCGCTGTGATTGAATCAATCATAGAGACAATGCGGTCTCTGATGATTTCGCAGGGGAAGATAGCCGTGACCACTGGTCTTGTCGCTCCCGAAACCCCGACTCCTGTCCACAAATGACTAGAGCCAGCGCAGCCTGTCAACCTGTGTCCTCTAGAAAGACATGCACAGGAAGAGACCTCCTGTAAAATGGAGGAATACCTGCGGTGCCAGGTTGCGGAGGCTAAGTTAGTGGAGCAGGCTTTAAGGGAGGAGAACGCTAGGTTAACAGCGAGGGCTGGCAGTTTAGAGGACCAGCTAAGGGTTTGTAAAATGGTTCATGACCAGTGTGAACTGTTTAAGCCAGGTGCAAGAGTATCAGCAACCGAAGCCAGGTCTGAGGGTAAAAATCCTCAGCCTGAGGCGCGCGATGAGTCACAGACCACACAAGCTGGCGTTGTAGCCTGCTTGGAAGGAGAAGCTGTCCCGCCCACCTGGGGGGAGGTTTCCCCGATGGCCTGGGACTCGGACGAGGAGGGGCCCGAACAACAAGGTCCTGCCCTCGACATGATTCTGGAGGAGGAGGAGTTGGAGGACGGGGGTCCCGCCCTCGACTCGAGCGTGGTGGAGGTAGAAATTGGGGGCGGAGATCCTCCACCTGTAGGGACAGGTGAGGAGGAGTCGTCTGCCACAGACCCAAATCCCACTCGCCAAGGGAGCCTGCCCGAATCCCAAAGGGGCGGAGCCTGAGGGAAGGGAGCCGAAGCCCACAGTCGTGGAAGAGCCACGGACTGTGAGAGCTAAGGTCCCACCCGAAGGTCCACTCGCTAAGGGAGCCACGCCCAAAGTACCTTTTCGCAGGACAGCTCGTACGCCTCAGCCAGTAAAACCTTGGCCCGAGTCCCCCGCTCCCAGTAAACGCCGACTTGAGAAATCCTTGACAAAACACAGTCCCTGATTAACAGCAAAAGGCTGCGGGGAACCCAAGCCACAGGGCACTGCAGCCCCGCCACAGGGAGCGGCGAGCTGCAGTCCAATCAGGGATTAGGCAAGCCGCCCGGGGACGGGCGGCGCTGTACATAAGTTAAGTTTAAGTTTAAGTTTAAGGTGTGTAAATATTAAAATGATTAGATTTTAAGTAGTTTTAAATCTGCCCAGTGTGTGTGTTGTTTTGGGATCGAGGTCGAAAGACCCGATCATGCCGTCACCTAAGCCAGAATCTCTCGGGAGCCTGGCTATATTGTGTGATTTGTTGCAGGAACCAGGAGAAAGATGAGGGGGATCCTCGTCGCGTTCGTGATGATCGGGTGGAGCTGGGCCTATCGGAGCCGCACCAAGGACTCTACCATATACGGGTGCTCTGGCAACAGAGGCCCCATCGCGACTGACAGAACCGGCCCACGGGACGCTGAAGAGCCTGCTGCCTACTTCCATGAAGGAAGATGGCCAGGCTGGCTGGGGACGAACTCTACTGAATACTCCAGCCAGACGGGGTTCGCATACAGAGAAACGTCTCTGATGTGCCCCAGGGTGCGGATCATTGAACCCAGGATCAGCGTCACCGTGGGAAAGAAGATTTGCTTGAACTGTCTGGGACATGTACCTTTGGACCATTGGTGGTGGCTGCGCAAGTTGAGCAGCACCATGAAGAACTCCACTGTGGAGTGGAAGAGACTGGGTAACAACACCCATCGGACGATTACGGGAACTCATGGGGGGGTTGAGTGTCTGTTGGGACAAATGGTGGGAACCAGATGGGGGGATCTACATCTGTATGTGGGGTTCAGAACGCGCATCTCCATCTTTTTCCAAAGACAGTGGCAGGATGCTGGACAAGGAATGAGGTGGGACGTCAGCACATGGGCGTGCGGAGTCCCATACTCTCAGATCCCAGTAAACGCCACGGAGCTCATCACCCGACCCCGCAAGCCCCTGCCCACAGTTCCAGTAGCTAAAGCCCTCAAGGAAGGGTGCCCCACCACGACAAAGGGGCCCGGGAATGGATTGGTATTGGTACCCACAGGTCAGGTACTGTACCAAGGGGTCCACTACGCGGTGGCTTACGTGATTTTAAACCTCACCGAGGTACGATTGCCAAAGTGGTGCACCAGGGACACGGAGCAATTATACCAGGTCCTGTTAACAAACATGTTTAAACAGTTTTACGAATTCGACTTTGCCAATGTCGACAGAGCCGAATTGTACACCACACCACATGAGGTCTTGGACAGAGTAGGGAGACAAAGAAGGGGTGCAGTAATGATATTTTCACAGCTTTTAATACAGGGACTTCCGTCATCAACACATTGGATGACGTGGAGCTGCAAACCCAGATCAGTGGTTTGAAAACACAGTTGAGAAAGATACTGACTGATGAGAATAAGGTAGTGGGTTCTGAGTTACACGAGGACCAGGCCATGACACTACACTTAAAAGAGATTATAGCTGAGCTGGAGAAACACGCCAGAACGGTAAATGCTCTCATCAGGGAGGATCGGAATGCGTCCGATCAGGCTGCGCAGAATGAAGCTTGTGTGCTATACGGGGCGTGGTTACTGGGTGAGGGCCGCAGTAATCTGGAGGATTTAAAGCAAGGCTTAGTCCCCTCCTGGATTAGCAACAAGCACCTCGCAGCCCTCCACCCTTTTGAAAATACATTGAGTCCGTGTCAGCTCAGACTAGCTTCAGAGGCCTACCCAGTCCCAGTGGACTGTGGACAGTCTAATCACACCATTATGGGTATAGTGGTAAGAATGCCGGTGATGGGAAAGACAGCAAAACCCACCCCGGTATACTGGGTGAAGAACATTGGAGTCATTCAGGGGGGTGCGCACATTTGCTACACAGGGGTCCCACCTTACGTCATTCGATGGGAGCATGCAATGACGGGTACCGACCTCTCGGGGTGCCGGAGCTGGGGAGAACACATCATCCTGTGTCCCCAGCACTTGAATGCCCATTCAAAACCACAGTGCGGGTTCAGAACTGCTGGCGCGAAGCCTATAAATTGCACCATGGAAGCAATGGCACAAGGCCATGTGCCCCCACAGGTGGCATACATAGGAGGTGGGGCATACTGTGTCACCACTGCAGCGCCCCACTACCAGCATGGACAGCACTGTTGGTGTCCGGTTAGTGACAGCTGCTTCTGTTTCAAGCCCAGGGCAGAAGTTCAAGTGGCCCAAGAGCGAATTGTCCCCATTCCTGAACCTTCCACTGTTCACATCACTGTGAAAGAGAATTTCACCGATCTGTAGCGATTCATTGCACATTTTGGATATATCATTCCCCCTCTCCCTGAACACCTTACCAAGATATTAAAAGCCATTGTTGTTTCACAGAAACACTTCTACACACTGGAGCAGAAGACTTTAGAGATAGGGGCAGACATATTGGATATAGTGACCCCACCGTGGTGGGACCTGTTCACTAATATAGAAGTCCCTTCCTGGATTAGGATAGCCTCCCACGTTCTTGTAGTGTGCCAGGTTGTCATTGTAGTTTATTTACTGTTTGTATACTGTAAAAAGGTCAAACATTCACAAAAGTACGAGAATAGAGGGGAATGGAGGGAGCATTATGTGCGGGTGGAAGAAGAGACACCTGTTTAGATTTTTGCTGCTGTGTATAAAGTTAAAGTTTTCCCTCCCTCCTCTGTATTATTTTGATATGTATTCAGGTGCATTGTGATTTTCGTGTGTATTTTCTTTTCTTATTGCATTTGAATTAGATGTGTTGTTATTATTAAAAGGGTAATGTGTATGCACTAGGTGATGTAGGGGTATGAGGCACCCCTCCATGCCTGGAAGTAAGTTGTTAGATTTTAACTCCAAGGTATTGCCATCTGTAGATACTCAATGTACACTAGATTTTTCTGAAATGGGAAATGCATGTGTCGTGGGGTCATAGATCGGTAATTACTGGGGATGGTTTGATTGTGGAAAGTCAGAAAATTTTGCTCGCTCAGAATTATGATACTTCAAACAAGTTACAGTATCATCAGGGGGGAGTGTAGGATTCGCAAAATTGGACTTTGTATTAATAAGGGTCAAATGGCAGAAGAGGCCTTGATTTTAAAGACTGTTTTAAAAGAAGCCCAGAAAAAGGGGCATACAAAATGGCTGCCATACCATGTGACCAGCTTATTGGGACACTTTAAAATGGTTCCTGCGAAACCTCAGACAGCTTTGTGGATTCAACCCACAGTAAGTTCTGGAAGCCGTTTCTGAGAGAACGAAACCAGACCCATACATATACATATGGATTAGATGCAGATCCAGTCAAGATCGGCCTGGAGACAGAGGCCATCTAAATGTTGACCCAGACAAAAGGGGACAATTTCAAATTCATGAGAACAGCACCCAGGACTAGACAACGAGATCAGCAGGACATTAAAAACAATGAAGGTCATTCCAGACCAGAGATGGGCCTTTACCGGCCGTTTAAAATATTTGAAAACATAATAACAACCCTGCTGTGCTCCCAGCCCGCCAAAAGTTAAACAAAGACTAACCTGATTTTGGGCGGGGAGTGGAGACTCCTGAAGAAAGGTATAACTGGAGGAGTTGGAGTTGTACAGACAGGCTCTCAAGGAGTTGTAGTTGCGAAGACGGTTGGAGACAGCAGTGGGTGAAGAGGAGTCGCTTCGGGAGAAGATCTGCAAACTCCTCTCCACCATCGGAGGAGGAAGAAGAATCAAGCCAACATCAAGAAGGCCGTTTCGAAGTCGGCGTCCCGCACCGGGGAAAACATCGGGAGATCATCGACCATCCCCGGGCCGTTGCCGGAACGAGAGGCCATCGACCCAACTTGGGAGAAGAGACAAAAATGAACTGAAGAAGCGATGGGAGCCAGCCCACTAACCGGGGTCGAGCCAACGATGCCCGACCCTGCCGACATCCAGAACCAGCCGGTGTCCAGCCGCCCCCGACCCCCACCTCAGGAGAGAGGTGTGGCGCAGCTCGCAGGGGCTCCACAGCCCACGTGGAGACGGAACGCCTGAAAGGATCAAATGCAGACTGGTTCAAAACCTTGCACTTCCTAGTTGGATTGGTGAGCATGTTTCTGGCCCTTCACAATCAGATCTAGATAGGTTTAATAAGGGGGTAGATTTAAGGGTACAATTAACATGAATTGTTGTCCCTCGATATTCCGTGTGTTTCCTTATTTCATGATGATTTTTGTAGAGTATAAGATGCCTGTATTTGCCTTAGTTAGTATTGTGTCGTTATGATTTGTTTGTGTTTTTCCCTCCCATGTACTCTTTTATCTGCTTGCATTTGATTTGCTATTTTTCCTTATGCAATAAAATTTCATTTTGTTTCATCAAACTTGGCCTACAAGCGTTTTCTCTACATTGTAGTTCCTGCCCCAAAGTCCAGAGTATAGAATCTAAGGGGCGAGTGGGTCGAACCACTCAAGGTTTTACTGTGCAAGAGAGAGAGGCCTCTAGAGAGAGAAACCTCAAAGACATCTCTCAAGGAAAACCCCTTACATATAGGTGGGTTGGTCAGATGGGCAGAACAGTGGCAAATGAAATTTAACCCTGAAAAGTGTGAGGTGATGCATTTTGGGAGGACTAACAAGGCAAGGGAATACACAATGAATGGTAGGACCCTAGGAAGGACAGAGGATCAGAGGGACCTTGGTGTGCATGTACATACATCCCCGAAGTCAGCAGGACAGGTAGATAAGGTGGTTAAGAAGGCATATGGGATACTTGCCTTCATTAGCCGAGGTATAGAATATAAGCGCAGGGAGGTTATGATGGAGCTGTACAAAATGCTAGTTAGGCCACAGCTGGAATATTGTGTGCAGTTCTGGTCGCCACACTATAGGAAGGATGTGATTGCATTGGAGAGAGTGCAGAGGAGATTCACCAGGATATTACCTGGGCTGGAGCGCTTCAGCTATGAAGAGAGACTGGACAGGCTGGGGTTGTTTTCCCCTTAGAGCAGAGAAGGCTGAGGGGGGACCTGATTGAGGTGTACAAAATTATGAGGGGCATAGATAGGGTAGATAGAAAGGAACTTTTCCCCTTAGTAGAGGGGTCAATAACCAGGGTGCATAGTTTCAAGGTAAGGGGCAGAAGGTTTAGAGGGGATTTGAGGAAAAACTTTTTCACTCAGAGGGTGGTTGGTATCTGGAACTCACTGCCTGAAAGGGTGGTAGAGGCAGGAACCCTAATAACATTCAAGAAGCATTTAGATGAGCATTTGAAATGCCATAGCATGCAAGGCTACAGACCAAATGCTGGAAAATGGGATTAGAATAGATAGGGCTTGATGGCCAGTTCAGACACGATGGGCCGAAGGGCCTCTTTCTCTGCTGTATAACTCTATGACTCTATGGCCTCGATTTTAACTGACCCGTGGAGTCGGGATTGGAGGCGCGCGGGGGGTTAAAGTCCTGAATTCGGGGGTCCCGACACCATCCCGCCCCCAACCCGCCTCCATGTAAGTTTCAAAGGAGGCGGGTACCCGCCCCGCACTGGGAGCCGCCTACCTGAGGCGGGAAGGGATTAGTGACAATTAACTGCCTGTTAACAGGTAGTTAACAGGCAGTTTTTAGCCTAATCCCTATTTTAAAGCTTGAAGTGTGGGATTCCCGATGGCTCCAAACCACACTAAGTTAGAGGAGTCGGGCCGTCGGGTTGAAGGACTTGGAGGGGTCGAGATATCGATGTTCAGGTGAGTGGTGGGTGCATGAGTGCAAACGTAAGTGTTTTTGGTGTGTCTAAAGTGTGTAAAGAAGTTTAAGTTACCTGTACTTACCTTTTTAGCCTTCCTTCCTCTAGGTTTCGGGAGCCCATCATCTCACCGGCACAGAAAGCAGAACGGCTGCGAACTGTCAAAAGTGACAGCCTGCAGCTTTCTGTGCCGGAGAGATTTCTAACTGAGTCTGTGTAGAAGGACTCAGGTTAGAAGTAAGGCTGTCAGTGTTTGACAGCTTCAAACAGCTGTAAAACACTGATATTTCATCTGTCAAAACGACTTGACAGATGACATTTCAGTCTGTGACATCACCTGTTGTTGGGTGGCCCTTAATTGGCCTGCTGAGCTCGCTGGGCGGGCTCAACAAGGTCATTCAAGTTAAAATCGCGTGGATTGGCCGCATCTCGATGGAGGCGGGACTACAACCCCGAAAGTTGTAGTCCCACCTCCTTCCCGACTTCTGAATGAAAATCACCCCCTATGACTCTAAGTGACTGTTAATTTTGTCCCTGATTTCTGTTTCTAAAAGCTTCCCCACTACTGAGTTCAAACTGACTGGCCTGTAGTTGCTGGGTTTATCTTTACACCCTTTTTTGAACAATGGTGTACTCTAATCCTCTGGCAGCACCCCCATATCTATGGAGTATTGGAATATTATGGCCAGTATCTCCACGATTTCCACCCTCAATTCCCTCAGCATCCTAGGATGCATCCCATTCGCTCCTGGTGATTTATCTACTTTAAGTACAGCCAGCCTTTCTAATACCTCTTTATCAATTTTTATCCTATCAAGTGTCTCCACTACCTTCTTCATCACTAGGCCGATGGCAGCATCTTCTTCCTTGGTGAAGACAGATGCAAAGTACTTGTTTAGTACCTCAGCCATACCCTCTGCCTCCATGCGTAGGTCTCCTTTTTGGTCCCTAATCTGCACCACCCCTCCTCTTACTACCCTTTTACTATTTATATGCCTATAGAATACTTTTGGATTACTTTTTATGTTGGCTGCCATTCTATTCTCATACCCTCTCTTTGCCCCTCTTATTTTCTTTTTAATTTCTCCTCTGACCTTTCTGTATACAGCCTGATTCTCAGGTGTATTTGTAACTTGACATCTGTCATATGCACACTGTTTCTGCTTCATCCGGTGTCCTCGGGCCTCTCACTCTTTATCCTGTGCTGCCGCCTCTGCTGCCAATTCCTTTCAGGTCTCTCTTTCTTTCTTAAGTCACTTTATTCAGACAGGTCAAGTGGCTAATTTCTACTTTGTATAACATTATACTTAAATAATTTGAACGAATGTCCGATTGGATGTCTTAGTTTTCTGCCAGTGGTAAGTTAAAGTCCAGGGCAATTGAAAACAGGACATGGTTGTCTCACTGGCAACTGCATGTGATTCATGCTGCAGCTTGGCCAAAGTTGATTTAGACCCAAGAGACTGCGGCCAGGATTTTCCTCGGAGCTGCTCTTTCCACAGTTTCACTGGAAGTGTGGTGGAAACCCCATTTACTGGCATATATGGATTTTCTGCTGGATTTTCGGCAAAGTTACAGCAGCTCCAAGGAAATTCCCGGCATATGAATAGGGCCCTGGTTTTTTGTGCCTTCATTTAAATGGTACAATGAGTATCTTACAAAGCAAAATTTGTAATCCTGGTTCGCAAAGTGAAATCTCCAGGAGCTGAAATTACAGCCTTGTACAAAAAGCAATTCCTAAAACTGTTCACCTGGTCAGTTGAGCTGTCTTTGTGACTGTGCGGCATACCTTGATCCTGAATACCTTGTAATTCCAGTTTTGGATACAGCTGATAAGTATTTTGAGCTGTTTAACTTTTGGATTTGTCATTTCTACTTATGGGGTGTGGGAATTGTGCCCTTATAAGTTATTGTGACTGGTGAGATATTTTCTATTTAAATTAGTGGGTTTAGGTCTCAGCCTTAACTGTAGTTCAAATCCACATACATTACTGGAGCATCTTTCAATGTTTCCTATTTTTGGTTGTTGATTAGGGTCTCATCTCTCCAGCAGTAATGGTGTTGGGCATCCATCCAACCTTTACTGAATGTGCAAAGAAATTATGTTTTATTAATAGACAAACTTAATATGCGAATCCAGTAAAGCTTATTTACAATTTTTTATTGGCCGTTAAAACATAATGATGCAAAGTAATATAGTTGCAGTAAATTTGTAAAAATACAGCATGCACATCAATGTTTTAATTTATTAGATTGTTTTCAATATTAGTGCAATGTGGTAAGTCATTTAGGCAGACAGTGGAAGTAGATAACTAAAATAAATTTGGCAAAAACATGCTATTCTATAGCACAATATATTAGGATAACTAAACTTGCTGTGTTCAATTAGCTGCTATGTTTGCCTACATAACAACGGTGACTGCATTTCAATGTAGTTCATTGGTTGTGAAGAACTTTGTGATGTCCTAAGGATGTGATACTACATACATGGTTCTTTCTTTTTTTTCCAGTTACAATGCATGTGTTCAAATCCGTTCAATGGTTTGATGGTTTATCATTATTATCCCTTGCTAACATAAATAAAATATATGCATAAGAGAGAAATCCCATGTGTTGTATCATCTGTTTCAGTTTGATCTTCCATTTCATGAGTAGGTGTTATAATTGTAACTTGACGTACTTCTCTCTTTAGTCATTGGAGGGCAGATGTGAGTGAGACAAGTTATAGAGTCAACACTACTCTGCTGTTCTGATAATAGAACAGGTGCTTAATTCTAATTGGTGTTCTTCTGTTTTCAAATATTACAATCAAACTGAGTTTGTTTTTATGACTTACCAACTACATATTTCCCTTGCAATCAACCAGATAATTAAAACTGATAAACCATTTAAGCTAGTTTTGGGGAACAACAGCAGGATCATTCTGCCTGTAACTGTTACAGGCCAATTATGCAGTAAATGTGCAAAAAATTATTTGCAGTTACCATCCAAATTTCAGCATGTAATTGAACATATTTACGAACGTAAATTTGCCCGTGACAGTAAGTTAAGTTGCTATGGCAAATATACCATACCTAAGAAAGGATATACTTGCCATAGAGGGAGTGCAACGAAGGTTCACCAGACTGATTCCTGGGATGGCAGGACTGTCGTATGAGAAGAAATTGGGTCGACTAGGCCTGTATTCACTAGAGTTTAGAAGAATGAGAGGGGATCTCATTGAAACGTATAAAATGCTGACAGGGCTAGACAGACTGGATGCAGGGAGGATGTTTCCCCTGGCTGGGGGTCTAGAACGAGGGGTCACAGTCTCTGGATATTGGGTAGGACATTTAGGACTGAGATGAGGAGAAATGTCTTCACTCAGAGGGTGGTGAACCTGTGGAGTTCTCTACCACAGAAAGCTGTGGAGGCTAAGTCACTGAATATATTTAAGAAGGTGACAGATAAATTTCTAGATGCAAAAGGCGTCAAGGGGGATGGGGAGAGAGCGAGAATATGGTATTGAGATAAAGGCTCAACCATGATCATATTGAATGATGGGGCAGGCCCGTAGAACCAAATGGTCTACTCCTGCTCCTATTTTTCTATGTTTCTATCACAGAATCACAGAAACCCCACAGTGCAGATAGAGGCCATTTCGGCCCATCGAGCCTGCACCGACACATATCCCACCCTATCCCCGTAACCCCACGTATTTAATCCCCCTAACACTAAGGGTCAATTTATCATAGCCAATCAACCTAACCCGCACATCTTTGGACTGTGGGAGGAAACCGGAGCACCCGGAGGAAACCCACGCAAACACGGGGAGAATGTGTAAACTCCACACAGACAGTCACCCGAGGCCGGATTCGAACCCGGGTCCCTGGCGCTGTGAGGCAACAGTGCTAACCACTATGCCACCGTGCTATGTTCTATGTTCTCTCAGAGGCTGAGTTTAGGAGGAGCCGCTTGCTGATGGGTCACCTCAGAGTCCTCTTTCAGTTACAGAAATACTAATGCTGAAGTTAGCAGTCCGGCTTTTAATTTCCTAGTGTAAAATTTTTGAATATTTATTGAATAAAATCAGTTTTTTTTAATGATGCAAATAATTTTTCTCCATGAACATAAGAACATAAGAACATGTTGAATGTTTAAATGTCTTAATCTAAATGTACACTCTCGGGAGCCGCAAGCCTACATTTCGTTGTACTGCACTTGTGCACTAACAATGACAATAAAGTTGATTATGATGATTATGATTATGATAAGAAATAGGAGCAGGAGTAGGCCAATCGGCCCTTCGAGCCTACTCCACCACTCAATAAGATCATGGATGACCTGATCCTAACCTCAAATCTACTTTCACTCTCCATCCCACCCGAACCCATGTGACCTCCCAGGAGAGGCGAAAAACCAAATAAAAACCCCAATGGCCAATTTGGGAGAAAAAATCTGGGAAATTCCTCTCTGACCCATCTAGGCGATCGAAACTCGTCCAGGAGATCACTCTGTCCCTATATTTTCTGTAAAAGGTGATCTCCACCCCAGCCAGGAACAGGAATAGAACCATCTCCTGAAATCTAACACATTTAGAACACAAGAAGTAGAAGCAGAACCAGGCTACACGGCCCCTGGGCCCACTCCGCTACCCACAGGGCCATGACCATTCCGAACCTAGACTCATGTCCAATTTCCTGCCCGCTCCCCGTAACCCCTAATTCCCTTTACTTCTAAAAAACTGTCTATTTCTGTTTTAAATGTATTTAATGATGTAGCTTCCACAGCTTTCTGGGGCAGCAAATTCCACAGACCTACTACCCTCTAAGTGAAGAAGTTTCTCCTCATCTCAGTTTTGAAAGAGCAGCCCCTTATTCTAAGATTATGCTCCCTAGTTCTAGTTTCACCCATCATTGGGAACATCCTCACCGCATCCACCCGATCAAGCGCCTTCACAATCTTATATGTTTCAATAAGATCGCCTCTCATTCTTCGGAACGCCAATGAGTAGAGTCCCAGTCTACTCAACCTCTCCTCATATGTCCACCTCCTCATCCCCAGGATTAACCGAGTGAACCTTCTTTGTACTGACTCGAGAGCAAGTATGTCCTTTCTTAAGTATGGACACCAAAACTGTATGCAGTATTCCAGGTGCGGTCTCACCAATACCTTGTACAACTGCAACAATACCTCGCTGTTTTTAAATTCTATCCCCCTAGCAATAAAAGCCAACATTCCATTGGCCTTCTTGATCACTTGCTGCACCTGCATACTAACTTTTTGAGTTTCGTGCACCAGGACCCCCAGATCCCTTTGTACTACAGTACTTTCCAGTTTCTTGCCATTAAGATAATAACTTGCTCTATGATTTTTCCTGCCAAAGTGCATAACTTCATACTTTCCAGTATTGTATTCCATCTGCCAAATCTCTGCCCACTTACTTAGCCTGTCTATGTCCCTTTGCAGGTTTTTTATGTCCTCCTCACTCACTACTTTCGCAAATCAATATCTCTAAGGATATGGTGTTAAGGAAGCTAAAGGGATTGAAGGTGGACAAATCCCCAGGGCCTGATAACATGCATCCTAGGGTACTGAAGGAGGTGGCCCTAGAGATAGCGGATGCACTAAGGATGATTTTTCAGAATTCATTAGACTCGGGAACAGTGCCGATGGATTGGAGGGTAGCTAACGTTACCCCACTATTCAAAAAGGGGGGTAGGGAAAAAGCAGGTAATTACAGACCTGTAAGCCTTACATCAGTTGTGGGCAAAATGCTGGAGTCCATCATTAAGGATGAAATAGCGGAGCACTTAGCAAATGGGGACAGGATAGGACAGAGTCAACATGGATTTACAAAGGGTAAATCGTGCTTGACTAATCTATTGGAATTTTTTGAGGGAGTAACTGGTAGAATAGATGGGGGAGAGCCAGTAGATGTGGTGTACCTGGACTTCCAAAAGGCCTTCGATAAGGTCCCACATAAAAGATTAGCATGGAAAATTGAGGCTCATGGGATAAAGGAGAAAGTTTTGGCGTGGATAGGGAACTGGCTGTCAGATAGAAAACAGAGAGTTGGAATAAACGGCTCATTTTCTGAATGGCAGGCAGTAACAAGTGGGGTACCACAGGGATCTGTCCTGGGCCCCCAGCTGTTCACAATTTACATTAATGACCTGGATCAGGGAGTCGGATGCAGCATTTCCAAATTTGCAGACGACACTAAACTAGGAGGTGGGGTGGGCTCAGAGGAAGAGACCAGGAAGCTCCAGAGCGATTTGGACAGACTGGGCGATTGGGCGGATAAATGGCAGATGCACTATAATGTGGACAAGTGCGAAGTTATCCACCTTGGGTGCAGGAACGGGAGGGCAAATTATTATTTAAATGGCAATAGATTGGGAGAGGGGGAAGTACAGAGAGACCTGGGTGTTCTTGTACACCAGTCACTGAAGGCGAGCATGCAGGTGCAACAGGCGGTCAAGAAGGCAAACGGTATGCTGGCCTTCATAGCAAAAGGGTTAGAATACAGGAACAGGGATACCTTGCTGCAGCTGTACAGGGCACTGGTGAGACCACACCTCGAGTACTGTGTACAGTTTTGGTCGCCTCATCTGAGGAAGGATGTTCTTGCCATGGAGGGGGTGCAGCGGCGATTCACCAGGCTGATACCAGGAATGGCGGGAATGACCTATGAGGAGAGACTATGTAGTTTAGGGATGTACACACTGGAGTTTAGAAGATTGAGAGGGGACCTCATAGAAGTGTATAAAATTCTGACAGGTCTAGACAGACTGGATGCAGAAGGAATGTTTCCCTTGGCGGGTGAGAACAGAACTAGAGGACATAATTTAAGGATAAGGGCTAAACCATTTAGGACAGAGATGAGGGGGAATTTCTTCACTCAGAGAGTGGTGAACCTGTGGAACTCATTGCCACAGAGGGCAGTGTACGCCAGCTCATTAAATATATTTAAGAGGGAATTAGATATATTTCTACGGGCAAAAGGGGTTAAGGGTTACGGAGAGAAGGCGGGGACGGGATACTGAATTAAAGGATCAGCCATGATCTCATTAAATGGCGGAGCAGGCACGAAGGGCCGAATGGCCTACTCCTGCTCCTATCTTCTATGTATCTATGTATCTATGTACTTTCCTTCCCATCTTTGTATCATCTGCAAACTTTGATATGTTACACTCGGTCCCCTCCTCCAAATCGTTAATATAGATTGTAAAGAGTTGGGGACCCAGCACTGACCCCTGCGGAACACCACTAGTTACTGATTGCCAGTCTGAGAATGAATCATTTATCCCAACTCTCTGCTTTCTGTTAGATAGCCAATACTCCACCCATGCCAGAATATTACCCCCAATCCCGTGATTTTTTATTTTGAGCAATCATCTTTTGTGTGGCACCTTGTCAAATGCCTTTTGGAAGTCTAAATACACTACGTCCACTGGTTCCCCTTTATCCACCCTGTATGTTACTTCCTCAAAGAACTCAAGCAAATTTGTCAAACATGACTTCCCCTTCATAAAACCATGCTAACTTTGTCCTATTAAATTATGTTTATCCAAATGTCCCGTTACTGTCTCCTTAATAAGGGACTCTAAAATTTTACCAAACGCAGATGTTAGGCTAACAGGTCTATAGTTTCCAGCCTTCTGCCTACTACCCTTTTTAAATAAGGGTGTTACATTAGCAGTTTTCCAATCTGCCGGGACCTTTGCTGAGTCCAGGGAGTTTTGGAAAATTATTACCAATGCATCCACAATCCCTACCGCCACTTCCCTCAAGACCCTAGGATGTAAGCCATCAGGTCCTGGGGATTTATCCACCTTGAGTCCCATTATTTTACCAATTACCACTTCCTTAGTGATTTTAATCATATTTAGCTCCTCCCCCCCCTAGAGCCCCCTGTTTGTCCAGTGTTGGGATATTCTTAGTGTCCTCTACCGTAAAGACTGATACAAAATAATTGTTCAGCGTTTTTGCCATCTCCATGTTTCCCACCATTAATTTCCCGGTCTCATCCTCTAAGGGACCAACATTTACTTTAGCCACCCTTTTTCTTTTTATATAACTATAGAAACTTTTGCTATCTGTTTTTATATTTTTTGCTAATTTACTTTCATAATCTATCTTCCCTTTCTTAATCAATCGTTTCGTTATTTTTTGCTGTCTTTTGAAGACTTCCCAATCTTCTATCCTCCCACTAGATTTGGCTACCTTATATGCCCTTGTTTTTAGTCGGATACTATCCTTAATTACTTTACTTAGCCACGGATGGCTATCTTTTCTTTTACACCCTTTTTTCCTCAGTGGAATATATATTTTTTGGAAGTTGTAAAATAACTCCTTAAATGTACACCACTGATCATGTACCGTCTTACCCTTTAATCTATTTTCCCAGTCCACTCTAATCAATTCCGCTCTCATACCTTCATAGTCTCCTTTATTCAAGCTCAGCATGCTTGTTTGAGATCCAACCTTCTCACCCTCTAATTGAATATGGAATTCAACCATGTTATGGTCACTCATTCCAGGGGGATCCTTTACTAGGACATTTTTAATTAATGCTGTCTCATTACACAGGACCAAATCTAAGGTTGCTTGCCCCCTGGTCGGTTCAGTTACATACTGCTCAAGAAACCCATCCCTAATACACTCAATGAACTCATCCTCAAGGCTGTCCTGCCCAATTTGATTTGTCCAGTTAATATGATAGTTAAAATCCCCCATAATTATAGCTGTTCCCTTATTACAAGCCTCAACTATTTCCTGATTAAAACTCCATCCAACAGAGTTGCTACTGTTCGGAGGCCTATAGGCTACGCCCACTTGTGTTTTTTTCCCCTTATTATTCCTTATCTCCACCCAAACTGTTTCACTATCCTGATCCTTTGACCCAATATCATTTCTCTGTATTACAGTGATTCCTTCCTTTATTAACATAGCCACCCCACCTCCCCTTCCTTCCTGCCTGTCCTTCCTGATTGTTAAATAACCTGGTATATTTAATTCCCAGTCATGGTCACCCTGCAGCCATGTTTCTGTAATGGTCACAAGATCATACCCATATGTAATTATTTGTGCCGTTAACTCATTCATTTTGTTACGAATGCTACGTGCATTCAGATAAAGATCTTTCAAATATGTTTTGTGACACTTAGTTCCTGCTTTTTCCCCTTTTACTACTTTACCTTTTACTCCATACCTTCTGTCCCTTCCTGACACGCTCTGTTTTTTAATTCCCCCACTAATACATAAGTCTATGACCTTCTCCGTAGTCATTTTTATTATTTGCTCTCTAGAAACCTCCCCCCCACTAATTAGTTTAAAGCCCTCTCTACAGCCCTAGTTATATGATTCACCAGGATTCTAGTCCCAGCACTGGCCAAGTGAAGTCCGTCCCAACGGAACAGCTCCCTCTTGTCCCAGTACTGGTGCCAGTGTCCCAAAAAGCAAAACCCATTTTTCCCACACCAGTCTTGGAGCCACGCATTTAACTCTCTAATTTTATTTATCCAAGCCAAATTTGCTCGTGGCTCAGGTAATAATCCAAAGATTATTACCCTTGAGGTTCTGTTGTTTAATTTGACCCCTAGCTGTTCATACTCCTTTAACAGAACCTTCTTCCTTGTCCTATCTACGTCGTTTGTACCAACATGGACCACGACAACTGGATCCTCCCCCTCCCACTCCAAGTTTCTTTCCAGCCCAGAAGAGATGTCCTTAACCCTGGCACCAGGCAGACAACACAGCCTTTGGGACTCCCGCTCTCGACTGCAGAGAACCCTATCTATCCCCCTAATGATACTATCCCCTACCACTACAACATTTCTTTTTACTCCCCCCACTTGAATGGCCACCTGTTCCACGGTGCTGTGGCCAGGTTGCTCATCCTCCCCGCAGTCCCTGCTCCCGCCCTCACAGGGAGAAAGAATCTCGAAACTGTTTGACAAGAGCAAGGGCTGTGGCTCCTTCAACACTACCTCCTGGATCCCTGTACCTGCCTCATTCATAGTCACACCATCCTGTCCCTGACCACGGACTACATTTGAATTAATGCTGGGGAAGATAGATGCCATTTCAAAATGCAGGAAAATAATCATTGGCGATCAGTACCTTGGTGCCCTGTTTCCTGCGCTCTATCCTTTTGGAGAAAACTAGCACTTATACCATGCTTTCATCCTCTCAGCCTCTGTTTAGTTATGCATGCATGCTTAGCCCCATCCTGTTTCATGACTTTATTGATAAACTGATGGTTCTTATGCTTCACAAAAGAATGGCCCAGAAATTCGGGTCGGGGGCTTCCCGCAGGTGCAAGCCCCCGACCTGCACTTACCTTGCGCGCCGGCCGTTGAGCTGTGGGCCCCCGTGGAATTCCAATCTGGGGTCTGGTCCAGCTGGAGGCGCGCAGTGCTTGCGTATCCCGGGGCGCAGTTAGTTCGATGCGTCCCCTGGGGTCACGTGGGCCATGGGGAGCCAATCGGAGCAGGGAATGCTCCATTCATAAGTCTGACAGGAAGTGCTGTTCAACTTAGAAATACTACGGGCCCTTTCTTCTTACAAAACATCACTAAATCTTCAAATAATTTTTTTTTAAATCACATTTTTTAAATAAACTATAAATTAAACGAAATAACTATTTTAAAAAATAATTTAAATTTTTGAATTTTTTTTAAATTTTCTAATGGGGCTAAAAATAAACTTACCCTGCTTTAAAGTATTTAAAAATAATAAACCTGTGGAAAAAATGTTTTAATTTTAATTAATTCACCACTTACCTTGTAAAAAGCAGGCCTTATGCCTTACGCCTGCTTTTTACATTTCTAAATTCTGCAGGCTTAAGTTCCCGGGAAAACCTGAAGCTCGATGCGCACGCGCAGCCTCTGCCGCGCACGCGTTCGACCTCTGAACCTCTGCTTTCAGGGGAACGGAAGTGCCGGTTTCCCGCGCATGCGCATCGCATGCAGGAAACCGGCACTTCCATTGGGCCTACGGATGAGTACCCCGTGCGTACTCACCCGTGGAGACCATAATTTCTGGGCCATTATATTTTTGTCAAAAATTTCGCTTATAATTGACTTCTAGGTACATAAACCATAGTATATAGGAATGAAAAAGCAGTTTCACGCACAGAAATCATGTCCGAACTTAACTCAATACATTGTTGCAATAATTAGTTAGCTGTCACGGAGCAGTTACTCAAGCAAGAATCCAAGTCACTCCATTCAAATACAAACATGCTGCATATTTTGTTCAGGTATGTGTTTGCTTGGCAGCTTTTTGAATTAAATAGCCAGTTATTTCAATTCTACTTGCCTCTGATTACTGTTGGAGGAATTTATCAGCCTACTTTTTTCAAAGCACCAAGTCTACCTGTGCACTTTGAAGAGGATTTCTGCAATCTGCTGAGTGAATCTGTCTAAAACTTCCAAGATATTTCCGCACATGGTGAGAGCATTAATAAAAAAAAATATGAATGCTTTTCTATTTTAAAAAGGACTATTATATTAATGCTACTTTTCGCTTGCTTATTTATTATTTAATACATTTGTTTGGCAATATAGCCTGGATTACAACAGTAATGCAGTTTCCTACATTACAACAGTGACTACAGTTCAAAACATACTTCATTAACTGTAAAGCACTTTGGGACGTCCTGAGATCATGAAAGGTGATATATAAATGCAAGTTTTTTTTTAAAGTAATATCTATTGTAATGATATTCTGCCACCTTCCAAAGACCAGGGGGATCCTGTGGATACACAGGATAGAACCAGAATGGGGATAATATGAAACATACCTAGACCAAGGCAGTGAAGATACTATTAAAGACATCAGGATCTGGGGCTCCCTATTCAAGGTCATTACGTTGATTTTATACATTGATGTTTTCCTTTGTTTGTACACTAGTGCATCTCCCGCAGCATTACTTACAACACCATGCGTGCTCAAGGCTACTGAAATTTAAAGAAATTAGCATTAGAAATATACACAATGTACAACATATGAGGTTATGCATAATTATAACAGAACAATTAGAAATATATGTAATAATTATATTAAAATGCAATTATACATAAATATATTAAATAATATAGCTCCACCTCCAATTTCCCCTCCAAGTCACATGCCATCCTGACTTGAAAATATACCGCCGATCCTTCATCATCGCTGGGTCAAAATCCTGGAACTCCCTCCCTAACAGCACTGTGGGAAGACTTTCACCACACGGACTGCAGCGGTTCAAGAAGGCGGCTCACCACCACATTCTCAAAGGCAACAAGGGATGGGCAATAAATGCTGGCCTTGCCAGTGATGCCCACACCCCATAAACGAATATTTAAAAAAATATATAAAATAATTGTACCAATTCACATAAATTTGTAAAAGCTGGGCTTTGCGAATAAGCTATCACTATTGGTACTTTTCTAAAAGCCTTTGTAAGTTTACTCTCCCTCCACTTCCCTTCATGAAAAGTTATGTTAAATATTTAACAATTCATTATTAAATATCTCACTCAGACTGCCACTTTTGATGATTACCACTCTCAAATGCTATACATAATGTATTATGCCAGAACATGACACGATGTGAAACTTTTAGCCCAAGGGAGGAGTCAGTCTTCCCATAGACAATATTGGTTCTCACTGGCATTCAGACCTTACACCGCTTTAGGCTTTTCTTGCAGATGGCTTCCAAGGAATCGATCATCCTGAACTTGTAATTTGGATCAGCACCAGCCCCAGAGAAGGCTGCATATGGTTTCTGTTTAAAGTGGCTGTAATATAAAATGGTTTAAGGTTCCAATAGAAAGGGAAAAAGTTTAGTGCAAAAAAAAAATCAAGGTCAGCAGATTAGAATAGGCTAGATTTTTAGAAGGATAAGGAGTGAGCTAGCCAAGGTGAGATGGAAAAAGAAATGGACACACAGGACTGTAGATCAACAGTGCGATATTCTTAAAAAGGGCATTGCAAAGGGGCAGATTAAAAAAAAATTAAAAAAAGAATGAGACTACCGCAAGTTTCAGAATGCCATGGATAAATAAAGAGCTTAGAAACAAACTAAACTTAAATATGTGGGCATATAGATATGATACAAATAAGAGAGAATATGAGATAATAAAGAATGAGGTTAAGAGAGGGATAAGGAGAGCAAGGAGGGAGTATGAGGAAACAGTTAAAAAAAAGTATTGCATAGAAATACATAGATGTTACAACACAGAAACAGGCCATTCGGCCCAACCAGTCTTGTGTCAGATTTTAACCTCCACACCAGTAAATAATTTAAATCACATTTACCCAGCCTGTTCCTATACCCTTTTAACATATTTTATTTAATGTACCTATCCAACCTAATGTTGACATAGTTTCTGCCGCAACCAGTAATCCTGGAGGTGAATTCCACATCTTCATAATTCTCTGTGTAAAAAGGTTTCTCCTTCCTCTGTTCTAAATATCTTACATTAATTTTGTATCTATGGCCCCTCATTCTTGACTTGTCAACAGTCTGGTTCTATCGACCCTGTCCAATCTTTTCATCATATAAAATGCTTCTATCACATCATCCTGCAATCTGCATGGTTCTATGAAAAAATACCATTTTTTAAGCCTTTCTTTGTATTTGTATTTCCTCAAAGGACTGAATGGACTACTCCTGCTCCTACCAGGCAGAATCCTAGTGAAAGTGCATTGTACCCTCCCTAAAGTCTCAACATCCTTCCTAGAGTGTCAAGCCTAATACTACACACTCTAACAGTATGCTAACTGAAGTCATTAAGGTTTTATATAGGCTCATCATTACCTCCTGGCTTTTATATTCTATACATCTTGTGATAAAACTTTGAATTCCATTAGCTTTTTATACGGCCTTATCAATCAGATGTGCTACCTTTAATGTCCCTTGAACCTGTATTCCCAAATCCCTCTGCTCTTCCACAGATCTGAGCCTCATTGCATTCAGAGTATAATTAAAAATAACAGTAAAATATTCTATGAATATATCAGTAAAAAGAGAATTGTTAAATGTGAGACAGAAACCGTGAGAGGAGAGAATACTGAGTTAGTAGAGGTTATAGAATAGAATCATAGAATGGTTACAGCACAGAAGAAGGCCATTTGTCCCATCAAGCCCGTGTCGGCTCTCTGCAAGAGCACCTCAGCTAGTCCCACTCCCCCTCCCTTCACCATAGCCCTGCAAATTTCTTTCCTTCAGATACTTATCCAACTCCCTTTTGAAAGCTGTGATTGAATCTGCCTCCACCACCCTTTCAGACAGTGCATTCCAGCTCCTAACCACTCACTGCATAAAAAAGTTTTTTCTTACGTCGCCTTTGGTACTTTTGCCAATCAACTTAAATCTGTGTCCTCTGGTTCTCGACCATTCTGCCAATGAGAACAGTTTCCCTCTATCTACTCTGTCCAGACCCCTCATGATTTTGAACACCTCTATAAAATCTCTCAACCTTCTCTGCTCCAAGAAGAAGAACCCCAGCTTCTCCAGTCTATCAACATAACTGAAGTCCCTCATTCCTGGAATCATTCTCGAAGGCCTTCAGATCCTTCCTAAAGTGTGGTGCCCAGAATTGGACACAGTACTCCAGTTGGGGCCGAACCAGTGTTTTATGCAGGTTCATCATAATTTCCACACTTTTGTACTCTATGGGATGGGTTTTGCCAGTGTTGGCAGGCTGGGGCGTGTCAGGTGGAAATCGTGTCAGGACCCCGACTTCTAAGTGATGTGTTGAAAAAGTGGGATTTTCCCCTAATTGGGCAATTGATTTCCTGTGTGTGGGAACCACTGGCCCAATGAGTCTTTTCATACAGAAAGTCGCTTCCGATGACGTCATCAATGCTGTTGGATTTAAGGTCTGCAAGCAGCCTTGATTCTTCTGGAGACTGGAAACGCTTTGGACATTGTATGAAGGACTTCATTTACCGACCATGTCCACCAGCAAGCAAAAGTGTGCACTTCGCTTTGAAGAGCCCGCCCTCTCAGCTCTGGTGCAGGGAGCAAGATCTAATAAGGAGGTGCTCTTTCCTTCCTCAGGGAGAAAAAAGCCACCACAACAGACTAAGGCTGTGTGGCTGCAAGTGGCCCAGGAGGCCAATGCCATCTCTATGTGCCGCAGTGCAGGAAGAGGTTTCATGACCTTCTCCACACAGGTAAAGTGAGTATGACTTTCCCATAACCCTCAATCTGATGCCCATCACCTCTCCTCACCAGCACTCATCTTTGCCAACCTCTTCCTCCACCTCCCACTTGACACTGACATCCCTGCACCCTTACCCATTCCCTCTCTCTCTATGGTCACATTCAATTATCTATTCGACCATGCAGCGCTCACACTCCCTATCACAGTGACGCAATTACAACAACTTACAACACACAGGGAGGGCCCTTTGTCTCCTTCTAAGCATCTATGCTATGGATTCTCTACAATCACTCCCTTATTCTCACTCAAACTTCACTTGTGTCCATCATTGCAGGAAAAGAGAGCCCACAATAAGAGGGAAAGAGCGAGGACAGGAGGAGGGCCACCCTCAGTGACCCAGCTCACCACCTCGGAGGAGCCGGCCCTGGAAATTGCCGGGATCGAGGAGGATTCACAAGTGGGTGATGGACAGGCGGGCGCATCACAGCAAGCTGGTGACAGAATAGTTTGGCATCTCTCTCATTGACATTGCATGAGTGACTGATAATGATTCTGATGCTCTAACAGATTGACTTATGATCATCTGCACAATTCAATGTGTATGCAACCTTTACATCACATCTCTAACTCCTTTACTCCCCCACAGGACCATCGAGAGCCCCCGTTCCCACTATCCAGGAGGAAGAGCCTGGAAGTATTACCAGTGTCACCTGGTGTATCACAGCTCACAAGTGAGCATCAGCAGATGGTGGAGACAGGGACAGCAGTGGAGAGTCCTCGTCACAGTGGAAAGGACGCTCCCAGCTCGGCTCCGCTGCATGTCGACCCTGTGCCTCCGGGTCCATCCAGAAGCGGAGCGGTGCTGGAACTCCAGGAACAGGTGCAGGAGCCTCTGGCAGGTTTTGTCTCCAGGGCCGCTGCGAGAGTGGAGCAAATGGAGGAGTCCATCGCTAACATGAGCAGAGCCTTTGTGGAGGCATTGGCACATGAACTCATCACCACAGAAAGGATGGCAACCTCCTTGGAAAGGATGGCTACATCCATGGTAAGGTTGGCTACCATAGAGGAGAGGATGGCTATGGTAGAGGAGAGGATGGCTACATCCATGGAGGAGCTTAGTTGCCAAGATATGGAAAACATGGTAATTCTTCAGAATAGACTGATATCTCTTGAGGAGCGATGGTCAACTATTGAGCAAACAAACCAGACCTTCATGCAAGTCCTCAGGAGTAGGACTTCCAGTGCAGAAACGGGTCCTCATAGCTCCCCTGAAGTGCAGCAAGGTGCTGTCCAGCCACTTGCTAGCTCTGAAGTGGGGCTGACCCATGAGAGGTATGTTGGTGGCATACAACAAGGAAGTTGGGGCTCCTCTCCAAGCACTCACACGACCATGCAACTGCAGAGCCCTCGGTCAGAGCCCCACCAGAGACCCCACCCAACTGAGATCGGCGTCTCAACCCCTGCACAGCCATAAGAGCAGCAGACTGTTGCTGAGCCCTCACAGGTTCGCAACCCCAGAGGGCGCCCGCCAAAGGTATCGAGACAAGAGCATCAAGATAGTGAGCAATATGGCCTCCACATCTGCTGAAGCCACATGGGAAGCACCACATAGGAGCACGCGTAAGAGGAAGATAATGCGCAAGTAGTCACAAGGGTTGTCACTTGGGAGTAATGTTGTGTTTAATTTTGAGAAGCCATCAGTTGCTTACTGTCATAAAAAATTCTGATGACAAACTGTTGCAGTTGTGGCATGTGTCATTTCACTAATGGGACTTCCACATTGAGGGATTAGGGCTCAATTATCAGTATGGCGGTCAGAGTGAGAGGAATCCGTAGTTTCTTGTCCATTGTCAATGCTCTGGGAAGAAGATGCGAGGCTAAACTGTTTGATTGTGCAGGCTAAGCAAATGTGACGAACATGAGTGCGTCCCTTGCATCCCGGGCAGCAATATGGTGGTGCTCTGGTGCCTTCTGGCCTGTGCATCTTCAGGTGTGTGCCTAGCAGCTTGGCGCTCCTGTTGATATTCCTGCTGTTGGTGCTGCTGTTGCTTATGGTTCTGCTGCTGCCGCGGTTGGTCTTCATCCGAATCTGATGTCCAGGAAGAAAGGAATTAAATGGTCGCCATGCTTCTGGTATATGCCTCAGTTGAGGAAGCACTTAGTCAAGTTGGGGAGAGGGGTTTCCCAGCAGGTCAGACTAGAGATGGGTGTCAGGCTCCAAACTTCCACAACACTGAGTATGCCTGCTAAAATTCCCCCCAGACCTGAAACAACAAAGTTCTGTCACCTGCAAATGATCATCGGTGAAAACTCCTTTGTAATGGTGGAGCTGCAGCTGTTCGTAAGCAATCCACTAGTGAGGCCACCAGGATTACCTGGCGTGTTCCAGAGGAGGCATGTAGGATGGGGGAAATGTGTTAAAATCGGAAAGGCCTCTCAAAATGGGATTATAGAGGCAATTAAGTGGTTGTTAAGGGCCGTAAGGGCCTATCCCGCCTCTTGGAGACGGGATGGAAAGCGTGTCAAAAAACACGCACTTGGGAAAATTGCTTGGAGGCGGGATGGATGCGGGAATGGGCCCGCCCGCCGGTTTTGGCGATTTTAACAACTCACATGCCTCCAAATCCGCCTCCAAATCTGCCTCCTCGAGGCCGGGAAAATCGAGCCCTATACCTCTATTCATGAAGCCCAGGATCCTGTAAACCTTTTTAACTGCTTTCTCAATCTGCCCTGCCACCATCAACGATTTGTGCACACATGCCCCCAGGTCTCTCTGTTCGTGCACCCCCTTCAGGATTGGACCATTTAGTTTATATGCCCTCTCCTCATTCTTTCTACCAAAATGTATCACTTCACACTTTTCTGCATTAAATTTCATCTGCCACGTGTCCACCCATTTCACCAGCCTGTCCATGTCTTCCTGAAGTCTATCACTCTCCTCCTCACTGTTCACTATACCTCCAAGTTTTGTGTCATCTGCAAATTTTTAAATTGTGCCCTGTATACCCAAGTCCAAGTCATTAATATATATCAAGAAAAGCAGTGGTCTTGGATCCGACCCCTGGGGAACACCACTGTATACCTTCCTCCAGTCCAAAAAACAACCGTTCACCACTACTCTCTGTTTCCTGTCTCTTAGCCAATTCCATATCCATGCTGCCACTGTCCCTTTTATTCCATGGGTTTCAACTTTGCTGGCAAGCCTATTATGTGGCACTTTGTCGAACGCCTTTTGGAAATCCATGTACACTATGTCAACCATATTACCCTCATCAACCCTCTCTGTTACCTCATCAAGAAACTCGATCAAGTTGGTTAAATACGATTTGCCTTTATCAAATCCATGCTGGCTTTCCTTAATTAATCCACACGTGTCCAAGTGACTGTTAATTTTGTCCCTGATTACTGTTTCTTAAAAATTCCCCACCTCTGAGGTTAAACTGACTGCCCTGTAGTTGCTGGGTTTATCTTTACACCCTTTTTTGAACAATGTTGTAACATTTGCAATTCTCCAGTCCTCTGGCAACACCCCCATATATAAGGAGGTTTGGAATATTATAACCAGTGCCTCCGCGATTTCCTCCTCCATTCCCCCAGCATCCTAGGATGCATCCCATCCGTTCCTGGTTATTTATCTACTTTAATTACAGCCAGCCTTTCTAATACCTCTTCTTTATCAATTTTTATCCTATCAAGTATCTCAACTACCTCCTCTTTCACTATGTCTATGGCAGCATCCTCTTCCTTGGTGAAGACAGATGCAAAGTACTTGTTTAGTACCTCAGCCATACCCTCTGCCTCCATGCATAGGTCTCCTTTTTGGTCCCTAATCTGCACCACCCCTCCTCTTACTACCCTTTTACTATTTATATGCCTATAGAAGACTTTTGGATTACCTTTTATGTTGGCTGCCATTCTATTCTGATATACTCTCTTTGCCCCTCTTATTTTCTTTTTCACTTCTGTTCTGGCCTTTCTATATATAGCCTGATTCACCACTGTTAATTTTGTCCCTGATTACTAAGGAACGTTAGTGGTGATACTAAACAAGTACTCTGCATCAGTGTTTAAAAACAAGAAGGATTTTGGTGAGCAGGTAAACCCTGAATTGGTTAAAAGTTGGCTAAGGAGAAGGAAAATATTAGAGAAGTTAGTTAAACTAAAGGAGGACAAAGTACTGGGACATGATGGGATACATCCAAGCATACTCAGGAAAATTGTGGAAGAAACAGCGGAGGCCCAAGAGATTAGGGTTGTATTGAGAATAAATGTGTGCCTGAGGACTGCAGTCATAGAGTCATAGAGTCATAGAGTTTTACAGCACAGAAAGAGGCCCTTCGGCCCATCGTGTCTGCGCCGCCCATCCCTCCCTGTCCAGTCTAATCCCATTTTCCAGCATTTGGTCCATAGCCTTGTATGCAATGGCATTTCAAGTGCTCATCCAAATGCTTCTTGAATGTTGTGAGGGTTCCTGCCTCTACCACCCTTTCAGGCAGTGAGTTCCAGCTTCCAACCACCCTCTGGGTGAAAAAGTTCCTCCTCAAATCCCCCCTAAATCTCCTGCCCCTTACCCTGAATCTGTGCCCCCTTGTTATTGACCCCCCTACTAAGGGGAAAAATTCCTCTTTATCTACCCTATCTATGCCCCTCATCATTTTGTACACCTCAATCAGGTCCCCCCTCAGCCTTCTTTGCTCCAAGGAAAACAACCCCAGCCTGTCCAGTCTCTCTTCATAGCTGAGGCGCTCCATCCCAGGTAACATCCTGGTGAATCTTCTCTGCAACCTCTCCAAAGCAATCACATCCTTCCTATAGTGAGGCGACCAGAACTGCACACAGTACTCCAGCTGTGGCCTCACCAGCGTTTTGTACAGCTCCATCATAACCTCCCTGCTCTTATATTCTATGCCTCTGCTAATGAAGGCAAGTATCCCATAAGCCTTTTTAACCACCTTATCTACCTGTTCCGCTGCCTTCAGGGAATTATGTACATGTACACCAAGGTCCCTCTGACCCTCTGTACTTCCTAGGGTCCTACCACTCATTGTGTATTCCCTTGCCTTATTTGTCCGTCCAAAATGCATCACCTCGCACTTTTCCGGGTTAAATTCCATTTGCCACTTTTCCGCCCATCTGACCAACCCGTTAATATTGTCCTGTAGCCTGAGGCTTTCCTCCTCGCAATTTACCACCCCACCAATTTTCGTGTCATCCGCGAACTTACTGATCATACCCTTTACATTCTCATCCAAATCATTAATGTAGATCACAAACAGCAAGGGACCCAGCACCGATCCCTGAGGTATCCCACTGGACACAGGCTTCCAGTCACAAAAGCAACCTTCGACCATCACCCTCTGCCTCCTGCCACTCAGCCAGTTTAGGATCCAATGCGCCAAGGCCCCCTGGATCCCATGGGCTCTTACCTTCTTGACCAGTCTCCTATGCGGGACCTTGTCAAAAGCTTTACTGAAGTCCATGTAAACCACATCCACAGCATTTCCCTCATCCACCCCCCTAGTCACCCCCTCGAAAAATTCAATCAGATTGGTCAGACATGATTTACCCTTGACAAAGCCATGCTGAATATTTCCGATTAATCCTTGCCTCTCCAAGTGGAGACTAATTTTGTCCCTCAGAATTTTTTCCAATAATTTCCCTACCACAGATGTTAGGCTCACTGGCCTGTAATTCCCTGGTTTATCCCTGCTACCCTTCTTGAATAATGGTACTACATTAGCTGTTCTCCAGTCCTCTGGTACATCCCCTGTGGCCAGAGAGGTTCTGAAAATTTGTGTCAGAGCCCCTGCAATCTCCTCCTTTGCCTCACACAACAGCCTGGGATACATCTCGTCCGGGCCTGGGGATTTATCCACTTTTTGGCCTGCTAAAACCGCTAGTACCTCCTCCCTCTCGATGCTAATATGTTCAAGTATGTCACAGTCCCCTTGCCCGACTTCTATATCTACATCGTCTTTCTCCATAGTGAACACTGAGGCAAAAAATTCATTTAAAACCCCACCTACTTCATCTGGCTCTACACACAGCTTGCCACTTTGGTCCCTAATGGGCCCTACCCTTTCCCTGGTTATCCTCTTGCCCTTAATATACTTATAAAACATCTTAGGATTTTCCTTTATTTTGCTCGCCAGTGTTATTTCATGGCCCCTCCTCGCCCTCCTAATTTCCTTTTTAAGTATGCCCCTGCACCTCCTATACTCCTCTCGGGCTTCCACCGTCTTTTGTCTTTTGTAACTGCCAAAAGCCCCCCTTTTTTTCCTAATGCATTTTTGTATATCCTTTGTCATCCAAGGTTCCCTTTGCTTGTTGGTCCCACCCTTGACCTTTACAGGAACATGTTGGTGTTGTACTCTCTCTATTTCCCTTCTGAAAGCCTCCCACTGTTTTGATGTGGATTTTCCTATAAGTAGCTGCTCCCAGTCCACTTTTGCCAGATCCTGTCTTATCTTATTAAAATCGGCCTTCCCCCAATTTAGAACCCTGATTTCCGGGCCGTCTTTGTCTTTTTCCATGACCACCTTAAGTCTCACCGAATTGTGGTCACTATCGCCAAAATGCTCTCCTACAGACACTTCCACCACCTGCCCGGCTACATTCCCTAGAATTAGGTCCAGTACCGCCCCCTCTCTTGTAGGACTTTCTACATGTTGGCTCAAAAAGCTTTCCTGGATGCACTTTAAGAATTCTGCTCCCTCCAAGCCTTTCACACTCTGACTATCCCAATTTATATTGGGGAAGTTGAAATCCCCCACTATTACTACCCTATTATTTTCACACTTTTCTGATATCTGCCTGCATATCTGTTCCTCTATCTCCCCCTGACTGTTTGGGGGCCTATAGTACACTCCCAGCAAGGTGCTTGACCCCTTTTTGTTTTTAAGTTCTACCCATATGGCCTCATTAGAGGAACCCGCTAATATATCATCCCTCCTTACAGCAGTAATAGACTCCTTAATTAATATTGCAACACCCCCTCCCCTTTTACACCCCCCTCTGTCTCGCCTGAAGATTCTATACCCCGGAATATTTAGCTGCCAGTCCTGACCCTCCCTCAACCATGTCTCCGTGATAGCAACAATATCGTACTCCCATGTGTTCAACAATAACTTCAGTTCATCCACCTTATTTGCAAGACTCCTTGCATTAAAATAAATGCCTTCCAGCCCTGCCATATTCCCTTTTGCCTTCACATCTTTGCTCTGCCTTCCCTGCTGACTTGTTTTTTCCTCCTTATTTGGCTGTACATCACCCCCTACTATAGCTCCACTCTGTATCTCATCCCCCTGCCGAATTAGTTTAAACCCCCCCCAGCAGTGCTAGCAAACCTCCCCGCAAGGATATTGGTTCCCCTCTGGTTCAGGTGTAAACCGTCCGACTTGTACAAGTCCCACCTTTCCCAGAAGCAGACCCAGTGATCCAGGAAACTAAAGCCCTCCCTCCTGCACCATCCCTTTAGCCACGCATTCATCTGTTCTATCCTCCTATTCCTATACTCACTAGCACGTGGCACCGGGAGTAATCCAGAGATTACAACCTTTGAGGTCCTGCTCCTTAATCTTGCCCCTAGCTCCCTAAATTCTTGCTGCAGGACCTCATCCCTCTTTTTACCTATGTCGTTGGTACCAATGTGGACCACGACCTCTGGCTGTTCACCCTCCCCCTCCAGAATGCCCTGCAGCCGCTCAGTGACATCCTTGACCCTGGCACCAGGGAGGCAACAAACCATCCTGGATTCTCGTCTACGGCCACAGAAACGCCTATCTGTTCCCCTTACTATAGAATCCCCTACGACTATTGCTCTCCCACTCTTTTTCCTCCCCTCCTGGGCAGCAGGAGCGCCCCCAGTGCCAGGAAGCTGGCTGCTGCTGCCTTCCCCTGGTGAGTCATTCCCCCCAACAGTATCCAAAACGGTATACTTGTTTGAGAGGGGAATGGTCACAGGGGTTTCCTGCACTACCTGCCTACTTCTATTGCTCCACCTGGTGGTCACCCATTTCCTTTCTTCCTGTGCAGCCCTTCCCTGCGGTGTGACCAACTCACTAAACGTGCTATCCACGAACTTCTCAGCCTCGTGAATGCTCCACAACCCATCCACCCGCAGCTCCAGCTCCTCAATGCGGTATGCTAATAGCTGCAGATGGATGCATTTCCTGCACACGTAGTCACCAGGGGCAGTGCCCCTGAATTCCCACATGGAGCAGGAGGAGCACATCACGGGGCTGGGCTCTCCTGGCATGACTTTCCCCTTAATTAATTTAAATTAATTTACTATCACCAATTAAAGATATCTCTAAGGCTCTTGTATAGTCTACCAACAGTACCTGCTACACCAGAAAAGACCCTAGTAACGATAAACTACAGAGTTAAAGTTTAAAAAAGAGAAATACTCACCAACCAATCACTTACCTGCTCCCTGGTGATGTCACACACTGACTATTTTTTACCTCTCTCCCCGCTGCGGAGTTGGTAAGCCTCGCTGGTCGTCGATTTTTATACCCGGCTGCTCCTCCTCTGCTCCCGCTGCTCCGAGTGCTCTCGGGCCTCGCTGGTCGTGGGTTTTTATACCCGGCTGCTCCTCCTCTGCTCCCGCTGCTCCGAGTGCTCTCGGGCCTCGCTGGTTGTGGGTTTTTATACCCGGCTCCTCCCCCGCTGCTCCCGCTGCTCCGAGTGCTCTCGGGCCTCGCTGGTCATGGGTTTTTATACCCGGCTGCTCCTCCTCTGCTCCCGCTGCTCCGAGTGCTCTCGGGCCTCGCTGGTCGTGGGTTTTTATACCCGGCTGCTCCTCCTCTGCTCCCGCTGCTCCGAGTGCTCTCGGGCCTCGCTGGTCGTGGGTTTTTATACCCGGCTGCTCCTCCTCTGCTCCCGCTGCTCCGAGTGCTCTCGGGCCTCGCTGGTCGTGGGTTTTTATACCCGGCTGCTCCTCCTCTGCTGGCCAAAGTAATATCCATTTTCAAAAAGGGAGACATAGCTAACTGAGGTCAGTTAGTTTAACATCTGCAGTAGGAAAATTTTGGAATCTTTAATTATCGATGGAGACCGGGATTTTAATAACCTCTGTGTGCCCATGGTGGGCGATGTTGGTGGCGGTTCCCAACCCCGTTGCTGGCTCCATCCCGCTCTGTGAAATGAATTTCCCTTGACGGGGCTTGTTAAGCCCACCCAGCGTGTTTCCCGGCCAATTAGAGGAAGTGGGTCTGGTGATGTCATTTGATGGCACGTCATCAGCCAGTTTCCTTAAAGGGACCAGGTTCAAATTAATTTTGACATTTGTGCTGTCAGTGTTCTACAGCATTGAGGTGCTGCAAACACTGACAATGACTGCACAAAGGCACAGGGCTGCACCCAGGCTCACCTATGACTCCCTCCATATGCTTATGGAGGGAGTCAGAGCACGCAGGGAGGTCCTCTTCCCTTCCCATGGGCAGAAGACACCTCCCCAGGAGACCAAAACAGCCTGGTTGCGCATTGCACAGGAGGGCACAAGCAGGGATGTGGTCAGGTGGACCAGGGTGCAGTGCTGCAAATGTTTCAATGATCTCAGTAGAGCACGAAAAGTTACTACAAAGCCACAATCAACTTCATCCTGCTGAGCCTCTCATCACATCCCCATCACTCTGCCATCCCTACCCTACTCCTGCACATCCTTACTCACACCAACTTACCTTGGACCTCCACCCATCCCTCTATCTATATTATCGCTTCCCCATCTCACTAGCCACCCCTCACACTCACCCTCATCCTAGTTCAATCATACCAACTAACAACACACAAGGGTAGCCACTTGGGGGTTTTATGCAATATTCATGTAAAGTTTCTGTTAATGTGCTGTTAAAAATTGAAACCTTTATTTTCAATGGCTTTGTGTTCTTGGGCAGATTTGTGTGTACCTTTGGAAATGGCTTAGTGAGTTGCAGCGAATGGTGAGACATAATGGTACCCCCCGCAATGGTGATGAGTGTGAAAGGAATGGCTTGGGCATTGTAGGGATGCTCTATGTTGTTGGTGTTGTCATGGGTGAGCCTGGGTGCAGCCCTGTGCCTTTGTGCAGTCATTGTCAGTGTTTGCAGCACCATAGGGCATTATAGGGATGCTTTATGGTGCTGGTGTGGGGTGGTGCCAACCTTGCGCATCTTGTGGCAGCCAGGGTGTACAGCATCAAGTGAATTAAATCTGGACATGGTGAGGTCATCCCTGGCCTCCCGGGCAGCAATGTGGTCGGGTGCTGATGCCTTGTGTCCTGTGCAGCATCAGTTTATTGCGGAGAAAGTTGGTGTTGTTGTTGGTGCTGCTGGTGTGCCTGGTGATGCTGATGTTGGTGCTGATCGTGGTGGGATTCTGAGGATCAAGGTGAGAGATTTTCAAGGGCACCTATGCTGATGGAATAGATGGCAGGTGAAGTAGAGATGACAGAAGCGATCTGTCAATGG
This sequence comes from Somniosus microcephalus, assembly GCF_052327205.1. Lineage (NCBI taxonomy): Eukaryota > Metazoa > Chordata > Chondrichthyes > Squaliformes > Somniosidae > Somniosus > Somniosus microcephalus. Next base: position 48,997,482 of record NC_140991.1, on the reverse strand, counting down.
TGAGAGAGGTAATGAGGTCAGACTGGATGGAGGCTTGTGTAAAGATTTGCAGCATGGTGAATCTGTTGTGGAAATGCAGTGAGGAATAGCTTGTGGCTGAAGGAAGATATCTCTGTAAGGTGGGAGCTTTTACTGTACATTTGAAGCTGTGGCAGCCAGGGTGTACAGCATCAAGTGAAGTAAATCTGGCCATGCTGAGGCCATCCCTGGCCTCCTGGGCAGCAATGCGGTCAGGTGCTGATGCCCTCTGTCCTGTGCAGCATCAGTTGATTGTGGAGAAGGTTGGTGGTGGTGCTGCTGGTTTTGGGTCTGACCGTGGTGGGATTCTGAGGACCAAGGTGAGAGAGTATAAAGGGCACCCACGCTGATGGAATAGATGGCAGGTGAAGTAGAGATGACAAAAGCGATCTGTCAATGGTGAGAGAGGTAATGAGGTCAGACTGGATGGAGACTTGTGTAACAACTTGCAGCATGTTGAATCTGTGCTGGAAATGCAGTGAGGAAGAGCTTGTGGCTGAGGGAAGCTATCTCTGTAAGGTGGGGGCTTCTACTTTACATTTGAAGCTGCCTACTCAACAGCTGAGTCAATGGCTTCTGAACCCCCGCCTCAGCTTGACAGACGTGGTCCACGACCAGTGTGGACCCTGTGGGCGAGCTGTCAAATGCAAAAGGTAAACTGAAATTCATTCTTAAGTGGCTTTAAACAAGCCACTAATTACCTAAATTGGGTCCACCGCCACTGCATGGCAGGTCTGTTTAGCGCGGACAGACCCGACATTGGGAAAGGTGCGTAGCACCGGGTTCACAGCGGGGTCCCAACCCACTGGGGAAATAAAACACTTTCCTACCCGGCCCGCCATTGATCGCGCCCACTGACACCTCGCAAAATTAATGCCGAAATTACTACATAACTAAACAAAGGGAAAATAATTTGAAGCGACCAAAACAGATATCAGAAAGTGAGATTGCGGTTGACAAACCTGAAAGAATTTGTTGCGGAGATGGCAGATACAGTGGATGGAGGAAATGCATGGACATTTAGATAGCTTTTAACAAAATACCACATGAGGGAACGGTAGTGTCATGGTAATGTCACTGGACTAATAATCCAGAGGCCTGGACTAATGATCCAATAGATGTGAGTTTGAATCCCACCACGGCAGCTGGGGAATTTAAATTCAATTAACTAAATAAATCTGGAGTGAAAAGCTAGTATCAGTAATGGTAACCATGAAACTATTGGATTGTCATTAAAAACCCATCTGGTTCACTGATGTCCTTTAGGGAAGGAAATCTACCGTCTGGTCTGGCCTATATGTGACTCCAGACCCACAGCAATGTAGTTGACTTTTAACTACCCTCTGTTGTAACTAACTGCTTCGCACCTCCCAAACCTGTGACCTCTTACATCTAGAAGGACAAAGGCAGCAGGCGCATGGGAACACCACCACCTCCAAGTTCCCCTCCAAGTCACACACCATCCTGACTTAGAAGTATATCACCGACCCTTTATCATCACTGGGTCAATATCCTGGAACTCCCTCCCTAACAGCACTGTGGGAGTACCTTCACCACACAGACTGCAGCGGTTCAAGAAGGCAGCTCACCACCACCTTCTCAAGGGAAACTAGGGATGGGCAATAAATGCTGGCCTTGCCAGCGACGTCCACATCCCATAAGCGAATATGCAAAAAAATAAACTATTGGAGCAGATTAAGGGGTATAGAATTAGGGGAAGGGAGATAATTGAATTAAAAATGGGTTAGAAAGGAAGAAACAGAGTAGGAGTTAAGGGCAGTTTCTGAGAGTGATTGAAAATGAGTAACGGGATTTTGTTCGGGTATTGCTGCTGCTCACTGTGTCTGTCAATGGTTTGTATATAGAGCTTCAAGGAGTGTCCAAATTTGTAGATGATACTAAAATATTAGACATATATAGTAAATAATTCTGAGGTCCAAAGGAAGCTGCAAAGATAAATTGATAAGATGATGGAATTAGGCAAAAAGGTAAATCCTGGTGATCTGGAAGGCAAGAATGAGCAGGGGCTGGTGCATTCAGAGAGGGTTTTGGTAGGAATGAAGGGAGTAAATGGAACAAGCCTGGAGTACTTGATGGGAAAGATTAGGAAAAAAACAGAGACTGGGCAGGGTGGGTAAAATGGCTGGAATGGAGAATTATAAAAGAAGCAAATGGGGAATTATCATAGAAACATAGACAAATAGGAGCAGGAGTAGGCCCTTCTAGCCTGCTCCGCCATTCAATATGATCATGGCTGATCCTCTATCTTAATACCATATTCCCACTCTCCCTCCATATTCCTTGATGCCTTTTGTGTCTAGAAATCTATCTATTTCCTTCTTGAATATATTCAGTGACTTGGCCTCCACAGCTTTCTGTGGTAGAGAATTCCACAGGTTCACCACCCTCTGAGTGAAGAAATTTCTCTTCATCTCAGTCCTAAATGTCCTACCCCGTATCCTGAGACTGTGACCCCTCGTTCTAGACCCCCCAGCCAGGGTAAACATTCCCCCTGTGTCCAGACTGTCTAGCCCTGTCAGAATTTTATACATTTCAATGAGATCCGTTCTCATTCTTCTAAACTCTAGTGAATACAGGCCTAGTCGACCCAATCTCTCATCATACGACAGCCCTGCCATCCCAGGAATCAGTCTGGTGAACCTTCGCTGCACTCCCTCTATGGCAAGTATATCCTTTCTTAGGTAAGGAGACCAAAACTGCACACAGTACTCCAGGTGTGGCCTCACCAAGGCCCTGTATAACTGTAGTAAGACATCCTTGCTCCTGTACGCAAATCCTCTTGCAATGAAGGCCAACATACCATTTGCCTTCCAAACTGCTTTCTGCACCTGTGTATTTGCTTTCAGTGACTGGTGTACAAGGACACCCAGGTCCCTCTGTACATCAACATTTCCCAATCTATCACCATTTAAATAATACTCTGCCTTTCTGTTTTTCCTGCCAAAGTGGATAACTTCACATTTATCCACGTTATACTGCATCTGCCATGTGTTTGCCCACTCACTCTACTTGTCTAAATCACCTTGATACCTCTTTGCATCCTCCTCACAACTTACAATCCCTCCTAGTTTCGTGTCATCAGCAAACTTGGAAATATTACATTTGGTTCCCTCATCCAAATCATTGATATATATTGTGAATAGCTGGGGCCCAAGCACTGATCCCTGCAGTACCCCACTAGTCACCGCCTGACACCCCAAAAAAGACCCATTTATTCCTACTCTCTGTTTCCTGTCTGTTAACCAATTTTCAATCCATGCCAGTATATTACCCCCAATCCCATGTGCTTTAACTTTGATTGATGAAAATTGGTTGAATATATTTTAATGGTGATCTAATTGGTTTGTGGTGTTATTTGGTTAGAATTGCCCAATCAGCAATGTTAGAGTCTCACTAGAATTTAAAAATATACATTTCAACCATACAATGCTACAGACACAAGAGGTTTATTTATACTATAGTATATCTCCTGTAGTATGGCTTGTGGACAAAGGATGAGACTGGGCTATGAGTCTCGTGGGATCAATTGTAAGTAAGGCCTGGAGATTTGTTTTTGAAAAAGACTACACGGTTTGGAAATTCAAAGTTGGTTCCCATTTTTTTAAAACAATTCGGTGATGTATTCGTGTAAGATTAGCAAAGAAGCAAATCCCTTCCACTCAGGACCCTGTACAGCATGTTAATTGCACTAGTCTTCAGTCTACATTCAGTTCTGTACTGTTGGTACAGTTTCTATGGCAACTAAATAATATTGACAAAAGGCAAGGAAAAAATGCACAGTTACTAAACTATGCACCAAATGGTTCAGCAAGGACACTTTATTTTTGCTGCAGTTTCTTTAGTCCATATCGAATCAATGAAACTCTCACATCCCTTCACCGATTTTGTTTTCTGTGGTCTCGAATCAATTTCTACTGCCATAGAGGGTACTTTACACAGCATGTCAGAAGTATGAAAGCTTCCTTGAATTATTAAGTCTTCAGCATAAGTTAAACAAATGCCACGGACTCCCCAGGGTAAATATAACAATCTCGTACTCCAAGCAAAGTGCTGCGCTCAAGGGGAGCCTGGGTTGGAGAATTACTGCTATAGCCTATGTTGCTTTCAAGTCAGGTTCCTTGTTAGGAGCATTTCTTTTATTCATTCACAGGATGTGGGCATCACTCTCAAGGCTGGTATTTATTGCCCATCCCAAGTAGGCCAGTAGGGTGTTTGGGGGTGGTGAAGAGGCACAGGTCGTATCTACTGTGGGCCTCCCATATCGCGTGGTTGGCGGGGGGGTGGTCACTGGGATAGTTTAGGCTTCCCCAGAAAATTCCACCCAATACACCTGCTTTCGTGTAGGTCTGTTACGGGCCTAGTAAGTGCCCCTAGAATGCTGAAGGAAGTAGCCTGGGGGAGGTGGGTGGTTGGGGTAGAGGGAGGTGGGGAGGTGGGGAGGTGTGGGGGGGGGCGGTGGGGGCATGACGAGAAGAGAGATTGATTAATTTGCATGGATGGCCTGAGAGCTCCTTTGGGGGCTGCAGAGTTGAGGCTGCTCTATTTTGGTGAGAGCCTTTCCAGAGCTGCACCTGCTCCATCGGAGCAGCTTGGTACTGATCTGATAATCCAGGGGTCAGTCGGGGTGGGTGCCACTGATGCTAATGATTCTGCCCCTGCAAATGGGGTCGGCGACTTTCACTTTAGGGTTGCCAACTCTGGTTGGACATATTCCTGGAGATATCATCAGATGATCTCCCACCTCCAACTGCCCCGCCCAGTAAAATGGCCTTTTTTTCCCATCCAGCAATATGTTTTGTAACTAATAAATGAAAGTCTTCAAAGAAAATGAAACAAAACACCTTTTAAAAAAAAATGTCCCTTTGATTTTTCTCCTGGGTTTGCTGGCAGTAGTATCCTAGAGATTAATCTTTAATTCCTGGAGACTCCAGGGCAATCCTGGAGGGTTGGCAATCCACCTTCACTTTGGGCAGCTGTGGGTTCAGTTTCACTATAATTGCACTAGTCCCCTCTGAATTTCAGCCAACCTTATATTTATCCACTGACCATGGGTAACATCATGGACAACTTTCTATATTATAGAATCTGAGAAACATTAGTGCAAGAAGAGATGGTTTGGCCCATTGTGCCCGTGCAGTCGCTGGCTGCAGGTCAAAGCTATTCCCTGCTCTCTCCTATACATTTGAATATTTTTTTCCTCTTTGACTGTTTGTCTAATTCCCTGTTAAATGTTGTGATTGACTCTGTTTCAATTGCCACCTGTGGCAAATAACGCCATTGCTCATAATCCTTTGCGTGGAAACATTTTTTTCTCACCTCCTACGTTATGCTTCTAATACCAATCCCGAATTGGACTCCCCATTGTTATCTGAGATGAAACTTGTGCAAACTTCGTTTGAAGTTTTAAATTCTTTCTGTGAATTAATTTAGCCCTCTGGAAAATTAATAAATGTGAGCCGTGACACAAGATTGTTCACATAATTTATCACAATATGTTAGTGTTATTCATGCCTTATTTATTGCAACATTGTCATCTGATTAATGAATGTTTCAATGGTAATATACTAATTTCACTGACGTTGGAAGCAATGAGTACACTCAGTGTGATTTATGGAGAGGAAGTAATCATTTTTGCACTGGGATTTGTTGCTGAACACCTGCTTTGTGACCCAAAGGGGGATTTTAACTGGTCCCTGAGCCAGTGGAAGTCAATAAATGCAGTAAAATTATCATAAATGCATATTCATTGGATGGTAGATGCTGGACCAGTGGTTAGTAGCAATAGCTCATGCTGTCTAATAAGTTTCTTCAATGTGGTTTTATCCACCTGCATAATGCAGTTAACTTTTTTTTGAAGCCAGGTCCGATCTCCTTTCTCAAGGGCTTTGCAATATTTTCACTCTACTTTTGGCTCGTTAACATACTATGCATCATTCCTTGCCAGAATGAGTAGGCAGGAATCTGCTCCTAAGCACCTAATCAGTAACAGGAGAGACATGCAAGCAAACCATGAATTGAACCACATTTCAATATTTCCCTCTGTCCCTTTTCGAAGTGTTTTGTCTCATCCTGGGGCTTTTCTTTGATGGCCCAGCTGATAGTGAACTCACTGTGGGGAGTGACAGGTGCAAATCTGTATCCCGCGGCCACCCCTCAGTGGTGATGTTAATTTCAAGATGGCAACCGTAATGCTGGATCTTCTCTTGTCACAAACTCCACCCATGGCCATACCTGTCCGTGGCTCAGTGGTAGCACTCTTGCCTTTGCGACTGTAGGTTGTGGTCCCACACCAGAGACTTTAGCATAAAATCTAGACTAACTTTCCAGTGAAGTGCTGCACTGACTGAGGTGCCATCTTTCAGGTGAGATGTTAAACCGAGGCCCCATCTGCCCTCTCAGGTAGACATAGAAGATCCCACAGCACTATTTCGAAGAAGAGCAAGTGAGTTCTCCCTGGTGTCCTGGCCAATATTTATCCCTCAACCAACATCACTAAATCATTATCACATTGCTGTTTGTGGGACTTGCTGTGCACAAATTGCTGCTGCCTTTCCTAAACTACAACAGTGGCTGCACTTCTAACGTACTTAATTGGCTGTAAAGCACTTTGGGGTGACCTGAGGCCATGAAAGGCGCCATATAAATGCAAGTATTTTCTTTCTTTCTCCCCCTCCAATTATCGTTACCACCTCTGTTTGACGCATCCTTTTGCCCAAACTCACCCTGAGACATTTCCAATTCTCACTGCCTCAGCACCAATTTGCCTGCCCCCCTCCCCAATACCCTGCATCTGACTGCAGTACAGCCTCACTTACTATGCCACTTCTGTCACTTCATATGCTTCTTGACTGATGCTTCCTGTTGTCCTTCACTCCCCTCCTGCTGCCTCTGCCTCCCACTCAATGAAACTGCTAGTCTCACTGACTGCGCTTAACACAGCTGCCTGCTTCCTATCCAATGGGTGGCTGGCACTATAAGAAGAGCCCAGTCCACCTCCTAAATTGCTGCAGAAAAGGAACCCTGCTTCTGGAAACAAATCCAGGTAGAGCGTAGTTGAATTGGCTTAACCAAACTCTCCTGCCACAGCACAGTGGTGGGTGAAGGCATCAGGGCGCAATGAAGATCACGGCAGCTACTAAGGGGAATGCAACAAAATCTGGCAGGAGGAGAGAGCGAGCGAGAAACCCTATCACCCTTTACAAGCATAGTGGTAAAGGCTGAGCAGATGGTGAGAGGGAAAACAACAGAAGCTCCAGGCCACTGTTCATCAGGTACCTGCGAATCACCAATGCTAGTCTGCCCCAGACCATCAATCACCGACGGGCTTCTCACTAGACAGGCTTGCATCACCTATTTCCCGCCATCCACCAGCCAAACTCAGGATGCTATCACTGGCCAGGTCAACTCTCTTTGACCAACAATTCCTGATCCCTCAAACACCTGCCCACCCAACTCCCCATTACTCAATAACCTTAGCACAGACAGTCTTTCCCTCTCCTCTGAAACTGCCATCATCATTCCCTAATCAAAAAGCTCATCTTTGAGCTCTCTGTCCTCTCCAACTTCAAGATCTGTTCTTAATCTATTCCAATTAGCATGGTGGTTGTGTCACAAAACATGATGGAGGGTGTCCTCAGTGTGAAGATGGGACTTCCCCTCCATGAGGACTGTGCGGTGGTCACTCCTACCAATGCTATCATAGACAGAAGCATCAGCGACAGGTAGATTGGTGAGGTTGAGGTCAAATAAGTTATTCTTTTGGTTCTCTCACCTACCGCAAGCCTAGTCTGGCAGCTATGACCTTCGGGACTTGGCCAACTCGGTCAGTGGTGATACTACCGAGCCACTCTTGGTAATGAACATTGAAGTCCCCCACCCAGACGGTTTCCTTGCGACTCTCTTGTGCTTCCTCCAAGTGGTGTTCAACATGGAGGAGTACTGCTTCAACAGCTGAGGGAGGATGGTAGGTGGTAATCAGCAGGAGGTTTCTTTGCCCATGTCTGACCTGAGACTTCATGAGGTCCAAAGCCAATGTTGAAAAATCCCAGGGTCACTCTCCCCTGAATGCACACTACTGTCACCCCTACCTCTGGTGGATCTGTCCTGCCAGTGGGACAGGACATATCCAGGAATGGTGATGCAGGACTCTGGGATGCTGACTGATAGGTATGATTCAGTGCAATTGACTATGTCAGGCTGTTGCTTGACTAGTCTGTGGGACAACTCTCTCCATTTTGAAATCAGTCCCCAGATATTAGTGAGGAGGACTTTGCAGGGTCGAATGGGCTGTGTGTGCTTTTGTTGTGTTCTGATTCAATCAATTGTGTCGCAGCCGCGTAGTCCATCTGGTTTGTTTCTTGTTTTTATTTCTAGTGGTTTGATACAACTGAGTGGCTTGCTAGGTCATTTCAAAAGGCAGATAAAAGTCAATACCATTGGTTTGGGCCTGGAATCCCGTATAGATCTGACTTGGTAAGGACGCCAGGTTTCCTTCCCTAAAGGGCATTAGTAAACCAGCTGGGGTTTTACGACAATCCGACAGCTTTACGGTCACCTTAATTAGTAGCTTTCTATTTCCAGATATGTTGATCTGAATTCAAATTCTCAAACTGCCATGGTGGGACTTGAACTCACGTGTGAAGGAATAAGCATATTCAGAAATATACACCCTCCTATGAAATATTCTGGCTTTAAAACATGACAAACTGGGTTTGAAAATCTGGAAGCCTCAACAACCTAAAGCTGTGAACAGCATACAGGATCTTGAGATAAGATAAGTTGTTGACACTGAATCAATAGCCTTATTGGAGTAGAAGGTTAGAGGTTCCCGAAAGACTGAAGCCTGGGAAAGAACACAATGGAATGCCCAGTTAAAGTGTTTTAAACCAACACTTTGGAAAGAATCACAGAACATTAAAGAAACATGTGCCTTTGTAAAAAAGACATCAAGTAAAAGGAACACCTGCTGTCAAGTCGTTTTTTTAATGTTAAACTTAGAACACGGAGACACAAGCCTGTGTTGCAACCAGTTGAAACATAGAAACATAGAAGATAGGAGCAGGAGTAGGCCATTCGGCCCTTCGAGCCTGCTTCGCCATTCAATGAGATCATGGCTGATCATCCAAATTCAGTACCCTGTCCCTGCCTTCTCCCCACTTCCCTTGATCCCTTTAGCCTTAAGAAATATATTCAACTCCTTCTTGAATATATTTAATGAACTGGCCTCCACCGCCCTCTGTGGCAGGGAATTCCACAGGTTCACCACTCTCTGGGTGAAGAAATTCCTCCTCATTTCAGTCCTAAATGGCTTACCCCTTATCCTTAGATTATGACCCCTGGTTCTGGACTCCCCAGCCATCGGAAACATCCTTCCTGCATCTAGTCTGTCCAGGCCTGACAGAATTTTATAGGTTTCGATGAGATCCTCACTCAACCTTCTAAACTCCAGTGAGTATAAGCCCAATCGACACAATCTCTCCTCATACGTCATTCCTGCCATCCCAGGTATCAGTCTGGTGAATCTTCGCTGCACTCCTTCCATGGCAAGAACGTCCTTCCTCAGATAAGGCAAACAAAACTGCACAGAATACTCAAGGTGTGGACTCACCAAGGCCCTGTACAACTGCAGCAAGACATCCTTGTTCCTGTACTCGAACCCTCTTGCTACGAGGGCCAACATACTGATGCGCTATCAATCACTCAAAAGACTGAGGTTAAGCGAGTAACTAACAGGCTTTTATTAACAAGAGAATGAAGGTGTGCCTCGAGTGGTCGACCAGTCCAGAATACAGAGGGACTGTGGAGCAGTCACCTTTATACCTGGACTCGTGGGAGGAGTCAGCCGAGGCATGTACAGACATGTACACAGTGGAATACAAACAGTGGTTTACCACATTCACCCCTTGTTTAAAAATGAGTCCGGCGGGGTGAAGTGTATTAAAAGTTTGTGTATTGGAGTCTCTCCGGAGGTCTTGTCTGCTGCTGTGATCGACGTGGCGATGGCAGGGGTAGTGAAGCTTCCGGCGTCGAGTCCCGCGTAGGCTGGGGCACTGTTGTGTGGTCCTCGTGGGTGTCGAGCGGGTCGCGGGGCCCAGGCGTGCCGTCTGCTGGGGTTGGATATTGGATCGTGGGGGGGGGGGTGGAAGTGGGTAGTGGGTTACTGGGGCCCCCGAGGGTGCGAGGCCTCGTATGGAGACTGCGTCCTCCCGCCCGTCCGGGTACGCAATGTAAGCATACTGGGGGTTGGCGTGGAGGTGGTCGACCCTCTCAACCAGGGGGTCCATTTTATGGATCCTCACGTGTCTTCTCAGTAGGACCGGCCCTGGGGACGTCAGCCATGGTGGTAGCAATGTCCCCGATGTGGACTTCCTTGGGAAGACAAACATTTTCTCATGAGGGGTGGCGTTAGTGGCAGTGCAGAGCAGTGACCGAATAGAGTGGAGCGCATCGGGGAGCACATCCTGCCAGCGGGAGGTCGGAAGGCCCCTAGACTTTAAGGCTAGCAGGGCGGCCTTCCAAACTGTCGCATTCTCTCTTTCCACCTGTCCGTTCCCCCGGGTGTTGTAACTGGTGGTCCTGCTTGTGGCAATACCCCTAGCGAGCAGGTACTGGCAGAGTTCGTCGCTCATAAACGATGAGCCCCGGTCGCTATGGATATAGCTGGGGAAACTGAACAGGGTGAAGAGGTCGTTCAGACATTTAATGACCGTGGCACTGGTCATGTCCGGGCAGGGGATGGCGAACGGGAAACAGGAGTACTCATCAACAATGTTGAGGAAGTACACATTGCGGTCGGAGGAGGGGAGAGGCCCTTTAAAGTCAACGCTCAGGCGCTCGAAGAGGCGAGTGGCTTTTATCAGGTGAGCCCTGTCTGGTCTATAAAAGTGCGGTTTGCACTCAGCGCAGACTTGGCAGTTCCTGGTCATGGTCCTGACCTCCTCAATGGAGTAAGGCAGGTTGCGGGCCTTGATGAACTGGAAGAACCTGGTGACCCCCGGGTGGCAGAGGTCATTGTGGAGGGCCCGCAGTCTATCGATCTGCGCGCTGGCGCAGGTGCCACGCGATAGAGCATCCGGGGGTTCATTGAGCTTCCCGGGCCGGTACAAGATCTCGTAATTGTAGGTGGAAAGTTCGATTCTCCACCTCAAGATCTTGTCGTTTTTGATTTTGCCCCTCTGCTTGTTGTTAAACATAAAAGCAACTGAACGCTGGTCAGTGAGCAGGGTAAATCATTTTCCGGCCAGGTAGTGCCTCCAATGACGCACAGCCTCCACAATAGCCTGGGCCTCTTTCTCAACAGCGGAGTGTCTGGTCTCCGGGCCCTGGAGGGTTCATGAAAAGAAGGCCACGGTTCTCCCCGCCTGATTAAGTGTAGCGGCCAGGGCAAAGTCGGACGCGTTGCTTTCCACCTGGAAGGGGATGGATTTGTCCACTGCGTGCATAGTGGCTTTGGCAATGTCTTCCTTGATACGGTGGAAGGCTAAGTGGGCCTCTGCCGTCAAGGGAAAAGAGGTGGGCTTGATCAGCGGACGGGCCTTGTCCGCATAGTAGGGGACCCACTGGACGTAATAGGAGAAAAACCCTAGGCACCTCTTCAGGGCCTTGAGGTAGTGGGGCAGTGGGAGTTCCATAAGGGGACGCATCCGGTCGGGGTCGGGACCGATGACTCCGTGTTCCACAACACAGCCAAGGATGGCGAGGCGGGTTGTGCGGAATATGCACTTCTCCTTGTTATACGTCAGGTTCAGGAGTTGGGCGGTGCAGAGGAATTTTTCGAGGATTGCGTCATGGTCCTGCAAGTCATGGCCGCAGATGGTCACATTGTCCAGATATGGGAAAGTGGCCTGCAACGCATTCTGATCGACCATCCGGTCCATCTCCCTTTGGAAGACGGAGACCCTGTTGGTGACGCCAAAGGGAACCCTAAGGAAGTGATAGAGGCGGCCGTTTGCCTCAAAGGCAGTATACTGGCGGTCCTCAGGGCGGATAGGGAGCTGGTGGTATGCTGATTTCAGGTCAATGGTCGAGAAGACGCGGTACTGCGCGATCTGGTTGACCATGTCAGCTATGCGGGGGAGTGGGTAAGCGACCAGCAGGGTGTAGCGATTTATTGTCTGGCTGTAGTCGATGACCAGGCGCTGCTTCACGCCGGTCTTAACGACCACAACCTGGGCTCGCCAGGGGCTGGTGCTGCCCTCAATAATCCCCTCCTTCAGGAGCCGCTCCACTTCGGTTTTAATGAAAACCCTGTCCCCGGCACTGTATCGCCTGCTCTTTGTGGCGATGGGCTTACAGTCGGGGGTGAGGTTAGCAAACAGTGGGGGGGGGGTGACTCTGAGTGTGGAGAGGTTGCACCTGGTGCGCGGCGGGCAATTTGGAAGCTGCTGGCTGCGGACTGTGAGTGGGGGGAGGGGTCCACCGTACGCCATCGTAACACTTTTAAGGTGGCACTGAAAATCTAACCACAGTAGAACGGCAGCGCAGAGGTGGGGCAGGACCAGAAGTTTAAAATTATCGTACACAGTCCCGTCTACTAAGAGTGTCACCATGCAGTAGCCGCCAATGTCCGCTGACTGGGACTCGGAGGCCATAGAAATCCGCTGGTGCGCAGGCAGGACTGGGAGAGAGCAACACCGCACCGTATTGGGGTGGATGAAGCTCTCTGTGCTCCCAGAGTCAAAAAGGCAGATTGTTTCGTGACCATTTACCTTAATGTCCATTGTGGACCGGGCCAGTTGGTGCGGTCTCGCTTGGTCCAGCGTAACGGAGGCTAGCGTAGGGGTCGGTGTGTCGTTGCGGGTATCAGATGAGGCGGTGTTGGGGGCCTGCTGCGTCCCGGCTGGCGTCCAAGATGGCGGCGTCCATGATCCCCATGTGGCTGGAGGCGTCCAAAATGGCTGCTGTTCCGGTGGTTCGCACATGGCTGGGGAGGCCCAAGATGGCGGCCCGCATGGCCCACACGCGGCGCTGCTGGGGTTCGGGGTGGCTTTGGCCCTGCAGACGCTGGCGTAGTGTCCCTTCTTCCCGCAGCCCGAGCAGATCGCATTTTTCGCCGGGCAGCGCGCTCTGGGGTGTTTGGCCTGGCCACAGAAGTAGCATTTCTGGCCTTGGGACACTGCTGCGGTAGTTGGGCCGTTGCTGGGATGTGGCTGGGGTGGCACGGCGCTATGAGACGGTCCTACCGTGTCCCAGGCTGTCGTTCCCCGCAGCGTCCACGGTGCAGAGGAGTAGGCATCCATGCCCCGGTAGGCTGCGTCCAATGATAGTGCGAGTTCAGAGGCCTTGTTGAGGTCGAGGTCACTCTGCTCCAACAGTCGCTGTCGGGTGTAATTGGACCTGTGGCCCGCTACAAAAGCGTCCCGGATAAGTTCCTCTGTGTACACGGCGGCCTTTACATCCTTACAACCACAGGCCCGGCCAAGCACAGACAGTGCCTGAAGGTATTCCTCGGTCGATTCCCCAGGTTGTTGTTTACGACTCCCCAGGAGGTGCCTGGCGTACACCTCATTCACTGGGCGCGTGTACTGGTCCTTGAGGAGCTTGATAGCAGCCGTGTACGAGGTTGCGTCCTGGATGACCGAGTACGCTCGGTGGTTCACTTTGGAGGTCAGGACATCCAGTTTGTCCTCATCCGATTTGACCGTTGCAGCGGAGGCGATCAGGAATTTTTCAAAGCACCTAAGCCAGTGAGCAAACTTGGTGGATGCGTCCGCCTCCCGATGGTCTAAGTCTAGGCATGCTGGTGTGAGGATCTTCTCCATTATAAAAAATCTTGTTAATAAAATTGATGCGCTATCAATCACTCAAAAGACTGAGGTTAAGCGAGTAACTAACAGGCTTTTATTAACAAGAGAATGAAGGTGTGCCTCGAGTGGTCGACCAGTCCAGAATAAAGAGGGACTGTGGAGCAGTCACCTTTATACCTGGACTCGTGGGAGGAGTCAGCCGAGGCATGTACAGACATGTACACAGTGGAATACAAACAGTGGTTTATCACACATACCATTTCCCTTCTTAACCGCCTGCTGCACCTGCATGCTTACCTTCAGTGACTGGTGCACAATAACACCCAGGTCTCTTTGCACTTCCCCTTCTCCCAATCTATTGCCATTCAAATAATAATCTGCCTTCCTGTTTTTGCCACCAAAGTGGATAACCTCACATTTATCCACATTATAGTGCATTTGCCATGTTTCTGCCCAATCACCCAACCTGTCCAAATCGTACTGGAGTTTCACAACATCCTCCTCAGAGCATACCCTCCCACCCAGCTTTGTGTCATCTGCAGATTTGGAGATATTACATCCAATTCCCTCGTCCAGATCATTAATGTATATTGTGAACAGCTGGGGTCCTAGGACTGATCCTTGTGGTACCCCACTAGTCACTGTTATGTTCATTAATAACTAGACATTCTTATTATGAACACAGCTAGCTTCTAGCTAGTCATTTATTCAGTACACGTTCTCTAGGTACAGTATCTGTAGAGATGCAGCATGTGTGCTCCTGTGTGTAGGCTGCCATCTTGACTGTTGCCTTGTGGGTAGCCTAGTGCCTCATGGGTAATGTAGTCTTAATATATATACAGCTAGGTAGTGTAGTCTTATACATACAGCTATATACAGCTCTACGGCTCCACCTAGTGTCCACTATAGAATGACATGTTATTGATCGTTACATCCCCCTTTCTTTGCGGTTTAACAAAATCAATATCAATCAACTTTCAAGAAAACAATGAAGATAATATCAGTAACACTTTTGTTAGTGCTCTATAAACATAAACATTTTCAAAACAGTCAACACATTTTCAAAGCTTTACATTGTACTCAAAGATTAAGTCTATCAGGCTCTTTTACTTCACGTGTGGATCTTCTCAACACGGGTAAGTCTGATGTGTCTTCATGAGATTGTTCTGGTGGTGAATGACAAGATGCAGTTGCGGCATTGTCATCTGTAGTGTATGTGCCTTTAAGAACCCCAGGTGTGCTGTAATGCTGGTAATGACCACTCGGGCTATATAAGCCTGTATATTGTGTATATCCGTTAGAACCCCCCCCCCCAGACTTTGCTTAGTAAACACCTATGAACCAACTCCTGTCTTCAGTGTCTCTATCAACACACGGACACTACAGTGGCGACGAAGTGGAAAAAAACTTACCTGCAATTCGGCAGCACCTCAAGGACATCGATTCCTCGGGCGTCCAGAAGACTCAAGAAAGTGAGAGAAGCTGCGGTTTCACCAGCTGGCCAAGCTGGTGGCAGGTACTGCGCTGATCCTTCCTGGGCATCAGGCTGGGGCTCCAGCGGCTGGCTCTACAGCTGAGACAGGCAGCGAAATCGGAGGCAAGCAATAACGGACGGGGAGGGAGCACTCAGGAGACGGCCGGCGCTGCAAGCAGGTCGGCGTTCAGACCTGAAGAGAAAGTCCAGCGGGAACAAGTCTCCAACTGTAAATAAATAAAAAAAAGTAAAAGAACGGAAACCGCGGGAAACAGCGTTGTCATTGGCAGCAGCGGCGGGAAAGCACGGGGAGCGCCATATCTTTTCTAAGATGCCTAAGTCTGGCAATATTGTTGCTTTTGATAGCAAAATAGAGGATTGGACCACATATGTGGAAAGAGTAGAGGTATATTGCACTGCAAATGGAATAGAAGATGAAAAAAAAGCTTCAGTACTGCTGAACCTAATGGGCGCAAAGGCATACGGGCTGTTACAAAATTTAATCACTCCAGCCAAACCAAAGGACAAGAATTTTAAAGAAATTGTTGATACCCTGCAGGAGCATTTAAACCCAACACCGCTGCTGATAGCGGAATGATTCAAATTCTTCAAGAGAAATCAACACAAGAATGAAAGTAACGCTGATTACCTCACCGAATTAAGAAAGCTATCAAAGTACTGCCAATTCGGGGCAGGACTAGCAGATTATCTTCAAGACAAATTCGTCTGCGGTCTCTTAAGTGAAGGAACACAAAAAAGGCTGCTTTCTGAAAAAGATTTAACACTGGACAAGGCTTTCAGTATGGCTGTATCATATGAAGCAGCAGCAAGAGGAGCTGCAGAGATACAACAAAAGACACAGGACTTTGGCACCCATGAAATGACACAGGGTTTCGAAAGATGTTATTGCTGCGGCAGATCCACCCATAACCAGAGGGACTGCTGGTTCAAGGACAAAGCATGCAGGCAATGCGGAAAGATTGGACACATTGCACGGGTATGCCGATCTGGACAAAATAAATCCACAGACAGAAAAAAAAAACAATAAAGAAAAGTACAGAAAGGTACAAATGATAATGGACAGTAGCTCCGAAGACCAGAAGAGCGATAGCAACTCCGAAAACAAGAGACTAAGCTGTCTCAAATTACATAATGTACTTGCCAAAGATGATTACCAAACCATTTGGGTTACCCTCACAATAGCAGGGTCCCCAGTTAAAATGGAGCTAGATACAGGATCAGCTCTAACCGTAATAAATCGACGGGATTACGAGAGGCTATTTCCGCATATACCTTTAAAAGACACATCCATTATCTTAAAAACATATACGGGGCAGAAAGTATACCCCAAAGGAAAAATAAGGGTGCCTGTTGTATACAACGGCAAAGAAATACAAAAGTTGTATTTATACATTCTACAAGATGGTGGTCCACCGTTGTTGGGATGTGAATGGATCAGAAAGATACATTTAGACTGGCACTCCATTCAGGCACTGACAGTGACCAGTAAGGAAAAAAACAATGATGACATCATACCTGAACGATTAAAAGACATCTTGGCCAACGCCAAAGAAGTGTTTCAAGAGAAACTAGGAACCTTGAAAGGCATCACCGCCTCAATAAAAGTAGAAGATGCAGCAATACCCAAGTTTTTTAAGGCAAGACCGGTGCCATACGCAATTCGTCCAGCAGTCGAGGCAGAGCTGGAGAATTTGGAAAAGGCAGGCGTATTATCCAAAATAGATTGGAGCGAGTGGGCAACACCCATCGTTCCAGTCATGAAGAAAGCATTGAAGAATGATAAATCTGAAAAACAGAGAAAAATTCACATCTGTGGAGACTTCAAAGTGACTGTAAACCCAGTCCTTCACACAGTACAGTATCCTCTTCCAAGGATAGAAGATATTTTCGCCTCACTATCCAGAGGGAAACGTTTCACCAAAATTGACTTGGCACAGGCATATCTACAGATGGAGGTTGAAGAGGCCTCTAAAAAAATATCTCACGATAAATACACACAAAGGTCTATACCAGTACAATCGACTGGTTTTCGGAGTAGCATCCGCTCCAGCTATCTGGCAAAGAGATATGGAGCAAGTCCTCCAAGGGATTCCGGGTACTCAATGCTGCCTAGACGACATCCTTGTAACAGGAGAAAACGACAACGAGCACCTTGCCAATTTGGAGCAGATGCTCACTAGGCTGATAGAATGGGGCCTATGAGCAAATCGCCCCAAGTGCGAATTTTTCCAAAATCAAATATCATATTGTGGCCACATAATTAATAAGGAAGGGTTGCATAAGTCACCTGAAAAAATTGAAGCGGTCATAAAAGCCCCAGCACCTGAAAATGTTTCACAATTAAGGTCATTCCTGGGATTAATAAATTACTATCATAAATTTTTACCGAACTTATCAACTCTTCTACACCCTCTTAATGAACTGCTACAAACAGGAGTGATTTGGAAATGGAACGAAGACTGTAAACGTGCCTTCCATAAATGCAAAGACTTAATCACATCCGAAGAAGTTTTGGCTCATTACAACCCATCACTGCCAATCAGACTGGCATGCGATACATCCCCTTACGGCATAGGAGCAGTATTATCGCATAAATTCCCTGATGGCTCAGAACGGCCGATAGCTTTTGCGTCACGCTCATTAAACTCAGCTGAGCGTAACTATGCCCAAATCGACAGGGAAGCACTCAGCCTGGTATGGGGAGTGAAGAAATTCAACCATTACCTACATGGACAAAAATTTACCTTGTTGACTGACCATCAACCCCTCATCTCCATATTCAACCCGAAAAAGGGTGTTCCCATTATGACAGCGCAAAGACTACAGAGGTGGTGCCTTTTTCTAGGTGCACACCAATACAACACAAAGGATCAAAACAGCATGGGAATGCTGACGGTTTATCGCGCCTACCGTTGCCAACGGTAGAAGAGGCACCTACAGTAGACCCAGTGGAGATGTTCCACTCTACCATAGTGGAATGTCTACCAGTAACAAATTCTGCCATTGAAAGGGAGACGAGAAATGACCCGACTCTCTCACGGGTCTATGATTTAACAGTGAAGGGATGGCCAGCACATGGCGAACCACTGTTGCCAGCATTCTTGCAAAGAAGAGAACAGCTGTCAGTGTGCCGAGGAACCTTGATGTGTGGATCCAGAGTGGTGATTCCACCCAAACTCCAGGATAAAGTGCTAAAAGAGCTTCACGAGGGGCATCTGGGTGAAGTGAAAATGAAGAACCTAGCCAGGGCGTTTGTATGGTGGCCAGGTATCGATGGAGACATGGAAGAAATGACCAAGAGCTGCCTAGGATGCCAGAAGGTCCAAAACGCTCCACCACAAGCCCCTCTACATCCATGGGAATGGCCCTCATCTCCCTGGCAAAGGGTACACATCGACTTTGCTGGTCCATTTATGGACTCAATGTTCTTAATCGCGGTTGATGCGCACTCCAAGTGGCCGGAGGTAATAAAGATGTCCTCCACCACCACGGAAAAAACCATCACAGTATTAAGGACCATATTTGCCAGGAATGGGCTGCCGGAACAGATCTGTTCTGATAATGGACCGCAATTTGTGTCCGAAGAATTCAGGAAGTTCTTAAAAAAACAATGGGGTTAAGCACTACACGTCTGCCCCATACCATCCCGCCACCAATGGATTGGCTGAAAGGTTTGTCCAGACCTTCAAGAAGGCCATAAAGGCCATGGGTAAAGAAGACATAAAACTTCAGCACAAGGTGGATAACTTCTTATTCGCATACAGGAATGCAACACATATGGTTACCAACCAAACTCCCGCCATGATGTTCTTCAATAGAAACCTAAGATGCTGGCTGGATTTGGTCAAGCCCAACATCAGAAGGGACGTGGAGAACCGGCAGTTTCAAGGCATGAACGAAAGGCCAACTAGAACCTTCCAGATAGGTCAACAAGTTTTGGCCCAGGACTACCGTACTGAGAAATGGCAGCCTGGAACTATCTGCAGACGACTAGGACCACTGATGTATACCGTGGACATCGGAGAAAGCATAATAAGGCGCCATGCTGACCAAATCATAGTCATCCGAAAAGGGACAACCTACACCACAACTCTATACGTCTAACGACGAAGTAGAGATACCCATATCTACCTCTGATCCGGTGACACTGGAACCCGATGAACCCGACACTGGCATTCAAGCCGAATCAGCCTTGCCAAAAGAACCTACTACACCACCAGAAACTACTACACCACCGAGGCGTTATCCGGACCGAGTCAGGAAGCCTCCTGAGAGACTGACTTATAATTAATTAACTACAGCAATGTGTATATTATTTTTCTTATAACATATAATTAATAATTACTTAAAATATGATGTACTGGTTAGCAAAAAGGGGAGGAATTGTAGTGTATGTGCCTTTAAGAACCCCAGGTGTGCTGTAATGCCGGTAATGACCACTCGGGCTATATAAGCCTGTATATTGTGTATATCCATTAGAACCCCCCCCCAGACTTTGCTTAGTAAACACCTATGAACCAACTCCTGTCTTCAGTGTCTCTATCAACACACGGACACTACATCATCAATCTGCTCTTGTATAGATCGAGGTCTCCTTGCGATCTTTGCTTGGAGAGGGTTTCAATGTTTCCTTCACTCTTCATGCCATAACTCTCAATGTAGTCAATGCACTCTCGAAAAACTGCTGGCAGCTGGATCCCATCATACAGCATAGTCCTCTCAGCAGCCTCGGCAAATGGAGCACCAAAGATTGGCCTGAGGAAAGAAGGAGTATCCACCGGAACTGCTTCCTGCTCTGGTTCAG
This sequence comes from Somniosus microcephalus, assembly GCF_052327205.1. NCBI lineage: Eukaryota > Metazoa > Chordata > Chondrichthyes > Squaliformes > Somniosidae > Somniosus > Somniosus microcephalus. Next base: position 48,977,399 of record NC_140991.1, on the reverse strand, counting down.
GCTTCTTCTTTTTCTTTTTCTCTTTCCACTGCTTAACAACATCTGCTGCGGCTATATCTTTGGACTTTTTCTCCTTGTGTTTTTCCTCTTTGTGCTTTTCTTCCCTTGGCTTCTCTTTGACCTTAAAGTCTTTTTCTTTCTTCTTGGAGAAACTAGGCTTTTTGAAGACATGGATACCCTTTGGCCTTTTCATCCTTGATGGGCTCTCTGCTTCATCACCTGAGTCATCTGGCCTGCTTATGGCACAGTTTATATGGTAGACTCTCTTGACCAGTTCTAAGTCTTCACAAGCTTTGTCACCTAGTATCGAATCAAGCCTTTCAGCCACAACAGAAAACATGAGATGATGCACTTTGTCTTTGACTGTCACTTTAAGTCTGCATACACCTAAGCTGTCTATTTTCTGTCCATTATAGCTCTTCAGTAGTACTGACTTTTTCTGTATTTTGGGCTTTTCTTTCATATTTTTTATGTCACTCATACTGATTAAGTTTACTTTTGTCCAGTTTCAATGTAACTAATGCTCCATTTATCTGCAGTGGGATCATCCATTTGTCCACTTTTACTGCATTGACTTTATGTTCAGCATTGTCCATTTCTGAGGGCTGCACATTTTCTGAATCTTTTTTGATATCGTCACATGACACCATTCCTACAAGAAATGTCTCACTTAAATCAGTGACCTCAATCACATTAACTTGTTGCCCTTTCGTTGTTTTTACTTTTGAAAAACATTGTTTGGCAAAGTGATTCTTTCCATTACACTTTGTGCACATTTTTCCAAATGCTGGGCATTGTCTTAACTGGTGTTTGTAACCACAGCGTTTACAATTAAAAATTTCATCCTCCGATTGCTTTTCATTTCTGTTCTGCCCATGTTTCTTCCCCTTATAGGACACAGCACCGACAGCAGCATTATCACTCATTACAATCGCATCATTATTGATTTCACTGAAAGTCTTCGCGTGCTTTCGAGCTAGCTCGCTGGCTTCGCATATTTTCACTGCATTTTCCAAATTTAGTTCGGTTTCTCTCAACAGACGTTCCCTGACTTTTTTATCATGAATACCAAACGCAAACTGGTCACGAATCATGGATGATTTCAGCTCAGAGAAATTACATGTCTGTGCTTTCAGTTTCAGGTCAGTTATAAAGCTAACAAAAGTCTCATTTTGTTGCTGTGTCCGAGAACGGAAGATGTATCTTTCATACGTCTCATTCTTTTTGGGAGAGCAACGTGCATCAAATTTTTTTAGCACATCTTCTAATTTTTCTCTGTTCTCCGCTGGATTAAATACAAATGTATTAAATACCTCTATCGCCTGTGGGCCTGCAACCGTGAGCAGCAACGCTATCTTCCTTGTGTCTGGCTTTGTACCGAATCCGATGGCTGCAATGTAGAGTTTGAATTGTTGTTTAAAAATCCGCCAATTGTAGTCGACATTTCTCTCGAGATTCAAACGCTCTGGTGGCTTCAAATTCTCCATGTCGCTTTTCACAATTTTCAGCAGATCTTCACCACCCTGGTACCATGTTATGTTCATTAATAACTGGACATTCTTATTGTGAAATCAGCTAGCTTCTAGCTAGTCATTTATTCAGTACACGTTCTCTTGGTACAGTATCTGTAGAGATGCAGCATGTGTGCTCCTGTGTGTAGGCTGCCATCTTGACTGTTGCCTTGTGGGTAGCCTAGTGCCTCATGCATAATGTAGTCTTAATATATATACAGCTGGGTAGTGTAGTCTTATACATACAGCTATATACAGCTCTACGGCTCCACCTAGTGTCCACTATAGAATGACATGTTATTGATCGTTACAGTCACTGCCTGCCACTCAGAAAATGACCCATTTATTCCAACTCTCTGCTTTCTATCCGCCAACCAGTTCTCTATCCAAGTCAATACCTTGCCCCCAATCCCATGTGCCTTAATTTTGCACGCTAATCTCTTATGCGGGACCTTATCGAAAGCCTTCTGAAAGTCCAAATACACCACATCCACTGGTTCTCCCTTATCTATTTTACCAGTTACATCCTCAAAAAATTCCAGTAGATTAGTCAAGCATGATTTACCTTTTGTAAATCCATGTTGACTTTGTCCGATCCTGTCGCTGCTTTCCAAGTGCTCTGCTATTACATCTTTTATAATGGACTCTAGCATTTTTGCCACTACTGATGTCAGGCTTACCAGTCTATAATTCCCCGCTTTTTCTCTACCACCTTTTTTGAATAGTGGGATAACATTAGCCACCCTCCAATCCATGGGTACTGTTCCAGAGTCCATCGAGTTCTGGAAGATGACAAGAAATGCATCTACTATTTCTAGGGCCACTTCCTTAAGTACCCTAGGATGTAGATTATCAGGCCCTGGGGATTTATCGGCCTCAGTCCCATCAATTTTCCTAACACTATTTCCCTACAAATACTGATTTCTTTCAGTTCCACCCTTTCATCAGACCCTATGTTCCCCGGCATCTCTGGGAGGTTATTTGTGTCCTCCTTTGTGAAGACAGAACCAACATATATATTTAGTTGGTCCACCATTTCTTTGTTCCCCATTATAAATTCCCCTGATTCTGACTGCAAGGGACCTACGCTTGACTTCACCAATCTTTTTCTCTTCACATATCTATAAAAGCTTTTACAGTCAGTTTTTATGTTCCCTGAAAGCTTACTCTCATATTCTATTATCCCCTTCTTAATTAATCCCTTTGTCCTCCTTTGTTGAATCCTAAACTGCTCCCAATCCTCAGGATTATTGCTTTTTCTGGCCAATTTATATGTCGTCTCCTTGGATCTTATGCTATCCCTAATTTCCCTTGTTAGCCACGGTTGAGTCACCTTATTTGTTTTATTTTTATGCCAAACTGGGATGAACAAATTCTGTAGTTCATCCATTCGGTCTTTGAATGTTTGCCATTGCCTGTCCACCTTCAACCCTTTGAGTGCCATTCCCTAATCAATCCTACCCAACTCACTCCTCAGACCATTGTAGTTTCCTTTATTTAAATTTAGGACACTAGTCTCTGAGTCAACTACTTCATTCTCCATCTTAATGAAGAATTCGATCATATTATTATCGCTCCGACCCAAGGGGCCTCGTACAACAAGATTGCTAATTAATCCTTTCTCGTTACATAATACCCAATCTAAGATGGCCTGATCTCTGGTTGGTTCCTCGACATGTTGGTCCAGGAAACCATCCCGTAAACACTCCAGGAATTCCTCCTCCACAGTATTGTTACTAATTTGGTTAGCCCAATCTATATGTAGATTAAAGTCACCCATGATGACTGCTGTGCCCTTATTGCACGCTTCTTTAATTTCCCTTTTAATGCAATCCCCAACCTCTGCCTTACTGTTTGGAGGTCTATATACCACTCCCACTAACATTTTCTGCCCCTTAGTATTTCTCAATTCTACCCATACAGATTCCACATCATCAGAGCTAATATCCTTCCTTACAATTGTGTTAATCCCTTCTTTAACCAGTAATGCTACCCCACCTCCCTTTCCTTTTTGCCTATCTTTCCTGAATATCGAATACCCCTGGATGTTGAGTTCCCAGCCTTGGCCATCCTTGAGCCATGTTTCTGTAATCCCAACCAAATCATATTCATTTACCTCTATTTGCACAGCCAATTCATCCACCTTATTATGAATGCTCCTTGCATTAAGACACAAAGCTTCAGGCTTGTTTTTTTAATGCTCTTAGACCTATTAGAATTATTATTTACTGTGGCCACATTTGAATTAAACCGTTGATTTCTCTGACTGCCACTTTTGTTTTTCTCCTTCCTATCTTTTGCTTTTATCCTTGTTTCCCTTTACTCTGTCTCCCTGCTCAGGTTCCCAACCCCCTGCCATTTTAGTTTAAACCCTCCCCCAGAGCACTGGCAAACTCTCCCCCTAGGACATTGGTTCCAGCGCTGCCCAGGTGCAAACCGTCCGGTTTGAACTGGTCCCACCTCCCCCAGAACTGGTTCCAATGTCCCAGGAACTTGAATCCCTCCCCCTTGCACCATTCCTCTAGACACGTATTCATCTGAAATATCCTTCTATTTCTACTCTGACTAGCACGTGGCACTGGTAGCAATCCTGAGATTACTACCTTTGAGGTCATATTTTTTAATTTACCTCCTAACTCCCTATATTCTTCTTTTAGGAGCTCATCCCGCTTTTTACCTATATCGTTGGTGCCTATATGCACCACGACAACTGGCTGTTCACCCTCCCCTTCCAAGAGGTTCTGCAGCCGCTCTGAGACATCCTTGACCCTTGCACCAGGGAGGCAATGCACCATCCTGGAGTCTCGTTTGCAGCCGCAGAAACGCCTATCTATTCCCCTTACAATAGAATTCCCTATTACTATAGCTCTACCCCTCTTTTTCCTCCTGTCCTGTGCAGCAGAGCCACCCCTGGTGCCAGGAAGTTGGCTGCTGCTGCCTTCCTCTGATAAGCCATCCCCCCCAACAGCACTCAAAGTGGTGTATCTGTTTGAGAGGTGGATGTCCACAGTGGACCCCTGCACTACCTGCCTGTGCCTAGTACTCTGCCTGTTGGTCACCCATTCCCTTTCTTCCTGTCCAACCTGTACCTGCAGTGTGTCCAACTCTGTAAACGTGCTATTCACGACGTCCCGAGCATCGCAAACGCTCCAGTATGCATCCAATCGCAGCTCCAGTGCCGCAATGTGGTCTGTCAGTAGCTGCAGCTGGATGCACTTCCTGCACACGTAGTTGTCAGGGACACAGGAAGTGTCCCTGAGTTCCCACATTTCGCAGGAGGAGCATACCACGTGGCCGGGCTGTCCTGCCATGACTTACCCTTTAACTAATTGAATTTGAATTAAATCAATCAATCCCACTAATTACACTACAGTTAAATGGTTTACCAACAGTCCCTGCTACAGCAGAGAGACCTTAGTAACTATAAACCAGAGTTAAAGTTTAAAAAAGAGAGAAATACTCACCAACCAATCACTTACCTGCTTCCTGGTGACGTCACACTTTGATTACTTTTTACCTCATTCCCCCGTTGCTGAATTGGTATGCCTCATTCGCTGCCGCCGCTTTTAAACTGCTGCCATGCTCCTCAATCCACTCCCAGGTCCACTTCAGCCGCTCTAGTCGGGCCTCGTTCGCTGCCGCCACTTTTAAACTGCCGCCGTGCTCCTCAATCCACTCCCAGGTCAACTTCAGCCGCTCTAGTCGGGCCTCGTTCGCTGCCGCCACTTTTAAACTGCCGCCGTGCTCCTCAATCCACTCCCAGGTCCACTTCAGCCGCTCTAGTCGGGCCTCGTTCGCTGCTGCCACTTTTAAACTGCTGCCGCGCTCCTCAATCCACTCCCAGGTCTGCTCCAGCTGCTTTGGTCGGTCCTCGTTTGCTGCCGCCACTTTTAAACTGACGCCGTGCTCCTCAATCCACTCCCAGGTCCACTCCAGCTGTTCTGGTCGGGCCTCGTTCGCTGCCGCCACTTTTAAACTGACACCGTGCTCCTCAATCCACTCCCAGGTCCACTCCAGCTGTTCTGGTCGGGCCTCGTTCGCTGCCGCCACTTTTAAACTGACACCGCGCTCCTCAATCCACTCCCAGGTCCACTCCAGCTGTTCTGGTCGGGCCTCATTCGCTGCCGCCACTTTTAAACTGACGCCGCGCTCCTCAATCCACTCCCAGGTCCACTCCAGCTGTTCTGGTCGGGCCTCGTTCGCTGCCGCCACTTTTAAACTGACACCGCGCTCCTCAATCCACTCCCAGGTCCACTCCAGCTGTTCTGGTCGGGCCTCGTTCGCTGCCGCCACTTTTAAACTGCTGCCACGCTCCTCAATCCACTCCCAGGTCCGCTCCAGCTGTTCTGGTCGGGCCTCGTTCGCTGCCGCCACTTTTAAACTGACGCCGCACTCCTCAATCCACTCCCAGGTCCACTCCAGCCGCTCTGGTCGGGCCTCGTTCGCTGCCGCCACTTTTAAACTGATGCCACGCTCCTCAATCCACTCCCAGGTCCGCTCCAGCTGTTCTGGTCGGGCCTCGTTCGCTGCCGCCACTTTTAAACTGACACCGTGCTCCTCAATCCACTCCCAGGTCCACTCCAGCTGTTCTGGTCAGGCCTCGTTCGCTGCCGTCACTTTTAAACTGCTGCTGCGCTCCTCAATCCACTCCCAGGTCCGCTCCAGCTGTTATGGTCGGGCCTCGTTCGCTGCCGCCACTTTTAAACTGACGCCGCGCTCCTCAATCCACTCCCAGGTCCGCTCCAGCTGCTCTGGTCAGGCCTCGTTCGCTGCCGCCACTTTTAAACTGCCGCCGTGCTCCTCAATCCACTCCCAGGTCCACTTCAGCCGCTCTAGTCGGGCCTCGTTCGCTGCTGCCGCTTTTAAACTGCTGCCGCGCTCCTCAATCCACTCCCAGGTCCGCTCCAGCTGCTTTGGTCGGTCCTCGTTTGCTGCCGCCACTTTTAAACTGACGCCGTGCTCCTCAATCCACTCCCAGGTCCACTCCAGCTGTTCTGGTCGGGCCTCGTTCGCTGCCGCCACTTTTAAACTGACACCGCGCTCCTCAATCCACTCCCAGGTCCACTCCAGCTGTTCTGGTCGGGCCTCGTTCGCTGCCGCCACTTTTAAACTGACACCGCGCTCCTCAATCCACTCCCAGGTCCACTCCAGCTGTTCTGGTCGGGCCTCATTCGCTGCCGCCACTTTCAAACTGACGCCGCGCTCCTCAATCCACTCCCAGGTCCACTCCAGCTGTTCTGGTCGGGCCTCGTTCGCTGCCGCCACTTTTAAACTGACACCGCGCTCCTCAATCCACTCCCAGGTCCACTCCAGCTGTTCTGGTCGGGCCTCGTTCGCTGCCGCCACTTTTAAACTGCTGCCACGCTCCTCAATCCACTCCCAGGTCCGCTCCAGCTGTTCTGGTTGGGCCTCGTTCGCTGCCGCCACTTTTAAACTGACGCCGCACTCCTCAATCCACTCCCAGGTCCACTCCAGCCGCTCTGGTCGGGCCTCGTTCGCTGCCGCCACTTTTAAACTGATGCCACGCTCCTCAATCCACTCCCAGGTCCGCTCCAGCTGTTCTGGTCGGGCCTCGTTCGCTGCCGCCACTTTTAAACTGACACCGCGCTCCTCAATCCACTCCCAGGTCCACTCCAGCTGTTCTGGTCAGGCCTCGTTCGCTGCCGTCACTTTTAAACTGCTGCTGCGCTCCTCAATCCACTCCCAGGTCCGCTCCAGCTGTTATGGTCGGGCCTCGTTCGCTGCCGCCACTTTTAAACTGACGCCGCGCTCCTCAATCCACTCCCAGGTCCGCTCCAGCTGCTCTGGTCAGGCCTCGTTCGCTGCCGCCACTTTTAAACTGCCGCCGTGCTCCTCAATCCACTCCCAGGTCCACTCCAGCTGTTCTGGTCGGGTCTCGTTCGCTGCCGCCGCTTTTAAACTGACGCCGCACTCCTCAATCCACTCCCAGGTCTGCTCCAGCCGCTCTGGTCGGGCCTCGTTCGCTGCCGCCACTTATAAACTGACGCTGCGATCCTCAATCCACTCCCAGGTCCGCTCCAGCTGAGGTGTTCTAAATGCAAAAGTTACAAACAGGAGAATTTGATAAGAATTACATCAGATAGATGCACCTGTTACAGCCGTTTTTGATGATAAGCTTGAGACACCTACACAGCAGACATAATTCTGCAAGCTACCAGCTGAACTGACTGTAAGAATAGCAGGGGCCAGCAGAAGAATGACTAGAGATAATTAGCTTACATCAGCAGAAAATTTCAAAGGATATACCACTGAGAAAGAGTATAAAAATTGGACTTTCAAATGGGAAGGTAGATTCGCTGAAAGGGGCAAAGCGATTCTCAGGCTTCAGAGGCAGGCTCTGTAAGTTTTCAACTCTTTGAGTCTCGGGTATCAAAGGTATTTGATTTTGTTGGATATCCTGGAATAAGACTAGGAAATGTAAAAGTTAAGATTTGAAAATAAGGATCTCTAACAATAAGATTGTAAAAGCTTTTTGTATTTGGAATTGTTAATGTCGCGATTGAAACACCTACTGTAATTACATGTCGGTTCTTTAATAAATCTATATATTTTTTTAGAATTGTCTCACATAGTACTTCTGCATCAAACTCGCAAACTCAATCTCTGTACACTCTTTGGTGAGGAGTTGCAGAATTCTGGGGGAGTTTTCCGAACCCTCATAATATCCGGAAGGTTACAATCTAGCTAAACTTATTAAAAGTGCTATCTGGAGGATGGTAACATCTTCAGGTTGTTCCTTTCCTTTAGGGAGAGATAGTCTGGACCTTTAGACCCAATTAACCATCTTTAGGATTCGGCTATCTCTAACTTTAGTTGAAGGTGAACGTCTGGGGAATACACCTGATCCGGGGTAGCCCTAAAGGGGCTAGGACTAGTAATAATCCCTTCACACGTTCACTGGATTATTAGTCCAGGCATATATTTTTGAAGAAATTCTTAAGACACACACTGTACTTACTTAATGCTCTGGAAATTTAGACTGTCACATTTCTTCTTCATTATCATTATTCCAAATATAGCTACAGTTATATCCAACTCCATACAAATTACTCGTAACCTTAATAACTGAGTCTTTCTCCAAAAGATGAAATCAATTATAATAATTATGTTCATAGGTTATCCAATGAGTTGAATCTGTGTTCTTTTGTGGGCGGAAAGCTCATTAAAATCTTCACCAGCCTGTTTCACTTTCTTCAACACATGCACAGGGACTGCCATATCATATACTATTTGCTGATGTTTTCCTTTATAAAGATTTGATACGTTGTTTAACTGCTGCAGTGGTTTGCATTCCATGATCATTCCGTTTTCTCTACGAATAGGTACAAAATCCTAATGCCCATTAAGCCTTGCAATATAAGAAAGAAAGACTTGCATTTATATAGCAACTTTCATGACCTCAGGATGTCCCAAAGCACTTTACAGCCAATGCAGTGCTTTTGAAGTGTAGACACTACTGTAACGTAGGAAGTGCAGCAGCCAATTTGCGCACAGCAAACTCCCACAATTAGCAATGTGATAATGACCAGATAACCTGTTTTAATAATGTTAGTCGAGGGATAAATATTGGCCAGGACACTGGAGAGAACGCCCTGCTCTTCTTCGAAATTGTGCCTTGGACTACTTTACATAGGATTACATAGGATATATGGCGCATAAACAGGCCATTCAGCAAAAGCAGTTCATGCTGGCATTTATGCTGCACTCGAGCCTCCTCCCGTCTTTCCTCATCTAAATCTATCAGCATAACCCACTGTTCCCTTTTCACTCATATGCTTGTCTAACCTCCCCTTAAATGCATCCATACTATTCGCTTCAACCACTCCCTGTGGTAGCGAGTTCCACATTCTGACCACTCTCTGGGTAAAGAAGTTTCTTCTGAATTCTCTATTGGATTTCTTGGTGACTATCGATGGCCTCTAGTTATGCTCTTCCCCACAAACATTCTCTCTGTATCCACTCTATCAACATTTTTCATAATTTTAAAGACCTCTATTAGGTCATACCTCAGCCATCTTTTTTCAAGCGAAAAGAGACCCAGCCTGTTCATCCTTTCCTGATATGTATACCCTCGCATTTCTGGTATCATCCTTGTAAATCTTCTCTGCACCCTCTCCAGTGCCTCTACATCCTTTTTATAATATGGCGACCAGAACTGTACGCAATACTCCAGGTGTGGTCTAACCAAGGTTCGATACAGGTAGCATAACTTCCCTACTTTTCAATTCTATCCCTCTAGAAATAAACCCTAGTGCTTGGTTTGCTTTTTTATGGCCTTGCTAACCTGTGTCGTAACTTTTAGTGATTTGTGTATTTGTACACCGAGATCCCTTTGTTCCTCCACCCCAACTAAACTTGCACTCTCCAAGTGATAAGTGACCTCCCTATTCTTCCTACCAAAATGTAATACCTCACATTTATCTGTGTTGAAATTCATTTGCCAATTATATGTCCATTCTGCAAGTTTATTAATGTCCTCCTGTAACTTGTTACAGTCCTCCTCAGTATTAACTATCCCCCCCAATTTGGTGTCATCCACAAATTTAGAAATTGTGTTTTTGATTCCTAAGTCTAAATCATTAATATAAATTGTGAACAGCAATGGTCCCAGCACTGATCCTTGTGGAACACCACTACCCTCCTTCTGCCACTGTGAATAGCTACCCTTTACTCCTACTCTCTGCTTTCTGTCCTGAAGTCAGCCAGCAATCCATTCTGCTACTTGCCCCCAACACCGCATTCTCTAACCTTGTTCATCAGTCCATTATGGGGTACCTTATCGAAGGTGTTTTGAAAAATCCAGATAAATTACATCTACTGCATTACCATTGTCTACTCTCTCTGTTTCCTCTTCAAAAATTCAATAAGGTTGGTCAAGCAAGACTTCCCCTTTTGAAATCCATGTTGACTATTCATTGTTATAGTTTTGGTTTCTAGATGTTCTTCCATTTTCTCCTTTATTAGGGATTCCATTATTTTTCCTACCACCAATGTTAAGCTGACTGGTCTATAATTCCCTGGACATGTTCTATCCCCCTTCTTAAATATTGGTATTACGTTAGCTATCCGCCAGTCTTCTGGCACTATACCTTTTTCTAATGAATTATTAAATATGTGTAGTAATGCCTCTGCTATCTCTTCCTTAGATTCTTTCAAAATGCATGGATGCAATCCATCCGGACCAGGGATTTTATCCTCTTTGAGTTTGATTAATTTTTTTAATATATCTCTTTTTTTAATTTTAAATGCACTTATCTCATTACTAATCTCATCATACAATGTCATGTCCACCTGTTCTATCTCCCTGGTAAATACTGAAGCAAAATAATTATTTAATATTTCTGCCATCTCTCTATCGTTACCTGTGGTATTATCATAACTATCCCTTAATGGCCCTATTCCCATCCCAGCCATCCTTTTTTTATTGATGTGCCTATAAAATATTTTACTATTTTGTTTTATATTCCTTAATAATTTAATTTCATAGTTCCTCTTAGCCTCCCTAATTGGTTTTTTGACTTTCCTCCTAATCTTTTTGTATTCTCTCTTATCATGCTCTCCCCTGCTGTATGCTTCTTTCCTTACCCTCACTTGCTCCCTTATGGCTTTATTCATCCATGGAGTCTTGTTATTGTTTAGTTTGTTCTTTCTTTTTAGCAGAATATATTTTTCATGCACTCTGTTGATCACCATTTTAAATGTTTCCCATTGCTGTTCGACATAGTTATTTGCCAATATTGTTGCCCATTTTTTCTCAAGTTCTATTCTCAGCTCCTCAAAATTAGCTTTTCTCTAATCTATTAACCTGGTTTTCATCATACTTATGTCCTTCTCAATTGTCATCTTAAAGCATATTATATTATGGTCACTATTGCCTATATGTTCCCCTACCTTTACTTCTCTTATCTGCTCAGGTTCATTCCCCATTACTAGATCTAATATTGAATCCTCCCTTGTTGGGCTTTTTACATATTTGGTTAGAAAGGAGTCCTGTACACATTGTAGGAACTCCATTCCCTTATCCCTTTACCTACCTCTTCTGTCCAATTAATATTGGGGTAGTTGAAATCCCCCATAATTATTATTCTGTTTTTTTACACATTTCCCTAATTTGTCTGCATATTTCTTCCTCTACCTCCCTTCCACTATTAAAAGCATAAGAAATAGGAGCAGGAGTAGGCCATTTGGCCCCTTGAGCCTGCTCCGCCATTTAATGAGATCATGGCTGTTCTGATCTTGGGCTCAGCTCTACTTCCCTGCCCGCTCCCCATAACCCATCACTCCCTTATTGTTCAAAAATCTGTCTATCTCCACCTTAAATATATTCAATGACCCAGCCTCCACAGCTCTCTGGGGCAGAGAATTCCAAAGATTTACGACCCTCTGAGAGAAGAAATTCCTCCTCATCTCAGTTTTAAATGGGCGACCCCTTATTCTGAAACTATGCCCCCTAGTTCTAGATTCCCCCATGAGGGGAAACATCTTCTCTGCATCTACCTGTCGAACCCCCTCAGTATCTTATATGTTTCAATAAGATCACCATAGGCCCAGCCTGCTCAACCTTTCTTCATAAGTCAACCCCTTCATCTCAGGGATCAACCTCATGAACCTTCTCTGAACTGCCTCCAAAGCAACTATATCCCTCCTTAAATAAGGAGACCAAAACTGTATGCAGTACTCCAGGTGTGGTCTCACCAATACCCTGTACAGTTGTAGCAGGACTTCCCTGCTTTTATACTCCAATCCCCTTGCAATAAAGGCCAACATTCCATTTGCCTTCCTGATTACTTGCTGTACCTGCATGCTAACTTTTTGTGTTTCATGCACAAGGACCCCCAGGTCCCTCCGAACTGCAGCATTTTGTAATCTCTCTCCATTTAAATAATAATTTGCTTTTTTATTTTTCTTACCAAAGTGGATAACCTCACACTTTCCCACATTATACTCCATCTGCCAAATGTTTGCCCACTCACTTAGCCTGTCTATATCCCTTTGCAGATTCTCTGTGTCCTGTAAGATTAGAATCACAGGCCACACACAGATTACCCAAAAGGGTTTTTAGAAGTTGCAAGGCTTTTATTAAAGAGCTACAGTTTTAAAGCATAATCAGATATTACATATGGTTTAAGCTGAGTATAATAGACATACAACCCGTGACAGTAGAGGGCGATCTACGACTCCCGAATCGGAATGCCACGACCAGACGGATGGGGAGGCAGTATGGTGGTGTCGGATTGGGTGGATTCCTGCAGTCTGCTGCAGTGGTCACTTCCGTTGGGTCATCTCTCAAACTGTTGGAGGTGTTAGGCCATCAGCTACCTCAGAGGCTAAACTTGACCAAGGTGTTAGGCCGTAGCCACCTCAGGGAAGCCTTCACCCCTGACTGCCTTATTTCCTCTCTCGGTCGTCTATATTTATAGTTATTTCGGTGGGCTGGTAATCACCTGGTGTCAGTCATTTGATCCCCATCCTGTTGTCCCATTGTGAAGCGGGAGGGCATCCCTCGCCATCCCTTTCTGCATGACTGACAAGGCCTCCCTCTTATCTTTCTGAGGAATGTTTTGTTATGTTTCTTTAAGGACATTTTATGACTTTTCGGCTCCATTTTTGTCTATTATCCCACCACCCTGTGATGTTTTGCATTTTACGATTCCCTTATCACTTCTATTTGTCTTTTGATGCTTGATATTCAAACTTGCTGGCATTTCTGCTATCTGTTCCCGGCTGCATGTTGTAAGTCTCTGTTCTAAGAATTAAAAGCCATCTTTGATTCTAACAGCTATTTCTTACAGTCCACTTCACAACTTGCTATGTATCATCAGCAAATTTGGCTACCTTACACTCTGTCCCTTCATCCACGTCATTAATATAGATTGTAAATAGTTGAGGCCCCAGCACTGATCCCTGTGGCACCCCACTAGTTACTGTTTGCCAACCGGAAAATGACACATTTATCCCGACTCTCTGTTTTCTGTTTGTTAGCCAATCCTCTATCCATGCCAATATATTACCCCCAACCCCATTGGCTCTTATCTTGTGCAGTAACCTTTTATTTGGCACCTTATCGAATGCCTTCTGGAAATCCAAATACTCCACATCCTCTGGTTCCCCTTTATCCACCCTGCTCGTTACATTCTCAAAGAACTCCAGCAAATTTGTCTAACATGATTTCTCTTTCATAAAACCATGCTTGACTATATTTTGATTTTCTAAATGCCCTGCTGCTGCTTCCTTAATAATGGACTCCAGCTTTTTCCCAATGATAGATGTTAGGTTAACTGGTCTATAGTTTCCTGCTTTCTCTATGTAACATTTACATATTGATTTATCATTGGCCCGCAGGCATCTGTAAGGAATACCTATTATATTCACATGTGATCACATGTTGTGTTGTCATTGGCCTGCAGGCATCTGTAAGGACAACTATTGTTTTGGAGGACCCAGGGTCCGGACTCTATCTTGTCCACACGGTGCTGTATTGATTGAGAAAGCTTACAGACCTGATGCTTCATTAAAAGAGTTTAAACTGTAATACTCCATTGTCCTGCAATTTATTTTTGTACAAAGTGTGCAAAACAAGACATGGTGTCAGAACAGGGATTTGAAATGGACATCATTGGAGCTCCCTTACCTCGAATGAATTGGGAATCTTTGAACTTACCTAGAGAATGGAGCAAGTTCAAGCAACACGTGGAGTTGATGTTTTTGGGTCCACTGAAAAGCAAAGGGGAGGAAGAAAAATGCAGCTACCTACTCTTGTGGATCGGGGAAAAAGGGAGAGACATTTTTAACACATGGTCTCTCACCGCAGATGAAGCAAAGGTACTGAAAAGTTATTTTGACCGTTTTGAAGCATATGTGATGCCCAAGACAAATACGATATTCGCTCGGTACAAGTTTCAGGAGAAAGTACAAGGAGCTAGTGAGTCGTTTGAACAGTTCGTGACTGAGTTAAAACTGCTGGTAAAAGACTGCATATGCAGATAAAGATGAGATGGTCAGAGACCGCATTGTGTTTGGAATACATTCAGCTAGAGTGAGAGAAAAACTTTTGAATGTTGGGTCCGGGCTAATGCTGGACAAAGCTATAGAAATAGCTAGATCGCACGAGATAGCCCAAGCACAGTTGAAAACCTTAACCGGCGACACGAGCAGCTCGAGTGAACAGACAGTGTACGCAGTTAATAGACACACTCCAAAGAACACTGCCCAGAGAGCGTGTTTCAGAACAGAAAGAACAGCGAGAGTTCTAAAAATGGGCGACACAGACATAAAACGCTTCAAAAACTGTGGATATTGTGGAAACAACTGGCATGGAGAAAAGGAGTACTGCCCTGCCAAAGGAAGGCAATGTACTAAATGTGGTAAACGGAGCCACTTTGCTAAAGTTTGCAAGACTGTTTTCGGAAGAGCAGTACACACAGTGAGTGACAGCCAAATGCCAGATAGAGAGCCAAATGCAGAGGAACTGTTTATTGATTCTGTGTCACAGAAAAAACAGATTTCAGAGACTGAGCAAGCTTTTGCCGATATTGAGATAGGACAACAGGGCAAAGAGCTTAACTAGACACTGGATCTCAGGTTAATGTAATTCCTCTGAGTGAGTATCACAGCTTGAAGGATGAGTCTGAGCTACAGCCCACCTCATGCAGACTGATGGAGGTGAGCAGCTCATTGTAAAAGGCACATGCGTGATGAAATGCAAGTACAAAGAAAGCGACATGATGCTGGACTTTTACATTATTGACACTCAAGCACCTCCAGTGCTAGGTCTAAAGGCATGTTTAGACATGGACCTCGTCAAGCTAGTGCTATCATTGACAGCACCAGTTGAGAAGCAGACAGTCATGGAGGGGTTTGCTGACGTTTTCAAAGGGATCGGACTATTCCCAGGTGAATGCACTATTCACCTTGACCCAGCAGCAACCCCTGTGGTTTGCCCACCGAGAAGGATACCCCTTGCTCTACGTAGTCACCTGAAGGAGGAGCTGCAGAGCATGGAGAAAACAGAAATCATCGTCCGGGAAACAGAACCGACAGAGTGGGTCAACGTGTTAGTAATGGTTGAGAAACCACGTACAGGCAAGCTCAGTGTCTGTCTCGACCCCAGAGATTTGAACAAGGCTATCAAACGCCCTCACTACCCTCTACCAACGCTAGATGACATCACACCCAAGCTACTGGGAGCACATTACTTCAGTGTAATGGACGCACGATCAGGATACTGGAATATCAAGCTCACGGAAGAGTCATCTAGGCTAACAGCGTTCAACACACCATTTGGATGCTACCGGTTTCTGTGTTTACCATTTGGTCTTATCTCAGCTCAGGATGAATTCCAGCGGAAGATCGACGAAACATATGAAGGCCTCGACGGAGTAGTCACAATCATAGACGACATCCTCATCTATGGCAGGAATAGAGAGGAACATGACAGGAACCTCCGTGCGATGCTCCAAAGATCACAGGAGAAACGTATCTGGCTCAACCCCGAGAAAAGCATAATCGGATCCACCGAGATCAGTTATTTCGGGCATCGCCTCTCAACTGATGGCATTAAGCCGGATCCAGAGAAAATCTCCGCCATCAAGAAGATGGAGCCGCCGAAGAACCGTGCAGAGCTAGAGACAGTACTAGGCATGGTTAACTACTTAGCCAAGTTTGCCCCGAGCCTCTCCGAAATCAACGCACCCATGCGTCAGTTGCTCAAACAATCCAATGAGTTCCTGTGGGACAAACAACATGACACAGCATTTCAGAAAATGAAAGACCTAATCACCAGAGAACCAGGACCAATTCTTGCCTACTTTGACCCCAAGAAAGAGCTCAGACTACAAGTGGACGCGTCAAAGTACGGACTAGGTGCAGTATTACTGCAAGAAGGAAAGCCCATCGGCTATGCTTCCAGATCTCTCACAGACAGTGAAATCAACTATGCTCAAATCGAGAAAGAGCTATATGCAATTCTGTTTGGATGTAAGCGTTTCCACCAGTACGTCTATGGCCGACAAGTCATTGTGGAATCCGACCACAAGCCCCTCGAGTCAATCATGAGGAAACCACTAGCCGCAGCCCCACCAAGGGTACAGAGAATGATCCTTCAGCTACAGAAGTATGACTTCACAATCATTCCCCATCCAGGCAAAGACATTCCTGTCGCAGACACGCTCTCCAGAAAGTCTCTTAGCTACCAGGACAGCAGTCTCAGTGAAGGCATGGATGTGCAGGTGCACATGGTGTACAACAGCTTACCTGTGAGTGACTCAAAACTGAAGGAGATCCGAGCAGAAACAGAGAATGATGCACAACTCACACTGCTGAGCAAAGTCATACATGAAGGATGGCCTGAGGAAAGGAGGAAATGCCCTCAGAGCATATCTGAATTCTGGAACCACAGAGACGAACCGTCATAAATCAACAGAATCATCTTCAAAGGGGAGAAAATCATCATTCCTACCAGTCTCAGAGAAGAGATGTTGACAAAAATTCATGCTGGACATATGGGCATGGAAAAATGCAGGCAAAGAGCACGTGACATTATGTTTTGGCCCGGAATGTGCAAACACATTGAGGACATTGTTGGAAAATGTTCCATTTGTCTAGAACGCCGCCCATCAAGTGTCAAAGAGCCCATGATACCTCACCGTATCCCAGACAGGCCCTGGCAGGTCGCGGCAACGGATCTGTTCACATGGAACAATGAGGGCTACATAGTGACTGTTGATTACTACAGCAGATTTTTTGAATTGGACAAGCTTCACAGCACCACATCTGCAGCTGTGATCCACAAGCTAAAGGCAGCCTTTGCCAGGCATGGCATTGTAGAGACTTTAGTCTCAGACAATGGCCCCCAATACAAATCAAAAGAGTTCGAGTCGTTTGCCAAGGCATGGGATTTCACACATGTCACATCAAGCCCACATTACCCTCAAATTAATGGCCTTGCTGAAAAAACTGTCCAGATTGCAAAAACACTCATGGCATCGCCAAAGCGGACAAAAAAGACCCCTACATCAGTCTCCTTGAGTACCGCAACACTCGGGTTGACAACTTCAAGTCACCAGCACAGCTGTTGATGAGCCGCAGACTTTGCTCAATCCTTCAAAGCACCAACCAGCAGCTGCAGCCAGAGGTCGTCAGCTGCAAGCAAGTGCATGCAAAATGTGTACAGAGACAGCAACACCAAAAGAGATACTATGACAGGTCAGCTAGACTACTGCCGCTGCTGCACAATGGAGAATCCGTCAGAATCCAGGAGCATGACTACTGGAAGCCAGCAGTCATCATCCAGCCAGCTGACACTGAGCGATCATATCACATCCACACCCCAGAAGGACAGGTGTACCGCCGCAATCGCAGGCACCTCCTGAACACCAAGGAACAACACCGTCATTCCGACGAGAGGATCAGTGCAACAGAGTGTGATGAACAGGGCAATACACAAAATACATCATACTTACCTGAACCTAAACCTGAACCTGAATTGTTGACCGATTTAGGAGCATGCCCAGTTCCATACCACACAAGGTCGGGACGAGAGGTCAAGCCCAGAGTTATCCTTGTGTTGTGAACTGTCAAAGGGTGTAGGCGGATTGCTGCCCTAAAAAAACTGTACATCGTTATTGTAATGTTGAGATGTTTTCAGTGCTAGTTAAATGTTGAGTTTACTTATATGTTGATGCTACTGAGAACATTATGTTGAAGAAAGGTTCAAAAGTAATGCATAACATTTTTCTTTTAAAAGAAAGGGGATGTAACATTTGCATATTGATTTATCATTGGCCTGCAGGCATCTGTAAGGAATACCTATTATATTCACATGTGATCACATGCTGAGTTGTCATTGGCCTGCAGGCACCTGTAAGGACTGCTATTGTTTTGGAGGACCCAGGGTCCGGACTCCATCTTGTCCACACGGTGCTGTATTGATTGAGAAAGCTTACAGACCTGATGCTTCATTAAAAGAGTTTAAACTGTCATACTCAGTTGTCCTGCAATTTATTATTTTTGTACAAAGTGTGCAAAACAAGACACTCTCTCCCTCCCTTCTTAAATAGGGGGGTTACATTTGTGGTTTTCCAATCCGCTGGGACCTCTCCAGAATCCAGGGAATTTTGGTAGATTGCAACCAATGCATCCACTATCTCTGCAGCCACTTCTTTTAAGACCCTAGGATGTAGGCCATCTGGTCCAGGGGATGTATCCACCTTATTTTACCGAGTACTTTTTCTTTAGTGATAGTGATTGTTTTTAAGTTCCCCCTCCCTATAGCCCCTTGATTATGTGGTGGCCTGTAGACTGTGCCTATTAGTTTGATTGATCCTTTATTATATATTGGCCCAGTAATTCCTGTCACAACGCGTGAGTACGGACAGGGTACTCACGCGTGTGCCAGGAGGAATTGCCGGTTTTCAGCATGCACAGCGCATGCGCTGAAAACCGGCATTTCCTGTCCTCTGACCCAAGGGGTTAAGAGGCTGAACGCATGCGCGGTATTGGGCAGCGCGTGCGACTTGGATTTCCTGTATTTTTACAGATTTGCGCATGTGTAAAGGGCTCCGGTTTTTACGCATTGAAAAACCACACGTAAGTACTTAGTTTTACAGGTAAGTGGTCTTTTAGTACAATTTAGAATTTTTTTTTCCACAGGTTTATTATTTTTAAAGAATCTACAGTAAGGTAAGTTTAGTTTTAGACCCTATTTTTTAAAAATTTATTTTTTTCAAAAATTTGATTAATTGTTTAAAATAGTTTTTTAAAGTTATTCATAGTTAATTTAATTATTGGGATGCTTTTTAAAATTTTATTTAAAGTTTAAGTAGTGTTTTGGGGTGCCGTACTTTTCATGAGTTTGACAGTCTTTACTATCAAATTTATGAATGAAGTTTCCCCTCCCCTGATTTGCTGAAAAGTGCTCACCTGATCCCAGCCGGCACATCGCACTAACTATGCCGCTGGGTCAGGTTAGCACAGCGCGCCGAGATCAGAACCGGGCCACTTACAGGAAATCCACTGTGGGCCAGGTTTCAGGTGTCGGCGCGCCGGGTAAGTGCACATCGGGGGCTTGCACGCGCGGCAAGCCCCCGACAGGAATTACTGGGCCTTTATCTCTATACATGTGGATTCTATTTTTGTCTTGCTGATATCTGCATCACTTTTTTCTACTGCCATTATTTAATCCCTAATAAGTACAGCAACTCCACCTCCCCTTTTTCCCTCCCTATCTTTTCTAAATATGTTATACCCTGCAATGTTTAATTCCCAGTCCTGATTTTTCTGTAGCCATGTCTCAGTAATCCCTATTATGTCTGGTTCCTTGCAATGTATGATTGCCTCCCCTGTTTTATTACAAACACTGTGTACATTGCTGTACAGACAGTTTAACTCATTTTTAAAAGGATTTCCTCTCACTGTGGGCTGGATTTTGTCATTGGGGGAGGGTCAGGTGGTCGGCGGGTCCTGCCCCCACCCCCCGATGTGAGGCGGGATAATTTAGCGATTTTGTCCTAATTGGGCACTTGATTCCCAGCGTGTGGGAACCCCTGGCCCAATGAGTCTTTTGGTCCTGAAACTCACCTCTGATGATGTCATTTATGCAGCTGCATTTAAGGCCTGCAAGCAGCCTTGGTTCATTTTCTGCCTTACAACTTTTTTTGAAGAGACTTTCGAGGGATTTGTGGTGCACAGACCTTAAGCTCAAAGTCCAAGGCTGCACCCCGCTTTGATGAGGACTCCCTCCAAGCTCTGGTGGAGAGAGCCAGAGCTCAGAAAGAGGTGTTGTTTCCTTCCTCTGCGAGGAAAAAACCTCCCCAATAGACCAAAGCTGTGTGGCTGCAAGTGGCACTGGAGGTCAGTTCAAGATCAATGTGGAGCAGAACCTGGCTGCAGTGCAGAAAGAGGTTCAATGACCTTCTCCGCACAAGAAAAGTGAGTATGGCATCACCATGACCCTCAATCTGCTCCCCATCACCTCTCCTCACCAGCACTCTGCATTGTCAACCTCCTCCTCCACATCCCACTTGACACTTACATCCCTGCATCCTTAACCATTCCCTCTCTCTCTATGTATACATTCACTTAACTATTCGACTATGCTGCCCTCACACTCCCTATCACTGTTTTGCTATGACAACAAATTACAACACATAGGGAGGGCCTTTGGTCTTGGGACCTCACTCCATCTTTGTGTCCTTCTAAGCATCTATGCTATGGATTCTCTACACTCACTCCTTCATTCTCACTCAAACTCCATTTGTGTCTATCATTGCAGGAAAAGAGAGCCCACAATAAGAGGAAAAGGGCAAAGGCAGGAGGAGGGCCACCCTCAATAGCCCAGCTCACCAGCGCAGAGGAGGCAGCCCTCAAAATCGTGGGAGTTGAGGAGGATGTGGAAGTGGGGGACGGGCAGACGGGTGCATCAGAGCAAGCTGGTGACAGAATAGTTTTTCATCTCTCTCATTGACATTGCATGAGTGACTGATGTTGATTCTGATGCTGTAACAGATTGACTTATGATGATCTGCACAACTCCATGTGCATGCGATGTTTATCTCACATGTCTAACTCATTCTTGTACTCTGCCACAGGACCATCGACAGCCCCCCTCCCCACTGTCCAGGAGGAACAGCCTGAGCCACAAGACTCCTCAGAGGAAGCTGCAACCTCTGAAGGTGCAGCGTCAGCAGAATTAAGCGCGTCCAGCATCAGCGCAGACACTCACACTTCAGTGGGTCCTTCGGGACATAGAGTAGTGTTGTCACCTGGTGTATCACAGCTCACAAGTGAGCATCAGCAGATGGTGGAGACAGGGACAGCAGTGGAGAGTCCTCATCGGAGAGTGCAGGACTCTCCCAGCTTGGCTCAGCTGCATGTCGACCCTGTGCCTCTGGGTCCATCCAGAAGGAGAGCTGTGATGGATCTCCAGGAACAGGTGCAGGAGTCTCTGGCAGGTTTTGTCTCCAGGGTCACCGCAAGTGTGGAGCGGATGGAGGAGTCCATTGCTAACATGAGCAGAGCCTTTGTGGAGGCATTGGCACATGAACACATCACCACTGAAAGGATGGCAACCTCCGTGGAAAGGATGGCTACCTCTGTGGTAAGGATGGCTACCATAGAGGAGAGGGTGGCTATGGTAGAGGAGAGGATGGCTACGGTCATGGAGGAGCTAAGTCGCCAGAGTGTTGAAAACATGGTCATTGTTCAGAATAGACTGACATCTCTGGAGGAGCGATGGTCAGCTATTGAGCAGAGAAACCAGAGCTTCATGGAAGTCCTCTGGAGTAGAACTGCCCATGCAGATACGGGTCCTCATGGACCCCCTGAAGTGCAGCAAGGTGCTGTCAAGCCACTTGCTAGCTCTGAAGTGGGCTGACCCATGAGAGGGATGTTGGTGGCAGACAACAAGGAAGTGGAAGCTCCTCTCCAAGCGCTCACACAACCATGCCACTGCAGAGACCTCAGACAGAGCCCCACCAGAGTCCTCACCCAACTGAGATCGGCAACTCAGCCCCTGCACAGCCGCAGGAGTAGCAGACTGTTGGCGAGCCCTCACAGGCTCACAACCCCAGAGGACGCTCGCCAAAGGTGTCGAGGCAGGAGCAGCATGAAAGTGAGCAAGGGACCTTCACATCTGCTGAAGCCACAGGGGAAGCACCACATAGGAGCACGCGTAAGAGGAAGATAAAACACAAGTAGTCACAAGGGTAGTCACTTGGGTGTTTTGTTGTGCTTAATAGTGAAATGCTATCCTTGACTGAATGTTATAAAATGACTTGATGGCAAACTGTTGACGTTGTGGGCTGTGTCATTTCGCAAATGGGACTTCCACATTGAGGGCTCAGGGTGACTTGGAATTGTCAGTATGGTGGTCAGAGTGATAGGAAGCTGCAGGTTCTTGTCCATTGTTGATGGTGTGGTAAGAAGGTGTGAGCCAAATGTGTTTGATTGGGCAGCCTAAGCAAATCGGGCCAAGATCAGTACATCCCTTGCATCTTGGGCAGCAATGTTCTCGTGTGCTGCTTGCGTTGGTTGCTGCGCCTCCGCAAGCTCTTCGTTCTTGCTCTCCTCCTCCTCCTCATCCTCATCTAAGGAGGCTAAGTGATGAGCCACTTGTGCCTCAGGCAGCTGCAAGCCACAATGCTGTGCCATGTTGTGAAGTGCACAGCAGACCACGACGATTCTGGAGACCCTGGCTGCTGAGTACAGCAGGGCTCCACCTGATCTATTAAGGCATCTGAATCGCATCTTTAGCAAGCTGATGTTTTGCTCAATAATGGATCTGGTGGAAATGTGGCTGGAGTTGTAGCGCTCCTCGGCTTCATTGGATGGCCTCCTGAATGTTATCATTAGTCATGTCTTGCTTGATCCTTGGAGAAATTGATGTAATTGTGTGCGTTGGCAAAGAGGGCATCGGTTACCTGCGCGATGCAAGTGTGTGCGGCCGCCTGGGAGATGCCGCTGATGTCTGCTGTTGATCCCTGGAATGAGCCTGAAGCAAAAAATTTGAGTGCGGTGGTGACTTTGATGGCCACTGGTAAGGGGTGTCCACCTGTTCCTCTGGGCTCCAGGTCTTGCTGCAGCATTGCACAGATGTCACCCACTACCTCTCGCGAAAGTCGGAGCCGCCTTTGGCACTGCTGCTCAGTCATGTTGAGGTAGCTCATCCTCTGTCTGTAAACCCTGTTTTGGGGGTATCTCCTGCGGCGATATGCTTCTCTGTACTGGCGCCTTCTGGCCTGTGCAACTTCAGGTGGATGAGCAGCAGCTTGGCGCTCCTGTTGTTGCTGCTGCTGTTGGTGCTGCTGTTGTTCAGAGTTCTGCTGCTGCCACAGCTGGTCTTCGTCCGAATCTGAGGTCCAGCAGGAAAGGAAATAAATGGTTCCCATGCTGCAGGTATATACCTCAGTTGAGGAAGCGCTCAGTGAAGGTGGGGAGAGGGGTTTCCCAGGAGGCCACAGTGGAGATGGATCTCAGTTTCAACACTTCCAAAATCAGTAGACCTGCAAACAGGTCTTCTAGACCTGAGAAAAGAAAGTTCTGCCACCTGCAAATGCTCACTGTGGAAAACACCGTTTTTATGGTGGAGCTGCAGCTGTTATTAAGCCATCCACTTGTGAGCCCGTCAGGATTAAACAGGGGAGACGAGCAGAATGCGGGAAATGTGGTAAACTCTGAAAGGCCTCTCAAAATGGCATTATAGAGGTACTTAAGTGGTTGTTAAGTGCCTTAAGGGCCTATCCTGCCTCTTGGAGGCGGGACCGAAATGGAGTCTGCAAGCCCGCTTTTGGGAAAGTTGTGCAGAGGTGGGGTGGAGGCGGGATCAGAGGCTGACGCCATTTTTTGCAACTTTCCCACCTGACCCGCCTTCAAACCCGTCTCCTCGGGGCTGGCAAAATCCAGCCCTTTATGTTTAACCATCTTTTTAGACTTCTGTTCTATAACTCTATTTATTCCCTTGCCATGAATGTCCTCCCTTAATTTATTATTTCCTGTGCTCTCTTTTCCTGTTTTGTTTATATTTAGGCTGGTTACGTTTCTTGTAGATCCCTCCCCCCATCTTACTAGTTTAAAGCCTTTGCCACTTCCCTATTTATCTGTTCTGCTAGGACATGGATCCCATCCCGGTTCAGGTGGAGCCCGTCCCATTGATACAGCTCCTTCCTGTCCCAGAACTGGTGCTAGTGTCCCATGAAAAGCAACCCCTCATTCCTACACCAGCCCTTTAGCCACGTGACTGTTTCTATGCCAATTTGCACGTGGTTTGGGCAATAATCCAGAGATTATTACCCTCGAGGTCCTGCTTTTTAATTTAGATCCTAACTCCTCAGCAGGACCTCCTCCCTGTTCCTACCTATGTCGTTTGTTCCAACATGGACCATGACAACTGGATTTCCACCCTCCTTTTCCAAGTTCCTCTCCAGCCGTCGTGAGATATCCCTTACCTTGGCACCAGGTAGGCAACACAGCCTTCGGGATTCTCATTCTTGGCTGCAGAGGACGCTATCTATCCCCCACATTATAGAGTTCCCTACCATTACCACATTTCTATTCTGCTCCCCTACCCCCCGCCCTTGGACAGCCTTCTGAGCCACGGTGCCTTGGTCTGCATTGTGGCTGTCCTCCCTGCAGTCTTTCTCCTTGTCCTCACAGGTAGTGAGTATATCGTACCTGTTGGACAGGAACAGTGTCTGTGGGACCTCCTTCTCAACCTTTCCTAAATCCCCGCTGCCTGTCTCCCTAACAGTCATACCCTCCCTTTCCTGAACCTGTGCTTTCCACTGGGGTGTGACTGTATTCTGGATAAAACTGTCCAGAAATTCCTCCCCCTCCCTTATATCTCGGAGTGTCTCCAACTCGCACTCCAGCTCAATGACTCTGAGCCAGAGAGATTCGAGATGGAGACATCTTCTGCAGATGTGTTCGCTTGGGACAGTCTTGCTGTCCATAAACTCCCACATACTGCAGTCCAGACACACAACCTGCCCTGCCATATCTTGGTCTAATCTTATTTTATTTATTTAATTAGTTAAAGTCTTTAATCAATGATTATTTTTAGTTATATTAATTAGTTTAACTAGGGAGCAGCAGCGAGAGCGGACCGACCTGTGAGGGAACAGGCAAAGGAGGAGTGAGGAAATAAAGCCTGAGGCTCGAGGCCCAGGCCGAGCTATTGGGAGCAGCAGCGAGAGCAGACCAACCTGTGAGGGAACAGGCGAAGGAGGAGTGAGGAAATAAAGCCCGAGGCTCGAGGCCCAGACCGCGCTATTGGGAGCAGCAGTGAGAGCAGACCAACCTGTGAGGGAACAGGCGAAGGAGGAGTGAGGAAATAAAGCCCGAGGCTCGAGGCCCAGACCGAGCGATTGGAGCAGCAGTGAGAGCAGACCTCAACAGGCAACATTCGAAAGTGACGTCAGAGATTAAAAGTGACGTCGGCACAAGGGAAGGAGCTGTTTGGTTAGTAGGACCTGGTGAGTATTTCTACAGTCCAATCATTAAAGTAAAAGTAAGGTCTCTAGTTTAGAGTAAGTAGTGTTTAAAGTGAAGTAAGGTCCCTAGTGTATTTAATATTCTTTAATTTAAAGGAAGTAAAGGGAGTAAATTATGGGTAGGACATGGCAGGGCAGCTTGGAGTGCTCCTCCTGTGCTATGTGGGAAGTCAGGGACACTTTTGGTGTCCAGGGCGAACACGTGTGCAGGAAGTGTCTCCAGCCAGCTACTCGAAATCCAAGTTTCGGAGCTGGAGCTGCGGCTGGAGTCACTGTGGAGCATCTGCGAGGCTGAGATTATCGTGGATAGCACATTTAATGAGGTGGTCACACCGCAGGTAAAGAGTGCACAGGCAAACAGGGAATGGGTGACTGCCAGACAGAGTTAAAGAACTAGGAAGGTAGTGCAGCGGTCCACTAGGTCCATCTCCCTCTCCAACAGATTTTCTGTTTTGGATACTGCTGGGGGTGATGGTTTCTCAGGGGAATGCAGCAAGAGCCAAGTCCGTGGCACTACGAGTGGCTCAGCTGCACAGGAGGGGAGGAAAAAGAGTGGGAGAACAATAGGGGATTCTATCGTAAGGGGAACAGATAGACATTTTTGTGGCCGCAGACGTGACTCCAGGATGGTATGTTGCCTCCCTGGTGCCAGGGTCAAGGATGTCACTGAGCGGCTGCAGGACATTCTGAAGGGGGAGGGTGAACAGCCAGAGGTCGTGGTCCATATCGGTACCAACAACATAGGTAGAAAGAGGGACAAGGTCCTGCAAGCAGAATATAGGGAGCTAGGAAATAAATGAAAAAGCAGGGCCTCAAAGGTAGTAATCTCAGGATTACTCCCAGTGCCACGTGCTAGCGAGAGCAGAAATAGGAGAATAGACCAGATGAATGCATGGCTGGAGAGATGGTGTAGGAGGGAGGGATTTAAATTCCTGAGGCATTGGAACTGATTCTGGGGAAGGTGGGACCTGTACAAGCTGGATGGGTTACACCTCAGCAGAAACGGGACCAACATCCTCACTGCAGGGGGGTTGCTAGTGCTGTTGGGAGGGATTTAAACTAGTTTGTCAGGGGGCTGGGAACCTAAGTGTGGGCCCAGAATGGAGAAAAACAAAGCTGAAGTGCAAGTTAGAAAAGTAGTCAGCAAAACTAGTAGGGAGCAGAAACAAAGGCCAACAGTAAAAAGGGTCAAAGTGCAGAAAAATATTAAGCAGACAAAGTTGAAGGCAATTTATCTAAATGCACGTAGCATTCGCAACAAGTTGGATGAATTAACAGCACTAATAGAAGTAAATGGGTATGATGTAATTGCCATTACAGAGACATGGTTGCAGGGTAACCAAAGCTGGAACTGAATGTTCCAGAGTACTCAACATTTAGGAAGGACAGACAAAAAGGAAAAGGAGGTGGCGTAGTGCTGTTAATAAGGGATGAGATCAGTACGGTAGAGATAAAAGATCTTGGCTTGACAGATCGTGATGTAGAACTGGAATCAGTTTGGGTGGAGTTAAGAAACAGCAAAGGGCGGAAAACATTGGTGGGAGCTTTGTATAGGCCACCAAACAGTAATGGTAATTTAGGGTACAGTACCAATCAAGAGATTAGAAGTGCATGTAACAAGGGCAATACGGTAATCATGGGGGACTTTAATCTACATATTGACTGGGCAAATCAAATTACCACTAATGGTGTGGAGGACGAATTCTTGGAATGCATGCGAGATGGTTTCCTGGATCAGTATGTTGAGGAGCCAACCAGGGAACAGGCTATTCTGGATCTGGTACTGTGTAATGGGAAAGGGCTAATCAATAATCTTGTGGTAAAGGGGCCTTTAGGGACAAGTGACCATAATATGATTGAATTTTACATTAAGTTTGAGAGTGATGTAGTCCAATCTGAAACTAAGGTCTTCAATCTAAACAGAGGAAACTACAAGGGTATGAGGGACAAGTTGGCCATGGTAGATTGGTAGACTACACTAAAAGGTATGAAGGTGGACATACAATGGCTAACATTCAAGGAAATAATGCATAATTTGCAACCAACATATATTCCTCTAGGGCATAAAAACCCAAAAGGAAAAGTGACCCAACCATGGCTAACAAAAGAAATTAAAGCTAGTATTAAGTCAAAGGAGGATGCTTATAAAGTTGCCAGAAAAAGCAGTCAGCCTGAGGATTGGGATCTTTTTAGAAATTATCAAAGGGGGACCAAGAAATTGATAAAGAAAGGGAAAATGTAATATGACCACAAACTAGCAAAAAAATATAAAAACGGATTGTAAAAGCTTCTATAGGTATATGAAAAGGAAAAGAATGGCAAAGGTAAATGTAGGTCCTTTACAGTCAGAGACGGGAGAATTTATAATGGGGAATGAGGAAATGGCAGAGAAATTAAATAAATACTTTGTTTCTGTCTTCACGGAGGAAGACACAAAAAACCTCCCAGAAATACGAGAAAACCAAGGGTGTGACGAGAATGAGGAACTTAAAGAAATTATTATTAGTAAAAAAACAGTACAAGCAAAATTAATGGGACTAAAAGTCGATAAATCCCAAGGACTGGATGACCTACATCCTAGGGTTTTGAAAGAGGTGGCCATTGGAATAGTGGACGCATTGGTTGTCATCTTCCAAAATTCTATAGATTCTGGAACGGTTCCTGCAGATTGGAGGATAGCAAATGTAACCCCACTATTTAAGAAAGGAGGAAGAGAGAAAACGGGGAACTACAGATCCGTTAGCCTCACATCAGTAGTTGGGAAAATGCTGGAATCTATTATAAAGGAAGCAATAACTGGGCACTTAGAAGCTAATAATAAGATTGGGCAGAGTCAACATGGATTTATGAAAGGGAAATCCTGTTCTTTGAGGATGTAACTAGTGGAGTAGACAAAGGGGAAACCATAGATGTGGTGTATCTGGATTTTCAGAAGGCCTTCGATAAGATCCCACACAAGAGGTTGGTGAACAAAATTAGGGCACATGGAATTGGGGGTAATATACTAGCATGGATTGAGAATTGGTTAACAGACAGAAAACAAAGAGTAGGGATAAACGGATCTTTTTCGGGATGGCAGGCTGTGACTAGGGGGTACCGCAAGGATCGGTGCTTGGGCCCCAGCTATTCACAATCTATATCAATGATTTGGATGAGGGGACTAAATGTAACATTTCCATTTTGCTGATGATACAAAGCTAGGTGGCAGTGTCAGTTGCGAAGAGGATGTAAAGAGGCTTCAAGGGGATCTCGACAGGCTCAGTGAGTGGGCGAGAACATGGCAGATGGAATATAATGTCGATAAATGTGAAGTTATCCACCTTGGTAGAAAAAAACAGAAAGGCAGGGTATTTCCTAAATGGTGAAAGATTGGGGAACGCAGATGCTCAACGTGACCTGGGTGTCCTTGTACATGAGTCACTGAAAGTGAATGTGCAGGTGCAGCAAGCCATTAGGAAGGCAAATGGTATGCTGGCCTTCATTACAAGAGAATTTGAGTACAGGAGTAAAGAAGTCTTACTCCAATTATATAGGGCCTTGGTGAGACCACACCTGGAGTACTGTGTACAATTTTGGTCTCCCTACCTAAGGAAGGATATACTTGCCATAGAGGGAGTGCAACAAAGGTTCACGAGATTGATTCCTGGAATGGTGGGATTGTCGTATGAGAAGAGATTGAGTAAACTAGGTCTGTATTCTCTTGAATTCAGAAGAATGAGAGGGGACCTCACTCAAGCATACAAAATTATTACAGGGCTTGATAGGGTAGATGCTGGGAGAATGCTTCCCTTGGCTGGGGAGTCTAGAACCAGGGGCCACAGCCTCAGGATAAAGGGTAGGCCATTCAGGACTGAGATGAGAAGGAATTTCTTCACACAGAGGGTGGAGAATCTTTGGAATTCTCTACCCCAGAGGGTTGTGGAGGCTCAGTCTCTGGGTATATTCATAACAGAAGTCGATAGATTTCTGACTAGTAAAGGCATCAAGGGATATGGTGATTAGGCCGGTGAATGCAGTTGAGGCAGAAGATCAGTCATGATCTCATTGAATGGCTCTTATTTCTTATGTTCTTATGTTATTAAGCTATAAATTTAATACAGTATGTTATAGTTTCCCGATCCTAACTTAAACCACTGTCCTAGATTGGAGAGAAAAATAACCTTAATACTCACCAACCAATCACCGACCTGCTGTCCTGTGATGCCACATCTTGTTTATTTTGGAAATCGTTGAAGGTTCCGCCACCATTGTCATTGGTGTCTCCGATTAGGTCGGCACTGTTTCCCCGCACTCTCCTTTATGTCCCACCATCGCTGGTGCCTCCGATTAGGTCGGCAGTGTTTCCCCGCTCTCTCCTTTATGTCCCACCATCGCTGGTGCCTCCGATTAGGTCGGCACTGTTTCCCCGCTCTCTCCTTTATGTCCCACCATCGCTGGTGCCTCCGATTAGGTCGGCACTGTTTCCCCGCTCTCTCCTATATGTCCCACCGCCGCTGGTGCCTCCGATTAGGTCGGCACTGTTTCCCCGCTCTCTCCTATATGTCCCACCGCCGCTGGTGCCTCCGATTAGGTCGGCACTGTTTCCTCGCTCTCTCCTATATGTCCCACCGCCGCTGGTCTCTCCGATTAGGTCGGCACTGTTTGCCCGCTCTCTCCTCTATGTCCCACCACCGCTGGTCTCTCCGATTAGGTCGGTGCTGTTTCCCCGCTCTCTCCTTTATGTCCCACCACCGCTGGTCTCCCCGATTAGGTCGGCACTGTTTCCCCGCTCTCTCCTATATGTCCCACCAACGCTGGTGCCTCAGATAAGGTCAGCACTGTTTCCCCGCTCTCTCCTTTATGTCCCACCACCGCTGGTGCCTCAGATTAGGTCGGCACTGTTTTGTCACTCTCTCCTATATGTCCCACCACCGCTGGTGTCTCCGATTAGGTCGGCACTGTTTCCCCGCTCTCTCCTATATGTTCCACCACCGCTGGTCTCTCCGATTACGTCGGCACTGTTTCCCCGCTCTCTCCTTTATGTCCCACCGCCGCTGGTGCCTTCGCTTAGGTCGGCGCTGTTTCCTCGCACTCTCCTATATGTCCCACCATCGCTGGTGTCTCCGATTAGTTCGGCACTGTTTCCCCGCTCTCTCCTTTATGTCCCACAACCGCTGGTCTCTCCGATTAGGTCGACGCTGTTTCCTCGCTCTCTCCTATATGTCCCACCACTGCTGGTGTCTCCGATTAGGTCGCACTGTTTCCCCGCTCTCTCCTCTATGTCCCACTGCCGCTGGTGTCTCTGATTAGGTCGGCAGTGTTTCCTCGCTCTCTCCTTTATGTCCCACCACCGCTGGTCTCTCCGATTAGGTCGGCACTGTTTCCTCGCTCTCTCCTATATGTCCCACCACCGCTGGTCTCTCTGATTAGGTCGGCACTGTTTCCCCGCTCTCTCCTTTATGTCCCACCACCGCTGGTCTCTCCGATTAGGTCGGCACTGTTTCCCCGCTCTCTCCTATATGTCCCACCACCGCTGGTTTCTCCGATTAGGTCAGAACTGTTTCCTCGCTCTCTCCTTTATGTCCCACCACCGCTGGTCTCTCCGATTAGGTCGGCACAGTTTCCCCGCTCTCTCCTATATGTCCCACCACCGCTGGTGCCTCCGATTAGGTTGGCACTGTTTCCCCGCTCTCTCCTATATGTCCCACCACCGCTGGTCTCTCCGATTAGGTTGGCACTGTTTCCTCGCTCTCTCCTTTATGTCCCACCACCGCTGGTGTCTCCGATTAGGTCGGCACTGTTTCCCCGCTCTCTCCTATATGTCCCACCACAGCTGGTGTCTCCGATTAGGTCGGCACTGTTTCCTCGCTCTCTCCTATATGTCCCACCACCGCTGGTCTCTCCGATTAGGTTGGCATTGTTTCCCCGCTCTCTCCTTTATGTCCCACCACCGCTGGTCTCTCCGATTAGGTTGGCACTGTTTCCTCGCTCTCTCCTATATGTCCTACCGCCGCTGGTGCCTTCGCTTAGGTCGGCACTGTTTCCCCGCTCTCTCCTATATGTCACACCACCGCTGGTGTCTCTGATTAGGTTGGTGCTGTTTCCTCGCTCTCTCCTTTATGTCCCACCACCGCTGGTGCCTCCGATTAGGTTGGTGCTGTTTCCCCGCTCTCTCCTATATGCCCCACCACCGCTGGTCTCTCCGATTACGTCAGCACTGTTTCCCCGCTCTCTCCTATATGTCCCACCACTGCTGGTGTCTCCGACTAGGTCAGTGCTGTTTCCCCGCTCTCTCCTATATGTCCCACCACCACTGGTCTCTCCGATTACGTCGGCACTGTTTCCCCGCTCTCTCCTTTATGTCCCACCACCGCTGGTGCCTCCGATTAGGTCGGCACTGTTTCCTCGCTCTCTCCTATATGTCCCACCACAGCTGGTGCCTCTGATTAGGTCGGCACTGTTTCTTCGCTCTCTCCTATATCTCCCACCACCGCTGGTGCCTCCGATTAGGTCGGCACTGTTTCCCCGCTCTCTCCTTTATGTCCCACCACCGCTGGTCTCTCCGATTAGGTCGGCACTGTTTCCCCGCTCTCTCCTATATGTCCCACCACTGCTGGTGCCTCCGATTAGGTCGGCACTGTTTCCTCGCTCTCTCCTATATGTCCCACCACCGCTGGTCTCTCCGATTAGGTCGGCACTGTTTCCTCGCTCTCTCCTATATGTCCCACCACCGCTGGTCTCTCCGATTAGGTCGGCACTGTCTCCCCGGTCTCTCCTTTATGTCCCACCACCGCTGGTCTCTCCGATTAGGTCGACGCTGTTTCCTCGCTCTCTCCTTTATGTCCCACCACCGCTGGTGCCTCCGATTAGGTCGGTGCTGTTTCCTCGCTCTCTCCTTTATGTCCCACCACCGCTCGTCTCTCCGATTAGGTCGGTGCTGTTTCCTCGCTCTCTCCTTTATGTCCCACCACCGCTGGTCTCTCCGATTAGGTCGGTGCTGTTTCCCCGCTCTCTCCTTTATGTCCCACCACCGCTGGTCTCTCCGATTAGGTCGGTGCTGTTTCCCCGCTCTCTCCTTTATGTCCTACCGCTGCTGGTGCCTCCGATTAGGTCCACCTGAGAGGGCAGATGGGGCCTTGGTTTGACGACTCATCCAAACGAATATATTATATCCAAAGTAAGAGTAAGAATCATTTTCTGAGAGCGAGGCTAGTTATCTCAAAATAATTTGATGATGACTTTGCATGGAAAGTTTGTTTGTACAGTTAACATTCTATGGAACAGTTTACCTGAGATTACCTCTGGGGAATGTTGTTTTTCTAAAGTACCCCATTCCATTTGTAGAAATAGCTACACAAAAATGCTCTGCCGTATGTAGTTAATGAATCAGCATGATGCAGACCTGCCTAACCCTATCCATTATTAAGGCTCTAACTTGCAGCATATTTTTTCCAAAAGATCATTTGCTGATTTTTTTTTTGTCAAAACATGCTATCATTTGCAGACAGCGGGCAGAAAATGGTGCTTTAGCAGCTACTATCACAAATGTGGCATGATGTACAAGTACGCATGATCAATATGTGACCGTCAACTTCTTAGCTTACACTCAGCTGACAGTTATCCTACTTGTGTGGTTTAAGATAAAAGATGGCATTCTTGAACTACTGTACTATTCTTGCCTCGCTAAAGAAACAACTTCCATTTCAAGGTTAAGCTGGTCAAATATATAGGGAGATATAAAGTAAGTGCTGAGAGCCAGCATGGATTTAGAAAATGGAAGTCATATTTTGATAAGTTAA
Source organism: Somniosus microcephalus (assembly GCF_052327205.1). Classification (NCBI taxonomy): domain Eukaryota; kingdom Metazoa; phylum Chordata; class Chondrichthyes; order Squaliformes; family Somniosidae; genus Somniosus; species Somniosus microcephalus. Next base: position 48,944,105 of record NC_140991.1, on the reverse strand, counting down.
CTGAAGAAGAAAGAAAGCCTTGCATTTATATAGCGCCTTTCATGACCACCAGACATCTCAAAGTGCTTTAGAGCCAATGAAGTATTTTTGAAGTGGAATCACTGTTGTAATGTGGGAAACGCGGCAGCCAATTTGCGCACAGCAAGCTCCCACAGACAGCAATGTGATAATGGCCAGATAATCTGTTTTTAGTGATGTTGGTTGAGGGATAAATATTGGCCAGGGCAGCGGGGATAACCCCGCTGTTCTTCGAAATAGTGCCCTGGGATCTTTTACGTCCACCTGTTAGGGCAGACGGGGCCTCGGTTTAACGTCTCATCTGAAAGACGGCACCTCCGACAGTGCAGCGCTCCCTCAGTACTGCACTGGAGTGTCAGCCTAGCTTTATGTGCTCAAGTCCCTGGTTTATGTGATCAAATACGTTGATAGGCACAGCAATGCAAATGGGGATTACTTGGATTGTAGTAAAGATTTTGATAAGATGTCGCATATGAAACTAATTGAGAAAATGCACAGGTTGTAGTATTGGCGGCAGCATGCTAAGAAGGATTGACCTGTGACTGGGCAATTGGAAAGAGAGGGTCTTTGTAACTGACAAATATTCTGAGGGGAATGGTGTGAGGAGTACAAGGCTTAGTGTTTTCATAAATGACCTGGAAGAGTGTGTCTTCATCTTGAAGTTTGTGGATGACATCAACAAAGCAGGAATGGTTAGTACTACGGAAGATTGGGACAAGTCATAGAGTCAGTGGCCCAGAAATTCGGGTCCCCATGGGTGAGTACGCGCTGGGTACTCACGCGTAGGCCCAACGAAAGTGCTGGTTTTGTGCATGCACTGTGCTTGCGTGGGAAACCGGAACTTCCGTTCCCTTGAAAGAAGGGGTTGACAGGTGGAACGCGTGCGCCGGAGAGGCAGGGAGTGTGCATTGAACTTGCGTTTTTTTGCAGTTTTGTCTCTAGCAGTTACACTTTTAAAAAGCAGGCGCAAGGCCTGCTTTTAACAAGGTAAGTGGTGAATTAATTAAAATGAAAACATTTTTTCCACAGGTTTATTATTTTTAAATACTTTAAAGAAGGGTAAGTTTATTTTTAGTCCCGTTAGAAAATGTAATTATTTTTTTTCAAAATTTTAAATTATTGTTTAAAATAGTTATTTCATGTAATTTATAGTCATTTTAAAAATGTGATTTTTAAAAAATGTATTTGAAGTTTTAGTTATGTTTTGGGGCTTATAGTATTTATAGGTTTGACAGTTCTTCCTGTCAAATTTATGAATGAAGCATTCCCTGCTACCATTGGCTCTCCATGGCCCACGTGATCCCAGGGGATGCTTTGAACTAACAGCGCCCCTGGGATACGCAAGCACTGCACGCCGGCAGTAGGAGGAGGCCCAGGATCGGAATCCCACGCGGGCCCACAGCACAACGGCCAGCACACTAGGTAAAGTGCAGGTCGGAGGCTTGCACCCGCGGGAAGCCCCTGACCCGAATTTCTGGGCCAGTGAGTTAAACAGCACAGAAAGAGGCCCTTTGGCCCATCATGTCCGCACCAGCCATCAAGCCCTATCTATTCTAATCCCATTTTCCAGCACTTGGTCCGTAGCCTTGTATGCTATGGCGTTTCAAGTGCTCCTCTAAATGCTTCTTGAATGTTGTGAGGGTTCCTGCCTCTACCACCCATTCAGGCAGTGAGTTCCAGATTCCAACCACCCTCTGGGTGAAAAAGTTTTTCCTCAAATCCCCTCTAAACCTCCTGCCCCTTACCTTGAAACTATGCCCCCTGGTTATTGACCCCTCTGCAAAGGGGAAAAGTTCCTTTCTATCTACCCTATCTATGCCCCTCATAATTTTGTACACCTCAATCAAGTCCCCCCTCAATCAGGTACAAGCTACAGGGAATTTGAGTCTGTGTGGAGAGGTAGGCCAAAAATTGGCAGATGCAGTTTAATGTAGCTAAGCATAAGGTCATGATTTTAGGAATACAAAATAAGTAGTAGGATTATAGGATTAATGGGAAAATACAGACAAAAATGAATCACAAAGGCATCAGGAAGTCATAGTCGATAAATCATAGAAATCGGACTCTTCTCATTGGAGTGAAGACGGAGGAGTGATATGATGGAAGTATTCGAATTCATAAGAGGATCAGACAAGGATATTTGATTTGACATGGGATAGAAGAATAAAAGGAACATGAGTACAAATTGAAAATAGCAGCTTGCATTTACATAGCGCCTTTATCATAGAAAAATGTGCTAAAGCACTTCACGGAAGCTTCCTCTCTGCGCCAAAGAAGGAGAGATTAGAAGGGGTAACCAAAAGCTTAATGAAACCAGTGGATTGTAAGGAGGGTCTTAAAGGAGGAGAGGGAGGTCGAGAGATTTGGGAAAGGAATTCCAGAGAGTTGGAGTTAGGGAAGCTGAAGGCACGGCCTCCAAAGGGGGAGACACAAGAAGCTGGAGTCAAATGAATGGAGATTTTGGAAGGTTTGTAGAGCAGGAGAAGGTACCAGAAATAGGGGAGAGCAAGGCCATGGAGGTATTTAAATACAAGAATGAGGTGTTGGCAGAATGGAGGCCAATGTAGGTCAGTAAGCATGGTCTTGATGGGCAAGCATGACTTGGCACGTGATAAGATAGGGGCAGCAGAGTTTTGTATGAGCTGAAGGAGGTGGAGAATGAGAGGTGCTCCAGGAGAGCATTGGAGTAATCGAGTCTGGAGGAATAAATGAGCGAGTCATCAGTACATGGGTTCAGGTTGGGACGGAGATGGGTGATATTATAACCAGTTATTTTCTATTTTTATTCATTCGATCAACTGATTTAAAGAAAAGATCCAAACTCAAAACAAAACACAAATCTACAGTCAACAGTTTGGAGCAAAATCAAATTCTTATCAGCTCCTAAATACGTTTTAGGTGCTGGAAAATATTTTAAATTTACAACTACTGACTTGCAGTGAAAATTGCAACATCAAAAAAATCTATGAGGGGCTGTCCGCCAATCCACAGCTAAAGGTCAATGATTGCAAATCAGTCTCATTCCAAAGACCTCATCATGATATTCATTAAGGATATTTTGGAGAATCTCATTGCTATTCATTACCAATGATCAAACCATGTAATTATATGAAGGAATTTTAATGTAACTAAAAAGAAAAAGCACAGCTTTGAGGATAATGTGACTGCACAAATGAACATTGTTAATGACTGGAATCCTGAATTACAGCTACAAAATGATTGCAGGTGCAAAATCTTGCTCCGGGACTTTTCCTTTCAGGCAATCTTTCAATTTTTGTGATGCAAGTGAGATATTTCAGTCGAGGCTAGGATCCTGCTGAAACGTAAAGTGAATTATAACAAGTACGTTTTTCTCCCAAAGTGCTATCTCATTCTAAAGAGTTGTGTTTTGTGGCAGATGAGTTCCAGAGCCTCTTAAAAAATATATACATGTAGAACGTCCCGAATCCGACAACTTCGGGACCGAGGCCGAGCCGGTTTTCGGGCTTTTCCGGACTTGGGAATGTATTTCTGATGTCCGAAGTCCAGAAACGCCCGAGCCCAGGTTGCGATATTTCCGGACTTCGGACATCAGAAACACGTGCTGAGTCCGGAAATGCCTGGGTCCAGGTTGCACTTTTGGTAAGCCTCCCTCAGGGTGTGTGGATTCCGGAACATTTTACAGTTTCCGGACCCCTGCCACCAATCGTCACAGAGTCCGGATTCCGGGACATTTCGGATGCTCAACCTGTACTGAAAGTTTCCCCATTTCAGTGTGGTGATAACCTATGGAGAGCAGAAAGTCCCAGGTCTCATTGCCACTCCCAGTCATCCCACCAGCTAGATTGTAGAGGAGCTACAACTGGCCATAGTGCCCTTGGCTGGAGATGGGAACAGTCAGTAAAAGTTGCTGTACCTGTTAACTATTCAGTAACCAATGCTGGAAAGTGCCTATGAGCTTAATCGCCTGTTTTGAGGCAGTTTTAGGGCACCAAACTAAGTAAAATAGGGCAGTAAGGCCTACCACCTCAAATCCACCACTAAAGCATTTTCCTGAAATTATCCTCCAAGAAAACTGCCATTCTCCTTACGACAGCAAAATAGTGCGGATGCTGGAAATCCGAAATAACAACAGAAAATGCTGGAAAAACTCAGCAGGTCAGGCAACATCCATGGAGAGAGAAATAGAGTCAACGTTTTGGGTCAAAACCCTTCTACAGTTCTGATACGTTCAAATGCTGGGGACACAACACCACGTGTGCGCCCCTGTTCGGGCATCCATTTAGGTCAGTGCCGGTCATGGCGTGCTTCCACTTTACAACAAATGGTGGGGCCCCATGATGTCTCACGTGCACCCCGTCCCTTAGGACCCCAATATTCTCTACTCGATATACCGGCGCTGGCCGCGGTGACCCACCCATTACCGGTATCCGGAGTACAATCCCCATTACAGTGTGGTTGGACTGGCCACAGTCAACTGGGACCGGGTCTGCCTCTGAGGCCAGTCGGAGTTGGCAAGGGCTCATTAAATTTTCATACAGGCTGAGCGCAGTGAGGTGCCGGTTGCTGACCCACGAAGGGACGCGACCTTGCCGTAGGTCCTCCAAATTACTGCGCCATTCGTTCAGCAGCCACGCACCGTACAACACACACACACATCGTTTTTCGCTGCCTGCGCCGAGGCATTCTGATCCTCCCTGATCAAACTATTGATCGTTTGAGCGTGTGCCTCCAGCTCGGCTATGACTTCCTTTAAATGTGTAGTCATAGCCTGATCTTCCCGTAACTCCGACCCCTCTAGCTCGTTACCCTCCCTCTGTATCTTTCGCAGCTGGTCCCTTAAGGTGTTGATCTGCATCTGCAACTGTGCATCGTCCATACTGTTGATAATGGACGTGCCCGTGCTGAAGGCTGTAGTCGCATCATTAAATATCCCCCGTCTATATCTCCCCGAACCAACACGATGGTTTACCGTTAAATCGTACAGACTTTCCCGATTCATAAAATTGTCAGAACATTTCCTTCAACAGGGCAGGGCCTCATATAATTTTTCCGTTTCAACCGGACACCACCGGGGCAGCTGTACCCAGGTTAAATTTAGAATGACCGACGCGACTTCGTAGTGAACGTCTTGGTACGAGACCTTGCTGGTCGGGGCTAACACTAACCCATTCCTCGCTTCCGGTGCGGTGGCGGGGCAACTAATCTGTGTTTCTTGTACTGGTGGGGCTGTGGGCAGGGGCTTTCTCTTGTGTGCTACCAGTTACGTGGAATGTACTGTGTTGGGAGGGTCTGGGATCACGCAGGAGTTCCCACTCTGATCCCATCCGATCCCAGCCCCAGAATCCTGCCATCGCCGTAAGAAGACGATCGACACACCCGCCGGGCAAACCCGTTCCGACCCCCACATACACACGTAAATTCCCTGTTCCTCTTTCCACCATTTGTTCCAGCACACTTCTACTCCCCACCCCCCGCCCTCGCCCCCATATCTGTCGGTACGTATTGTCCCCCAGTTTCTCCCAGTCCGCGGATCTGTTACCCTTGGCCTGGCCCCACCTCCTTAACCACCACCACCGTCCCAAGGGAATGTGTACCTCACATGTTAGACAGACGCGTTTCCCCTCGGTCACCCTAACCCGTGTGGCTGTGACCTGCAGTTTGGGACACGGTATGGAAGCTTCTCCATAAGTGAAACCCTCGCTGCCGGAGTACCGAGTCGAGTTTGATCCCAGCCACCCTGGCCACCTTCCCTCGTGGAAGTAAGTGACCATTCGGTCCGTGTCCCCTGTCCTACCCCACTGTGTCACGGTAGGCCCGTTCCCTCCTGTGCAGCCGTAGAGGAAGGACACCTCGGTGTCTCCTCTTTCCATGCTGCCAGTCCCGATCATCATTAGGAATAGAAGTACGATAAATTTGTTGGCCATATCCCCTTGTTCCTCCGATCTCCTTTGGTTCCCTGCCAAAACAAAAGCAAAACAGTTCTGTTCTGTGAGAGGGTTTTCCTCCACGGATCTGGTTTTGGTTATTTACCAAATATTTACAGTGTTCCCTGCCGCATTAACGAGCGCCCCATTTAAGACCTCTCCCGTTGGGGCCTCTTGCGGCTCGCGGTCGGCGAGTAGGGAGGCGTCCATGGCAACCTAGGCCATGGGACCCGACTGCCCCTCCTTACCGCCCTGTCCTCTGGGTCATGGAACAGTACCCATGGATTGGAGGGTAGCTAATGCTACCCCACTATTCAAAAAAGGTGGTAGAGAGAAAACGGGGAATTACAGATCGGTAAGCCTGACATCGGTAGTGGGGAAAATGCTAGAGTCCATTATAAAAGATGTAATAGCAGATCACTTGGAAAACCGTGACCGGATCGGACAAAGTCAACAAAGGTAAATCGTGCTTGACTAATCTACTGGAATTTTTTGAGGATGTAACTAGTAAAATAGATAAGGGAGAACCAGTGGATGTGGTGTATTTGGACTTTCAGAAGGCTTTCGATAAGGTCCCACATAAGAGATTAGCGTGTAAAGTTAAGGCACACGGGATTGGGGGCAAGGTATTGACTTGGATAGAGAACTGGTTGGCAGATAGAAAGCAAAGAGTTGGAATAAACGGGTCTTTTTCCGAGTAGCAGGCAGTGACTAGTGGGGTACCGCAGGGATCGGTCCTTGTACCCCAGCTATTCACAATGGCCCAGTACTTCGGGTCCCAACGCGTGAGTAAGGACAGGGTACTCACACGTGGACCCGATGGAAGTGCCGGTTTCTTGCATGCGCGGGAAACCGGCATTTCCTCCAAGGGGTTCAGAGGTCCAGGACTCTGCGCGCACGCATTGAACTTCCTTCTTTTTGACAGGTTTGCCCGTGTGTAAGTGCCTCAACTTTTTACGAATGTAAAAAGGAGACGTAAGGACTTGATTCTTTAAGGTAAGTGGTCTATTATTTAAAATTTTAACATTTTTTCCACAGCTTTATTGTTTTTAAGGACTTTACAGTAAGGTAAGTGTATTTTTAGACCCGATTTAAAAAAAAATTATTTTTTTCAAAAATTTGAATAATTGTTTAAAATAGTTTTTTTAAAGTTATTTATAGTTCATTTAATTAGTGGGATGTTTTTTAAAATTTTATTTAAAGTTTAAGTAGTGTTTTGGGCGCCCGTAGTTTTCATGAGTTTGACAGTTCTTACTATCAAACTCATGAATGAAGATTTCCCTTCCCATGATTGGCTGCCCAGTGCTCACCTGATCCCAGCCTGCACATCGAACTAACTACGCCACTGGATCAGGCAAGCACAGCGCACCGACAGCTGAACCGGGCCAGTGACAGGAATTCCAAGCAGGCCCAGGCTTCAGCTGTCGGCGCGCCGGGTAAGTGCACATCGGGGGCTTGCACGCGCAGCAAGCCCCCGAACCTAATTTCTGGGCCAATATATATTAATGATCTAGACAAGGGAATTAGATGTAATATCTCCAACTTTGCAGATGACACAAAGCTGGGTGGACGTGTGTGCTGTGAGGAGGATGCCAAGAAACTACAGGATGATTTGGACAGGTTGGGTGATTGGGCAGAAGCATGGCAGATGCAATATAATGTGGATAAATGTGAGGTTATCCACTTTGGTGTCAAATACAGGAAGGCAGATTATTTTCTGAATGGCAATAGATTGGGAGAAGGGGAAGTGCAACGAGACCTGGGTGTCCTTATGCACCAGTCGCTGAAGGTAAGCATGCAGGTGCAACAGGCGGTTAAGAAGGCAAATGGTATGTTGGCCTTCGTAGCGAGAGGGTTTGAGTACAGGAACAAGGATATCTTGCTGCAGTTGTACAGGGCCTTGGTGAGACCACATCTTGAGTATTGTGTGAAGTTTTGGTTGCCTTATCCGAGGAAGGATGTTCTTGCATGGAAGGAGTTCAGCGAAGATTCACCAGGGATGGCAGGAATGACGTATGAGGAGAGATTGGGTCGATTGGACTTGTACCCGCTGGAGTTTAGAAGAATGAGAGGGGATCTCATCGAAACTTATAAAATTCTGACAGGACTAGACAGACTAGATGCAGGGAGGATGTTCCCGATGGTCGGGGAATCCAGAACCAGGGGTCACAGTCTAAGGATAAGGGGTAGGCCTTTTAGGACAGAAATGAGGAGGAATTTCTTCACCCAGAGAGTGGTGAACCTGTGGAATTCTCTACCACAGAAGGCAGTAGAGGCCAATTCATTAAATATATTCAAGAAGGAGTTGGATATATTTCTTAAGGCTAAAGGGATCAAGGGGTATGGGGAGAAAGCAGGTACCGGGTACTAAACTTGGATGATCAGCCATGATCGCATTGAATGGCGGAGCAGGCTCGAGGGGCCGAATGGCCTACTCCTGCTCCTTTCTTCTATGTTTCTATGGGCTAGAAATTCAGTTGGTTGCGCCAGCCGTTAGCGCCTTAGGAGGAGTAGATGTCGAGTGCTAGGCGCTTAGCGCCCGGGCGCAGCGCGATCTGCGCCTCGCCCCAACTTCAGTAGACATTTAGCGCCGGCGCAAAGTCTTTGCACGCGCTCAGCTGCGCGCGCAGATCATGACGTCATTTCCTCGTGCAACGCCCTTTGTGCGCCCCCAACCGGAACTCCAGTCGTGCCGGCCCATTGTGCGCCTGGCGGCCCTCGCGACTGTTGAGTGGAACGGTGCTCAGCCGATGCGGGCCGCGGGGAGCGCAAATTAAAGGGCACTTCACCTGCACTATAAAAGGCTGCCATTTTGCAGCACTCATTCTTGTGAGACGGATCTTTGGAGAGAGACCAAGGTAGAGAGCTTACTGCTTTGGCCCAACACTAGGACAGGTACTTCTGGCTTCAGGCCACAGCTTTGCAATTGTCTTTGCCTTCATTCATATCTCATTGTTTGCCAGCATATTATGGGGGCTGCAATGGGTGTCAACGCTGGCTTTCACAATTACATCCAAAGGGCTCACAGATGCCGTGAGAGAGTGCGAGCCCTGGCTAGACGGAGAGGGGGCAACAGGCGTCGCCAAGGGAGGCCTTACCCACCCAGGGTCTACCGCCAGCAGTTCTCCTATCTCAACATGTCTGACGACCAGTGTGTTAGGAGGCTGCAATTCCGAAGGGAGGTGGTCACAGAGATCTGCCAGCTGCTTCGGAGAGATCTGCAGCCACAGCTGAGGTGCAGGGCGTCTCTGTCGGTGGCAGTGAAGGTGACGGTGGCTCTCAACTTCTATGCCACCGGCTCCTTCCAATCCGCTGCTGGGGACATTGCTAACATCTCCCAGTTCGCCGTGCATTGCTGCATCCGCCAGATGACCAATGCCCTTTTCAGAAGGAGACATCAGTTCATCTCCTTCCCCATGACCCTGGACAAGCAGCAACAGCGTGCAATGGGATTTGGAAGAATAGCGGGCTTCCCCATGGTGCAGGGCGCCATTGACTGCACGCATGTGGCTTTGCGGGCACCTGTGGAGAATGCCGAGGATTACCGCAACCGGAAGGGCTTCCATTCCCTCAACGTACAGCTGGTGTGTGACCACAGGCAGCTCATTCTAGCTGTCAATGCCCGCTTTCCAGGCAGCAGCCACGATGCCTTCATCCTGCGACAGACTACTGTGGCTGACATGTTCCAGGCACAGCCTCACCCACGAGGATGGCTTATCGGGGACAAAGGCTATCCTTTGTGTACCTGGCTCATGACCCCGCTCCGCGCGCCCAGGACCCCTGCTGAAGAGGCATACGAGAGCCATCAAGCGACCAGGAACATCATCGAACAAACAATCGGCGTCCTGAAGCAACGGTTCCGCTGCCTGGATCGTTCCAGCGGAGCCCTGCAGTATTCGCCGGAGCGAGTCTCCCATTTCGTGGTCGTTTGCTGCATGCTGCACAACCTGGCTATCCGCAGGACTCAGGCATTGCCACCACAGATTGGAGCACCACCTCAGGAGGGGGAGCAGGAGGAGCAGGAGGAGGAGGACCAGCACAGGAGGGAGGCACAAGGTCCAAGGGCCGCCCGTCGGCGGCTTATTGAACGTAGGTTCTAGGCCCCCTCTCAGGGAATGGCTTGTGCCAATGAAAGAACATGAATGCAGCCGCTCCGCAAGCCCTCAGCCGGTCAAGGCAACAAAAACTTCAAAGTTCAAACATGGACAATCTGATTAAAGAAAATTGTTTATTCCACAAACTCTGTGCCCTTCCCACATGACAAACAGAAACAGAAAAAAAAACCCAAAAACAGTCAGACACATAACTCGCTCCCACAACCTGGAGAGGATTAACAGAACAGTGAACCAAAAAAGACCGTCATCCTCGGCCTTCATAAAAACAAACACAACATCCTCGGCCTTCATAAAAACAACACATTTGCCCACACCTTCTACTTTTTGGCCCGCGAGGGCGATGCCTTGCGCATACTTGTACGGCCCCTGCCCGCCCTGCTGCTCCTCCTCAATTGGAGCCCAGTGACTGCAGCAAGGCTGGGGGAAGGCTCCTGAGGGGCACATGGCGAGACGGCAGATGCCCATGGGGGTCGGCCTGCACGAGCTCTGGCCCTCGAGGGGCCGGCTGGTGACTGCTGCAGCTGTGGCTGGGCGGCATCAGTGTGTCCAGCAGCTGGTGGCAGCTGCACTGGTGGAGTGGCAGTGTCGGCTGCAGGAATGGGGGCAAGCTGGCTGATGGCAGGCGCTCGCTGGTCGCCTGATACAGTGGCAGTCGCCCGGGCCAGCACTGCAGCATGCGCAGCAAACTGCTGAAGGACAGCCTGCTGGGCTACTGCAGGGCGGCGGGTGCCCTGGCGATGCCTGGCTGATGCAGCCAGTGTGGCACCAGTTAGTGTCCATGCTGCCCTGGTCTGTGACCGCATAGGACCAGCCAGTGACTGGACGGCACAACTGAGCACTTGGGTATTCGCCGACTGTGCTGCCCCGAATTCCTCCACACTCCCAGCCAGTGACTGGACGGCACGAGTGAGCACTTGGGTACTCGCCGACTGTGCTGCCCCGAATTCCTGGAGACTCCTGGCCTGGGCCTGGACGGCACGAGTGAGCACTTGGGAACTCGCCGACTGTGCTGCCCCGAATTCCTCCACACTCCGAGCCAGTGACTGTATGGAGTCAGGCATCCGTGCCACTACCCCCATGAGCTCCGTCTGCCTGCGCTCCGAGTCGACGGCCATTTCCTCTAGGAGGCGCACCTCCTCTGCGCTGACCGTCGCAGGACTGGAGACCGCACTCACCCTCTGGGGAGAAGGCCGCCGAGCTTCCCCACCCCTCCCGCGTTGCTGCAGGCCGCTGGGCCCAGGAACTTCACTCTCCTGCGACCCTTCCCCCAGGCTCCCCTCCAGGGAAGACGTGTCCCCTACATCGCTATGGGCTGCCGCGGCTGAGGGTGCCACTGATGGGCCGGCTACCTCTTCCTCCTCCTCCTCCTCCTCTTCCGAGGGGCTGTCACTGGCAGCTTCAAGGCCCGCCTCCTCACCTGGCGTCTCACCATCTGAAAGCAGGAAGGCACAAAAGTAGCTTTAGAGTGAGGACAGGGCGTCAGCGAGGGAGGCATGAGTGGTGCCATTCACCGCATTGGTCAGACAGTGGCAAAGGATGTTGATCTGAGGCGCAACTGGTACGAGAGAGGTCCAAAAGGTGATGCCCTTACCATTGGTGCCCAGAACAGGGTCGGCATCTCCAGTGGCAACGGGGCCAATCACACGGACTCCCATAATGCGCTCCACGCGCTGGTCTAGGTCGGTGAGCTCTTGGTGCTGAGGTCGGCCTCCACCGGTCGCAATCTGGCTACGCCTGTTATTAGCCAGCTTGGCCTGCAAGAGAAAGGACAGCCTCTAAGTACGGTGTGTAGACCTGATCTTGTCTGCACTGCCTCCCATGGTCGAATAGCTTGGACGGTGTGTAGCCCTGATTTTGTCTGCACTGCCTCCCATGGTCGAATAGCTTGTACAGTGTGTAGCCCTGATCTTGTCTGCACTGCCTCCCATGGTCGAATAGCTTGGACAGTGTGTAAAGTGCAGAATGTGCAATTGATGTTCATGCCAGTCCCATAGCTGCTGGATGAGGGCTGGCCATTAGGGCTTTCAGGTCCCTTTGTCCATAATGTGAGGTGCACATGCAAGGATGAGGAGGACACTGGAAAGGGTACTCACCCTGACAATCCGAGTGAGGTCGTTGAACTTTTTCCTGCATTGTACAGGATTCCTGGCAACCACACTGTTGGATGTCACCCTGTTGGAGACCTCCCTCCAGGCTTTGCGGTAGACGCTGGGCACCGGCTTCTTGCCACTGTCAGGGAACAAAACATGGCGTCTTCGCTCCACTGCGCTAACCAGCAGCCTCAGGTCACCCTCGCTGAAGCGCAGCGCTCTCTCCCGGGCCTTCTTCATCGTCCTGGGCGGTGAAGAGTTGCAGCAGCAGTGCTCAGGCCTAGGTGGAGGGCTGCAGTGTCCAGGGTGTGGCAGCCAAAAAAATCGACCCTTCCCCCTTTAAGAGCTGGCCGGCGCCAGCGTGTCTGCCGTCAATGAAGAAATCACCGCACCTGCGCTGCGCCCGGCCTCGGCAGTATAGCTCAGCACCGCCGGCTTAGCGCCTAAAGATAGTCGTGCATCGCCAGTTTTAGCACTGCAGCAACCTCTTAGGGCGATGCTACTGAATATCGGCGAAGTGGCCTCGACTTTGCGCCAGGCGCAAACTTCAGCGGCCGCCCGACCTTACCGCCCCAAAAGTGGCTATACTGAATTTCTAGGCCTATGTTTCTTCATCGTCCCACACCATGGGAGGAAGACCCGCGTCCACCAGGCTCATGACTGTGCCCTGGTGCCTCTTGGACTTTGTTTTCCCCTCCTCGGTGTTAAACAACTTGCACTGGTTTACATGAAACCATTTTGTGCATTTCGGGAGTTTTACTGCATATACCACGTACCCATGTACCCATGTACAGCGGCTCGAACGCCCCTACTCGGGCGTAATTACGGACCATTACCTGGTCTCCCACCTCCCACTCGTGGGTTCTCTGGGGTTCTAACAGCAGCCGATTTGTCTGGTGCTGGCTCCCCAGGTTACTGGCTGCCTGCCAGTGAATCCGTTTCAATGTCTCGTACAGATTCTGGCCAAACCTGTGCCGGTTTACCTCCCTGACCTGCGCTTCGGTGAGGACCGGCGCCAACACATGGGTTGGGGTACGCATAACCCTCCCGGTCATAAGCTCGTGTGGGGAGTACCCTGTGCTTCTGGAGGGACTGGCCCGGACACCCATTAAGACTAGAGGCAAGACCTCGTCCCATCTCTGCGGGAACGGGCCTATCTCCTTCCTCAGTCCTTCTTTCAGTGACCGGTTCATGCGCTCCACAATCCCGATGACTGGGGGTTGTGAGCCACATGCCACTTCCCTTGTATTCCCAAGAGTTTTAAGGTGGCCTGCATCAACTGCCCTGTAAAATGGCTCCCTTGGTCGGACTCCATGACCTGTGGCAGCCCCCACCAGCAGAACACTTCCCTCACCAGGATTCTAGCTTTTGCTAGTGCTGTGTCTGCTCAGCAGGGGAAGGCTTCCACCCACTTGGAGAATACGTCCACCAGGACTAAACAGTACTTGTTGCCTGCTTTAGTGGTGGGCAGTGGTCCAATGAAATCGACCTGCAGGTACTGCCATGGCCCCGCTACCCTCCTGGTGTGTCCTATGGGGACTTTCCTGCGCTGCGGATCGGGGTTTTTGGCTGTGCACACCAAACAGTGTGCACAGAAAACTCGGACATCCTCCCTGAGCTGGGGCCACCATCCTGCCTCCTCTACCCTTTGCCAGGTAGTTTCCGGCCCTGGATGTCCTGGTCTCGGGCCCCCATGAGCCAACTGGAGAAACTCCTCTCGGTGCTGCGCTGGGACTACCCACCGATCCCCTTTGAAAACCATCCTCTCTTTGATACTAATATCAGCTGCCCGAACGGACCTTCTATGGACTCCCCATTCTCTCTCTTTACCAGGACGGCCTTAAGGACGGGATCCTGCGCTTGGACCTGCTTTAAGTCCGGGGCCAAAGCTACCCCTTGTGTGCCTCCCTTGTCCCGGATTGCAGCTACTGGTTCTGCTTTGTACGGATCCCAGAATACTCCTTCCCTGGCTCCATGTTTGGCCAGCTCGTCTGCCTTTTGGTTGCCCTCCCACTTGGGCTATGTCTTTGAATGGACTTTATCTTTGTGAATATAGTGTCCTCCCCGGGGGCCTGTGGCCTCCAAAATTTTACCTAGCAGTGGTACTGTTGCTAGGGGCTTCCCATTTGTGGACTTGAATCCGTGCCTGGCCCAGATTGCCAGGTATTCCGTGCATGAGTTGCACGTGAACATAGAGTCCGAGCAAATGGTGTAGGGGGTGGGGAACTCATCGGGGTGGGTGACCACGTAAGCCACCGTTGCCAGTTCGGCATGCTGAGCGCTCAGGGTGTTGGGGAGTTTAATGGCCTTTGCTATTTTAGCCATAGGGTCATAGATTCCGCACCCCGTGAGACGCTCCCCCTTCGCGACCGAACTGGACCTGTCTATATAGATGTCCCGGCCCGTCGGGTGTATCCCGGCCCGGAATCCTTCATCTACATCCCACACCCCTTCTACTGTACACGTTTTGGCCATCCCTGGGTAAATCATGTTGGCTGCTAGCTTTGGCTCGGTCAATCCCTGCACTCTTAAGTTCAACTGTGAGAGCAGTAATGTCCAGCGAGCAATGCGGGCACTGCTCACCGTCCCATCTTTGATTCTCCCATCCAACAGCATCTGAGTGGGTCAAGAGAACTATTGGGGATGAACCCATAATAAGCTGAGAGCGTTTTACGGCCCAATGCGTGGCTAGGAGGTACCTCTCGCAGTTGGAATATATTCATTCTACCTCAGTGAGAACCCTAGATCAGTATACCATGGGCCGTAGCTTGCCGTGTCATTCCTGGAGCAACACCATGCTCAATTTATCCCCGCTGGTTGCTACTTCTAAGAAGAATTCTTCCCCACCATTAATGGCTCCCAATGCGGGTGCCATCTGCAAATCCCCTTTGAGGCGAGTGAAGGCTTCCTGGCAGTTCTGATCCCAATCCACCTGACTCCCTTGTGGAGTAGCCGAAGCAGAGGGGCTGCCGTGGCTGCGTAACCTGTCTTGTTTTGCACACTTTGTATAAAAATAATAAATTGCAGGACAACGGCGTATTACAGTTTAACTCTTTTATTAAGCATTAGGTCTGTGATCTTACTCATAGCAGCACCAGTGGGGAAAAGCATGGCATTAGAACCCCTAGCCTGGGTCTTCAAAACAATAGTAGTTCTTACAGATGCCTGCAGGCCAATGACAACTCAGCATGTGATCACATGTGAATATAATAGGTATTCCTTACAGATGCCTGCGGGCCAATGATAATTCAATATGCAAATGTTGCATACCCTTTCTTTTAAAAGAAAAATGTTATGCATTACTTTTAAACTTTTCTTCTACATAATGTTCTCGTTAGCATAAAGATATAAGTAAACTCAGCATTTAACTAGCACTGAAAACATCTCAACGTTTCAATAACGATGTACAGTTTTTTTAGGGCAGCGATCCACCTACACCATTTGATAGTTCACAAGTCAAGGATAACTCTAGGCTTGACCTCTCGTCATGACCTTGTGTGGTATGAAACTGAGCATGCTCCTGAATCGGTCAACAATTCAGGTTCAGGTTTAGGTTCAGGTAAGTATGATGTGTTTTGTGTATTGCTCTGTTCATCACACTC
This sequence comes from Somniosus microcephalus, assembly GCF_052327205.1. Lineage (NCBI taxonomy): Eukaryota > Metazoa > Chordata > Chondrichthyes > Squaliformes > Somniosidae > Somniosus > Somniosus microcephalus. Next base: position 48,928,374 of record NC_140991.1, on the reverse strand, counting down.
TGTTGAACTGATTCTCTCGTCGGAATGACGGTGTTGTTCCTTGGTGTTCAGGAGGTGCCTGTGATTGCGGCGGTACACCTGTCCTTCTGGGGTGCAGACGTGATACGATCGCTCAGTATCAGCTGGCTGGATGATGACTGCTGGCTTCCAGTAGTCATGCTCCTGGATTCTGACACATTCTCCATTGTGCAGCGGCGGCAGTAGTCTAGCTGACCTGTCATAGTAGCTCTTTTGGTGTTGCTGTCTCTGTACACGTTTTGCATGCACTTGCTTGCAGCTGATGACCTCTGGCTGCAGCTGCTGGTTGGTGCTTGGAAGGATTGAGCAAAGTCTACGGCTCATCAACAGCTGTGCTGGTGACTTGAAGTTGTCAACTGGAGTGTTGCGGTACTCAAGGAGACTGATGTAGGGGTCTCTTTTGTCCGCTTTGGCTTTGTCCATGAGTGTTTTTGCAACCTGGACAGTTTTTTCAGCAAGGCCATTAATTTGAGGGTAATGTGGGCTTGATGTGACATGTGTGAAATCCCATGCCTTGGCAAGTGACTCGAACTCTTTTGATTTGTATTGGGGGCCATTGTCTGATACTAAAGTCTCCACCATGCCATGCCTGGCAAAGGCTGCCTTTAGCTTGTGGATCACAGCTGCAGATGTGGTGCTGTGAAACTTGGCCAGTTCAAAAAATCTGCTGTAGTAGTCAACAGTCACTATGTAGTCCTCGTTGTTCCATGCGAACAGATCCGTTGCCGCGACCTGCCAGGGCCTGTTTGGGATACGGTGAGGCATCATGGGCTCTTTGACATTTGATGGGCGGCGTTCTAGACAAATGGAACATTTTCCGACAATGTCCTCAATGTGTTTGCACATTCCAGGCCAAAACATAATGTCACGTGCTCATTGTTTGCATTTTTCCATGCCCATATGTCCAGCATGAATTTTTGTCAACATCTCTTCTCTGAGACTGGTAGGAATGATGATTTTCTCCCCTTTGAAGATGATTCTGTTGATTTGTGACAGTTCGTCTCTGTGGTTCCAGAATTCAGATATGCTCTGAGGGCATTTCCTCCTTTCCTCAGGCCATCCTTCATGTATGACTTTGCTCAGCAATGTGAGTTGTGCGTCTTTCTCTGTTACTGCTTGGATTTCCTTCAGTTTTGAGTCACTCACAGGTAAGCTGTTGTACACCATGTGCACCTGCACATCCATGCCTTCACTGAGGCTGCTGTCCTGGTAGCTAAGAGACTTTCTGGAGAGCGTGTCTGTGACAGGAATGTCTTTGCCTGGACGGGGAATGATTGTGAAGCCGTACTTCTGTAGCTGAAGGATCATTCTCTGTAGCCTTGGTGGGGTTGCGGCTAGTGGTTTCCTCATGATTGACTCGAGGGGCTTGTGGTCGGATTCCACAATGACTTGTCGGCCATAGACGTACTGGTAGAAACGCTTACATCCAAACAGAATTGCATATAGCTCTTTCTCGAATTGAGCATAATTGATTTCACTGTCTGTGAGAGATCTGGAAGCGTAGCCGATGGGCTTTCCTTCTTGCAGTAATACTGCGCCTAGTCTGTACTTTGACGCGTCCACTTGTAGTCTGAGCTCTTTGTTGGGGTCAAAGTAGGCAAGAACTGGTCCTGGTTCTCTGGTGATTAGGTCTTTCATTTTCTGAAATGCTGTGTCATGTTGTTTGCCCCACAGGAACTCATTGGATTGTTTGAGCAATTGATGCATGGGTGCGTTGATTTTGGAGAGGCTCGGGGCAAACTTGGCTAAGTAGTTTACCATGCCTAGTACTTTCTCTAGCTCTGCGTGGTTCTTTGGCAGCTCCATCTTCTTGATGGCGGAGATTTTCTCTGGATCCGGCTTAATGCCATCAGTTGAGAGGTGATGCCCGAAATAACTGATCTCGGTGGATCCGATTATGCTTTTCTCAGGGTTGAGCCAGATACCTTTCTCCCGTGATCTTTGTAGCATCGCACGGAGGTTCCTGTCATGTTCCTCTCTATTCCTGCCATAGATGAGGATGTCATCTACGATTGCGACTACTCCATCGAGTCCTTCATAGATTTTGTCGATCTTCCACTGGAATTCATCCTGAGCTGAGATAAGACCAAATGGTAAACGCAGAAATCGGTAGCGTCCAAATGGTGTGTTGAACGTTGTTAGCTTAGATGACTCTTCCGTGAGCTTGATATTCCAGTATCCTGATCGTGTGTCCATTACACTGAAGTAACGTGCTCCCACTAGCTTGGGTGTGATGTCATCTAGCGTTGGTAGAGGGTAGTGAGGGCGTTTGATAGCCTTGTTCAAATCTCTGGGGTCGAGACAGACTCTGAGCTTGCCTGTACGTGGTTTCTCAACCACTACTAATGCGTTGACCCACTCTGTCGGTTCTGTTTCCTGGACGATGATTTCTGTATTCTCCATGCTCTGCAGCTCCTCCTTCAGGCGACTACGTAGAGCAAGGGGTATCCTTCTCGGTGGGCAAACCACAGGGGTTGCTGCTGGGTCAAGGTGAATAGTGCATTCACCTGGGAATAGTCCGATTCCTTTTAAAACGTCAGCAAACTCCTCCATGACTGTCTGCTTCTCAACTGGTGATGTCAATGATAGCACTAGCTTGACGAGGTCCATGTCTAAACATGCCTTTAGATCTAGCACTGGAGGTGCTCGAGTGTCAACTATGTAAAAGTCCAACATCATGTCACTTTCTTTGTACTTGCATTTCATCACGCATGTGCCTTTTACAATGAGCTGCTCACCCCCATAGCCGGTCAGTCTGCGTGAGGTGGGCTGTAGCTCACACTCATCCTTCAAGCTGTGATACTCACTCAGAGGAATTACATTAATCTGAGCTCCAGTGTCTAGTTTCCTCTTCTTAGGCAGTCCCTCGGAACTGAGGATGACTTGTTTCCACATTAAAAATGAGTTTGCAGGTGACTGATGAGTCCAATGCGGGACCTACAGTCTCTGTCACAGGTGGGGCAGACGCTGGTTGAAGGGGCGGGTGGGTGAGGTGCTTGGGTTGACGTGCGCTCCTTGTGCTGCCTGCGCTTGGCTTCCGCTTGCTCCCGGCGAAGAGACTCGAGGCGTTCGGCGCCTTCCCGGATGCTTCTCCTCCACTTGTGCGGTCTTGGGCCAGGGATTCCCAGGTGCCGGTAGGGATGTTACACTTTTTCAAGGAGGCTTTGAGGGTGTCCTTGAAGCATTTCCTCTGCCCACCTGGGGCTCTCTTGCCGTGCCGGAGCTCCGAATAGAGCGCTTGTTTTGGGAGTCTCGTATCGGGCATGCGGACGATGTGACCCGTCCATCGGAGCTGATTGAGCATGGTCAGAGCTTCGATGCTGGGGATGTTGGCCTGAGCAAGAACACTGACGTTGGTGCGCCTATCCTGCCAATGGATTTGCAGGATCTTGCGGAGGCAGCGTTGGTGGTACCTCTCCAGTGCTTTGAAGTGCCTGCTGTACATGGTCCATGTCTCTGAGGCATACAGCAGGGCAGGTATCACTGCTGCCCTGTAGACCATGAGCTTAGTGCCGGGTTTGAGGTCCTGGTCTTCAAACACTCTCTTCCTCAGGCGACCGAAGGCTGCACTGGCACACTGAAGGCGGTGTTGGACTTCGTCGTCGATGTCTGCCCTTGTTGACAGTAGGCTCCCGAGGTATGGAAAGTGGTCCACGTTGTCCAAGGCCTTGTCGTGGATTTTGATAATCGGGGGGCAGCACTGTGTGGTGGGGGCAGGCTGGTAGAGGACCTTTGTCTTACAGATGTTTAGTGTAAGGCCCATGCTCTCGTATGCTTCGGTGAAGGTATTTATGATGGTTTGGAGTTCGACCTCCAAGTGAGCGCAGATGCAAGCATCGTCTGCATACTGTAATTTGACGACAGAGGATGGGATGACTTTGGATCTGGACTGGAGGCGACGGAGGTTGAACAGTTTCCCGTTTGTTCTGTAAATTAGCTCCACTCCAGTGGGGAGCTTACTGAGGGTGAGATGGATCATTGCAGCAAGGAAGTTTGAGAAGAGCGTTGGTGCGATGACACAGCCTTGCTTGCAGTGTCTAGTTTAAACTTAAACTCTGTGCCCTGTTTTCCTATCTCAATATCTGCAAAGGCTTGCTCAGTCTCTGAAATCTGTTTTTTCTGTGACCCAGAATCAATAAACAGTTCCTCTGCATTTGGCTCTCTATCTGGCATTTGGCTGTCACTCACTGTACTGCTTTCCAAAAACAGTCCTGCAAACTTTAGCAAAGTGGTTCCATTTACCACATTTAGCACATTGCCTTCTTTTGGCAGGGCAGTGCTCCTTTTCCCCATGCACCTTTTTTCCACAATATCCACAGTTTTTGAAGCGTTTTATGTCTGTGTCGCTCATTTTTAGAGCTCTCTCTGTTCTTTCTGTTCTGAAACATGCTCTCTGGGCGGTGTTCTTTGGTGTGTGTCTAGTAACTGCATGCACTGTCTGTTCACGCGAGCTGCTCGTGGCGCCGGTTATGGTTTTCAACTGCGCTTGGCTATCTCGTGCGATCTAGCTATGTCCATAGCTTTGTCCAGCGTCAGCCCGGACCCAACATTCAAAAGTTTCTATCTCACTTTAGCTGAATGTATTCCAAACACGATGCGGTCTCTGACCATCTCATCTTTAGCTGCATATTCACTGTCTTTTACCAGCAGTTTTAACTCAGTCATGAACTGTTCAAACGACTCACTAGCTCCTTGTACTTTCTCCTGAAACTTGTACCTAGCGAATATCGTATTTGTTTTGGGCATCACATATGATTCAAAACGGTCAAAATAACTTTTCAGTACCTTTGCTTCGTCCGCGGTGAGAGACCATATGTTAAAAATGTCTCTCCCTTTTTCTCCGGTCCACAGGAGTAGGTAGCTGCCATCTTTCTTCCTCCCCTTTGCTTTTCAGCGGACCCGGGAACATCAACTCCACGTGTTGCTTGAACTTGCGCCATTCTCCAGGTAAGTTCAAAGATTCCCAATCCATTCGAGGCAAGGGAGCTCCAACGATGTCCATTTGCAATCCCACTTCTGACACCATGTCTTGTTTTGCACACTTTGTATAAAAATATTAAATTGCAGGACAACGGAGTATTACAGTTTAACTCTTTTATTAAGCATTAGGTCTGTGATCTTGCTCGTAGCAGCACCAGTAGGGAAAAGCATGGCATTAGAACCCCTAGCCTGGGTCTTCAAAACAATAGTAGTCCTTACAGAGTCCTGCAGGCCAATGACAACTCAGCATGTGATCACATGTGAATATAATAGGTATTCCTTACAGATGCCTGCGGGCCAATGATAGTTCAATATGCAAATGTTACATAATCCTCTATGAAGTCCCGGCAGCACCCTGTGAGTCCCAGAAAAGACCTTACTCCGGTCACATTCTTGGGGGCTGGTAGTTCCTGTACTGCCTTCCTCCTAGCCTCATCTATGGCCCTTTCACCAGCCCTTATGGTCAGCCCAAGGAATTTGACTTCCTCCTGGCCGATCTGGGCTTTCTTGGGGTTGACCTTGAACCCCACCTCCTGCACCAGCTTTAGCAGCTCATCCAGCAGTGACCCGTGGTTCTCCCCCTCTGCAGAGAACAAAAGCAGATCATCCACATACTGGATTAACTGGTGGGGTCGGCTGAAGCCTTTTCATGTGTCCGCCATGCATTGGTGGAATATAGGGGGGCTGTTGTGGAACCTCTGGGGAAGGCATGTCCATGTATACTGCTGCCCTTTAAAAGTGAATGCAAACTTGTATTGGTCTTCCTGTCTGAGGGGAATCGACCAAAACCCGTTGGAAATACCCACCACCGTGAATGTGGTTGCAGTTGCTGGAATGCTCCCTATCAGATCGGTGACAGCTGCGACTGTGGGCGCGCAAGCTGGGATGTTCTTATTAAGGACCCGATAGTCCACGGTGGCTCTCCACGACTGGTCGGGCTTTTTCACTGGCCAGAGTGGTGAGTTCACGTGGGTAGCTATTAGTCTCAACACCCCCTGTTTTACTAGGGATCCCAGTGCCATCTCCAAGTCGGCTTCTGCCTCCCGGGGGAAACTATACTGCTTTTGTGGCCGTGACATGGGGTCCCCTTGCACCCAGACCTCTACCCCGGTCACCCTGCCACAATCGTGCTTATGGGTGGTGAATGCGGCGAGGTTGTCCCGTACATTCGCCTGGTACTGGGCTGGGGTGCTACTAACCATCTGTTCCAGGTCATAACTCCCTTTGGGTTTCATGGTGCATACACTACCCCCTCCTCCCTTATCTCTGGGGATCACTAGCACCTCCTCTGTCTTGTCCGAGACCACTGCCCCCCACAGGCAGTGATTCCTCAGGTCCCCTAGTTCTATTCTCAGGGGTTTGGACATTGCCCCCGCCTGCTCATTCCCTATGAATCCTATTAGGTTAAATGGGACCTTGTTAGACCAGGGTGAATTGGTCGGGTCCTTCGAATGGACCACCATGCATGAAGCTCCGGTATCCACCAAATATCTCCCCTGCACCATCTCCACCCCCATCTTCACACAGGGCCTGTCCCACTCATCATATGTGAGCCGACACAGGTACTCAGGCTGGGCGTGTTCTAGTCAGGGTGAAGGGGGACATTCGGGTGCGGTCGGAGTTATGCTGCTCACGGCAGCGTCTAACCTTCCTTTGTCCTTCCCCAGCAGGGCGGCCACCAGAACATCAAACGGTTCTTTGGTCGCCTCCTTCGCCTCGGTGACCTGGGGTTTTCGCACAGGAGGACCCCCTCGGCCTAATCCCCCCCTTTTGGGCCGGGCAATCCCACTTCCAGTGTACCGTCTTCCCACACTTGAAACAAGTCTTCGACCCATCGGTGTTACCCCCCTCCTGACGTCATTCCTTCCTATCCCCCTTACTGGCCTTCATCTCATGTACCCTCCCCTTGTGTTTGACCTCCTCCCCGGAACCGGCCTTAAAAGCTAAGCCCAATTTCCGGCGCACGCCTGCCTCCGTGTTTGCGAGGCCCTCGGAGTCAAACCATGCTTCTGCCTTGGCTTTAATCCGTGGCAGGCTGTTTGCTACCAGGGTCCTGAGCCAGTGATTTCTGGGGACCCCCATCAGTTGATCGCAGTCTGGTGCACCTCCAGTTGCCTTTGCGTACACCGGCCACAGCCTGTCCGCAAATGCAGCTGGTGCCTCGCCGGCCAACTGTAGAGTCCGTTCCACTTGTGAGTACGGACTGCCCTGGGTATGCCCCATGGCTCTCAGGATCTCCTCTTCCAACCCCTCTGTGGTGCCTTGTCCTGCTTTTGTGGCTGCAGACAGACTCTGATACAGTTTCCCATCAAGGGGGAGCAGCATCAGCCTGTGGGTCTCGCCCTCGCTACACCCGTTGATCCCCCCTACCTGCTCGACCTCCATAAAGTGAACTGAGGGTTCCCCATCCTGTTTTAGTTTGGACAACTCTGCTACCATGGCATGCAACTGCGGGGTGGTGAATGGGACCACGTAATCGCTCTGCAGCGGGCCCTGGTCACCATTTGGTGTGGGTGGACCGTACTTTTGCTGCCGCAGAGATACATTGGTCTCGGGGGAGCATCCGGCGCCGGTGGGACTTCCCTGTCCTGAACCTTATCCTCTGCTTCCTGACCCTCTTTGTTCCACTCCACCTGGGTTACCCCTGGTGCCATTAAACAGACCATGCCTCTGGCCCCAGACAAGGCTTGGGTCAATTTTTTAATCCTTTCTTCGCAGGAACCGTGATCAGAGTCTTCATAGCCCTTACTTCTAGCTACCTTATGAGCTATTTTAATGTCCCTTAGCTGACCCTCCAAACCTCAGCTCTCGTTGTTAATCTTGCGTTCTCCTCCCGTAAGGCCTGCTCATTTAACCTGGCCTCCGTAACCTGGCACCGCAGGTATTCCCCCATACTACGGGAGGTCTCTTCCTGCGCGCATCTTTCCTGTCTTTCCTCGCGCAACTCCTCCACTAGTCTACTCCCGACTATCCCCCTTGCATCTGACTTGTCTTCAGACTTCTTCAGCTCGTTTTTGAGCTTTTCAACCTGCTCCTGGAGCAGTTGAACTTGCTTTTGGAAGCACAGGAGCCAAATCGCCTTCTCTTTGGACTTCCTGTGCTCCTTGCTCCCTGTCCGCTCTGTGGCCCTATCCTGGGGACTCTCAGAGCACAACATCACAAGCACCCATTGCTGGGATACGTTAACCTTTGTAAACACGTAGGAGGAAATTCTGTCCTCCATTCTGGAACTCTTGCCCTCCAACCTGTCCATATCTAATCCAAAACCTATCATCCTGCCACGGTCGCCAATTCTGTCATCGGTTTCTGCGGTGGCCAATTTCCTATAGGCCCTGCCGCAATCGCCAATTATTGTAAGTGGTTTCATCCCACCCATAGCGAGCACGCAAACCCCCTTACTACAAGTTCTGGATGATAGGGATTACTGAGGACAGATTTGAACATGGACAGCGTTTTCGGGCTCACCCGTACAGTCTTTATTAAGGTTGACACAACCACTCCACTCACATGCAGTACGAGCGGTGTGAGCACAACAGTACAGTTTAAAACAGTACAACCCTGCCGCGCTGACTTTCCACAGCCTAAAAACACCCTCCCGTGAACTAAACTATCACAGGACCCTTCCAATGCTAAACCCCCTCTGGTTTGGTAGGAACATACAGGCACCCCCTCACACAGCTAAGTGATCTTGTGGGTGTGCAGGCTTGGCAATGCTCACCTAGATTGCCCTTGATCTTGCTTGCAGCTTCCTCCCGTACGTCTCGGCTACCTGGTTCCGTATCGGCCTTGCGGCATGCGAGTCCCAGTCTGAGTCGAAGTCCGTCTCGGTTGGAGGAGCAAGGCTCAGCTCCTCTTGATGTTCCATTGTGGGGAGGGCAGGAGAGAGAGAGAGCTATCCAAAATGGCTCTCTGATATACCCCCCCATACACAGACTGCTGTCTGTGGTTTTAGTGGACACATGGCCTCAGGGATATGGTTTCCAGGCCCCCTCCCATGTTTGGATGGTTTAGATCTCGTTTCGATCTCCCAATCGATTTAACTTAACGAGCTCATCTTCTTCAGAAACAAAGAGTTGCCAGCCTTGTTATTCATGACTTGGGAGTGGGCTTCTCAGGCCATTGTTCCCAAGGACAGTCTGTTACCATACGAATGCAACCTGGTTACGTCAGCCACCTTCAGCTTGAGTGTTTTTCCACAGCTCCCCTCCCCCCAAACAGCCTGTCCAGTTTTTAATAAGGGTATATGTGTAGGATTCGCAAAATTGAACTTTACATTATAAAGGGTCAAATGGCAGAAGAGGCCATGATTTTTAAAGACTGTTTTAAAAGAAGCCCAGAAAATGGGGCATACAAAATGGCCACCATACCACATGACCGGCTTATTGGGACATTTTAAAATGGTTCCTGCGAATCCTCAGACAGCTTTGTGGATTCAACCCACAGTAAGTTCTGGAAGCTGTTTCTGAGAGAACAAAAACAGACCCCCACATATACATATGGATTAGATGCAGATCCAGTCAAGATCGGCCTGGAGACAGAGGCCATCTAAATGTTGACCCAGACAAAAGGGGACAATTTCATATTCATGAGAACAGCACCAAGGACTAGATAACGAGATCAGCAGGACATTAAAAACAATGAAGGTCATTCCAGACCAGAGATGGGCCTTTACCGGCCATCTAAAATATTTTAAAATATAATAACTACCCCGCTGTGCTCCCAGCCCACCAAAAGTTAAACAAAGACTAACCTGATTTTGGGCGGGAAGTGGAGGCTTCTGAGGGAAAAGTATAATTGGAGGAGTTGAAGTAGTTACAAAAACGGTTGGAGTCACAGTTACAGTTGTCGGACAGTCGAGTCGTTGGAGAGTTGTATTCGAACAGTGGAATCTGGCAGTTGTTGAGTTGGGTAAAGAGGAGCTGGTTTGGGAGAAGATCAATGAACTCCTCTCCACCATCGGAGGAAGATGAAGAAGACTAAGCCGCCATCAAGAAGACTGTTCGAGCCGGTGTCCCGCCCCGGGGTCAAACATCGGGAGATCATCGACCAACCTCTCTTTTCATTACAAGCTTGAATTCTGTGGTGTTAAATTTCTAGGGGCTCTGTGTTGTAGTGAGGACAGTTGGTAAATAAAGCGCCCTAGAGTATACCTGTAACTGGGGTATTGAATAAATTTTTAGATTAATTAAAGGAGTAAGTCATGGCAGGAGAGCTCAGACCCGTGTTCTGCTCCTCTTGCTCTATGTGGGAAGTCAGGGATGCTGCCAGTGTCCCTGGTGACCATGTGTGCGGGAAATGCATCCAGCTGCAGCTACTTGTAGACCGCATTGTGGCGCTCGAGCTGCGGGTGGATGAGTTTTGGAGCATGCGCGACGCTGAGAGGGTCATGGATAGCACGTTTAGCGAGTTGTTCACGCCTCAGGGTAGGGCTGCACAGGGGGTGACCATCAGGCGGAGCAACAGAGGCAGGCAGGAAGTGCAGGGGCCCCTGCGGACATCCCCCTTTCAAACAGGTATACCAAGTTGGATACTGTTGAGGGGGATGACTCACCAGGGGAAGGCAGCAGCAGCCAGCATCCTGGCACCAGGGATGCTTCTGCTGCTCAGGAAGGGAGGAAAAAGAGTGGGAGAGCAATAGTGGTAGGGGATTCTATCATAAGGGGAACAGATAGGTGTTTCTGTGGCTGCAAACGTGACTCCAGGATGGTTTGTTGCCTCCCTGGGGCCAGGGTCAGGGATGTCACTGTGCGGCTACAGGGCATTCTTAAGGGGGAGGGTGCGCAGGCAGAGGTCGTGGTCCACATTGGGACCAACGACATAGGTAGGAAGGGGGATGAGGTCCTGCATCAAGAATTTAGGGAGCTAGGTAACAGATTAAAGAGCAGGACCTCAAAGGTTGTAATCTCTGGATTACTCCCAGTGCCACGTGCTAGTGAGTATAGGAATAGAAGGATAGAGCAGATGAATGCGTGGCTAAAGAGTTGGTGTAGGGGGGAGGGTTTTACTTTCCTGGATCACTGGGCCTGCTTCTGGGGAAGGTGGGACTTGTACAAGTCGGACGGGTTGCACCTGAACCAGAGTGGGACAAATATCCTTGCGGGGAGGTTTGCTAGCACTGTTGGGAGGGGTTTAAACTAACTTGGCAGGGGGATGGGATACAGAGGGGAGCTGAAATAGGGGGTGATGTGCTGCCAATTATAGAGAAAAAAACAAGTCAGCTTGGTAGACAGGGCAAATATACAAGGGCAAGGCTGGATGGCATCTATTTTAATGCAAGGAGTCTTGCAAATAAGGTGGATGAACTGAAGGTGTTGATAAACACATGGGAGTATGATATTGTTGCTATTACGGAGACATGGTTGAGGGAGGGGCAAGACTGGCAGCTCAATATTCCGGGGTACAGAATCTTCAGGTGAGACAGAGGGGGGCGGTATAAGAGGAGGGGGTGTAGCAATATTAATTAAGGAGTCAATTACTGCAGTAAGGAGGGATGACATATTAGCAGGTTCCTCTAATGAGGCCATATGGGTGGAGCTTAAAAACAAAAAGGGGGCAAGCACTTTGCTGGGAGTGTACTATAGGCCTCCAAACAGTCAGGGGGAGATAGAGGAACAGATATGTAGGCAAATCTCAGAGAAATGTGCAAATAATAGGGTAAAAATAATGGGGGATTTCAACTTCCCCAATATTAACTGGGATAGTCAGAGTGTGAAAGGCACAGAGGGTGTAGAATTCTTAAAGTGCATCCAGGAGAGCTTTTTGAGCCAGCATGTAGAAGGCCCTACAAGAGAGGGGGCGGTACTGGATCTAATTCTAGGGAATGTGGCCGGCCAAGTGGAAGAAGTGCTAGTAGGTGAGCACTTTGGTGACAGTGACCATAATATGGTGAGATTTAAGGTGGTCATGGAAAAGGACAGGGATGGGCCGGAAATAAAGGTTCTAAATTGGGGGAAGGCCGATTTTAATAGGATAAGGCAGGATCTGGCCAAAATGGACTGGGATCAGCTACTTGTAGGAAAATCCGCATCGGAGCAATGGGAGGCTTTCAGAAGGGAGATTGAGATCATACAATGGCAACATGTTCCCGTAAAGGTCAAGGGTGGTTCCAAAAACCACAGGGAACCTTGGATGTCAGGGGATATACGAGAATGGATTAGAAAAAAAAGGAGGGCTTTTGGCAGATACAAAAGGCTAAAGACGGAGGAAGCCCTAGAGGAGTACAAAAAGTGCAGGGGGATACTTAAAAAAGAAATTAGGAGATCAAGGAGGGGCCATGAAATAACACTGGCGAGCAAAATAAAGGAAAATCCTAAGATGTTTAATAAGTATATTAAGGGTAAGAGGATAACTAGGGAAAAAATAGGGCCCATTAGGGACAAAAGTGGCAATCTGTGTGTGGAGCCGGAAGATGTAGGAGGGGTTCTAAATGAATTTTTTGCATCTGTTTTCACTATGGAGAGGGACGATGTAGACATAGAAATAGGGCGGGGGGACTGTGATATGCTCGAACACATTAACATCGAGAGGGAGGAGGTATTGGCGGTTTTAGCAGGCCTAAAAATGGATAAATCCCCAGGCCCGGACGAAATGTATCCCAGGCTGCTGTGTGAGGCAAAGGAAGAGATTGCGGGGGCTCTAACACACATATTCAGAACCTCTCTGGCCACAGGGGATGTGCCAGAGGACTGGAGAACCGCTAATGTAGTTCCATTATTCAAGAAGGGGAGTAGGGAAAAACCGGGGAACTACAGGCCAGTGAGCCTAACATCAGTGGTGGGAAAATTATTGGAAAAAATTCTGAGGGACAAAATCAGTCTCCACTTGGAGAGGCAAGGATTAATGAGGGATAGTCAACATGGCTTTGTCAAGGGAAGATCATGTCTGACTAATTTGATTGAATTTTTTGAGGGGGTGACTAGGTGTGTGGATGAGGGCAACGCAGTGGATGTGGTATACATGGATTTCAGTAAGGCCTTCGATAAAGTCCCGCACAGGGGACTGGTCAAGAAGGTAAGAGCCCATGGAATCCAGGGTGCCTTGGCACGTTGGATACAAAACTGGCTTAGTGGCAGAAGGCAGAGGGTGATGGTCGAAGGTTGTTTTTGTGACTGGAAGCCTGTAGCCAGTGGGGTACCACAAGGATCGGTGCTGGGTCCCTTGCTGTTTGTGGTCTATATTAATGACTTGGATATGAATGTAAAAGGTATGATCAGTAAGTTCGCGGATGATACAAAAATTGGTAGGGTGGTAAATAGCGAGGAGGGTAGTCTCAGTCTGCAGGACGATATCGATGGGTTGGTCAGATGGGCGGAACAGTGGCAAATGGAATTTAACCCGGAACAGTGCGAGGTGATGCACTTTGGGGGGACTAACAAGGCAAGGGAATACACAATGAATGGTAAGACCCTAGGCAAGACGGAGGGTCAGAGGGATCTGGGTGTGCAAGTACACAGATCCCTGAAGGCGGCGGAACAGGTGGATAAGGTGGTAAAAAAGGCATATGGGATACTTGCCTTCATTAGCCAAGGCATAGAATATAAGAGCAAGGAGGTTATGATGGAGCTGTATAAAACACTGGTTAGGCCACAGCTGGAATACTGTGTGCAGTTCTGGTCGCCACACTACAGGAAGGATGTGATAGCTTTGGAGAGGGTGCAGAGGAGATTCACCAGGATGCTACCAGGGCTGGAACGCTTCAGCTATGAAGAGAGACTGGGCAGATTGGGTTTGTTTTCCTTGGAGCAGAGGAGGCTGAGGGGGGACATGATTGAGGTGTACAAAATTATGAGGGGCATAGATAGGATGGATACTAAGGAGCTTTTTCCCTTAGTAGAAGGGTCAATAACTAGGGGGCATAGATTCAAGGTAAAGGGCGGGAGGTTTAGAGGGGATTTGAGAAAGAACTTTTTCACCCAGAGGGTGGTTGGAGTCTGGAACTCACTGCCCGAAAGGGTTGTGGAGGCAGGAACCCTCACAACATTCAAGAAGCATTTGGATGAGCACTTGAAATGCCATAGCATACAAGGCTACGGACCAAATGCTGGAATATGGGATTAGATTAGACAGGGTGTGATGGCCGGCGCGGACACGATGGGCCGAAGGGCCTCTATCCGTGCTGTATTACTCTATGACTCTATGACTCTATGACTCTATGACCCGGGCCGTTGACGAAAACGAGAGGCCCTCTCCCAACTCGGGAGAAGAGACAAAAACAGACTGAAGAAATGATGGGAGCCAGCCCAAGGCTCCTCTGACCGGGGTCGAGCCGACAATCCCCAACCCCGCCGACATCCAGAACCAGCCAGTGTCCAGCCGCTCCCGACCCCCACCTCAGGAGAGAGGTGTGGCGCAGCTCGCTGGGGCTCCACGATCCACGTGGAGACGGAACGCCTGAAAGGATCAAACGCAGACTGGTTCAAAACCTTGCACTTCCTAGTTGGATTGGTGAGCATGTTTCTGGCCCTTCATAATCAGATCTAGATAGGTTTAATAAGGGGGTGGATTTAAGGGTACAATTAACATGAGTTGTTGTCCCTCGATGTTCCGTGTGTTTCCTTATTTCATGATGATTTTTGTAGAGTATAAGATGCCTGTATTTGCCTTAGTTAGTATTGTGTTGTTATGATTTGTTTGTGTTTTTTCCCTCCCATGTACTCTCTTATCTGCTTGCATTTGATTTGTTTTACATTATGCAATAAAATTTCATTTCATTTCATCAAACTTGGCCTACAAGAGTTTTCTCTACATTGTAGTTCCTGCCCCAAAGTCCAGTGTATAGAATCTAAGGGGCGAGTGGGTCGAACCACTCAAGGTTTTACTGTGCAAGAGAGAGAGGCCTCTAGAGAGAGAAACCTCTGCGATCTAAAACCCCTTACATATGTTCATAATCTAAAAATCCATGGCCTCTGCGCCGACTGCTACAGTCCCCTACATGCAGCTGCCCACTCATCAGCGTTTACAGACCAACGTCTTACTTGATTTTTCTGCCTGTCGCTACCTCAGAAAGCTACACTTCCTGCAGAGTCTATTGGGGAGATATGTCAAGTCTTGGCTGAAGACCTGCAGCCCACTTTCACCAGAAGAACGCCAATGTTGGTACCAGTTAAAATCGCCACTGGCTAGATTTTTATTTGCTATTGGAAATTATTCATAAGATTTTGACATTGTCCAGCTAGAAGATAAAGAGAAGATAGACAGCTTGTTATCTGAAAACTGATTCTAAGAAAGGTAGGGGATGAATTGCCATGTGGGTTCTTCTGCTCTTCTGCTGTAACTTTGGCAGAAGAGCTGCGGAAACCCCGGAGAAATGGTGCTTATGTCATTTTTCTGGGTTTTCCATTGGCTCTTCCACCAAAATTATGGTGGATAGGAGGAGGAGCCCCCAGTAATTCATTCCTGTGGAACCATAGAAATTTACAGCACAGAAGGAGGCCATTCAGATCATCATGCCTGTCTGCTCTTTGCTGAAGCAATCAAAACTAATCTAACTGCCCATTACCCTGTATTATCCTCTTCTTCAAATATTACATAGAATTTACAGCACTGAAGCAGGCCATTCAGCCCAACAGGTCAATTCCAGTGTTTATGCTCCACACGAGCCTCCTCTGACCACTTCACCTAACCCCATCAGCATATCCTTCTATTCCTTTCTCCCTCATGTACTTATCTAGCTTCCCCATAAATGCATCGACGCTATTCACTTCAACTACTCCATGTGATAGCAAGTTCTGCATTCTAACCACTCTCTGGGTAAAGAAGTTTCTCCTGAAAACCTTATGGATTTATTAGTGACTATCTTATATTTATGTCCCCTAGTTTTGGACTTGCAATAAGTGGAAACATCTTCTCTACGTTTACCCTGTCAAATCCTTTCATAATCTTAAAGACCTCTATTAGGTCATCCCTCAGCCTTTATTTTTAAAGAGTAAAGAGCCCCTGCCTGTTCAGTCTTTCCTGATAGTTATAACCTCTCAGTTCTGGTATCATCCTTGTAAATCTGTTTTGCACCTTCTCCAGTGCCTTTATATCTTTTATGTAATATGGAGACCAAAACTGTGCACAGTGTGGTCTAACCAAGGTTCTATATAATTTAGCATAACTTCTCTGCATTTCAATTCTAATCTTCTAGAAATGAACCCCAGTGCACTGTTTGCATTTTTTAATGCTCTTGATGGCCTTGCTACTTTTAATGATGTGTGAATATTTATCTGCTCTTCTCTCAAAAGATGCACTGGCGTCTGCTTCACCTACTCTGCAGCAATGCTCTAACAATGTTATGCACAAAGACATTTCTCCTAACCTCTCTCTTCACTTTCTTAATGACAATTTTAAATTGATGACCTATTTTAACTTTCTCACGTATCACTTCATGTATCCAACCTGTCACCATCACCACCTCCCTTTAATTTATCACTACTACTGTTGTGATATTCTTTCATCATTCCCCTTCTTTAGCTCCAAATATGTTGTATTGCATCCTCACTGTGTTGAGATCTCAAGATTCATTACAGTCTCTGAAGGGGTTAAAAGTTAGATTAGCGGCTTAACTGACTAGCTGGCTGATGTAATAAAGGAGACGTCTGGCAGAACAAAGATGTGCTTGAATAAAAATCACTTGAAACCAGTACGTGCTCGTCTCTGTCTGCTTTGGGGCAGAGAGAAAATCCCCAACAACTTGGCATAGTCGGCAGGATTCTCGAAGAACGCAGTCGAACCGACAACCATAATGGGGCCGCAAAGTGGGTGAGTACCTTATTCTACCACCCATAGTTAGGTGCGAACACCCAGAGTGGTTGGGCGGTGAGACTGCCGAGAATCTGAACAGGAGACCAACGGGTACTGGAGTGATCTCTGCGCAGTAGAACCGCGAGCCGCCGTAGGTAGCCAGAACTGCGTTGAGGCAGGACGGTCTGAGCTACCATAAAGGCAGGCCAGAGGAATAGAACATGGCCACGGGAGGGGAAGATTGGGGATCAGGGGTCCATAACTTAATTTATAGCGGAGGAGAATAAGAAACTGATCGAGAAAATGAAAAAGAAAGGCTGGAGTCTGGACGACGGTCCGGCCAGGCAAAGGGAATGGTGGGGTGTCCAGACTAAGTGTAAGGAAGAAAAGGGAATAATCATAATTATTAGTAGCTACTTGGGACTTAGTAAACATGTGAGAAGTCAGATGGAAAAGAGTCAAAATAAGATCAGTGCAGTACAGGCACCAGGACCGAGATTTAGACTACCGGATGATAATGACGACATTGACTGGGGAGAATTAGAGAAGAAAGCCGCAGAATATGACAGACAGGATGATGATGGGGTTGGGAACCCCCACCTAAATATGACACAGAGGGACCATCGGCCCCGCCACTGCCCGAAACCGGGACGAAGGGCGTAATGGCCATGGCCCCTATTATAACTGAACAAAAACGTATAGGGCAGTGACAGGCTCAGACTACAGTACGAAATATCCCGTTCACCCTGGCTGAAAAACAAATGATGACAAGGGATCTCCTGACTCCTAAATTGAACCATGCAAACACTGATTTTTAGAATAAACTAGAGGAGATGATAGATGTGCATTCACTCCACCCAGAAGATATGCACATCCTTGTAAAATCAAAGATACCACGACAGACATGGCTGCAGATGCAAAACTTAATCATTAGCGGATGATGGATGCAGATGCAGGGAATGAATAACGGGGAAAATATAATTGTTTTAAAAGAATAATAAAAGAAGGGTTAGGCGAAGCCCAATCTAATTGGTCGGCAGTCGTGGGAGTAACCCAGAATAGGGGCGAAAGTGCCCATGAGTATGCGGAGCAAAAATATACCACCTATTGTGATTTCTCAGGATTAGATGACCCAGGCAGAGATGATCCGATGTTCCTAAAAATGTTAAAGGAGGGTTTGAGCCCCGATCACCAGAAGGTCCTTGAGTTAGGGCTGCCAGTGGGAACAAATTATGACGAGATCATTGAGTGGGCCACAGAGGTAGATATGAAGGGAAGGAAAGACAAGGAGGCATTAGGAAGGAAAGTGGTGGCAGTAACCAGTTCAACTAATTATTATACTTGTGGCAAGCCCAGACATATGGCCCGAGAATGTAAAATGGGAGGAGGTAGAGGAAAAGCTGAGGTTGTCAGGAATAGGGGATCGAGTGATGGTTAGGGTCCTGCCCGCAAAACCAGGCTTAGTACCTCGCTGGCAAGGGCCTTATGAGGTCTTGATGACCAGCGATACTTGCACATGTGTGGATATGGAAGGAAAGGGCCGGTGGAAACACTGGACACAGATCAAGAGGTATGGAGACGTAAAGACTAATGAGGACTAAACCGGTGATGACCGGCGTCCATTATTTTCCCTCTTTGCAGGATCATGATATCCATAGCACTGCTGATATGCCTGGCCACTGTGACCACAGAAGGAGCCACATCGACCAAAGGGAGCAACAAGGCATGTATTGCAGGAACTCGAGCGATGTCCGTTGCGATTGGGAACATGGGGCGTTAACTGCCATGGTTGATAAAACAGTGTATTTAAATTGTATCTCCGGGTTAACGGGCGTAAGCATATCTGACAACAAGCCAGGCGATAACAGGGGTTGGGGCAACAGAGGGATGGTTGTTAAATGGACAAACATGAGCAAGGTATGCTTCAGGAAGAAGAGTGATGATACACTGACATGCATACAGGGAGGAACTATGCAAATAAGATGTGGGAAGGATTTCACTCAGATGTCCGGGGTACCCCAGCAGGAAGAAGGAGGGTGGGAAATATGCCCAACCTCCAAGTGCAATAACCCTGATGATTGGTATTGGAAACTGAACCCCCGAGATACCCCCACCACCACAACCACTCCGACAACCCCAATAACAGCAGCCCCGAAGCCCACCACTTTGACTATGGAGGAACTCTTGAGATGTCTGCAGCCTAGCTCGGGACCCCAAGGGGGGGCTCGTGATCCGGGATTCTGATAGGCGCTTATTTGAGAATGTACACCATGGGATAGTTTCGGTTGTCCTCAATATTAGCCAGATGGGGTTACCCAAATGGTATGAGTGACATACAAGGTCGTTTTACCATCGGCTCCTCGGCATGACAGTTACTGATGCCCTCCGGGTCTCTGTGGGACACGTGTGGCCGAGCCTATCACACTGCAAGAGGAACCAGGTAGAAAGGAACTTTTCCCCTTAGTAGAGGGGTCAATAACCAGGGGGCATAGTTTCAAGGTAAGGGGCCAGGAGGTTTAGAGGGGATTTGAGGAAAAACTTTTTCACCCAGAGGGTGGTTGGAATCTGGAACTCACTGCCTGAAAGGGTGGTACAGGCAGGAACCCTCACAACATTCAAGAAGCATTTAGATGAGCACTTGAAATACCATAGCATACAAGACTATGGACCAAGTGCTGGAAAATGGGATTAGAATAGACAGGGCTTGATGGCCGGCGCGGACACGATGGGCCGAAGGGCCTCTTTCTGTGCTGTATAATCCTATGACTCTATGGGGGAGAAATTCAGTATCGCCCCGTTTGGGGCACGATTATCGGCCGGGCGCAAAGTTTAGCGCCTGGCGCTAAGTATCGCCTCCGACTGCAAACTTGGTTTTTATCGCCCCTGGAGGTGATTGGAACACTAAATCAGGTGCTGCACACCTGTCTTAAGGCGCAAAGGCCGAGGAGCGAGGCGCTAACTCAGAGCGCTGAAGAGATTCACGTATCTCTGGTAAAAAGGATCGAGTGCAAACCAATATGTTGGGTATATTGGCCTAGAAATTCATTGACGCCACTTTTGGGGCGCTAAAGTGGGGCGTCCGCTAAAGTTTGCGGCCGCCGCCAAATCGATGCCACTTCTCCGATATTCATTAGCTTCGCCCTACGAGTTCGGGCGAGCGCTAAAACTGCTGCTGGACGCCTCTCTTTGGGCGCTAAGCCGGAGGTGGTGATCGATAGCGCCGAGGCCGGGCGCAGCGCAGGTGCGGCCATCTCGTGATTGACAGCAGACACCCTGGCGCCGGCCAGCTCTTAAGGGGGAAGGGTCGACTGCGTCTGCTGCCACGCCCTGGATAGTGGAGCCCTCCAGCTAGGCCTGAACACTGCTGCTGGACCCAAATAGCGCCTGAAGACATGGAGAAGGCCCGTGAACGTGCGCAGCACTTCTCAGAGCGTGATTTGAGTGTGCTGCTTGCTGCTGTGGAGAAGAGGCGCCATGTTTTGTACCCGGACAATGGCAAGAAGGCGACGGTCCGCGTCTACAGGAGAGCCTGGAGGCATGTCGCCAGCAAGCTGTCAGCCAACAGCGACGTCCCCAGGACCGGTGCCCAATGCCGCAAAAAGTTAAATGACCTCACACGCATTGTCAGGGTGAGTACCCTTTCCAATGACCTCCTCATCCTTGCATGTGCACCTCACATTATGGGCAAAGGGACCTGAAAGCTCTAATGGCCAGCCTTCATCCAGCAGCTGTGGGACAGGCATGAGCATCAATTGCACATTCTGCACTTAACACACTGGCCAAGCTATTCTACCATGGGAGGCATTGCACACCAGATCATGGCGACACACTGGCCAGGCTATTCCACCATGGGAGGCAGTGCACACCAGATCATGACGACACACTGGCCAGGCTATTCTACCATGGGAGGCAGTGCACACCAGATCATGGCGACACACTGGCCAGGCTATTCCACCATGGGAGGCAGTGCACACAAGATCACGGCGACACACTGTACTTAGAGGCCGTCCTTTCTCTTGCAGGCCAAGCTGGCGAATAATCGCAAGAGCCGGACTGCGGCCGGGGGAGGCCGACCCCATATCCAGCCACTCACCGACCTGCAGCATCGCGTGGAGCGCCTCATGGGTGGCCGGGTGATTGGGCCCATTGCATGTGGAGATGCCGACCCTGTTCTGGGCAGCAATGGTAAGGACATCACCTTTTGCACTTCTCTCGTCCCACTTGCGCATCAGATCTACATCCTTTGCCACTGTCCGACCAATGCGCTGAATGCCACCACTCGTGCATCCCACACTGACGCCCTCTCCTCACTCTAAAGCTACTCTTGTGCCTTCCTGCTTTCAGATGGTCAAGAGGAGGTCCCTCAACTTGCCAGTGACAGACCCTCCGAGGAGGAGCAGGAGGAGGAGCAAGAGGAAGGCGGCCCATCAGGGGAACCCTCAGCCGCGGCCACCCAGGCCAATGTAGGGGACACGTCTTCCCTGGAGGGCAGCGTGGCGGAAGTGTCGAAGGGGAGGGGAGTTCCTGGGACCTGCGTGCTGCAGAAAGGCGGGAGGGGGGTGGAAGCTCGGCGGCCTTCTCCCCAGAGGGGGGATGCGTCGGAGGGGAGTCCAATTGCTGGGCCCAGCGGCCTCCAGCAACGCAGGAAGGGTCGGCCAGCTCGGCGGCCTTCTCCCCAGAGGGAGAGTCCGGCCTCCAGTCAGGAGATGCTCTTCGCCGAGGAGATGGAATGCCTCGAAGACTTGTCCGTGGACTCGGAGCGCCGGCACACGGAGCTCATGGCAGCAGTGGCACGGTTGCCTGAGTCCATCGATTCCCTCTCTCGGAGTGTGTCCGAGTTCGGGCCCTCAGAGGCCACCAGTCGGGCGGCGGAATACCGGGCAGATCTGTCAGCGACTGGCCAGGTGATCAGTGGTGCCGTCCAGTCACTGGCTGCTCTGATGCGGTCAGTGAACAGGTCAACATGGGCACTCACTGCTGCCACACTCGCTGTGTCAGCCAGGCATCGCCAGGGCACCCGGCGCGCTGCAGCAGCACAGCGGTCTGTCCCTCGGCAGATTGGTGCGCATGCTGCAGTGCTGGCCCGGGCGAGTGCCAGTGTCTCAGGCGACCAGCGAGCGCCTGCCATCCGCCAGCTTGCCGCCATTCCTCCAGCCGCCACTGCCAGTCCCCCAGTGGAGCTGCCAGGAGCTGCTGCAGCGACTGATGCTGGCCAGCCACAGCTGCAGCAATCAACAGCCGCCCGCTCGACGGCCAGACCTCGACTAGGCCGACCCCCAAGGGCATCTGCCGTCACGACATGTGCCCCTCAGGAGCCTGCCCCCAGCCTTGCAGCAGCCAATGGCCTTACTTTGAGGCGGAGCAGCAGGGCGGGCAGGGGCCACCCAAAGATGGCCAAGGCATCGCCCTAGCGGGCCAAATAGTCGAATGTGTGGCCATTTGCGTTTGTTTCTTGAGGCCGAGAATTGGATGTTTGTTTTTTGAAGGCCGATGATGTGATGTTTGTTTTTGACGAAGGCCGAGAATGACGGCCATTTTAGTTGCCCTATTTTGTTAATCCTCTCCAGGTTGTGGGAGCGAGTAATGTGTTTGAGTGTTTTTTGGGGGTTTCGTCTGTTTTTGGTTTTCATGTGGGAAGGGCCCAGAGTTTGTACAATAAAGCATTTTATTTATTCACATTGTCCATGTTTGATCTTTGAAGTGTTTGTTGCCTTAACCGGCTGAGGGCTTGCGGAACGGCTGCAATCATGTTCTATCATTGGCACAAGCCATTCCCTGACAGGGGGCCTAGAAGTGACGTTCAATAAGCCGCCGACAGGCAGCCCTTGGACCTTGTGCCTCCCTCCTGGGCTGGTACTCCTCGTCCTCGTCGTCCTCATGCTCCTCCTGCTCCTCCTCCTGAGGTGGTGGTCCAACGTGAGGTGGCAGTGCCTGAGTCCTGCGGATAGCCAGGTTGTGCAGCATGCAGCAAACGACGACGAATTGGGAGACTCGATCCTGCGAATACTGGAGGGCTCCCCCGGAGCGATCGAGACAGCGGAACCGTTGCTTGAGGACGCCGATTGTTTGTTCTATGAGGTTCCTCGTCGCTTGAAGGCTCTCGTTGTATGCCTCTTCAGCAGGGGTCGTGGGCGCGCGGAGCGGGGTCATGAGCCAGGTACACAAAGGATAGCCTTTGTCCCCGATAAGCCATCCTCTTGGGGGAGGCTGTGCCTGGAACATGTCAGCCACAGTTGTCTGTCACAGGATAAGGGCATCGTGGCTGCTGCCTGGAAAGCGGGCATTGACAGCTAGGATGCGCTGCCTGTGGTCACACACCAGCTGTACATTGAGGGAATGGTAGCCCTTCCGGTTGCGGTACTCCTCGGCATGCTCAAGAGGTGCCCGCAAAGACACATGCGTGCAGTCAATGGCGCCCTGCACCATGGGGAAGCCCGCTATTCTTGCAAACCCCACTGCACGCTGTTGCTGCTTGTCCAGGGTCATGGGGAAGGAGATGAATTGATGTCTCCTTCTGAAAAGGGCTTCGGTCACCTGGCGGATGCAGCAATGCATGGCGAACTGGGAGATGTTAGCGATGTCCCCAGTAGCGGATTGGAAGGAGCCGGAGGCATAGAAGTTGAGAGCCACCGTCACCTTCACTGCCACCGACAGAGACGTCCTGCGCATCAGCTGTGGCTGCAGATCTCTCTGAAGCAGCCGGCAGATGTCTGCAACCCCCTCCCTTCGGAATCGCAGCCTCCTAACACACATCGCGGCAGACATGGTCAGATAGGAGGTCTGCTGGCGGTATACCCTGCGTGGGTAAGGCCTCAGTTGGCGACGCCTGTTGCCCCCTCTGCATCTAGCCAGGGCTGCCACTCTCTCACGGCGTCGGTAAGCCCTTCTGGCATAAGGCTGAAATTCAGCGTTGCCACCCAATGCAGCCCCCATTATATGCTGGCAAACACTGAGCTCTGAATGAAGGCAAAGATAATTGGTAAGCTCTGGCCCGAGCCAAAAATACCTGTCCAAGTGTTGGTCCAAACCAGTAAACTCTCCTCCTTGGTCTCTGTCCAAAAAACCGTTGCACAAGAGTGAATGCTGCAAAATGGCTGGCCTTTATACTGCTGGGTAAGTGCCCTTTAATTAGTGCTCCCCGCGGCCCGGCTGGCCTGTGTACTGTTCCACTTCACAGTCGCTCGGGCCGCCCGGCGCACAATGGGCCGGCGCGAGTGAAGTTCCGGTTTGGGGCGCACAAAGGGCGTTGCACTATTAAATGACGTCATGATCTGCGTGCGCAGCAGGGCGCGCGCTAAGACTTTGCGCCGGCGCTAAATGTGTCCTGAAGTTGGGGAGAGGCGCAGATCGCGCTGCGCCCAGGCGATAAGCGCCTAGCGCTCGAGATCTACTCCTCCTAAGGTGCTAGCGGCTGGCGCGCCCAACTGAATTTCTAGGCCATTGTGTTTAATCAGAGTTTAGGACGGAATATAAGACACTAGTAATACAGCAAAAACATACGACCGTGACAAGCAGCTTGTACCGAACCAGATCAAACAGATGGCTGGCATGCGTGAACAGTTCTCTGGCTTCTGGCCTCTCTCTCTCTCTCTCTCTCTCTCTCTCTCTCGGGCCTTCGATGGTGAGCATGGGGTCACTCTTAAAAGAGCGTTCGACCAGCTGTTCAGCTCTCCCTTCCACTGCCTGTGGACAAGCCCTTGGGGTGTCACTTTTTATTCTCTTTTTAGAGAGCCAAGTTATTGACAAAACCATTTAACCTATAGAGGTTCCGCCAAAACTTCATCAACCAATGACAGCTTAAGTTCTTTGTCTTGGTGCTTGGATGAAAGCTCTCCCCAAAAGAGGGTCTCATTACTTCATTGCTAACAGCCGCCGTGACATCGGCCGTCTCCATTTCTCTGCTCCCCTACCTCCCTCTGAACTTGCAGCACTCCATTCTCTCAGATCCAACCCTGACATTGTCATTAAACTTGCTGTCAAGGGTGGTGCTTGTTGTGTATGTACCTTTAAGGGAATAACTGGTCTCAGACTGCAGTACCGGCAGTGACCACCCCTGTATAAAAGGCGCTAGCAGCCTTCTGTAGTTTCAGTTCCCGATTGTCTCCATTCAGTAAAGACTTGTTATAATCAACTCCTGCTGTCCGTGTCTCAATTATACACGGACATAATAGTGCTGTTGTTGTTTGACGAACCGACCTCTACCTGAAGCTGAACGCCAACGCTCCAACACCTCCTCCTACCTCCACCTGGACCATGACCCCACTACCGACCATCAAACTACCGTTTCCAAGACTGTCACTGACCTCATCTCCTCTGGAGATCTTCCCCCCGCGGCCACCAACCTCATAGTTCCCCAACCCCGCACAGCCCGCTTCTACCTCCTTCCCAAGATCCACAAACAGGACTGCCCTGGTAGACCCATCATTTCAGCCTGTTCTTGCCCCACGGAACTTATCTCTTCCTATCTCGACTCTATCTTTTTTCCCCTTGTCCAGTCTCTTCCCACCACATCCGCGACTCTTCTGACGCCCTCCACCACTTTAACAGTTTCCAGTTTCCTGGCCCCAACTGCTCCCTTTTCACCATGGCCGTACAATCCCTCTACACCTCCATCCCCCACCAGGATGGCCTGAGGGTGCTCCGCTTCTTCCTTGAACAGAGGCCTGACCAGTCCCCATCCACCACCCTCCTCCGCCTGGCTGAACTTGTTCTCACATTGAACAACTTCTCCTTTGACTCCACTCATTTCCTCCAAATCAAAGGTGTTGCTTTGGGGACCCGCATGGGTCCTAGCTATGCCTGCCTTTTCGTGGGATATGTGGAACACTCTTTGTTCCAGTCCTACTCGGGTCCCCTCCCTCACCTCTTTTTCCAGTACATTGATGACTGTATCGGTGCCGTTTCCTGCTCTCGCCCTGAACTAGACAATTTCATTCACTTTGCCTCCAATTTCCACCCTTCCCTCACCTTCACATGGTCCATCTCCGACTCTTCCCTTCCCTTCCTCGACTTCTCCGCCTCCATCTCTGGGGATAGGTTATTGACCAACATTCACTACAAGCCCACTGACTCCCACAGCTACCTGGACTACACTTCCTCCCACCCCGCCTCCTGTAAGAACTCTATTCCATTCTCCCAGTTTCTCCGTCTCTGCCGCATCTGCTCTGACGATGCCACCTTCCACACCATTGCTTCCGACATGTCTTCCTTTTTCCTCAACCGAGGATTCCCCTCTACCGTGGTTGACGCGGCCCTCGACCGTGTCTGTTCTATCTCCCGCACTTCTGCCCTCACCCCTGCCCCTCCCTCCCGGAACCACGATAGGGTTCCCCTTGTCCTCACCTTTCACCCCACCAGCCTCCACATTCAACGGATCATCCTCCACCATTTCCGCCACCTCCAACGTGATCACACCACCAAACGCATCTTCTCCTCACCTCCCCTTTCAGCATTCCGTAGGGTCCACTCCCTCTGAGACACCCTAGTCCACTCCTCTATCACCCCCAACACCCCTTCCCCTTCGCCCGGCACCTTTCTGTGCAAGCGCAGGAGATGCAACACCTGCCCTTATACCTCCCCCTTCCCACTGTCCAGGGCCCCAAACACCCCTTCCAGGTGAAACAGCGATTTACTTGTACTTCTTGCAATCTAGTATACTGTATTCGCTGCTCATGATGTGGTCTCCTCTACATTGGGGAGACCAAACGCAGATTGGGTGACCGCTTTGTGGAACACCTCCGTTCAGTCCATGAGGTTGACCCTGAGCTTCCGGCCACCTGTCATTTCAATTCACCACCCCATTCCCACTCAGACCTCACTGTACTCGGGCTCTTGCATTGTTCCACGGAAACCCAGCGTAAGCTCAAGGAACAGCACCTCATCTTCCGATGAGGCACTTTACAGCCTTCCGGACTCACTATCGAGTTCAACAATTTCAGATCATAACCTCAGCCCCTATTACATTTTTACATATATTTTTTATCCACACCTTTATTTTGGCCCTTCCCTTTTTTTCTCTCCCACATGGCAGCTGTCTCTCATTCTGCCAGCGCATTTCTCACCTAATCTAGAGCTGTCTTTTGTCTCTCCACTAGTCCTATCACCATCTCGTCTCATTTTGAATACCTCTTAATGTCTCTTCACTTCTCTTTTGTTCTCTCCCAGCCCCCAAACTGGCCTTTTAATCTGTTTCATTTCCTGTGCTTTTTCTGTCCTGAGGAAAGGTTTTGACCTGAAACGTTGACTCTATTTCTCTCTCCACGGATGTTGCCTGGCCTGCTGAGTTTTTCCAGCATTTTCTGTTGTTATTTCTCATTACTTCATCCTTGTTTTTACATTTTGAAGGTTCCTCCATTGGAATCCATCTTATCTCTTTATACTCTCTTCCCCTTAACCCAGCTAGTACGAGGCCCCAGTCAGAGCTGTCGCACATTAACCAGTCGCTATCTCACCATTCTGACCTTCACAAGTAAGGTCTATGATTTACTCCCTTTTTCTGCTGTGAACGTTTCTCTCAGAACTTTTACATTCCCATGAATTATGGTTTTGCGCTGCTTTCAGTGTTCAATAGCTGTTGCTTTATACTTTTTTTTCCCTTTCAAAAATACATAGCAACTTGCAGCTGCTTGGGCTATCTCACCATCATCTAACAAATCTGTGGAGATTATAATATGTTTATTAGTAATCACGAAAGAAACATAGGCTGGGCCTTTTCTGGCCAAATTAAAGATACATTAACAAAGTCAAAACCCTAACTTACAAGCAACAGATAACTAGCCTGGCAGGACCATCCTATGGGCCCCCATGTGGAATGTTTATGTTTCATCTAATCTAACTGATTAAAAAGACTGTCTCAAATTCTAATGCAAGCTTTCCAGGAAAACAAAACTTATCATTTAAAAACAGTATTATTCATGTAGCCATATACATTTTTAGGCACCCCTAGTTTCCAACAGCGCTGGCGAAGCTCATGTGATGTCAGTTAGCGATGGAACACAGACACAATGGCGCCGGCCAATTCTTAAAGGGAATTGGGTCGATCTTGCTCTCCATCCAAACCCTGCTCATTGCAGCCTTGAATCTAGGCCTGGAGAGACCTGTACATCAAATCTGTTGGAAAGAATAATGGAGATGCCCAGGAAAGAGCTCAGAGTGCAGCCCCCATAGACTCTTCTAAATCGATGCAAGGAAGATCAAATAAAAAAGAACCTGCAAAGTGCTGCTCAGTACCCAAAACTCCTCAACACAGCTTTGAATATCTCCTGCAGTCTCTCTCTCTCACTCAGGATGCGTGGTGAAAAAATTTCGCCAACAAAAAAAGGCAGGAAGCGGTCGCCATTAAATAGCGCTCCCCCAGTCCCTTCCCGACTGCAAAACGCTCCCCTCAACCTGTCGTTGCTAGCGGCAGGCGGTAAGACAGGGGGCGCCACTCAATATCCGGTCTGGGGCGCTACCGGGGCGTTGCACGCTCGACTAATGTCACGATCTGTGGGCGCAGGAGATCGTGGCGGTAGTGTTTAGCGCCGCCGCAAAATGTCTAGTCAATTTCATGAGCGGCGCAAACATCGCCACACCCGGGCGCTAGTTGCTTTGCGCCACATTAGCACCCTCTTAAGGCGCTAACGGGAGGCGCAAACCAACTGAATTTTTCCCCCTATGACTCTATGACATAGCCACTGCTTACAGTGCAGAGGCATCCACAGTTAATTCCCTGGATATAGCGGAAATCGATAGCAAGGTGAATCATCTAATATCCAAACTAAGGGACCTCATGTTAAAAGCAAATAAGTTGGAGGGACAGCAGGGACAGACCGGAGAAGACTTGGCTAAAACCCTATTAGAGTCCGTGCAAGTTTTGGAAAACCATGCCCATACAGTTAACCACGTCACCGCCACCCTGCATAACGTAACCAATCAGGCCTCTAGGGAGCGAATGTGCGTGGCCTACGGTGCATGGCTAGTGGGGGAGGTGCGACATAATCTAGCACAGCTCCACAATGGAGATGTGCCGGATTGGATTACGGATAGCGCACTGCAAGACTGAGCACCAGAGAGCGGCAATTGCTATTCGTGTACTCTACGAGGGCTTATAAGGGTCTACCTGACAACTAAGCTAAACAGGCTGATACCTGGGATGGCAGGAATGACGCATGAGGAGAGATTGTGTCGATTGGGCTTATACTCACTGGAGTTTAGAAGATTGAGAGGGGATCTCATCGAAACCTATAAAATTCTGTCAGGTCTGGACAGACTAGGTGCAGGAAGGATGTTTCTGATGGCCGGGGAGTCCAGAACCAGGGGTCATAGTCTAAGGATAAGGGGTAAGCCATTTAGGACTGAAATGAGGAGGAATTTCTTCACCCAGAGAGTGGTGAACCTGTGGAATTCTCTGCCACAGAGGGCAGTGGAGGCCAGTTCATTAAATATATTCAAGAAAGAGTTGGATATATTTCTTGAGGCTAAAGGGATCAAGGGATATGGGGAGAAGGCAGGGACAGGGTACTGAATTTGGATGATCAGCCATGATCTCATTGAATGGCGGAGCAGGCTCGAAGGGCCGAATGGCCTACTCCTGCTCCTATCTTCTATGTTTCTATGTTTCTATGTTACCACTCACCTGAGGATGATAGGAATGTTATTAGCTGTACCCAGTCTGCAGGAATGGGAATGTCGGGATCATAAGAGATGGCAATTGGCTCAGATACCACCACACACCCAGTTATGCAACCCAGAAAGGCTTCTTCTTGATGGGGATCTCGCTAGAGGGATGCAGAGAAAGGGGGAGTAACGTAGTCTGCCCACATCCCGTGGGGACGGGGCCAGGAACCATGTGCGGCTTCAACACCACCCTAAACTGTACCCTTGAAATTTCCATTGCCCGCCATGAGCCAACGCGAGCAGCACACTGGGGAAAAGGAGAATACTGTGTGACCACCAGTGAATCCCAATAACAGCATGGTAACATCCAGTGACCAGTGACCAGCTCAAGTTTCTGCTTCTGCCCCCGGGCCCCAACAACGATCGGACATGCAACCATAACCCACCTACGGTCGCCCCCCGAGGAACGGGTGAGTCCAACTGAGGACCTGAAGGACAGCATGCTCGAATATGTACTCCCTGAGGGGAAGGACATCCTGAAACTACCAGAACACCTGCTGGAACTGAGGAAAGAGGCCAGGGTGATAATTAAATAGTATAATCGAATTGAACAAGAGGTCAAACAACTGGGGAAGGATGTGGAGGCCAAGCTGGAAGATGCCTCATGGTGGCAGACACTTTGGGACTGGGGTATTAGGGTGGACATTCACCCTTGGATCAGAATTGCATCTCATGTATTGGTGGTGGTGCAGTTGCTAATTGTCATCATACTTATGTTTGAGTATTGTACTCGATGTAAACAATGGCGTAACCTTTTGCAAAGCTACCAAATTTTTCCCCCTAGTACTTTAACAATAGCTGAAGCTGTTTGGATTCAATTAATCCAAGCCAATGGCCTTAAGTTTATGATTGGCACCTGTTATAGACCTCCATAGAATCATAGAAATCTATGGCACAGAAGGAGGCCATTCGGCCCATCTAGGCCGGCCGAAAAAGAGCTATCCAGCCAAAACCCATTTTCCAGCTCTTGGTCCATAGTGTTGTAGGTTACAACACTTCAAGTACTTTTTACAGGTCCGGCATCCCTAGCTGATGAGGAACTCTGTTCACAAATTGCTAAGGCTTCTAGCCTGGGCCTTTTTTGATGGACCAATAAGGTTGACACTGGGTTGCCCCAAGGCCATCAAACAAAAATCACCACCACAAGTGCCCCTTTTAGGGCACCACTAATATAGGAAAGAAACATATCATCCAATCAAACTAAAATAAGCCAAAATAAGTGACAAAGTCCCAATAAAAGCAATAGGAATCTTCCCAACTAAATCGTAATGTTATCATCAATGTCTATAAGATACTCTGCGGTACCCACCGGTAGCGAAAGACACCAA
The DNA here is from genome assembly GCF_052327205.1 of Somniosus microcephalus. NCBI lineage: Eukaryota > Metazoa > Chordata > Chondrichthyes > Squaliformes > Somniosidae > Somniosus > Somniosus microcephalus. Next base: position 48,897,667 of record NC_140991.1, on the reverse strand, counting down.
GCATACCGGCGGACACCGCATACTCTCTCTCTCCAGGGCCACCCGGGCACAGACAAGACCGCAGAAGAGAGGCTGGCAGCCAGAGTGACACCCTGCCCCCGCCCCCACCCCAGCTTCTAGCTTGAGCTCAATTTGCATTATGGGAGACTTCAACTTTCCTTGTATTACATGGTCCGATGGTGAACCATGTAATGTCGTGGGGAGAGTAGCTGAGACTTTTGTGGACACCATCGATGATTATTTCCTTACACAGCATGTTAATGAGGCAACTAGGGACAAACAAATTCTCGATCTGGTTTGTAGCAGTGACCCTGTATCAAACCTTTATGTGGGGGAACACTTGGCCTGCTCAGATCATAATATAATTAGGTTTAATCCAAGGCTGCAGCCAGTCTAATGCTGGTCCCAAATTTTAAGAGGGCGAACTTTACAAAAATGGCTGAAGATCTGGCACAAGTTGACTGGGCAACCCTACTAGATAGGCAATCAAGTGCTGAGGACAAATGGGTTTATTTAAAACTATTCTCAAACAGAATGAAGCCATGTATGTCCCAATGGTTAAAAGAAGGGCACATGGCAAAACAAAGCCATTATGGTTGATGAGGAATGTACAGAGGCAAATTCAATTGAAACAGAAGGCATTCTGCACACTTAAGGCATTAAACTCACAGGAGAACCTGGGAAGTATTGCATGCAATTGAGGGAGACAAAAGCAGCTGTAAGAGTAGCCAAGAGATCTCTGAAACAGAAGATGGTGCATAATTGTGACAGTAATAGCTAAAGCTATTTTTAGCTATGTCAGAAGTCCATTAAGGACTGTATCGGGCCACTAAACGATACTCTAGGGTAGATTCAAACTGATTTTTGTTGTGACTGTGTATAATAAGACACAGACTGCAGGAGAAATGGTACAACAGGTGTTTACTGATTGAGGGTTACTCTAGAACTAACTGTACAGATCACTACTCAGGGTTTATACACAGGTGTGGTCACTGCCGGTACTATAGTATACAGGAGCTGTAAAAAGTTGGTCTCTCCCTTAAAGGTACATACATTACAATTCCTCCCCTTTTAGATTAACAGCACCATAACACTCATTTAACAATTAAATATCAAACTAATTACAATTAACACTTTTAACATGCAACATTAGCTGAAAATAGTCTATTTATAAATTCAGTCTTTGGGGAGGCTTCCTGATTCTTTCTGGATAACGCCTTTCCCGAGTGTCTCGCTCTTGGTGCGGAGGCGATTCGAGCACCCTGTCGTCAGTTGATTCATCAGCTTCCAATGCTATTGTTTCTGAGGTAGATGCGACCTGTACGTCGGGTTCCTCACCAGGTACGTATGGCCGAGACATGGGGTTGACTCGTTCCTGTGACTCTAGGATCTGGTCAGCATGGCGTCTCACAATGTTCTCCCCAGCATCCACTGTGTACATTAGTGGCCCCTGCCGTGTGCATATCATTCCTGGTTACCATTTCTCTGTTCGGTAGTCGCGGGCCAAGACTGATTGCCCTACATTGAAGCTCCTTGTCAGCTTCTCATTGATGTGCTGGAATTGCTTACTCTCAACATCTCTTCGTACATTTGGTCTGAGCAAATCCAGACGAGATCTCAACCTTCGGTTAAAGAACATCATGGCCGGGGCCTGGTTGGTGACTGCATGTGTCGCATTTCTGTAGGCTAACAGGAAATTGTCCACCTTATGCTGCAGTGGAATGTCGTCATCGCACATGGCCTTTACTGCTTTTTTAAAGGTTTGTACGAACCTCTCAGCCAATCCATTTGTGGTTGGATGATACGGGGCGGATGTGTAATGCCTTACCCCATTCCTTTTCATAAATCTTTGAAACTCTTCGGACACAAACTGTGGTCCATTATCAGAGCAAATCTGCTCTGGCAAGCCGTTCCTGGCAAAAATGGTCCATAGGACTGCAATAGTTTTGTCCGTGGTGGTGGAGGACATTTTGATCACCTGAGGCCATTTCGAGTGCGCATCCACGGCTATTAAAAACATTGAGTCCATGAATGGACCAGCAAAATCAATATGCACCCGTTGCCATGGAGATGAGGGCCACTCCCATGGGTGTAGAGGGGCATGTGGTGGTGCATTTTGGACCTTCTGGCATCTTGAGCAGCTCTTTGTCAGGTCCTCGATTTGCTGATCGATCCCCGGCCACCACACATAAGCCCTAGCAAGGCTTTTCATTTTCACCCCTCCCAGATGACCTTCGTGAAGCTCATTGAGCATTCTCTCCCTTAACTTGGGTGGAATTACCACTCGGGATCCACACATCAAGGTCCCCTGGCATACAGACAGCTGTTCTCTTCTGGATGAGAATGATGGCAACAGTGAGTCGCCATGTGCTGGCCATCCCTTCACCGTCAAATCATATACCCGAGACAGTGTCGGGTCATTTCGGGTCTCCTTCTCTATACCAGAGTTAGTTACTGGCAAGCATTCAATTATAGTCGAATGAAATATATTGGCAGGATCCACTGCTGGTGCTTCCTCTGCAGTAGGCAGTGGCAGGCGTGATAGCCCATAAGCGTTTCCATGCTGTTTCGTGCCCTTATACTCGATTTCATATTGGTGCGCACCTAGAAAAAGGGACCATTTTTGTAGCCGTTGCGCAGTTATCACCAGAATGCCCTTCTTTGGATTAAAGATGGAGACAAGTGGTTGGTGATCAGTCAGCAAGGTGAACTTCTGCCCGTGCAGATAGTGATTGAACTTTTTCACTCCCCACACTAGGCTGAGGGCCTCCCTGTCAATCTGGGCGTAGTTACGCTCGGCTGAGGTTAGTGACCGAGACGCAAAGGCTACTGGCCTCTCCGAGCCATCTGGGAATTTGTGCGACAGCACCGCTCCAATGCCATAGGGTGATGCATCACACGCCAACCGAATTGGTAGTGCTGGGTTGAAATGAGCCAACACCTCTTTTGATGTGATCAATGCTTTGCTCTGCTGGAAAGCTCGTTTACATTCGTCACTCCACTTCCATGGTACCCCCGTTTGCAGTAGGGTGTTCAGTGGGTGTAGTACTGTAGACAAATTCGGCAAGAACTTATGGTAGTAGTTCACCAGCCCGAGGAACGACCTCAGTTGTGACACATTTTCCGGTGCTGGAGCCTTGACTACTGCCTCAATCTTTTCAGGGGACTTATGTAACCCCTCTTTATCAATAACGTGGCCACAATACGAGATCTGCTTCTGGAAAAACTCGCATTTGTGGCGATTAGCTCGGAGCTCATATTCCTTCAATCTAGTGAGCACCTGCTCCAGGTTGGGGAGGTGATCACTGTCATTTTCGCCCGTGACCAGGATGTCATCCAAATAACACTGGGTCCTTGGAATCCCTTGCAGGACTTGTTCCATTGCCCTTTGCCAAATAGCCGGAGCTGATGCTACCCCGAACACCAGCCGGTTGTATTGGTAGAGACCTTTATGAGTGTTGATCGTGAGGTACTGTTTCGAGGCTTCCATATTCTTGCGGTCTCCGTTGTATCTCTGTAGCGCCCCGTGCTGCTGCTTCATGTGACACTGCAATGCTGAAAGCCTTGTCCAGCGTAAGATCCTTTTCTGATAGAAGCCGTTTCCGGGTTCCTTCACTTTGAAGCCCACACACAAACTTGTCCCTTAAAGTATCTGCTAGTCCCGTTCCAAACTGGCAGTGTTTCGATAGCGTGCGCAGTTCCGTTAAATACTCAGCATTACTTTCATCTTTATGCTGGTTCCTTTTGTGAAACTTAAATCTTTCTGCTATCAGCAGTGGTGTGGGGTTTAAGTGGTCCTGTAGGATTGACACTATGTTTTCAAAATCTTTTTCTACTGGCTTCTCTGGGGTTACTAGGTTTCGTAGTAAGCCATGCGTTTTTGCACCCATTGAATTCAACAATACCAGCGCTTTCTTGTCATCTGGCACTTCATTCGCCTTGCAGTATACTTCTATGTGTTCGACATATGTCGTCCAATCTTCGACTTCATTGTCGAATGCTGTGATACTGCCAGTCTTCGGCATTTTTGGGTGTGGTTAGACTGGCTTAAAATGGCATCTCCCGCGCTTTCCTTTCTTCCCCGCTGCGGCTTAAAATGGCGTCTCCCGCGCTTTCCTTTCTTCCCCGCTGCGACTTAAAATGGCGTCTCCCATGCTGCTGCCAACGCCGCTCTCGGCGGTCCTCGTGACAAATGGCGATGCCCTGTGGGTTTCGTGCGCTGCTCCTGCGCTGCTGCCAATGCCGCTCTCTGCGGTCCTTGTGGCAATGGCAGCGCCTTGCGTTTTCCTGCGCGCCTCTCTCCCCCGTTGACGCTGCTCGGCCCTTGAACACCGGCTGCGCTCTGCTCTCTCTCGTCTCTCTCCCCGTTGACGCCGCTCGGTCCTGAACACCGGCTGCGCCCTATGCGCTCTGCCCTCTCTCTCTCCCCCGTCGATGCTGCTCGGCCTTTTTCTGTGCCGCTCGGTCATCTCTAGCCGCCGCTGTCTGGGAAGGGTCTGCGCAGTACCTGTTGCCAGCCCGTTTCGCTGGACCACCGTGACTGGAAAGCCAAGCCTGGCTCTCGACAGCCTCCCCTGCGATGCTCAAATCTCCACTGGATGACTGGGCGGTTGCCCGTGGTCGACGCCCGTGCTTCTGGACTCGACCTCCTTCCACTGTTCTCCAGGAGCGAATCCCTGGGAGGTGATGCAGAGTTGCAGGTAGGTTCGAATCTGCTCGTCGCCAATGTTGTGTCTGTGTATAATAAGACACAGACTGCAGGAGAAACGGTACAACAGGTGTTTACTGAATGAGGGTTACTCTAGAACTAACTTTCAGATCACTACTCAGGGTTTATATACAGGTGTGGTCACTGCCGGTACTACAGTATGCAGGAGCTGTAAAAAGTAGTTCTCTCCCTTAAAGGTACATACATTACAATTCTCATGTTATGGTAGAGCTGCTAAATGACTATTTCATATCAGTCTATACTCTTGTAGATGATGCTCATGTTCCAGATTGCGGGGGGGGGGGCGGGGGGGGCGGTGCTCAGTATTGAATAACATTCACTGAGAAGGAGTGTTCAGCCATATTGGTCCGGCCATCAAGGTGTGGGGCAGGCTTGATGGACCCATTGGTCTTTTCCTGCCCATCGTATGTTTGTATGGACAGGGATAGTGCACGCCAAGTCTTCATCTTTGGGACATTCGTGACAATAACAAATGTCCTTGTGAACAAATACCAACCATGTCCCACATCGTTGAATCATTTCCACTAACTAAACTATAATGTGTCCTACACGCTTTGCATTCTGGTTATGACAATGCTCCTAGATGGTTGAAATTATCTGCTAAGTCTGCATATGCCAAATAATTGTAAAAAAAGTGTTTCTAGCACCTGGTCATCAAAACTTCACTTACTTAGTCTTGGAACTCCCCAACACTATTACAGGATTTAAATGGTTCATTAGTGCTGTTAACAGCTGCTGGTTCTTGTTACTGAGAGTGCTATTCTAATGGTCAGGTTGTTGTGTGGGCATTATGCATGATTTATTCCTGCTCTCAAAATCAGTAGTTTTATTAGGGGTTACATAGAATGCTTTGTAACTTTGGAAAACTTGCAGCAACACCTAGTTAACTCTTGAATATTCAACTTCAACCGTAATTTCTCAGCTACGTCAACAGTGGAAGATTTACTCTGGGAGCCGTGCCAGCCATGGCTCACTATTGCCTTTGAGCCAGAAGGCTGGGGGGTTCAAATCCTACTCCAGACACTCGAGCACAAAATCTAGGCTGACACGCCAGTGCAGTACTGAGGGAGTGCTGTACTGTCAGAGGTGACATCTTTTGGATGAAACATTAAACCGAGGCCCCGTCTGCCTTCTCAGCTATAAACAATCCCATAGCACTCTTTGGAAGAAAAGCAGAGGGGTTCTCCCTGGTATCCTGGCCAATATTTATCCCTCAATGATCATCACTAAAACAGATTATCTGGTCATTATCACATTGCTGTTTGCGGGAGCTTGCTGTGCGCAAATTGGCTGCCACGTTTCCCACATTACAACAGTGACTACACTTCAAAGGTACTTCATTGGCTGTAAAGCGCTTTGGGATGTTCTGAGGTCGTGAAAGGCACTATATAAATGCAAGTCTTTTTTATGGTTTAGTGATGTTATAACCATAGAAAAATATTTCCACTGGCCACTGTTGCCAGTGAAATTACAAACATGTAATTTTATAGAACTTACATTTCTGCTAAAAATAGCAAACATAAGAAATCTTCCCGTTATGTTTACAATGTCACTAACACATTGAGGCCAGAGGAAATTGTCTGCTGTATCACTGCCAGGGGAAATCAGTTAATGAGCTTGCATGTGTTAAGGTAATTTCCCCACTAGCTATAGATGAAAACTGTCATTAGTGAGATAATTGCAATGGACTGGCTTCATCTCACAGAGGAGCCAAACTGTGAGTTCCTACGACTACTCTGCCATTGAAATTTTGTTGGTCTCATAAATGAAAACGGTTCTTTTTGCTCACTCAAAAAAAAACCTCACAGAAACAAAATGAAGTTTACATAACGAATGGGTCACACAACCAATATAAAATGCCTTTAACATCCAGTTAAATTTGTCATCAATATCGAATAGAGGAGCGACATTTTTTTGAAGTGGGGGAGGGGATCCACTTTTACATCCATCTTTCTAATCTGGTAAACTGGTATTTATGGGCATGATCTTGCCAGCCCTGGGGAGGCGGGTATGGAGGCAGGACTGCCGGGAAAATTGCAGAATTTGGGGGCGTGTGCCTAACCTGCCTCCAACCCACCTCCGTGCCATCTTGCCAGGAGGTGGGTAGCCGTCCCGCGCCGGGTCCCGTCTCCTTGGAGGCGAGAAGGGATTACAGCCACTTAACTGCCTGTTACCAGGTAGTTCACAGGCAGAAAAAAGGCTTAACACCATTTTGCCCACACATTTGCGGGCTTCCCGAAGGCTCCGAACCCCGCCAGGGTCACCGAGGCGAGTAGTGGATCTGCGGGGGTTGGAAGGGTCCAATAGTGTGCTGTGGAGGTAAGTGATGGGTGCAAGTGTGGAGAGGCGAGTATTTGAGGTAAGTGGAAAGTGTTAGAAAAAGTGTACTTACCTTTGTTTCTTCCTGCAGGCTTCAGTCAGTGGGTATGTGGTGTAAGATTTGCAAAATTTCTGCATTTCCCCGAAGGCTGTTATTAATAAACGGGACCCTGCGTGGACCTTTTAAATCAAAAAGGGTACCCAAGATGGCGTCCGTGCCTCGTGGCAGAAAGCCTGTGAGATTTTAAAATGGACTCTGCAATGCAAACAGCTTGTGGATCGAAACCAAAGCTGCAGTGTCTGTGAAGAGAGACTTTGTATTTTGAAACCAGACAGGACTCTGAATTATGCATTAGACCGAATTGGAGACAAATCTAAATTCAGTTTAGGCCTGTAGTTAAGGCCATCAAGCAGTCTACATATATCATCGGAAACAGATTAACAGAGCCATCGAGGCTGGACAGGCCAATCAAGGAACTTTCATGACAATACAAGTCAATTATCTGGCCGGTAGTTGTGATTACAGGCCATCTAAAAACAGTTAGTATGGATTGCTACCATTATTTAAAATAGCCCGCCAAGATTAAGACAAAGAACTAACCTGATTTGGCGCGCAGATAAGGGTTTTTGAAAAAGGTATAATTGAAGGCCCCCGGGTAGCAATCACTCTCTCTGTGTGCTGGTGCTGCTACTCTCTCTGCTCTTTGGCCCCTCGCCCTCATGGCTGCCGTTCTTTCCCCGTCCCGCGCTTACCCCCTGGCCTTTGACCGTGCCCTTTTCCCACTCCATCTGGAATCACCCCGGCACCGGGTCAGGAGGACACGGACAATTCAGGCCAGGCGAGGCGGGACGCGATGAGGGGAGGAGGGAAGACCACCGGAGGGAAGGCCACCTGAGAAAGACCGGCTGAAGAAGACCAACTGAGGAGACGATGGGAGGAGGGAAGACCACCTGAAGAAGACCAACTGAGGAGACGAACTGAGGGGAGGCTTCGAATTATCGGGCCTTCAGCCTCGGCCGACCTTCAAATATCTGCACACCAACTCAAACTGGCGACTGGCGATGAAGAATCATCCCTGCAAGGTAAAGTACCCAAACAGAGTCTTTAACTTTGGGGTACTCAAACCTGGACAACGCCCTTGCAGCACCCGGAGACCACGTGACGATGGCAGGCTCCAGAGAGCATCAAGAGCGAACCCCGAACCCAACCGCTGTTTTGAGTCTAACAAACCTTTTGATTGGTGAGCATGAAGTTCTGACCCCTCATAGCTTAATGTAGTTAGGTATAGGGGTGGGATAAGGATAAGGGGATCGATAAGATAGTTGATTTCCCTCGATGTGCCGTGTGTTCCCCATTCCCTGTATAAGCATAGTTATTTGTATTTGCCTGTAATGTTATATACTTGTAATTTCTCTTAAGACTGTATTAACATTTTCCTGTTTAATAAAATCCTGAGTTCTGCTTACATCCAAACCACCTGTCTACTTGAGTCCTTTCTGTATCGCTACCTGTACCTAAGTTCAGTGTCGAGAACCTCAGGGGCGTGGGAGCGATTCGAACCGCTCACGGGCAGTCAGAGACATAACCGACTGACCACCACATGCCACCCCCTACAGAAATGGTGACCGCGGCAGGACACCGGCAACAAGGTTGCGATACAGTAGACAATGGTTTGGATGAGTGAACCGTGATGGAGGAAAGGATTTCTGATTATGTGTTTAGCAAGGTGAATATCACTAAGAAGTGGATCAGCACTCTGTTAAGGGCTGGGCGTCCGATAGATGCAGCAGCTAAGTGGGCAGAGGGAAAGGAACACAAGAAGTCCTTAGAGAAGGCAGTTGGCTGATGTGCTTTAAAAAGCAGGTCCAGCTCTTGGATGGGCTCGTTGCAGCACAGGCAGTCGAGTTAAGGGAGTCAGCCCTGGAGATCCAGCATAAGGCTCTCGCAGGGGAGAAGTTATTAGTAGCTTTGCAGGCTTTAAACCAAGAGAGAGTACATTTAGTAGGAGAACACAAGGCCCAGTGGGAATACCTATGCTGCCAAGTCACCGAGGCCAAGGGAAACGAGTTCCAGTTGTGGGAGAAAAATGCCCGCTTGGCAAGGCAGATCAGGGAACAGGAAGAGAAAGTACAGGAGGTAAAAGCCGCTTACAAGCTAGCAAGTGAACAAGGGTTTGAGAAGGCAGACCACGGCCCCTGTAGAGAGAGGATAGAAAATCTGAGCAGAGCCCTCCGGAAGGCAAAAGGCATGGCATGGCTCATAAGCCCAAAGGCAGGCCAGGCAGATTTTATGGGGAACGAGGGGAGGACAGTTCCATTGTCACAAGTGGTGCCTAGGGACAACCCGGTTGAGAGAGAGGAGACCTCACAGCCACCACCCATAGCGCCAAGTTTCAGTGAGGATTGGCAGCAAGGGGGGGTGGAACCGGGGGTGGAACCCGAAGCGGAGCCAGAGGTGGAAGCGGAGGCAGAGCAACCCCCGCCTGAGAGGCCGGAGCCGGGACCGATGTGCCCAGCGCGGCATCGGAGGTTCGGCCCACCCGCCAATGGCGACATTAAGGGACCCCTCCAAAACCAGTTCGTGTTACCCTTCGACACCCAACAGCTCAGGGTTATGGTCAACCATATCCCGAAGCTTTCTGCAAGGGGAGACCCCTCGATTCACTTCAGGGAAATAGAGCAGACCACCAGCGTCAACGACTGCGATGACGCTGAGAAGGCCAAAATGCTGCTATTCTGCCTGGAGAGTAATCTCCTCCAATCTCACTCTGACGAGTGTAAAAAGGGGCAGAGCGGGTATGAGGAGCTTAGAGATGCACTTCTAGAGGCCATGGGGATGGATGAGGGAAGCCCCTTCTCCCGCGTGGAGAAGACGATCCAGCTTTCTGGGGAAACCCCGCAGGCTTTTGCGGACCGGCTGTGGCTGGTGCACCAGAAAGCTTGCCCGGGGACGCTAGGCCGGATGTTCCTGAACGGGGATTCCCTGATGCATTGGCTCCATTGCCTGGTGGCGAACAGCTTGCCACAGGTCCAGGCCAAGGCAGAAGCCTGGTTCGACACCAAAGATCCCCAGACCACAGAACTCACAGTAATTAGGCAGCTCACTCTGGCTTACAAGAATGGCAGGGGAGCTGGTGCACACCCACCCGAGGGGAAGGTGCATGAGATAAAACCAGGAGTGCAGAGTAGAAAGGAGTGGCACCAGGAAGGGAGTAACCCCCCCCTCAACACTAAGACCAATTGTTATGGGTGTGGGAAGGATGGTCACTGGCGGAAGGAGTGTAAAAACCCTTGGAAGGATAACAAGGGAAAGCATCCCACAGCCCCAGCCCAAAAGGCGGGCGTAGGGACCCCTTCCACAAAGGTCGAGTCACTTTTGGACGCCATGAGGTCCTTACTGACTGGCCAGGGGAGAGTAGCAGCCGCCACCGGTGCTCTCACCCCGTCAGCCTCATCCAACCCACAGCTGTGACTAGAGCCAGCGCAGCCTGTTTATCTGTGTTCGCTCCGATATGATGAGTGGAGGAGACCCCTTTTGGAGATGGAGGTGGAAAAGGTGACAGGGACCTATCTGTTGGACACGGGGGCATCGCGCACCGTGATCTACTCAGCTAACCCCATCACCTCACCTCTCTCCAGCGGGGTCCCATACAGTCTATCGGGGTTCACGGGTAGGGAACAGGCCGGCTCGATTTCCATCCCGCTCGCCATTCGGATAGGGCCGCTCCGCTCCAAGTGGACTTGTGTCCTGATGAAATGGGACGTGGAGGATGGAAGAGGGGTCCTGGGAGCCAACTATATTGTGGGCCACGGGATCCTAGTGGATTTGAGGAATCACTGCCTTTGGGGGGCAGGAAAAGTAAAGAATGGTGCGATCATAGTTATCCTGGGTAAGGAAGAGAAGGGGACCCTCTGCACCATGAAGCCCAAAGAGGATTATAACCTCGGGCTCATGGTCTGCAACACCCCACCAGAGTTCCAGGCATTTGTGCAGGTCCACCTGGCCACATTTGCCACTCACAAACACGACTGCAGGAGGGTCACAGGGTTTGAGGTCAGCATAGACGGGGACCCCATGGCCCGACCACAGAAACAGTGTAACTTCCCCAGGGAAGCAGAGCCGGACATGGAAGCAGCCATGTCCTCGTTAGTACGGCAGGGAGTTCTGAGACCGATAGCTACCCACGTGAATTCTCCGTTATGGCCGGTCAGAAAGCACCTGGAGGGCCACGGTGGACTATCGGGTGCTCAATATCAACATCCCAGCCTACGCACCCACAGTAGCAGCAGTTGCCGACCTCATAGGGAGTATTCCAGCATCTGCGACCACTTTCACGGTGCTGGATATTTCAAATGGGTTTTGGTCCATCCCTGTAAGGAGGGAGGATCAGTACAAGTTTGCCTTTACGTTTAAAGGGCAACAGTACATGTGGAACTGTTTGCCACAGGGCTTCCACAACAGCCCCAGCATTTTCCATCAGTGCATGGCCGACAGTTTGAAGGATTTTAGCCAGCCTAGACAGTTGGTTCAATATGTGGATGACCGGCTCCTGTTCACTGATTCGAAAGAGGAGCATGGCCCGCTATTGGCCGAACTGCTGGAGCTGCTAGGACAGAAGTGTTTCAAGGTAAACCCCAAGAAAGCACAGACCGGCCAGCAGGAGGTGAAATTCCTCGGTCTGACCATGCGCGCTGGAGAAAGGGCCATAGATAAGGCTGGGGAAGGAGAGTCCCGGGACCCCTATCGGGCAGGTCCGGAAGCCGCAGTCCGGGACAAGGGAGGCACACAGGGGGTAGTTTTGGCCCCGGACCTAAAGCGGGTCCGGGCCGAAAATCCCATCTGTAAGACCGTCCCGGTGAGGAAAGAGAAAGGGAAGCCCCTAGAAGGTCCGTTCGGGGCAGCGGACGAACCTTCAGCACAGGTTTTAAAACAGGCCGCTGGTTACATCAACCAGTGTAAGCTGTTTACACCTGAAAGGGGAAATCAGCCTGTTGGAAAAAGGTCTGAGGATAAAGATCCTCAGCCTGCAGCAGGTGCGAGTTCACAGAATGCACAGGCAGGCGCTGTGGCTTGCTTGAAAGGAGGGACCATCCCGACCATCGATTGGGACACTCCCCCACTCTTCTGGGATCCAGATGAGGGGGAGGGACCTGAGGGCAAAAACCCCGCCCCTAACCCAGGTGTAGGGAGGGATGGACCTGAGGTCGAAAATCCCGCCCCGGACCCAGCCATGGGACCTGGGGGCGGAGACTCTCAGCTCGCAGCAGCAGGTTGCGAAAAGTTACCTGCCCCCAGCCCAGGTTCGGGAGGGATCAAGCCTGGGGGAGCAGCAGTTCGGGGAAAAGGCCCAGCAGCCAAGAACGCCCCACCCGTCAAAGCCCCTAGAAGGTCCCCACGGACGCCCCAGCTGAGAAAGCCGTGGTCACCAGCCCTCCAGTTACCAAGGGCCGCCCCTCGAGTCAGGGAAAGGTCCAAGGACACAGGTCCTCAGCCAGCAGCCACAGGCTGCGAGGGACCAACAGTCAAGGATGGTGCGGTCACGCCGGGGGTAGCGGCGAGCCGCAGTCCGACCAGGGATTAGCCTGGCCGCCCGGAGACGGGTGGCGGACGTATATAGTTTCAGTTTAAGTTAAATTTATTGTTGAGTAATTATTTAGCTTAAGTTTGGGTGTTTATAATTTAAGTTAAATAAGGTGATGGGTAGTTTTATGTAAGTAGTCTGTTCAGAGTATATCTTTGGGTCGCGGTCGCGGGAGCCGACCATGCTTCACCAAGCCAGAGAGTCTCTTGGGGACCTGGCTGCATGTTTTTACATCTTTTTGCAGAAAGATTTTCGGGATGGTATGGATCGTGATCCTATTCACCCTGATCAGGATGAGTGTGGAGAGGAGGGGCGACGTCCAGGACTCCCACATCTATGGGTGTTCAGGAGATAAGGCGCCCCTGGCGATCGATGGGAGCGGTGAATGGGATGCGGAGGAAACCGCCGTTTACTTCCACGAGGGAAGGTGGCCAGGATGGTTGGGGTCCAATTCGTCTCAGTACTCCAGCCAAACCGGATTCACGTACGGGGAAGCCTCCCTCCTGTGCCCCAGGGTACGAGTCGTTACCACGAGGGCCAGCGTCACCATTGGAAAGCGAATATGTTTGACGTGAAAAGGACACATTCCACTGGATAGGTGGTGGTGGCTCAGGAAGTTGAGCAAGGACATGAGGAACCCTGAAGTCGAGTGGGAACGGTTGGGAAACAACACCCATCGGACGATTACCGCGACTCATGGAGGACTAAGCGTGTGTTGGGACAAGTGGTGGGAACCGGATCAAGGGATTTACATCTGTATGTGGGGGTCAGAGACAGTCTGCACCGCAGGCATATCCATTGTTTTCCACCGGCAGTGGCATGACACTGGGGAGGGGATGAAGTGGGATACCAGCCTGAAGGTGTGTGCGGTCCCTTACACCCCGATCCCAGTCAATGCCACTGAGCTTGTGCCACACCCACGGCGCAGGCGGCGAGGTTATCCAGGGAAGATTGCCCCACCGTCACCAAGGGACCAGGGAATGGGTTGGTATTAGTCCCCACCGATCAGATGCTGTACCAGGGGGTACACTACGTGGTAGCCTCTGTGATTTTAAATCTCACCGAGGTACATTTACCAGAGTGGTGCCCCAAAGAAACAGAGCAGCTATACCAGGCCCTATTAAAGGACATGTTCAAGAAATTTTACGAGTTCGATATTGCCCACGTGGACAAGACCGAACTCTACACCACACACCGAGAATTTTTGAGTAATGCAGGGAGACAAAGAAGAGGTGTATGGAATGATGTTTTTACTGCGTTTAATACTGGGTGCTCTGTCATCAACAGCTTGGATGACATAGAGCTGCAGACCCAGATAAACGGTTTAAAAACACAGTTAAAAAGGATATTACTGGATGAGAACAAGGTAGTGGGCTCGAAGTTGCATGAGGACCAGGCAATGACGGTCCATTTAAAGGAGATCATAGCCAAGTTGGAAAAGCATGCAAAGACGGTAAATGCTCTCATAAGGGAGGACAGAAATGCTTCTGACCAGGCTGCGCAGAATGAGGTGTGTGTATTATACGGGGCGTGGTTACTGGGCGAGGGCCGCAGTAACCTGAAGGATTTAATACAGGGTTTGGTCCTCTCCTGGATTAGCAACAAGCACCTCGCAGCCCTCCACCCTTTTGAGAATGCATTAAGCCCATGCCAACTCCGGCTAGCCTCCGAAGCCTACCCAGTCCCCGTGGATTGTGGGCGGTCCAACCACACAACCATGGGAGTAGTAGTTAGGATGCCGGTCATGGGTAGGACAGCCCGACCCACACCGGTATACAGGGTGGAGAACATTGGAGTCATTCAGTGGGGTGCACACATTCGTTTCACAGCGGTCCCGCCTTACGTCATTAAGTGGGAGCACGCTATGACAGGTACTGACCTCTCAGGGTGCCGGAACCGGGGAGCACACATAATCCTGTGTCCCCAGCAGTTGAATGCCTTTTCAAAACCGCAGTGTGGGTTCAGAGCTGCTGACGCGAAGCCTATAAATTGTACCATGGAGGCAATGGCACAAGGCCATGTTCCCCCGCAGGTAGCATATATAGGAGGTGGGGCATATTGCGTCACCACCGGCGCATCCCACTACCAGCATGGACAGCACAGTTGGTGACAGCAGTTTCTGTTTTAAACCCGAGACAGAAGTTCAAGTGGCCCAGAAGCAAATTGTCCCCATTCCTGTACCCTCCACTGTTCACCTCACTGTGAAGGAGAATTTAACGAATTTGCAATAGTACGTAGCGCACTTTGGCTACGAAATTCCCCCTCTCCCTGAACATCTGACCAAAATACTCAAAGCCGTTATAGTTTCGCATAAACATTTTTAAACACTCGAACAGAAAACAGTAGAGATAGGGACTAAGATATTGGATATTGTAACTCCACCCTGGTGGAACATTTTCAGTAATATAGAGGTCCCTTTGTGGATCAGACTGGCTTCCCACATTCTCGTGGTTTGCCAGTTAGGGATAGTGTTGTATTTAGTTTGTATTCAGTGTAAGGAAAAGGTCTGTGGTCAGAATTCCGAAACAAGATTATTTGGAAGGAACACTATGTAAAGGTGGAGGGAGATACGCCGGTTTAAGTCTTTGTCCCTGTATTTTGATTAAAGGATTGTCGTTTCTTTTGTGTTTGTTATTTTTAATATAGGTTTTTCTTTTGCTGTTTTTTTGTGATGCGGTTTAATATAGATATATGTACCAAGTGGTGCAGGGGTGCTGGACCCCTCCATGCTTGGATGTGTGTGTAATGTCTGTAATTTTACTCTCTGTATGCTGATGTACACTACATTCTCGCGGAATGGGAAGTGCATGTGTCGTGGGTATATTAGATAGCTAATTACAGGGGAAGGTTGACTATGGAGGTTCAGAAAAATTTTGCTCACCTTAAATGTATGATATTTCAAGCAAGTTTTAGTATCACAGGGGGAATGTAAGATTTGCAAAATTTCTGCATTTCCCCGAAGGCTGTTATTAATAAACGGGACCCTGCGTGGACCTTTTAAATCAAAATGGGTACCCAAGATGGCATCCGTGCCTCGTGGCAGAAAGCCTGTGAGATTTTAAAATGGACTCTGCAACGCAGACAGCTTGTGGATAGAAACCAAAGCTGCAGTGTCTGTGAAGAGAGACTTTGTATTATTTTGAAACCAGACAGGACTCTGAATTATGCATTAGACCGAATTGGAGACAAACCTAAATTCAGTTTAGGCCTGTAGTTAAGGCCATCAAACAGATTAACAGAGCCATCGAGGCTGGACAGGCCCATCAAGGAACTTTCATGACAATATAAGTCAATTATTGGGTCGGTAGATGCGGTTACCGGCCATCTAAAAACAGTTAGTATGGATTGCTACCATTATTTAAAATAGCCCACCAAGATTAAGACAAAGAACTAACCTGATTTGGTGTGCAGATAAGGGTTTTCGAAAAAGGTATAATTGAAGGCTCCCGGGTAGCAATCGCTCTCTCTGTGTACTGGTGCTGCTGCTCTCTCTACTCTTCGGCTCCTCACCCTCGTGGCTGCCGCTCTTTCCCCGTCCCACGCTTACCCCCTGGCCTTTGCCCGTGCCCTTTTCCCACTCCATCTGGAATCGCCCCGGCACCGGGTCAGGCAGACATGGGCAATTCAGGCCAGGCGAGGCGGGACGCGACGAGGGGAGGAGGGAAGACCACCGGAGGGAAGGCCACCTGCGGAAGACCGGCTGAAGAAGACCAACTGAGGAGACGAACTGAGGGGAGGCTTCGAATTATCGGGCCTTCAGCCTCGGCCGACCTTCGAATATCTGTACACCAACTCAAACTGGCGACGAAGAATCATCCCTGCAAGGTAAAGTACCCAAACAGAGACTTTAACTTTGAGGTACTCAAACCTGGACAATGCCCTTGCAGCGCCCGGAGACCACGTGATGACGGCAGGCTCCAGAGAGCACCAAGAGCGAACCCCGAACCCAACCGCTGTTTTGAGTCTAACAAACCTTTTGATTGGTGAGCATGAAGTTCTGACCCCTCATAGCTTAATCTAGTTAGGTATAGGGGGTGGGATAAGGATAAGGGGATCATTAAGATAACAACAGAAAATGCTGGAAATACTCAGCAGGCCAGGCAGCATCCGTGGAGAGAGAAACAGAGTTAATGTTTCAGGTCTGGGACCCTTCATCAGAACTGGAAAAAGCTGGAGATGTAACAGATATTAAGCAGGTGCAGAGATTGGGGGGGAGGGGGTTAGGAGGGGAGGAAGGAGTAGAAAGAACATCCTGCACTTTTGTAAGAGGCAGGAAAGATAAAATGTTGCAAATGGGAATGGCAAAAATCATAATGCATGAAAAATGGGGGCAGGGATAATTATCTGAAATTGTTGAACTCAATGTTGAGTCCGGCAGGCTGCAAAGCACCCAAATGAAAGATGAGGTGCTGTTCCTCGAGCTTACGTTGAGCTTCATTGGAACAATGCAATAGCCCGAGGACAGAGAGATCAGAGTGGGAGTGAAGCGGTGAATTAAAGTGACAGGCGACCGGAAGCTCAGGGTCACCCGTATGGACTGAACGGAGGTGTTCCGCAAAGCGGTCGCCCAATCTGCATTTGGTCTCCCCAATGTAGAGGAGACCGCATCGTGAGCAGCGAATACAGTATATTAAATTGCAAGAAGTACAGGTAAATCGCTGTTTCACCTGGAAGGGGTGTTTGGGGCCCTGGACAGTGGGAAGGGAGGAGGTAAAAGGGCATGTGTTGCATCTCCTGCGCTTGCACGGGAAGGTGCCAGGTGAAGGAGCAGGGCTGTTGGGGGTGATTGAGGAGTGGAACAGGGTGTCGCGGAGGGAGCGGTCCCTTCGGAATGCTGAAAGGGGAGGAGAGGGGAAGATGTGTTTGGTGGTGGGATCACGTTGGAGGTGGCGGAAATGGCGGAGGATAATCCGTTGAATGTGGAGGCTGGTGGGGTGAAAGGTGAGGACAAGGGGAACCCTATCGTGGTTCTGGGAGGGAGGGACAGGGGTGAGAGCAGAAGTGCGGGAAATAGAACGGACACGGTCAAGGGCCGTGTCAACCATGGTAGAGGGGAATCCTCGGTTGAGGCAAAAGGAAGACATGTCAGAAGCACTAGTATGGAAGGTGGCATCGTCAGAACAGATGCGGCGGAGGCGGAGAAACTGGGAGAATGGAATAGAGTCCTTACAGGAAGCGGGGTGGGAGGAAGTGTAGTCCAGGTAGCTGTGGGAGTCGGTGGGCTTTTTATTATTAAGATAGTTGTTTTCCCTCGATGTGCCGTGTGCTCCCCATTCCCTGTATAAGCATAGTTATTTGTATTTGCCTGTAATGTTATATACTGGTAATGTCTCTTAAGACTGTATTAACTTTTTCCTGTTTAATAAAATCCTGAGTTCCTGTTCCTGGGACTAGGGACAGGGTCACTGGCAAGGCTTGGAAGCTAAGCAAGCGCCAGGCCTGGTTAGTACCTAGAGGGGTGACCATCAAGGAAGACCAGGTGCAGAAGGTCACGAAAAGAGCCCCGAGGAGGGGCGGTTGGTGAGAAGGTCACGGAAAGAGGAGCGGCTGGTGAGCAGGCCCGGGCGTTGGGCTGAAGATTGTCGGAATCGTGGAAATGGAATGGCAGTGCGCACCGACGCAGCGGCTTTGCTTCTCCTAGTCATGGGAGCTTGCAAGATCACATTTTGTTGTTCATGTATTTGTGCAATGACAATAAAGATTAATTATTATAATTATTACCTGTCTACTCGAGTCTTTTCTGTATCGTTACCTGTACCTAACCGGTGTCTAGAACCTCAGGGGCGTGGGAGCGATTCGAACCGCTCACGGGCAGTCAGAGACATAACCGACTGACCACCACACACCACCCCCTACAGCGGAGAGTCTCGCACCTCCGTGGTAGAGATGACAGACGGTCGTTGCATTCTCCAATGCAACAACCATCCCATTTCTGCAAAAGAAAGAGGTTTGATGAGGTCTTGAATTCAAGAACTCATCAAACTACAGAAAATGTCACTGTTTGACAGCTTCACAGAGCTGTCAAACAATGACAATTCATCTGTCAAAAAGCCTGACAAGTGGGAGTCCCGCCTCCAAAAGCTCCCCATTGGCAAAATCGCCCCCTACGTGCTTGCTTCCAATTTGTCTGTTTTGCTTCGATCATCACACTTTGGACATCAAGTTTGCCAGAAGAGATCTTTTAAGGTTATGTTTTTTACTTTCCTTGTGGGGCCCGGAGGAGCAGGAGTGCTCTTCCGGGACCCACAAGAAAATTTTAGGACTCCCTTTCACTCCCATCCAGTGAGGTAGCTGATGGTAGGCTTCCAGATGAGGCCCCGCTTTATCCGATCGGGGGTAGGGGTGTGGCGCACGGGGGGGGGGGTTATGGGGAGGGGCATGGCGGGGGGGGGGTGGTGATCCGCCCAACTGCCTCTCCACCTGCTTGAATCCCGCTCCATTCAAATTCCCCCAATAAACAGTGATTTTTAGAGCAAATGAGGATATGTTGGGAAAGACTGCTGGGGTCACATCGACGAAAGCCAGTGAAGACGTTGCCAGAGTTGCCTTGTGGATCTGACATTGAGTAGCTCCACTGTCACCTCCAGAACAGAAGACCGGTGCTGCAAAGACCTTTAATAAGAAGGCAACAAAAGTAGGAGAACTGACACCTTCCCTTTAGTGGCACTTTGGTACCCTTCCACTACTCAATCTCACTTCTTAAATGGATTGACAAGCCATCATGCACATCACACTATGTTTCATTGGCTCTCTAACTCTTCCACTTGATACCTGTGTAGCAACCAAAGGAAAACAGTTTTAAAAAGTATGCAGACAAACCTGACATATGGTCAAAACTTGTCCAGGGAGTGAGCACCTTTAAATATATCGGTTCCACCAGGATGCTGACAAGCCACAAGCCTTCATTGATCTGGTTGCCTTCAGCTGCTCAGGCCCTAAGCTCTGGAATTCCCTCCCTAAATCTCTCCACCTCTCTACCTCTCTCTGCTCCTTTAAGACGCTCCTTAAAACCTACCTCTTTGACCAAGCTTTTGCTCAGCTGTCCTATTGGCCCAGAAATTCGGGTCTCCATGGGTGAGTACGCACGGGGTACTCACCCGTAGGCCCAATGGAGGGTAAGTCTCCAGAAGTTACACATTTAAAAAGCAGGCGTAAGGCCTGCTTTTTACAAGGTAAGTGGTGAATTAATTAAAATTAAAACATTTTTTCCACAGGTTTATTACTTTTAAATACTTTAAAGCAAGGTAAGTTTATTTTTAGCCCCGTTAGAAAATAAAATTATTTTTTTCAAAAATTTAAATTATTGTTTAAAATAGTTATTTCATGTAATTTATAGTTTATTTAAAAAATGTGATTTAAAAAAAATTTATTTGAAGATTTAGTGATGTTTTGGGGCCTGTAGTATTTATAGGTTTTGACAGCGCTTCCTGTCAAACTTATGAATGGAGCATTCCCTGCTCCGATTGGCTGACCATGGCCCACGTGATCCCAGGGGACGCATCGAACTAACTGTGTCCCTGGGATACGCAAGCACTGCGCACCGGCAGCTGGACCAGGCCCCGGATCAGAATGCCACGTGGGCCCACAGCTCAACGGCCGGCGCGCAAGGTAAGTGCAAGTCGGGGGCTTACACCCGCGGGAAGCCTCCGACCCGAATTTCTGGGCCGATATCTCCTTAAGTGGCTCGGTGTCAAATTTTGTTTGATAGTATAGAGGAGTGTTGCACTGTTGGAGGTGCCGTCTTTCGGATGAGGCAGTAAACCGAGGCCCCGTCTTCCCTTTTAGGTGGATGTAGAAGGTCCCATGGCACTATTTCGAATGAAGAGAAGGAAGTTCTCCCCAGTGTCCTGGCCAATATTTATGCCTCAACCAACATCACTAAAACAGATTATCTGGTCATTTATCTCATTGCTGTTTGTGGGACCTTGCTGTGCGCAAAATTATCTGCTGCATTTCCTACATTACTACAGTGACGACACTCCTAAAGTATTTCATTGGCTGTTAAGCACTTTGGGATGTCCTAAGGGTGTGAAAGGCACTAAATAAATGCAAGCCTTTCTTTCTGGAATCATGAGATAGACCATTTAATCTAATGATTGTTAATATCCCCCAGAGCCAAACAGGCATCAATAAAGTTAAGCACTTAATGTAAACTCATTCCAACCATGTATATTCAGGTCATTTTCTACCTTGTTATATTTTGATATTTTATTGATCGAAGTGTTAAAATGCATAGATAGGTAGATGTGTAGTTACAAAACAGTAGATAAAATTTATTCATTAATCATATGTATTCTACACACTATTCATAACATTTAGATTACCCAGAGGGGCCCCTCTGTGATACAATAACACTTACATAGATTACTCATACATTAATAATTGTGACATTATTGTAGTGACTCACTGATTATGTTGTACTCCCTCTTACGTTGTTGAGAATACTGATTGGCATTAATAGGACTTTCATGAAAAGGAAAAAGTACCATTTTGGGGCTTCTGAGATTTATAGTCTGAACAGACGATCAAATAGATACCCTGCACCTTTGAGTCATCAAGATAATGGGTAACTCATCCATTTAAACTACATATTGAGAAGTTGGCTTTGCTTTGAGTTTTTATCATAACTCACGACATACAATAACCTGATATAACTGGGAACCCTACACATAAATTACATCCTAGATAATGTAGGCAATAATGAAGATGAAAGTGAAGGTTTAATTTCTTCTGCTGGCGCACTGGTTAATGTGTTCACAGAAAGTTCCTTTGTGTGCTATGTTAGTGTAGTCAGTAACCTATTAGTTTTCTTTCTTAGAATATCTTGATGACTTTACTAGAAATAATGAACTGAAATTTTCACAAACACCTTTACAAAAAAATTAGAGCTATGGGGAAAGAGCGGGGGAGTGGGATTAATTGGATATCTCTACCAGAGAGCTGGCACATGCACGATGGGCCGAATGGCCTCCTTCTGTGCTGCATCATTCTATGATTCGATGATTTAGGATTTAGCTGCACAGACATCTAGAAGAATTCTTATCCCTATTTGATCATTAACTTCAATTAGGTGTTTACGCTTTTGTTGGAAGCTAGGAAGCTATAACAACATAGGAAATAAGAGCAGAAGTAGGCCATATGGCCCCTTGAGCCTGCTCCACCATTCAATAAGATCATGGCTGATCATCGACCGCATCTCCACTTTCCCGCCCGATCTCCATATCCCTCGATTCTCCTAGAGTCCAAAAATCTATCTCTCTCAGCCTTGAATATACTCAAAGACTCAGCACCCACAGCCCTCTGGGGCAGCGAATCCCAAAGATTCACAACCCTCCGAGTGAAGGAATTCCGCCTCATCTCAGTCTGAAATGGCCGACCCCTTATCCTGAGACTATGACCCCTAGTTCTAGACACTAGAAGCTGACAAACTGTTAATGGCGGGCTTCTCTGCTGGTTAAACACTTCGTGGCTTTTTTTAAACTTCTCCACTTTATTCATTTTTCTTGAAATTTTGTTTAATTTCACATGACCGCCTTACCTATAATTTTCATATTTCTAATTATTTCTCATCTTAAATTCCGCTCCCAGAAATATTTTTTTAAAATGATTCCACGATTGTCAGGAACTTGTGGATCAACGGGTTTAACTCTGGAACATTATTCAGATTTCTGTTGAACTTTATTCAAATCTGGACATTTTATTCAGTTTTAATATGTATATTTGTAATGTTTCATAGCCGACATTTGGCTCTGTGATCCATTTCTGCATCTCAGGGATCATTATGCTCTTACAAAATGTTTTGAAAAATCATTCGCGGTGTCGCTAGCTAGGCCAGCATTTACTGCTCATCCCTAATTGTCCTTGAAAAGTGGTGGTGACCCTTCTTCTTGAACCGCTGCAGTCCGTGCAGTGAAGGAACTCCAATAAGATAGGCAAGTTTAAATCCGGAGCAGTGAAAATTAATTTTATTACCTTGGTCCCAGTGCTGTGCTCCCCCAGCCTTTGCGGCACTCCATTCCTGAATGCATTGTAAGTCACCCAATGCTCACTGACCTACATTGGTCCAGCAACGCCTTGATTTAAAAATTCTCATCCTCATATTCAAATCTTTCCGTGGCTTGGCTCCTCCCTTGCTCTGTAACCTCCTCCAGCCCTACAATCCTCCTCCAACAACAACAACAGCTTGTATTTATATAGCGCCTTTAACATAGTAAAATGTCCCAAGGCGCTGCTCAGGAGTATTTTAAGACAAAAAATTTGACACCGATCCCCATAAGGATAAGTTAGGGCAGGTGACCAAAAGCTTGGTCAAAGCGGTAGGTTTTAAGGAGTGTCTTAAAGGAGGAAAGAGAGGTAGCGAGGCAGACAGGTTTAGGCAGGGAATTCCAGAGCTTAGGGCCGAGGCAACAGAAGGTACGGCCACCAATGGTTGAGCGATTATAATCAGGGATCCTCAAGATCCAACTCCACGTTCCTCCAACTCTGTCTTTTGTGCTCCCCCATTTTCTTCACCCCACCATTGGTGGCCGTGCCTTCAGCTACCTCAGCCCTAAGCTCTGGAACTCCCTCCCTAAACCTCTCCACCTCTCTACCTCTCTCCTTCTTTAAGTCACTCCTTAAAACCTACCTCTTTGACCAACCTGTCCTATTATCTTTGGCTCGGTGTCAATCTTTGTATGATTACACTCCTGTAAAGCGCCTTAGAAGTGCTATATAAATGCAAGTTATTGCTGTTGTTGCTACTTCATAGAATCATAGAAACTTACAGAACAGAAGGAGGCCATTCGGAACGTCATGCTTAGTCCCGCTATTTGTCTGTAACCCTGTAAGTTCCTCATCCTCAAGTACCTGCCCAAATCAGCTTGGTCCCTGTGGTGTATGTAACCGTTCCACCTTTAAGAGAACTATTTTAAGAGATGCACTACTTTATCTTGGCTGCTGTATACTGTAATACCGGTGGTGACCACACCGGTATATAAGTGCTGTGTAATGATTTATTGGGCAGTTCAGCCTGACCTTCGACTAGTAAAGACCTGTTGAATTTATTCTTGTGGTCTGTGTGTAGTGATTCTTATTAACAATAACTAGAACACACAGACTTAACAGTGGCAACGATGACGATCTTACCCTGCGGCAGAGATATATCCAAGGCAGTTTAACGGGCATCGAGAAGAGGCATCCGCCCTCATCATCCTGCTGAGAAAAGACTCGGGTCTGAAGAGCAAGGAAGAATCCTGACATGAAGCCTTCCATCAGCAACAGGCAGTGATCATCCCTTCTATCACGGTGGTGGGTAAGCCGATCAGCGACGAGCAGCAAGTCGGCCACGTTGGCTGTGAAGTAGGGGAGGGAAAAACGGAGGATATAAGGGCGGAGAACTCGACCACGGCCGGGGAAAAGAGCCGGACAGAAGTCGAGGCCAGAAGCGCTGAGACTGGGGCAGCGTAAGGCATGGGAGCCGCGGTGAATGCAAACGCAGCCGGTGTAAAAGACTGGGCTGCAAGAGGGCTGGGAGACGCAACAGCGTCGAGAGAGAGCTCGACCGCGACCGGGGAAAAAGGCCGGGCAGCTACCGAGGCCGCGAGGCGTGGGAGAAAATAAAAATAATAAAAAATTTTTTTTAAAAACCGCGGAGAACTCAGCCGCAGCCGGGGGAAAGGACCGGACTGCAAGAGGGGCTGGGAGGCACGATTTGAGAACCGCTGGGGAGGGCAAATGCAGCAATATGGCAATCGCCATTACAGCCAGCGGGGGAGAAAGGCAAACGCGGGAAGCCGCCATTTTCGTAGGCGGGGGGGGAAGAAGACAAGCGCGGGAAACCGCCATTTTGAAAAAAAAATAAAAGAAAAATTTCTTTTTGTTTCTCAAGAAGATTGCGAGGATGCCTAAGCGTGGTAACATCAACGATTTTGATGCCGATGTTGAAGATTGGGCCACGTATGTAGAACGCATAGAGATTTATTGTAAGGCAAATAAAATATCAGATGAAGATAAAGCACTAACCTTACTAAACTCAATGGGTGCGAAGACATACGGGCTATTGAAGCATCTTCTATCACCAGCTAAACCGGCGGATCAGGCTTTCGCTAATATTGTTGCTGTCCTGAGAAATCATTTGAACCCCACACCGCTGATGTTAGCGGAACGATTTAAATTTTATGCGAGAACGCAACTGAAAGAGGAAAGCAACGTGGAGTATTTAATTGAACTGCGTAAGCTAGCGAAATACTGTCAGTTTGGGGAAAGACTGACAGAGGCACTGAGAGACAAATTCGTGTGTGGGTTGTTGAAAGAAGGAACACAAAAGCGGCTGCTTGAAGAGAATGATCTTACACTTGAAAAGGCTGTCACTATTGCAGCATCGCACGAAGCCGCAGCGAGAGGCACTGCGGAAATGCAGCTGAAGGCAGCGGTACTCAGCGTAGATCAAATGGCTTTGGGTACAGCAAAATGTTATCGTTGTGGAAAGACAACACACGATCAGAACCAATGCTGGTTTAAAAATCAGGAATGTAGAAAATGTGGCAAGCTTGGTCACATAGCTAAAGTATGCCGGTCAGGAAAGAAGACCAGCAACAAAAAGTCACCGCAGGAAAAGTGCAGAAAGGTACATAAGGTGGCTGAGAAGAGTTCGGATGAACAGAATTCGGATTCAGACTCCAACAGCAAGGAACTGGGTAGTCTGAGAATTCACAATGTGAGTAAGGAAGCTGACCTACAAACTATCTGGGTCACACTTCAGATAGCAGGAGTCCAAGTGAAGATGGAATTGGACACCGGATCGGCGTTGACGGTCATGAATAAGCAAGATTACAAAAGGTTATTCACACATATTCCCCTACGGGATACGGAGATAGTATTGCAGACATACACGGGGCAAAGAGTATACCCCATCGGAAAGATAAAAGTCAAGGTGGTACACAAGGGCAAAGAACACCAAGGAATGGATTTATATGTACTACCTGAGGGAGGTCCACCACTTCTGGGACGGGAGTGGATCAGGAAAATAAATATGGACTGGCACTCCCTAAAAGCAATAACGGTAGATTCCGGAAAAAAAGATGTCAAACCTGAACGATTGTCCAGAATATTGGATGAGGCTAAAGAGGTGTTCCAACAGGGACTGGGAACACTGAGAGGAATTACGGCAAAAATCAAGATTGCAGAACATGCAAACCCAAAAGTTTTCAAAGCCAGACCGGTACCTTATGCGATACGACCTGCTGTGGAAGCTGAGCTGGAAGGGCTAGAACGTTCAGGAGTACTGTCTAAGGTGGACTGGAGTGAGTGGGCCACGCCCATTGTTCCCGTCATGAAGCGTTCATCGAGTAACAAGCCAGGGGAACCGGGGAAGGTCCGCATCTGTGGAGACTTCAAGATCACGGTTAATCCGGTGCTTCACACGGTGCAATACCCGCTTCCGCGGATTGAGGATATCTTTGCTTCATTGTCTGGCGGGAAACACTTCACCAAGATAGACCTGGCGCAAGCGTACTTACAGATGGAAGTTGAGGAAGAGTCGCGCCAGTATCTCACAATCAACACGCACAGAGGCTTGTATCGATATAATAGACTGGTTTTTGGAGTGGCTTCGGCTCCAGCAATTTGGCAGAGGGCCATGGAGCAGGTATTACAGGGAATTCCAAGCACTCAATGTTACTTGGACGATATCCTGATTACAGGCGATGACGATGAGGAACACCTTGCAAATTTGAAACTGGTGCTCACCAGATTGAAGGAATATGGACTTCGAGTTAATCGCCAGAAATGTGAGTTCTTTCAGAAACAGATCTCGTACTGTGGTCATGTCATTGACCAGGAGGGGCTGCACAAGTCACCTGACAAGATCGAAGCTGTTGTGAAGGCTCCCGCTCCGGAAAATGTATCCCAGTTGAGGTCGTTCCTAGGGTTGATTAACTATTACCATAAGTTTCTGCCAAATCTATTCACGGTGCTGCACCCGCTGAACGCTCTTTTGCAGAAAGAAGTACCATGGGAGTGGAGCGAGGACTGTAAGAAGGCCTTTCGCAAAAGCAAGGCATTGATCACCTCAGAGGAAGTGTTGGCTCACTTCAACCCAGCGCTACCTATTTGTTTAGCTTGTGATGCTTCTCCTTATGGTATTGGAGCAGTACTCTCACACAAGTTGCCAAATGGCTTGGAAAGGCCAGTCGCATTTGCATCCAGATCATTGACCTCCGCTGAGCGCAACTATGCTCAGATAGATAGGGAGGCTCTCAGCCTTGTGTGGGGAGTAAAGAAGTTTAATCATTACCTGCAGGGCCAGAAGTTTACACTGCTGACAGACCACCAGCCTTTGGTATCCATTTTTAACCCTAAGAAGGGTGTTTCGGTGATGACAGCACAGAGGCTCCAGAGATGGTCCCTTTTCCTAGGGGCACATCAATATCAGATAGAATTCAAAGGTACAAAGCAGCATGGTAATGCTGATGGGCTGTTGCGCCTGCCACTACCTACTGAGGAGGAGGCACCGACGGTTGACCCGGTGGAGTTATTTCACTCGACCATCATCGAATGTTTACCAGTCACCAATGCAAATATTGAAAGGGAGACTAGGAATGACCTGACACTGTCCCGGGTCTACGAATTGACAGTAAAGGGATGGCCAGCCCATGGTGATCCACTGTTACCGGCATTCTCAGCAAGACGAGAACAGCTGTCCATCTGTCAGGGAACATTGATGTATGGAACAAGGGTGATTATCCCTCCTAAGTTAAGAGAGAGAGTTCTAAAAGAACTACATGAAGGTCATCTGGGGGGAGTCAAGATGAAAAGCCTTGCTAGGGCTTATGTGTGGTGGCCGGGTATCGACCAACAGATAGAGGATCTGACGAAAAGCTGCTCAGGGTGCCATAAAGTCCAAAATGCACCTCCAATTGCACCGCTGCATCCATGGGAATGGCCTTCAACCCCATGGCAACGTGTACATATTGACTTTGCTGGTCCATTCATGGACTCCATGTTTTTAATTGCGGTGGACGCACATTCTAAATGGCCAGAAGTGATTAAAATGACTACCACTACCTCGGAGAAGACGATCGCGGTGCTAAGAACGATATTTGCAAGAAATGGATTGCCAGAGCAAATATGTTCAGACAACGGACCACAGTTCGTGGCAGAGGAATTCCAGAAATTCCTGAAGAAGAATGGGGTGAAACATTATACCTCTGCCCCATATCATCCAGCTACGAATGGGCTGGCCGAGAAGTTTGTACAGACATTCAAAAAGGCAATAAAGGCCATGAGCGAAGATCAGATTCCACTGCAACACAAGGTGGACAATTTCCTACTGGCATATCGAAATGCCACCCATGCAACAACAAACCAAAGTCCTGCCATGATGTTCTATAACAGGAGGTTGCGGTCCAGGTTGGACTTGTTAAAACCAAATGTGCGGAGGGAAGTCGAAAACAAACAGTTCCAGCATATCAATAACAAGCCCACTCGGAGTTTTGAAATAGGACAACCGGTGTTAGCCAGGGACTATAAAAACGAGAAATGGCAATCTGGAACAATTCGGGCCAGACAAGGACCCTTGATGTACACGGTAGATGTTGGTGAAAATGTAATGCGACGTCATGCTGACCAACTGGTGGGATCGAGAACAAGGGTCGAGCCCATGGTTACGACAGAGACAACCGTGGAGGAAGTTAGTGAACCTGAAGCATCTACCTCAGAAGTGAATATACCTGATGATGATGTCCTATCCATAGAGGATCAACTAGATGAGTCACCCCAGCAACGAGAACCAGAGACCCCTGAAAGGCGTTATCCATCTCGGATCAGGAGGCCTCCTCAGAGACTGAATCTGTGAACTGTTTTTACATGAAGTTGTGTATATATGTTATTATGTTATGTTAAATGGGGAATATATACTGTTAAGCTAAAAAGGGAGGATTGTGGTGTATGTAACCGTTCCACCTTTAAGAGAACTATTTTAAGAGATGCACTACTTTATCTTGGCTGCTGTATACTGTAATACCGGTGGTGACCACACTGGTATATAAGTGCTGTGTAATGATTTATTGGGCAGTTCAGCCTGACCTTCGACTAGTAAAGACCTGTTGAATTTATTCTTGTGGTCTGTGTGCAGTGATTCTTATTAACAATAACTAGAACACACAGACTTAACAGTCCCATTCTCTTTATATTTAGAATGTTTTTCACGCAGTTTATTGCGGTTCTTTGATGGGAATCCAGTGACCCCCCAGCCTGGCAGAAGGAACTGAGCACATATTATTCACAGTAACTTAATTAAACTTATGTCAAGCATCAGAAACTTGAGTCCAGTTCCTGAACCACCTACAAGTAACGCCATGGGAAATCTCCTGGTATTTAATATATATTTAATATAGCCTGATATAAAGAAACTGAGACAGATATATTATTTCTTGTCTAAAAACTGGCAAAGATTTGATGCAATGGCATTGACACCAAAATTTGTACACTGTAGGCTTCTGGAAATGGTGTGATGATTTTTCGCTCCATTTGAGGGCACTAAAGCAATCAACTTGTAAAGTCTGCACCAAAATGATTCATTAATTTTCTAAATTTTGCAAAGGCAACACACAGCAATAGAACACGTGCTTAATGATAACTACTTTGCATCTGGCTTAACACCAAGCAAGAGACTGATTTATTTCCTGGAAACTAGAGACTCTGTGCCCAAAAACACTGGTTTGATGAATGTGGTTTTAAAGACAAACCTGCAGCTCGACTGATGTAAAAAAACATAAATTGTTTTGCCCAATGTAGATGATAGCAATCAATGTAATTGCAGCCAGATAATGACATACTTCCCACTTTGGCGAGGGTGTTCGTTTGTTAACTATAAATCTTAAAATTAGAACTGAGCAATATACTTGCAATAAAAACTGAAAGTCTATCCCCAGCAATAAAGGTTTATGTGTAAACAAAGTTTGATGTTCCAACCTGCTTACCGGCCTCCTACTAAGGTGTAGAAAAAGACCCAGAAAATGCTGGAAATGCTCAGCAGGTCAGGCAGCATTTGTGGAGAGAGAAACAGAGTTAACGTTCCAGGTCGCTGACCGACTGTAAACCCTGAAATACATCATGAGAAAATGACAGAACTGGACAAAATTCCAGAAAACAGAATTTTTGATTTACAAAAACGGATTGCCCGCTCAAACAATGACTAGCCAAAACCTGACAGGTGGAAACTCTAAGCAGGCAAATAGTTTTTGTCCTGATCTCTCAGAAACCAGCATTTTCACCGCCCCGGCAATGAATATGCAAAATTGCAATATTCAGGCAACAAGTTGCGTCACACGTCTAGACCTTTGTTATGCTCTGTTGTCTCATATCAAACCGCTTGCTTTACCTACTGAAGATGCAAATAAGTCACCAAGGCCTAGAAATTCACTTTGGGCCCGCCAGCTGGCGGAGCCAGTTGCGCCCGTCAGATATTCAGTTTTTGCGCCCCAAGTCGGAACCGGGCACTATTCCAGGGTGTGCCCGTCCCCGCTTGGGGCGCTGAAACTGAATTTCAGCGCTCTAGGCGCCGCTGCGCCACCCGCTGCGGAGCGGCAGGCTGCGGTACTGCAGGCCTCCTCCTTCTCTTAAGGGGGAGGTGCCTGCAACGGGGAGATCGCCGCTGGATAGTGCCGGCAAATGAGCCCGGCACCACGGAGAAGTGCCGGGTTCGTGGAAAGCAGCCGGCAATGCCGCGGCGGGGGGGGGTGGAGGAGGCCGGGGAAGGAGGTGCGGGCAGGCGGCCGCCGAAAAAGCGGCCGGCCGCACCTCCACCTTAAAGCGCCCCACTAAGGCTACAGGATGGCCCCGTTTTCTGATCGCTGTTTGTGGCCGCTGCGGAAGAGGTGGCCGCAACTAAATATGGCGGTCGGGCCGGTAGCGGGCCGGTAGCGGGCCGGTAGCGGGGCGGTAGCGGGGCACTGCGCACACCGATGATGTCATCGGTGGCGGCGCAGCGCTACTGGCTAACGCCGCCATTACCGTAGCGCTGAATATCGGCGAAAGCTCAGCAAGTGGCGCAAAAGCCCTCTTTGGGTGAAAACTGGGCGCAAAGCCTACTGAATTTCTAGCCCCAAGGCTTTTTTTCTCACATTGTAGTATGCTAGTTGTTAACGAGTAATTGTTATGGACCTTACAAGGGACCTAATTTGAGTGCAACTGAATTTTTGCAAATGTATACCTTTCCACTTAACAAGAAATGCACTTGGATCAAGTTGATGATTGAACCTTATTATACAGTAGGGCAATTAGGAATGGTACATTGGATTTGGAGTTTCAACGCCATGAAGGTGAATAGGAATGAAATGCCGCAGATCTATACTTGGATCAGGTACGTGAGCTGTATCAGGGCTTCAGTGTGCTACGCTCACTCCACCCTTTGCAGCGTGAGGTGAAATTAGGTTTGCTCTTGTTGATTTCCTATACTACTTCCTTTTTTTTGCAGTAATTTAGCTGTCATTTATCACCCGTAGATTGCAGTCTTCTTTCTGAATCTACTGTAGTTAATGAGATGCTGATTGGCAATTCTGAAATTCACTTGTAGATGATTATGTGTTATTTTAACAAGAGAATGACAATAATTTCCTGTAATGCCACTTGTTAAAGTAACTATGCTATAATTGCCTTATCAAGGTGTCAGAAAGGAGAGGAGGAGAGAATCTCGGAGATTTTTTTACTACCGTTATCATGCTCTTGTAAAGCTAAGTGATATCTTGAAAATGCATTATCATCCATCACGATTACATTCTGATAACAATTTGAAATAATTAAAATTATATTTGAGGTATTTTGCAGCCTGTTCTTCATGACACTCCTTTTCATTACACAGTGCCTTTCCAACCTTTAAATCTGAACTTAAATGGGCTATTCCTAAAATGTGCACGCATGATGTTTATGACATACATTTCAAATGGGACTATTGCTCCAGTCTCTTTAGTGGATACAATAAACACATTTTGTTGATCAAGCTACTTTGGCAAATGCACAGCAGATGGGGTTTCAGATTTATGGTGTGTGTATGTGCTTGGGAGGAAATCAGAAGTGTAATTATTAGTGCTAATTCACAACAGTTTAATTTGCAGATCAAATAGCTCACAAACACATTGGCCCAAAGCTTGCTGGAGAAATAACCGCGGGTTCACGACACAGGCCATTATTAATGCACAGATTGACCAGCAAGTTCAGTCGAAGGGAAGATACAGGGTGAGTTGCGAATTGTCATACTTTCCTGGTCAAATAACGCTGCTCTGTTGTTTGCCTCACACAAATGGCAGATCTCGCTTAACCTCCCGGGTTTTAAAAAAATTACTAGATTTGCACATTAAACTCAAACTACACTTGTCGCAGAAAGTTAGAATTGGTACTTAAGAGCATAAGTATCCTTTTATCGACATGATAGTTGTTTATGCAATGCTGATCAACCTTTCCGGACCAGAAAGGGAACAATTTAAATTGTCGAGTCTCATTACTGTGTGGCAGAACCACTGAATGACTCTGGCTAACTGTATATAATTCTCTTTAACAATGTTCTAACACCAGCCTAAACCTGTACCATTGTGTTAGGCATTATTGTGTTTTGTATATAGAGTTTGCATGTACGGGGCGTGGCCCCTTTAAGAGCGCGGGAAAACGCGGGCAAACGCGATGACGTCACGTTGCAAACCACGGGACTGCCCAGGCAGTCCTCGTGGCATCTCCGTTGAGTAAAGACCTGTTTAATTGTTCTCCTGTGTCGATCTCACTTATTCGTAGGAATTCATTAATTCCTACATTGGTGACCCTGTTTTTGTGAACGTTTTCACAAAAGAAGAGCACAGCATGGAAGCAAACGCCGTTTCGCTAAAGCTACCGCAGTTCTGGGAGCAGCAAGCACCCTTGTGGCTTATTCAGGTCGAGGCCCAGTTTGCCCTGAGGAACATCGATGTGGATCAGACCAAGCATCTTTACGTGGTCTCCGCACTCGA
The DNA here is from genome assembly GCF_052327205.1 of Somniosus microcephalus. Taxonomy (NCBI): domain Eukaryota; kingdom Metazoa; phylum Chordata; class Chondrichthyes; order Squaliformes; family Somniosidae; genus Somniosus; species Somniosus microcephalus. The sequence goes on along the minus strand of NC_140991.1, from coordinate 48,865,061 downwards.
CAGCTCTACCGCCTCTCGGATCGTCAGCCTCCTCGAAAACCCTCCAACGGAGTGCAAGTATGAAACCCTCAAAGTGCGGTTACTGCAGGTTTTCAGGCTCACAAAATCGGAGCGCACCCGTCGATTACTCGCTATGCCCGGGCTCGGGGACTCCAAGCCTTCAGAGTTGATGAGCCAAATGCTCACACTCCTGGGCTCAGAACGGGAATGTTTTGTATTCCGCAAGATTTTCCTCAGCCAACTGCCTGTACAGGTACAAGCTGCCCTGGCCAGATCTGAAGTTGAAGACTGCGCAACACTTGCTGCGGAGGCTGACAAAATTTTCGCTGTAACTCGGCAGTACTGCGCCACCACGAGGCACCCATCCCCCGCAGACACCGCCCCAGCTCGTCCGCCTGCTGGGCTTTGTTTCTACCACGCGCAGTTCGGCGCGAAAGCGAAGCGTTGCCGCCCTCCCTGCAGTTTTCCCCCAAAAAACCAACGACTGACACTGCGACCACCGAGGAACAGGTCTAACGGGCACCCCGCAGCCGCGATGGTGATCGGCAACGCGGGAAAATTGCTCTTCTTCACTGATACTCTCTCCGGTCATCGTTTTCTGTGTGACACTGGAGCGCAGTGCAGCATTTTACCCGCGTCCGCCCTCGATGTGCAGACGGGGAATCATGGCCCCGCCCTTGAAGTGGCCAATGGCGGAACAATTCAGACCTTCGGCAGACGGCGAGTGGAGTTGTGCCTCGGGGGGCAACGCTTTCACTGGGAGTTTGTTACGGCCAAAGTTTCCCAGCCCCTCCTAGGCACGGATTTCCTGTGCGCCAACAGCCTCCTGGTCGACGTTAGGAACCGATGGCTGATCAACGCAGCAACTTTTAATTCTCTTCCGTGTTACCGCAGTAACACTACATCACTCACCGTCTCCTGTGCGTTCCTGACTCCTGATGAGTCCGCTCGCCTGCTCAGGGAATTCCCCGACCTGACAAGACCCACGTTCTCCTCCACAGCCACAAAACATGGTGTGGAGCACCACATCACCACCAACGGCCCCCCGGTCTACGCGCAGGCCCGGCGCCTAGAACCTGGCAAGCTGGCGGTCGCAAAGGCGGAGTTCGCAACCATGGAATGGTTAGGGATTATTCGCCGATTGAATAGTCCCTGGTCTTCACCCCTCCATATCATCCCGAAGCCTGGCGGCAGGTGGCAGCCATGTGGCGGCTATCAGCGACTAAACGACGCCACCACTCCTGATCGGTACCTGATCCCCCATATCCAGGATTTCTCTGCCCATTTGGCAGGGAACACCGTGTTCTCAAAAGTCGACCTCGTTCGGGGCTACCACCAGGTCCCAGTTCATCCACAAGACGTCCAGAAGACCGCAGTCATCACCCCATTCAGCCTTTTTGAGTTTTTACGGATGCCGTTTGGGCTAAAGAACGCCGCCCAGGCTTTCCAACACCTGATGGACTCCGTGCTGCGGGACCTCAAGTTCCTCTTCATCTACCTGGATAATATTCTAATTGCCAGTCCTACGAAGGAAGAACATACCTGTCACCTACGCACCCTTTTTCGAAGCCTCAGCCAACACGGCCTGATTATCAACCCGGCCAAGTGTCAGTTTGGCCTGCACCAAATTGACTTCCTGGGGCTTTGCATCATCTCAGAGGGAGCGGTTCCTTTACCTTCGAAGGTAGAGCCGGTGACATCCTTTCCACGCCCGCAGAACATAAAGGCCCTGCAGGAATTCCTAGGCATGGTAAACTTTTACTACCGTTTTGTGCCTAAGGCGGCACTACTCATGCAGCCCCTGTACGAGGCCCTCAGGGGCAAGACTGGCAAGAACCCGGTAGACTGGACGGATGACATGGCCCGAGCATTCGCCGACACCAAAAGCACCTTAGCCAACGCGACTATGCTGGCGCACCCGTTGCCAGGAGCCACCATCGCCCTCACCACCAACGCGTCGGACTACGCAGTTGGTGCCGTGCAACAGCAGTGGGTGAACGGGATGTGGCAGCCGTTGGCATTCTTCAGCCGTCAACTACGGCAGAACGAGAGAGCATACAGCACATTCGACCGGGAGTTGCTTGCCCTTTTTCTGGCCATCCGCCATTTTCGGTTCCTACTGGAAGGACGTCCTTTCACCGCTTTTGTGGGCCATAAGCCACTGACGTTTGCAATGTCCAAGACCCCCGAACCGTGGTCAGCCCGACAGCAGCGTCAACTGACCTACATATCCGAATTCACCACGGATATTCGGCACGTGGCCGGTAAGGACAACCTGGTGGCAGACTGCCTCTCCCGCGCGATCATCAATACGGTTCATTTGGGCATCGACTACGCCCTCATGGCAGCGGGCCAAGCCTCAGACCCAGAAGTCCAAGCTTACCGAACGGCCATCACTGGCCTCCAGTTGGCTGACGTCAAGTTCCATTCGGCAGGTACCACGCTGTTGTGTGACATCTCCGTACAGGATCCTCGCCCTGTCATGCTGGTCGTCTGGCGCCGCAAAGTGTTCGACGCCATACATGGGTTGTCACACCCTGGAATGAAGGCCTCTCAGAAACTGATGTCAGCGAAAATTGTATGGCATGGCATGCATAAAGATGTCCACGACTGGGCCAACACCTGCATGGTCTGCCAAAAGGCCAAGGTACAGCACCACATCAAAGCTCCGTTGGCTGCCTTCACAGTTCCGGAGCGACATTTTGACCACATCAATGTGGACCTGGTAGAACCACTCCCACCCTCCCATGGTTTTTCACACATCCTGACCATGGTTGACCGCACCACCAGATGGCCAGAGGCAGTCCCCCATCATCCACTACTTCGGCGGACGTGGCCAGGGCATTCATTTCCTCCTGGTCCGCCCGTTTTGGAGTACCCACCGATATTTCGTCAGACAGGGGACCGCAGTTTTCCTCCGAACTCTGGAATGCAGTGGCCCAAGGACTCGGTGTCAAATTGCACTGCACCACAGCCTACCACCCACAGGCGAATGGCCTCTGCGAACGCTTCCACCGGTCAATGAAGGCCGCCCCGAGAGCCAACCTCCAGGACACTGGATGGGCAGACAAGCTACCGTGGGTCCTGTTGGGCCTTCGCACGGCCCCCAAAGAAGACCTTCACTCGACATCAGCGGAGCTTGTGTATGATCAGCCGCTGTGGGTCCCAGGGGACTTCCTACCAACATCGACGGAGCAATGGTCCGCGTCTGCCCAGCTTGCTAGTCACCAAGAGGCGGCCAGATGTTTCGCACCGGTGCCCACTTCGCACCACGGGCCGCAGAGGTCACACGTTCCCACAGAGCTTCACAAGGCTGAATACGTTTTTATTCGCCCGACGCACATAGGGATCCGCTCAAGGCCCCATATACCGGTCCCTTCCGCATGTTGGAAGCAGGGGACAAAACCTTCACGGTAGATGTCGGTGGTAAACCGGACCACATTTCGGTCGACCGCTTAAAGCCAGCACATTTGGACCTCGACCGCCCCGTTGAGACAGCACAACCGCCGAGACGGGGTCGGCCACCCGTCGTCGTTACGGCAGACCAAGTGCGACCGCCCGCCAGACCGCCAGCCGCCCAGCAGCCTCCGCCTCGAGAGTACAGAAGTCATTCTGACAGGCTTGTCAGACCCCATCACCATTTGACTTTGTCTGTTAAAGCAAATTCTGGGGGGGGCGCATGTGGCAGAACCACTGAATGACTCTGGCTAACTGTATATAATTCTCTTTAACGATGTTCTAACACCAGCCTAAACCTGTACCATTGTGTTAGGCATTACTGTGTTTTGTATATAGAGTTTGCATGTACGGGGCGTGGCCCCTTTAAGAGCGTGGGAAAACGCGGGCAAACGCGATGACATCACGTCGCAAACCACGGGACTGCCCAGGCAGTCCTCGTGGCATCTCCATTGAGTAAAGACCTGTTTAATTGTTCTCCTGTGTCGATCTCAGTTATTCAGAGGAATTTGTTAATTCCTACAACTGCATATAATAAATTCTTCCTGGAGATTTTAAAAATGTTAATGTTACATTTTAAAACTTTTTTCTTACTTTTCCTTCCTGTCTCTTTTTTCCTTCTCTCTTAATCCATTCTTTCCTTCCTTCTCTTTATTTCTCTTTCTGCACCTGATTTGACTGTAATTCACCCTCCTTCTCAGTTATTCCTCTGTTTCTTTCTCATTCCTTAAATCTCATTGGTTAAGGAGGTGGACTGTTGGTCCTGTCGTTCACTAAGATCCCACATATCCTGTTGACCTCGCCACGCCGTTCTCAACTTGCACTTCCAACAAATTATAGGGCAAAAAGTTTTCGAGCTGAAGGGTGTAGGAAAATGTCCAACTAACAGCGCACGCCATAAGGTGCCCCACTTCAGCAAGATTTGGGCCATTACTCGTCAATGTCCATTAAGACACATATCCTTAGAGGCTCTGTAAATAAGGGATTTCTGTTACCTACAAGGAAGTGGTATTTTTTAAGAATAGTGGCCCTGAAGTTCCTCGGATGTAGCTTCGTTGGAAGGTGTGGTGGAAAGCCCGTTTATCCGCAATGAAGTCAAATCAGGCAGTCCATGGGTTATCAGCAGCAGATCTTGTGCAGAGCAATTTCTAGCTTTATCACAGCAGGCTCCTTTCTTTTTCCTGTTTCTGCCAATTTTCTCCCTGTTTCGTCCTCTCCTCTCCTGAAACTGTTAACACCTTGATGGAGTGTTTTGGTCTGACAACTGAGGGCCGAATCTAAAGCTACGTTCAGTCAGGTGCTCCAGCTTGGTGAGAAGCATTATGGGAGCAGTTAACTTGCGCTAGAGGGACCTCAACATTCTGGAAATCGAGGGGCAATATTGGAAGACATCAGGAGCAATATTACTGTTTTGAAAACCTCAAAATGATATGCTGATAAGCAAAACACCCCAAGGCCTACCATTAGACTATGAACAAAAATTACATAACTAACCTCCATGGCCTCGCCCCTCCCTATCTCTGTAATTTCCTTCAGCCCCACAACCCCACCCCCCCCCCAAGATATCTGCGCTCCTCTAGTTCTGCCCTCTTGAGCATCCCTGATTATAATCGCTCAACCATTGGTGGCCGTGCCTTCTGTGGCCTAGACCCTAGGCTCTGGAATTCCCTGCCTAAACCTCTCTGCCTCTCTACCTCTCTTTCCTCCTTTAAGATGCTCCTTAAAACCTACCTGTTTGACCAAACTTTTGGTCACCTGCCCTAATTTATCCTTATGTAGCTCAGTGTCAAATTGTTTGTCTTATAACGCTCCTGTGCAGCACCTTGGGACATTTTACTACGTTAAAGGCGCTATATAAATACAATTGTTGTTGTTGTTGTTGTTCTGTAAGTAAAAAGTAACTAGCAAATTGTTTAACCCACAGTTCTGTAATCCGTATTTAGGCTAATATTTAGACACTGTTGAACTGTTGGACTGAATGTGATAACCCAATATCTGCTCCCATAAACATGTACTATCAAAATATTGTTACCAGTGGAGCTGTGACTAATCACCTTGTAAAGGAATAGAAATTAATGAAATTACTAGGAGTAGCTGGAGGAGATGGCAAGTTCCACCTCTTCCCACACAGAAACCATGTTCAGTGTGCTTTCTGAGGATTTACGTACCTCAGAACAGTACTTCAGACTCCAACAATATGTTATCGCTCCTGAAGGCACTTTCTGTTACAGTTTTTCACTTGAGATTAACGCATAAGGAAGATGCCAGTCATTCTTCTCCAAGTCCTGATCAGCCCGAGTACATTTCAGCACCTTTTAAAATTAATGTCTGCTACGTCGCTGCTTACTACATTCCAACACTTCATAAAAATACATTTCAAAATCATAGCCATGATTTTCCTTTCCTCTCTGCCCCACTTTCCAGCATGAACAGGGAGGTAAGCGGGATGAAAGTAGCAAAAGAAAAATGCCGACTTACTGCCCAAGGCCCGCCCGATGTGGGCCTCAATTAAGGCAGCCAGTGTTCCCACAAAAAACAGGTAACAGCCTTGTGCAGGTGTTTAAATCTGGGGTCCTATATTGTATTTGGGGCCCTAGTGCCATTTGGGGATGATTCAGCACTGCCATCACTGATTCTTAAAGCCACCCAATATTCATGGGTAGTACAGGATGGGAAACAGCCAGGGTGAGCCCTTCTTAAAAGGGCACTCACTCCTATAATTTAGATCGTTTGGTAGACAGCTTGCTCGCATTTGACTCATGCAATGTTTGCGAGAGTGAACAAATTCATCACGTTTCCCCCTGGGCGATCGTAAACAGCAGGATAGGGCTCTGGGGTTTACTAACATCGCAGGCTTTCCCCACGGCCAGGGTGTGATTGACTGCACTCATCGCCATGAGGCCTCCTGCAAGTGGACCTGCAGCCTTCAGAAACAGCAAGGGCTTCCATTCCCTTAATGCACAGCCGGAGTGTGATCGCCAGCAGTGCATCATGTAGGTCTATGCCCACTTTCCTGCCAGATGTCATGATGCCTTCATACTGCATCAGTCTTCCATCGCCCCAACTCTTTGACCCCTGCGCAACAAGTCAGAGGCTGACTGCTTGGGGACCAGGGCTACCCCCTACACCTTTGGCCCATGGCACTTTTCAGAAACCCATGCTCACCAGCTGCGCTGTGCTACAACCAGTCGACTAGAACCCACCACCACCACCACCACAACAACTTGCATTTATATAGTGCCTTTAACGCAGTAAAACACCCCACAGTTTTTTCACAGGAGCATTAGCAAACAAAACTTGACACCGAGCCACATATTAAGACAGGTGACCAAAAGCTTAGCCAAAGATTAAAGGAGGAGAAAGAGGTAGAGAGGCAGAGTGATTTAGGCAGAGAATTCCAGAGTTTAGGGCCTTGGCAGCTGAAAGCACGGCCACCAATAGTGGAGCAATTAAAATAGGGCATGCGCAAGAGGCCAGAATAGAGGAGCGTAGAGATCTCAGAGGGTTGTAAGTTACAGAGATGGGGAGGGCCGAGTCCATGGAGGGATTTGAAAACGAGGATGGGGGGATTTGAAAACAAGGATAACAATCATCAAGTAAACCGTTGGAGTGCTCAAGCAATGCTTCAGCTGTGTGGACAGGTCTGGTGGCTTCTTCTAATACAGCCCAGAGAGAGCATTCCATATCATTTGGTTCTGCAATGAGGGCAACACATAGAGCCACCATTGGATCAGGACTTTCAAGCAGATGATGAAGGTGACACCAAGGATGGCACCAAGGGTGGAGACTAGCTTAAACTTCAGCTGAACAATCGTAGCCCCCCAGCATTAACAGTCATGTCCAATATCTCTCACCCTCCAATAAACTACTTCTGCCCAAAGACCAACATTGATATATACATGTCACCTGAAATTACATAGTCAACCGCTATACATGAGCACTCTGCACGCAAGGTTTCAAAATGGTTCATCATTCTAATGGCTGACAGAAATGTCATCAAACTAATTATCATCCAGGTGTGAGCTTGGAGTGTCTTTCTTAAGTGAACTCTTACTCAAGTGCTCCTACGAGGTTCTCCCCCTATGGCTTCAGCATGAGGCTGTGGAAGGCTGCTGTCGCTCAGATGAGGGCTCTTAAGATGCTACTGGTCTGTGACCTCTAGGCGTTCGGGCCTTAGAAGGTCTGGCCACAGACTAAAAAAACTAATTGGCTGCCTTGGCAGTCTGGCCCAACTGGCTTCCAGGCGTTAGGGTGGGCATTGGTTGAGGGACTGGTGAAGATGCATATGATCTGTCATCCTGAAAGGCGGCATCATGTCCAGGCCCATTGCATGACTGCCCCTGCTACGAGCTGTGGCTCAGTGGTCCCACTGATCTGCAGGACATATGGGTGTAGGACATACGTGATGTGACTGAAGCCCCTATCTATTGGTCCTATAGTCTGTCCAAGTCGGAGGAGATAATGGAGCCTAGAGCCTTCATGGTGTCAATTTGAGCATCCCTGGGAGATTACTGGTGCCACAGATTGCTGCATAGAGGGCCCAGCTAGTGTTCATTGAGGTGACTGTACATTCCATGATTGACTGCAGAGTGTTGATGTCATGTGCCAAAACCCCACACAAATTGGCAATGGCCTCTTTCACATTCTACCTACATGTTGCAGTAGCTCCCATGCAGGCAGTCCAATATATTCAACAATTGCTGGTGATGAGGAAGCATTTTTCTTTTGAAGGATAGGCCTCTAGGGTCTGCATGCCTGTCCTCTTCAGCAGAGCTAAGACTCAAGTTTGCCCTCCAGTGAGCCTTTTCCTGGGCTGTCATTTTCATTTGTAGCTGGCCCTGCTCACTAGTGCTGAGTGAATCCAGAATCATTCTGGGATGCAAATATAAACCCTGGCCTCTATTCTCCACTGCTAACCGTCTTCTTAAACCCTCTCCCCTGTCTCCTCCACCCTCAACTCTGACAACAAGTGCGAGGAGCTCTTTGACTCTAAAATTGAGACCATCCGTTCAGCTGCCTCTGCCACTTTCCTTCCTACCCCTAGCCCACCAGGCCAAACTTCCTCTAAGGTTCCCCCTTGCCCTAGCCCTGAACTCACATCTTTCTCCAGTTTCTCTCCGATCTCCCCTCATGACCTCTCCACGCTCATCTTGTCCATGAGACCCACTTCCTGCTCCTTTGACCCTATTCCCACCAGACTGCTGACCACCCAACTTCCTTTTCTGGCTCCCACATCAGCTGACATTGTTAATGGTTCTCTCTCCTCAGGTACTGTCCTCCTCTCCCTCAAATCTGCCGTCATCACCCCTCTCCTCAAAAAACCAACCCTTGACCCCCTCCGTCCTTGTAAATAACCGCCCCATCTCCAATCTCCCTTTCCTCTCCAAAGTCCTTGAACGTGTTGTCACCTCCCAAATCCATGCCCATCTTTCCCGCAACTCCATGTTTGAATCCCTCCAATCAGGTTTCCGCCCCACCACAGCACCGAAACGGCTCCCATCAAACTCACAAATGACATCCTTTGTGACTGTGACAAAGGTAAACTATCCCTCCTCATTTTCTTGACTTGTCTGCAGCCGTTGACACAGTTGACCACTCCATCCTTCTCCAACGCCTCTCCACCGTCGTCCAGCTGGGTGGGTCTGCACTCGCCTGGTTCCATTCTTATCTATCTAATCGTAGCCAGAAAATCACCTGCAATGGCTTCTCTTCCCACTCTTGCATCGTTACCTCTGGGGTCCCCCAAGGATCTATCCTTGGTCCCCTCCTATTTCTCATCTACATGCTGCCCCTTGGCGACATCATCTGAAAACACAGCATCAGTTTCCACATGTACGCTGACGACACCCAGCTCTACCTCAGCACCACTTCTCTCGAACAGTCTCTAAATTGTCAGACTGCTTGTCCGACATCCAGTTCTGGATCAGCAAAAATTTCTCCAATTAAAAATTGGGAAGACCGAAGCATTTGTTTTCAGTCCCCGCCACAAACCCCTTTCCCTAGCCACTGACTCCATCCCTCTCCCTAACATTTGTCTGAGGCTGAACCACACTGTCTGCAACCTTGGTGTCATATTTGACCCTGAAATGAGCTTCTGACCACACATCCATGGCATAACTAAGACCGCCTATTTTCACCTTTATAACATTGCCTGTCTCCTTGCCTCAGCTCATCTGCTGCTGAAACCCTCATCCATGCCTTTGTTACTTCTAGATTTGACTATTCCAATGCACTCCTGGCTGGCCTCCCACATTCCACCCTACATAAACTTGAGGTGATCCAAAACTCGGCTGCCCGTGTCCTAACTCTGTAATCTCCTCCAGCCCCACAACCCCCCGAGATATCTATGCTCCTCTAATTCTGCCCTCTTGAGCATCCCTGATTATAATTGCTCAACCATCAGTGGACATGCCTTCTGTTGCCTAGGCCCTTAGCTCTGTAATTCCCCGCCTAAACCTCTCTGCCTCGCTACCTCTCTTTCCTCCTTTAAGACGCTCCTTAAAACCTACCTCTTTGATCAATTTTTTGTTCCTCTGCCCTAATTTCTCCTTATATGGCTTGGTGCCAAATATTTTGTCTAATAACACTCCTGTAAAGCACCTTGGGATGTTTTACTACGTTAAAGTTATAGTTAAAGGCGCTATATAAATATAAGTTGTTGTTGCTGTTGAATCATCCTGCTCAGACCCTTTTACTTCACTATCTAGACCACCTAGGGTGTCCAGCTTTATGCTGGTGCTTGGTGTGTCTGAACAAGTGACAGTATATCTTTGGGTGGGTGGAGCCCTCTCTTCATCTGCGTGGCCGCGTCATCAGAAGGAACTAGAGAAAAGCCAGAGGAATAAGAGCCAGCTCATCATGGGAAGGGTAAGGGTAAGGGTATGATTGGCAGAGCAATACACCACCAGATAGCCATGCTGTCTCTGTGTATGATTGCTTGACGACAGAGAAAAGGCAAGGGAAATAGCCAAATACCCTCCTGCATGCGGCATCTGGCCTCACCAGCCCCAATGTTGTATGTTGTGTCTCCTCCCACAGTTATGTCGATGGCAGCGTCCTCCATTGGAGTGAGGGTTTGCAGTGTGACCACCCCCCCCCCCCGGTTCTTGGGAGTTTCCCTTCAAATACTCACCGGCTTATCCTGTAAGAGGAGTGGGTTAGTTTGTGGCCTATGAAATGATTGTGAAGATTTATGATGCAGCTTGAGATCATGTACATGCTGAGAGAGAGAAACAGCCAATATGTGGAAGAGGCGGAGGTGGCTGTGTGAAGGGAAGTGAATACAGTGTGAAGTTTTAAAGAAGGTACCAGAAAATTGAAATTTATTACCTGGTGTAGCTGAGGCGAGAAGTATAGCTGCCTTTAATTGGTCTAAGGCGGTGTCTATAGTCCACACAAGCCTTCAAGGCATCTCGTGTGGAGTATAATCAGCAGCATTGCTGACAGAGACCCATCTGCCATCAGAAGGAAAGAGGGCCTCCTTCCTTGCCCTCATTTGCTCCTCTAGCACCTCCACAGCAGCATCATAAAAATGGGCTACCCTGGCCGTTGGCATTCTTCCTTCAGTCACCTCTCCTTTAAGAGGTGCAGGCGAGCTTTAAGAAGCATCAAGGCTTCTGGATTTACTGCCCTCCGTAACAGCAAGCTGTTCTATGAGCAGTGGAGGAATCTAGGACTAGGGGGCATAATTTCAGAATAAGGGGAAACCCTTTTAAATTGGAAATGAGGAGGAATTTCTTCTCTCAGAGAGTCGTGAGTCTTTGGAATTCTCTTCCCCAGAGAGCTGTGGAGGCTGGGTCATTGAATATATTTAAGGTGGAGATAGACAGATTTTTGAACGATAAGGGAGTCAAGGGTTATGGGGAGCGGGCAGGGAAGTGGAGTTGAGGCCAAGATCAGATCAGCCATGATCTTATTGAATGGCAGAGCAGGCTCGAGGGGCCAAATGACCTACTCCTGCTCCTACGTCTTATGTTCTTATGTTCTTATAGATTCACACTGGCAGCTCGCCTGTACAATTCAAATGAGGCCTGGCCACAAAAATGCTTCGGGCCTTCCTACGATGTCGGGTAAATTTTCGCCCCATGGGCAGTAATCCAACAGAGCGGATTGCCTGCCCTTTATCGAACCCGGACAATTTTCATTCCATTGAAAGCAGCAGAATAAAAATCGGACAGGTTCTATAACGGGCGAGCGATCCATTCCACCAGGTTACTGCCCAGGCAGTGAAGATGTAAATCTACCCCATCATTGGATGGGTGGTGCGATCCAGTCGCTTTGACACTGACCACCTGATATATGCTCTAAACCAAAAGTCGTGTGGAATGAAGCATTCAACTATCAAAAATATATGGATATAAATTGATGACCCTAATTAATCATGGACCTCTTTAATGGGTTTGTCAGCAGCAACAGTTTTAATGCAGTTAGCTGTATACCATTTCAGCATCTAGCCCAAACTGTATATTTCAGCATCCAGCCCAAACTGTACATTTCAGCATCTAGCCCAAACTGTACATTTCAGCATCTAGCCCAAACTGTACATTTCAGCATCCAGCCCAAACTGTATATTTCAGCATCTAGCCCAAACTGTACATTTCAGCATCGAGCCCAAACGGTACATTTCAGCATCTAGCCCAAACTGTACATTTCAGCATTTAGCCCAAACTGAACATTTCAGCATCTAGCCCAAACTGTACATTTCAGCATCTAGCCCAAACTGTACATTTCAGCATCTAGCCCAAACTGTACATTTCAGCATCTAGCCCAAACTGTACATTTCAGCATCTAGCCCAAACTGTACATTTCAGCATCTAGCCCAAACTGTACATTTCAGCATCTAGCCCAAACTGTACATTTCAGCATCTAGCCCAAACTGTATATTTCAGCATCTAGCCCAAACTGTATATTTCAGCATCTGGCCCAAACTGTACATTTCAGCATCTCGCCCAAACTGTACATTTCAGCATCTGGCCCAAACTGTACATTTCAGCATCTAGCCCAAACTGTACATTTCAGCATCTAGCCCAAACTGTACATTTCAGCATCTAGCCCAAACTGTATATTTCAGCATCTAGCCCAAACTGTACATTTCAGCATCTAGCCCAAACTGTACATTTCAGCATCTAGCTCAAATTGTATATTTCAGCATCTAGCCCAAACTGTATATTTCAGCATCTAGCCCAAACTGTACATTTCAGCATCTAGCCCAAACTGTGCATTTCAGCATCTAGCCCAAACTGTATATTTCAGCATCTAGCCCAAACTGTATATTTCAGCATCTAGCCCAAACTGTACATTTCAGCATCTAGCCAAACTGTACATTTCAGCATCTAGCCCAAACTGTACATTTCAGCATCTAGCCCAAACTGTACATGTCAGCATTGAGCCCAAACTGTACATTTCAGCATCTAGCCCAAACTGTACATTTCAGCATCTAGCCCAAACTGAATATTTCAGCATCTAGCCCAAACTGTATATTTCAGCATGTAGCCCAAACTGTACATTTCAGCATCTAGCCCAAACTGTACATTTCAGCATCTAGCCCAAACTGTACATTTCAGAATCTAGCCCAAACTGTATATTTCAGCATCTAGCCCAAACTGTACATTTCAGCATCTAGCCCAAACTGTATATTTCAGCATCTAGCCCAAACTGTATATTTCAGCATCTAGCCCAAACTGTACATTTCAGCATCTAGCCAAACTGTACATTTCAGCATCTAGCCCAAACTGTACATTTCAGCATCTAGCCCAAACTGTACATTTCAGCATCGAGCCCAAACTGTACATTTCATCATCTAGCCCAAACTGTACATTTCAGCATCTAGCCCAAACTGAATATTTCAGCATCTAGCCCAAACTGTATATTTCAGCATGTAGCCCAAACTGTACATTTCAGCATCTAGCCCAAACTGTACATTTCAGCATCTAGCCCAAACTGTACATTTCAGAATCTAGCCCAAACTGTATATTTCAGCATCTAGCCCAAACTGTACATTTCAGCATCTAGCCCAAACTGTACATTTCAGCATCTAGCCCAAACTGTACATTTCAGCATCTAGCCCAAACTGTACATTTCAGCATCTAGCCCAAACTGTACATTTCAGCATCTAGCCCAAACTGTATATTTCAGCATCTAGCCCAAACTGTTTATTTCAGCATCTAGCCCAAACTGTATATTTCAGCATGTAGCCCAAACTGTACATTTCAGCATCTAGCCCAAACTGTACATTTCAGCATCTAGACCAAACTGTACATTTCAGCATCTAGCTCAAACTGTACATTTCAGCATCTAGCGCAAACTGTACATTTCAGCATCTAGCCCAAACTGTACATTTCAGCATCTAGCCGAAACTGTACATTTCAGCGTCTAGTCCAGACTGTACATTTCAGCATCCAGCCCAAACTGTATATTTCAGCATCTAGCCCAAACAGTACATTTCAGCATCGAGCCCAAACTGTACATTTCAGCATCTAGCCCAAATTGTACATTTCAGCATCTAGCCCAAACTGTACATTTTAGCATCTAGCCCAAACTGTACATTTCAGCATCTAGACCAAACTGTACATTTCAGCATGTAGCCCAAACTGTATATTTCAGCATTTAGCCCAAACTGTACATTTCAGCAATTAGCCCAAACTGTACATTTCAGCATCGAGCCCAAACTGTACATTTCAGCATTGAGCCCAAACTGTGCATTTCAGCATCTATCCCAAACTGTACATTTCAGCATCTAGCCCAAACTGTACATTTCAGCATCTAGCCCAAACTGTATATTTCAGCATCTAGCCCAAACTGTATATTTCAGCATCTAGCCCAAACTGTACATTTCAGCATCTAGCCAAACTGTACATTTCAGCATCTAGCCCAAACTGTACATTTCAGCATCTAGCCCAAACTGTACATTTCAGCATCGAGCCCAAACTGTACATTTCATCATCTAGCCCAAACTGTACATTTCAGCATCTAGCCCAAACTGAATATTTCAGCATCTAGCCCAAACTGTATATTTCAGCATGTAGCCCAAACTGTACATTTCAGCATCTAGCCCAAACTGTACATTTCAGCATCTAGCCCAAACTGTACATTTCAGAATCTAGCCCAAACTGTATATTTCAGCATCTAGCCCAAACTGTACATTTCAGCATCTAGCCCAAACTGTACATTTCAGCATCTAGCCCAAACTGTACATTTCAGCATCTAGCCCAAACTGTACATTTCAGCATCTAGCCCAAACTGTACATTTCAGCATCTAGCCCAAACTGTATATTTCAGCATCTAGCCCAAACTGTTTATTTCAGCATCTAGCCCAAACTGTATATTTCAGCATGTAGCCCAAACTGTACATTTCAGCATCTAGCCCAAACTGTACATTTCAGCATCTAGACCAAACTGTACATTTCAGCATCTAGCTCAAACTGTACATTTCAGCATCTAGCGCAAACTGTACATTTCAGCATCTAGCCCAAACTGTACATTTCAGCATCTAGCCGAAACTGTACATTTCAGCGTCTAGTCCAGACTGTACATTTCAGCATCCAGCCCAAACTGTATATTTCAGCATCTAGCCCAAACAGTACATTTCAGCATCGAGCCCAAACTGTACATTTCAGCATCTAGCCCAAATTGTACATTTCAGCATCTAGCCCAAACTGTACATTTTAGCATCTAGCCCAAACTGTACATTTCAGCATCTAGACCAAACTGTACATTTCAGCATGTAGCCCAAACTGTATATTTCAGCATTTAGCCCAAACTGTACATTTCAGCAACTAGCCCAAACTGTACATTTCAGCATCGAGCCCAAACTGTACATTTCAGCATTGAGCCCAAACTGTGCATTTCAGCATCTATCCCAAACTGTTCATTTCAGCATCTAGCCCAAACTGTACATTTCAGCATCTAGCCCAAACTGTATATTTCAGCATCTAGCCCAAACTGTACATTTCAGCATCTAGCCCAAACTGTACATTTCAGCATCTAGCCAAACTGTACATTTCAGCATCTAGCCCAAACTGTACATTTCAGCATCTAGCCCAAACTGTACATTTCAGCATCTAGCCCAAACTGTACATTTCAGCATCTAGCCCAAACTGTACATTTCAGCATCTAGCCCAAACTGTACATTTCAGCATCTAGCCCAAACTGTATATTTCAGCATCTAGTCCAAACTGTACATTTCAGCATCTAGCGCAAACTGTACATTTCAGCATCTAGCCCAGACTGTACATTTCAGCATCCAGCCCAAACTGTACATTTCAGCATCTAGCCCAAACAGTACATTTCAGCATCGAGCCCAAACTGTACATTTCAGCATCTAGCCCAAACTGTACATTTCAGCATCTAGCCCAAACTGTACATTTCAGCATCTAGCCCAAACTGTACATTTCAGCATCTAGACCAAACTGTACATTTCAGCATCTAGCCCAAACTGTATATTTCAGCATTTAGCCCAAACTGTACATTTCAGCATCTAGCCCAAACTGTACATTTCAGCATCGAGCCCAAACTGTACATTTCAGCATTGAGCCCAAACTGTACATTTCAGCATCTATCCCAAACTGTACATTTCAGCATCTAGCCCAAACTGTACATTTCAGCATCTAGCCCAAACTGTATATTTCAGCATCTAGCCCAAACGGTACATTTCAGCATCTAGCCCAAACTGTACATTTCAGCATCTAGCCAAACTGTACCTTTCAGCATCTAGCCCAAACTGTACATTTCAGCATCTAGCCCAAACTGTACATTTCAGCATCTAGCCCAAACTGTACATTTCAGCATCTAGCCCAAACTGTACATTTCAGCATCTAGCCCAAACTGTACAGTTCAGCATCTAGCCCAAACTGTACATTTCAGCATCTAGCCCAAACTGTACATTTCAGCATCTAGCCCAAACTGTACATTTCAGCATCTAGCCCAAACTGTACATTTCAGCATCTAGCCCAAACTGTACATTTCAGCATCTAGCCCAAACTGTACATTTCAGCATCTAGCCCAAACTGTACATTTCAGCATCTAGCCCAAATTGTATATTTCAGCATCTAGCCCAAACTGTACATTTCAGCATCTAGCCCAAACTGTATATTTCAGCATCTAGCCCAAACTGTATATTGCAGCATCTAGCCCAAACTGTATACTTCAGCATCTAGCCCAAACTCTATATTTCAGCATCTAGCCCAAACTGTACATTTCAGCATCTAGCCCAAACTGTACATTTCAGCATCTAGCCCAAACTGTACATTTCAGCATCTAGCCAAAACTGTACATTTCAGCATCTAGCCCAAACTGTACATTTCAGCATCCAGCCCAAACTGTACATTTCAGCATCTAGCCCAAACTGTATATTTCAGCATCTAGCCAAACTGTACATTTCAGCATCTAGCCCAAACTGTACATTTCAGCATCTAGCCCAAACTGTATATTTCAGCATCTAGCCCAAACTGTATATTGCAGCATCTAGCCCAAACTGTATATTTCAGCATCTAGCCCAAACTGTACATTTCAGCATCTAGCCCAAACTGTACATTTCAGCATCTAGCCCAAACTGTACATTCCAGCATCTAGCCCAAACTGTACGTTTCAGCATCTAGCCCAAACTGTATATTTCAGCATCTAGCCAAACTGCACATTTCAGCATCTAGCCCAAACTGTACATTTCAGCATCTAGCCCAAACTGTATATTTCAGCATCTAGCCCAAACTGTATATTGCAGCATCTAGCCCAAACTGTATATTTCAGCATCTAGCCCAAACTCTATATTTCAGCATCTAGCCCAAACTGTACATTTCAGCATCTAGCCCAAACTGTACATTTCAGCATCTAGCCCAAACTGTACATTTCAGCATCTAGCCCAAACTGTACATTTCAGCATCTAGCCCAAACTGTACATTTCAGCATCTAGCCCAAACTGTACATTTCAGCATCTAGCCCAAACTGTATATTTCAGCATCTAGCCCAAACTGTATATTTCAGCATCTGGCCCAAACTGTACATTTCAGCATCTCGCCCAAACTGTACATTTCAGCATCTGGCCCAAACTGTACATTTCAGCATCTAGCCCAAACTGTACATTTCAGCATCTAGCCCAAACTGTACATTTCAGCATCTAGCCCAAACTGTATATTTCAGCATCTAGCCCAAACTGTACATTTCAGCATCTAGCCCAAACTGTACATTTCAGCATCTAGCTCAAATTGTATATTTCAGCATCTAGCCCAAACTGTATATTTCAGCATCTAGCCCAAACTGTACATTTCAGCATCTAGCCCAAACTGTGCATTTCAGCATCTAGCCCAAACTGTATATTTCAGCATCTAGCCCAAACTGTATATTTCAGCATCTAGCCCAAACTGTACATTTCAGCATCTAGCCAAACTGTACATTTCAGCATCTAGCCCAAACTGTACATTTCAGCATCTAGCCCAAACTGTACATTTCAGCATTGAGCCCAAACTGTACATTTCAGCATCTAGCCCAAACTGTACATTTCAGCATCTAGCCCAAACTGAATATTTCAGCATCTAGCCCAAACTGTATATTTCAGCATGTAGCCCAAACTGTACATTTCAGCATCTAGCCCAAACTGTACATTTCAGCATCTAGCCCAAACTGTACATTTCAGAATCTAGCCCAAACTGTATATTTCAGCATCTAGCCCAAACTGTACATTTCAGCATCTAGCCCAAACTGTATATTTCAGCATCTAGCCCAAACTGTATATTTCAGCATCTAGCCCAAACTGTACATTTCAGCATCTAGCCAAACTGTACATTTCAGCATCTAGCCCAAACTGTACATTTCAGCATCTAGCCCAAACTGTACATTTCAGCATCGAGCCCAAACTGTACATTTCATCATCTAGCCCAAACTGTACATTTCAGCATCTAGCCCAAACTGAATATTTCAGCATCTAGCCCAAACTGTATATTTCAGCATGTAGCCCAAACTGTACATTTCAGCATCTAGCCCAAACTGTACATTTCAGCATCTAGCCCAAACTGTACATTTCAGAATCTAGCCCAAACTGTATATTTCAGCATCTAGCCCAAACTGTACATTTCAGCATCTAGCCCAAACTGTACATTTCAGCATCTAGCCCAAACTGTACATTTCAGCATCTAGCCCAAACTGTACATTTCAGCATCTAGCCCAAACTGTACATTTCAGCATCTAGCCCAAACTGTATATTTCAGCATCTAGCCCAAACTGTTTATTTCAGCATCTAGCCCAAACTGTATATTTCAGCATGTAGCCCAAACTGTACATTTCAGCATCTAGCCCAAACTGTACATTTCAGCATCTAGACCAAATTGTACATTTCAGCATCTAGCTCAAACTGTACATTTCAGCATCTAGCGCAAACTGTACATTTCAGCATCTAGCCCAAACTGTACATTTCAGCATCTAGCCGAAACTGTACATTTCAGCGTCTAGTCCAGACTGTACATTTCAGCATCCAGCCCAAACTGTATATTTCAGCATCTAGCCCAAACAGTACATTTCAGCATCGAGCCCAAACTGTACATTTCAGCATCTAGCCCAAATTGTACATTTCAGCATGTAGCCCAAACTGTATATTTCAGCATTTAGCCCAAACTGTACATTTCAGCATCTAGCCCAAACTGTACATTTCAGCATCGAGCCCAAACTGTACATTTCAGCATTGAGCCCAAACTGTGCATTTCAGCATCTATCCCAAACTGTACATTTCAGCATCTAGCCCAAACTGTACATTTCAGCATCTAGCCCAAACTGTATATTTCAGCATCTAGCCCAAACTGTACATTTCAGCATCTAGCCCAAACTGTACATTTCAGCATCTAGCCAAACTGTACATTTCAGCATCTAGCCCAAACTGTACATTTCAGCATCTAGCCCAAACTGTACATTTCAGCATCTAGCCCAAACTGTACATTTCAGCATCTAGCCCAAACTGTACATTTCAGCATCTAGCCCAAACTGTACATTTCAGCATCTAGCCCAAACTGTATATTTCAGCATCTAGTCCAAACTGTACATTTCAGCATCTAGCGCAAACTGTACATTTCAGCATCTAGCCCAGACTGTACATTTCAGCATCCAGCCCAAACTGTACATTTCAGCATCTAGCCCAAACAGTACATTTCAGCATCGAGCCCAAACTGTACATTTCAGCATCTAGCCCAAACTGTACATTTCAGCATCTAGCCCAAACTGTACATTTCAGCATCTGGCCCAAACTGTACATTTCAGCATCTAGACCAAACTGTACATTTCAGCATCTAGCCCAAACTGTATATTTCAGCATTTAGCCCAAACTGTACATTTCAGCATCTAGCCCAAACTGTACATTTCAGCATCGAGCCCAAACTGTACATTTCAGCATTGAGCCCAAACTGTACATTTCAGCATCTATCCCAAACTGTACATTTCAGCATCTAGCCCAAACTGTACATTTCAGCATCTAGCCCAAACTGTATATTTCAGCATCTAGCCCAAACGGTACATTTCAGCATCTAGCCCAAACTGTACATTTCAGCATCTAGCCAAATTGTACCTTTCAGCATCTAGCCCAAACTGTACATTTCAGCATCTAGCCCAAACTGTACATTTCAGCATCTAGCCCAAACTGTACATTTCAGCATCTAGCCCAAACTGTACATTTCAGCATCTAGCCCAAACTGTACAGTTCAGCATCTAGCCCAAACTGTACATTTCAGCATCTAGCCCAAACTGTACATTTCAGCATCTAGCCCAAACTGTACATTTCAGCATCTAGCCCAAACTGTACATTTCAGCATCTAGCCCAAACTGTACATTTCAGCATCTAGCCCAAACTGTACATTTCAGCATCTAGCCCAAACTGTACATTTCAGCATCTAGCCCAAATTGTATATTTCAGCATCTAGCCCAAACTGTACATTTCAGCATCTAGCCCAAACTGTATATTTCAGCATCTAGCCCAAACTGTATATTGCAGCATCTAGCCCAAACTGTATATTTCAGCATCTAGCCCAAACTCTATATTTCAGCATCTAGCCCAAACTGTACATTTCAGCATCTAGCCCAAACTGTACATTTCAGCATCTAGCCCAAACTGTACATTTCAGCATCTAGCCGAAACTGTACATTTCAGCATCTAGCCCAAACTGTACATTTCAGCATCCAGCCCAAACTGTACATTTCAGCATCTAGCCCAAACTGTATATTTCAGCATCTAGCCAAACTGTACATTTCAGCATCTAGCCCAAACTGTACATTTCAGCATCTAGCCCAAACTGTATATTTCAGCATCTAGCCCAAACTGTATATTGCAGCATCTAGCCCAAACTGTATATTTCAGCATCTAGCCCAAACTGTACATTTCAGCATCTAGCCCAAACTGTACATTTCAGCATCTAGCCCAAACTGTACATTTCAGCATCTAGCCCAAACTGTACGTTTCAGCATCTAGCCCAAACTGTATATTTCAGCATCTAGCCAAACTGTACATTTCAGCATCTAGCCCAAACTGTACATTTCAGCATCTTGCCCAAACTGTATATTTCAGCATCTAGCCCAAACTGTATATTGCAGCATCTAGCCCAAACTGTATATTTCAGCATCTAGCCCAAACTCTATATTTCAGCATCTAGCCCAAACTGTACATTTCAGCATCTAGCCCAAATTGTACATTTCAGCATCTAGCCCAAACTGTACATTTCAGCATCTAGCCCAAACTGTACATTTCAGCATCTAGCCGAAACTGTACATTTCAGCATCTAGCCCAAACTGTACATTTCAGCATCCAGCCCAAACTGTACATTTCAGCATCTAGCCCAAACTGTATATTTCAGCATCTAGCCCAAACTGTACATTTCAGCATCGAGCCCAAACTGTACATTTCAGCATCTAGCCCAAACTGTACATTTCAGCATCTAGCCCAAACTGTACATTTCAGCATCGAGCCCAAACTGTACATTTCAGCATCTAGCCCAAACTGTACATTTCAGCATCTAGCCCAAACTGTACATTTCAGCATCTAGCCCAAACTGTACATTTCAGCATCTAGCCCAAACTGTATATTCGAACCATCCAATTTGTTACAGGCAAATGTTAATTCCAGCCTTAACCTGAGAGGTTTGCATCAGATTTCTGTTTCACGATGAACAAAGCAGTTTGCCTCTATTGTCCCCCAAGAAATTGGAAATGAAATGATTGGATTGCTTCAGCTTTTCTGTTTATTGCCACGCACACTACCCAGTACTGCTTCATGAAAAGTTTCCCAACGCACTTTGAAAGTAAATGACATGCTTGTAAGATCTAAGTACCCAATATGAAACACCTTGTTCCTTGGTGATAGGTAAATGAAAACAAAGAATGTGTATAAGGTAAACACTAATAAACCATATTTGACATCTGTACTACTGTTGTTCCACTATTCTCTGTTGTTACACTGTCTGGCTCCCTGTCATCCACCCACTGTTTCTCTGGCATTGATCCAAGCTAATTTCTTATTTCTTCTGTCTCAAGTACAAAAAGGGACTGTGACAATCTGTATGTCAAAGACGGCTAAAAAAATGAAAGTAACTGTCCAGATCATTAGCTATTTGACTCGGGTTCATGAGCAATCAAAGTACTGTACAGAGAAGTAGCATCATTATTTAAATGATTTTTCTAGCCTGATTCAAAGTTGAAGAAATTGCAGGATATAATTAAGTGCTAGTGGATCTCTCAAGGCATTGTCTACAATTAATCTGGGGTCTGGAGCACAGTTGTGATGTATAGGTGTTAACCTGGCTTGTCTCATTAAGGACTGTGCTCTCAATAGCCATATCCCACTAACTGCAACTACTTATAAACTGCTAAGTTTAATCAGAGGCCAGTAGTAACTATTTGTATGGTTGAGTCTCCAAGTCAAAGAGTGGTTTTCTTTGTGTTTCTTTTAATGATTGTTTTACATCTGTAACAAAGCATGGCACTTTGAAATGTGATGTCTGCTGCATGATGGGTGCGTCCTACATATCTGCAGGTCTCCTGTGGGCTTGCTTATTGCTCACGTTATGTGAACACCATCACCTCCAAGTTCCCCTCCAAGTCACAAGCCATCCTGACTGGGAAATATATCCTCCTTCCTTCATCATCGCTGGGTCAAAATCCTGGAACTCCCTCCCTAAAAGCACCATGGGAGTACCTTCACCACACGGACTGCAGCATTTCAAGAAGGCGGCTCACCATCACCTTCTCAAGGGCAACTAGGGATGGGCAATAAATGCTGGCCTTGCCAGTGACGCCCACATCCCATAAGCGAATTAAAAAAAAGTTATGCTGAGGGCCTGAAATTGTGGTCGGAGGCTTCCTGTGGGCGGATGCCTCCGACCTGTAAAATATCTATGAATGTCCCTGGTGACCCAGGAGGTATGGAGGCTTGAGATCCTGGGCCTCTCCGGATCTGCGCAGGCAGAGCCCCACATATCCCAGGGGTGCAGGCGGTTCGCAAGTGCACCTGGGATCACGTGGGCTGGCCCAACCAATAAAAGAAGGGAATCCCCATTTCTACTTATGGGAGTTGGGTACGTACGGAAATCCCATAGGTATGCATGGGGATTAATTAAAAAATACATGGTGAAAATTTTTTTTGAAAATTACATATTAAAAATTAATTAAAATGCCATTTAATTATATATTTTAAATGAAAATTTAATTTTAAAAATAATTTAATAGAGTTATACAGCACAGAAAGAGGCCCTTTGGCCCATCGTGTCCGCGCCGGCCATCAAGCCCTGTCTATTCTAATCACATTTTTCCAGCACTTGTATGCTATGGCGTTTCAAGTGCTCATCTAAATGCTTCTTGAATGTTGTGAGGGTTCCTGCCTCTACCACCCTTTCAGGCAGTGAGTTCCAGATACCAACCACCCTCTGGGTGCAAAGGTTTTTCCTTAAATCCCTTCTAAACCTCCTGCCCCTTACCTTGAAACTATGCCACCTGATTATTGACCCCTCTATTAAGGGGAAAAGTCCCTTTCTATCTACCCTATCTATGCCCCTCATAATTTTGTACACCTCAATCAGGTCCCCCCTCAGCCTTCTCTGCTCTAAGGAAAACAACCCCAGCCTGTCCAATCTCTTTTCATAGCTGAAATGCTCCAGCTCAGGTAACATCCTGGTGAATCTTCTCTGCACCCTCTCTAAAGCAATCACATCCTTCCTATAGTGTGGCGACCAGAACTGCACACAGTATTCCAGCTGTGGCCTAACTAGCGTTTTGTACAGCTCCATCATAACCTCCCTGCTCTTATACTCTATGCCTCGGCTAATGAAGGCAAGTATCCCATATGCCTTCTTAACCACCTTATCTACCTGTCCTGCTGCCTTCAGGGACCTATGGACATGCACACCAAGGTCCCTCTGATCCTCTGTCCTTCTTAGGATCCTACCATTCATTGTGTATTCCCTTGCCTTGTTAGTCCTCCCAAACTGCATCACCTCACACTTTTCAGGGTTAAATTCCATTTGCCACTGTTCTGCCCATCTGACCAACCCGTCTATATCGTCCTGTAGCCTGAGGCTTCCCTCCTCACTATTTACCACTCCACCAATTTTTGTGTCATCTGCGACCTTACTGATTATACCTCCTACATTCATATTGTGATAAATCCATGTAGTGAGACAAGGACTCAAAGAGGTGAGGTATTAGGATTAATAAGAGTAATTTATTATACGACTGCGAAACAACCAGGCAGGCTTGCATCCAGGCATTGCACCTTTTTGACCTTGACAGGAAGCAAACCTCTGACCTTAACAGGAAGCAAACCTCTGACCTTAGCAGTAGCATTGGCTACAGCACCACCTGGTGGATAACCTTAATCATAACATCCCAGATTACTATATCCCTCCCCCCTTAAGATTTCAGTGTGAATTTCTTAACAAACAACCATTCCTGAGGGTCACATAAGGAGTCTCCATTCATCATGTTCCATACTTGATGAATCTAACAGTTCAGTATCAATCTCTCTGGTGTCTTGCGAGTCCTTTGTGAACATCTGACAGTAAAATCCCTGCTTGTTTGTGGTGAAGCCACCAGCTGCTCCTGAGCAGTGCTCGGAGTATCTGACTCTGCAACAATGGTTTCCTCTTGATGAATGGGTTCCTGTGGAATTGTCTCTGTCCCTGGTGGTGGCACCACAGATGCACTTGGATAACTGGGGGCAACCCTGTCCTCAGCCATTGCATCTGGAACCTTCATTTCAATTTCCCCTTGTCTGGTAAGTATCTGATCTACATGTCTGCGTATTACCCTACCATCACCCAACATGACCTTGTATGATACGGGACCGGTCATTGAGTCTATGAAGCCAGGAATCCACTTGGATCCATAACTGAAATTCCTGGTAAGGACCGCATCTCCTTCTCCAAAACTTCGGCTCTTTGTTCTTTTGTCATGGTTCTCTTTTTGTTTGTTTTGTCTGTTTTCCATTTTCCTTTTTAGGTCTGGGTGGACAAGGTCAAGAGTGGAGCGTAGTCTACGACCTAATAACATCTCAGCAGGAGAGAGTCCTGTGGTGGATTGAGGTGATATTTTGTAGCTGAACAGAACCTGTGACACTTTGGCTGCTAAACTCCCTTCTGCACTTTTTTCATCATCTCTTTAAATGTTTGTATGGCTCTCTCCGCAAGTCCATTTGTGGATGGATAATATGGGGCCAAGGTCACCTGCACTATGCCATTTTTTTTCAAGAACTCTTTTGTCTCTGTACTCACAACACAAGTGGCATTGTCACTTACCACGATCTCCGGTAGCCCTTGATTACTGAAGCTCCGATGCAGGCAGTCTATAGTAGTAGTGGCGGAAGCAGAATTTACAGGATAAACATCCATCCATTTGGAATGTGCATCAATGATTATGAGGAACATCTTCCCCATGAGTGGACCCACATAATCCAAGTGCAATCTTCTCCATGGTTTATCCGGCCACTCCCAGGGGTGGAGAGGAGCCGCTGCTGGTGCCTTCCGGTGTTCCTGACAAATGCTGCATGTCTTGACTAGATTTTCTATCTCCTCATCTAGCTTTGGCCACCACAAGTAACTCCTAGCCAAGGCTTTCATACGCGAGGCCCCAGGATGACACTGATGTAGTTGCTCTAGGATAGACTGTCGTGCTGGCTGTGGAATAATCACTCGTGCTCCCCACAACATGCAACCATCCTGCACACTCAGCTCTGTTTTCCTGACACTGTAGGGTGTGAAGTCAGCTCCTTCCGGATGTTGTGGCCATCCCCTCACCACATATTCTCGAACTCTAGACAGTACTGGATCTTTACCTGTCCATGTTCTTACTTGCTCTGCAGTCACAAGTGCCGTGTCAGTGTCCTCAAACATCAAAACTCTGTCCTCTGGAGCTGCACGGATAGGTGTGCCTGGCAGTGGAAGACGGCTCAAGGCATCTGCGTTCCCATGGTACTTGCCCGCCTTGTAGACGATGACATACTCATATGCCCTCAATGTCACTGCCCACCTCTGGATCCGGGGTGACACCATCTGTGGAACTGCTTTCATTTCATTGAAAAGAGAGAGAAGAGGTTTATGATCGGTGCATATGGTGAACTTCCTGCCATATATGTACTTGTGGAACCTCTGTAACCCAAACATTACTGCTAACCCCTCTTTGTCTAACTGGGAATAGTTTTTTTCTGCTGGTGCTGGAGTTCGGGACATAAACCCTATTGGTCTTTCAGCTCCATCTTCCATGCAGTGTGAAAGAACTGCCCCCACCCTGTAAGGTGAAGCATCACAAGAGAGAATGATGTCTTTCTCTGCATTGTAGTGAGCCAGCACATCCGACGACAGCATCAGTTTCTTGGACTGTTCAAATGAAACCCCCTGCTCCTCTCCCCACTGCCACTGTGTCTCCTTGCGCAGTAGTTTGTGAAGAGGTGCTAACACAGTTGACAAGTTTGGTAAAAACCTGTTATAATAGTTCAGCAGTCCCAGGTAAGCTTTTAACTGAGCCACATTTGTAGGAGCAGGGGCGTCCTGCAGCGCTTGTACCTTCTCCTTGAGTGGATGGAGCCCGGTGGTGTCCACTCTGTGTCCCAGGAACACTGCCTCATTCCCCAGGAAAGTGCACTTACTCCTCTTGCTCCGGAACCCTGCCCTCTCCAATCTCTTTAGTACCTCTCTCAGAGTGCTCAGATGCTCCTGGTCGGTTCTTCCCTTCACCAGAATGTCATCCAGATAGATGGAAATATGTGGAATCCCTTGCAGCACACCTTCGATTGTCCTCTGGAAGATAGCTGGACTAGATGAGACACCAAACGGTAAGTGGTTATATGTAAACAAGCCCTTGTGTGTATTTATGGTGACATACTTCTTTGATTCGTCATCCAGTGTAACCTGCAAGCAGGCATGACTCATATCCAACTTTGTGAATTTCTTTCCTCCAGCCAGGTTTGCAAAGAGATCCTCTGTTTTGGGAATTGGATACTGCTCTAGTTTGGACACCCGATTGACTGTCAATTTATAATCTCCACAGAGTCTTACCGAATTGTCCGGTTTTAAAACAGGTACTATAGGAGCTGCCCATTCCGAACATTTCACTGGCTCCAGTATGTTCTCTCTCAATAGACGGTCAAGCTCAGCCTCTACCTTTGGCTTCATGGCATAAGGCACAGGTCGTTGTTTAAAAAACCTTGGTGGTGCCTCCTTGTCTACATAAATCTTAGCTGGGGGGCCATTAACTGTGCCAAGTTCCTCCTTGAACACATTCTCATGTTCATGCAACACTTCTTGCAAAGTCAACTGTTTGCCCACATCTATTTGATGTACTGCTCCCCAGTCTAATTTAAGTTCTTTTAACCAGCCCCAACCTAACAGGTTTGGTCCAGTACCTGATACTATAACTACAGGTAGCTGTTCCACAGTGTCCCTGTGTTGCACAGTTACATTACCTGTACCTAATGTCGCTACTCATTCACCTGTATATGTTTTAAGATGCAGGGAGCAAGGCTTTAACTCTGGAACTTTTGCACGGTTCCACAATTTTGAGTAGTCTGCCTTGTTCATTATGGTCACGCCGCACCCTTTATCCACTTCAAAGTTCACCTTAGAGTCATTTACTGTCAGTTGCAATGTGATAGGAGCCACTTTTGGAATGTTCTCTAACATGCTATACATTATGACCATATCCTCTTCTTCCTCAGCTTCCCCGCTGATGTGGTGTGCTCCATGTTTTTTCACTTCTCTCCCTTGGTTTTGCTGTCCTCCCCCTTTTGGTTTGGATTCCTCCACAGGTGATTTCGCCCTGCAAGCTTGTTTTATGTGTCCTTGTTTCCCACACATGTAGCACTTTTCCTCCAGAAACCGGCATTCACTCACCAGGTGATCGCCCTTGCATCTATAACATGCCTTCACATGCTCACGTTGTGGTTTCTGATGCATGTTCAACTTGTGCACAACAACCTGACCTGCAACTTGCGTAGCATTAGCCCTGTCTGAACCCTGTATTTCTTTTACACCTCAGTTCGCTGTCTCTATGGCTTGAGCAAGTTCCAATGCTTTTTCATAAGTAAGCCCAGTCTCGGATAATAATCTGCGCTGCATTCGGTCATCCATTATTCCGCAAACTAGCCTATCTCTCAGCATTTCCTTCAGGTTGTTCCCATAATTGCAATCTTGTGCTAATTTACGCAACACCGCTACATAGTCCATTGCACTCTCTTCCTCTTTCCTGTTCCTTGAATTAAACTTGAACCGCTGTACAATCTCACTAGGCTTAGGGTTGAAATGTTCTTTTAGCATGGCCACTAATTCAACAAATGATTTGTCTCCAGGCCTTTCAGGACTGAGCAGATTCTTCATCAAACTGTAGGTTTGGCTTCCCACTGAACTAAGCAGAATGGCTTTCCTTTTTCCGGCATCATTTATTTCATTTGCTTCGAAAAAATAACCCAACACTTCACAGTATTCCTCCCAGGTTTGTGCTTGACTATCAAAAGCGGAAACCATTCCTACAGTGGCAGCCATGCTCTCTTCCAGCTGATAGCTAACCGTAGCTCATAATTTTGTTGTTTAAACATCCTGGCAGACTTTTCTTCTTTATTCAGGGTCCTTTAGTTATCTTCATCGCCAAATGTGATAAATCCATGTAGTGAGACAAGGACTCAAAGAGGCGAGGTATTAGGATTAATAAGAGTAATTTATTAAACGACTGCGAAACAACCAGGCAGGCTTGCATCCAGGCATTGCACCATTTTGACCTTGACAGGAAGCAAACCTCTGACCTTAACAGGAAGCAAACCTCTGACCTTAGCAGCAGCATTGGCTACAGCACCACCTGGTGGATAACCCTAATCATAACATCCCAGATTACTATACATATCTAAATCATTAATGTACACTACAAACAGCAAGGGACCCAGCACTGATCCCTGCGGTACACCACTGGACACAGGCTTCCAGTCACAAAAACAACCTTTGACCATCACCCTCTGCCTCCTGCCACTCAGCCAATTTTGGATCCAATGTGCCAAATTACCCTGGATCCCATGGGCTCTTACCTTCTTGACCATTCCCCCATGCGGGACTTTGTCAAAAGGCTTACTGAAGTCCATGTAGACTACATCAACTGCACTACCCTCATCCACACACCTAGTCACCCCCTTGAAAAATTCAATCAAATTGGTTAGACATGATCTCCCCCTGACAAAGCCATGCTGACTATCCCTGATTAATCCTTGCCTCTTCAAGTGGAGACTAATTCTGTCCCTCAGA
Source organism: Somniosus microcephalus (assembly GCF_052327205.1). Classification (NCBI taxonomy): domain Eukaryota; kingdom Metazoa; phylum Chordata; class Chondrichthyes; order Squaliformes; family Somniosidae; genus Somniosus; species Somniosus microcephalus. The sequence goes on along the minus strand of NC_140991.1, from coordinate 48,835,872 downwards.
ATTTTTTCCAATAATTTCCCTACCATGGATGTTAGGCTCACTGGCCTGTAATTCCCTGGTTTATCCCTACTACCCTTCTTGAATAATGGTACTACATTAGCTGTTCTCCAGTCCTCTGGCCCCTCCCCTGTGGCCAGAGAGGTTCTGAAAATTTGTGTCAGAGCCCCTGCAATCTCCTCCCTTGCCTCACAAAGCAGCCTGGGATACATCTCGTCTGGGCCTGGGGTTTATCCAATTTTAAGCCCGCTAAAACCGCTAGTACCTCCTCCCTCTCAATGCTAATTGTAGTGTATGTAACCATCTACCTTTAAGAGACTATTGTATGTAACCGTTCACCTTTAAGAGAACTATTTTAGGTGTGGCACTACTTGTTTGGCTTCTGTATACGGTAATACCGACGGTGACCACACCGGTATATAAGTGCTGTGGCATGATTTATAGGGCAGATTCGCCCTGACCTTCGAATAGTAAAGTCCTGTTTGTTTGTTACTCCTGAAGTCTGTGTCGTTATTAACTGCACAACCCACAGACTTTACAGTGGCGACGAGTCCGATCGTACCCTGCGGCAAGACTACCAAAGCAACTAAAGAGCGTCGAAGAGAGGCAACCACCCTCGTCGTTCTGCTGGGAGAAAACACGAGGCTGCAGCAATAGAAAGGAGGAAGACTTTAGCAACAAAAGCTTCCATCAGCAACAGGCACTGACTGTCCCTTCTGCCACGGTGCGGAGTGAGCCGATCAGCAGGAAGCAAGGCGGCAACGGAGACTGTGAGTAAGGGAAAGTGTAAAGAATATCCGGAGGATAAGGGCTGTGCACTCGACCACGGTCGAGGGGGAAAGGAGCCGGACGGAAAGTCGGGTCCAACGGCGTCGTGAGACAGCCAGACCGCGATCGGCGGGAAAGCCGGGCAGCGACCGAAGCCACGAAGCGCTGAAACCGGGAGCGTAGGCGCGGGAAGAGAGAAACTCAGCCGCAGCCGGGGAGGGAAGCACCGGACTGCGAGAGGGCTGGGAGGCGAATGGGAACCGAGCGTGCGGGAGAAACAGAGCTGACCAAGGGAGACTGCGCAAGAGCCAGTCCAGCGGCTGAACTGTTCTCCGCCAACGGGAGTACCCAGCGCCGGTAGAGCCGAGCGGGCGGGAGAGAGAGAGACAGAGCCGAGCAAGGGGAGAGAGACTGCGCGAGAGCCAGTCCAGCGGCTGAACTGTTCTCCGTCAACGGGGTGTACCCAGAGCCGGTAGAGCCGTGCGAGCGGGAGAGAGAGACTGAGCCGAGTAAGGGGAACTGTGCGAGAGCCAGCCCAGCGGCTGAACCTGTCCGCTGTGGGGAAAGCGTACCCCTCCCACCAGGGAAGAAACGCGGGAAGCCGCCATTAGGCGGAGAAGAAGACAGACGTGGGAAACCACCATTGAAGGGGCGGGGAGAGAAGGAAAGAGCGGGAAACCGCCATTTTCGCGGGAAAAGCCGCCATCTTAGAAAAAAAAAGAAATAATAATTTAAAGAAATACTTGTGTTGTTCCCAAAGAGAGGAAGATGCCTAAGCGTGGTAACATCAACGATTTTAATTCCGAGGTAGAAGACTGGGCCACGTACGTGGAACGCATTGAGATCTATTGTGAGGCCAATAAAATAGAAGAAGATGACAAAGCTATAACCTTGCTGAACTCGATGGGCGCAAAGACATGCGGGCTCTTGAAGCATCTACTAGCACCAGCTAAACCGGCGGATCAGACTTTCGATGATATTGTGGCTGTCCTGAAGGACCACTTGAACCCTACACCGTTGATGTTGGCTGAACGATTCAAATTCTATGCGAGAACGCAACGGAAAGACGAAAGCAACGCAGAATACTTGGTCGAACTGCGTAGACTAGCGAAATACTGCCAGTTTGGAGGGAATCTGACAGAGGCATTGCGAGACAAGTTCGTGTGCGGGTTGGCAAAGGAAGGAACGCAAAAGCGACTACTCGAAGAGAACGACCTTACACTTGACAGGGCTGTCCTTATTGCAGCATCGCACGAAGCCGCAGCGAAGGGAACTGCGGAAATGCAGCTAAAGACAGCAGCACTAAGTGTGGATCAAATTACCTCGACAACAACAAAATGCTATCGTTGTGGGAAGACAACACACGACCAGAGCCAATGCTGGTTTAAGAACCAGGAATGTAGGAAATGTGGCAAACTGGGTCACATAGCTAAGGTATGCCGGTCAGGGAAGAAGACCAACAACCAAAGGACCAACAACCAAAGGAAGCCATCACAGGAAAGGTACAACAAGGTACACAAGGTGGCTGAGAAGAGTTCAGACGAACAGAATTCAGACTCAGACCCAAACGGCCAGGAGCTGGGTAGTCTGAGAATTCACAATGTGAGTAAGGAAGCTGACCTACAAACTATCTGGGTCATGCTGAAAATAGTTGGAATCCAAGTGAAGATGGAGTTGGACACTGGATCAGCTCTGTCAGTCATAAATCGAAGGGATTACCACCGGCTATTCTCACATATACCCTTAAGAGACACCAAGTTCGTATTGCAGACATACACGGGGCATAAAGTATACCCCATGGGAAAGATAAGAGTCAAAGTGAGAGATAGGGGTAAAGAACACCCAGGAATGAACTTATACGTATTACATGAGGGAGGACCACCACTTCTAGGACGGGAGTGGATCAAGAAAATAGACATGGAATGGCACTATCTAAAAGCCATAATGAGTGAGGACTCGGTGCAGACAAGCAGCTCAGATTCTGAAACGGATGACGATAGGACCAACCCAAATATGAAAGACAAGGCTGAAATGGACTTGCCGACGAAGGTTGGAAAAACGAAGGCATGCATAAAGGCTTATGCTCCAGAGAAGAACAAAGTTTCAGAACAGAACTCCACCGAACAACGACAACAATTAGAACAATTGAGTTACCGTCTCATACAAGAGATGAAAACAATGAAAAAGTTCTATGACACCAAATGGGAGAATCTGGAAAGACAACAGAAGCAGCTAGCTCAAGCAGAGAGCGACCATAGAGCCATCGTGACCAATTACCGATCACATCTCCCTTATGATGTTCAGGAGTTAGAATATTTGCATGATCTAGAGATACAGCATAAAGGCAAACCACGCTACACTGAGGATTTTGTTCTGCAATTGGAGACGGAGCTAGTGCAGGCAAGGTTAAGAGAAGCTGAATCGCAGTGTGCACTTAAAGAGATGCAGAAAAAAATCTTGGACATAGAAAAGAGAAACGCTTCTTTACCTGATGAGAATAATGTGGCCATGTTGCAAGAGGAGCTTATAGGGGCGAAACTGAAAGAAGCTAAGCAAAGGATGTTGGAACTTGAAACACAGAACCAAATCAGCAGTAACCAGCTATGTCGAGCAGAGAAGGAGTGCAATGGTCTACAGGAGAAGGTGCAATATCTCTCAGCCCAGAATAAGGGACTACTCGCTCAGTTAAATGAAAGTAAAGGGAAAATGGCTGAGATAGACTGCAAGAATAAAGAAGATTTGATGGCAGTGAGGCTTCGAGAGGCAGATAGCATAGCAGCCTTGGCTGAACTCCAACAGAAAATTGCGAAAGAAGCAAATGAAGAGGAATCTTCAGGAAGCCAGGATTTTATTCCAGTTCTTCTCTACGACTCCTTACAAGCAGAGTGTGAGAAGTTGAAAGAACAGTATGAACAGGCCCAGGCTACAATTCTGGAGGGGGTTAACTCGGCAACCTCCGAAAAGCTAGTTTCAGTAGAAGCATATGAGCAACTAAAGGTTGAACATGAGCAAGAAGTCCAAAGGCTGCAGGAAATTCTTGATGAGCTCAAGGCCAAGACAGACTCATCGGTAGAAGTTCCATCCATAGAGGAGAAATTAGAGGTGAAAGACATGGCAGAACATGAAAGGCAAGATGTCCAAGAACTCAGAAAATTATTGAAGGAAACCCAAGACAAATATGAGGCGGCAATGACCGAGGTTCAACAACTTGAAGAACAGATTCAACTGGGAATCCTTTCAGCGGAAGAAAAGGAAACTGTAAGAAACACAGAGACTGTAAGACATGAGCTAGAGAGCATCATGGCACAAGAGCTAGATAGCATCATGGCACAACTTCTCCGAGCGCTGAAAGCCAAAGTCCAAGAGGAAAAGAAGGTGAAAGCATTGGAGGAAAAGGTGGATGAAATGGAGAAGACTCTGATTCACAGTGTTCCCGCGGAAGAGTTAACGGTCAGCCAACTCCTTCATATGTTGAGGGACAAGACTCTGCAATGGGAACAATCTGAACACGAGCTTCAATCTTCAGAGGGAAGGAGTTCGGAGCTCTCAAAAGTTACGGATATAGCTGAGGGTGCAACACGGATTTTACTGGGATGCCAAAAGTACGCTGAATCACGTCAATGGGAACAACAGACTGTTGAAACAGATGCTCCAGTAGAAGGATTGAATAGCCCGATCAATCAATCTCCAATGGAAGGGGAAGTATTGAAGTCATTAGTGAAGGATTTGCAGGAAACCCAGGAAGAGTGGGATGAATATGAACGCATAAAGAAGTCTCTTCAGGAAAGATGTCTAGGGAGGGAACAACAGTCGGCTAACGTCCAGTTGGGTAAGGAAGAAGTAGCAGGCCCTCTCGCTAGACTAGCTCAGGATGACACCGAATATTACCATGACCTGTTGAGTGACACGGAATATTACGAGGACTTGGTCTGCCCAGCTTGTGATGAAAACTCCAAAAGTGCAGAAATCAGGATGAAGCACTTAAAGTGTAAAGAACATAGGGAGATGGTGGCGCTACAGCTGGCAGCTGATAAGGGAGCCCCGAGAGTCTCCAAGAAGCAAAAAAGGAAAAGACGAAGCCGAAGATGATAACCATCTAAATCATTATTACTTCTAATGGGAAAGTAGGGAAAAATTACGAAGGCAGTCCAGCTGTTTGTAAAAGCCAGCACTGCTGGTTCAGCAGGACGGAAGTTCAAGCTGTTACGTCAAGGGAAAGACTATTGGATGAGTCACGCTAGCAATGTGAACCGGCTACACCACAGAGATGTTGTTCGGACCGAGTCAAGACCAGAGACTGAATCTGTGAACTGTTCCCACAGAGACTGAACCTGTGAACTGTTTTCCGCAGAGACTATATCTGTAAATTGTTTTACATGAAGTTGAATATATGTTATGTTTAATGGGGAATACGTATGTTGTAAGCTAAAAAGGGAGGATTGTAGTGTATGTAACCGTCTACCTTTAAGAGACTATTGTATGTAACCATTCACCTTTAAGAGAACTATTTTAGGTGTGGCACTACTTGTTTGGCTTCTGTATACGGTAATACCGACGGTGACCACACCGGTATATAAGTGCTGTGGCATGATTTATAGGGCAGATTCGCCCTGACCTTCGAATAGTAAAGTCCTGTTTGTTTGTTACTCCTGAAGTCTGTGTCATTATTAACTGCACAACCCACAGACTTTACACTAATTTGTTCAAGTATATCACAATCCCCCTGCCAGATTTCTATGCCTACATCGTCCTTCTCCATAGTGAACACAGATGCAAAATATTTGTTTAAAACCTCACCTACATCTCCCAGCTCTACTCACAGATTGTCACTTTGGTCCCTAATGGGCCCTACTCTTTCCCTGGTTATCCTGTTTCCCTTAATATGCTTATAAAACACCTTGGGATTTTCCTTTATTTTGCCCGCCAGTGTTTTTCATGCCCCCTCTTTGCTCTCCTAATTTATTTTTTAAGTACCCCCTGCACTTTCTATACTCCTCTAGGGCTTCCACTGTTTTTAGTCCTTTGTATCTGCCTAAAGCCTCCCTTTTTTTCCGAATCCATTCTTGTATAGCCCTTGACATCCAAGGTTCCCTGGACTTGTTGGTCCGTCCTTGACCTTTACGGGAACATGTTGGCACTGTACTCTCTCTATTTCCTTTCTGAATGACTCTCACTGCTTTGATGTGGATTTTCCTGCAAGTAGCTGATCCCAGTCAACTTTGGCCAGATCCTGCCTTATCATATTAAAATCGGCCTTCCCCCAATTTAGAACCTTAATTTTCGGTCCATCTTTGTCCTTTTCCATGACTACCTTAAATCTCACCGAATTATGGTCACTGTCGCCAAAAAGCTCTTCTACTGACACTTCTACCACTTGCCCGGCTACATTCCCTAGAATTAGGTCCAGTACCGCCCCCTCTCTTGTAGGACTTTCTACATGCTGGCTCAAAAAGCTCTCCTGGATGCACTTTAAGAATTCCGCACCCTCTAAGCCTTTCACACTCATGTATAAATGAGTGAAAACATTTTCTTTTTCTATTTTCTAAAACTCTTATGCTGGTAAAAGCAGGCCTTACACCTGCTTTTACCAGGTGTAAGAATTTCACAGGCATTCAGCGGGCGGAAGTTGGGCAAATAGTGCAACTCTCCACCCGCAGAGGCCCTTCTCCCGGGGATGCAAAGGATCTGTCAAGAGAACGCAAGTTCCGGGTTTTAGTGCATGCGCTTCACATGCCTAAACCTGGAACCTGCACGGCCCCTGCGGGTGCGTGCACACCTCGTACACACCCGTAGGGGTTTCAAAATATGGTCCATGCTGTTTTATAACAAGGGTATATAATGTAAGGTGAAACTGTGTCCCTATAAGGGCACAAAGAAAGTAAAGTAAGACTTGCATTTATATAGTGCCTTTCATGACCTCAGGATGTGCCAAAGCGCTTTACAGCCAATGAAGTATTTATTGAAGTGTAGTCACTGTTGTAATGTAGGAAACGCAGCAGCCAATTTATGCTCAGCAAGACCCCACAAACAGTAATGTGATAATGACCAAATAATCTGTTTTTAGTGATGTTGATTGAGGGATAAATATTGGCCAGAACACCGGGGATAACTCCCCTGCTCTTCTTCGAAATAGTGCCATCAGATCTTTCACATACACCTGAGAGAGCAGATTGGGCCTCGATTTAATGTCTCATCTGTTGTGTATGTAATATGTGTGCTACTTTGAGCCTATGGACAGGACTGCACTACTTGTTGGGCGTAGTGATACGCAGTACCACTCCTGGCCATAGGGGTATAAATAGTACTGTGGGTACTGATCCCCCTCAGTTCCCGCCTGTGGGCATGAAGTAAAGACCTATGTATAGTCCCTACCTCCAACCAGTAAAGACCTGTTTGAGTTATACGTTTAAGTCTTTGTGTTAATTGTTCAATACAATACACATACTTAACACTGGCGACGAGTCGGTTCGAACCCTGCGGCAGTTATTCCACAGCGGCTTCGTCCAAAGACAGGACGTTGAAGAGAGGTTCCAATCCTCAACACCCCACTGAAAACTGAAGGGCAGCAGAAATCCTGACAGCTTCCAGCGACTGGAAGCGACAGGCATTAGGACCCTGAAGCCTCCATAACCTCGTGGGTAAGCCAGAGCCCGGGAGGGCGCGAGCGGGTAAGCCAGAGCCCGGGAAGGAGCGAGCAAGAGCCGCCGAGCGGGTGAGCCAGAGGCCGGGAGCCGCTTCAAGCGGGAGGCGCTTAGCGGGCCAGCGATCGCACCGGTGATAAGGGCTGAGAACCGTTTCGGGCGGGCGGCGCACCAGCGATCGCACAGGAGATAAGAGCTGCAGTCGGGCTGAAAGTCAGCGACGAGAAGCGCGGGAAAACCGCCATTGAAGTGGGCGGGGAGAGCGAGAAGCGCGGGAAAGCTGACATTTTTCACGGGAAAACCGCTGGGGAAGAAGGCAGAAGCGGGAAAACCGCCATTTTGTGGGCGGAGGACGACGGCAAGAGCGGGAAGCCGCCATCTTGGATAACAGTAAAAAAAAAAAATCTGAGAAATTGCAAATCTGATAAAGTACTACAATGCCTAAACACGGGAATATTAGCAACTTTGATAGTGACATCGAAGATTGGGCCATATATGTTGAACGAGTTAAAAATTATTGTAAGGCCAATAAAATTCGTGAGGCTGATAAAGCACTAACATTATTAAATTTAATGGGTGCGAAGACATACGGGCAATTGAAACACCTGTTATCACCAGATGAACCGGCGGATAAGACGTTCGATGAGATTGTTACTGTCCTGAAAGATCATCTGAACCCCACGCCGCTGATGCTAGCGGAATGATTTAAATTTTATGACAGAAGGCAGCTACAGCATGAAAGCAATGCTGATTATTTGCTGGAATTGCGTAAATTAGCGAAATATTGCCAGTTTGGAACGGGACTGACAGAGGCACTTCGAGACAAATTTGTGTGTGGTTTATTTAAACAGGATACACAAAAGCGACTGCTCGAGGAGAATGAGCTGACGCTTGAGAAGGCGGTCACTATGGCAGCAGCACACGAAGCCGCAGCGAGAGGCACGGCAGTAATGCAGCTACGGTCACCGGAGCTCAGTGCACACAAATTGGGTGTGAGTTCTGGCAAATGTTATCGTTGTGGAAAGACAACGCATGATCAGAACCAGTGTTGGTTTAAAAACCAAGAATGTAGAACTTGTGGTAGGCTTGGACATATAGCTAGAGTATGCAGGTCAGGGAAGAAGACCAGCAACAAGAAGTCACCGCAAGGAAAATACGCAAAGGTACACAAGGTGACCGAACAGGAGTCCGATTCAGACGCTAGCAGTAATGAACTGGCTAGCTTAAGCTGTAATGAACTGGCTAGCTTAAGAGTACTCAACGCTGGTAAGGGTGCAGACCTCCAGACAATTTGGGTCACTCTTCAGATAGAAGGAATCCAAGTAAAACTGGAATTGGACACTGGATCGGCATTGACAGTCATAAATAAGAAAGATTACGGAAAGTTATTCCAACATATTCCCCTACAGGATACGGGGATTATATTGAAAACATACACGGGGCAAAGAGTGTACCCCATCGGGAAAATAGAGGTTGCAGTGGTCCACAAGGGCGAAGACAGTCAAATAATGGACTTATATGTGATATCTGAAGGAGGTCCTCCACTACTAGGACGGGAGTGGATTAGGAAAATGAATATGGACTGGCATTTCCTACAAACAATAACGAGTGAGAACTCGGTGAAGATAGTCGGCCCAGACTCTGGAACGGATGATGGTAAGCCCAACTCAGGTGCAAAAGACAAAGTTTCAGCACAGAATTCCACTGAGCAACAACAACATAGTTTAACTGTGGATTCTGAGTCTGGCAAGTCTACTGATGTGCCCATTTCTGAGGGACACCGGGCTCGAACTCAACTCCATTTCAAACTACAACAGCAATTAGAACAAATGCTTCGCTGTTTTGAGCAAGAGTTGAATGCAACGAAAGAGTTCTTTGATATAGAGTTGGAGAATCTGGAAAGACAACAGAAGCAGCTGATGGAGAAAATGGAGCAGGAGCACACAAAACGTCTGATGTCAGAGGAGTTAACGGTCAGCCAACTCCTGCATATGCTGAAGGACAGGACTCTGAAATGGGAAAAACTTGAACATGAACTTCAATATTCAAACGAAAGGGGTTCGGAGCTCTCAAAGGTTATTGGAAGAGCTGAGGTGGCAACACAGACTGAGATGACTGCAACAGAGCAGCCCTTGGATGCCAAAAGTACGCTGACTCACGTCAACGTAGAACAACAGACCGCTGAAACAGCTGCTCCGGTAGAGGGATTACATAGTCCGATCAATCAATCTCCAAAGGAAGTTGAAGTATTAAAATCACAAATGAGGTCACTAGTAAACGACTTGCTGAAAGCCCAGAAAAAGCTGGATGCAGAGGTACACATGAAGAAGTCTCTTCAGGAAAGATGTCTGGATTTGGAACAAGAGCTGGCTAACGTCCAGCTGGGTATGGAGGAAATAGACGACCCTCTCACTGGTCTAGCTCAGGACGACACCGAATATTACGATGTCCTGTCCTGCCCAGCTTGTAACTTTGACTCCCAAAGTGCAGAAATCATGGAGGAGCACCAAAAGTCTACGGAACATCGGGAGAAGCTGGCTCTACGACGGAAACAGGAGGAAGAGAAGGAGGAACTGCGCATGCAGCTGGCAGCTGTGGCAGCTGACAATGGAGCCCAGAGAGTCTCCAAGAAGCAGAAAAGGAAAAGTAAAAACAGAAGATGACCCATCTGAACCATTATCACCTCTACCAGATCACACACGTGGCCCCTCCGAACGGAGCCAATTCAGTTCGGAAGTTCAAACTGTTAAATCCATGGAAGGACTATTGAATGAGTCACTCCAGCAACGTGAACCGACTACACCACAGAGATTGAATCTGTGAACTGTTTTCCGCAGAGACTGAATCTGTGATCTGTTTTGACATGAAGTTATCTATGTATCTATGTTATTCTGTTATGTAAACCTGAAGTTATATATGTATATATGTTATTACGTTATGTTAAATGGGGAGATGACTGTAAAGCTAGGAAGGGAGGAATGTTGTGTATGTAATATGTGTGCTACTTTGAACCTATGGACAGGACTGCACTACTTGTTGGGCATAGTGATACGCAGTACCACTCCTGGCCATAGGGGTATAAATAGTACTGTGGGTACTGATCCCCCTCAGTTCCCGCCTGTGGGCATGAAGTAAAGACCTATGTATAGTCCCTACCTCCAACCAGTAAAGACCTGTTTGAGTTATACGTTTAAGTCTTTGTGTTAATTGTTCAATACAATACACATACTTAACATCATCCAAAAAACGGCAGCTCCAACAATGCAGCACTCCCTCAGCACTGCACTGGGGTGTCAGCCTAGATCATTTTAAAATAAACGCAGACTCGGGTCAATCAGAATTTAATTGTTGTTTTGTCAGGGAACTTTGTAGCTTGAATTGAAAAGTGCTTGTCAGTTTCAGGCTGTGACTTACAATAATATTGCATCTAGAACTGCTTCAATGTAAATGAAAATTGGGAGAGATCTATAACGGGTGGCTGAATTGATATAATTATACATGACTGTATTGGTGCCATTTCCTGCTCTCGCCCTGAACTAGAAAATTTTATTCACTTTTCTTCCAATTTCCACCCTTCCCTCACCTTCACATTGTCCATCTCTAAGTATTCCCTTCCCTTCCTCAACTTCTCTGACTCCATTTCTAGGGACAGACTATCGACAAACATCCGCTATAAACCCACTGACTCACACAGCTACCTGGACTACACTTCCTCCCACCCACGACACCCTGGTCCACGGGGTTTGGGGTAATATATTAGCGTGGATAGAGGATTGGCTAACTAACGGAAAACAGAGAGTCGGGATAAATGGGTCATTTTCAGGTTGGGAAACTGTAACTAGTGGGGTGCCACAGGGATCAGTGCTGGGGCCTCAACTATTTACAATCTATATTAATGACTTGCATGAAGGGACTGAGTGTAATGTAGCCAAATTTGCTGATGATAGAAAGACAGGTGGGAAAGCAAATTGTGTGGAGGACACAAAGAATCTTCAAAGGGATATAGATAGGCTAAGTAAGTGGGCAAAAATCTGGCAGGTGGAGTATAATGTGAGAAAATGCGAGGTTATCCACTTTGGTGGAAAAATAAAAAAGCAAATTATTATTTAAATGGGGAGAGATTACAAAATGCTGAGGTACAGAGGAATTTGGGGGTCCTTGTACATGAATCACAAAAAGTTAGCATGCAGGTACAGCAAGTAATTAGGAAGGTAAATGGAATGTTGGCCTTTATTGCAAAGGGAATAGAGTATAAAAGTAGGGAAGTCCTGTTACAACTGTTGGCGTTGGTGAGACCACACCTGGAGTACTGCGTACAGTTTTGGTCTCTTTATTTAAGGAAGGATATACATGCATTGGAGGCAGTTCAGAGAAAGTTCACAAGATTGAATCCGGAGATGAAGGGGTTGTCTTATGAAGAAAGGTTGAGCAGGTTGGGCCTATATTCATTGCAGTTTAGAAGAGTGAGAGGGGATCTTATTGAAACATATAAGATGCTGAGGGGGGCTTGACAGGGTAGATGCAGAGAGGATGTTTCCCCTCGTGGGGGAATCGACAACTAGGGGGCATAATTTCAGAATAAGGGGGCACCAACTGAAAACGGAAATGAGGAGGAATTTCGTCTCTCAAAGGGTTGTGAATCTTTGGAATTCTCGACCTCAGAGAGCTGTGGAGGCTGGGTCATTGAATATATTTAAGGTGGAGATAGGCAGATTTTTGAATGGCAAGGGAGTGAAGGGTAATGGGGAGCGGGCAGGGAAGTGGAGTTGAGGCCAAGATCAGATCAGCCATGATCTTATTGAATGGCGGAGCAGGCTCGAGGGGCCAAATGACCTACTCCTGCTCCTATTTCTTATGTTCTTATCTTCTTATGTTTACCCAAAGAGTGGTGACAATGTGGAACTCGCCACCACAGGGAGTGGTTGAACGAATAGTATAGATGCATTTAACAGAAGGCTAGACAAGTGTATGAGGGAAAAGGGAATAGAGGGCTATGCTGATAGATTTAGATGAGGAAAGACGGGAGGAGGCTCGTGTGGAGCATAAACGCCAGCATGGACTGGCTGGGCCGAATGGCCTGTTTCTGTGCCATATATCCCATGTAATCCTATGACCTGAAACGTTAACTCTGTTTCTCTCTCCACAGATGCTGCCTGACTTGCTGAGTATTTCCAGCATTTTCTGTTGTTATTTCAGATTTCCAGCAACTGCAGTATTTTGCTTTTGATATAATTATTGTCCGGTTACTGAGAAAGCAAAGATGGTGGGTGAAAGAATTTGCAAACAACATTTGGATTGAATTAACTGGTGTGACATCTCCTTTTAATTGGTAGATGTTACTGACTACCCGTTTTTGATCCATAGTTTATTTAACTTGGTGATTGCTGGTTTTAAAAGTATAAAAAGAGGAGTATAAAAAGTGCAGGGGGATATTTAAAAAAGAAATTAGGAGAGCGAGGAGGGGCCATGAAATAACACTGGCGAGCAAAATAAAGGAAAACCCTAAGGTGTTTTATATGTATACTAAGGGCAAGAGGATAACTTGGGAAAGAGTAGGGCCCATTAGGGACCAAAGTGGCAATCTGTGTGTGGAGCCAGAAGATATGTGTGGGGTTTTAAATGAATTTTTTGCATCTGTGTTCACTATGGAGAAGGACGATGTAGACATAGAAATCGGGCAGGGGGGCTGTGATATATTTGAACATATTAGCATTGAGAGGGAGGATGTACTAGCGGTTTTAGTAGGCTTAAAAGTGGATAAATCCACAGGCCCGGATGAGATGTATCCCAGGCTGCTGTGTGAGGCAAAGGAGGAGATTGCAGGGGCTCTGACATAAATTTTCAAAACCTCTCTGGCCACAGGGGATGTGCCAGAGGACTGGAGAACAGCTAACGTAGTACCATTATTCAAGAAGGGTAGTAGGGATAAACCAGGGAATTATAGGCCAGTGAGCCTAACATCAGTGGTAGGGAAATTATTGCAAAAAATTCTGAGGGACAGAATTAGTCTCCACTTAGAGAGGCAAGGATTAATCAGGGATAGTCAGCATGGCTTTGTCAAGGGAAGATCATGTCTGACCAATTTGATTGAATTTTTCGAGGGGGTGACTAGGTGTGTGGATGAGGGTAGTGCGGTGGATGTGATATACATGGATTTCAGTAAGGCTTTTGATAAAGTCCCGCACAGGAGACTGGTCAAGAAGGTAAGAGCCCATGGGATCCAGGGTGCCTTGGCACATTGGATCCAAAACTGGATTAGTGGCAGAAGGCAGAGGGTGATGGTCGAAAGTTGTTTTTGTGACTGGAAGCCTGTGTCCAGTGGGGTACCGCAGGGATCGGTGCTGGGTCCCTTGCTGTTTGTGGTCTACATTAATGATTTGGGTGTGAATGTAAAAGGTATGATCAGTAAGTTCGCAGATGACACGAAAATTGGTGGGGTGGTAAATAACGAGGAGGGTAGCCTCAGTCTGCAGGACAATATAGATGGGTTGGTCAGATGGGCGGAACAGTGGCTAATGGAATTTAACCCTGAAAAGTGTGAGGTGATGCATTTTGGAGGGACTAACAAGGCAAGAGAATACACAATGAATGGTAAGACCCTAGGAAAGACAGAGGATCAGAGGGACCTTGGTGTGCATGTACATAGATCCCTGAAGGAAGCAGAACAGGTGGATAAGATGGTTAAAAAGGTATATGGGATACTTGCCTTCATTAGCCGAGGCATAGAATATTGGAGGTCATGATGGAGCTGTACAAAACGCTGGTTAGGCCACAGCTGGAATAATGTGTGCAGTTCTGGTTGCCACACTATAGGAAGGATGTGATTGCTTTGGAGAGGGTGCAGAGGAGATTCACCAGGATGTTACCTGGGCTGGAGCGCTTCAGCTATGAAGAGAGACTGGACAGGCTGGGGTTGTTTTCCTTGGAGCAGAGAAGGCTGAGGGGGGACCTGATTGAGGTGTACAAAATTATGAGGGGCATAGATAGGGTAGATAGAAAGGAACTTTTTCCCTTAGTAGTGTAGAATTCGCAAAATTGAACATTGTCCTATACGGGTCTATTGGCAGAAAAGGCCTTAACTTTTAAAGACTGTTTTAAAAGAAGCCCAGAAAAAGGGACACACAAAATGGCCACCAGACCCCGTGACCAGCTTTTTGGACACTTTAAAATGGTTCCTGCAGTCACCAGACAGCTTTTGTGGATTCAGCCCACAGTAGGTTCTGGAAGGCAGTTTCAGGGAAAACGAAACCAGACAGAGCCCCATATATATAGATTGGATGCAGATCCGATCAGACCGGCCTGTAGATAAAGGCCATCTAAATGTTTACCCAGACAAAGGGGAACAGATTCAAGTTCGAAGAGGGACATTAAAGACAATACAGGGTCGTTCCAGACCAGAGATGGCAGTTACCGGCCATCCCGAAGATACTTTAAAAACAAAGACTACCCCGCTGTGCTACAAGCCCGCCAAAAGTTAAACAAAGACTAACCTTGATTTGGCGGGAGTTAAGGGCCTCCATGAAAAAGTATAACTGGAGTCCTGGGGTAGCGATCGGGAGCTTTTGCAGCGTTTGCAGCTTTCGGTATGCTTCTTAGCCTTGGGAAGGCTTGACATCGGAGAAGGTGGTTCGAAGAAGAAGAAGACGAGACCTGGGGTAGTCATCGGGAGATCATCGACAAAAACCCCGGGCCGTTGACGAGAAGAAGAGCAGATGAAATGCCCTACCGATCAGGTAGCCAGCGTTGAGCGCAGGAGCACGGAAAAATTGAGGCTGTGACCACCATCGTCGTCTGCAGGAGCACCGAGAAGACAGTATAATTTTGGGTATAATTTAACAGTGAATTGCTGTCCCTCGATGTTCTGTGTGTTTTCCTATTTCAGGATGAACCTTGTAAAACATAAGATGCCTGTAGATATGTTGGTTAGTACTGTATTATGATTTGTTTTTCCCTCCCATGTACCTTATTTTGGCTTACATTCAATTTTTCCTTCATGCAATAAAATTTCATATCATTTCATTAAACTTGGTCTATAGAGTATTCTCTGCATTGTAGTTCCTGCCTCAAAGTCCAGTGTATAGAACCTAAGGGGTGAGTGGGTCGAGCCGCTCGGTAAATTACTGTGCAAGAGAGAGAGGCCTCTAGAGAGAAAGAGAGACCTCGTCGATCGAAAAAAAACCCTTACAGTAGATGGGTCAATAACAAGGGGGCATATATTCAAGGTATGGGGCAGGAGGTTTAGAGGGGATTTGAGGAAGAACTTTGTCACCCAGAGGGTGGTTGGAATCTGGAACTCACTGCCTGAAAGGGTGGTCGAGGCAGGAACCCTCACAACATTCAGGAAGCATTTCGATGAGCACTTGAAATGCCATAGCATACAAGGCTACGGACCAAATGCTGGAAAATGGGATTAGATTAGACAGGGCTTGATGGCTGGCGCGGACGCAATGGGCCGAAGGGCCTCTTTCAGTGCTGTATAACTCTATGGCCTAGAAATTCAGTTAGGGGCGCCCAGCTCGTATGGGCGCCGGAATTGCCGCTGCGCGCAGAGCCACTTGCGCCAGCGGGAAATTCACTTTCAGCGCCCCAAGTGGAAGCCGGCCGCTAAACAAGGGTTTGGGCGCCCCGCTTGGGGCGCTGAAACTGAATATCGGCGTGCAAAGTGCCGCAGCGCCACCCGCTGCGGCACGGCAGCCTGCGGTACTGCAGGCCTTCCTCTCAGTCTTAAGGGGGAGGTGCCTGCAACCGCGCGATCCCCGCTCGCGAGCGCCGGCAAATGAGCCCGGCACCAAGGAGAAGTGCCGGGCTCTCTGGAAACAGCCGGCAATGCCGCGGGGGGGTGTGTAGGAGGCCGGGGAAGGAGGTGCGGGCAGGCGGCCGCCGAAAAAGCGGCCGGCCGCACCTCCACCTTAACTCGCCCCAGTACTGGCACAGGTAGGCCCCGTGTACCGGTCGCTGTTTGCGGCTGGCGCGGGCGAGGCGGCAGCAACCAAATATGGCCAGCGGGGCGATAGCGGGGCGCTGCGCACACCGATGACTAAATATCGCGGTAGGTTTGCACAGTGGCGCAAAAGCACTCTTTGGGCGCAAACTGGTGGCGCAGGCCACTGAATTTCTAGGCCTATGACGGCCTAGAAATTCAGTATAGCCACGTTTGGGGCGCTAAAGTCAGGCGGCCACTAAAGTTTGCGCCCGGCGCAAAGTCACGCCACCTTCGCCGATATTCAGTCGCATCGCCCCAAGAGGTTGCTGCTGCGCTAAAACAGGCGATGCACGACTATCTTTAGGCGCTAAGCCGGCGGTGCTGAGCGATACCCCCGAGGCCGGGCGCAGCACAGGTGCGGCAAGTTGTTGATTGACGGCAGGCACTCTGGCGCCGGTCAGCTCTTAAAGGGGGAGGGTGGATTTGTTTGCCTGCCACGCCCTGCACACTGCAGCCCTCAACCTAGGCCTGACCACTTCTGCTTCATCTGCACAACGCCCAGGGCTATGGAGAAGGCCAGGGAGAGAGCACAGCGCTTCAGCAACGGTGACCAGAGGGTGCTGGTTGGCGGAGTGGAGCGCAGGCGCCATGTTCTGTTCCCAGAAGGTGGCAGGAGGCCGCTGCCCAGCGCCTACCGGAAAGCCTGGAGGGAGGTCTCAAACAGGGTGTCTTCCAACAGCGTGGTTGCCAGGACTCCTGTGCAATGCCGGAAAAAGTTCAACGACCTCACTCGGGTTGTCAGGGTGAGTACCCTTTCCAGTGTCCTCCTCATCCCTGCATGTGCACCTCAGTTTATGGGCAAAGGGACCTGAAAGCCCTAATGGCCAGCCCTCATCCAGCAGCTATGGGACTGTCATGAAAATCACTTGCACATTCAGCACTTTACACACTGTACAAGCTATTCGACCATGGGAGGCATTGCAGACAAGATCAGGGCTTCACACTGTACAAGCTATTCGACCACGGGAGGCAGTGCAGACAAGATCAGGGCTTCACACTGTACTTAGAGGCCGTCCTTTCTCTTGCAGGCCAAGGTGGCGCACAACCGGCGGAAACTAAGTGAGACCGGGGCAGGCCGTCCTGACGTCAAAGAGCTCTCCGACCTCGACCAGCGTGTGGAGCGCATTATGGCAGGCCGGCTGATTGGCCCCGTCACCAGTGGAGATGCCGACCCTGTTCTGGGCACCAATGGTAAGAGCATCACCTTTTTGACCTCTCTCATTCCACTTGCGCCTCAGATCAGCATCCTTTGCCACTGTCTGACCAATGCAGTGCATGGCAGCACTCATGCCTCCCTCGCTGCCGCCCTGTCCTCACTCTAAAGCTACTCTTGTGCCTTCCTGCTTTCAGATGGTGAATCGCCAGGTGAGGAGGCGGGCCCTCAAGCTGCCACTGTCAGCGATTCCGAATTCGAGGAGGAGGAAGAGGAAGCCGGCCCATCAGTGCCACCCTCAGCTGCGCCAGCCCATGGCGATGAAGGGGACACGTCTTCCCTGGAGGGGAGCCGGGGGGAAGGGTCGGAGGAGAGTGAAGCTCTGGGGCCCAGCAGGCTGCAGCAACGCAGGAGGGGTGGGGAAGCTCGGCGGACTTCTCCCCAGAGGGTGAGTGCGGCCTCCAGTCCTGCGCCGGTGAGCGCAGAGGAGGTGCGGCTCCTGGAGGAAATGGCCATCCAGGCTGAGCGCAGGCACAATGAGCTCATGGCTGCAGTGGCAAGGATGCCTGACTCCATTGAGTCTTTGTCAAGGAGTGTGCAGCAATTTGGAGCAGCACAGGCCAGGAGTCTACAGGACTTCGCGGCAGCACAGGCGGCTTCGAGCCAAGTGCTCAGTCGTGCCGTCCATTCACTGGCTGTTGTCATGCGGACACAGACCAGGGCCACACGGGCACTAACTGCTGCCACCCTCGCTGGATCAGCCAGGCATCGCCAGGGCACTCGCCGCGCAGCAGCAGCCCAGCAGTCTGTTCTTCAGCTGTTTGCTGCGCATGCTGCAGTGCTGGCCCGTGCGAGTGCCAATGTATCAGGCGACCAGGGAGCACCTACGATCTGTCAGGTTGGCACCATTCCTGCAGCCGACACTGCCACTCCGCCATTGCAGCTGCCACGAGCCGCTGGACAGACTGCTGCTGCCCAAGCAGAGTTGGAGCAGTCAGCAGCCGGCCCCTCCAGGGCCAGAGCTGGTGCAGGCCGACCCCCAAGGGCATCTGCCGTCTCGCCATCTGACCCTCAGCAGCCTTCCCCCAGCCTTGCTGCAGCCACTGGGCCCCCATTGAGGAGGAGCTGCAGGCGGGCAGGGGCCAGGCAAGGATGCGAAAGGCATCGCCCTCGCAGGGCAAAAAGTAGAAGGTCTGCACAAATGCTTTGTGGTTGTTGAAAGGCCGAGACTGGTGTAGTTGTGTTTTTGTAAGGCCGAGACTGGTGTCTTTCTTTGTTTCTGTAAGGCCGAGACTTAGTTTTGTGTTTTTGGAGGGGGCTTCTCAACATGAAGTTGTAATGTGGGAAGGGCAGAGGTTTGCAATAAATTAATGTTCTTAAACCGCACTGTGCATGGTTTTTTTTGGCAAGTCCTGGTTGCCCTGCTCGGCTGAGGGCTTGTGGAGCGGCTACATTCATCTGCTGACATTGGCACAAGCCATTCCCTGAGAGGGGGCCTAGAACCGACGTTCAATAAGCCGGCGATGGGTGGCCCTTGCACTTTCTGCCTCCCTCCTGTGCTGGTCGTCCTCCTCCTCCTCCTCCTCCTCCTCAGGTGGTCCTCCAATCTCTGGTAGCAGTGGCTGAGTCCTGCGGATAGCCAGGTTGTGCAGCATGCAGCACACGACAACGAAATGGGAGACTCGCTCCGGCGAATATTGTAGGGCTCCACCGGAACATAGAAACATAGAAACATAGAGATAGGAACAGGAGTAGGCCATTCGGCCCTTCGAGCCTGCTCCGCCATTCAATGAGATCATGGCTGATCTTCGTCTGAGATCATAGCTGATCTTACCAGTTCAGTACCCCGTCCCCGCCTTTTCTCCGTAACCCTTAATCCCCTTAGCCTTCAGAAATATATCCAATTCTCTCTTGAAAATATTTATTGAATTAGCCTTCACAGCCCTCTGTGGCAGGGAATTCCACAGGCTCACCACTCTTTGAGTGAAGAAATTCTTCCTCATCCCTGTTTTAAATGATTTGCCCGCTATTTTTAGACTGTGGCCCCTGGTTCTGTGCTCCCCGGCCATTGGAAACATTCTCTCTGAATTCAGCCTGTCCAGGCCTGCCATAATTTTATATGTTTCGATGAGATCCCCTCTCAATCTTCTAAACTCCAGTGAGTACAAGCCCAAACTATTTAATCTCTCTTCGTAGGTCATTCCCGCCATTCCAGGTATCAGCCTGGTGAATCGCCGTTGCACTCTTTCCATGGCAAGAACATCCTTCCGCAGATGGGGCGACCAAAACTGTACACAATACTCCAGATGCGGTCTCACCAGCACCTTCTACAGCTGTAGTAAGGTATCCCTATTCCTATACTCGAACCCCCTTGATATGAAGGCCAACATACCATTTGCCTTCTTAATCGCCTGTTGCACCTGCATGCTCTCCTTCAGTGACTGGTGCACAAGAACACCCAGGTCCCTCTGCACTTCCCCATCTCCCAATCTATTGCCATTTAGATAATAATCTACCCTCCTGTTTTTACCCCCAAAGTGGATAACCTCGCATTTATCCACATTATAGTGCATCTGCCACGTATCCGCCCATTCCCCCAACCTGTCCAAATCGCACTGTAGCCTCCTGACATCCTCATCAGAGCCCACCCCTCCTCCTAGTTTAGTGTCGTCAGCGAATTTGGAAATATTGCATCCAATTCCCTGATCCAGATCATTTATATATATTGTGAACAGCTGGGGTCCCAGGACAGATCCTTGCGGCACCCCGCTGGTCACTGCCTGCCACTCCGAAAACGAGCCGTTTATTCCAACTCTCTGTTTTCTATCCGCCAGCCAGTTCTCTATCCACGTTAATACTTTGCCCCCAATCCCATGAGCCTTAATTTTGCATGATAATCTTTTGTGTGGAACCTTATCGAAGGCTTTCTGGAAGTCAAGGTACACCACATCCACTGGCTCTCCCCCATCTATTTTACCAGTTACTTCCTCAAAAAATTCCAGCAGATTAGTCAAACATGATTTACCCTTTGTAAATCCATGTTGACTCTGTCCGATCCTTTCCCCATTTGTCAAGTGCTCCGCTATTTTATCCTTAATAATGGACTCTAGCATTTTGCCCACAACCGATGTAAGGCTTACTGGTCTATAATTCCCTGCTTTCTCTCTACCCCCCTTTTTAAATATTGGGGTAACATTAGCTACCCTCCAATCCACGGGTACTGTTCCCGAGTCAATGGAGTTCCGGAAGATGATCCTTAGAGCATCTGCTATCTCCAGGGCCACCTCCTTAAGTACCCTAGGATGTAGTTTATCAGGCCCCGGGGATTTGTCGGCCTTCAGTCCCCTCAACTTACCCAACACCATATCCCTAGAGATACTAATTTCTGTCAGCTCCTCCCTCTCATTAGTCCCTATGTTTGCCGATATTCCTGGGAGGTTATTTGTGTCCTCCTTTGTGAATACAGAACCAAAGTATGAGTTTAATTGGTCTGCCATTTCCTTATTCTCCATTATATATTCTCCCGAATCGGACTGCAAGGGACCGACTTGGGATTTTACCAGTCTTTTCCTCCTGATATACCGATAAAAGCTTTTGCAGTCTGTCTTTATGTTTGCTGCAAGTTTACTTTCGTATTCTATTTTCCCCTTCCTGATTAATCCCTTTGTCCTCTTTTGCTGTATCCTGTACTGCCCCCAATCTTCCGGTCTGGTGCTTTTTTTTGCCAGTTGATATGCCCTTTTTTTTGATTTTATGCTGTCCCTAATTTCCCTCGTTATCCACGGTTGAGTCACCTTTTTAGGTTTATTTTTATGCCAAACCGGTATAAACATGTTCTGGAATTCTTCCATTCTATCTTTGAATGCTTGCCATTGTCTATCCACTGTCAATCCCCCCAGAAACACCACCCAATCAATCTTACCCAATTCCCGTCTCATACCTTCGTAATTCCCTTTATTTAAGTTCTGGACCTTAGTCTCTGATTCAATTTCCTCACTCTCCATCTCGACTGAGAGCTCGATCATATTATGATCGCTCTGACCCAAGGGGCCTCATACAAGAAGATTGCTGATAAGTCCCTTCTCATTGCACAATACCCAGTCTAAAATGGCCTGATCTCGAGTCGGCTCCTCGACATATTGGTCCAGATAACCGTCCCGAAAACATTCCAGGAATTCCTCCTCCTCAGAATTTTTACTAATTTGGGTAGTCCAATCAATATGTAAATTAAAGTCACCCATGATGACAGCTGTGCTCTTATCGCACGCTTCTCTAATTTCCCTTTTTATGCCTTCCCTCACCTCCATATTACTATTTGGAGGCCTATATATCACACCCACTAACGTTTTCCTCCCCTTGCTATTTCTCATTTCTACCCATACAGATTCCGTTTCATCCGAGTTAATATCCTTCCTTTCCATTGCATTAATCCCCTCCTTTACCAGCAATGCTACCCCACCTCCCCTACCTTTTTGCCGATCCTTCCTAAATATTGTATATCCCTGGATGTTAAGTTCCCAGCCTTGCCCACCCTGCAGCCACGTTTCTGTAATCCCAATCAAATCATACTTGTTTACCTCTATTTCCACAACTAATTCATCCACCTTGTTCCTAATGCTTCTAGCATTAAGATACAAAGCCTTCAGGCTTGCTTTTTTCACACTCTGAACGATCCAGACAGCAGAACCGTTGCTTCAGGACGCCGATTGTTTGCTCAATGATGTTCCTGGTCGCTTGATGGCTGTCGTTGTATCCCTCTTCAGCAGGGGTGCTAGGCGCACGGAGCGGGGTCATCAGCCAGGTACACAATGGATAGCCTTTGTCCCCGAGAAGCCATCCTCGTGGGTGAGGCTGGGCCTGGAACATGTCTGCCACCGAAGTCTGGCGCAGGATGAAGGCATCGTGGCTGCTGCCTGGAAAGCGGGCATTGACAGCTAGGATGAGCTGCCTGTGGTCACACACCAGCTGGACATTGAGCGAATGGTAGCCCTTCCGGTTGCGGTAATCCTCAGAATTCTCCAGAGGTGCCCGCAAAGCCACATGCATGCAGTCAATGGCGCCCTGCACCATGGGGAAGCCCGCGAATGCTGCAAAGCCCATTGCACGCTGTTGCTGCTTGGCAAGGGCCATGGAGAAGGAGATGAACTGACGTCTCCTTTTGAAAAGGGCATTGGTCACCTGGCGGATGCAGCAATGCACGGCGAACTGGGAGATGTTGGAAATGTCCCCAGTAGCGGATTGGAAGGAGCCGGTGGCATAGAAGTTGAGAGCCACCGTCACCTTCACTGCCACCGACAGAGACGTCCTGCTCCTCAGATGTGGCTGCAGATCACCGCTAAGCAGGTGGCAGATCTCTGTGACCACCTCCCTTCGGAATTGCAGCCTCCGAACACACTGCTCGTCAGACATGTTCAGATAGGAGAACTGCTGGCGGTATACCCTGGGTGGGTAAGGCCTCCGTTCCCGACGCCTGTTGCTCCATCTCCATCTGGCCAGGACTGCCACTCTCTCACGGCGTCTGTGAGCCCTTTGGATGCAATGGAGAAGGCCAGCGTTTGCACCCATTGCAGCCCCCATTATATGTTAGCAAACAATGATATGTCAATGAAGGCAAAGACAAGTGGAAAGCTGTGGCCTGAAGCCACAAGTACCTGTCCGAGTGTTGAGCCAAAGCAGAAAGCTCTCTACCTTGGTCTCTCTGCAAAGATCCGTCTCTCAAGAAGGAGTGCTGCGAAATGGCAGCCTTTTCTAGTGCAGGAGGAGTGCCCTTTAATTTGCGCCCCCCGCGCCCCGCATCGACTGAGCACCGTTCCACTCTACCAGTCGCTAGGGGTGCCAGGTGCACAAGAGGGCGTCGCGACTGAATTTCCGGTTTGGGGCGCACAAAGGGCGTTGCATGAGGAAATGACGTCAGGATCTGCGCGCGCAGCTGAGCGCGTGCAAAGATTTTGCGCCGCCGCTAAATCATGAGTGAAGTTGGGGAGAGGCGCAGATCGCGCTGCGCCCGGCCGCTAGCCGCCTAGCGCCCGACATCTACTCCTCCTAAGGCGCTACCGGCTGGCGCAACCAACTGAATTTCTAGGCCTATAACTCTTGCTTCTTATTTGCTTATCAGTATTGTGCCTATCTGTTGTGTTGTGAATCATTGATGCAAATTTCATATTCATAAATTAGCAACCAGGTGAAAGCTTGACACAGAAATGTACACATCTATCTACAGGGGTGATGCTTGAAATGTGGTGGACGTGGGAAGCGTGATGGACAGGAAATATGCACAGCCATATTGTTTTTATTGTATTAAAATAGCTATCGATATGACTGCACTTAATGCTTTATAAGTGGCTAGAACATCACTATAAACCTCCCAAGTATACCATGAGCTCTGTACACACAGGCACAACAGACACAGTATTAAAATCCCTCTTGCCCTAAAAGTACAGCACGGGATAGTCATATATGAAGCACTCGTTTAACATGCCAATTATTAGGGAATTTTTTTTTGTGTGGTGTCCAAAGGCAGATTTGTAGAGAGAGGTAAAGCAGTAAACTTTACCAGATACAGAGATTAAAGTGTGAATCTTGGCTCAGTGGTATCATTCCCATCTCTAAGTCAGAAGGATATGGGTTTCCGCCGCGCTCCAGACAGCCCTGCTGAGCAGAGACACTGACCGCGATTTTGCAAATGGTTGCGGCTTGGGAGCGGGTCAGCTGGTTTCTGGGTTCCAGTCCCACCCCCAACTGCATCCGGCCCACGGACGTGATTTTGCATCGATTCGCCTTGTCAAGCCCGCCCTGCGGGCTTGCCAACCAATTAAGAGGAAGCCAGTCAAATGATGTCATTTGATGGATCTGCCGGTTTTTGTAAAGGGGCCACGCACAATTTTTTTTTGACAGCTCATTTCTCAGTGTTTGACGGCATTGAGGTGCTGCAAACACTGACAATCACTGTTCACAGGTGAGTTCTTGCACCCAGGCTCTCCAGTGACTCCCTCCTTAGGCTAGAACAGATGGCAGCTGCAGGTGAGGTTACAGAAATGATCTGTCACTGGTGAGAGAGGTTCTCCCAATGACATGGCACTAGACAGCCAATTCAAAACTTGTTACCTACAGAAAAGTGTAAATGCATTAAAAATGATTTTCCCAACATTTTCTTACCTCTGAAATGTATTAGTGCACTATTGGATCCTTCACACCACTTCTGCAGCTGTCTTCAATGCAGAAACATTACAGCAGACTCACAACATGCCACACTTACCTGGCGTGGTGTTCGGATGTTGGGAACCCCGAGGCAGAAGTGGCAAAATTGAAAAAGAGCCTGTTAACAAGTATAAAGTCCCTGTTGTAATATCTCCAAGTTTGCAGATGACACAAAGCTGGGTGGGCGTGTGTGCTGTGAGGAGGATGCCGAGAAACTCCAGTATGATTTGGACAGGTTGGGTGATTGGGCAGATGCATGGCAGATGCAGTATAATTTGGATAAATGCGAGGTTATCCACTTTGGTGGCAAAAACAGGAAGGCAGATTATTATCTGAATGGCAATAGATTGGGAGAAGGGGAAGTGCAACGAGACTTCTGTGTCCTTGTGCACCAGTCGCTGAAGGTAAGCATGCAGGTGCAGCAGGCGGTTAAGAAGGCAAATGGTATGTTGGCCTTCATAGCGAGAGGGTTCGAGTACAGGAACAAGGATGTCTTGCTGCAGTTGTACAGGGCCTTGGTGAGACCACACCTTGAGTATTGTGTGCAGTTTTGGTTGCCTTATCTGAGGAAGGATGTTCTTGCCATGGAGGGAGTGCAGCAAAGATTCACCAGACTGATACCTGGGATGGCAGGAATGACGTATGAGGAGAGATTGGGTCGATTGGGCTTATGCTCGCTGGAGTTTAGAAGAATGAGAGGGGATCTCATTGAAACTTAGAAAATTCTAATAGAACTAGACAGACTAGATGCAGGAAGGATGTTCCTGATGGCGGGGGAGTCCAGAACCAGGGGACACAGTCTAAAGATAAGGGGTAAGCCATTGAGGACAGAGATGAGGAGGAATTTCTTCACCCAGAGAGTGGTGAACCTGTGGAATTCTGTACTACAAAAGGCAGTTGAGGCCAATTCATTAAATATATTCAAGAAGGAGTTAGATATATTTCTTAAGGCTAAAGGGATCAAGGGATATGGGGAGAAAGCAGGGACAGGGTACTGAATTTGGATGATCAGCCATGATCTCATTGAATGGCGGAGCAGGCTCGAGGGGCCGAATGGCCTACTCCTGCTCCTATCTTCTATGTTAACAGGCAGGTAAGTGGCTATAATCCTCTTCCCGCCGCTAGGTGTCTGGTCCATGTGCAAATTGGAGTCCTGACACTTGGGAAGATTGATTGGAGGCGGGTTGACAGCGGGTTTCCTACCCGCTGTCAATCTTTGCGATTTTGATAGCGGTCCCGCCTCCAATCCCGCACTCTGAGGACCGGCAAAATTCCGGCCGATGGGTTCTGATCTCTGAATGATGCATAGACATCCACTGGGGGGAAAAGGGGGTTTTAATTATGGAAAAAGCCAGAGCATAATAGGTCTCCGTACCTAAGGAAGGATATACTTGCCATAGAGGAGGTGCAATGAAGGTTCACGAGATTGATTCCTGGGATGGCGGGACTGTCGTATGAGAGGAGCTTGAGTAAACTAGGCCTTTATTCTCTTGAATTCAGAAGAATGAGAGGGGATCTCATTAAAGTATACAAAATGATTACAAGGCTTGATAGGGTGGATGCTGGGAGAATGTTTCCCTTGGCTGGGGAGTCTAGAACCAGGGGCCACAACCTCAGGATAAAGGGTAGGCCATTCAGGACTGAGATCAGAAGAAATTTCTTCACACAGAGGGTGGTGAATCTTTGGAATTCTCTACCCCAGAGGGCTGTGGAGGCTCAGTCATTGGGTATATTCAAAACAGAAGTCGATAGATTTCTGACTAGTAAGGGCATCAAGGGATATGGCTATAGGGCCAGTGAATGGAATTGAGGCAGAAGATCAGCCATGATCTCATTGAATGGCGGAGCAGGCTCGAAGGGTCAAATGGCCGACTCCTGCTCCTATTTCTTATCTTCTTGTGTTCTTACGATCTGCTGGATGTAAAAAGCAACGGATTAAATGGATCTTCTCATGTGCTGTTCGGCACGGAAGAGAGAGAAGGAGATATAAAGACTATTTTTTAATTAATTTCTAAATGTGAATATAGACGTTCTACATTAACTTTCCCCTCCAACATCCCCCACCTACATTTAATATTTGGATAGTAAACATGAAATAGTTGCTATTTCACTTAATCAGGTTGCAGTGTAACGTTGCGCATGGACCTAGGATGGGAAGTGGGAGTGGAGGTCACCAGAGGAGGTATTCGGGTCTGCTAAAGTTATAATTTTTTGCACAATTACATTCACACTGACAGACAGTTTCTACCATAATTAATGAGAAAACTAAACAAAAGAGCTTGATTGCTGTGTTATTATTCATTCAAGAGCGTGGCATAGGCCGTGTGGATTGGCTTAAATTAGCAGCCACTGGGACAAAAAAAATCATTTCAAATCTTTATGTAATCACCACATGAGACCATTTTAAGTCTTCAGTTTATGATTGTTATGTCTTACTTTCTTTAAAAAAAAAATGATTATATAGCACTGGCAAAATCTTGCAAGACGCATACCAGATGTTCAAATCTTTCAAATAATTAATTACCGTATAGCCTGCTACTTCAGTTTTGTGTTAATTTACAAAAGCGAATGTGATGCTGATAGCTAGTTGAAAAGCAGCATTCTTTGTAGCTGAGATAACATTTACTATCATTAGCTGAAGTCCATGCACAACTGAAAAACATTTCAACGTGTAGCAAATAATCTACCCGATGAATAGCTCCACTATTCTTTATATACAGGTTGAGTGTCCAAAATCTGGCAACCTCGGGACTGAGGCCGAGACATTTTTCGTGTTTTTCTGGACTTCGGAACGTGTTTCTGATGTCCGAAGTCCGGAAATATCGCAACCTTGGCTCAGGCGTTTCCGGACTTCGGACATCAGAAACATGTTCTGAGTCTAGAAATGCCTGGGCTGCTCCGCGCAGCGCTGACGTGTTTCTCTGCCCCTTCCCTTCTGTTAAAGGGGTGGGACGCTGCGAGCTCTGCAGGGCATCCGACGGCCCACACTAGGCCACCAGGGCGGCGTGGTGCCGTGGCCGCAGCCTGGCGGAAACACTTAGTGGAGCTGTGCAGATTAAGGAGGATAAAACACAACACTAAAGTTTTATTGCATCACTCGCATTTTTCTTAGGATTTTCAAAATAAGACAACAACAGTTAATTACTTGTTGAAGTATAGGTTGAGCATCCAAAATCCGGAGTTCTGGATTCCGGAACATTTTACGGATTCTGGACAACCCCGTCACCAATTGTCACATAGTCCGGATTCTGTAACACTCGGGATTCCGGAACTCCGGATTTTGGACGCTCAAGCTGTACTTCTGTTAGTTGCTACTGTCATGGCTGGTTGTTAGTGATGGGCTGACTATCTGGCTGCAGTTATAGCAATAGGACTTGTTCATAACATGTTGTGCCTCAGTATGGATTCAAATTCCTGGTAGCCTGATTGGGAAAGGGATCTGATTCTCTATCTTGTCTGGGAAGAGTTCGGTCTACAGTCTCGGCTGGATTTTGCCAGCCCTGGGGAGCTGGGTTTGGAGACGGGAAAATGGCAAAATTTGGGGGTAGGTGCCCAACCCACCCCCACCCCGGCTCCATGCCATTTTGCCAGGAGGCGGGTAGTCGTCCCGCACCGGGTCCTGCCTCCTTGGAGACGGGAAGGAATTACAGCCACTTAACTGCCTGTTAACAGGTAGTTAACAGCTAGATAAGAGGATTATCCCCATTTTGCCCGCACAAGTGCGGGCTTCCCGAAGGCTCTGAAACCCGTCAGGGTCACCGAGGCAAGTACTGGGTCTGTGGGGGTCGGAGGGGCGCAAAAGTGTGCTGTGGAGTTGAGTGATGGGTGCAAGTGTGGAGAGGTGAGTATGTGAGGTAAGTGCAAAATGTTAGAAAAAGTGTACTTACCTTTGTTTCTTCCTGCAGGCTTCACTCGGTGGATATGCGGAGAGTCTCGCACCTCCATGGTAGGGATGACATATGGCCGTTGCATTCTCCAATGCAGCAACCATCTGATTTCTACAAAAGAAAGGGGTTTGATGAGGTCTTTTATTCAAGAACTCATCCAACTACAGAGAATGTCAGTGTTTGACAGCTTCACAGAGCTGTCAAACGATCACAATTCACCAGTCAAAAATTTTTGACAGATGAAACATCATACGCTGACGTTCTCTGTAACTGGCTTTCCCTTAATTGGCCTGCTAAGCCCGCTGGGCGGGCTTCACAAGATCAATCAAGGGAAAATAGCGTGGGTTGGCCTGAAGTTGATGGAGGCGGGACTGAAACCCGACAAGTGGGAGTCCCGCCTCCAAAAGCTCCTCATTGGCAAAATCCAGCCCTGATAGTCTACCAGTGAGCATGTATTTTGCAATCTGATCTTTGGTTTCATAAATATTTGAGGGCAAAGCTGAAACCTGAAAACTCACATTTACTGTTCCCTGGTGGGAGCCTCGACTTTCTTCACCTGCATTTTTCTCAGACACCGTCTTTCTGAGCTTCAGATCACAGGATAATTGCAGCCTAGCCCATCTTGGACTGTTATATAAGTTGAGCCCAAAGGTAACAAAGTCACAGATCAGGCTTTAAGTGGCAGTGGGAGTGAGGAAGAGGTGAAAGCTGAAAATATTGCAGAGGAGGAAGTTAGCACTCTTGATGTTAGATCAGATGTGGGATTTTGAAGTTCAGCTCCGGGTCACAAATGACACCAAGGTTACACACAGTTGGGTTGAGCCTGAATTGGCAGTTAGAAAGAGAATTGAGTCAGGGGCTCAGGGGCTCAGTGGCTCAGGGGCTCAGGGACGACATTTCTGGTGAGGGCAAAAGGGGTTACTTCTGTCTTGCCGATGTTGAGCTTGCGAAAGTTCCAGGCAATCCACAATTTAATGTTGGGCAGGTAATAGGACAGCTCAGAAAAAGAAAGTGCTGCAGAAAATTAACTTTAAACGGTAATGCTGAGACTAAATGGCAGTAGAAAAAAGGGATGCAGCTATCAGCAAGACAGAAATAGAATCCACGTGGATAGAGATAAAAGATAATAAAAGATTAATCAAACTAATAGGGGTAGTCTACAGACCACCTAATAGTGGAAGGGAGATGGAGGAAGAAATATGCAAGCAAATTAGGGAAATGAGTAAAAAACATCGAATAATAATCATGGGAGATTTCAGCGACCCAGATATTAATTGGACAGAAGAGATAGGTAAAGGGGATAAGGGAATGGAGTTCCTATGATGTGTACAGGACTCCTTTCTAACCCAATATGTAAAAAGCCCAACAAGGGAGGATTCACTATTGGATCTAGTAATGGGAAATGAACCAGAGCAGATAAGAGAAGCAAAAGTAGGGGAACATCTAGGCAATAGTGACCATAATATAATAGGATTTAAGATAATAATTGAGAAGGACATAGGTGTGACAAAGAATAGATTGGAGAAAAGCTGATTTTGAGGGGCTGAGAATAGAATTTGGGAAAATAAAATGGACAACAGCATTGGCAAACAATGATGTAGAACAGCAATGTGAAACATTTAAAACGGTTTTCAACAGAGTCCAGGAAAAATATATTCCACTAATAAACAAGAACAAGCTAAACACTCATGAGACACCATGGATGAATAAAGCCATAAGGGAAAAATTGAGGGTAAGGAAAGAGGTATGCATTAAGTACATGGACAGCAGGGGAGAGCGTGATAAGGGAGAATATGAAGGGATTAGGAGAGAAGTCAAAAAAACAATTAGGAAGGCGAAGAGGAACTATGAAATTAAATTATCAAGCAACATAAAACAAAATAATAAAGTATTGTACAGGCACATCTGCAAGGGGTTTTTAGATCGCAGAGGTTTCTCTCTCTAGAGGCCTCTCTCTCTTGCACAGTAAAAACCTTGAGTGGTTCGACCCACTCGCCCCTTAGGTTCTATACACTGGACTTTGAGGCAGGAACTACAAGGTAGAGAATAGTCTATAGATCAGGTTTAATGAAAACGAAATGAAATTTTATTGCATAAAGGAACAAATTGAATGTAATCCAAATAAGGTACATGGGAGGGAAAAACAAATCATAATCCAGGACTAACCAACGTATATACAGGCATGTTATACTTTACAAAAGTCATCTCGAAATGGGGAAACACACGGAACATCGAGGGACAACAACTCATAATTAATTATACCCAAAATGCCCACCCCCTAAGCCTAGCTAGATCAGATTATGAGGGGCCAGAAACATGCTCATCAACCCAATGAGAAAGTATAAGATTTTGAAAGGTCTGCGTTTTGATCCTCTCAGGCGTCCTGTCTCCACGTGGTCAACGCTGCGGGCTGCGACACTCTCTCTTCTTCCTCGAGGTGAAGGTCACGGACAGGCTGGATGCTGGCAGGCCTGGACGTCGGCGTGGATGGAGACCACCTATTTGATCATGGTCAAATAGGTTTCTTCGCAGAGCCCAGCTGGTTTACCATTTTCAGATAGGTTTCTTCTGAATGGCTGCTGTCCTTCGTCTCATCAACGGCCCGGGGTTTGTCGATGATCTCCCGATGGTTACCCTGGGGTGGGACGCAGACTCGAATCACCTTCTTGGCTGGTCTCTGGATCGACGATCCTCCATGGCTCTCGAAAAAGCAAGCTAGCTCAAAAAGCTGCCAAAAAGCTGCAAAAGCTCCAAGCTGCAAAAAGCGCCCGATGGCTACCCTGGGACTCCAGCCATACTTCTCAAAGAAGCCCTTATCTCCCGCCAAATCAAGGTTAGTCTTTGTTTAACTTTTGGTGGGCTTGTAGCACAGCGGGGTAGTCTTTGTTTTTTAAAGTATCTTCGGGATGGCTGGTGACTGCTATCTCTGGTCTGGAACAACCCTGTATTGTCCTTAATGTCCTTCTGATGTCTTAAAATGGTGCTTAATGTTCCCCCTATGAATATGAAACTGTTTCCCTTTGTCTGGGTAAACATTTTGATGGCCTTTAACTACAGGCCGATCTGATCAGATCTGCATCCAATCAATATGTATGGTGCTCTGCCTGGTTTCGTTTTCCCTGAAACTGCCTTCCAGAACCTACTGTGGGCTGAATCCACAAAAAACTGTCCAGGGACTGCAGGAACCATTTTAAAGTGTCCCGAAAGCTGGTCACGGGGTCTGGTGGCCATTTTGTGTGTCCCTTTTTCTGGGCTTCTTTTAAAACAGTCTTAAAAGTTAAGGCCTTTTCTGCCAATAGACCCTTATAGGACAATGTTCAATTTTGCAAACTCTACAGTCCCCCCTGATGATACTATAACTTGCTTGAAGTATCATAGTTCTGGGTGAGCAAAATTTTCTGACTCTCCATAATCAAACCATCACCTGTATTTACCTATCTATGACCCCACAACACATGCATTTCCCATTTCAAAAGACCTACAGTGTACCTTAAGCATCTATAGATGGCAATACATTGGAATTAAAATCTGATACACACACATTTCCATGCGTGGAGGGGGGGCCTAATACCCCTACACCACCTGGTTCATACATATTATTTTTATTTACAACAACATAATAAACTTCAATCAAAATAATAAAGAAAGAAAACACACGCAAAATCACACATGAATACGATCAAAAATAGAGGAGAGAGGGGAACTTTAACTCTATACATAGCAATAAATTTAAATGGGTGTCTCCTCGTTTACCCGCACATAATGCTCCCTCCATTCTCCCCTGTTCTCATACTTCTGGACACGCTTGTCCCTCTTACAATGTACAAAGAGTAAATAAATCACGATAAAAATCTGACATACTACGAGGATGTGGGAGGCTATCCTCATCCAAGAAGGGACTTCTATATTAGTGAACAGGTCCCACCACTGTGGGGTCACTATATCTAATATGTCTGCCCCTATTTCTAATGTCTTCTGCTCCAGCGTGTAAAAATGTTTCTGTGAAACGGCAACGGCTTTTAGTATCTTGGTGAGGTGTTCAGGGAGAGGGGGAATGATATAGCCAAAATGTGCAACGAATCATTGCAGATCGGTGAAATTTTCCTTGACAGTGAGGTGAACAGTGGAAGGTTCAGGAATAGGGACAATTCGCTCTTGGGTCACTTGAACTTCTGCCTTGGGTTTGAAGCAGAAACTACTGTCACTGACCAGACACCAGCCGTGCTGTCCATGTTGGTAGTGGGGCGCTGCAGTGGTGACACAGTATGTCCCACCTCCTATATATGCCACCTTTGGGGGCACATGGCCTTGTGCCATTGCCTCCATGGTGCAATTTATAGGCTTTGCGCCAGCAGTTCTGCACCCGCACTGTGGTTTCGAATAGGCATTCAAGTGCTGGAGACACAGGATGATGTGTGCTCCCCGGCTCCGGCACCCCGAGAGGTCGGTACCCATCATTGCATGCTCCCATCGAATGACGTACGGTGGGACCGCTGTGTAGCGAATGTGTGCACCCCCGTGAATGACTCCAATGTTCTCCACCCTGTATACCGGGGCGGGTTTAGCTGTTTTTCCCATAACCGGCATTCTTACCACTATACCCATAATGGTGTGATTAGACCTCCCACAGTCCACTGGGACTGGGTAGGCCTCTGAAGCTAGTCTGAGCTGGCATGGACTTAATGCATTCTCAAAAGGGTGGAGGGCTGCGAGGTGCTTATTACCGATCCAGGAGGGGACCAAACCCTGTTTTAAATCCTCCAGATTACTGCGGCCCTCGCCCAGTAACCACGCCCCGTACAGCACGCATGCTTCATTCTGCGCAGCCTGATCTGACGTATTCCGATCCTCTCTGATGAGAGCATTTACCGTTTTACCATGCTTCTCCAGCTCACCTATGATTTCCTTTAAGTGTAGTTTCATGGCCTGGTCCTCATTTAACTCAGAACCCACTACCTTATTCTCATCCATCAGTATCTTTCTTAACCGCCCTTTTAAATCGTTGATCTGGGTCTGCAGCTCCACGTCATCCAGAGTGTTGATGACGGAAGTCCCTGTGTTGAAGGCAGTAAAAATATCATTGACTGTACCCCTTCTTTGTCTCCCTACCCTGTCCAAGACCTCATGTGGTGCGGTGTATAATCCGGCTCTGTCGACATCGGCAAAGTCGAACTCATAAAATTGTCTGAACATGTTTGTTAACAGGACCTGGTACAATTGCTCAATTTCCTTGGGGCACCACTCTGGCAATCGCACCTCGGTGAGGTTTAAAATCACCGAGGCCACCACGTAGTGCACCCCTTGGTACAGCACCTGACATGTGGGCACTAATACCAATCCGTTCCCGGGTCCCTTGGTAGTGGTGGGGCACCCTTCCTTGCGGGCTTTGGCTACCGGAATTGTGGGCAGGGGCTTGCGGGGGCGGGTGATGAGTTCAGTGGCATTCACTGGGATCTGAGAGTACAGGACTCCGCACGCCCGTGTGCTGACATCCCACCTCATCCCTTTCCCAGCATCCTGCCACTGTCTTTGGAAAAAGATGGAGATGCCTGTGGGGCAGACGCGTTCTGAACCCCACATACAGATGTAAATCCCCTCATCTGGTTCCCACCATTTGTCCCAACAGACACTCAATCCCCCATGGGTTCCCGTAATAGTCTGATGGGTATTGTTACCCAGTCGCTCCCACTCGACCATGGAGTTCTTCATGGTCTTGCTCAGCTTCCTGAGCCACCACCATCTGTCCAAAGGAACATGTCCATGGCACACCAAGCAAATCTTTCTTCCGACGGTGACGCTGATCCTGGGCGCGATGATCCTCACCCTGGGACACATTAGAGAAGTCTCTCCGTATGCGAATCCGGACTGGCTGGAGTATTCCGTAGAGTTCGGCCCCAGCCATCCTGGCCAACATCCCCTCATGGAAATAGGTAGCTGTTTCTTCAACGTCCCGTTTGCCTGTCCCATCGGTCGCGATGGGGGCTGTGTCCCGGAACATCCATATACTATGGTCCCGATAGGCCAAGCTACACCCGATCACCGCGAACACGATGAGAATCCTTTCCATAGTGCCTTAGGTTCCTGCAACAGATTAAGCGATACAGCCAGGCTCCCGAGAGATTCTGGCCTAGGTGAAGGCATGATTGGGTCTTTCGACCTCGATCCAAACAAACACACATGCTGGGCAGATTCTAAAACTACTCCTTATAACACCCATCACCTTAAAATTTACACACCTTAAACTTAACCAAACTTAAACTTAACTAAACTTATGTACAGCGCCGCCCGTCCCCGGACGGCCTACCTAATCGCTGTTCGGACTGCAGCTCACCGCTCCCTGTGGCGGGGCCGCACTGACCTGTAGCTTGAGTCCCCTGCAGCCTTTTGCTGCCAATTGGGGACTGCGTCTTTCTAGGGATTTCCCTAGTCGGTGTCTGCTGAAGTAGGGGGAATCGGGCCAGGGCTTTACTGGCTGAGGCGTTCGAGACGACCTGCGAGGGGGTGCCTTGGGCAAGGCTCCCTTAGCGAGTGGACCTGTGGTTGGGACTTTAGCCCTCACAGCCCATGGCTCCACCACGACTGCCGGCTTCGGCTCCCTTCCCTCAGGCTCTGCCCCTTGGGGATTTGGGTCTGTGGCGGACGACTCCTCCCTACCTGTCCCTACAGGTGGAGAATCTCCGCCCCCAAGTTCTACCTCCCCTAAGCTTGAGTCGAGGGCGGGACCTCCGTCCTCCGACTCCACCTCCTCCAGAATCATGTCAAGGGCGGGTTCTAGCTGTTCAGGCCCCCCCCAACTGTGCTCGGGTGAGACGACCTGCAAGGGGGTACTTTGGGCGAGGCTCCCTTTGCGAGTAGACCTTTGGTCAGGACTTTAGCCCCCACAGCCCGTGGCCTCTCCACGACTGTCGGCTTTGGCTCCCTTCCCTCAGGCTCTGCCCCTTCGTGATTTGGGGCTGTGGCAGACGACTCCTCCCTACCTGTCCCTACAGGTGGAGGATCTCCGCCCCCAAGTTCTACCTCCCCTAAGCTTGAGTCGAGGGTGGGATCTCCGTCCTCCGACTCCACCTCCTCCAGAATTGTGTCAAGGGCGGGGCCTAGCTGTTCGGGCTTCTCCCCGTCCGAGTCCCAGGCCAATGGGGAAACCTCCCAGGTGGGCGGGATAGCTCCTCCCCTCAAGCAGGCTGCGGTTCCAGCCTGTGTGGTCTGTGACCTTTTGCACGCCTCAGGCTGAGGATTTTTACCCTCAGACCTGGCTTCGGTTATTATTTCTTTTTCACCCGGCTTAAATAGTTTGCACTGATTTATGTGAAACCATTTAGTGCGCCGGGGCACCTCCACTACGCAAGTGGTGGGGACCGGTGGGTCTTGCGCCGATTCCCGTCTAGCCTTGTCTTCGGGCTGCGCTGGCTCTAGTCATTGGGGTGAGACGGTCGGGTTTGCGAGAATGACAGGACCGGTGGTGGCTGCTACCCTCCCCTGCGAGATCATAAGAGACCGCATTGTCTCTAAAATTGACTCTATTGCAGCGGGATCCATAGCTGCACCAGTTCCCTTTTCTGGGGCGGCGGTCTGGGCTTGGGCTTGGGCTGTGGGAGATCTTCCCTTATTATCCTTCCACGGATTTTTACAGTCCCTGCGCCAATGTCCATCCTTCCCACACCCGTAGCAATTGAGCTTGGCCTGGGGAGGGCGATTCCCCTCCTGATGCCATTCCTTTTTGCTTGGGGCTGCAGGTTTTGCCTCATGCACTTGTCCCTTAGAGGGAGGTGCCTCCTGACTCCTGCAATTCTTGTATGCAATGGTGAGCTGTCGGAGCACTGTCTCCTCTGTGGTACCGGGACCTTGAGGGTCAAACCAAGATTTGGCTTGGGCCTGTATCTGTGGTGAGCTGTTGGCAACCAGGCAGCGGAGCCAATGAACCCACTGAACACCGTTCATTGCGACCCGTTCCGGCATGCCCGGACAGCTGCGCCGATACACTGGCCACAGCCTTTCTGCGAAAACCCGTGGGGTTTCTCCAGTTAGCTGCACAGTCCCTTCCACACGGAAGAACGGATTGCCGTCGTCAACTCCCATAACCTCCAGGACCTCGTCCCTGAGTTCCACATACCTTTTCCGTCCCCTCTTACTCCCGTCTGAGAGGCACTGAAGGATTGTGCTATCCAGTGAGAACAGCAACATCTTCGCCTGTTCAAGATCATCACAATCATTGACGGCGGCTGTCTCCTCTATCTCCCTGAAATGGACTGAGGGATCTCCCTTCTCGGTGAGTTGTGGGAGGTGGCTCACCATCGCTCTGAGTAGTTGTGCACCGTGGGGCAGCACGATCTGGTTCAGGAGGGGTCCGTCCGTGCCATTTGCGTCGGTGGGACCGTACCTCTGGTGCCGAGTAGGGCACATTGGTGCCGGCTCCGGCTTTACTACCAGGGGTTGTTCCTCCTCCGGTTCTACCTCGGCTTCCTCCCCTTCTACCACCCCCCCTTCGGGCCAAACCTCATTATAGCTCGGCAGTGCTGAGGGTTCAGTGGCTGGTGCCACAACTACTTCGTGTGGAATCGGTCTTTTGGATTCCTTCAAGAAGTCTATTTGACTCGCTTTTGGGCTTACGAGGCATACCATGCCTTTTGCCTTTGCCAGGGCCGTTCTTAGGTCTTCTAACGCCTTCTGGCAGGGGCCGTGGTCTGCGCTTTCAAACCCGTTCTCAATGGCCAGCTTGTAAGCTGCCTTGACCTCTACTACTCTCTCCTCCTGCGCTCTTAGCTGTTGTGCGAGGCGGGCGCTTTTCTCCTGTACCCTCGCTTCATGCAACTCTGCCTCAGTAACCTGACATTCCAGGTACTCTATCTTAGCCTGATGTTGGCTGGCTACCGTTTGGCGTTCCTGATTCAGCGCGTGAAGTGCTGAGATGAGCTTTTCCCCACCCATGGCCCTTCCCTCTATCTCTGAAGCCTTGGTTTTGATCTTGGCTGCCTGCGCTGCAACGACTTTGTCCAAAATCTGGACTTGTCTTTTGTAGCACATCAGCCACACTGCCTTCTCGACTGACTTCTTATGTTCTTTGCTCTCTGTCCACCTGATGGCTGCGTCTACCGGATGCCCATCCAGTAAGAGATCGGAAATCCACTGTTTAGTGAGATTTACCTTACCAAAAACATAATCCGCTATCCTCTCATCCATAACATTCTGTCCATTTAAACCTGGGTCTAATACATTGCAATCCTGCTGCCAGTGTCCTGCCGCGGTCGCCATTTTCTGTAAGGGGTTTTTAGATCGCAGAGGTTTCTCTCTCTAGAGGCCTCTCTCTCTTGCACAGTAAAAACCTTGAGTGGTTCAACCCACTCGCCCCTTAGGTTCTATACACTGGACTTTGAGGCAGGAACTACAAGGTAGAGAATACTCTATAGATCAGGTTTAATGAAAACGACATGAAATTTTATTGCATAAAGGAACAAATTGAATGTAAGCCAAATAAGGTACATGGGAGGGAAAAACAAATCATAATCCAGGACTAACCAACGTTTTTCCAGGCATGTTATACTTTACAAAAGTCATCTCGAAATGGGGAAACACACAGAACATTGAGGGACAACAACTCATAATTAATTATACCCAAAATGCCCACCCCCTAAGCCTAGCTAGATCAGATTATGAGGGGCCAGAAACATGCTCACCAATCCAATGAGAAAGTACAAGATTTTGAAAGGTCTGCGTTTTGATCCTCTCAGGCGTCCTGTCTCCACGTGGTCAATGCTGCGGGCTGTGACACTCTCTCTTCTTCCTCGAGGTGAAGGTCACGGACAGGCTGGATGCTGGCAGGCCTGGACGTCGGCGTGGACGGAGACCACCTATTTGATCATGGTCAAATAGGTTTCTTCGCAGAGCCCAGCTGGTTTACCATTTTCGGATAGGTTTCTTCTGAAGGGCCGCTGTCCTTCATCGCGTCAACGGCCCGGGGTTTGTCGATGATCTCCCGATGGTTACCCCGGGGCGGGACGCAGACTCGAATCACCTTCTTGGCTGGCCTCCGGATCGACGATCCTCCACGGCTCTCAAAAAAGCAAGCTAGCTCAAAAAGCTGCCAAAAAGCTGCAAAAGCTCCAAGCTGCAAAAAGCTCCCGATGGCTACCCCGGGACTCCAGTTATACTTCTCAAAGAAGCCCTTATCTCCCGCCAAATCAAGGTTAGTCTTTGTTTAACTTTTGGCGGGCTTGTAGCACAGTGGGGTAGTCTTTGTTTTTTAAAGTATCTTCGGGATGGCTGGTGACTGCCATCTCTGGTCTGGAATGACCCTGTATTGTCCTTCTGATGTCTTAAAATGGTGCTTAATGTTCCCCCTATGAATATGAAACTGTTTCCCTTTGTCTGGGTAAACATATTGATGGCCTTTATCTACAGGCCGATCTGATCGGATCTGCATCCAATCAATATGTATGGGGCTCTGTCTGGTTTCGTTTTCCCTGAAACTGCCTTCCAGAACCTACTGTGGGCTGAATCCACAAAAAGCTGTCTGGGGACTGCAGGAACCATTTTAAAGTGTCCCGAAAGCTGGTCACGGGGTCTGGCGGCCATTTTGTGTGTCCCTTTTTCTGGGCTTCTTTTAAAACAGTCTTAAAAGTTAAGGCCTTTTCTGCCAATAGACCCTTATAGGACAATGTTCAATTTTGCGAATTCTACACATCAATAAAAAAAGGAAGTTCGGGATGGGAATAGGGCCACTAAGGGATAGAGAGGATAATACCACAAACAACAATAGAGCGATGGCAGAGATATTAAATAATTACTTTGCTTCAGTATTTACCAGGGAGATAGACCAGGTGGAGATGACATCGAATGATAAGATTAGTAATGAGTTAACTACATTTAAAATAAAATGAGGAGATATACTGAATAAAATAATGAAACTCAAAAAGATAAAACCCCTGGTCTGGACGGATTACATCTGTGCATTTTAAAAGAATCTAGGGAAGAAATAGTAGAGGCATTACGACACATATTTAGTAATTCATTAGAAAAAGATGTAGTGCCAGAGGACCGGCGGATAGCTAACGTAATACCTATATTTAAGAAGGGAGATAGAACATGTCCAGGGAACTATAGGTCAGTCAGCTTAACATCGGTGGTAGGAAAAATAATGGAATCCCTACTAAAGGAGAAAATAGAAGAACATCTAGAAATTAAAAATATAATAAATAGTCAGCAAGGATTTCAAAAGGGCAAGTCTTGCTTGACCAATCTAATTGAATTTTTTGAAGAGGTAAGAGAGAGAGTAGACAAGGGTAA
The DNA here is from genome assembly GCF_052327205.1 of Somniosus microcephalus. NCBI lineage: Eukaryota > Metazoa > Chordata > Chondrichthyes > Squaliformes > Somniosidae > Somniosus > Somniosus microcephalus. The sequence goes on along the minus strand of NC_140991.1, from coordinate 48,795,966 downwards.
TGCAATAGATGTAATTTATCTAAATAATAGACTAATGAATAAGGTCAGCGAATGCAGAGTCAGGGGACAAGTAGCAGAATGGATAGCTAGCTGGCTTCAAGACAGAAAGCAGAGAGTAGGGGGTAAAAGAGTGGCAGAAGTTGGGAAGTGGTGTTCCACAAGGATCAGTGCTGGGACCACTGTTTTCACAGATGTTCTTCTATTTCACAATTTATATTAATGATTTAGACCTTGGAATCAAAAACACAATTTCTAAATTTTGCGGACAACACCAAATTGGGGGGCATAGCCAATCCTCTTCTACTTAGGCAGTCCATCGGAACCGAGGATGACTTGCTTCCACAATAAAAATGAGTTCTCAGGTGACTGATGAGTCCAATGCGGGACCTACAGTCTCTGTCACAGGTGGGGCAGATGGTGGTTGAAGGGGCGGGTGGGTGGGGTGCTTGGGTTGACGTGCGCTCCTTGCGCTGCTTGTCCTTGGCTTCCGCTTGCTCCCGGCGAAGAGACTCGAGGTGTTCGGTGCCTTCCCGGATGCTTCTCCTCCACTTCGTGCAGTCTTGGGCCAGGGATTCCCAGGTGTCTGTGGGGGTCTTTTTCAAGGAGGCTTTGAGGGTGTCCTTGAAGCATTTCCTCTGCCCACCTGGGGCTCTCTTGCCGTGTCGGAGCTCCGAGTATTGTGCTTGTTTTGGGAGTCTCGTATCAGGCATGTGGATGATGTGACCCATCCATCGGAGCTGATCGAGCGTGGTCAAAGCTTCAATGCTGGGGATGGTGGCCTGATCGAGAACACTGATGTTGGTGCGCCTATCCTGCCAATGGATTTGCAGGATCTTGCGGAGGTAGCGTTGGTGGTACATCTCCAGTGCTTTGAGGTGCCTGCTGTACATGGTCCATGTCTCTGAGGCATACAGCAGGGCGGGAATCACTGCTGCTCTGTAGACCATGAGCTTAGTGCCGGGTCTGAGGTCCTGGTCTTCAAACACTCTCTTCCTCAGGTGATCGAAGGCTGCACTGGCACACTGAAGGCAGTGTTGGACTTCGTCATTGATGTCTGCCCTTGTTGACAGTATGCTCCTGAGGTATGGAAAGTGGTCCACATTGTCCAAGGCCTTGTCGTGGATTTTGATAATTGGGGGGCAGTACTGTGTGGTGGGGGCAGGTTGGTAGAGGACCTTTGTCTTACGGATGTTTAGTGTAAGGCCCATGCTCTCGTACGCTTTGGTGAAGGTGTTGACGATGGTTTATTGTTCGAACTCCGGGTGAGCGCAGACGCAAGCATTGTCTGCATATTGTAATTCAATGACAGAGGATGGGACGACCTTGGATCTGGTCTGGAGGTGACAGAGGTTGAACAGTTTCCCGTTTGTTCTGTAAATTAGCTCCACTCCAGCGGGGAGCTTACTGAGGGTGAGATGGAGCATTGCAGTAAGGAAGATCGAGAAGAGCATTGGTGTGATGATACAGCCTTGTTTGACCCCGGTCCGTATATGAATTGGATTTGTGGTGGAACCGTTGGTCAGGATCACGGCTTGCATGTCGTCGTGAAGCAGGCGGAGGATGGTGACAAACTTTTGAGGGCAGCCGAATTTGAGGAGGACACTCCATAATCCCTCATGGTTGACAGTGTCGAAGGCCTGAATACTGAGGAGAACTACAACAAATCACAGTAGGACATTAATAAACTTGCAGAATGGGCACATCATTGGCAAATGAAATTCAACACAGATAAATGTGAGGTATTACATTTTGGTAAGAAAAATAGGGAGGTCACATATTACTTGGAAAATAAGAGTCTAAATGGGATAGAGGAACAAAGCGATCTCGGAGTACAAATACACAAATCCCTAAAAGTATCGACACAGCTTAACAAGGCCATAAAAAAAGCAAACCAAGCACTAGGGTTTATTTCTAGAGGGATAGAATTGAAAAGTAGTGAATTTATGCTAAACTTGTAGCGAACCTTGGTTAGACCACACTTGGAGTATTGTGTGCAATTCTGGTCGCCATATTATAAGAAGGATATAGAGGCACTGGAGAGGGTTCAGAGAAGATTTACAAGGATGATATCAGAAATGCGAGGGTACACCTATCAGGAAAAGATGAACAGGCTGGATCTCTTTTCTCTTGAAAAGAGAAGGCTGAGGGGTGACCTAATAGAGGTCTTTAAAATCATGAAAGGATTTGATAGCGTAGATACAGAGGGAATGTTTCCACTTGTGGGGAAGAGCAAAACTAGAGGCCATCAATATAAGATCGTCACCAAGAAATCAAGTAGGGTACTCAGAGTGGTGAGAATGTGGAACTCGCTACCACAGGGAGTGGTTGAAGCTAATAGTATAGATGCATTTAAGGGGCGATTAGATAAGTGCATGAGGGAGAAGGGAATAGAGGGTTATGTTGATAAAAAGAAAGAAAGACTTACATTTATATAGCGCCTTTCATGACCACCGGATGTCTCAAAGCACTTTACAGCCAATTAAGTGCTTTTGGAGTGTAGTCACTGTTGTAATATGGGAAACGCGGCAGCCAATTTGCACACAGCAAGCTCCCACAAACAGCAATATGATAATGACCCGATAAACTGCTTTTGTTTAGATGAGGAAAGATGAGAGGAGGCTCGAGTGGAGCATAAACACTGGCATAGACTGTTTGGGCTGAATGGCCTTTTACTGTGCTGTATATCCTATGTAATCCTATGTAAAAACAAGAGGTTTTTCACAGTGCATTCTCAAAATTCCATCCGAAACGGGCGCAACGCCAATGGAGCGACTGCACCGGCATCGGGAGGCCTGATCCATTTTCGTTTCGGGGATCATTTGACTGCTGCCGGTGAGACACTGCAGCTTGCTAGTTGTGGAGGGCCGAAAAATCGTCCGACTCCCACGCTGAGCTGGCTGCCAGAAAATTGCATCAGGGCCTTGGGTGCCAATGGGGGAGGCCGAGGTGCCAAGCTGATTTTAAACTACCGACGCCCATTTTTCAGATGAGAAATGGGCCGCCAGTGGTTGAAAATCACCCCCAAAATCATGAGCGAAATGAACAAGGAAGGTTATATGGACCAACTTAGTTCATCCATTCAGAAAGCCCTCAAAAATTACTTCTCAAGTAACTATGGTTTTCTACACCTAGTACTCTATCCAGGAGCCGATTCCATGTGTTGATCACTCGTTATGTGAAGAAGAACTTCCTGATATCAATTCTAAATTTGCTTATTACTAGTTTAAACCTGCGCCGCCTTGTCCTATTCTAGCAATTTACTTCAAAGTAATTTTCTGCATTTGCTTTTCCCATTCCATTTACTATCTTATATATCTCTCTCAGATCTTCTTGCAGATGCCTCCTTTCAAGGCTGGAAAGCTCAGGTTGTTGTGTATGTAACCGTTTACCTTTAAGGGAACTATAGAATGTAACCGTTCGCCTTTAAGAGCACTACTTTAGGGTGGCACTATTTATTGGCTCATGTATACTGTAATACCGATAGTGACCACACCAGTATATAAGGGTTGGAATACGTTAACTAGGGCAGGAATCGCCCGAGCCTCTGAATAGTAAAGACGTGTTTTATTTTGTTAACCGTGGAGTCTGTGATTATTTATAATACAACCCACAGACTTAACATTGGCGACGAGTCGGTTCGAACCCTGCGGCAGTTATTCCACGGCGGCTTCGTCCAAAGACAGGATGTTGAAGAGAGGTTTCAATCCTCAACACCCCACTGAAAACTGAAGGGCAGCAGAAATCCTGACAGCTTCCAGCGACTGGAAGCGACAGGCATTAGGACCCTGAAGCCTCCATAACCTCGTGGGTAAGCCAGAGCCCGGGAGGGAGCGAGCAAGAGCCGCGCGCACGGGTGAGCCAGAGGCCGGGAGCCGCTTCAAGCGGGAGGCGCTTAGCGGGCCAGCGATCGCACCGGTGATAAGGGCTGAGAACCGCTTCGGGCGGGCGGCGCACCAGCGATCGCACAGGAGATAAAGGCCGCAGTCGGGCTGAAAGTCAGCGACGAGAAGCGCGGGAAAACCGCCATTGAAGTGGGCGGGGAGAGCGAGAAGCGCGGGAAAGCCGCCATTTTCCGCGGGAAAACCGCTGGGGAAGAAGGCAGAAGCGGGAAACCGCCATCTTAGAAAATTAATAAGAATTTTCAGAAACAAGAAAATTAATAATAAGTAAAGAAATACTTGTGTTGTACTCGAGAAGAGAAGAAGATGCCTAAACGAGGTAATATCACCAAATGCTATCGTTGTGGGAAGTCAACACACGACCAAAAGCAATGCTGGGGTAAAAACCAGGAATGCTGGAAATGTGGCAAGATCGGGCACATAGCTAAAGTGTGCCGGTCAGGAACGACGTGCAACAATAATGAGTCCTCACAAAAATGGGACAGAAAGGTACATGACGCAAATAGGAAGAGTCTGAAGGAACAGAAGTCGGACACACACGCCAAAGACAGAGGACTGGACGGTCTAAGAATTCACAACGTGAGCAATGAAGCCGACCGTCAAACTATTTGGATAACGCTACCGATTGAAAAGGTCCCAGTAAAAATGGAAGTGGACACCGGATCGGCGTTGACGGTCATGAATAAGCATGACTATCAAAAGTTTTTCAAGCATATTCCACTACGGGATGTGGATCTGATACTGAAGACATACACGGGGCAAAAGGTATTCCCCATCGGGAAGATAGAGGTCAAGGTGAAATACAAAGATAAAGTTCACCACCGGTTGGAGCTGTATGTGTTGTCTGAGGGAGGCCCACCACTTCTGGGACGGGAGTGGATCCGGAAAATAAAGATGGATTGGCATGCACTAAACACCATGACGGTGGAGCCCGAAAAAGAGGACGTCAAACCTGAACGGTTGGCCAGAATATTAGACGAAGCTAAAGAGGTATTCCAGCAAGGACTGGGAAAGCTACGAGGTATTAAAGCAAAGGTCAAGATTGCAGAACATGCAAGCCCAAAGTTTTGTAAGGCCAGGTCGGTACCGTATGCAATACGACCAGCAGTGGAGGCAGAACTAGAAGAACCTGAACGATCAGGGGTTCTGTCAAAAGTAGACCACAGTGAGTGGGCCACGGCCATTGTACCCGTCATGAAATCCTCACCAAGTAGTAAGCCAGGGGGACTGGGGAAGGTCCGTATCTGCGGGGATTTCAAGATCACAGTGAACCCGGTGCTTCAGTCGGTACAATACCCGCTGCCAAGCATTGAAGATATTTTCGCTTCGTTGGCTGGAGGAAAACACTTCACGAAGATAGACCTAGCTCAGGCATATTTACAGATGGAGGTTGAGGAAGAGTCACGCCAATACCTAACTATCAATACCCACAGAGGGTTGTACCGTTATAACAGACTGGTCTTTGGAGTGGCTTCGGCACCAGCAATTTGGCAGAGGGCCATGGAACAGGTGTTACAAGGAATTCCAAGCACGCAGTGCTATTTGGATGATATCCTAATCACGGGAATGGATGAAGAGGAACACCTCACGAATTTGAAACTGGTACTCACCAGGTTAAAGGAGTATGGCCTTAGGGTTAACCGCAATAAGTGTGAGTTTTTCCAAAAACGAATCTCATACTGCGGTCATATCATTGACCGCGAGGGACTACATAAATCACCGGAGAAGATAGAAGCAGTCGTGAAGGCTCCCGCTCCAGGGAACGTGTCACAGTTAAGATCATTCTTGGGGTTAATCAATTACTACCACAAGTTCCTACCAAATTTGTCCACGGTGCTGCATCCACTGAATGAGCTGTTGCGAAAGGAGACACCATGGAAGTGGAGTGAGGAGTGCAAAAAGGCTTTTCGCAGAAGCAAGGAGTTGATTACCTCTGAAGAAGTGTTGGCTCATTTCAACCCAGCGTTACCCCTTCGGCTGGCGTGTGATGCTTCACCGTACGGAATTGGAGCAGTACTTTCGCACAGGCTACCAAATGGCTCGGAAAGGCCAGTGGCTTTTGCGTCCCGATCTTTGACACCCGCGGAGCGAAATTACGCCCAGATAGACAGGGAGGCCCTCAGTCTTGTGTGGGGCGTGAAGAAATTCAACCATTACTTGCAATGTAAGAGGTTCACATTGCTGACAGACCACCAGCCGTTGGTGTCCATATTTAACCCGAACAAGGCCGTGTCCAACATGACAGCACAAAGGCTACAAAGATGGTCAGTCTTACTTGGGGCACACCAGTATGATATTGAATACAAACGGTCCAAGCAACATGGAAACGCTGATGGGCTATCACGCTTGCCATTGCCAATGGTAGAAGAAGCGAGGACAGTAGACCCAGTAGAGTTGTTCCACTCATCAATAGTGGAGTGTTTGCCGATCACGAACTCAATGATCGAAAATGAGACAAGGAATGACCCGACTCTTTCACGAGTCTATGACTTAACGGTGGAGGGATGGCCAGCGCAGTGCGAACCAACACTGCAAGCATTCGCACAGAGGAAAGAACAACTGTCTGTGTGTCGAGGAACCCTGATGTGTGGGTCTAGAGTGGTGATTCCACCCAAACTCCAAAAGAAAATACTCAAGGAGCTGCACGAAGGACACCTGAGGGGCGTAAAGATGAAGAACCTAGCTAGGGCGTTTGTGTGGTGGCCAGGCATCGATGGGGACATAGAGGAGATAACGAAGAATTGCCTAGGATGTCAGAGGGTTCAGAACGCGCCACCACAGGCTCCTCTGCACCCATGGGAGTGGCCCTCATCTCCCTGGCAAAGAGTACACATCGACTTTGCGGGCCCTTTCATGGACTCGATGTTCTTAATAGCGGTAGATGCCCACTCCAAGTGGCCGGAAGTAATTAAGATGACCACCACCACGACGGAAAAAACCATTACGGTGCTAAGGACAATGTTTGCGCGGAATGGTCTGCCAGAACAGGTCTGTTCCGATAATGGGCCGCAATTTATGTCTGAGGAATTTAAGAAATTTCTAAAAAGCAATGGGGTTAAACATTACACATCAGCCCCATACCATCCCGCCTCCAATGGACTGGCTGAAAGATTTGTCCAGACCTTCAAGAAGGCCATAAAGGCCATGAGTAATGAAGACATAAGTTTACAGCATAAGGTGGATAGCTTTTTGTTGGCCTATCGAAATGCAACACATGCGGTCACGAATCAAACTCCCGCAATGATGTTTTGCAATAGACGCCTAAGATGCCGGCTGGATTTGCTCAAACCAAACGTAAGAAGGGACGTAGAGAACCGGCAATTCCAGGGCATGAATGAAAGGGCCACCAGATCTTTCCAGATGGGGCAACAAGTTTTGGCCCGGGACTACCGTACGGAGAAATGGCAGCCTGGAACTATTAAAAAAAGGCTAGGACCGTTGATGTACACGGTGGACATTGGGGACAAGGTAATCAGGCGCCATGTTGACCAGATCATAGGGTCCGCCACAAATGAGCAGCCGACTTCACCACCTTACCCGAGTAATGTTGAAACTGAAGTACCCAGAACACCTACTTCTGATCTAGTAATACTAGAATCAGATAAACCTGACACTGTTGTTCCAGCTGAATCGACTTTACCAGAGACACCTACTGGACCGCTGGGAATGACGACACCACTGCAGCGTTATCCGGACAGAATCCGGAAACCTCCACAGAGACTGAACCTGTAAACTGTTTCCACTAAGAGTATGTTGCAACTGTTCCTACGGAGACTGAATCTGTGATCTGTTTTGACATGAAGTTATATATGTTATTATGTTATGTTAAACATGAAGTTATATGACGTTGACTCCATCGAGAGTATATCTGCAAACTGTCTATATAAGTTGAAGATTGTATGTTTAACGGGATTCTGTAAGTAATAAGCTAGAAAGGGAGGAGTGTTGTGTATGTAACCGTTTACCTTTAAGGGAACTATAGAATGTAACCGTTCGCCTTTAAGAGCACTACTTTAGGGTGGCACTATTTATTGGCTCATGTATACTGTAATACCGATAGTGACCACACCAGTATATAAGGGTTGGAATACGTTAACTAGGGCAGGAATCGCCCGAGCCTCTGAATAGTAAAGACGTGTTTTATTTTGTTAACCGTGGAGTCTGTGATTATTTATAATACAACCCACAGACTTAACACAGGTTTCAACAGTTTTCCCTCATAACTCAGAGTTCTAACACTCAGGATCAGCCTTGTAGCTCTTCTCAGCACTGCCTCCAGCATTTAAGATGCCTTCCTTGTGTCTCAATGACCAGAACTGAACATAGTGCTTATGGTTTGACCAGTTTGAAAGAAAGACTTGCATTAATATAGCGCCTTTCACAACCACCAGACATCCCAAAGTGCTTTACAGGCAATGAAGCACTTTTTGAAGTGTAGTCACTGTTGTCATGTGGGAAACACGGCAGCCAATTTGCACACAGCAAGCTCCCACAAACAGCAATGAGATAATGGCCGGAGAATCTGTTTTAGTGATGTTGATTGAAGGATAATATTGGCCAGGACACCAGGGATAACTCCCCTGCTCTTCTTCGAAATATTGCCATAGGATGTTTTACGTCCACCTGAGAGAGCAGACGGGGCTTCAGTTTAACGTGTCATCTGAAAGACAGCACCTCCGACAGTGCAGCACTCCCTCAGCACTGCACTGGAGTGTCAGCCTAGATTTTTGTGCTCAAGTCCCTGGGGTGGGACTTGAACCCACATCCTTCAGAGGTGAGAGGTGCTGCCCACTGAGCCACGGCTGACACTCTAACAGTTTGGGCATGCCTTGCTCTGAGGTGTGCTCTACTAGTTTGGCTATATAGTTCTGTTTGCTTGATGGACGTCACCTTAGTCAGAAATCTGTAAATTGTATTGAGTAAAACTGAAAGATAAAAAACGTTGGATAAATTGACAATTTTTTTGACTAAGGACTGTAATGAAGCGAATAAAATTGCTCTCAGTGGTTCTTATAATGAATGCATTATCCTGTTCAGCTCAAATTTTAACACGTTTGTTTGCCTGTTTAAATGGTCTTAATAAGTGAATTAAAAAGACTGTTACATTGCTTATCAATGCTGAGGAGAGAAATTTCACCCCTAAAGTTTCTTTTTTTTAGTGTACTCTGGTATTGAACCTACAATTACAATCAATACAAAATGATTTTTTTTTCAAAAGCAATCATAGAGTAAGAGTGCTCCACAGTTCTTCTAGTTTATAGGTTAGGCATTGCCAAAGTTCTTTATCAGTGCTGCTGTCTTTATAACAATGTCCCACCCCCCCACCCCCCCACTCCACCAAACCCTCCCAAAACTATTAAAATCTTTTGACAAAAGCAGATAGCATTTGTGATGAGCACGATGAATATTTCTATACATTGGACTCTCTGATATGCATATTAATGATGCAGCTGTCTTACTAGCTGTTTTCCACTGTAATATCCAATAGCGCAGCGATCACTGTGAACGTTGCTATCTGCTTTTTCTTTAAGATTATGGACTGATAGAGTTAGAGAGGCTTACCAATCTTACAGACCGATGGCGGCGTTCTAGCGCCACGTCACGATTCAAAAAGTGACGTGGGCAAGAGGAAGCAGCTGATTGGGTGAATATGGCCAGGTGATTATTTATACTACTCTATAGTTTGACAGTTAAAGTTAATAGTTTATAAAGTTTAGAAGGTCTTAATTTTTGTGGGTATAGTTTGTAAGGTCTCTGTTGTGTAGCAGGAAGTGCTAGTAAACAAGGGCCCTTGAGTGTATCATTTAATTGTAGCGTAATTGGTGGTATTGATTTGATTTAATTTAATTTGAATTAATTAAAGGGTAAGTCATGACAGCACAACACGGCCCCGTGGCATGCTCCTCCTGCACTATGTGGGAAATCAGGGACACTTCCTGTGTCCCTGACGACCATGTGTGTGGGAAGTATATCCAGCTGCAGCTACTGGCAGACCGCATTGTGGCGCTGGAGCTGCGAATGGATACATACTGCAACATTCGCGATGCTGAGGACATCGTGGATAGCACTGTTAATGAGTTGGTCACACCGCAGGTAAAGGCTGCACAGGCAGGAAGGGAATGGGTGACCGCTAGGCAGATTAGTAGGCGCAAACTGTAGTGCAGGGGTTCCCTGTGGCCATTCCCCTCTCAAACAGATATACAGGTAAACTATCCTTTATCCGAAAACCTCGGGACCAGCCGTGTTTCGGTTTTTGGAAAATTTCGGATTTCGGAAGGTATTTTATAAGACTGGGAAATTTGTCGGGGGTGGGTCGGCGGGGGTCGGCGGGGGGTCGGGGGTGGGGGTCGTCGGGGTCGGCGGTGGGGGTCGGCGGGGGTCGGGGTCGGCGGGGGTCTGCGGGGGGGGTCGGCGGGGGGGTCGGCGGGTGTCCGCGGGGGGGTCGGCAGGGGGGTCAGCGGGAGTCGGGGTCGGCGGGGGGTCAGCGGGGGTCGGCGGGGGTCGGGGTCGGCGGGGGGGTCGGCGGGGGTCCACGGGGGGTCATCGGCGGGGGTCGGGGTCGTGCGCATGACTTACGCTGACCGTCTGCTCAGCGTAAGTCGTGCGCCTCTCTGGTCATGTCGTGTGCACGACTTACGCTGAACGAAAAAACCTTCGGTTTTTAGAGTGTTTCGGTTTTCGGAAGTTCGGATAAAAGGTAGTCTACCTGTACCACTTTGGATATTGTTGAGGAGATGGCTTATTGGGGGAAGGCAGCAGCAGCCAACTTCCTGGCACCATGTGTGGCCCTGCTGCACAGAACGGGAGGAAAAAGAGTGGGAGAGCTATAGTGATCGGGGATTCTATTGTAAGGGGAATAGATAGGCATTTCTGCGGCTGCAAATGAGACTCCAGGATGGTATGTTGCCTCCCTGGTGCAAGGGTCAAGGATGTCTTGGGGCGGCTGCAGGGCATTCTGGAGGGGGAGGGTGAACAGCCAGTTGTCATGGTGCATATAGGTACCAATGATATAGGTAAAAAATGGGATGAGGTCCTAAAAGCTGAATATAGGGAGTTAGGAGGTAAATCAAAACATAGGACCACAAAGGTAGTAATCTCAGAATTGCTACCAGTGCCACATGCTAGTCAGAGTAGAAATAGAAGGATATTTCAGATGAATATGTGGCTAGAGGAATGGTGCAAGGGGGAGGGATTTAAATTCCTGTGACATTGGAATCGGTTCTGGGGGAGGTGGGACCAGTACAAACTGGACGGTTTGCACCTGGGCGGGACCGGGACCAATGTCCTAGGGGGAGTATTTGCTAGTGCTGTTGGGGAGGGTTTAAACTAAAATGGCAGGGGGTTGGGAACCTGTGCAGGGAGACAGAGGAAAGGGAAGCAAGGATAGAAACGAAAGACAGGAAGGAGAAAAACAAAAGTGGAAGGCAAAGAAATCAAGGGTGTAAATCAAACAGGGCTACAGTAAATAATATTTCTAACAGGACTAAGAATGTTAAAAAATCAAGCCCAAAGGCTTTGTGTCTTAATGTGAGGAGCATTCGTAATAAGGTGGATGAATTAGCTGCGCAAATAGATGTAAACGGATATGATATAATTGGGATTACGGAGACATGGCTCCAGGGTGACCAAGGCTGGGAATTCAACATCCAGGGGTATTCAATATTCAGGAAGGACAGGAAAAAAGGAAAAGGAGGTGGGGTATCATTGCTGGTTAAAGAGGAGATTAACACAATAGTAAGGAAGGATATTAGCTCTGATGATATGGAATCTGTATGGGCAGAGCTGAGAAATACCAAGGGGCAGAAAATGTTAGTGGGAGTTGTATACAGACCCCCAAACAGTAATGCTGAGGTTGAGGATGGCATTAAACAGCAAATTAGAGATGCGTGCAATACGGGCACAGCAGTTATCATGGGTGACTTTAATCTACATATAGATTGGGCTAACCAAATTAGTATCAATTCTGTGGAGGAGGAATTCCTAGAGTGTATACAGGATGGTTTCCTGGACCAATATGTTGAGGAACCAACTAGAGATCAGGCCATCTTAGACTGGGTATTATGTAATGAGAAAGGATTTATTAGCAATCTTGTTGTGTGAGGCCCCTTGGGGTGGAGTGATCATAATATGATGGAATTCTTAATTAAGATGGAGAGTGAAATAATTGTTTCAGAGACTAGGGTCCTGAATTTAAATAAAGGAGACTACGATGGTATGAGGCACGAGTTGGCTAGGATGGATTGGGGAACGTTACTTAAAGGGTTGACAGTGGATAGGCAATGGCAAACATTTAAAGATCGCATGGATGATCAACAGAAATTGTTCATCCCTGTTTGGCATAAAAATAAAACAAAGAAGGTGACTCAACCGTGGCTAACAAGGGAAATTAGGGATAGCATAAGATACAAGGAGAGGACATATAATTTGGGAGAAAAAGCAACAAACCTGAGGATTGGAAGCAGTTTAGGATTCAGCAAAGGAGGTCAAAGGAATTAATTAAGAGGGTGAATATAGATTATGAGGGTAAGCTTGCAGGGAACATAAAAACAGACTGTAAAAGCTTCTATAGATATGTGAAGAGAAAAAGATTGGTGAAGTCAAGGGTAGGTCCCTTGCAGTCAGAATCAGGGGACTTTGTAATGGGAAACAAAGAAATGGCGGACCAATTAAATACATATTTTGGTTCTGTCTTCAGAAAGGAGGACACAAATAACCTCCCAGAGATGTCGGGGAACATAGAGTCTAATGAGAGGGAGGAACTGAATGAAATCAGTATTTGTAGGGAAGCGGTGTTAGGGAAATTGACGGGATTGAAGGCTGATAAATCCCCAGGGCTTGATAATCTACATCCTTGGGTACTTAAGGAAGTGGCCCTAGAAATAATAGATGCATTGCTGGTCATCTTCCAAAATTCGATAGACTCTGGAACAGTTCCCATGGATTGGAGGATAGCTAATGTAACCCCAGTACTTAAAATAGGTGGTAGAGAGAAAACAGTTATAGAGGGAATTATAGGCCTAGAAATTCGGTGGAGGCCCAAACGGGGCGCCAAGCTTGCCTGGGCGCCGGAATTACCGCTGCGAACGGAGCAGTTGCGCCCACCGGAAATTCAGCTTGAGGCGCCCCACGTCCCTCTTGGGGCGCTGAAACTGAATATCACAGCGCAACGTGCCGCAGCGCCACACGCTGCGGGATGGTGCGCTGCGGTACTGCAGGCCTTCCTCCCTTTCTTAAGGGGGAGGGGCCTGCACCAGCGCGATGACCGAAAGCGAGTGCCAGCAAAAGAGCCCGGCACCGAGGAGAAGTGCCGGGCTCTCGGGACACAGCCGGTACTGCCCGGGGGGGGGGGGTGCTCAGGAGGCCGGGGACGGAGGTGCTGGCAGGCGGCCACCGAAAAAAATGGCCGCCCCTTACCTCCACCTTAATTTGCGCCACTACAGCCACAGGTAGGCCCCGTGAACCGGGTGCGATTTGCGAATGGCGTTACAGAGGTGGGCGCTACCAAATATCGTGATCGGGGCAGTAGCGGGGTGCTGCGCACACCGATGACGTCATCGGTGGCGGTGTAGCGCTACAGGCTAACGCCGCCATTACCGCCCCGCTAAATATCACGGGAAGTGTGGCCAGTGGCGCTAAAGCCAGTGAGTGCTCTCTTTAGGTGCTAACTGGTGGCGCAGCCCACCGAATTTCTAGGCCATAAATTGGTAAGCCTGACATCGGTAGTGGGGAAAATGCTAGAGTTCATTATAAAAGATGTAATAGCAGAGCACTTGGAAAACAGTGACAGGATCAGACAAAGTCAACATGGATTTACAAAGGTAAATCATGCTTGACTAATCTACTGGAATTTTTTGAGGATATAACTGGTAGAATAGACAAGGGAGAACCAGTAGATGTGGAGTATTTGGACTTTCAGAAGGCTTTCGATAAGGTCTCGCATAATAGATTAGCGTGCAAAGTTAAAGCATATGGGATTGGGGGTAAGGCACTGACTTGGATAAAGAACTGGTTGGCAGACAGGAAGCAAAGAGTTGGAATAAATGGGTCTTTTTCTGAGTGGCAGGCAGTGACTAGTGGGGTACCGCAGGGATCGGTGCTAGGACCCCAGCTATTCACAATATATATTAATGATCTAGACGAGGGAACTAGATGTAATATCTCCAAGTTTGCAGACGACACAAAGCTGGGTGGGCGTGTGTGCTGTGAGAAGGATGCAGAGAAACTCCAGTATGATTTGGACAGGTTGGGTAATTGGGCAGATGCATGGCAGATGCAGCATAATGTGGATAAATGCGAGGTTATCCACTTTGGTGGCAAAAACAGGAAGACAGATTATTATCTGAATGGCAATAGATTGGGAAAAGGGGAAGTGCAACGATACCTGGGTGTCCTTGTGCACCAGTCGCTGAAGGTAAGCATGCAGGTGCAGCAGGCGTTTAAGAAGGCAAATGGTATGTTGGCCTTCATAGCGAGAGGATTTGAGTACAGGAGCAAGGATGTCTTGCTGCAGTTGTACAGGGCCTTGGTGAGACCAAACCTTGAGTATTGTGTGCAGCTTTGGTCACCTTATCTGAGCAAGGATGTTCTTGCCATAGAGAGAGTGCAGCGAAGATTCACCAGACTGATACCTGGGATGGCAGGAATGACGTATGAGGAGAGATTGGGTCTATTAGGCTTATATTCGCTGGAGTTTAGATGAATGAGAGTTGACCTCATTGAAACTTATAAAATTCTAACAGGACTAGACAGACTAGATGCAGGAAGGATGTTGGCGATGGCGGGGGAGTCCAGAACCAGAGGTCACAGTCTAAGGATAAGGGGTAAGCCATTTAGGCCTGAGATGAGGAGGAATTTCTTCACCCAGAGAGTGGTGAACCTGTGGAATTCTCACAGAAGGCAGTTGAGGCCAATTCATTAAATATATTCAAGATGGAATTAGATATTTTTCTTAAGACTAAAGGGATCAAGGGATATGGGGAGAAAGCAGGGACAGGGTACTGAATTTGGATGATCAGCCATGTTCTCATTAAATGGCAGAACAGGCTTGAGGGGCCGAATGGCCTACTCCTGCTCCTATCTTCTATGTTTCTATGTTTCTATGTAACTCAATTGCTATTGAGACTCATGGGCAACTTTTTATGGATGACCTGCATTTGGTGTGAAAGCTGAGAATAACCCCTGGTACTCTGTTTCCATGACAACAGTGACTCGAGCAATAGAGTTTAGAGTTCAGTAGACAAGAATGTCGGCTTGTGCTTGTTATGTGGAGTGAGCTTGGTACATGTCATCAGGTGGCCCTTCTTCTTAATCAGAAGTAACATATTTCACAACACCATGCCCTGAGGGTGGTGGTTAGTGGTGTTAGGATAAAATTTGGCTTAGGGGATATAAAGGGGTTTCTAAACCCTTTAGCGCTTTCCCACCTGGGTTTCTAAACCCTTTAGCGCTTTCCCACCTGGGTTTCTAAACCCTTTAGCGCTTTCCCACCTGGGTTTCTAAACCCTTTAGCACTTTCCCACCTGGGTTTCTAAACCCTTTAGCGCTTTCCCACCTGGGTTTCTAAACCATTTAGCTCTTTCCCACCTGGGTTTCTAAATCCTTTAGCGCTTTCCCACCTGAGAGTTTCTAAACTCCTCAGGCCTGTTTGTTCCCACTTAGTACGTCAAGCGCGGCTTTATACCTTAAATGCGTCCTATTGGTCCACACCTGAAGCCTGTTGCTCCTTCACTCGCTATTTTTTATACCACCGCTGCCCCGATCCACCTCGCGGACCTCCATGTTAAGGGTGAATATTGCTACTCACCCTTCCGTGTATGTCGTTGTGGAGGATCAATCAGTAGTCCGGCGGTATCCCACTTCTGACACCAAGCTGTAAGTGAGGAAAATCTGGAAGGTAAAATAGAACTAACAGACTCAGGTGTTACCCAGATCAATAGTTTTATTATGAGAGCACACGGGAGAACCATCTCAGCTACCCTTAGCTAGAGACATCATTCTCAAGGGAAAAAGTGGCAATACAGCTTAGTTTATACAGTTTATTAGACAACTCCCACTTATTACTAATGGGGGTGTATACATGAGAATATAATAATAATAATAATAATAATAATCAACTTTATTGTCATTGTTAGTGCACAAGTGCAGTACAACAAAATGTAGGCTTGCGGCTCCTGAGAGTGTACATTTTGATGAAGACATTTAACATTCAACATTCATTTGGCTTGTAATACATAAACATAAACATAATAAAGTGCATTGGCAGATGTGCAGGCTTTAGAGTTTATTTGTAGAGTTCAGTAGGATGACAGCCCTGGGAAAGAAGCTGTTCCTAAATGTGGTCGTTCTGGTGCGAATGCATCTGTAGCGTCTCCCAGATGGCAGGGGGGCGAACAAACTGTGGCTGGGGTGGGTAGGGCCTTTGATGATGGTCAGTGACCTCCGTAAACAGCGTTTCTGGTAGATGTTCTCTATGGTCGGTAGCCGGGTGCCAGTAATGCGTTGGGCAGTTTTGACTACCTGCTGCAGGGCTTTCCGGTCATAGGAGCTACAGCTGCCATACCACACTGTGATACAGTTCGTCAGGATGCTCTCTATTGTGCAGCGGTAAAAGTTAGAGAGGATCAGGGGTGACAGGTTACATCCCTTCAGCCTCCTTAGGAAATATAGGCGCTGCTGGGCCTTCTTCACCAAAGAAGAGGTATTGAGGGACCAGGAGAGGTCTTCCGTGATGTGGACTCCGAGGAACTTAAAGCTGTCCACCCTTTCCACCACAGCCTCATGGATGTGGATGGGGGGGGTGACTTCCGCCTTTAGACTTCCTGAAGTCCACAATGATTTCCTTGGTTTTCTTGATGTTAAGGGCCAGGTTGTTATCGGCGCACCACTTCACAAGATGCTGGACCTCCTCCCTGTAGGCTGACTCATCGTTGTTGCTGATCTGGCCTACCACCGTGGTATCATCCGCAAACTTGATGATGGTGTTGGAACCATGAACAGCCACACAGTCGTGGGTGAAGAGGGAGTAGAGGAGGGGGCTCAGCACACAACCTTGTGGGGCCCCCATGTTCAGGGTCGGGGGGGGGAGGTGTGGTTACCTAATTTGACAGACTGGGGTCTGTTTGTTAGGAAGTCCAGGGTCCAGTTGCAAAGGGAAGTGTTCAGGCCAAGAGTGTGGAGTTTGGTGGCCAGCTTGTTGGGGACGATAGTGTTGAATGCTGAGCTGTAGTCTATGAACAGCATTCTGATGTAGGTCTCTTTACCGTCTAAGTGATTCAATGCAGAATGTAGAGCAGTTGTGATTGCATCCTCTGTTGATCTGTTTGCACGATAGGCAAACTGGTGTTGGTCAAGAGAGGCGGGAACATTGGCTTTGATGTGAGCCAGGACCAGTCTCTCGAAACACTTCATTATGATGCTTCATTGGTTTACATGATTAATCAATCAACTATTAGGCCTGTCCTTTGAACTTGACTACCCTCTGGATATGTCAGTAAAAAGCTTATCGACTGTAGAGGCTTCATATTCATGAGCTATCTCTTACTCTTGGTATCGGTATGGGAAGGTATTTTCAGCAGAGACATGGCTGGATGAACACAAAGCCACATTGAATTATGCAGCTGGCTGACTACTCTTCAAGGCCTTATTTGCTGCTACTCCTTAATCGTGCCTTTGTAATCTTATCTCTTCCAAGAACAGGCTCTTTCTAAACAGTTACCTCCAAGTTGTAATTACAAGCAACACTTCAGAATGTCTTTGGTCAGCTAAATTTATTTATGTTAGTTTAAAAAGGGTTAATATAGCCAAGTATCCCATGGTGCTTTGCGTTTGTTTTCCAGCCTAACAAGACTGAATGGTACCTTTCAGACATATTATACTGGTCAAATATTGAGGCCCACCCCTTTATATCCCCTAAGCCAAATTTTATCCTAACAATGGCTACTCTGTAATGATCCTTTGCCTGATCAAATGGTTAAGGGGAGATTTAATAGA
Organism: Somniosus microcephalus; assembly: GCF_052327205.1. Taxonomy (NCBI): domain Eukaryota; kingdom Metazoa; phylum Chordata; class Chondrichthyes; order Squaliformes; family Somniosidae; genus Somniosus; species Somniosus microcephalus. Next base: position 48,778,078 of record NC_140991.1, on the reverse strand, counting down.
TGTGTTCAAAGTTATGAGGGGTATTGATAGAGTAAATAAGGAGAAATTGTTTTCACTGGTGGGACGGTCGGTAACCAGAGGACACAGATTTCAGGTAAATGGTAAAACAGCCACAGTGGAGATGAAGAGAATTTTTTTTACGCAGCAACTTGTTATGATCTGGAATGGGTGCTGGAAGCAGATTCAATAATAACTTTCAAAGGGGAATTGTATATATATATTTGTAAAGGAAATAATTTGAAAGGCTACGGGGAAAGAGCAGGGCAGTGGGACTAATTGGACAGCTCTTTCAAAGAGCCAGCACAGGTACGATGGACCAAATGGTCTTCTTCTGTACTGTAAGATTCTATGATTCTATGACACACCATTAATTGCTTTTTGCTCTGAATCTATTCTGGAAATGCATTGCTCTGTGAGGCTTATTTAACCTCAAGAATTTTCTGCATCCTTTTCCCACTGTTATTTTTTCTGCCTATGACAGGGGCTGCCAACTAATTTGTCTTTACTGATTTTATTTCTCACCTTACAATATTCTCATTCCAACCAAACTGCGTCCACCTTAGTTTGTGGCCTGCTCTCCAAAAAGTGCCGCCTGCAGGCCCTCTGAGACTAAAACATTGGTGCAAATCACTGGGGGCAGCAAACAGGCTTGAGGCATAGCAACGGCAATACAACAAATGTTGAGATTGGACAACCAAAAATGTCGGCCTTTCTGAGCTGTGGACAGTGACTGGTGAGCTTGAGTATCAGGTTTGACCACTGCCTCGTGGGAGTTGGTTTCTGCACAGACTCTTCATTATCAGTGTTTGTGTCCAGCTCACTGCAGTGAGAAAGAAAAGAAAGACTTGCATTTTATATAGCGCCTTTCACGACCACCGGACGTCCCATAGCGCTTTACAGCCCATTGAAGTACTTTTTTTGAAGTGTAGTCACTGTTGTAATGCAGGGAATGCGGCAGCCAATTTGTGCACAGCAAGCTCCCACAAACAGCAACGTAATAATGACCAGATAATCTATTTTGTGATGTTGATCGAGGGATAAATATTGACCAGGACACCGGAAAGAACTCCCCTGCTCTTCTTCGAAATGGTGCCATGGGATATTTTACGTCCACCTGAGAGAGCAGCATTAATATCTCATCTGAAAGACGGCACCTTCAATAGTGCAGCACTCCCTCAGTACTGCACTGGAGTATCAGCCTTGAATTTAGTGCTCTAGCCTCTTGAAGTTAACGCAACTCACACTAAAGAAAACTAACATCAGGACTATCCCTCGAAGGAAACGATCTCTTGTTTCATTATAATCACTTATCTGCACCAGTAGTTAAAATCAGCGGATTCAAATTTCCCACCTAGTGCTGACCAGACGGTTCACCTTAAGATGGAAAATTTGAAAATTAGTTGCAGACGTGAGCTGCCAGATGCCAAGTTTGGCAAAGCACCTGCCTTGATAGCTTTAGCCTTGGGATTAGTATATTTTTATTTGTTTTTATGAGATGTGGGCATCGCTGGCAAGGCCAGCATTTATTGCCCATTCCTAGTTGCCCTTGAGAAGGTGGTGGTGAGCCACCTTCTTGAACCACTGCAGTCCGTGTGGTGAAGGTACTCCCACAGTGCTTCTAGGGAGGGAGTTCCAGGATTTTGACCCAGCGACGATGAAGGTGCAGCAAATTACTTCTAAGTCAGGATGATGTGTGACTTGGAGGGGAAGTTGGAGGTAATGGTGTTCCTATGCGTCTGCTGCCCTTGTCCTTCTAGGTGGAAGAGGTTGCGGGTTTGGGAGGTGCTGCCGAAGAAGCCTCGGTGAGTTGCTGCAGTGCATCTTGTAGATGGTACACACTGCAGCCACGGTACGCTGGTGGTGGAGGGAGTGAATGTTTAAGGTGGTGAATGGGGTGCCAATCAAGCGGGCTGCTTTTTCCTGGATGGTGTTGAGCTTCTTGAGTGTTGTTGGAGCTGCACTCATCCAGGCAAGTGGAGAGTATTCCATCACACTCCTTACTTTTGCCTTGTAGATGGTGGAAAGGCTTTGGGGAGTCAGGAGGTGAGACACTCGCCGCAGAATACCCAGCCTCTGACCTGCTCTTGTTGCCACAGTATTTATGTGTCTGGTCCAGTTAAGTTTCTGGTCAATGGTGACCCCCAGGATGTTGATGTTGGGGTATTCAACAATGGTAATTGATGCACTATCAATTGCTACAAAAGACTGGAGATTGAGAAAGTAATAAACAGGCTTTTATTACCAAAGAACAGAGCATGCCTCTTGTGGTTGCCTGGTATCCAAAAGGGCCGGAGGCTTCTGAGCAGCGACCTTTATACCCAGCCATGAGGGTGGAGCCAGGGGCGGAGTCAGCTGAGGCATGCACAGACAAGTACAACAATATGCAAGAGTGAACAACAGTACTAACAGTGAACAACAGTACTAACAACAGTGGTGAACAACAATACTAACAACAGTGGTTTACCACATTCACCCCTTGTTTAGAATTGAGTCCGGCGGGGTGAAGTGCACTAAAAATTCGTGTACTGAAGTCTATCAGGAGGCCTTGTAAGCCGTCCTGAGCGTCGCAGCAGCGGCGGTGATGGTGCAGCATCCAACGGTGAACCCGGTGTCTCGTTCAGAGGAGGTGTAGCAGGTGGCGGACCCTGGGGCTGCTGCATGCCGTCTACAGGGGTCAGAGCATGGGTAATGGGAGGTAGCGATGGTGGTCTCTCAGAGGCACCTGAAGGTGCGAGGTCTCGTGCGGGGACTGTGTCCTGGGGGTAGGCAGGAGTAGCGGTGGGTGGCGAAGAGGGTGTTTCAGGAGCACCTGCAGGTGCGAGGTCTCGAATGGAGACTGTGTCCTCCCGCCCGTCCGGGTACACCACGTAAGCATACTGCGGGTTGGCGTGGAGGAGGCTCACCCTCTCGACCAGGGGGTCCGCCTTATGGGTCCTCACGTTCTTCCGCAGTAGGACGGGACCTGGAGAAGTCAGCCATGTTGGTAGCGAAATCCCCGACGTGGACTTCCTGGGGAAGGAGAACATTCTCTCGTGAGGAGTGGCATTGGTGGGTGTACAGAGCAGCGACCGAATGGAATGGAGCGCCGCAGGGAGGACCTCCTGCCAGCGGGAGGTCGGAAGGCCCTTAGATTTTAAGTTTAAAAGGACTGCCTTCCAGACTGTCGCATTCTCCCTTTCCACCTGGCCGTTACCCCGGGGGTTGTAGCTGGTGGTCCTGCTTGTAGCAATGCCTCTCGCGAGCAGGTACTGCCGAAGTTCGTCGCTCATAAAAGATGAGCCCCTGTCGCTTTGGATATAGCTAGGGAAACCGAACAAGGCGAAGAGGTCATTCAGACATTTAATGACCGTGGTACTGGTCATGTCCGAGCAAGGGATGGCAAACGGGAAACGGGAGTACTCATCAATTATATTGAGGAAGTACACATTGCGGTCAGAGGAGGGGAGGGGCCCTTTAAAATCGATGCTCAGCCGCTCGAAGGGGCGCGTGGCTTTGATCAGGCTCGCTCTGTCTGGCCTATAAAAATGCGGCTTGCACTCGGCACAGATCTGGCAGTTCCTGGTCATGGTCCTGACCTCCTCGATGGAGTAGGGCAGGTTACGGGATTTGATAAAATGGAAGAACCTGGTGACCCCCGGGTGGCAGAGGTCATTGTGGAGGGTCTGTAGTCTATCAACCTGCGCCTTGGCGCACGTACCACTTGATAGGGCATCTGGGGGCTCATTGAGTTTCCCGGGCCGGTACAAGATATCGTAATTGTAGGTGGAGAGTTCGATTCTCCACCTTAAGATCTTGTCATTCTTGATTTTGCCCCACTGCTTATTATGAAACATAAAAGCCACTGAACGCTGGTCTGTGAGCAGGGTAAATCGTTTTCCGGCCAGGTAATGCCGCCAATGTTGCACGGCTTCCACAATGGCCTGGGCCTCCTTTTCGACAGAGGAGTGTCGAATCTCGGGGCCCTGGAGGGTCCTTGAGAAAAAGGCCACGGGTCTCCCCACCTGGTTAAGGGTTGCAGCTAGGGCAAAGTCGGATGCGTCGCTCTCCACTTGAAAAGGGAGGGACTCATCCACAGCGTGCATTGTGGCCTTCGCAATGTCTCCTTTTATGAGAGTGAAGGCTGCACAGGCCTCTGCTGTCAGGGGGAAGGAGGCGGACTTGATGAGGGGTCGGGCTTTATCCGCATAGTTGGGCACCCACTGAGCATAGTAAGAGAAAAACCCCAGGCATCTCTTCAGTGCTTTCTGGCAGTGGGGGAGGGGGAGCTCCATAAGGGGGCGCATTCTATTGGGGTCTGGGCCGATGACTCCGTTCTCCACTACGCAGCCAAGAATAGCAAGGCGCGTAGTATGAAACATACATTTGTCTTTGTTGTATGTGAGATTCAGCCGCTGGGCCGTCCGGAGGAATTTCTCTAGATTAACGTCGTGGTCCTGCTGGTCATGGCCGCAGATGGTGACGTTGTCTAGATATGGGAAAGTGGCCTGGAGCGCGTTCTGGTCAACCATCCGGTCCATCTCCCGTTGGAAGACAGAAACTCCGTTGGTGACGCCGAAGGGAACTCTGAGAAAGTGATAGAGCCGACCGTCAGCTTCAAAAGCTGTGTACTGGCGGTCCTCAGCCCTGATGGGGAGCTGGTGGTATGCCGACTTCAGATCAATCGTCGAGAACACCCGGTATTGTGCTATCTGATTGACCATGTCAGATATGCGGGGGAGTGGATATGCATCCAGCTGGGTGTAGCGGTTGATCGTCTGGCTGTAGTCAATAACTAGGCGCTGTTTGCCACCAGCCTTCACCACCACCACTTGTGCTCGCCATGGGCTATTGCTGCTCTCGATAATCCCTTCCTTCAGGAGTCTCGCTACCTCGGATTTAATGAAACCCCTATCCCCGGCACTGTAACGCCTACTTTTGGTAGCGATGGGCTTACAGTCGCGGGTGAGGTTAGCGAACAAGGAGGGGGGGGAGACTTTAAGGGTGGAGAGGCTGCAAATGGCGCGCGGCGGGCGATTTAAAAACTGCTGGCTGCAGACTGTGAGAGGGGGGAGGGGTCCACCATACGCTAAAGTGACACTCTTAAGGTGGCACTGAAAATCCAACCCCAGTAGGACGGCAGCGCAGAGATGGGGCAGGACCAGAAGTTTAAAATTTTTGTATTCAGTACCCCGCACTGAAAGAGTCACCATACAGTAGCCACCGACGTCCGCTGACTGGGCTTTGGAAGCCATAGAGATGCGATGACGTGTCGGCAGGACCGGGAGAGAGTAATTGCGCACCGTGCCGGGGTGTATAAAACTCTCCGTGCTCCCGCTGTCAAAAAGGCAGGTAGTGGCGCGGCCGTTTACCGTAATGCCCATCATGGACCTGGACAGTTGATGCGGGAGAGATTGATCCAGCGTCACGGAAGCCAGCGTATGTTCAAGCGTGTCGATGCGGTCGTCCGATGAGGCGGTGGTGGAGTCCGGGTCCCCCGTAACCGAAGTCGGAGGCGTCCAAGATGGCGGACAAAATGGCGGCGCCCACGGTCCCGATCCCCATGCGGCTGGGGGAGCCCAAGATGGCGGACAAGATGGCTGCGCCCACGGTTCGCACGCAGCGCTGCTGGCGTTAGCGGTCTTCCCTTTGCAGGCGCTAACGTAGTGACCTTTCTTCCCGCAGCCGGAGCAGGTAGCATTCTTCGCAGGGCAGCGTGCTCTAGGGTGTTTAGCTTGGCCACAAAAATAGCATTTTTGTGCCTTGGACATCGCTGCAGCAGTCGGAGGTGGCGGCCCCATGGCCCAAGATTGCGGCGTCCACGGCACGGGGCGATGAGGGGAGAAAGCGTCCATATTTCTGTGGGCCGCGTCGAGCGAGAGCGTGAGGGACACTGCCTTTGTCAGGTCTATTTCACCCTTCTCCAGCAGCCTCTGCCGGGAGTAGTCGGACCTTAGACCCGCAACGAAAGCGTCTCGTATCAGTCCCTCCGCATGTGCCGCGGCCGATACTTCCTTGCAGTCGCAGCCGCGTCCGAGTACCCGCAGTGCCCGTAGGAAGGCTTCCACTGATTCCCCGGGCTGCTGTCTGCGAGATCTTAAAAGGTGCCTGGCATAGACTGTGTTAACCGGGCGTGCATACTGCCCTTTCAGTAGGTCGATAGCCGTCGCGTAGGTCGTCGCATCTTGGATTAAAGTATAGACTTGGTGGCTCACCTTCGAGGCCAGGATTTTCAGTTTATTTTCACCAAGAGTCACGGTCGAGGCTTCCAGATACGCCTCAAAGCAACGCAGCCATTGTGCGAATTTAGTCGACGAACCCGCTTCTTGGGGGTCTAGGTCCAGGCATGTTGGTCTGAGGGCTCGCAGCAGCACCTGCTGCTCAGCGTTTTGCGCCATCGGTTGATCAGCATCCGCAGCCAACATTTAACTTTGGTAATAAAATTGATGCACTATCAATTGCTACAAAAGACTGGAGATTGAGAAAGTAATAAACAGGCTTTTATTACCAAAGAACAGAGCATGCCTCTTGTGGTTGCCTGGTATCCAAAAGGGCCGGAGGCTTCTGAGCAGCGACCTTTATACCCAGCCATGAGGGTGGAGCCAGGGGCGGAGTCAGCTGAGGCATGCACAGACAAGTACAACAATATGCAAGAATGAACAACAGTACTAACAGTGAACAACAGTACTAACAACAGTGGTGAACAACAATACTAACAACAGTGGTTTACCACAGTAATGCCATTGAATGTCAAGGGGCAGTGGTTAGACTCTCGCTTGTTGGAGATAGTCATTGCCTGTCACTTCTGTGGCGCGAATGTTACCTGCCACATATCAGCCCAATCCTAAATGTTGTCCAGGGCTTGTTGCATGGATTGCTTAATTATCGGAGGAGTTGTGAATGGTGCTGAACACTACAGTCATCAGCGAACATCCCCATTTCTGACCTTATGTTGGAGGGAAGGTCATTGATGAAGCAGCTGAAGATGGTTGGGCCTAGGACACTGCCCTGAGGAACTCCTGCAGCGATGTCCTGGGGCTGAGATGATTGCCCTTCAACCAACACAACCAGCTTCCTTTGTGCTAGGTATGACTCCAGTTGACGGAATTTGCTGCCCTCAGCACACTGCTCAACATTTCCAGTTAAACTCCCCATATCCCTAGTGTATGCTCCTATGTTCCAGGGAACAACAAACTGTTGGGCTGACTTCCCGAAGCAAGAGAGAGTTGGATCCATTGACTTATCTGCAGTTCAAATACAGACATGCAGGCCACCATCAATGAGTTCTTCCCATGAGTCCATCTCAACCCAGGAAAAGGCAGCCAGCTGTCTCATTGCATCCCAATATTTATTGTGTGCAGTTTTGGTCGCCTTATCTGAGGAAGGATGTTCTTGCCGTGGAGGGAGTGCAGCGAAGATTCACCAGACTGATACCTGGGATGGCAGGAATGACGTATGAGGAGAGATTGGGTCGATTGAGCTTATACTCACTGGAGTTTAGAGGAATGAGAGGGGATCTCATTGAAACTTATAAAATTCTGTCAGGCCTGGACAGATTAGATGCAAGAAGGATGTTTCTGATGCCCGGGGAGTCCAGAACCAGGGGTCACAGTCTAAAGATAAGGGATAAACCATTTAGGACAGAGATGTGGAGGAATTTCTTCACCCAGAGAGTGGTGAACCTGTGGAATTCTCTACCACAGAAGGCAGTTGAGGCCAGTTCATTAAATATATTCAAAAAGGAGTTGGATATATTTCTTAAGGCTAAAGGGATCAAGGGATATGGGGAGAAGGCAGAGACAGGGTACTGAATTTGGATGATTAGCCATGATCTCATTGAATGGTGGAGCAGGCTCGAGGGGCCGAATGGTCTACTCCTGCTCCTATCTTCTATGTTTCTATATGTTTCTAATAGTGACATTGGGGGAGCAGTTGCTGCCAATAAGTGAGCAACTATTACTAAGGGAGAATAAAAATATGACCACTAAAAGTGAGCAAATATTGAACCCTATCCACTGACGGACAGGTCTCTTGCAGAATCGTTGTTTAAATAAAAAGATTTCTTTGAGTAATCTAGACCTGACTGCTTACACTCAGAGACGGACGGAGATGGCTAGTTCGGATAGATTTGCAGACTGCAGAAAGTTGAAACAAATAGATTAAAACAATGGTGGTTGCACTTTCTGGCTGACAGGGATGAAAAGCTACTCCTCACACACTGAGAGATGAGTAGATTCCATGCAGATGTTAGTCAGAACCTGACTATAAATATCCCAGCCTGTGTATTCACACTCAGCGGGTTCTGAACGATGGAACAGTTTAGCTAACCAGCAGGCTTTCCCCCCCTCCCCTCTGCCCAGCATTCACTCGAACATTTCCTGCAGATTTACTTTCAAGTATAGATTAGCAGATTTGACTTGATTAAGCAATAAGGTTTTTAGATGGGGAAAAATAGAAGGCAAAGTAGGAGGTATTACCTTCATAAATTTACGTAAAAAAAATTATGCCGCAACTGCAGTGCGAACCGCAACTATATTAACAGCTAAAACAGGCTAAGAAGTTTTAAATGAGAAAATAGCACAAAGCTTATCTGCTTCTTATGAGAGTATATCAAGAATATCCACCCATAAGAAGGCTATAGAGCAGGGGGTAAGAACTGAAAAGTAGGTGTGGTTCTTCCATGCATCATAGTCCACTCGTGCTCCGAATCCCCATTAGAAGGACATCCAGACCAGACTCACTGAAATTAGTCACTTGTTTCTTTGGTTTGGTTGTTATCCTTCTCTACCAGGTTTCCTGGTGCCTGCAGTGCTGCCATTACTCTTATATCCGCGTTCGGTTTTATATCCGTCTGATACACCAGGGGCTGGATTTTGCCAGCCCTGGGGAGGTGGGTTTGGAGGCGGGACTGCTGGGAAAATGGCAGAATTTGGGGGCGGGTGCCCAACCCGCCCCCAACCCGCCTCCATGCCATCTTGCCAGGAGGCGGGTAGCCGACCCGCGCCAGGTCCCGCCTCCTCGAGGTGGGAAGGGGATTAATGCCAATTAACTGCCTGTTAACAGGTAGTTAACAGGCAGCTTTTTGGCTAATCCCTATTTTGAGCCCTGAAGTGTGGGCTTCCTAAGGGCTCCGAAACTCGCCAGGGTCAGCGAGGCGGGCTGTCAGTCTGCGGGGGTCGGAGGGGCCAAAATGTCCGGTGTGCAGGTGAGTGATGGGTGCATGTGTGCAGAGGTAAGTGTGTGAGGTGTGTGTAAAGTGTTTTAATAAGTTTTACTTACCTTTACTTCTTCCTGCAGGCTTCCTCCCTTCAGGTCTCGGGAGGCCCTCAGCTCACCGGCACAGGAAGTAGAATGGCCGCTGAACTGTCAAAAGCTGCAGCCTTCTGCTTTCTGGTCAGGAAAGCTTTCTAATTGAGTCTTGAGTAAAGACACAACTTAGAAGACAGTTTGTCTGTTTGACAACTTTACAGAGCTGTCAAACGATGACATTTCATCTGTCAAAAGCTCTTGACAGATGAAACGGCACTAGCTGACATCACCTGTAACTGGCTTTCCCTTTATTGGCCTGCTAAGCCCCTGGGCGGGCTTAACAAGGTCAATCAAGGGAAAATAGCGTGGGTTGGTCACAAGTCGATGGAGGCGGGACTAAAACCCAACAAGTGGAAGTCCCGCCTCCAAAAGCTCCCCATTGACAAAATCCAGCCCATGGTCTCTACCTCTCCCAGCTCCATTTTTGCCCCCATCAGCCCCCCTTTGCCATCCATTTCTGGCCCTAAATGCTGCCTCTAGGAGTTTGCCCACCTCACCAGCAGATCTGAGATGGTGCAGGTTAGACTGGCACAGCCTGCACAACTCTCCATGTGTTAACTATCTGGGCCCACAATTTAGGCAGGGACAGGACTGGGACATCCTGGTGAGTGGAAGACCCACCCTGCCTCAGTACTGGCAATGCAATGGTGCATGTGGAATTTTGGGGCCAAAGAGTTTTCCACAAGCTATGGTGGACTAACTGGTTTAAATTTACCTGTTTTGTCTTTGACGTAATAACACTCACTACGCACTTGGTTCAAGTATAAAGCAAGGCTTTAATCAACTTGTTTCAAAACATGGAGGTCTAGTTATCTTTCACTAGCTCCTGTTTACAAAATGTCCTGGGCAAGCTGGGCCCGCACCTGAGTATTTATACTCCTTGGACGGCGCCACCAGCTGGCCGTCCAGTGTTATTTCCTGAGTCTTTCTTCATGGATCATAAGATTTGTAGTGTCCGAGTATCAATAATACACGGACTGCAGGAGAACAATAATAACAGGTATTTACTGAACAGAGGGCAACTCTTTTGTTTGTACCCAAAAAACCCAAATTGGACTGTACACAAAAGTTCAACTAAAACTTAACAAATCAAATTAAAATTTGGTTTTCCAGGTTGATGATGCACTCCAGTCCCCGCGGCGCCCATCGGTCGCGGAAATACTCAAGCGCACCGGCGGACACCGCGTGCTCCATCTCCAGGGCCACCCGGGCACGAACATGGCCGCGGAAGAGAGGCAGGCAATCCGGCTGGACGACCCCCTCGACTGCCCGCTGCCTGGACCAATTGATGGCTCTTTTAGCCAGGCCCAGGAGCAGGCCCACAAGGAGGTCCTCCAACCTGTCCGCTCCCCTCCGCACCAGGTGACCGTAGATCAAGAGCGTGGGACTGAAGTGCAACCAAAAATCGAGGAGCAGCCCCTTCAAGTAGTGAAAGAGGGGCTGCAACCTCTCACACTCCATATAAACGTGAAACACGGACTCCTCCAGGCCGCAAAAAATGCAGGCAGCCTGGGAGTCCGTGAACCTACTTAAAACCTTATTGCACGGGACCGCTCCATGCAGCACCCTCCAGGCCAAGTCCCCGATGGAACAAGGGAGGACTCCCGCGTAGAGAGCCCTCCATTGGGAACCTCCGCCACCGCCAGTCGGCAAGACGCCACGCCAAGGCGTGTCCGGATGGTAGACGAAGATGGCAAAGTGGAGAGTGTGCAGGAGCAGCCCGTACAGGAAACCCCTCCATGGGGAATGAAAAGGCACGGAGGGTATTTCCTCGAGACGGCTCAAGTTGTGAGGCGCCAGTTCCCGAGGGGAGTGTCGGGGCCGGGCGCCGATGAGGAATTCCGTCCGAACGGGGGTAAGCTCGGACGGGATCGACCCACGTGCTTGAGCCGCCTCGATACACCTAGTGGAGTCGGGGCCCAATGCTGCTTTCGCCGATTCGATGGCTTCGACCATGAGCCGGACGTTGGCCCAGGACAGGCGCCGCGCCAGCTCCTCCAGCGCCATCCAGCCCGCTCCTCCGCCATCGAGCAGGTCCCCGACTCTGGTCACCTTGCCAGGCACAGCCCTGCCCTCCGCCAGCCGCCCGAACCCGCGTTCGTGGAGGTGCGGATTCCTGAGCAGCGGCTCCTGACGGAGAGCCGCTGCTCCTGACGGGGGAGAGCTCCGCCTGGAAGCGATGTACTTCCAAACCCATAGTAATTCCTGGTAGAAGACAGGCAGCTCCCGCAGGCCAGCATGCCTGCCGCCCACTTTCGCAAACAGGAGCTGTGTGTCGTAATTGAGGCCGTGCAGCTGGCGGAAGAAAAACGTCGCCAACGCACACCATCTCGGAGGATTCTTGACATACAGGTATCTCTGCAGCGTCTGAAGACGGAAAGTCGCAGCCTGGGTGCGAAGGCACACCAGCGCCTGACCGCCCTCCCTAAGTGGGAGACACAGAACCGCGGCAAAGACCCAGTGCTTCCTTTTGTCCCAGAAGAAGTCGATGAGCTTCTTCTGCATCTTGGCGACAAACGCAGGGGGAGGGATCAAAGTGACCAACTGGTACCACAACATGGCGACCACCAGCTGGTTTATGACTGTGGTGTATGTAACCTGTTCCACCTTAAGAGAACTACCTTAAGAGATGTACTACTTTCTCTTGGCTGCTGTATACTGCAATACCGGTGGTGACCACACCGGTATATAAGTGTTGTGTAGGGATTTGCTGGGCAGTTCAGCCCTGACCTCCGAATAGTAAAGACCTGTTAAAAGTTATTCTTGTTGTCTGTGTCCAGTGATTGATCCTAAGCATAACTGGGACACACAGACTCAACAGTGGCGACGAGTCCGATCTTACCCTGCGGCAGTTTTACATCCAAGGCAGCTTTGTCCTCAGAACGGGCGTCGAGAAGAGGCATCCGCCCTCATCATGCTGCTGAGCACCATCGCACGGGAGGCATCGAAAACCCGGGTTAAAAAGAAAAATTCGGACCACGAAGCCCTCCATCAGCAACAGTCAGTGATCATCCCTTCTACCACGGTGATGGGTAAGCCGATCAGCGACACGAGCAGAAAGTCGGCCGCGTTGGCTGTGGAGTAGGGGAGGGAAAACGGAGGAATAAGGGCGGAGAACTCGACCACGGCCTGTAAAAAGGGCCGGGCTGCAATCGAGGCCGAGAGGCGCAGCGACTGGGGCAGCTTAAGGCACGAGAGCCGCGGAGAATTCAAACGCAGCCGGTGTAAAGGACCGGGCTGCAAGCGGGGCTGCGAGGCAAAGCAGCGTCGGGGAATTGAGAACCGCTGGGGAGGCGAGAACGGCAGCAGCACGGCAATCGCCATTGCAGCCAGCGGGGGAAGAAGGCCAACGCGGGAATCCGCCATTGTAGTCGGCGGGGGGGGGAAGAAGACGAGTGCGGGAAAGACCGCCAAGCGCGGGAAGCCGACATTTTAGTAGGCGGGGGAAGAAGACAAGCGCGGGAAGCCGCCATTTGGAGAAAAAGAAAAATTTAAAAACTTGCAAGGATGCCTAAACATGGGAACATTAATACCTTTGATAGCGATATCGAAGATTGGACCACGTATGTAGAACGCATGGAAGTTTATTGTAAAGCAAATAAGGTACCAGATGATGAGAAAGCACTAACCTTATTAAGTTCAATGGGTGCGAAGACATACGGGCTATTGAAGCACCTTCTATCACCAAATAAACCGGCGGATCAGACTTTTGCGAATATTGTTACTGTCCTGAAAAATCATTTAAACCCCACGCCGCTGATGATAGCGGAACGATTTAAATTTTACAGAAGAACGCAGCTGAAAGACGAAAGCAACGCTGAATTTTTAATTGAACTGTGTAAGCTATCGAAGTACTGTCAGTTTGGAACAGGACTAGCAGATGCGCTGAGAGATAAATTTGTGTGTGGATTGTTAAAAGAAGGAACACAAAAGTGACTGCTTGAGGAGAATGATCTTACGCTTGATAAAGCTGTCACTATTGCAGCATCGCAAGAAGCCGCAGCGAGAGGCACGGTGGAAATGCAGCTACGGTCAGCGGAACTCAGCGCCAATCAAATGGTCTTGGGTACAGTAAAATGTTATCATTGTGGAAAGACAACGCACGATCAGAACCAGTGCTGGTTCAAAAATCAGGAATGCAGAAAATGTGACAGGCTTGGTCACATAGCTAAAGTATGCCGGTCAGGAAAGAAGACCAGCAACAAAAAGTCACCGCAGGAAAAGTACAGAAAGGTACACAAGGTGACAGAGAACAGTTCGAACGAACAGGAGTCAGATTCAGACTCCAGCAGTAATGAACTGGATAGTCTAAGAGTACACAATGTTGGTAAGGAAGCAGACCTCCAAACAATTTGGGTCACACTTCAGATAGCAGGAGTCCAAGTGAAGATGGAATTGGACACTGGATCGGCATTGACGGTCATGAATAAGCAAGATTACAAAAGGTTATTCCCACATATTCCCCTACGGAATACGGAGATTGTATTGAAAACATACACGGGGCAAAGAGTATACCCCATCGGGAAGATAGAGGTAAAGGTGGTCCACAAGGGCAAAGAAAGCCGAGGAATGGACTTATATGTGCTACCTGAGGGAGGTCCACCACTACTGGGACGGGAGTGGATTAGGAAAATAAATATGGACTGGCATTCCTTAAAAGCACTAACGGTAGATTCCGGTAAAAAAGATGTCAAACCTGAACGATTGTCCAGAATATTGGACGATGCTAAAGAGGTGTTCCAACAGGGACTGGGAACACTGAGAGGAATTACGGCAAACATCAAGGTTGAAGAACATGCAAACCCGAAATTTTTCAAAGCCAGACCGGTAGCTTATGCGATACGACCTGCTGTGGAAGCTGAGCTGGAAGGGCTATAACGTTCAGGAGTGCTGTCTAAGGTAGACTGGAGTGAGTGGGCTACGCCCATTGTTCCCGTCATGAAGCGTTCATCGAGCAACAAGCCGGGGGAACCGGGGAAGGTTCGCATCTGTGGAGATTTCAAGATCACTGTTAATCCGGTGCTTCACACGGTGCAGTATCCGTTTCCGCGGATTGAGGATATCTTCGCTTCGTTGTCTGGCGGGAAACACTTCACCAAGATAGACCTGGCGCAGGCGTACTTACAGATGGAAGTTGAGGAAGAGTCACGCCAGTATCTCAAGATCAACACGCATAGAGGCTTGTACCGGTATAATAGACTGGTTTTTGGAGTGGCATCAGCTCCAGCAATTTGGCAGAGGGCCATGGAGCAGGTATTACAGGGAATTCCAGGCACACAATGTTACCTGGATGATATTCTGATTACAGGAGATGATGACGAGGAACACCTTGCAAATTTGGAACTGGTGCTCACCAGATTGAAAGAATATGGACTTCGAGTTAATCGCCAGAAATATGAGTTCTTTCAGAAGCGGATCTCGTACTGTGGTCATGTCATTGACCAGGAGGGGCTTCATAAGTCTCCTGACAAGATCGAAGCTGTTGTGAAGGCGCCCGCTCCAGATAATGTATCCCAGTTGAGGTCGTTCCTAGGGTTGATTAACTATTACCATAAGTTTCTGCCAAATTTATCCACGGTGTTGCACCCGCTGAACGCTCTTTTGCAGAAGGGAGTACCATGGAAGTGGAGCGAGGACTGTAAGAGGGCCTTTCGCAAAAGCAAGGCATTGATCACCTCAGAGGAAGTGTTGGCTCACTTCAACCCAACGCTGCCTATTCGTTTGGCTTGTGCTGCTTCTCCATATGGTATTGGGGCAGTACTCTCACACAAGTTGCCAAATGGCCTGGAGAGGCCAGTCGCGTTCGCATCCAGATCATTGACCTCCGCGGAGCGCAACTATGCTCAGATAGATAGGGAGGCTCTCAGCCTTGTGTGGGGAGTAAAGAAGTTTAATCATTACCTGCAGGGCCAAAAGTTTGCGCTTCTGACAGACCACCAGCCGTTGGTATCCATTTTTAACCCTAAGAAGGGTGTTTCGGTGATGACAGCACAGAGACTCCAGAGATGGTCCCTTTTCCTAGGGGCACATCAATATCAGATTGAATTCAAAGGTACAAAGCAGCATGGTAATGCTGATGGGCTGTCGCGCCTGCCACTACCTACAGAGGAGGAGGCACCGACGGTTGACCCTGTTGAGTTATTTCACTCGACCATCATCGAATGTTTACCAGTCACCAATGCAAGTATTGGAAGAGAAACCAGGAACGACCCGACACTGTCCCAGGTCTACGAAGTGACAGTGAAGGGATGGCCAGCACATGGTGATCCACTGTTACCGGCATTCTCAGCAAGACGAGAACAGCTGTCCGTCTGTCAAGGAACATTGATGTATGAAACAAGGGTGATTATTCCTCCTAAGTTAAGAGAGAGAGTTCTAAAGGAACTGCATGAAGGCCATCTGGGGAGAGTCAAGATGAAAAGCCTTGCTAGGGCTTATGTGTGGTGGCCGGGTATCGACCAACAGATAGAGGATCTGACAAAAAGATGCTCAGGGTGTCAAAAAGTGCAAAATGCACCTCCGATTGCACCGCTGCATCCATGGGAATGGCCTTCAACCCCATGGCAACGTGTACGTGTACATATTGACTTTGCTGGTCCATTCATGGACTCCATGTTTTTAATTGCGGTGGACGCACATTCTCAATGGCCAGAAGTGATTAAGATGACTACCACTCCCTCGGAAAAGACGATCGCGGTGCTAAGAACGATATTTGCAAGAAATGGATTGCCAGAACAAATATGTTCAGACAACGGACCGCAGTTCGTGTCAGAAGAATTCCAGAAATTCATGAAGAAGAATGGGGTGAAACATTATACCTCTGCCCCATATCATCTGGCTACAAACGGGTTGGCCGAGAGATTTGTACAAACGTTCAAAAAAGCAATAAAGGCCATGAGCGAAGATCAGATTCCACTACAACACAAGGTGGACAAATTCCTACTGGCATATCGAAACGCCACTCATGCAGTGACAAACCAAAGTCCTGCCATGATGTTCTATAACAGGAGGTTGCAGTCCAGGTTGGACTTGTTAAAATCAAATGTGCGGAGGGAAGTTGAAAACAAACAGTTCCAGCATATAAATAACAAGACCACTCGGAGTTTCGAAATAGGACAACCAGTGTTAGCCCGGGACTATAAAAACGAGAAATGGCAATCTGGAAGAATTCGGGCCAGACAAGGACCCCTGATGTACACGGTAGATATTGGTGAAAATGTAATACGACGTCATGCTGACCAACTGGTAGAATCGAGAACAAGGGTCGAACCCATGGTTACGGCCGAGACAACCGTGGAAGAAATTAGTGAACCTGAAGCATCTACCTCAGAAGTGAATGTACCTGATGATGATGTCCAAGCCATAAGAGACCAACTAGATGAGTCACCCCAGCAACGAGAATCAGAGACCCCTGAAAGGCGTTATCCAATTCGAATCAGGAGGCCTCCTCAGAGACTGAATCTTTGAACTGTTTTGCATGAAGTTGTATATATATATATGTTATTATGTTATGTTAAATGGGGATATAACTGTTAAGCTAAAAAGGGAGGATTGTGGTGTATGTAACCTGTTCCACCTTAAGAGAACTACCTTAAGAGATGTACTACTTTCTCTTGGCTGCTGTATACTGTAATACCGGTGGTGACCACACCGGTATATAAGTGTTGTGTAGGGATTTGCTGGGCAGTTCAGCCCTGACCTCCGAATAGTAAAGACCTGTTAAAAGTTATTCTTGTTGTCTGTGTCCAGTGATTGATCCTAAGCATAACTGGGACACACAGACTCAACAATGACCAGCGCTCGACCCCTGTAGGACAACACTCGGAGCAGTCCTGTCCAGCGTCCTAGGCGAGCGGTGACTTTGGCCTCCAGCTCTTGCCAGTTCGCCGGCCAGGCGTCCTCGGCAGGGCTAAGGTAGACTCCCAAATAGAGGAGGTGCGTGGTGCTCCAGACGAAAGGCCTGAACTCCTCCGGCAGGGAGTCCACCCGCCACTGACCCACCAGGAGTCCGGAACATTTCTCCCAGTTGATCTTGGCGGAGGATGCGTCCGAGTAAATCTGCTGGCATTCTCGCATCCTCCGCAAGTCAGCGGGATCCGTGACCGTGAGGAGCACGTCATCGGCGTGAGCCGAGAGGACCACCTCCACGCCCGGCCCTTGCAGAGCCAGTCCCGTCAACCTCTTCCGCAAGAGACGCAGGAATGGCTCCACGCAAATGGCGTATAACTGACCGGACATGGGGCATCCCTGACGCTCTGTAGGGGGTTTCTCTTGCTCTTTCTGGTCTCCTACCAGGCTTCGTGCAATAATTACCCTTGAGTGGTTCGACCCACTCTTCCCTATGGTTCTAGACCTTGGACTTAGGTGCAGGGAACTGTAGTGCAGAGAAAAACTCAATAGACCAGGTTGAACAACACGAAATGGAGGCTTTTATTATAAAACAGTTTGCAGCATTGTAAAATACATGTCATAAGCACAGATCAAATTAACTACAATCATGCACATATCTATAAACTTAACTCTATAGTAATGGGGAACACACGGCACGTCAAAAAAGGGGGAACACATTACGATTTCCCTTAACCCCCTCCCCTAGACCTAAACTAAGTTTCGACTTGAGGAACTCGGAATCATGCTCACCACTTTCAGGTTCGCAAAAGAGGGGGGGCTCGCAGCCTTTTGGCACAGCTTTCCGTCGTCACGTGGATTTGGAAACTTCTGGCGCAGCTTGTTTTTCTCTCAGGCGATGGAGCAGCAGATACAGTCTCGATGAGCGCTCGTCATGACTGAATTCGTTACCGGCGGGACTTTAAGAACTGGATGCCCATGGAAGACTCAGTCACCGATGCGACGTTGCAGAGCTGCACAGGGAAAATTCCTGGTCGAATGGTATGTTGAGGCCCTGGAGGGCTAGGCCCGGAGTGTCCTTTTATTTCTCCCTCCGGCCTGGCTCGTCGGTTTTCCTGAGGGTGTCTTCTCCTTCGACCTGGGTCGTCGATGATCTCCCGACAAAAGTACCTGGGCCACCCTCGTCGTCTTCCCGTTGTGGCCGAGCCTTGCC
Source organism: Somniosus microcephalus (assembly GCF_052327205.1). Taxonomy (NCBI): domain Eukaryota; kingdom Metazoa; phylum Chordata; class Chondrichthyes; order Squaliformes; family Somniosidae; genus Somniosus; species Somniosus microcephalus. Next base: position 48,759,732 of record NC_140991.1, on the reverse strand, counting down.
TGGCCGAACCCCGACCACGCTGCCTTAACCAAAGAGTCCGTCCCGAAACGTGAATCTGAAGCGAAGCGCCGAAGCGTACTCCCAAGCGTTGAAGAAATGAAAACCGAAGTGAAGCCCTGATGGACCTTTCAATCCACAGTTATACCTTGTTGGGACAGTCTTATCTCCCGCCAAATCATAGTCCAGTCTTTGTAATATTTTTGGCGGGCAGAAATCTCTGCAGGGGCGCTTTGTCTTGTAACGGGAGCCGGTGATAGCTTAACTGGCCTTCCTGGCCGATAATGTCTTTTACTTTGTCACCGTAATTCAGTTCGTATATTGATCGGTCTGGAGATTGCCCTTGATGGCTGTTAAACGGTTTTTCCTTTGTACAGTAAATGGGTTTAAGTGTTCATTCAAAAGCCCGCCCATTTCTTGATGGGCCCCATCCTGTTACCTGAAACTGTCTTGTACTTAGAATCCAATTAATATGTATGCTCAGTTCCCTGAGTTTCATTTTCCCGATACTGGCTTTTGCGGGCTTACTGTCCTCAATCCACAAGCCTGTCTGGCTTGCAGTAACAGAAATCAAATGGTCCCAGAAACTGATCACGAGGTCCGGCGGCCATTTTGTATGCCCTTTTTAGCAAAGGTTTTTCTGTACAAGCTTCTTTTGGTCAATAAAACTGTTTTATTAACCCTGTTTTGTTGCGTGATTAAATTACTGAAAATTTCGAATCTTACAGTCCCCCCTGTGATACTGATAGCTTGCTTAAAGTATTAATAATCCTTGGTGAGCAAATTTTCCCTGATTCCTCACATCCAAACATTCCTGGTAATTAACTATCTATGGCCCTTACGACACATGCAGTTCCCATTTCAGAAAAATTACCTTGTGTAAACTGTTGGACAATCATAGGCAGTATTATCTTACACTATAACACATTCATCTTTCAGATGTGAAGGGGGCCAATGCCCCTTGCACCACCTGCATACACCTTTTATTAATCAAACAAAACAAAACTTCACCAACGGCTATAACACTACAGTATTCACACACTTAAATCATGCAGTGGCTGAAATCCAAAAATGGAGGGACGCTTTAACTTTTAATACTAGCCGCTTACACTGGGGTGTCCTCTTCCCCCACTCGTACATAGCGTTCTCTCCATTCTCCTGTGTTCTCGTGCCTCTGGAGGCGTTTGCCTCTCTTGCAATGCACGAACAATAAAAATATTACAATTAAAACCTGACACACTACTAGGATGTGGGATGCTATTCTAATCCAGGCCGGGATCTTTATATTGGTGAACAGGTCCCACCATGGTGGGGTGACTATGTCCAATATGTCTTTCCCTATCTCTAATGTCTTCTGCTCCAGTGTGTAGAAATGCTTCTGTGAAACTATAACGGCTTTTAAAATCTTGGTGAGGTGTTCGGGGAGAGGGGGAATGACATAACCAAAATGCGTGACGAATCGCTGCAAGTCCGTGAAATTCTCTTTTACAGTGAGGTGAACGGTGGAGGGTGCAGGAATGGGGACAATCCGTTGTTGTGCCACTTGAACTTCAGCCCTGGGTTTGAAACAGAAGCTGCTGTCACTGACCGGACACCACTCGTGCTGACCGTGGTGGTAGTGAGGCACTGCAGTGGTGACACAGTATGTCCCACCTCCGATATATGCTACCTGCGGGGGCACATGGTCCTTTGCCATTGCCTCCATGGTGCAATTTATCGGCTTCGCGCTAGCGGCTCTGAACCCGCACTGTGGTTTCAAAAAGGCATTCAAGTGCTGGGGACACAGGATGATGTGTGCTCCCCGGCTACAACACCCCGAGAGGTCGGTGCCTGTCATCGTACGCTCCCATCTGATGATATAAGGCGGGACCACTGCGTAACGAATGTGCGCACCCCCCTGAATGACTCCAATGTTCTCCACCCTGTATACTGGGGCGGGCTTTGCTGCGGGACCCAACACCGGCATCCTTACCACTATTCCCATAATAGTGTGGTTTGAGCGTCCGCAGTCCACTGGGACTGGGTACGCTTCTGCAGCTAGTCTGAGCTGGCACGGGCTTAATGTGTTGTCAAAAGGGTGGAGCGCTTGCAAGTGCTTGTTGCTGATCCAGGACGGGACCAAACCTTGTTTTAAATCCTCCAGATTACTGCGGCCCTCGCCCAGTAACCACGCCCCGTATAGCACACAGGCCTCGTTCTGCGCAGCCTGATCGGACGCATTCCGATCCTCCTTAATGAGTGCATTTACCGTTCTAGCATGTTTCTCCAGCTCAGCAATTATTTCTTTTAAGTGTAGTGTCATGGCTTGGTCCTCATGTAGCTCAGAACCCACTACCTTATTCTCGCTTGTGAGTATGTTCCTTAACTGGGCCTTTAAACCATTGATCTGTGTCTGCAGCTCCACATTGTCTAGAGCGTTGACAACAGACGTTCCGGTGTTAAAAGCAGTGAAAATGTCATTTACAGTACCCCTTCTTTGCCTTCCTACCCGATCCAAGACTTCCTGTGGTGTGGTGTACAATTTGGCCTTGTCGCTGTCGGCAAAATCAAACTCATAAAATTGTCTGAACATTCGGGTTAACAGGACCTGGTACAATTGTTCCGTTTCCCCGGGACACCACTCCGGCAATCGTACCTCAGTGAGGTTTAAAATCACTGAGGCCACCGCGTAGTGTACCCCTTGGTACAGCACCTGACCGGTGGGTACCAATACTAAACCGTTCCCGGGTCCCTTTGTGGTGGTGGGGCACCCTTCCTTCTGGGCTAGCGCTACCGGAATCGTGGGCAGGGGCTTGCGTGGGCGGGTGATGAGTTCAGTGGTGTTTACTGGAATCGGGGAGTATGGGGCTCCGCACGCCCGAGTGCTGACATCCCATCTCATCCCCTTTCCTTCATCCTGCCACTGCCTCTGGAAAAAGATGGATACGCCCTTGGGGCAAACGCGTTTTGAACCCCACATACAGACATATATGCCTTCATCTGGTTCCCACCATTTGTCCCAACACACACGTAATTGTCCGTGAGTCCCCGTAATTGTCCGATGGGTATTGTTACCCAGTCGTTCCCACTCGATAGTAGAGTTCTTTATGTCCTTCCCCAGCTTTCGTAACCACCATCATCTACTTAACGGTACGTTCCCATTACACACCAAACAGATCCTCTTTCCCACGGTAACGCTGACTCTGGGTGCAAGGATCCTCACCCGAGGGCACATTAACGAAGTCTCTTGGTAGGCGAAACCGAAATTGCTGGAATATTCTGTAGAATTCGTCCCCAGCCATCCTGGCCATCTTCCTTGGTGAAAATAGGTGGCGGTTTCCTCAACCTCTCGCTTCCCCGTCCCATCCGTCGCGATGGGGGCTGTGTCCCTGGAACATCCAAACATGATGATGTCCTTGGTGCGGCCCCGGTAGGCCAGCCCGCACCCGATCGCCGTGAGTATCACGAGAATCCTCTCCATTGTATTCCTGGTTTCTGTAACCGATAAGATGATGTAGCCAGGCCCCCAATAGGTGCTGGCTTAATTAAACGGACGCGCGGGTCCTCTGACCCCGCTTCCAAACAACCACACATTCTGGGCAGACTCCGAAAACTACCTTTTAAACATCCCCATCATCTTAAACTTTACACACCATAAACTATCATTACAATTACCTAACTTAACTCATCATTTCCTAACACCTATGTACAGCGCCGCCCTCCTCCGGGCGGCCTACTTAATTCCTGTGAGGGCTACAGCGTGCCGCTCCCTGTGGCGGGGCTGCACTGATCTTCGGCTTTGATCCCCCGCAGCCTGTCGCTGCAGAACGGGAATCGTGCCTTTCTCGGGCTGCTCTGTACCGAGGTTGGGGAAGATAGGGAGAATTTGGCTATTGCTTTCTGGGCTGGGGCGTTCGAGTCGACCTACGAGGGGCTGCCTTGGGTGAGGCTCCCAGGGCTGATGGACCGGGTGTTGGGGCTTTCACCGTCACAGCCTGTGGTTCCACCACAGCTGCCGGCTCCGGCTCCCTTCCCTCAGGCTCCGCCCCCCCGGGGCCGGGATTTGTGGCATCCGACTCCACCTTACCTGTCCCTACAGGCAGTGAGTCTCCGCCCCCAATCCCTACCTCCCCTAAGCTTGAGTCGAGGGCGGGATCTTCGTCCTCTGACTCTTCCTCCTCCGTGATCGGGTCAAGGGTGGGATCGAGCTGTTCGGGCTCTTCCCCGTCCGAATCCCAAATCAGAGGGGAGACCTCCCACTCCAATGGGATGACTTCCCCCTTCACGCAGGCTACTGTTCCAGCCTGTGTGGTCTGTGACTCTGTCGCAGGCTGAGGATTTTTGTCCTCAGACCTGGCCACTGTTGTTGGCCCTTGTGCACCCGACTTAAACAGTTTGCACTGGTTAATGTGAAACCATTTAGTACGTTGGGGCACCTTCACTGCATACACCATGGGGCTGGCCTTGTCTACAATGTTAAAAGGCCCCATGTACAGTGGTTCAAAGCTCCCCACCCGGGCATAGTTCCTAACCATGACCTGGTCTCCGACTTCCCACTCTTGTTGCTTACGAGGTTCCAGTAACAGTCGATTCCCCTGATGCTGTCTCCCCATGTTCCCAGCCGCTTGCCAATAAATCTGTTTCAGGCGCTCCAAAAGGGTTTGGACGAACTTGTCTCGCTTCACCTCTTGGAGCTGGCCCTCAGTGAGCACCGGGGCTAGTACATGGGTGGGTGTTCGCATGATCCTTCCAGTCATTAATTCGTGTGGGGAGTACCCCGTACTTTTGGACTGGCTGGCCCGGATCCCCATGAGGACTAGAGGCAGGACCTCCGCCCATTTCTGGGGTGAGCCCATTGTCTCTTTCCTCAGCTTTTCCTTGAGGGTCCGGTTCATGCGTTCAACAATCCCGGATGACTGGGGATTGTACGCTACGTGCCACTTCCCTTCAATGCCCAAGAGCATGAGGGTGTTCTGCATCACTTGACCGGTGAACTGACTCCCTTGGTCGGACTCAACAAAACGGGGGAGCCCCCACCGTGAGAACACTTCCCAGATCAAGATCTTGGCAGTACCCAGCGCCGTAGCTGATCTACACGGGAAAGCTTCTACCCACTTGGTGAACACATCCACCAGGACAAGGCAATACTTATAGCCTCCTTGGGCGGCGGGCAGGGGCCCTATGTAGTCGACCTGAATCGATTGCCATGGTCCCTCTACCCTCCTGATGTGCCCCATGGGCGCCTTCCTTTTCTGGGGGTCTGGGTTGTTCGCAGCGCACACGAGACAGCTTGCACAGAACTCGCAGACATCGTCTCTAAGTCCCGGCCACCATCCCGCCTGCTCTACCTGTTGCCAGGTAACCTCAGGCCCGGGGTGTCCTGCCCCTGGACCCTCATGGGCCAGTTGAAGGAATTCCCTCTGGTGCTGCTGCGGCACAACCCACTGTTCCTCTCGGAACAGCATGCCTTCCTTGACTGAGAGGGCTGCCGTACTGTACGGACCCTCTACCTGCTTGCCCTCAGTAATGGCTTTTAGGACTGTTTTTAGGGCGGGATCCAGGGTTTGGATGGTCTTTAGGTCTGGGGGCGGTGTCGCCCCTGTGTTCCCTGGAGTTCCCTCCCTGTCTCGGATCGCTGCCACGGGTCCGGGTCCATAGGGGTCCCAGAAAATGCCGTTGTGGGCACCATCCCTGGCTAGCGCATCTGCCTGCTGGTTGCCCTGGCTGCGGGGTTCTGTGGTGGAATGAGCCTTCACCTTGTGGATGAACACCTCCCCTTCCTCCCCCACAGCTGCCAGGATCTTCTCCAGCAAGGGCTTAACTGTTAAAGGTCGTCCGTCCGCGGAGGTGTATCCGCGGCGGGACCAGATGGCGAGGTACTCCGTACACGAATTGCACGTGAACATGCTGTCCGAGCAAATCGTGTATGGGGTTGGGAAGATCTCGGGGTGGGTAACCACGTACGCCACCGCGAACAGTTCAGCTTGCTGTGTGCTCATAGTGCTGGGGAGCTTAATTGCCAAGGCAATATCTGCCGTAGGGTCATAAACTCCACACCCTGTGAGTCGTTCGCCAGCAGATACCATGCTGGAACCGTCTACGTAGATCACGCGGCCCGTGGGGTGTATCCCGGCCCGCAAACCTATGTCGACCTCCCATACCCCTTCTACGGAACACCGATGGGCTGTTCCGGGATATACCATGTTGGCTGCGAGCTTTGGCTCGCAGAGACCTTTAACCTTGAGATCCATCTGGGAAAGGAGGAGGGTCCAGCGCGCAATCCGAGCGCTGCTTACGGTCCCATCCTTAATCCTTCCATCCAGAAGCATCTTTGTGGGTGTGTGATGGGTGAGGAGAGTGATGGGAGAGGTTCCTGTGAAGATCACTGATCTGTTCACAGCCCAATGCGTGGCCAGGAGATGCCGTTCGCAATTGGAAAAACTCCTCTCCACGTCCGTAAGTACCCTGGAGGAATAGACTACTGGTCTCAGCTTGCCGTGTCGCTCCTGGAGCAGCACGGCGCTCAGGCTGTCTCCACTAGCGGCTACTTCCAGGAAAAACTCCTCCCCCCCATCTATGGCCCCTAGGGCTGGCGCGGTCTGCAGATCCCTTTTCAATTTCTCGAATGCTGCCTGACAACCCTCATCCCAAGACCACTCGACTCCCTTGTGTAAGAGTCGGAGTAGCGGGGCTGCTGTGGCAGCATAGTCCTCGATGAAATCCCTGCAGTACCCGGTCAATCCCAAAAAGGACCTTACACCCGTTATTGTGTTAGGGATCGGTAGATCTTGCACCGATTCCCGTCTAGCCTTATCTATGGCTCTTTCCCCGGCGCGGATGGCCAGACCCAGGAATTTCACCTCCTGCTGGCCGATCTGTGCTTTCTTTGGGTTTACTTTGAAACCCTTCCTTTCCAGCAGCTCCAATAATTCGGCTAATAGTGGGCCGTGCTCCTCCCTTGAGTCCGTGAACAGGAGTAAGTCGTCCACATACTGCACTATCTGATTGGGCTGGCTAAATTCTTTTAAACTTCCCGCCATGCATTGATGGAAAATGCTGGGGCTGTTGTGAAAACCCTGTGGCAAGCAGTTCCAGGTGTACTGTTGCCCTTTAAAAGTAAAGGCAAACTTGTACTGATCCTCCTGCCGCAGCGGAATGGACCAGAAACCGTTCGAGATATCCAGCACCGTGAACGTGGTCGCGGATGCTGGAATACTCCCTATTAGGTCGGCAACTGCTGCTACCGTGGGCGCGCAGGCTGGGATGTTACTGTTGAGGACTCTACAGTCTACCGTGGCCCTCCACGAATTGTCCGGCTTCTTTACCGGCCATAATGGGGAGTTCACGTGAGTGGCTATTGGTCTCAACACGCCCTGCTGCACCAAGGAAGATATTGCTGTCTCCATGTCGGGTTCTGCCTCCATGTAACCCCACCTGATGCAGGGTCATCCAGACTCGAGTCGACATTGGCTTGTTCTCTCTACACAGATGCGGCTGGACCTGCTGTGATTTCCAGCCAAAAAAAATGTTTTTTGTCTGTTTTTTTGTTTTTCATACAGACCCCAGCATCTGCAATATTTGACCCCTTGTGACCCCACCTCATTGTTCTTTGATGTAATGTTTCCCTGACTGACCTGTTTGGACACCATTCACACCTTTGACTGCTGTGATTATCTCCCTGCCGAGGTGCGATAAATGGCAGTTGGAAAGGTTACCTGTAACCATCTGACATGATTCTCTGACTATATAAGCTGTGTCTTTATGCATTTCTCCACTTCACCTGAAGAAGGAGCAGCGCTCCGAAAGCTTGTGATTTCAAATAAAGCTGTTGGACTATAACCTGGTGTTGTGTGATTTCTTACATTTGTCCTTGGGGAAGTTATACTGTTTTTGGGGTCAGATCATGGGGTCCCCGTCTACGCTGACCTCAAACCTGGTGACTCTCCCACAGTCGTGCTTGTGGGTGGCAAACGCGGTCAGATTGCCCGACACACACGCTTGCAAGTCCGTTGGGACGTCCGCGACCAGAAGCTCGAGGTCGTAACCCCCTGATGGCTTCATGGTGCACAGGGTCCCCTTTTCTCCTCTTCCTGGGATTACAACTACCTTGCCCAACCCATTCTCAGCTCCCCAGAGACAGTGATTTCTAAGGTCCACGAGGATCCCGTGTTCCACCAAGAAATCAGCCCCGAGGATGCCTTTCCCACCCCCCTCATTCCACTTCAATAGGATGCACGTCCATGTGGTGTGGAGTGCTCCCAAATGAATGGAGAGCGGGATGGAGTACGCGCCAGCCTGTTCTCTGCCTGTGAAACTGTAGAAGTGCCTTACTTCTTAGCTCTGGGTAATGACTCAATACACACTTGGATTCGTCAGACGGACAGGCCTTTTATTTCACTTCTTACAAGGGGAATCAGCACCTCTACTCAAGGGGTGAGGCTACTATTCCAATGATACAGCGTAAGCGTTCCATATTTATACAGTGTAACAAACAAGTTAGATTGACATTCCTTTGTTCCTCAATCAGGATACATTTTAGATTAATCATTAGGTCTTATGACATATTGACAGAAGGATCCTGGACACATAAGTCAATGGTTAAGATATAACAGGATATGAATCCTCCTTAATCTTAATCATGTATCTGGAGACTAGGTCTAACAAATTATTAAGTCACTGGGTACTTCAAATGAAACCCATTGTTTCACTTCTACATTCTCATTAGGTGGGCAGACATCTGTTCTTGGCTGTAATCCAGGTACGTGCAATAGCTCTAGTTACACATCGACTCTTTACCTGTGTCAAGTCTGAAAACTTTTACCCAGCAAGCACTTGAAATTAACCCCTTATAATATGTAGATTTCCTCAAAACCCGCTACTGAGAATGGAGCCTGGGTAGATAGAGGTGAGGCAAAAGGCTTAGCTGTGTGGATCACGGTGCATGATGCTCCCGTATCCAACAGGTAACTACCCTTTTCCTTCTCCACCTCCATCTCCACAACGGGTCTTCTCCACGCGTCATAGCGGAGCGGACACAGGTAGACGGGCTGCGCGGGCTTCAGTCATTTGGGCGCTTCGGTTGGGGTTGGGGAAGCAACAGGGCTGTTGACGACTGCCACTTTCCCCTGCGAGGTCATTAGAGACCGCATTGCCTCTAAAACCGACTCGATCGTATCGGGATGGATCGACACATCGGCTCCCTTCTCCCAGACGGGCGCTTGGGCTGGGGCTGGGGAAGTTTTCCCCTTTAAATCCTTCCAGGGATTTTTACAGTCTCGGCGCCAATGACCCTCCTTCCCACACCCGTAACAACTGCTCTTGGCTTGGGGAGGGCGATTCCCCTCCTGATGCCATTCCTTTTTGGCAGGAGCTGCTGGCCTTGCCTCATGCACCTTTCCCTTTGAGGAAGGCACATCCCTACTCTTGTTGTTCCTGTAACTTATCGTGAGCTGATCAAGTACTACTTCCTCCGTGGAGCGGGGGTTAGTGGGGTCAAACCATGCTTTGGCCTGCTCCCTCACCTGTGGCAAGCAATTGGTGACCAGACACCGGAGCCAATGAGCCCTTTGGTCATCATTTAGCGCGTTCCGGTCCGGTCCTCCCGGGCAGCTGCGCCGATACACTGGCCACAACCTTCCGGCGAAAACCCGTGGGGGTTCTCCCTCTAGCTGTACCGTCCTTTCCAATCAGAGGAACGGAGTTCCATCACCCTCCCCTATAATCTCCAGGATCTCGTCCCGTACCTCCTCATACGTCTTGCGCCCTCTCTTGCTCTCGTCAGGGAGACACTGGAGGAGCGAGCTGTCCAGGGAGAACAGGAGCATTTTGGACAGTTCGGCCCTGTCGCAGTCATTAACTGCTGCGGTTTGCTCCACGTCCCTAAAATGCACGGAGGGATCTCCTGACTCGGAGAGTTTTGGGATGTTACTGATCATTTCCCTTAGCTGTCGTGCGCTATGGGGCATTATGATCTGATTCACGAGGGGTCTGTCCTCGCCATTCGCTTGGTCCGGACCGAGCCTTTGGTGTCGAGCGGGACACATCGGTGCCGGCTTCGACTCGACTACCTGGGGCTGCTCTACCTCAGGAATCTCTTCGTCTAACTCCATCGTTTCCTTCCCCGCAGTCCAAGACTCAGTATAGGCGGGAGGTGCTGAGGGCTCGGGGGTTGGTACCCTAACTGCCTCCTGTGGAATTGGTCTTTTTGGTTCCTTGGCTAACAGTAACTGGCTCGCTGGCGGGTTTATGAGACACACCAAGCCGTTTGCCTTTGCTAGGGCCATTCTCAGGTCCTCTAGCTCTCTGTGGCAAGCGCTATGATCAGTGTTCTCAGACCTATCCTCCATGGCCATCTTATATGCTACCCTAGCCCCCAATATTCTTTCCTCCTGTGTCGCTATCTGCTTAGCTAGGCGGAAACACCTCTCTTTCATTCTACCTTCACTGGCCTTGGCCTCAATGACCTGACATTCCAAATACTCTATCCGGGTCTCATGGCAGTGAGTTGCGGATTGGCGTTCCTGATTCAGCACGTTAAGAGATTGAATCAGTTTCTGACCTCCCGCAACCTTTTCCTCTACTTCTGTAAGTAGCCCTTTGATCTGGGCTGTCTGTTCTACAACGACCTGGTCCAAAAGCTGGACTTGCTTCTTGTAACACATCAGCCAGACCGCCTTTTCTACCGATTTCGTATGCTCTTTACCTTCTGTCCACTTGATGGCTGCGTCTAGCGGGCGCCTATCTCTTAATAGGTCAGATATCCACTGTTTTGTAATGTTTACCTTCCCAAAAACATAGTCCGCTATTCTTTCATCCATCACATTTCGTTTATTCAGACCTTGATCTAACACACTAGGGCCTAGAAATTCAGTTGGGCGCGTCAGCCGTTAGCGCCTTAGGAGGAGTAGATCTCGAGCGCTAGGCGCTTATCGCCCGGGTGCAGCGCGATCTGCGCCTCGCCCCAACTTCAGTACACATTTAGCGCGGGCGCAAAGTCTTAGCGCGCGCCCTGCTGCGCGCGCAGATCATGACGTCATTTACTAGTGCAACGCCCTTTGTGCGCCCCGAACCGGAACTTCACTCGCGCCGGGCCATTGTGCGCCGGGCGGCCCTAACGACTGTGAAGTGGAATGGTACACAGCCAAGGCGGGCCGCGGGGAGCGCTAATTAAAGGGCACTCACCCTGCACTATAAAGGCCAGCCATTTTGCAGCATTCACTCTTGTGCAACGGTTTTTTGGAGAGAGACCAAGGAGGAGAGCTTACTGGTTTGGACCAACACTAGGACAGGTATTTTTGGCTCAGACCAGAGCTTAGCAATTATCTTTGCCTTCATTGAGAGCTCATTGTTTGCCAGCATATAATGGGGGCTGCATTGGGTGCCAACGCTGACTTTCAGCCTGATGCCAGAAGGGCTTACAGACGCCGTGAGAGAGTGGCAGCCCTGGCTGGACGCAGAGGGGGCAACAGGCGTCGCCAACTGAGGCCTTACCCACCCAGGGTATACCGCCAGCAGTCCTCCTATCTGACCATGTCTGCCGCGATGTGTGTAAGGAGGCTGCGATTCAGAAGGGAGGTGGTTGCAGACATCTGCCAGCTGCTTCAGAGAGATCTGCAGCCACAGCTGATGCGCAGGACGTCTCTGTCGGCGGCAGTGAAGGTGACGGTGGCTCTCAACTTCTATGCCACCGGCTCCTTCCAATCCGCTGCTGGGGACATCGCTAACATCTCCCAGTTCGCCGTGCATTGCTGCATCCGCCAGGTGACCGAAGCCCTTTTCAGAAGGAGACATCAATTCATCTCCTTCCCCGTGACCCTGGACAAGCAGCAGCAGCGTGCAGTGGGATTTGCAAGAATAGCGGGCTTCCCCATGGTGCAGGGCGCCATTGACTCCACGCATGTGGCTTTGCGGGCACCTCTGGAGCATGCCGAGGATTATCGCAACCGGAAGGGCTACCATTCCCTCAACGTACAGCTGGTGTGTGACCACAGGCAGCGCATCCTAGCTGTCAATGCCCGCTTTCCAGGCAGCAGCCACGATGCCTTTATCCTGCGACAGACAACTGTGGCTGACATGTTCCAGGCACAGCCTCCCCCAAGAGGATGGCTTATCGGGGACAAAGGCTATCCTTTGTGTACCTGGCTCATGACCCCGCTCCGCGCGCCCACGACCCCTGCTGAAGAGGCATACAACGAGAGCCATCAAGCGACTAGGAACATCATAGAACAAACAATCGGCGTCCTCAAGCAACGGTTCCGCTGTCTCGATCGCTCCGGGGGAGCCCTCCAGTATTCGCAGGAGTGAGTCTCCCAATTCGTCGTCGTTTGCTGCATGCTGCACAACCTGGCTATCCGCAGGACTCAGGCACTGCCACCTCACGTTGGATCCCACCTCAGGAGGAGGAGCAGGAGGAGCATGAGGAGGAGGAGGACGAGGAGTACCAGCCCAGGAGGGAGGCAGAAGGTCCAAGGGCCGCCCGTCGGCGGCTTATTGAACGTCACTTCTAGGCCCCCTGTCAGGGAATGGCTTGTGCCAATGAAAGAACATGATTGCAGCCGCTCTGCAAGCCCTCAGCCGGTTAAGGCAACAAACACTTCAAAGATCAAGCATGGACAATGTTAATAAATAAAATGCTTTATTGTACAAACTCAGGGCCCTCCCCACATGAAAACCAAAAACAGACGAAACCCCCAAAAAACACTCAAACACATTACTCGCTCCCACAACCTGGAGAGGATTAACAAAACAGTGCAACTAAAATGGCCGTCATCCTCGGACTTCGTAAAATACAAACATCTCATCCTCGGCCTTCAAAAAACAAACATCCAATTCTCGGCCTCAAAAAACACACATCCAATTCTCGGCCTCAAAAAACAAACATCCAATTCTCGGCCTCAAAAAACAAACATCCAATTCTCGGCCTCAAAAAACAAACATCCAATTCTCGGCCTCAAAAAACAAACACAACTGGCCACACATTCGACTTTTTGGCCCGCTAGGGCGATGCCTTGGCCATCTTTGTGTGTCCCCTGCCCGCCCTGCTGCTCCTCCTCAAAGTAAGGCCCTTGGCTGCTGCAAGGCTGGGGGCAGGCTCCAGAGGGGCACATGTCGTGACGGCAGATGCCCTTGGGGGTCGGCCTAGTCGAGGTCTGGCCGTCGAGCGGGCGGCTGTTGAATGCTGCAGCTGTGGCTGGCCAGCATCAGTCGCTGCAGCAGCTCCTGGCAGCTCCACTGGGGGAGTGGCAGTGGCGGCTGGAGGAATGGGGGCAAGCTGGCGGATGGCAGGCACGCGCTGGTCACCTGAGACACTGGCACTCGCCCGGGCCAGCACTGCAGCATGCGCACCAATCTGCCGAGGGACAGACCACTGTGCTGCTGCAGCGCGCCGGGTGCCCTGGCGATGCCTGGCTGACACAGCGAGTGTGGCAGCAGTGAGTGCCCGTGTTGACCTGTTCAGTGACCTCATCAGAGCACCCAGTGACTGCATGGCACCACTGATCAGCTGCCCACTCGCTGCCTGAGCTGCCCCGAATGCCGCCCGACTCGCTGCCTGACCTGCCCCGAATGCCGCCCGACTCGCTGCCTGCTGTGCCCCAAATTCCGCCAAACTGATGGCCTGTGAGGCCCCGACGTCGCTGACACTCCGAGAGAGGGACTCGATGGCCTCAGGCAACCGTGCCACTACCCCCATGAGCTCCGTGTGCCGGCGCTCCGAGTCCGCGGACAAGTCCTCGAGGCGTTCCATCTCCTCAGCGAAGACCATCTCCGGACTGGAGGCCGGACTCTCCCTCTGGGGAGAAGGCCGCCGAGCTGGCCGACCCTTCCTGCGTTGCTGGACGCCGCTGGGCCCAGCAATTGGACTCCCCTCCGACCCTTCCCCCCTCTGGGGAGAAGGCCGCCGAGCTGGCACCCCCTCCCGCGTTTCTGCAGGCCGCAGGTCCCATGAGCTCCCCTCCCCTCCGACACTTCCGCGACGCTCCCCTCCAGGGAAGACGTGTCACCTACATTGGCATGGGTTGCCACGGCTGAGGGTTCCCCTGATGGGCCGCCTTCCTCTTGCTCCTCCTCCTCCTCCTCCTCTGAGGGGCTGTCACTGGCAAGTTCAGGGACCTCCTCCTCACCATCTGAAAGCAGGGAGGCACAAGAGTAGCTTTAGAGTGAGGAGAGGGCGTCAGCGAGGGATGCATGAGTGGTGGCATTCAGCGCATTGGTCAGACAGTGGCAAAGGATGTAGATCTGATGCACAAGTGGGACGAGAGAGGTCCAAACGTTGATGTCCTTACCATTGGTGCCCAGAACAGGGTCGGCATCTCCACATGCAACGGGGCCAATCACCCGGCCACCCATGATGCGCTCCACGCGATGTTGCAGCTCGGTGAGCGGCTGGATTTGGGGTCGGTCTCCCCCGGTCGCAGTCCGGCTCTTCTTGTTATTGGCCAGCTTGGCCTGCAAGAGAAAGGACGGCCTCTAAGTACAGTGTGTAGCCCTGATCTTGTGTGCACTGCCTCCCATGGTGGAATAGCCTGGCCAGTGTGTCGCCCTGATCTTGTGTGCACTGCCTCCCATGGTGGAATAGCCTGGTCAGTGTGTCGCCCTGATCTTGTGTGCACTGCCTCCCATGGTGGAATAGCCTGGCCAGTGTGTCGCCCTGATCTTGTGTGCACTGCCTCCCATGATGGAATAGCTTGGCCAGCGTGTTAAGTGCAGAATGTGCAATTGATGTTCATGCCTGTTCCATAGCTGCTGGATGAGGGCTGGCCATTAGGGCTTTCAGGTCCCTTTGCCCATAATGTGAGGTGCACATGCAAGGATGAGGATGTCACTGGAAAGGGTACTCACCCTGACAATCCGCGTGAGGTCATTAAACTTTTTGCGGCATTGGACACCGGTCCTGGGGACCTCGCTGTTGGCTGACACCTTGCTGGCGACATGCCTCCAGGCTCTCCGGTAGGCGCGGACCGGCGCCTTCCTGCCATTGTCCGGGTACAAAATATGGCGCCTCTTCTCCACACCACCAACCAGCACACTCAGATCACGCTCTGAGAAGCGCTGCGCTCGTTCACGGGCCCTCTGCATGGCTTCAGGCACTATTTGGGTCCAGCAGCAGTGTTTTGGGTCCAGCAGCCTGGGCACTCTCGCTCAGCACCTCCGGCTTAGCGCCTAAAGAGAGGCGTCCAGCGCCAGTTTTAGCGCTCGAGCAAACTCTTAGGGTGAAGCTAATGAATATCGGAGTAGTGGCCTCGATTTGGCGGCGGGCGCAAACTTTACCGGCCGCCCGACTTTAACGCCCCAAAAGTGGCTACAATGAATTTCTAGGCCCCGATTCCTGCTGCCAAGGTCCTGCCGCGGTCGCCATCTCTGTAGGGGGTTTCTCTTGCTCTTTCTGGTCTCCTACCAGGCTTCGTGCAATAATTACCCTTGAGTGGTTCGACCCACTCTTCCCTACGGTTCTAGACCTTGGACTTAGGTGCAGGGAACTGTAGTGCAGAGAAAAACTCAATAGACCAGGTTGAACAACACGAAATGGAGGCTTTTATTATAAAACAGTTTGCAGCATTGTAAAATACATGTCATAAGCACAGATCAAATTAACTACAATCATGCACATATCTATAAACTTAACTCAATAGAAATGGGGAACACACGGCACGTCGAAAAAGGGGGAACACATTACGATTTCCCTTAACCCCCTCCCCTAGACCTAAACTAAGTTTCGACTTGAGGAACTCGGAATCATGCTCACCACTTTCAGATTCGCAAAAGAGGGGGGGTTCGCAGCCTTTTGGCACAGCTTTCCGTCGTCACGTGGATTTGGAAACTTCTGGCGCAGCTTGTTTTTCTCAGGCGATGGAGCAGCAGATACAGTCTCGATGAGCGCTCGTCATGACTGAATCCGTTACCGGCGGGACTTTAAGAACTGGATGCCCATGGAAGACTCAGTCACCGATGCAACGTTGCAGAGCTGCACAGGGAAAATTCCTGGTCGAATGGTATGTTGAGGCCCTGGAGGGCTAGGCCCGGAGTGTCCTTTTATTTCTCCCTCCGGCCTGGCTCGTCGGTTTTCCTGAGGGTGTCTTCTCCTTTGGCCTGGGTCATCGATGATCTCCCGACAAAAGTACCCGGGCCACCCTTGTCGTCTTCCCATTGTGGCCGAGCCTTGCCTGGCCGAACCCCGACCACGCTGCCTTAACCGAAGAGTCCGTCCCGAAACGTGAATCTGAAGCGAAGCGCCGAAGCGTACTCCCAAGCGTTGAAGAAATGAAAACCGAAGTGAAGCCCTGATGGACCTTTCAATCCACAGTTATACCTTGTTGGAGATCGCCCTTCTTAGGCAGCAGGACAATGACCGCCAAATCATAGTCCAGTCTTTGTAATATTTTTGGCGGGCAGAAATCTCTGCAGGGGCGCTTTGTCTTGTAACAGGAGCCGGTGATAGCTTAACTGGCCTTCCTGGCCGATAATGTCTTTTACTTTGTCACCATAATTCAGTTTGTATATTGATCGGTCTGGAGATTGCCCTTGATGGCTGTTAAACCCATTTACTGTACAAAGGAAAAACCGTTTAAGTGTTCATTCAAAAGTCCACCCATTTCTTGATGGGCCCCATCCTGCTACCTGAAACTGTCTTGTACTTAGAATCCAATTAATATGTATGCTCAGTTCCCTGAGTTTCGTTTTCCCGATACTGACTTTCGCGGGCTTACTGTCCTCAATCCACAAGCCTGTCTGGCTTGCAGTAACAGAAATCAAATGGTCCCAGAAACTGATCACGAGGTCCGGCGGCCATTTTGTATGCCCTTTTTATCAAAGGTTTTTCTGTACAAGCTTCTTTTGGTCAATAAAACTGTTTTATTAACCCTGTTTTGTTGCGTGATTAAATTACTGAAAATTTCGAATCTTACAGCAGCCCCCTCCCGAAGCGAAGGGGCGCCATCAAGGACCCGTTAACTTTAATCAGACACTCCGCGGCGGCGTACTGAAGTCGGATCCGGGCGACGAAATGCGTCCCGAACCCAAATGCGCGCAGAGTCCCGAAGAGATACTCGTGATCCACCCTGTCAAACACCTTCTCCTGATCCAGGGAAAGGAAGGCGACCGACAGACCAGCCCTCTGGGAGTGGTGGACCAGGTCCCGGACCAGATGGATGTTATCGTGGATGGTCCGGCCCGGGACCGTGTAGGACTGGTCGGGGTGGATCATGTGGGCCAGCACGGTGCCAAGGCGAGCAGACATGGCCCTGGCAAAGATTTTATAGTCCGTGCTGAGGAGGGAGACCGGGCGCCAGTTCTTAAGGAGGCGGAGATCGCCCTTCTTAGGCAGCAGGACAATGACCGCCCTGCGCCAAAAAATGGGCATCTCCCCAGTCGCCAAACTTTCCCCCAGGACCCGCGCGTAGTCGCCCCCCAAGACGTCCCAGAACGTCCTGTGGAACTCCACGGTCAGCCCGTCCAGACCCGGGGACTTTCCCCTAGAGAGCTGGCGGAGGGTGCCGGTCAGCTCCGCCAGGCTTAGCGGAGCGTCCAATTTTTTGGCGCCCTCCGGGCTGACCTTCGGCAGGTCCTCCCACAAAACTCTGCGTGCATCCTCGCTGGATGGATCCGGAGAAAAAAGAGCCCCATAGTAGGCGCGGGTCTCTGCGCTGATTCCCTCCGGATCCGAGACCAGAGATCTGTCATCGGCCAGCAGCCCCAAGAGCTGCTTACAGACCCCCCATCTTTTTTCCAGTGAATAGAAGAAGGGGGAGCTGCGGTCCAGGTCCCACAGGAGCTGGATCCGCGACCTCACTTACGCGCCTCGGGACCCGATGAGCTGCAGGTCCTTCAGCGCGCCCTTCTTCTCTTCATATGCCTTCCGCAGGGCCGGGTCCTCGACGACCTGACCGAGACGGGACTCCAGGTCGAGCACCTCCTTCTCCAACTGCCCGACCCGGGCCTCCCGCCTCTTGGTCGACCCCTTCGCGTACTCCTGACAGAAGAGACGGATGTGAGCCTTGCCCACATCCCACCATAGCCTCAAGGAGGGGAAGCCCCCCCGCTTCCTTCTCCAGTCGGCCCAGAACCGACAAAACGAATCCCGGAACCGCGCGTCCTCCAGCAGCAGGTTGTTAAAATGCCAGTACGCGGACCCCCCCCGTGCGCGCAGCGGAGCGAGCTCCGCCCACACCAGGTGGTGGTCCGTGGACGGCACTGGCCGTATGGAAGCCGCCGGAATGCAGGAGACGTACGCCCGGGAAATGTAAAGGCGGTCGATTCTGGACCTTCCTCCCCCAGACCTCACGCTAGTGAAGGCGCTGGAGTCGGGGTGGAGATTTCGCCAGACGTCCACCAAGTCGAAGGACCCAACCAAGTCCCTCAACTTCTCCATCGCCGCCGGGCTTCGCGGGGGACCCGAACGGTCCCTCGCCTCGAGGGTGCAGTTAAAATCCCCCCCGAGGATGACGCACTCGCCCACGTCGACGGAGCCCAAAAGAGCGGACACTTCTTCAAAGAAGCGCACTTGCTGCGCACCGGTCTGAGGGGCGTACACGTTCACTAGATGGAGCAGCACACCCCCCAGGCGAACAGTGACCTGGAGCAAACGGCCCGGCACGTGCTCCTTGACCCCCAAGATCTCCGGCTGAAAATGCGGGGCCAGCAAGATAGCCACCCTGCTGGAATTGTTGGAGAGGTGACTCATGCTGACCCCTCCTTGCCACTCCAGGAGCCACGTGGCTTCGTCTCCTGGAACGGTGTGGGTTTCTTGCAGGAAGCACACCGCATACTTCCCGTCCTGAAGGACCGAGAAGTTATTGATGTTGAGGCTGGCTATGGTTATCTTCATGTCAGAAGCATAGTGCAACCTCTACCTACACCTAACGGGGGGAAGAAGCGCAGCCGCTGGTCAGCTGCCGCTTCCTCAGCAGCCCACTGAGAAACGTTCTGAGCCGACGCAGCTCGAGCAGGTTCACACCCTCGTCCACGCCCATGATATTAACGGCGGCGCGGACGGATACGATGAGCAGCGCCAGCTCCGACCACCTGTCGAGGGCCAGCCAGACCTTATTGCGCCGACCCAGGCACGTGGCCATAAATTCCTGGAGTTCCCTTACGGGAATGAGGGGAGACTCGGCAAGGGGCACGAGGTCATCCATTGCCTCGTCGGCGCTGGAGTCCGAATCGTCCTCCGTGCCCATCACCGAGTCCCCATCCTCCTCCAACGGGTAGTCACCAGTGGCCGACCCGTCCGCCGCGCAGTGCGCAGCGCGCAGCGAACGGCTCGGCCGCACCAGCCAGCCCCGCCTCCGCCCGGATCCCACCCCCAGGATCGGCGGCAGAGGATTCCTCCCTGGACTCCTCTAGGGGTGCTGGGCCAGAAGACGGCGGCGGTTCAGAGCTCCCCTCCGCCCCAGACGCCGGAACGACCAGAGAAACCGGGGAGAGAGCAATTCGCAGCTCCTCCAGTACATCCGGCACCAGAGACGCAGCCAGGGGGCCATCCTCTTCCCCACCACCAACCTCCGACCCAGCGGATGGGGTGTTTTGAATTAAAACCTCTACCAGGACGAGCAGCCCCTGGGAGATGTCTGGGTCGCATTGGGCGAGCTCATTATCCTCGAGCTCGCCCGACCCAGACCCCAGGCCGCCCGACCCGGCGATGGGTAACGGCACCGATAGAATGTCAATTTCCGCCGCGGGTTGTTCCGCGACCCCCCCCACGGGCAGGGTCTCGTCCCCATCCCCGGGAGGCACGCGCCGAACAGACACATCTGCCTCAGCCTCCCGAGGGACAGGCGACCCCTGCCGATTGCTGGTGATGACGACAGCGGGGGGGGGGCGCAGTACCCGCGGCGGGCAACGACTCCCCCTGCTCGGAGGGACCTTTCTCCTCCCGGTCCTCCTCCTCTTCCAGGGAGTCACGCCTTCTTTTTAGCATGGAGGGAGCGAGGGAGACCTCCATGTCTGCAGAGGCCTCCTCCTCAGCTCCCTCCGGCGGAGCAGGTTTGTCGGGCTCCTCGGGCCTGAGCCCGGCCGCAGGTAATGGCGTTTCCGCTACGGCGGTTGCAGCCACAGGCTCGGGCACGAGGCCCCTCCCACTTGCATCTGCCCCGACCAACTCCGCGAGGAGCGCAGGTGTCAGGGGCTCTAAGTTTAGGGGCTGGCCATCCACGGGGGGACCCGCCCTGAGGTGTTTCGATTTTCGCCGCGCCTTCCTTCCACCCGGACGCGCTCCCTCCCCCCCGCCGGAGGCCCTGGTGGCATCGGCCTCTGACCTCGCATCAGTGGCTCCCGACGCGCGGACAGAACCGGGGGGAGGAGCGGTGACGGCGCCAGCCTCGTCCACGCCAGACGATCTGGCGGCCTTGGAGGCGGGGCAGTTTTTTCTGATGTGCCCCACCTCCTTGCAGGCGTGGCACCGCACACCATCCGACGTCCAGAAGATGAAATAGGCGGTCCCCTCGTGGAGGACGACGAAAGCCCCGTCGGTGTCCTCCTCCCGCGCCAGCTGGATAAACAGCTGGCGCCGGAAGGAGAAGACGTGGCGAAGGCTGGCTTCCCGGAAGCCGAGCGGGATGGGTGTAATCCCCGACCTCACCTCCCTGAGTTGGCGTAAGTGGGGGAGGAGGAGCTTACCAGGAACAAAGGGCGGGACGTTCGAAATAACCACCCTCTACGCGGTGGCCTCGAGGGGGTCCACCGGCAGGAAGGTCCCGCCCACGGTGAGCCCCTTGGTGACGGCCAGGGACACCGCCCGCTCTGACCCCAGGAAGAACACAGCCTTCCCATACATTTTTGAGGCCACTACAATGGCTGAGGGGCCGACAGCCCCAGCCATGGCTTTAACGCAGACCTCAATGGTCATAGTGGGGTGAGTGTAGCTCTTCACCCCAAGCTTTTTGGTTATTAGTCTAAAAGGTGACGAGGCAGCAGAAGCAGCGGGCGCAGCCGTGGCTGTGGCTGCCACTCCCGCTTAAGTCCTGGCTGGCCCTGCCACCGGCGATGAAGCAGACGCCATTAAGGGGTGGTTTTTTTAAAAAAAAGAGCCACACCCACCCCAAGTCACAGGCCTGAAAGTGTTAATGGCCTCGGGTTAAAAGTCCTCCCTTGAGCAGAGGGTGCTGTTAAATTGAAGGCACACCTCTCCCCCTATTGATTGGAATTGGGAGAGGGGCCTTCTCCCCTCTGCTCAAGTGGCAATTAATAAAAAGATTAGTAGAGGTGCCTCTTGAGAGAGAGAGCAGAGGGAGACAAAGAGAGAGATAGAGGGGGGGTGGTGGGAAGGAGGGAGGCTGCAAAGGCAGGGTCGCCACTCAGGATGGCGGGTGGGTGGGTGTTGGCAGGGGTGCACTCTCCTGATGGAAATTTAAAGTCTCTGATAGTGGTGGTCTTCTGGCAGGGGGAGAAGATGTCTTCACCTGGGAAAGCTGGAGAAGCCCAGGCTCAGTCCTGCACCAGGTCTTAACGATGTAATTAATGGTGTTAACCACTTCACCTAGGCAGCTCCAGCTGTCCCAGGTCAGGCAATAGAAGGGATGCTTATTAGTGGTGTGTGTGGCCTAGTTTTTGGCAAGAGCCACACACACACACAGCCACCCCTTGATGTTCCAGCCTTGTTTCTTCTTTTCTCCCCCCACCTAAAATACAAAGTCTTTGGGAGAGTGCCCCAAATAACACCCACCTGTAGATATTTTGAAAGATGATATTCCTCCCTCCATCCGAACAGTTGGTGTTGGTTGATGGTGGTTTCTCTCCCCTCTCTCCCTCTCCTGAAGTGGAGGCCAATTTGGGGAGGCAGTAATGGGAAAGGCCTCTACCCTGGTTGGTGTTGTTGCTGGCCTCCCTTCTCATTCTCCTCCTCTGCCCCCTCTCTCCAGGCACCTCAGTTGCTGTGATGATGGTGGAGGTGGAGGCGGTGGTGGTTCAGCGTTCTCCTCCTCTGCCTGGTCAGTGGACCACCACTTTAGTCCACTCTCCTAGTCTGGCTGCTCCCTCTGCTTGTGCTTGCAGCTGCACAGCCAGCAATGCTGTGAATGAGGTACAGAGGGCACTCTTTTTTGTTTGTACCAAAAAAAAACAAATAGGACTGTAAACAAAAAGTTCAACTAAAACTTAACAAATCAAATTAAAATTTGGTTTTCCAGGTTGATGATGCACTCCAGTCCCCGCGGCACCCACCGGTCACGGAAATACTCAAGCGCACCGGCGGACACCGCGTGCTCCATCTCCAGGGCCACCCGGGCGCGAACATGGCCGCGGAAGAGAGGCAGGCAATCCGGCTGGACCACCCCCTCGACCGCCCACTGCCTGGACCAACTGATGGCTCTTTTAGCCAGGCCCAGGAGCAGGCCCACAAGGAGGTCCTCCAACCTGTCCGCTCACCTCCGCACCGGGTGACCGTAGATCAAGAGCGTGGGACTGAAGTGCAACCAAAAATCGAGGAGCAGCCCCTTCAAGTAGTGAAAGAGGGGCTGAAACCTCTCACACTCCATATAAATGTGAAACACGGACTCCTCCAGGCCGCAAAAAATGCAGGCGGCCTGGGAGTCTGTGAACCTACTTAAAACTTTATTGCACGGGACCGCTCCGTGCAACACCCTCCAGGCCAAGTCCCCGATGGAATAAGGGAGGACTCCCGCATAGAGAGCCCTCCATTGGGGACCTCCGCCACCGCCAATCGGCAAGACGCCACGCCAAGGCGTGTCCGGACGGTAGACGAAGATGGCAAAGTGGAGAGTGTGCAGGAGCAGCCCGTACAGGAAACCCCTCCGCGCGGAATGAAAAGGCATGGAGGGTATTTCCTCGAGACGGCTCAAGTTGTGAGGCGCCGGTTCCCGAGGGGAGTTTCGGGGCCGGGCGCCGATGAGGCATTCCGTCCGAACGGGGGTAAGCTCGGACGGGATTGCCCCACGTGCTTGAGCCGCCTCGATACACCTAGTGGAGTCGGGGCCCAGTGCCGCTTTCACCAATTCGATGGCATCGACCGCGAGCCGGACGTTGGCCCAGGACAGGCGCCGCGCCAGCTCCTCTGGCGCCATCCAGCCCGCTCCTCCGCCATCGAGCAGGTCCCCAACTCTGGTCACCTTGCCAGGCACAGCCCTGCCCTCCGCCAGCTGCCCAAACCCGCGTTCATGGAGGTGCGGATTCCTGAGCAGCGGATTCCAAAGGAGAGCCGCCGCTCCTGACGGGGGAGAGCTCCGCCTGGAAGCGACGTAGTTCCAAACCCATAGTAGTTCCTGGTAGAAGACAGGCAGCTCCCGCATGCCGGCACGCCTGCCGCCCACTTTCGCAAACAGGAGCTGCGTGTTGTAATTGAGGCCGTGCAGCTGGTGGAAGAAAAACGTCGCCAGCGCACACCATCTCGGAGGATTCTCGATGAACAGGTATCTCTGCAGCGTCTGAAGACGGAAAGTCGCAGCCTGGGTGCGAAGGCACACCAGTGCCTGACCGCCCTCCCTAAGCGGGAGACACAGAACTGCGGCAGAGACCCAGTGCTTCCTTTTGTCCCAGAAGAAGTCGATGAGCTTCTTCTGCATCTTGGCGACAAACGCAGGGGGAGGGATCAAAGTGACCAACCGGTACCACAACATGGCGGCCACCAGTTGGTTTATGACCAGCGCTCGACCCCTGTAGGACAACACTCGGAGCAGTCCTGTCCAGCGTCCTAGGCGAGCGGTGACTTTGGCCTCCAGCTCTTGCCAATTCGCCAGCCAGGCGTCCTCGGCAGGGCTAAGGTAGACTCCCAAATAGAGGAGGTGCGTGGTGCTCCAGGCGAAAGGCCTGAACTCCTCCAGCAGGGAGGCCACCCGCCACTGACCCACCAGGAGTCCAGAACATTTCTCCCAGTTGATCTTGGCGGAGGATGCGTCCGAGTAAATCTGCTGGCATTCTCGCATCCTCCGCAAGTCAGCGGGATCCGTGACCGTGAGGAGTACGTCATCGGCGTAAGCCGAGAGGACCACCTCCACGCCCGGCCCTTGCAGAGCCAGTCACGTCAACCTCTTCCGCAAGAGGTGCAGGAATGGCTCTACGCAAATGGTGTATAACTGACCGGACATGGGGCATCCCTGACGCACCCCCCTCCCGAAGTGAAGGGGCGCCGTCAAGGACCCGTTAACTTTAATCAGACACTCCACGGCGACGTACAGAAGTCGGATCCGGGCGATGAAGTGCGTCCCGAACCCGAATGCGCGCAGAGTCCCGAAGAGATACTCGTGATCCACCCTGTCGAACGCCTTCTCCTGATCCAGGGAAAGGAAGGCGACCGACAGACCAGCCCTCTGGGTGTGGTGGACCAGGTCCCGGACCAGATGGATTTTATCGTGGACCGTGTAGGACTGGTCGGGGTGGATCATGTGGGCCAGCACGGTGCAAAGGCGAGCAGACATGGCCCTGGCAAAAATTTTATAATCCGTGCTGAGGAGGGAGACCGGGCGCCAGTTCTTAAGGAGGCGGAGATCGCTCTTCTTAGGCAGCAGGACAATGACCGCCCTGCGCCAAGAGAGGGGCATCTCCCCGGTCGCCAAATTTTCCCCAGGACCCGCACGTAGTCGTCCCCCAAGACGTCCCAGAACGCCCTGTGGAACTCCACAGTCAGCCCTTCCAACCCCGGGGACTTTCCCCTAGAGAGCTGGCGGAGGGCGCCGGTCAGCTCCGCCAGGCTTAGCGGAGCGTCCAATTTTTCGGCGCCCTCCGGGCTGACCTTCGGCGGGTCCTCCCACAAAACTCTGCGCGCATCCTCGCTGGACGGATCTGGAGAGAACAGAGCCCCGTAATAGGCGTGGGTCTCCGCAATCATTCCCTCCGGATCCGAGACCAGAGATCCATCGTCGGCCAGCAGCCCCAAGATCTGCTTACGGACCCCCCGTCTTTTTTCCAGCGAGTAGAAGAAGGGGGAGCCACGGTCCAGGTCCCGCAGGAGCTGGATCCGCGACCTCACATATGCGCCTCGGGACCCGACGAGCTGCAGGTCCTTCAGCGCGCCCTTCTTCACTTCGTACACCTTCCGCAGGTCCGGGTCCTCGACGACCTGACCGAGACGGGACTCCAGGTCGAGCACCTCCTTCTCCAACCGCCCGACCCAGGCCTCCCACCTCTTGGTCGACCCCTTCGCGTACTCCTGACAGAAGAGACGATGTGAGCCTTGCCCACATCCCACCATAGCCTCAAGGAGGGGAAGCCCCCCCGCTTCCTTCTCCAGTCGGCCCAGAACCGACGAAACGAATCCCAGAACCGTGCGTCCTCCAGCAGCAGGTTGTTAAAATGCCAGTACGCTGACCCCCCCGCGCGCGCAGCGGAGTAAGCTCCGCCCACACCAGGTGGTGGTCCGTGCACGGCACCGGCCGCATGGAACCCGCCGGAAGTGTAAAGGTGGTCGATTCTGGACCTTCCTCCCCCAGACCTCACGCTAGTGAAGGCGCTGGAGTCGGGGTGGAGATTTCGCCAGACGTCCACCAAGTCGAAGGACCCAACCAGGTCCCTCAACTTCTCCATCGCCGCCAGGCTTCGCGGGGGACCCGAACGGTCCCTCACCTCGAGGGTGCAGTTAAAATCCCCCCCGAGGATGACGCACTCGCCCACGTCGACGGAGCCCAAAAGAGCGGACACTTCTTCGAAGAAGCGCACTTGCTGCGCACCGGTCTGAGGGGCGTACACGTTCACTAGATGGAGCGGCACGCCCCCCAGGCAAACAGTGACCTGGAGCAAGCGACCCGGCACGTGCTCCTTGACCCCCAAGATCTCCGGCTGAAAATGCGGGGCCAGCAAGATAGCGACCCTGTACTGGCCACGCTAGACGTGCTCCTATCTAGCTATCCAGCAAGTTAAACACTCATTCAAAATAATTCTTCCTGAAGCGGTTGCTGTTTTGAAGCTTTTACTTGAACAAATTTGTGAGACTGTAAACAAAGACAAAGTATGTTTTGTACATAAACTGAGTACTACACATTCAATATTACACAAGATATAAACATATTTACAACAGTAGAATAGACTAATTGTATAACTAACTAACATTTGAACTAACTTCTGTAACTATTAAATATTAACCTTTTACAAACATAGTATTATCAAAATATTACTCTGACAACATTGCTATTATGCTAAGAACTAAAGATACTCACAGATATTGCGTTTGGCCTAACATATGAAGTCAGATTACACTGGATTGAAAATCCCTCATGGAATTCTCCATTACTTAAGTCAGGTTCTTCCTGGTAAAACTGCTTCCTGGGGTAAGAAGGTCAAATGACCTCGCACAGGAAGAAAGGAACAAAGGTCAAATGACCTCACACAGGAAGAAAGCAACAGATGACCTTTCCAGCTTACAAACTGTTAACACAATAACCGCCACCAGAGGGTGCTATTGCATGTAAAAACATCCAGGATGTCACAATGTCCATCGGTCCAGAACAGACCCCGCTGGAATTGTTGGAGAGGTGACTCATGCTGACCCCTCCTTGCCACTCCAGGAGCCACGTGGCTTCGTCTACTGGAACGGTGTGGGTTTCTTGCAGGAAGCACACCGCATACTTCCCGTCCCGAAGGACCGAGAAGTTATTGAATCTGCGGCGCGCCTCCCTGCTGCCGTTGATATTGAGGCTGGCTATGGTTATCTTCATGTCAGAAGCATAGTGCAACCTCAACCTACACCTAACGGGGGGAGGAAGCGCAGCCGCTGGTCAGCCACCACTTCCTCAGCAGCCCAGTGAGAAACGTTCTGAGCCGACGCAGCTCAAACGGGTTCACACCCTTGTACGCGCCCATGATCTTAACAGCGGCGTGGACGGATACGATGAGCAGCGCCAGCTCCGACCACCTGTCGAGGGCCAGCCGGACCTTGTTGCGCCAACCCAGGCACGTAGCCATAAAATCCCGGAGTTCCCTTACGGGAATGAGGGGAGACTCGGCAAGGGGCACGAGGTCATCCATTGCCTCGTCGGCGCTGGATTCCGAATCGTCCTCCGTGCCCATCACCGAGTCCCCATCCTCCTCCAGGGGGTCGTCACCAGCGGCCGACCCATCTGCCGCACAGTGCGAAGTGAACGGCTCGGCCGCACCAGCCAGCCCCGCCTCCGCCCGGATCCCACCCTCAGGATCAGCGGCAGAGGATTTCTCCCTGGGCTCCTCTAGGGGTGCTGGGCCAGAAGACGGCGGCAGGTCAGAGCTCCCCTCCGCCCCAGATGCCGGAATGACCGGAGAAACCGGGGAGAGAATAATTCCCAGCTCCTGCAGTACGTCCGGCACCAGAGACGCAGCCAGGGGGCCATCCTCCTCCCCGCCACCAACCTCCGACCCAGCGGATGGGGTGTTTTGAGTTAAAAGCTCCAACAAGACGAGCAGCCCCTGGGAGATGTCCGGGTCGCATTGGGCGAGCTCATTATCCTCGAGCTCGCCTGGCCCAGACCCCAGGCCGCCCGACCCGGCGAGGGGTAATGGCACCGATAAAACGTCAATTTCCGCCGCGGGTTGTTCCACGCCCCCCCCCACGGGCAGGGTCTCGTCCCCGTTCCCAGGAGGCATGCGCCGGACAGACACACCTGCCTCAGCCTCCCGAGGGACAGGCGACACCTGCCGATCGCTGGTGATGACGACAGCGGGGGGGGGGCGCAGTACCCGTGGCGGGCGACGACTATAATAACTTATTTATAAGTTCAGTCTTTGAGGAGGCTTCCTGATCCTGACTGGATAGCGCCTTTCTCGAGTACCCTGTTCTTGCGGCGGAGTTGATTCTGGCTCATTGTCATTGGTTGGTTCGTCAGCTTCCAATACCACTGCTTCTGAGGTAGACGCAATCTGTACTTCGGGTTGATTACCAGGTGCACCTGCTCGTGGTATGGGTTTGGCTTGTTCCTGTGACTCTAGAATCTGGTCAGCATGGCGTCTCATGATGCTCTCTCCAACGTCCACTCTGTACATTAGTGGTCCCTGCTGTGTGCATATCGTTCCTGGCTGCCATTTTTCTGTTCGGTAGTCGCGGGCCAAGACTGGTTGCCCTATCTTGAAGCTCCTGGTTGGCTTCTCATTTATGTGCTGGAATTGCTTATCCTTAACATCTCGTCTTATGTTTGGTTTGAGCAAATCCAGGCGACATCTTAGCCTTCGGTTGAAGAAAATTATGGCTGGAGCTTGGTTGGTGACTGCATGTGTCGCATTCCAGTAAGCAAACAAGAAATTATCCACCTTGTGTTGTAGTGGTATGTCGTCGTTATACATCGCATTTATTGCCTTTCTAAAGGTCTGAACAAACATCTCAGCCAATCCATTTGTGGCTGGATGATATGGGGCAGATGTGTAATGTTTCACCCCATTATTCCTCAGAAACCTCCGGAAATCCTCGGACACAAACTGTGGCCCATTGTCGGAGCAAATCTGTTCTGGCAAGCCATTCCTGGTGAAGATGGTCCGTAGGACTGCAATAGTTTTCTCCGTGGTGGTGGAGGACATTTTGATGACCTCTGGCCATTTCGAATGGGCGTCCACAGCGATTAGGAACATTGAGTCCATAAATGGACCAGCAAAATCAATGTGTACCCATTGCCATGGCGATGAGGGCCACTCCCATGGATGTAGCGGGGCCTGTGGTGGAGCGTTTTGGACCTTCTGGCATCCTGTGCATCTCTTGGTCATATCCTCAATTTCTTTATCGATTCCCGGCCACCACACAAATGCCCTGGCTAGGCTCTTCATTTTTACGCCTTCCAGATGACCCTCATGAAGCTCATTGAGCACTCTATCTCTCAACTTGGGTGGAATTAACACTCGGGATCCACACATCAAGGTCCCCCGGCACACTGACAGCTGTTCCCTCTTTGGCGAGAATGCTGGCAACAGTGAGTCGCCATGTGCTGACCATCCCTTCACCGTCAAATCATAGACCCGAGAGAGTGTCGGGTCATTTCGGGTTTCCTTCTCTATACTTGAGTTTGTAACAGGTAGACATTCGACTATGGTTGCATGGAATATCTCAACAGGGTCCACTGCAGGTGCTTCCTCTACCATAGGCAACGGTAGGCGCGACAGCCCATCAGCATTTCCATGCTGTTTCGTACCCTTGTACTCTATGTCGTACTGATGTGCCCCTAGAAAAAGTGACCATCTTTGCAGCCGTTGCGTCGTCATCACCGGAACGCCCTTCTTTGGGTTAAAAATGGAGACCAGGGGCTGATAATCAGTCAGTAGGGTGAATTTCTGCCCGTGTAGATAGTGATTGAACTTCTTCACCCCCCACACCAGGCTGAGGGCCTCCCTGTCAATCTGGGCGTAGTTACGCTCGGCTGAGGTTAACGAGCACGACGCAAAGGCTATTGGCCTCTCTGAACCGTCAAGGAATTTGTATGACAGCACCGCTCCGATGCCGTAGGGAGACACATCACATGCTAACCGAATCTGTAGTGTTGGATTGTAGTGGGCCAATGCTTCTTTTGAAGTGATTAGGCATTTACATTTCTGAAAGGCACGCTTACACTCATCACTCCATTTCCATGTTATTCCAGTTTGCAGCAGGGCGTTCAGTGGGTGCAGAATTGTAGATAAATTCGGCAAGAACTTATGGTAGTAGTTCACCAACCCGAGGAACGACCTCAGTTGCGAGACATTTTCCGGTGCTGGAGCCTTGACTGCAGCCTCAATCTTGTCCGGCGACTTATGCAACCCTTCCTCATCAATCATGTGGCCACAAAACGAGATTTGTCTCCTGAAGAACTCGCATTTGGGCAGTTGGCTCGTAGCCCATATTCCTGTAATCTAGTGAGCACCTGCTCCAGGTTGGCAAGGTGATCACTGTCATTTTCGCCCGTAACCAGAATATCGTCCAAATAACACTGGGTCCCCGGGATCCCTTGCAGGACTTGTTCCATCACCCTCTGCCAAATAGCCGGGGCTGATGCTACCCCGAATACCAGTCGATTGTACTGGTAAAGGCCTTTGTGAGTGTTTATCGTGAGATATTTCCTAGATGCTTCTTCCACCTCCATTTGTAGATACGCTTGGGCCAGATCAAACTTTGTAAAGCGTTTCCCTCCAGATAGTGAGGCGAAAATATCTTCTATCCGTGGAAGTGGATATTGTACTGTGTGCAGGACTGGGTTCACAGTTACCTTGAAGTCCCCACAGATGCGAACCTTCTTCGGCTCCGCAGGCGTGCTGCTCAATGATTTCTTCATTACAGGAATGATGGGTGTGGCCCACTCACTCCAGTCCACCTTGGACAGCACACCCGAACGCTCCAGACTCTCCAGACTCTCCAGCTCTGCTTCAATGGCTGGGCGGATCGCGTAAGGTACTGGTCTGGCCTTAAAAAATTTTGGATTTGCGTTATCTTCGATTTTTATCGTTGCCGTTACTCCTTTTAGAGTCCCAAGTCCTTGTTGGAACACCTCTTTCGCGTCAGTTAGAATTTTTGACAGTCGTCCAGGTGTGATGTCATCATCCTTTTAAGAACATAAGAACATAAGAACATAAGAAATAGGAGCAGGAGTAGGCCAATCGGCCCCTCGAGCCTGCTCCGCCATTCAATAAGATCATGGCTGATCTGATCCTAACCGACAATCTACGATCACAGAACCATCTCCTGAATCTAACAGAATTAGACACACGAAATAGGAGCAGGATCAGGCTACACGGCCCCTGGGCCTGTTCAGCTACCCACAGGGCCATGACCGATCCGAACCTAGACTCATGTCCAAATTCCTGCCCGCTCCCCGTAACCCTTAATTCCCTTTACTTCTAGGAAACTGTCTATTTCTGTTTTAAATTTATGTAATGATGTAGCTTCTACAGTTTTTTGGGGCAGCATATTCCATGGACCTACCACCCCCTGAGTGAAGTAGTTCCTCCTCATCTCAGTTTTGAAAGAGCAGCCCCTTATTCTAAGACTATGCCACCCGATCCAACCCCTTCACAATCTTATACGTTTCAATAAGATCGCCTCTCATTCTTCTGAACTCCAATGAGTAGAGTCCCAATCTACACAACCTCTCCTCATATGTCCATCCCCTCATCCCCGGGATTAACCGAGTGAACCTTCTTTGTACTGACTCGAGAGCAAGTATGTATTTTCTTAAGTATGGACACCAAAACTGTATGCAGTATTCCAGGTGCGGTCTCACCACTACCTTGTACAACTGAAGCAATACCTCCCTATTTTTATATTCTATCCCCCTAATGAAAGCCAACATTCCATTGGCCTTCTTAATCACTTGCTGCACCTGCATACTAACCTTTTGAGTTTCTTGCACCAGGACCCCCAGATCCCTTTGTACTTCAGTACTTTCCAGTTTCTTGCCATTAAGATAATAACTTGCTCTACGATTTTTCCTGCCAAAGTGCATAACCTCACACTTTCCAGTATTGTATTCCATCTGCCAAACCTCTGCCCACTTACTTAGCCTGTCTATGTCCCCTTGCAGGTTATTTATGTCCTCCTCACTCACTACTTTCCCTCCCATCTTAGTATCATCTGCAAACTTTGATATGTTACACTCGGACCCCTCCTCCAATCGTTAATATAGATTGTAAAGAGTTGGGGACCCAGCACTGACCCCTGCGGAACACCACTAGTTACTGATTGCCAGTCTGAGAATGAACCATTTATCCCAACTCTCTGCCTTCTGTTAGATAGCCAGTCCTCTATCCATGCCAGAATATTACCCCCAATCCCGTGATTTTTTATCTTAAGCAATAATCTTTTGTGTGGCACCTTGCCAAATGCCTTTTGGAAGTCTAAATACACTACGTCCACTGGTTCCCCTTTATCCACCCTATATGTTACTTCCTCAAAGAACTCCAGCAAATTTGTCAAACATGACTTCCCCTTCATAAAACCATGCTGACTTTGTCCTATTAAATTATGATTATCCAAATGTTCTGTTACTGTCTCCTTAATAATAGACTCCAAAATTTTACCCACCACAGATGTTAGGCTAACCGGTCTATAGTTTCCAGCCTTCTGTCTACTGCCCTGTTACATTAGCAGTTTTCCAGTCTGCCGGGACCTTTGCTGAGTCCAGGGAGTTTTGGAAAATTATTAACAATGCATCCACAATCCCTACCGCTACTTCCCTCAAGACCCTAGCATGTAAGCCATCAGGTCCAGGTGATTTATCCGCCTTGAGTCCCATTATTTTACCGAGTACCACTTCCTTAGTGATTTTGATCGTGTTTAGCTCCTTCCCCACTATAGCCCCCTGTTTGTCCAGTGTTGGGATATTCTTAGTGTCCTCTACTGTAAAGACTGATACAAAATATTCATTCAGTGTTTTTGCCATCTCCATATTTCCCACCATTAATTTCCTGGTCTCATCCTCTAAGGGACCAACATTTACTTTAGCCACCCTTTTTCTTTTTATATAACTATAAAAACTCTTACTATCTGTTTTTATATTTTTTGCTAATTTACTTTCATAATCTATCTTCCCTTTCTTAATCAATCTTTTTGTTATTTTTTGCTGTCTTTTAAAGTTTTCCCAATCCTCTATCCTCCCACTAGTTTTGGCTACCTTATATGCCCTTGTTTTTAGTCGAATACTATCCTTAATTTCTTTACTTAGCCACGGATGGCTGTCTTTTCTTTTACACCCTTTTCTTCTCAGTGGAATATGTTTTTTTTGGAAGTTGTAAAATAACTCCTTAAATGTACACCACTGATCATGTATCGTCTTACCCCTCAATCTATTTTCCCAATCCACTCTACTCAATTCCACTCTCATACCTTCATAGTCTCCTTCATTCAAGCTCAGCATGCTTGTTTGAGATCCAACCTTCTCACCCTTTAATTGAATATGGAATTCAACCATGTTATGGTCACTCATTCCAAGGGGATCCTTTACTGGGACATTTTTAATTAATCCTGTCTCGTTACACAGGACCAGATCTAAGGTTGCTTGCCCCCTGGTCGGTTCAGTTACATACTGCTCAAGAAACCCATCCCTAATACAGTCAATGAACTCATCCTCAAGGCAGCCCTGCCCAATTTGATTTGTCCAATTAATATGATAGTTAAAATCCCCCATAATTATAGATGTTCCCTTATTACAAGCCTCAACTATTTCCTGATTGATACTCCGTCCAACATAGTTGCAACTGTTCAGAGGCCTATAGACTATGCCCACTAGTGTTTTTTTCCCCTTATTATTCCTTACCTCCACCCAAACTGTTTCATTATCCTGATCTTTTGACCCAATATCATTTCTCTGTATTACAGTGATTCCTTCCTTTATTAACATAGCCACCCCACCTCCCCTTCCTTCCTGCCTGTCCTTCCTGATCATTAAATAACCTGGTATGTTTAATTCCCAGGCATTGTCACCCTGCAGCCATGTTTCTGTAATGGCCACAAGATCATACCCATATGTAGTTATTTGTGCCATTAACTTGTCTATTTTGTTACGAATGCTACGTGCATTCAGATAGAGAACTTTCAAAGATGTTTTGTGACACTTAGTTCCTGCTTTTGCCCTTTTTATTACTTTACCTTTTACTCCATACCTTCTGCCCCTTCCTGACACGCTCTGGTTTTTAATTTCCCCACTGCTACCTAAGTCTATGACCTTCTCTGTTCTCATTTTTATTATTTGCTCTCTCGGAACCTCCCCCCAACTAGTTAGTTTAAAGCCCTCTCTACAGCCCTAGTTATATGATCCGCCAGGACTCTAGTCCCAGCACTGGCCAAGTGAAGCCTGTCCCAACGGAACAGCTCCCTCCTGCCCCAGTACTGGTGCCAGTGTCCCAGGAAGCAAAACCCATTTCTCCCACACCAGTCTTTGAGCCACGCATTTAACTCTCTAATTTTATTTGTCCTAGCCAAATTCGCTCGTGGCTCAGGTAATAATCCAGAGATTATTAACCTTGAGGTTCTGTTTTTTAATTTGACCCCTAGCTGCTCATACTCCTTTAACAGAACCGGCTTCCTCGTCCTATCTACGCTGTTTGTACCAACATGGACCACGACAACTGGATCCATCCCCTCCCACTGCAAGTTTCTTTCCAGCCCAGAGGAGATGCCCTTAACCCTGGGAGCGGGTAGGCAACACAGCCTTCGGGACTCTCGCTCTCAGCTGCAGAGAACTGTATCTATCCCCCTAATAATACTATCCCCTACCACGACAACATTTCTATTTGCTCATCCTCCCTGCAGTCCCTGCTCCTGTCCCCACAGGGAGTAAGAACCTCGAACCTGTTGGACAAGAACAAGGGCTGCGGCTCCTCCAGCTCTACCTCCTGGATCCCCGTAGCTGCCTCACTCATAGTCACACCATCCTGTCCCTGACCATGGGCTACATCTGAATTAATTAACTTCATAGTTGTGACCACATCCTGATACAGAGTCGCAGTACTTCTCCGCCTCCCTGATGTGTCACAGTGTCTGAAGCTCAGACTCCAGCTCATCAACATGGAGCTGGAGTTCCTGTCGCAGCAAACACTTGTCACAGACGTAATCACCATGAGCCTCAATGGGGTTCACCGGCTCCCACATCTCGCAACAGTAACACATCACCTGCTCCATTCTATGTAATTAATTAAATTTTTTATTGTTAGTTATGGACACCCTCTGCCCGATTTTAGATGCTGGTATCCCCTTTAATTAATTGGATTTAAATTAAATCAATCCCTCTAGTTACACCAGTTAAATGGTTTACCAACAGTCACTCTGCACCAGAAAGGCCTTATTAACTACAACCCACAGAGTTAAAGTTTGAAAAGAGCACCTAACACCCCACATACCCTAACTCACACTTACCCAAACTCAGAGCACTCTTTGATGACTCGCACTCAGTGCTTGCTCGCAGTAGGACTGGTCTTTTTATACTGTTTGTTTGTTTACAGCCAAAGGAGGCACCCCTGCTGATTGGTTAGAAAACTGGTTTCCACTGCCTGCTGTGCCAATTTACTCCTACTGCAGTGTAACCTTGTTTTACTCTTCTTAAACCAACAGAATCCCAAATATTTAACTTTTCCCCTTTACTTAAACTGCTTAAGTAATCTTATCAAGAATGATTTAGAGAAATAACAATTAAAGAACTCTCACACTTACCCAAACTCAGAGCACTCTTTGATGACTCACACTCAGTCACAGTTAGCGCCTGAATGGAATGCCAATCCAATTGTACTTTTCGGATCCATTCACATCCCAATAATGGTGGTCCTCCATCTTGTAGTATATATTGATACAGTTTCTGTGTTTCCTTGCCGTTGTATTCAACTGGCACCCTTATTTTTCCTCTGGGGTAGACTTTTTGCCCCGTGTATGTCTTCAATACAATGGACGTGTCCTTCAAGGGTATGTGTGAGAATAGCCGCTCATAGTCTCGTCGATTCATGACAGTTAGGGCTGATCTTGTGTCCAATTCCATCTTTACTGGGGACCCTGCTATCATGAGGGTGACCTAAATGGTTCGGTGATCCTCCTTTGCGATCACATTGTGTAACTTTAGACAACTTAGTCTCCTGCTCTCGGAGTCCTTATCACTCTCCTGATCTTCCGAACTACTGTCTGTCAATTTCTTTACTTTATTGTACTTTTCCTTAGTAGTTCTTGTAGTGTTGGTTTTCTTTCCCAACCTGCAGACTCTTGCTATGTGTCCCATTTTCCCACATTGCCTGCATAATTTGTCCTTAAACCAGCAGTCCTTCTGCTCATGGGTTGTTCTGCCGCAGCGATAGCACTTTTCTGCTCCATACGCCATTTTGTTAGCGCTGTATTTTTGTGGTTTCTGTTGTATTTCCACAGCTCCCCGTGCTGCTGCTTCGTAGGATACTGCCACGCTGAAAGCCTGTTCTAGCATCAGGTCCTTTTCCGAAAGTAGTCGTTTCTGGGTTCCTTCACTCTGGAGCCCGCAGACAAGCTTATCCCGTAAGGTGTCTGCCAGTCCTGCTCCGAACTGGCAGTGCTTCGATAACTTGCGTAGTTCCGTAAGATCGTCAGCATTGCTCTCATCTTTGTGCTGGTTTCTTTTATGGAACTTGAATTTTCTGCTATCAGCAGCAATGTAGGGTTTAGGTGTTCCTGTAAGATATTGACAATCTCTTCAAAACTTTTCTCAATTGGTTTAGCTGGGGTAATTAAATTCCGCAATAGGCCGTACGTTCTCGCGCCCATCAAATTTAATAATACCGATGCGTTCTTTCCATCGGCCACCTCATTTGCCTTGCAGTACACTTCAATTCTTTCCACATACGTGGTCCAGTCTTCTACCTCGTTGCCGAAAGCAGTGATACTGCCACTTTTCGGCATCTTGGGTGATTTAAAATGGCGCCTCCCGCGCTTTTTCTTCTTCACCAATGGATTAAAATGGCGCCTCCCGCGCTTTTCCTTCTTCCCCAATGGAATAAAATGGCGCCTCCCGTGCTTTTCCTTCTTCCCCTTGCTGCCACGCTGCTCCTAGCGTTCTGCAGGGTAATGGCGGCGACCCACGGCTTCAGCGCGTCTCACTTTTCCTTCCCCTTGTTTTATTTTCGCTACGCTGCCCGGTTCTTGAGCACTGACAGCGCCCTGTGCGCTCCACCCTCTCTCTCTCTCTTTTCCTCCCTACGATGCTGCACGGCCCCTTTGCAGAGCTGCTCGATCGAGCTCGAGCCCGCCGCAGTCCGGAAGGGTCAGCGCACTACCTGCTACCAGCACGATTTGCTGGAACACCTTGACTGGGGAGCCAAGCCCAGCTCTCCACAGCCTCTCCTGCAACTCTCCGAACTCCAATGGATCCTTGGGCGGTTGCCCGCGGTCGACGCCCGTTGCTCTGACTTTGACCTCCAAGAAGCTTCTTCTCAGGGAAAGATCCCCGTGAGGTGATGCAGTACTGCAGGTGAGTTCGAACCTGTTTGTCGCCAATGTAGTGTCCAAGTATCAATAATACACGGACTGCAGGAGAACAATAATAACAGGTATTTACTGAACAGAGGGTAACTTAAGACTGAAGTACAGAAGTCTGCTATGGCTTTATATACAGGGGTGGTCACTGCCGGTACTGCAGTATAGAATCAGTTCTTCTCTTAAAGGTACATACACAACAAGATTCACAACAGTCTTTCTCTGCATTCTCGAACAAGGGTATTACATCTCACGAGCCTACACCACCGTCTCAGAGGAGGACAGATGAAAATGGGTTTATCACAAAAAAAATCTATTTTTAGTAAGGGTGTCCAGTCCTGTGAGTAATCTAATTTAAAATCACTTAAAAAAATATACTGAACCATTTAATAGTTTCATTGGTGAGCAGTAGTCAATTTCTTAGTAACTTAAATATTTTTTGATATGAAAATACTTTAAAAATGTGCCTACTAGTGATGGTGCACCTAAGAAAATGAACACAATTTGAAGAGCCTTCCCGAACCAGCGCAATCGACAGAATCTCGCAATTTCGACCAGAGGATCGTGGCCAGTTTTGTGGGCAGGGTCTGATCCGGGCAAATTGAACCTTGAACCAGCATAAAAGATCGTGGAAAGCATGAATGTGTGGTTTTGGATATAACTCACGTACGCTTAAAATTCCCCGATCTTTTGTGCTGGTTCGGCTAATTATGCTAAAATCTGGGTGCAAAACTAATGCAAGCAAGCAAAAACTCTACCCCACAAGTGTACTGTGGTTCCAGAGTACCCATGTGTAATGCTACACAACATGATTACATTTACCCGTTGACTTGCCTTTCATGTTTCCGAATACCTTCACTAAAGTTTTTACTTGATGCATTAGTCTCACTCAAAACTTGGTCCTAATATTTGTTTGCCTGGAACCTTGACTGTTAACTGACCACTGTTCTTGCAGCTTGAACATAGACAACTTCCCAGGATACATCAGAGGCAGTTAGTCATGTTTCTCCTCATCTTACTGCAGTATTTACTTAGGTATTTTTCAAAATGATTTGAAGAAAAGTTGGTGGACAACTTTCAAAAGCTTTATTTGGGTGAAATTTATTTGAACATGTATTTAAAACAGAGAGGCTGTGTGCAAGTGTATGCGTGAACGACAGAAAATGGATCTACTTCAAAAATGGCAGACTGTACTGATTACATACCTGTTGCTGTTGTTGTTTCTGGTTCAGTTATCAACAATCATTTTTTTTCCAGCGGAATAGCTAAACAGTGTTGGTGTTGTTATCCATAACAAATTGTGTGTTCATGAAAATGATTTGAATACAGATTGATGGATGAATTTGTGTAGGTTATCAAATAAACTGTTACATAAAAATGATTTATTTTTACTTCAGAAAGTGTGTCAAGCTAAAAGTGAGATCGAAAAAGTAACACGGAGAGAAAAACAGAGATTCAACAAGAAAGAAACCAACAGAGGGACAGTGGCAGATTTCAATTGAATGAGCCCCATTATGGGCTTATGATCCTTCCCATCTGATTTGCCTGTATGTGCTGCACCGAGGCAATTCAATTCATCCAGGCACAATAACAGAAAAATCTGCATCCGTGGCTTTCCTAATGTAATGAACATGGGGACTGAGATCAAAAAGAGTAAATTGGTAGCATTCTCTGTGAATATCTAGTCTAGCTGCAAATCATTAAAAAAAAATCCTCTGTCTCTTCCTCTCTCTTTGTCTGTATGCGTTGAGAACATTGCAGACAAGACAGTGCTTAAAACTCGGGGGGGGGCGAAATTGGGTTGCTTTGCACCTCCCGCTAGTGCCCCCAGGGGGTGCTAACGGGGCGCAAAGCCCCGAACACCTGGACACGGCACCGCTGATGCCTCCCGCGAAATTCAGCGGAATGTTAGCAGCAGCGATAGCCAGTTGCGCCCTGTGGTGCTGCGCCGCCAGCAATGACACCATCGCCATGCGCAGTACCCCGCTAGCGCCCCGGCCGCAAACTTCACTTGCGCCCCCTGACCTATCGCCGGACGATATGCCCGATAAGGTCAGGGTGGCATTTTTGCAGCTGCGATGGTGCTACTTAAAGGGCAGGTGTCGGGCGGCCATTTTCTTTTTGGCCGCCTGCCAGCACCTGCCCCCTTCCCC
This sequence comes from Somniosus microcephalus, assembly GCF_052327205.1. NCBI lineage: Eukaryota > Metazoa > Chordata > Chondrichthyes > Squaliformes > Somniosidae > Somniosus > Somniosus microcephalus. The sequence continues at coordinate 48,720,825 of NC_140991.1, read as the reverse complement.
TTTTTTATTCGGGGTGCCGGCCGCGATCGCTCAGCCCAGCACTCCTCTTGAGCGCCGGGCTGCTTTCCCAGCATCCCGCTCCCCGGTGGTCCAGCAGGGCCCTGGTGCGCGCAGCGATAGGCCCCTCCCCTTTAATCAGGGGAGGGAGGCCTGCAGTACCGTGGCGCTACATGTCGACGCGCGTGGCGCTGTTGCACGTAGCGCCACGATATTCACTTGTAGCACCCCAGGAAGGAGGTGGAGTGCTACTGGAGCCTCCTGCTTGGGGCGCTACCACTGAATTTACAGCGCAGGGACGCTAGCTTTTTGGGGGCGCTAAAAGTAGTTAGCGAAGTTAGCGCCCCAAAGGGGGCACCACTGAATTTTTCCCCCAGGAAATCCGTTATAAGGACAGGTGGATAATTTGAAGGAAAGCTGTCAAGTTTCATTTTGTGTGTAAAAGCAGCAAAACAGAATAAACCATGAACAATTGAACTATATATCTGAGGTAGTTTTGACAAGAAATTTCAATTGAATTGACTTGACAGATGTCAGTAACAGTCTCAGGGAGGGCAGATTCAAGTTGCAGTACTTGGAAAATGAATGAATGCCTTGGGATTCAGGCTTGTTTTTTTTCATAGGGCATAGAGCACAAAGGGTTACTTGGGGACACCTCACTGCAGTGTTGTGACAATATATGAAGGGAAAGTTTCTATTTTTTGGTGATTTTTATTATTCCCAAAAGACTGTTTCCCAGTGCTGGAACACTCCTGATCAAACAGGAAAATATAGCCCATAATTGTGGTGGCTTACCTTGCCTGGGTGGCAAGGTAAAAATCAATCAAATTGGAAAAACTAGCCTAGGTTTTCTGCTCAGCATTATTTAATGCCGGTGTTAACCCACTTATAATGAAC